>NC_064618.1:41216271-42466271 GCF_023898315.1 Schistocerca nitens | reverse complement strand
ACAAACAGATAGCGCAATAGAATAGCTCAAGTGGAAAGGAACACTTCCTATTTAAATTTCTGCATCCTACACTGTTCGCAGTTCTGTGTAGGTGGCAGTTACGTGATTTTATTTCGGTGTTTACAAAATATAGTCGAATGTATGCACTGGGTAGCTGAGGCAGCTAGTTCATGGTGATTCGGTCAACCAAGTAAATGAATTTACTGAACATGCTGCAATTTATTACAGAGAGCCTGTGTGTCAGAATTCCCATCCGGTGTGGCGCAACGGCGTTATGATAGAAAAAAGAGTCACAGAATAGAGGGTTTGGTGGTGTGTTGTTCTGATGGTAATTTATTATACCTATGGTCTGGGTTCGATTCCCACTTCTGTCAATGATTTCAGATAGGGGGAGAAAGATCCCATTCTCTTCTGACTACACCAAGTGAAGAAGATATAATGGCAGTGTGGTCTGAAATTCACATTAAAGATGATATTCCTTCTCTGCCAAGTAGACGTTTGGTTGAACCACAATAAAGTCTGGAGTGGCAATATGTAGAAACTCTATCACCAGTAACCTTTCTTATACTAGTTATTTATCTCTAGTGACGAAACAAATGCTATGTATGGTCGCAGGACACTTATTCCATCTTTTATCTGAGCTTCTGCATGTCGACAAAATTGCTTCTGAACTGAGAATTCAAACCCAGACCGCCCTTAACGCGAAATTTGACCCCTTCGTGACAATACAGCTCGGCTAGAATTTGTCGTTTGTTCAAAACTGCAGATTCCTCATTATCTCCACGTATTACGAGTGAATGGGTTCGAATCCTGGCCCGGCACTAAAGATTTCATTATGTATTATCAAGCTCTAGCATGAGAACATCTATCTGCTGATGGATAATTATTTTGATTTTTAATGTTTTTTCATTCGTTGTCAACACTAACGCTATCTGACGTTTTTGACTCCCAGTGGAACACAGAACTATTTGCGAGATCACTGTAAGTTCAAGATGTTATTCCGAGCTGCTGGTGGAGAAAAATTCTGTAGTTGACGTCTCTTTGTGTGTAGTCATTAACGATATGAGTGGGGCTCTATTCCCAGTGAGCACTGAACTCTTCGTCATATTATTTCTGGTTCAAACATGCTCACGTGTCGCTGCTGGTGCAACAAACCCATATTTAACGTTCGTTTTTTCTAGAATATAACAGCGATAGGTGCCGTGTTGCAGTCCTGGGAAGGAAAATATTAACGTTCGTCTCGCCATTTCAATTAAAACACCTAGCTACTGCCGAGAAAATTCGATATGTCACGGTTGGTTGTGCTTCGATATCAATCCGATTAGGCCCTGGGTTCGAATCCCTGTCCGACACAAAGCTTTGCCTCACGGCCTTTCATGTAAGTTACTTGTGAAAAAGCAATATTTAACATCTCTCGTAGTTCGTTAACAGGGACAATAGATGCTGGATAGGAATTCGCGTCTGTGAAATATGTTTGCGATATGTAATTTAAAGTTCATATTTGCTCACTGATACTGTCTGAAATCTAGGTATATCACTCTCTGTATGCCTAACCAGGAATGACTTAGTTTGCGTGAGTCACGAAATCATTGGTTATTCTGCCTGACCTCGGTTTGAATCCATATGCAGAACGAGACGGTTCGTCGTGTCACTTGAAGTTCATACATATTCTCAACCAATTGCTCGTGAATAACTTACATTTTAGTGTCATTTTGTGTTAAATAGTAAGTACTGTATGTTACTTTGAAGAGGAAATCGTGAATACGACGAACTTACTACGTGCATTACCTACCTGATGTAATAATGAGAGTGGTAACATTTCAGGTATGTCATTTATTGTAATAAATGCGGGCTCTCAAGCCTTAAGGACAGTCGTATCCGTGATAAGGCGTTCCCTGATATTTGCAGCATCGTGGTATTACTTTACATCTCGATTTAATGCGATACAGGGCAGTGTTTTCTAGTGGTGTCATGTTGGAACCATTTTCAATAGTCAAACGACTGTACCATGGAGCGATTAGAGGACCTGCTAGACAGCCGCGTTATGCTGGTTGCATGCGAATCAGGCGAAATGCAGTCGAGGTCGTTCGGATATTTTTGAGCATGACTGTACATTTACAGACAAACAAGGGATTACAATTTCAAAAAATAGGGAGATTTATTCAAGAGAAAGAACTTCACAAATCGTGAAAGTCAGTAACACGTTGGTCCAGGTATTCGGCTTGTCATTGGTTGAGAGAGTTGTTGGGTGTTCTCCTGAGGGATACCGTACCAAATTCTGTCCAATCGGCGCGTTACATCGTTAATATACCTAGCCGGTTGGAGGACCCTCCCCATAAAGCTCCAAACGTTTTCAATTGGGGAGAAATAGACAACTTTAACAGCCAAGATAGTATTCAGAAGCACGACGACAAGCGGGAGAAATTCTTGCCGGGTGCGGACGGGATTTATCTTTCTGGAATATACACTACTGGCCATTAAAACTGCTACACCACGAAGATGACGTGCTACAAACGTGAAATTTAACCGACGGGAACAAGATGCTGTGATATGCAAATGATTAGTTTTTCAGAGCATTTACACAATGTTGGCACCGGTGGCGACATCTACAATGTGCTGACATGAGGAAAGATTCCAACTGATTTCTCATACACATATAGCAGACGACCGGCGTTGCCTGGTGAAGCGTTGTTGTGATGCCTTGTGTAAGGAGGAGAGATGCGTACCATTACGTTTCCGACTCTGATAAAGGTCGGATTGTAGCCTATCAGGATTGCGGTTCATCGTATCGTGACACTGCTGCTCGCGTTGGTCAAGATCCAATGACTGTTAGCACAATATGGAATCGGTGGGTTCAGGAGGGTAATACAGAACGCCGTGCTGGATCCCAACGGCCTGGTATCACTACAAGTCGAGATGACGGACATCTTATCCGCATGGCTATAACGGATCGTGCAGCCACATCTCGATCCCTGAGTCAACAGATGGGGACGTTTGCAAGACAACAACCATCTGCACGAACAGTTCGACGACGTTTACCTCTTCGCTGGTCAACGGGGGTCCAGTCAAGGCCGAAGACGTGCTTGGAGACACACCAGACAGCAGCGGGAAACCAACACCGCCCTCCATACGGCCTGCAATCAGGACTGATGGTCTACAGTGCCATGTCATTTCACAGCAGGACCCCTGTTGTCGTCATCCGCTGCACCCTTACAGCACAGCGGCACGACGTCGATATTTTACGCCCTGTTTTGTTGCCCTTCATGGCAAGCCACCCTGGACTTAAATTTCAGCAAGATAATGCCCTGCTTGTCCGTGCTTTCCAAACCCTGTCGTTGTCAGCAAGGTCGCCGAACTGCTCCATGACTGAACGCGTTGGAACATTACAGACAAGCCCTCCCCCGACCGCCACGGTATCTTCACAATCCTACAGAATCTGGCACGATGTCCCTCAGCAGGGCATCCAATAACTCTGTCAATCAATGCCAAGACGAGCAACTGCTCACATAAGGGCCTGAAGTGGACCAGTGCGTAATTGACTTGCTGAGTATGTGATGTTCTTTCACTCCAAAGAATATTCCAATTTTTCTGAAATTGTGTTCGTTTGGCGCCCCATTTTTTTAGTGTTTACGCCAGTATAAACTGGCCTTGTTTAGGAGAGTACAAACGGAGTAACATAAGACTGCAACTGTCTATGAGCCTTGAATCGAGGGCAATCAGGTTTATCCCGAAGAAACATTTGTACGGTCTTCGACTGCTCTCTCCAAATGCAGCTGCAACAGGCAGACAGTGGAAGTGTCGCTGAATCAGACCCGTGCGGCACCTCCCCCGCTCGGTGATCTCTCTCGGCACCTCCCCCACTCGGTGATCTTCTTGTCTCCCGCATCCTCGGTGCCCGTCCTGTCCTGTGGCAGCAGCAGCTCCACGCGCCCTCCACGTGCCGGCCCGCGGCTGCTGGCCTTTACTCTTTACTGCCGGCGGTCGCAAAGGTCGGCCCCCCGGGGCGGCCGCTGGCTGCGGGCCAGCCGACACTGGGTCACCAGGGCCCTGTCAGCCGCCGGGCCGGCTCCGCGACCGCCAGTGCTGACGGCTGCCCCCGTAGTGCGTGCGACAAGCGAGACGAACAACTTAGCCAAATCTCGACCTGTCATGAAAATGCCATCTGTACTGATCCACAGCACATTTTTTTGCAAAATCCAAAGTAGACAGTCTTTATAGATATCGATGCAATGAACGTGAATACCACGATTAAAATTGTTTCCTGTCACAGGGTTACAACTATGTTGGGACTTTCCGTATCCGATAGTATACCTTCAATGAAGTGCCAAAGAAACTGGTGTAAGCATGCGTATTCAAATACAGAGATATGTAAACAGGCAGAATACGGCGCTGCGTTGGGCAACGCCTATATAAAACAACAAGCAGAAGTGTTTAAACTCACAAGTGTGCTCCTGGAGCTACTCTGTAGCAATTCTAGATGTGTGGGGTGTCGTATTGTCCTAAGTCCGTCAGAATGCACAATGGACATGAATGGGAGCAGGTAATCAGACAGCACACTTACGTACGTTTCACGTATCAGAGTCGATCTAGACGTATCATGGGTCCCACATCACTCCAACTGCACATGCCCCACACAATTATATAGCCTCCACCGGCTTGAAGAGCCCCCTGCTCACTTGCAGGGTCCATGGATTGATGAGGTCGTCTCCATACCCGTACACGTCCATCCACTTGATATACTTTGAAACGTGACTCGTCCGACCAGGCTACATGTCTCCAGCCATCAACAGTCCAATGTCGGCGTTGACGGGCCGAGGTGAGGCGTAAAGCTTTGTGTCGTACAGTCATCAATGGTACACGACTGGGCCCTCGGCTCCGAAAGTCCACATCGGTGATGTTTCGTCGAATGTTTCACATGTTGACATTTACTCATGACCCAGTACTGAAATCTGCAGCAATTAGCAAGAGTTGCACTTGTGTCACATTGAACGATCCTTTTCTGTCGTCGTTGGTCCTGTTCTTGCAGGATCTGTTTTCCGTCCCAACTTTGTCGGAGGTTCGATGTTTTACCGGATTCCTGGTATTCATGATACACTCGTGGAATCGTCATACGGTGCGCCAGACAATTGTTGTCTTATATAGGCGTTGCCGACGGCAGCGCCGTGTTCTGCCTGTTTACATTTATCTGTATTTGAATACGCGTGCCTACACCAGTTTCTTTGGCACTTAGTATGTAAAACTATTCACTAATGTTTCATCCGCATTTCCAGGAGACATTTCCATTGTTGTCACCTATACCTCTGATGGTTTTCTAAACTGTCACACGGCCTTTCAATCTAAAAGTTTTAACTCAATTGAACCTGCACCATTGCTCACAGGGAAGCCTATTTGTTTCGTCATTCAAAGTAACATATAAAGTTTCCTATCGTTGGTATCATACCCTCTGAACCTTCAACATAACTCTCCGCAACGATGGCGTATATTTTCTTCTCTTTGTCCCGAATTCCGCGAATTTTCCCGACGCTGTAGTGTTTATACCTGACCCGGCTTTTCTTCCGTGGACTGTATGAGACTTTTTGTACAGCAGTTATTAGTTGAACACCATCTCAATCTCCCGAGAATTTCAATTCAGCTGTCTCGCCTTGCACAGGACTTGATTACATCGTTCTCCTAACACTTTCATTTGTGTTTCTTATTGAGGAGCCTGGTGCTTTCGTAATTCGGCGGCTTCATACATGGAAGTTGTATAACCGGGTCCGAGTTTTCACCTCACCCTGGCATCACTTGTGATTACCGTCCTGCGTAGTCGTATATTGACATGAAACATAAAACAATACGACACACATTTTCAGTAATCTATAACTATATATTCTGCTACCGGATACAGACTGTATGATAGTAAAGACATGAAATTATTTCTCCCCATCGACAAAGAGTGGGAAGAAGTAACACAAACATTACCAAACGGATAAATTTTAAAATATTTTGCTACCTTTGGCCACAAATGGCTAAGAAAATTAGGTAAGAAATTCGCCTTTAGACAACAGGTATTTATATTGTGTATTAATCAACAATGCTGATTTATAAAAACACAAAGGCTGCCGGCACTGCAGGAAACTCCTCCGTAACGTAAAGAACTTATCCGCGTGATACGCGAAGCCTACCTTCATCATCTAACACTGAATGCACAGTGTTGCAACCGAGCTTGTTGTAGTGTTATGCGGTCACAAAATTGTCGATTCCGCCCACGGAGGACAGAAATATTTTACGGCTGCCCACGCGGTGACCCGGCTTTCGCCCGGGTCGGCCACGTAAGCCATATTTCCGAAGCCTGCACGATAAATAGCCGAACCGCGGCGAGGAAGCTTGACAAACAACCTGAACAAACAGAGAGAACAGCGGATATACGGCCGACGGAAGTGTCCCAGATAAAGAAAGGCAGAGACGGAGGAAAATAGAAAAAAAAGTGGGGGCGGAACCAGCAGGCGCCGGGCCAGACACGGGCCAAGGTCGACAAATACCTCTGGGCGCCCTTCCCCCCCCCCCCCCCCCCCCGTACCCCAAACAGGGAACCAAACGGTCCTCTCGTCGAACCATTCCATTCTGCGACATCTCCTGAGAGATACATCATCTACTTTCTGCTTCACATGTTTGCGATGGTGCTCAAAATAACACGAGTGTCATGTTTCTCTCGTTTTCCCTCCCGTAGCGGGATTCACTTGTACTGATTGAATTTAACTGCAGTTCCTACGACGAGTTTCCGAACGTATCTGAAGAGTTTATTTTTGTTAAGGTGAACCCGCGGTAATAGGGGCATAATACAAAAATATCCTGATACTGAAAATTTTCAGTACAAAAGTCGGTCTAAGACACTAAAATATATGATCTGATTGCGATTCAATAATTCAGTTTCCTTCCACAATAAAGTTTCTCCACTTTGGCGTAAAAAAATGAAAAAAAGTGTAGAGTGGTCTGTCACAATTCTAAAAATACAGTAGTAATATACTTAATGTCACGTACCAAAAAATGTAACTTTACACTTGTAATTAACTGAAAATGACAGATCTCATAGTCAAACATATCCTCTCAATGCGTAAAGGGAAAAAGTTGTATTGGTGGAAACAAATGTAACAACATACAATACTCTTTGGAAAAAGTGAAACAGCAAGAGCAATAGATGTGATCACAGTGAAATTAATTCCACCGGTTAGGGACATGACATTATATGAATTATTAGCAAAAAAATGGTTCAAATGGCTCTGAGCACTATGGGACTCAACTGCTGAGGTCATTAGTCCCCTAGAACTTAGAACTAGTTAAACCTAACTAACCTAAGGACATCACAAACATCCATGCCCGAGGCAGGATTCGAACCTGCGACCGTAGCGGTCTTGCGGTTCCAGACTGCAGCGCCTTTAACCGCACGGCCACTTCGGCCAGCAATTATTAGCATTAGAGATCTGTACATGAACTGTGACTGTGAAAATTCAGTACGAAGTAGCTCTGCAATCACAGCCGCTAGACGACGTGGCATGGAATCAAAGAGCCCCTGAATATGCTGCTGGGAAATACTCAGCCATGCGGCTTGAAAGCGCGGTCACAAAGCATCAACCACGGCTGCAGGAAGACCTGAACGAAAACGTTGCCAAACCAACCATATATCCGATATGTTCGATGGACGACATCTCAGGCGAAAGGATGGGCCAAGGAAGTAGTGGTACCCTTGCACATTCCTCGTCACATGCCGCACGGCATTGCCATGCTGAAATATGCCATGTGGAACGGCCTGCAGGACGGACACTGGCGCGGGCTGTAAAACCACCTTGACGTAGCGGTAGCTGTTGATGTTGTCCTCAAGAGGTAGGATATGAGATCGCGTGTTATAGACGATCCACCATCACAATTGGCGTTTTCCCGCTATGCCTCTCAACAATACAGTCTGCCCAATGCCTTTACTACGGCAGCGTCGACCTCGTATTTCGCCATCGCTGAAGAACAAGTTGAATCGGAACTCGCCCGAAACCATTTTTGCCTTTTAGAACGCCAGTGTCGGCGTTCACGTGGGTATTGCAGTCTGCGGCGTTGGTGGGTTCTGGTTAATGGGCAGACAAAGTGCCATCCGTGCTACCAGTCCAGCACGCAGAAATATTCGACGCAGACAAGTCCACACCAGTTGCAGAGCTCCAACGTCACCGTGGACGAAGCTGTTCTATCCGTTACGGCCAAGTGGACAAGATGGCGGTCACCTCACGCTGTGGTCGTACTGTGTCCTACAGTATCCTGTCGGCGTTGTGCACGCCCCTCTTTTTTCCACTGGTTATACATACGCCTCACTCTTGAACCAGTGTGCCCTGTATGAGCCACAGTGTCACGAAATGATAGCCCCTCCTCCTGGAGACCAATCATTCTGCCCCCTTCCCAATGCACTCACATGCCGACACTTCACTCTGGCATGGAATCAAAGAGCCGCTGAAGATGCTGCTGGGAAATACTCTGCCATGCGGCTTGAAAGCGTGGTCACAAAGCATCAACCACGGCTGCAGAAAGACCTGAACGAAAAAGTTAGCATCAAACCATATGCCCTACATGTTCGATGGGCGACATCTCAGGCCAAAGGATGGACCAGCGAAACAGTGGTACCCTTGCACATTTCTCGTCACTGCAGGCATACCAGCATTTCGTTACATGTTTCCACTTCGTATGATGTCTCCGCATCGACACGTCCGGTCACACAACAGAGGGCGCTACTGGGGCTACCTTCATGCCACTTCTCCGCCGTTCAAATCACTTATTATGGCTCCGCTGCTCTTATCGTGGTGTGTTGCAGACCATTGATTCTGAGTTTTCACATTTTACGAGCAGTAGAGTTTATTTTTCAAGAGAAATGCATTGACTGCGTGTTGTGATACCTAATTACTAACAGTCCTTTAAAGAAATTCATTCAGCTCTAGCATCTATTAGCCTGGCATAACCCATTAGAATTTGCGTCAGTCAGGAGCCAACGCAGTTCAAAGGTGGGCTAGTAGACACAAGACTTGAGTCTTACCTGCGATTCGTTTAATGCCTTCGGTAGTTTTTCCTCTGGCTTTAATCTGATTTTGTACAAATGTTTGAAATGATGTAGACAACACAGCTTCAGCTATCGTTTTATATCTTCGTACATATTCACTCGATGTTGAGCTTGATAAAATGCCTCACAATGAATAATGGTCAGAGGTAAGCTCTTTCACTTAGATACAAATTAATCAGACAGTGGCAATCACTTTATAATGTTCATTTACCCGGCAATTTGTGACGTAGTCGACACAAATATGAAACTGTAACATTGAAATATTCCCAGAGTTCAGCATTCCCGCGAACTCAAAAAACCAGTCTCAAAGATCCATTCTCCGAGATGGATATGTTAACATAGTCGTGGCAAACGGCGAACTCTGAGATAAATATTCACACTTGGACTGTCGGAGTGCAGCAGAAAAATCTTGACAGAGATTTGCAATCCTTTATAAACACTATTATCAAATTGGTGGCAGACTGAACATCATCTTAAACAGTTCTCATAAAGATTCCTATACTAGCCGTGACTGACATGTAGGTGTTATCGCTTCAGGTATTAGGTGCCGACTGGCAGCACAATGCGCTCTCACATTTACTTATAGGCTTGCCTAAGCACAAATTTTAAACTTGGTTATTAAGTTTCATTTTATAACAACAACAATGTCGAAGGTAACTGCAATGAAATTGGAGAAACAAAGTGACAATTTTAGTTAAATAAGTGGTAAATTACTATAAAATTAATAACTTTAGTTCGTCTATTTTATCAACACACTCTAACCTCCACAGGGAAATACTGATTCAAAGGAAATTCTTAAGTTTATAATTTTTTCAACTATCCCGAAAATTTTATATAAAACAATATTCTATTAACCAACATCAGGACAAAGTAATTACTGCATCATTTCTCGGAATTACACCATCTTAAAGGTCCAAATATCGAAGTATCTTCTGTGGGGTAATCCACAACCTGGTGCTATCTATGCGCTTATTTAAATATCTCTCATCATACCTGAACAATAACACAGAGTTAGCGAGCAAAATTACTAAGCAAAAGTCTTTATTTGCGGCGCAGTTAATAACAGATATTCACTAGATTCTTATTACATAATTAAATCCAGAATTCTACACACGTAAAAGTTCCTCAGTAGATGTTCTTGGACATATGCATAGGCAGTATAGTCTCAGTCTTTACCCTGTAGCGCTATATAACCTAATACAGTGTGGTGACAAAAGTCATGGGATAGTGTGGGTAAATATACAATGGAAATAGTATCGCGTGCTCTCGATCGTTTAGCGACGGCCTTCCGCCACTGCGTTTCCGTAGTAAGAGGTAGTGACTGAAATCTGCTGTTCTCCACACATTCTTCACAGTGTGGGTCTCGGAAAATTGAATTTCCTAACGACTTCCGTAATCAAATGTGCCATGAGTCTAGCTGCGACTAAGGTTCCACGTTGAATGTGTGTTCGTTTCCGTTGTGCGGCCATAATAGGGTCGGAAACCTCTTCACATGAATCAGCTGGATACAAATGATAGGTTCACAAATGAACTGTCCTCTTGTACCTTGTGTCATGATTTTACAGCCTCAGCGGAAGAGTGTTTTCATTTAACTGATTAGAAGGAAAATATCGTAGCTGTCGACTAACATTGTAACATATGAACGGACTATTTGGCTGTACAGCCTTCAGACCGAAACTCACAAATTTTAAAATAAAAATAAGTATTATCGAGGATGATAATATTATTAAGTTTGTAGAGATGTAAGTAGCACAACAGGCTATGAACAGCTAAATGAGTCACGCGAACGTTTAAAAATAATGAAGAATGAAAAATGAACAAAACTTACAGTATCGAAATAAAACTGTCATCAACACGAAGGTTGGTTTAAAAATCACATTGCTTTACTATGTGTGGGTAAAACGTGTGTGAAGTGGCGAAAAGCTAAGAGCTTATGGAGCTAAATCTGGTTTCCGTAACTCCAGTTTCCGTAAAATTGTGAATATATTTATTTCATAGTAATCACTAGTTCTGCCTTCCGGTTGTCTGGGTCGTAAAAGCAAACGTGAAACATCATGGAAGGTATGACTTTATTTAGCTTATATTACGCGTTTCATAATTTATTCATCATCAGATATCGAGGAGCGATTGCTGGACGTAGATATGGCGTTTCACATACCACTTAAAAACCCATATCCAAGTGCTACGATCACTCCTTGAAATCTGGTAAGGGATAAATTCCGAAACGTATCACATGAGCAATAAAGTCGTTCCGTGCTAATGTTCATCTTTTACCATTGTGCGCCACATTGCATTTGGCGGGATTTCTTACTGACATCTTTCACCCAAATGGACGCTACAGCGCGAGTTTACGTACCACCGTGTTCCTGTGATGCTCACTCTGGTCTGGGGATAGCCCTGTACCAATCAGTGTTGCCAACCCTCAAAAAAACAAATTCCACAGACCGTTATTGTCACAGTACACTTGCTTTCTGAACGTACCTCGTACATCTATATCTTCGTCAATACTGGTGTTACAAAAAGGTACAGCCAAACTTTCAGGAAACATTCCTCACACACAAATAAAGAAAAGATGTTATGTGGACATGTGTCCGGAAACGCTTAATTTCCATGTTAGAGCTCATTTTAGTTTCATCAGTATGTACTGTACTTCCTCGATTCACCGCCAGTTGGCCCAATTGAAGGAAGGTAATGTTGACTTCGGTGTTTGTGTTGACATGCGACTTATTGCTCTACAGTACTAGCATCAAGCACATCACTACGTAGCATCAACAGGTTAGTGTTCGTCACGAACGTGGTTTTGCAGTCAGTGCAATGTTTACTGATGCGGGGTTGGCAGATGCCAATTTGATGTATGGATTAGCACGGGGCAATAGCCGTGGCGCGGTACGTTTGTATCGAGACAGATTTCCAGAACGAAGGTGTCCCGACAGGAAGACGTTCGAAGCAATTGATCGGCGCCATAGGGAGCACGGAACATTTCAGCCTATGACTCACGACTGGGGAAGACCTTGAACGACGAGGACACCTGCAATGGACGAGGCAATTCTTCGTGCAGTTGACGATAACCCTAATGTCAGCGTCAGAGAAGTTGCTGCTGTACAAGGTAACGTTTACCACGTCACTGTATGGAGAGTGCTACGGGAGAACCAGTTGTTTCCGTACCATGTACAGCGTGTGCAGGCACTATCAGCAGCTGATTGGCCTCCACGGGTACACTTCTGCGAATGGTTCATCCAACAATGTGTCAATCCTCATTTCAGTGCGAATGTTCTCTTTACGGATGAGGCTTCATTCCAACGTGATCAAATTGTAAATTTTCACAATCAACCTGTGTGGGCTGACGAGAATCCGCACGCAATTATGCAATCGCGTCATCAACACAGATTTTCTGTGAACGTTTGGGGAGGCATTGTTGGTGATGTCTTGATTGTTCCTCATGTTCTTCCACCTACGCTCAATGGAGCACGTTATTATGATTTCATACGGGATACTCTACCTGTGCTGCTGGAACATGTGCCTTTACAAGTACGATACAACATGTGGTTCATGCACGATGGAGCTCTTGCACATTTCAGTCGATGTGTTCGTACGCTTCTCAACAACAGATTCGGTGACCGAAGGATTGGTAGAGGCGGACCGATTCCATGGCCTCCACGCTCTCCTGACCTCAACCCTCTTGACTTTCATTTACGGGGGCATTTGAAAGCTCTTGTCTACGCAACCCCGGTACCAAATATAGAGACTCTTCGTGCATAAGGGATTCCATGCGACGGAGGGTGGATGCATGTATCCTCGCTAACGGATGACATTTTGAACATTTCCAGTAACAAAGTGTTTGAAATCACGCTGGTACGTTCTGTTGCTGTGTGTTTCCATTCCATGATTAATGTGATTTGAAGAGAAGTAATAAAATGATCTCTAACATGGAAAGTCAACGTTTCCGGACACATGTCCACATAACATATTTTCTTTCTTTGTGTGTGAGGAATGTTTCCTGAAAGTTTGGTCGTACCTTTTTGTAACACCCTGTAAATGTATTTCGCGACCTGAAAGTGTGCGAAAAGAGAAAACTCGTATTGGCTCAAATAACGGTATACACTCCTGGAAATTGAAATAAGAACACCATGAATTCATTGTCCCAGGAAGGGGAAACTTTATTGACACATTCCTGGGGTCAGATATATCACATGATCACACTGACAGAACCACAGGCACATAGACACAGGCAACAGAGCATGCACAATGTCGGCACTAGTACAGTGTATATCCACCTTTCGCAGCAATGCAGGCTGCTATTCTCCCATGGAGACGATCGTAGAGATGCTGGATGTAGTCCTGTGGATCGGCTTGCGATGCCATTTCCACCTGGCGCCTCAGTTGGACCAGCGTTCGTGCTGGACGTGCAGACCACGTGAGACGACGCTTCATCCAGTCCCAAACATGCTCAATGGGGGACAGATCCGGAGATCTTGCTGGCCAGGGTAGTTGACTAACACCTTCTAGAGCATGTTGGGTGGCACGGGATACATGCGGACGTGCATTGTCCTGTTGGAACAGCAAGTTCCCTTGCCGGTCTAGGAATGGTAGAACGATGGGTTCGATGACGGTTTGGATGTACCGTGCACTATTCAGTGTCCCCTCGACGATCACCAGTGGTGTACGGCCAGTGTAAGAGATCGCTCGCCACACCATGATGCCGGGTGTTGGCCCTGTGTGCCTCGGTCGTATGCAGTCCTGATTGTGGCGCTCACCTGCACGGCGCCAAACACGCATACGACCATCATTGCCACCAAGGCAGAAGCGACTCTCATCGCTGAAGACGACACGTCTCCATTCGTCCCTCCATTCACGCCTGTCGCGACACCACTGGAGGCGGGCTGCACGATGTTGGGGCGTGAGCGGAAGACGGCCTAACGGTGTGCGGGACCGTAGCCCAGCTTCATGGAGACGGTTGCGAATGGTCCTCGCCGATACCCCAGGAGCAACAGTGTCCCTAATTTGCTGGGAAGTGGCGGTACGGTCCCCTACGGCACTGCGTAGGATCCTACGGTCTTGGCGTGCATCCGTGCGTCGCTGCGGTCCGGTCCCAGGTCGACGGGCACGTGCACCTTCCGCCAACCACTGGCGACAACATCGATGTACTGTGGAGACCTCACGCCCCACGTGTTGAGCAATTCGGCGGTACGTCCACCCGGCCTCCCGCATGCCCACTATACGCCCTCGCTCAAAGTCCGTCAACTGCACATACGGTTCACGTCCACGCTGTCGCGGCATGCTACCAGTGTTAAAGACTGCGATGGAGCTCCGTATGCCACGGCAAACTGGCTGACACTGACGGCGGCGGTGCACAAATGCTGCGCAGCTAGCGCCATTCGACGGCCAACACCGCGGTTCCTGGTGTGTCCGCTGTGCCGTGCGTGTGATCATTGCTTGTACAGCCCTCTCGCAGTGTCCGGAGCAAGTATGGTGGGTCTGACACACCGGTGTCAATGTGTTCTTTTTTCCATTTCCAGGAGTGTATATGAACGGGACGGTTGCCGTATTTCTTGAAATAATCATCAAAATGATTATACACACATTTACGTTTTGTGCGTATAGGCTACTGTGCGGGAGCGCAGGTGAGAGCAGCCCACATTGGCCGGATTGCTGTGCTGCCAGAGCCGGCACGTCGCTCAGCATCCGCTAATGTAGCAGCCGAGAGCGGCGGCGCGCAGTGGCTCGGGGCGCGCGCTGATGTGGCGGCGTTAAAGCGGCTCGGTGCCCCGCGGGGCGAGATTACCCAAATCTGACAGCTGAGTGGCGCCCCGGCCGCAATCACAACGCCGACGGCGGCGGGTCTGCGGGGCCGACGAGGCCGCTGATGACGGCGAGTGCGGGGGGGTCCCGTGGCCCAAGCCGCGCTGCAGGTGGACAGCCGCTCACCGACAGCTGGCGGCGTAAGTCGGCAGCCAATACTCACGTTTGTAGCCACCAGTTGTGACTTAATCTAGAGGCTCATTATATACATTTATCATTATTAATGTTGGATCGCGTAATTCAATTACTTGAGAAGGGTCTCAAATATAATATGCCACCTTTACTCACTGATAACAATATCGAAGAATTAATTGTCTGCTCTAAAATGGCATGTAACTCAGCTAAAATAAATAATAATGAAAAGATTAGTATTGGGCTGCAAGTTAACAATATCATACACTGAGAGGCACCCACATGCCTTGCTCATACTGTGGCATCAAGCAGTCAGGCCTGCAAGATGAGTGGTCTGCCAAGCGAGTGGATTCATTCTTATTTATCGAGTAACATGAACTCTAGTACTCACACTTAAGTTACAAGTTATCCTCCTATATGATTAATACGCAACGGAAACACGCATCTATCAGTAATTTACAGAACTCTGACTGTACACTACGCACTGCCAATACCACATCATTTTCTTTTTGTCTTTTATTGAACGGCTTTTGTCAACACGTGGCCACCGCACTGAATATGAATGGCGCACACATTATAAATTTTCGGGACATTATGACGACATACAATTCGAAGGAAAAGTCCACCAATCTTTTTCTTTTCACTATCTTATTTATTCCGATAAATTCTCTAACCTAAACACACAAATTCTATAACCTACAACAATAACACATGAGAAATTCCGCCCAGTGGGCATGGCTTTACATTGGTGAATCTCTATATTATGGTCTCGTAATTATTTAACGCTACAGTGCACTTTCTGGATAGGATGGTGGATCTTTTATTATTTCTCACACTTCGACTCTCACAATCATCATCACGAAACTATCCTCCAGACCGAGCAGTACAGAAGGAACAAGCATAACCCACTAATCTTTTGAAACTACCTTGCTACTCTCCCATGCAAAGCACACATACCCAAATTACATGACATACACCACACTACAACATGAAATACTACACAGAGAATAGTCACAACATTATCACTTTCAGCTTTCCCACTTCAATTAATATTTATCCCAGTTTCACACGACACTGCCCCACTTCGTAATTCTACTTTCCTACTATGAACTCTGGAGATACATGCACGTCTTCCTGTGCAATGCAAGCCAAGTGGCGTTGCTGGATAGACGGCCGACTCACCTTGCTTCTCTCTCGGAGTTTGAATCTAGCGTCACACGGAATCATATCACGCAAAGTAATATTAAGAACGTATTCATCACACACGCGAGTCCTCAACTGATACCATGGACAAGTACTTCTCTTTATCTTTTGTCTCATACACAGTTTGAGACTCACACAGTACTCACCACGTGGAAGTACTCGTCTCTAATTTCAAGTCCTGCACACGCCATTTCTTAAATATTTCAACTAATTGTACACACGCTAGTAATTCTGCTTAACTTAAGCACACGGAAGTATTTCAACTTATTGCTACACGCGGTTCCATTGTGACCATTGGTCACTTCCAAAGATTACTACAATCCCATTAATATTACCTGCCTGACATTTAATTCTCCCCCAAAAGTTCCTGAAATAGAGAAATTATTATTTCAAACTACTCTTAAATATTCCACATGCATACCATGTCTCCACTCTTTCGTCATTACGGAGCACAACTAAAACAGGTCTTAACAGCACAAGATCCAGCGGCAGAGTGCTGAAACATGGCCATTCTCTAGGTCATCTCGCACCTCTGTCGAGGTGGGGGATCACCTTGCTACCGTATTGGTCAGCCACATTTTAGGCGCTCAAAGCTCAGGTAAATTTCATCTCTTTGGTCCCACCAAAGGTGGCCAAAGGATCGTCTCAAAGATGATGATATATTCACATTCACTATCTGCAGTTAGCAGACAACCATACATTCATTCATTTCACAGATCTCACCAAATTGGATGTAGGGATTTACTTTGTGGGAGTTCACATGTGATCAATTAAATAAATAAATTGTCATTCTTTCCCACACTGGTATCCGGCTTCGTTGCATTAATTGAAATTGAGTTATTTTACAAAAAAGAATGTGTTGTTCTGACAAAAATAATGAAGTATGTTGTACCTATTTTCAATGTCGGGCTGTACTGTACCCTTTCAACACAAAAACTTACAAAATCAATAATCAAATAACTGTGACTCCAAACTGCTCAGAAATATTAATAGAAAACCATCTGAAAACAAAACTCTGGTAGTCAAATCTGATAAAGGGAACTCAGCTGTTGTTATGAATGAATCTGTGTATATCAACAATAATTTCCAGAATAATAACATACATGAAATACACAATTACCCCACACCCAAATTTCAGGCCCAGCTTAAGAAACTACTGAAATCTTCTGACTTCCTTCTATCTGACTCTGATGTTCTAAAATGCCTTGTCATGAACCCATCTGCACCATAACTACGTTCGGAACCAAAGATTCATAAGAATATTTGCCCTATACGCCCCATAGTCAACTCAAGAAACAGTCCAGCATAGTTTATCAGCAAGAAACTTAAAGATATTCTTTGTAGCTTTTATACCTATGAAAACAATTTTTCAGTTAAGAAGAGCTATGAACTTATTGAGCACATCAAAGACTTGCTAATACCAGAGGGTGCCAAATTTATTTCAATGGACATAGTAAACCTTTACACCAACATTCCTGTACATGACACTCTTCAGATAATTACAAACAACCTATTAAAACACAAAAAGCTGTTCAAGGCTGAGATATGTGAACTCACTGACTTGCTAGAACTAGTCCTATCACACAATTATTTTACTTTTAGTAACAAAATTTATAAACAGGAAGATGGTCTTGCAATGGGCAGTGGTTTGGCAGGAATACTTGCAGATATTTACATTAACCACATAGAAAATAAATTTTTCAGATCAGATAGTTCACTCAAAAATAAAATAATATACTACAAAAGGTATGTGGATGATACTATTATCTTGTACAATGACACAACTGAGGAGATTGAGATACTTGCTACAGGCCTCAGCAGCATGCACAACAACATCAAATTCACTGTAGAACATCAAGTCGAAAAAGGCATCAATTTTCTTGACCTTGCAATATCTAATGTAAACAACAAACATGCCTTCCAGATTTACAGAAAACCTACCACTAGTGACGTTGTCATTAACAACTCCTCATGTCATCCAGCACAACACAAAATGGCATTCTTCAGATCCACACCTAATCATATACATAAAATCCCACTCAGCCTCCATGATGAACAAAAAGAAATTAACATTATAAAAGAAATTCCACGGAGAAATGGATACAACAGAGATGTAATGGATAAACTTAACAACAAAATCAAAAAGAAACAATCCACACCTACTAAATTAGATTCACAAGAAGGAAAAAACACATTCGCCTGCATACTATTTATAGGTAAAATTTCATACCAAATTGCCAACCTCTTCCGGAAAACTGGTATTCAAATTTCTTTCAGCACTAACAACAAGCTACAACAACACATCATCCACAACAGTAAGACAAACAACCAATGCCACCACAAATCAGGTATTTACAAACGTTTATGTGACAATTGCCCACAGTTCTACATAGGCCAAACTGGAAGGAGTTTCACTATAAAATACTGTGAGCATATGGATGCCTTCCGGCTAAATAATTTTGATAAATCATCCTTTGCAATGCACCTAAAAGACAATGGTCACTCAGCCACAGCCATTACAGAAAACCTACAAATACTACACACTTTGAAAAATGGAAAGGAAATGAATCAGCTTGAAGAACTACAAATTTATATCCACAGCTCTAAATCACCGGATCTTGTTCTGAACGAACAAGTGGAACTTGAAAACAAATCCTATCTTCATATATTTCATGAAATATTCAAAAACAGAAATTATTATCCTCTGATATAATAACAAAGTAAAATTCTATGGAAATTCGATGTAGCAGTCATACAACAGTCCAAGGGTCATTATCATAATTTGTAATAGTCATATTGTAAACACAAGCTGTAACTGGCATTCTATAATGTGTAATACCTTTCAAAAATTTCATATATGTAACATTATTGTACCTCCTAAATCTAAGTTCTCAGACAACAGTGTGGCTCAAAACAGTTGTAGCGCTCTTTTTCTTTAATTTTTTTAAATTTGTAACAGCTTTGAGTAATTTCATATGTATCAGAACATTGTACTTCCTAGATCCAAGTTTTCCGTCAAAAATTAGAACCAAAAAATTTCATAATGTGTGTCAATAAACGTCGCAGTCTATAATAGCTTTTCAAATTTCTATATATGCAACACCTTTGCACTTCCTGTGGCTAAGTTCTTTGAACAGAACCTACAAGTTTCTGTGTGAGCAACATCTTTACATCTGCTACATCTTAGTTCTTTGACCACAACCCACATGTTTGTATGTACACATAGTGTATTTCACGAGTGCACATCATAATAGTGTAATATGGAGGTATACCTGATATACCTCATCATTCATAAAAGTTCTAGAGAGGTGATCTCAAGCCACAGTAAAGTCAAGAAGAAGCGCCCGCATCTCGTGGTCCTGCGGTAGCGTTCTCGCTTCCCACGCCCGGGTTCCCGGGTTCGATTCCCGGCGGGGTCAGGGATTTTCTCTGCCTCGTGATGGCTGGGTGTTGTGTGCTGTCCTTAGGTTAGTTAGGTTTAAGTAGTTCTAAGCTCTAGGGGACTTATGACCACAGCAGTTGGGTCCCATAGTGCTCAGAGCCATTTGAACCATTTGAACCAAGAAGAAGCTTTTGCTTGCATCTAAAGAAAATGAAGATTTAAGTATTACTTATGCTTCGATAGAGAGTGGTACTGATTTTTCTAATGGCGGAAGTTCATGGAATCGTGAAACAACTAGATCAGATTCAGAATGTGAACAGGTACAGTATATGTTTATCAACTTTCTACTGTAGGAAGGCCTACTGGCGTTGGTTACATGTTTCTTTATAGAGCAAATGAAGCCAGGCGAGGCGCTACTGGGGTGGGAAGCCGCATTTTGAAATATTAGGAAGTTGCCAATCCACCAGCTCTGAATTTACACATTATTAGTGACAACTTCAAAGGTGAAAATAACAACTGGACTATAGTGGCGTTAGAGAGTTCCCTCTTAGAACGCCAAAGATTCAAAACCATTACACATTGGTTTCCCCCGGTAGGACAGGCGAGGCTACCATGTGACAGAGATTTTGGTCGAACAGAGAAGCGTGCTATGTATGAGGAATATTAATGTTCCTGACGACTGGACCAACGTTATTGCAGAGCCATCGATCAAAGCAACATTTGTGCTAACGAAAATGAAGAGAGAGGACTTCAAGGACGTGGAGTGTCTGAAGTGCAGTACTGTAAAGAAATCTGATTTTTTTCACAAGCAGTCAGTTTCAAACTCGAGGAACAGTATCCATTCTAAATAAAAGTTACCCACAATTATGATGACACTGACAAAAAAGAAGTGAATATTAGACGCGCATAGGTTGAAAATCTGCTTAAAGCCATTCAGTCTTCCAAAAAAATACAGCAGGAAATTGAACAGCAATAAAAAAACCTAAATACATGAAATCACTTTTGAACTAGACCCCAAACGCAAATCAACATTATTTCGAGTACCTTGAAGCAGCTGACAGCGATGGATCAAATGCGGAAGACTTGAGAAAGTGATTTAGAAATAAACGCTGAAGCTACCATTCTCTAAAATATAAATAAAATTGTTGTTAAAGGTACACCCCCAATATAAATTTGAATTTTCCAAATCCAGTTTCATGTTTTACACTGTTCCAGATTAAGGCCATAAATATCAAATGAAAAGTCATGAGATAAAATCATAGCCCACACATTATGAGTAACCATAAAATATAATCATTTATCAAAATAGCTACATGTCATTGAGTATACTAACATAGATCGAACATTCATTAGATAACAACGCAAGGTATACTCGGTATAAATATTTAACATTAAATGATGATATCCTGAATTATCGATTTCATCAAACATTCGAAATACTCTTCTGAAAAACTATAACTCTATAAGGCAGAAACTTTTCAAATATTATGTTGCTTTATGAACAATAGGATAGGTAACTGTTGTTACTTTTAAATCGCGACATTTATATGCAAAACAACTTTCGGAAGGCGAAAACTGTTTTACACAAATGACCTCTGGAAATAAGCTTTTGCAGTCTCTGGTTTAGCGGAATGGTCAGAAAAATGGCTACTTCTCGTCAGTTAAATATCGGATGTAGACAGCTTCATACTCAGCCTAATATTTCTATACTTCCCCATCACTGCAGAGAGAGCCACTCCGTGTCGATTAACAGAAAATATGTAAGAACAAAACGTAACTTGACTACACAAGTACGTTTCAGAAACGGTAGTGTAATAACGCGGGAGCAGAAATCGGTTGTGGTAGAGGACTGAGCAATCAGTTTACGAAATCTGTTTTTGGGTTCTGCGTGTAAACATAGTGTGTGGGTCATCGATAAGAGCAGGCGTGGGTGGTCAAGCGAAGCGTTTATTTCGGTTGAAAACTAAATCTTCGCGCTACGCCGATTATGAGAAAAATACAGTAGAGTGTCGACTATCCGTAATGGCTGTGGGACATGTGTGTTCAGAAAACCGGTTTATTCCACTGATCGAACTGTATATTTTTGTTCACCGATAATCTTTCTCTTCGTCGAATAGCCATCGTGAAAGCACATCACATAATTTACTACACGTTGATACCTGCACGGTCGTAACTTCACCACTAAGTGGACTACAGTTGTCAATAGTGTCAGTATAGATTGACCTTTGAGGTCTACGTGTCCACACTTCAGCATCTTAGCCGGTGCACAGGGGAAAAGAAGCATTAATGGCTTGCTCTTGCCACATGTATTTGTAGGTACTAACCAACCTACAAACATACGACTTGTAATAGTTGCAGTTAGTAGTATGCAGATGACGTTAGTACTGATGTGACGTTGTTCAGCACACTATCCTCAGTCAGGAATAGCAGTATCTGCACGTATACCCTTTACTCCTTGTATTTATAATAACAAAAAAGTGGTTCAAATGGTTCTGAGACTATGGGACTTAACATCTATGGTCATCAGTCCCCTAGAACTTAGAACTACTTAAACCTAACTAACCTAAGGACATCACACAACACCCAGTCATCACGAGGCAGAGAAAATCCCTGACCCCGCCGGGAATCGAACCCGGGAACCCGGGCGTGGGTAGCGAGAACGCTACCGCACGACCACGAGCATTTATAATAACACAAATCTCTTTTATTATTACAATGGAAAGAACGGTACGAATGCATGCAGTACAGCCCAGTGAACAGAAAATATGTAATAGGTATGCATTTGGCATTTCAGTGCACACTGTAGAATTAGCGCTTAAAAAAGTTCTCAATTTTGGTCTTCTAAGCAACCCCACCCACTTACGAGTAACTAAATCACGCACTTTTTTCAGCACGTAAATCTGATACTGGTAAGATTTGTCTTCAGCTTCGAACCACAGCATGGCAGAAACTAAACTTGTAAATGATTCAGAAGCAGGTTGCGTATTTCATCATCATTTTATCGACCGCTAGTTAGATACTGGTGGCGGTGTCACCTCTATCAGTGACGAATTTACAATTTCATTATCTTACATGATTTAGCGTGCTGTATCTGCTTGGTCGACGCTGATCCCTTCTTAAACGTCTTCGTCATGTTTATGGCAGTTGAGTTCTTTTAGCACATTATTCGCGTATACTGTTCTGTTCGTCATTTACAATTAGACTTTAAGAACTTTCTGCCGTACCCAAAATCGTATTCCGGGCTATTCTTCAAATTCTGTTCTGCTATACTATCCGATGCTTCCCTGATCATGTACAACGGAGATTCTAAAATAATATTTTTACTGATTTCTTAATAGATTTTCTCTTCCTTCCTCTTCTCTTTCTAGCAGTAACTTATATAACAACTGATTTCTATTTGATGTCTCAATAACACCTCCATTCATGTAACAAGGAGGTAACGTTAGGTGCAAGAAGCAACACTTTTATGTACGCGTCTTTCTCGTTTTAGTTATCACATCATGGGTGGGTTGGTGCGTCGTCAACGAAAATCAATGTAATTCTGATGAGCGATTATATAGGTTACGAAAACTCCCATAAACCATCCCTTGAAAATCGTACTGTCCATCGATGCTCTCTTTTGTGAGGTGAATGATGACTCCAGGCAGTGGCTACCAGTAGCCGTTAGCACAAGCCAAACAGTATCCTTGATCCTCGAATTATGAATCCATGGTAATCACTAAATCACAACGTGTTTTTTACGAAGGTTTCCACTTCAGCTCAGTTTCGTCAGCATTGCAAACGATTTCGAGAGCATAATCACCATCTTTTCACTTCTGTCGGTGTTCATCTCCAACTTCTTTTCAAGACAGTATCTTCTCCGATCAGCTCCTCTTACAAGTCTCTCACAGAATTACAATGTCACTGGGAAATACCATTTTTAAAGAGAACACATCATGTTCACCATTTCCGGTAGATATTTATTTTCACAATTGCAATCTGGGCCTTAAGGGCATTAGCAACTTCTACACTGCAAACGACTTTTCTTCAATACAGGTTTGAAGTCTGACATGTACTGAAACTCAGTCGTTTCCAGTATACCACCTGATAAGACCCATAAGGTCAAAATTGGAACTGTATAAATAAATATTATCTGCACTCAATCGCGAACATGGTATCTTTAAGAATGTTCGACTTTGATATGAACCAAAACCTCCAGAAGTTGATCAAAGTTTTTACTTTTTCGCATTGATCTTTAATTCCATTCCCAAATTTCCCTTTGGTTTCGTATACTGTTTTTATTCCGTCCTCAACTGGTGCTTTCCATTCGTCGTTCCTTTGATGTCCTTCGATCACAATTGCAACAATAATTTCTGTACGGGTTGTAAATATCTGTTCGCTCCGTATTGGATCCATTTTATTCACCCAAGCCCAAACAACAATAAACACAATATAATTTAAAGGTTGTAACTATTCACTATAGGGAATTTCAAACTGTATGAGTCCAATGCTGAAGAGCCAGAATGACACCGTCATCCGCGGCGAACGAGACTCCCACGTCACATCGTTCGCTCACATTACTCAAAAAATTGAAAAGGGGTCAGGTTTCTGCCTCGCCAAACATTCACAAAATTCAAAATTGTTAAGGCTTTCGTGGCCCCTTGTTGACAAATTGCCTATTGGCTTCTGTCTCGGGTTCTTCGGCCGACGTTCATCTAATAATTTTTCTGACGTTTCGCCAGCACGAGTGGCTGGCATTGTCAAAGCTTCACCCACCACTGCCGGTGGTGAAATGGAGGCAAGCTCGCGGCCGCAGACTATATGTATCTGGCGCGCCAACGTCCGAGGGCTTCTCCGCGGTCATTTCCGGTGCGGTTCTCCTCTTGCTACCTGCGACGGTCGTTCGCTGCAGTACGGGAAGCCAGGATCCGTTTACCTTAAGGCTTTCCTCTTTCTTGTTGAAACTGTTCGCGTGTTTTTGGATTTCTACAGCTTCTCTGAACAAGCGCGTGTGATATTGCTTCTCTACAGCCAGAACTTCCGTGTCGGCGAATTTTATTACGTGGTCGGTCTCATTCAGTGCGTGCTCTGCCACGGCCGATTTCTCCACCTGCCCCAACCTGTAATGTCGCTTATGCTCTTTGATCCTGGTGTTAAGTGATCGTCCAGTCATTCCGACATAAACTTTTCCGCATGTGCATGGTATACGGTATATTCCCGACATTGCAAGTGGGTCTCTTTTCTCCTTCGCCGATCTAAGACACTCTTTGATCTTCCTTGTCGGTTTGAAAATCGTCTTTAAGCCGTGTTTGCACAATATACGGCCGATTCTGTCCGTCACTCTGGGAATGTATGGCAGAAAGGCTGTACCCGACATTTCTTTTTCTGGTTCCTTACTTCGCCGAGTGTTTGGCTCTGTTACACTTCTAATGTAATTTGTGGAGTACCCATTGCTCCTCAGAACAGTTTCCAGGTATTGCATTTCTCGTTTGAGGTGTTGAGGCTCACATATTCGTCCTCCTCTCGTTACGAGCGTACTAATCATGATTCTTTTCTGGCTCGGGTGGTGATTTGACAGTTTGTGCAGGTATCGGTCCGTGTGTGTAGGTTTTCGATACACGCTGTGTCCCAGGTTTGCGCCGTCCCTTGTGACCAGCACATCTAAAAATGGCAGTTTCTTGTCCTTTTCTACTTCCATGGTAAATGTTCTTCCCCCATGAACCATGGACCTTGCCGTTGGTGGGGAGGCTTGCGTGCCTCAGCGATACAGATGGCCGTACCGTAGGTGCAACCACAACGTAGGGGTATCTGTTGAGAGGCCAGACAAACATGTGGTTCCTGAAGAGGGGCAGCAGCCTTTTCAGTAGTTGCAGGGGCAACAGTCTGGATGATTGACTGATCTGGCCTTGTAACATTAACCAAAACGGCCTTGCTGTGCTGGTACTGCGAACGGCTGAAAGCAAGGGGAAACTACAGCCGTAATTTTTCCCGAGGACATGCAGCTTTACTGTATGATTAAATGATGATGGCGTCCTCTTGGGTAAAATATTCCGGAGGTAAAATAGTCCCCCATTCGGATCTCCGGGCGGGGACTACTCAAGAGGACGTCGTTATCAGGAGAAAGAAAACTGGCATTCTACGGATCGGAGCGTGGAATGTCAGATCCCTTAATCGGGCAGGTAGGTTAGAAAATTTAAAAAGGGAAATGGATAGGTTAAAGTTAGATATAGTGGGAATTAGTGAAGTTCGGTGGCAGGAGGAACAAGATTTTTGGTCAGGTGATTACAGGGTTATAAATACAAAATCAAATAGGGGTAATGCAGGAGTGGGTTTAATAATGAATAAAAAAATAGGAGTGCGGGTTAGCTACTACAAACAGCATAGTGAACGCATTATTGTGCCCAAGATAGACACAAAGGCCATGCCTACTACAGTAGTACAAGTTTATATGCCAACTAGCTCTGCAGATGATGAAGAAATTGATGAAATGTATGACGAGATAAAAGAAATTATTCAGGTAGTGAAGGGAGACGAAAATTTAATAGTCATGGGTGACTGGAATTCGTCAGTAGGAAAAGGGAGAGAAGGAAACATAGTAGGTGAATATGGATTGGGGGGAAGAAATGAAAGAGGAAGCCGCCTTGTAGAATTTTGCACAGAGCATAACTTAATCATAGCTAACACTTGGTTCAAGAATCATAAAAGAAGGTTGTATACCTGGAAGAATCCTGGAGATACTAATAGGTATCAGATAGATTATATAATGGTAAGACAGAGATTTAGGAACCAGGTTTTAAATTGTAAGACATTTCCAGGGGCAGATATGGATTCTGACCACAATCTATTGGTTATGAACTGCAGATTGAAACTGAAGAAACTGCAAAAAGGTGGGAATTTAAGGAGATGGGACCTGGATAAACTGAAAGAACCAGAGGTTGTAGAGAGTTTCAGGGAGAGCATAAGGGAACAATTGACAGGAATGGGGGAAAGAAATACAGTAGAAGAAGAATGGGTTGCTCTGAGGGATGAAGTAGTGAAGGCAGCAGAGGATCAAGTAGGTAAAAAGACGAGGGCTAATAGAAATCCTTGGGTAACAGAAGAAATATTGAATTTAATTGATGAAAGGAGAAAATATAAAAATGCAGTAAATGAAGCAGGCAAAAGGGAATACAAGCGTCTCAAAAATGAGATCGACAGAAAGTGCAAAATGGCTAAGCAGCGATGGCTAGAGGACAAATGTAAGGATGTAGAGGCTTGTCTCACTAGGGGTAAGATAGATACTGCCTACAGGAAAATTAAAGAGACCTTTGGAGAGAAGAGAACCACTTGTATGAATATCAAGAGCTCAGATGGCAACCCAGTTCTAAGCAAAGAAGGGAAGGCAGAAAGGTGGAAGGAGTATATAGAGGGTTTATACAAGGACGATGTACTTGAGGACAGTATTATGGAAATGGAAGAGGATGTAGAAGAAGATGAAATGGGAGATAAGATACTGCGTGAAGAGTTTCACAGAGCACTTAAAGACCTGAGTCGAAACAAGGCCCCGGGAATAGACAACATTCCATTAGAACTACTGATGGCCTTGGGAGAGCCAGTCATGACAAAACTCTACCATCTGGAGAGCAAGATGTATGAGACAGGCGAAATACCCACAGACTTCAAGAAGAATATAATAATTCCAATACCAAAGAAAGCAGGTGTTGACAGATGTGAAAATTACCGAACTATCTGTTTAATAAGCCACAGCTGCAAAATACTAACACGAATTCTTTACAGACGAATGGAAAAACTGGTATAAGCGGACCTCGGGGAAGATCAGTTTGGATTCCGTAGAAATGTTGGAACACGTGAGGCAATACTAACCTTACGACTTATCTTAGAAGAAAGATTAAGAAAAGGCAAACCTACGTTTCTAGCATTTGTAGACTTAGAGAAAGCTTTTGACAACGTTAACTGGAATACTCTCTTTCAAATTCTGAAGGTGGCAGGGGTAAAATACAGGGAGCGAAAGGCTATTTACAATTTGTACAGAAACCAGATGGCAGTTATAAGAGTCGAGGGGCATGAAAGGGAAGCAGTGGTTGGGAAAGGAGTGAGACAGGGTTGTAGCCTCTCCCCGATGTTATTCAATCTGTATATTGAGCAAGCAGTAAAGGAAACAAAAGAAAAATTCGGAGTAGGTATTAAAATTCATGGAGAAGAAGTAAAAACTTTGAGGTTCGCCGATGACATTGTAATTCTGTCAGAGACAGCAAAGGACTTGGAAGAGCAGTTGAACGGAATGGACAGTGTCTTGAAAGGAGGATATAAGATGAACATCAACAAAAGCAAAACGAGGGTAATGGAATGTAGTCAAATTAAATCGGGTGATGCTGAGGGAATTAGATTAGGAAATGAGACACTTAAAGTAGTAAAGGAGTTTTGCTATTTAGGGAGTAAAATAACTGATGATGGTCGAAGTAGAGAGGACATAAAATGTAGACTGGCAATGGCAAGGAAATCGTTTCTGAAGAAGAGAAATTTGTTAACATCAAATATAGATTTAAGTGTCAGGAAGTCGTTGCTGAAAGTATTTGTATGGAGTGTAGCCATGTATGGAAGTGAAACATGGACGATAACCAGTTTGGACAAGAAGAGAATAGAAGCTTTCGAAATGTGGTGCTACAGAAGAATGCTGAAGATAAGGTGGGTAGATCACGTTCCTAATGAGGAGGTGTTGAATAGGATTGGGGAGAAGAGAAGTTTGTGGCACAACTTGACTAGAAGAAGGGATCGGTTGGTAGGACATGTTTTGAGGCATCAAGGGATCACAAATTTAGCATTGGAGGGCAGCGTGGAGGGTAAAAATCGTAGAGGGAGACCAAGAGATCAATACACTAAGCAGATTCAGAAGGATGTAGGTTGCAGTAGGTACTGGGAGATGAAGAAGCTTGCACAGGATAGAGTAGCATGGAGAGCTGCATCAAACCAGTCTCAGGACTGAAGACCACAACAAACAACAACAAAACATGGTAAATGTTATGTTGGCATGGAGGCTGTTCAAGTGTCTCAGGAATTCACCGAGCTGTTCTTCACCATGGCTCCACACCACGAAAGTATCATCGACGTACCTGTACCAAACCTTAGGTTTGCAAGTCACCGAGTCCAGTGCCTGTGCTTCGAATTGTTCCATGAAGAAGTTGGCCACCACTGGACTGAGAGGACTACCCACGGCGACGCCTTCCAGCTGTTCGTAGAAATCGCCATTTCACGTGAAATAGCTCGTGGTGAGACATGCATGGAAGAGCTTTTTGATGTCTTGCGGGAACGTGGAACCGATGTGCTCCAGAGCGTCACTGAGTGGCACTTTCGTAAATAACGAAACAACATCAAAACTGACCAGGACGTCGTTTGACGCAAGTTTCAGTTTCTTCAGCTTCTCAATGAAATGTCCTGAGTCCTTAATGTATGTGTCGGTCTTCCCCACGTGTGGCTGGGGCAGAGAGGCCAAGTGTTTCGCCAGTTTATACGTTGGTGAGCCAGGAGCGCTAACGATCGGTCTCAGTGGAACGTTGTTCTTATGGATCTTGGGTAATCCATACAGCCGAGGTGGTAGGGCTTCTGTGTTGCGCAGGTTTCTCTGTATGTCCGCCGGCAGAGAAGACGCCTTGATTAATCGATTCGTGTTCCGAGTGATACGCTGCGTCGGATCTGCGCTTAGTTTTCGGTACGTCGTCGGATCTAATAGGTCTCGGATCTTTTGCTCATAATCTTCGGTCTTCATTCGGACGGTCGCATTCCCCTTATCGGCAGGCAGTACCAATATACTCTTGTCAGCGTTGAGATTCTTAATGGCACGTACCTCTTCTTTCTTCAGGTTGCAAGCTGGTGGTTTTGCTCGGCGCAGTATCCTGGCTGTTTCAGTGCGTATTTCCTCTGCCCTTTCACAAGGAAGGGTCCGAATGGCTGCTTCGGTGTTGGCAATAATGTCCTCCATAGGTATAGTTCTCGGGATGATAGCGAAATTCCCTCCTGTTTGAAGAACAGACACTTCCACTTCGGTCAATTGTCGTTCAGTGAGGTTGACCACTGTGTGTGACATGTCGGGAATCGCCTTGTCGGTCTGCTTCCGGCATCTTTCAAACTTTTTCTTTTGTCGCTCGGTGCAGCGCTCGAGTTCGTTCTGCATGCTCCTGTGAGTGATGCTGTCGATCTTGTCCCAGTCGTCTCGATGCATTCTGCTACTTAGTTGATAGAAAATGTCCAGTAGTTCCTGATCCGTTCTTGCCAAGTCTCTCCGTGTTGTATGTATTCGCTCACGAAGAAAAGATCGTTCCATTCTGTCGTAGATACGATGTGCTAGGGTGGTGGTGAATAGGCGCTTGCATCTCAAGAACTTCGGTGTAGCACATTCATCTCGGCACCGTGACAGAAAGGCGAGAGAGGACATCAGTCGCGCTTTCTTCTTCCGTCGTTGGTCAAGGCGTCGGTACAATCTGCAAATCTCCTCCCGGTAGAGGCGTAAAACAAAATTGTTAAGGCTTTCGTGGCCCCTTGTTGACAAACTGCCTATTGGCTTCTGTCTCGGGTTCTTCGGCCGACGTTCATCTAATGATTTTTCTGACGTCTCGCCAGCACGAGTGGCTGGCATTGTCAAAGCTTCACCCTCCATTGCCGGTGGTGAACTGGAGGCGAGCTCGCGGAAGCACAGGCACTGGACTCGGCGACTTGCAAACCTAAGGTTTGGTACAGGTACGTTGATGATACTTTCGTGGTGTGGAGCCATGGTGAAGAACAGCTCGGTGAATTCCTGAGACACTTGAACAGCCTCCATGCCAACATAACATTTACCATGGAAGTAGAAAAGGACAAGAAACTGCCATTTCTAGATGTGCTGCTCACAAGGGACGGTGCAAACCTGGGACACAGCGTGTATCGAAAACCGACACACACGGACCGATACCTGCACAAACTGTCAAATCATCACCCGAGCCAGAAAAGAGGCATGATTAGTACGCTCGTAACGAGAGGAGGACGAATATGTGAGCCTCAACACCTCAAACGAGAAATGCAACACCTGGAATCTGTTCTGAGGAGCAATTGGTACTCCACAAATTACATTAGAAGTGTAACAGAGCCAAACACTCGGCGAAGTAAGGAACCAGAAAAAGAAATGTGGGGTACGGCCTTTCTGCCATACATTCCCAGAGTGACGGACAGAATCGGCCGTATATTGTGCAAACACGGCTTAAAGACGATTTTCAAACCGACAAGGAAGATCAAAGAGTGTCTTAGATCGGCGAAGGAGAAAAGAGACCCACTTGCAATGTCGGGAATATACCGTATACCATGCACATGCGGAAAAGTTTATGTCGGAATGACTGGACGATCCATTAACACCAGGATCAAAGAGCATAAGCGACGTTGCAGGTTGGGGCAGGTGGAGAAATCGGCCGTGGCAGAGCACGCACTGAATGAGACCGACCACGTAATAAAATTCGCCGACACGGAAGTTCTGGCTGTAGAGAAGCACTATCACACGCGCTTGTTCAGAGAAGCTGTAGAAATCCAAAAACACGCGAACAGTTTCAACAAGAAAGAGGAAAGGCTTAAGGTAAACGGATCCTGGCTTCCCGTACTGCAGCGAACGACCGTCGCAGGTAGCAAGAGGAGAACCGCACCGGAAATGACCGCGGAGAAGCCCTCGGACGTTGGCGCGCCAGGTACATATAGTCTGCGGCCGCGAGCTCTACTCCAGTTCACCACCGGTAGTGGTGGGTGAAGCTTTGACAATGCCAGCCACTCGTGCTGGCGAAACGTCAGAAAAAGCATTAGATGAACGTCGGCCGAAGAACCCGAGACAGAAGCCAATAGGCAGTTTGTCATTCACAAAATTCATCATCCCTGATACCTCACTTCTTCAAATTAGTCTTGCACTTGCTCAAACCGTTTCTTGACCCGTTAAGTTTCTTCCAGGTCCCGTATTGCAGATAGTCGCAGTAGGTTCTCTGTTGCTGTCCATAATCCTTCAGGACACATTGTTCCCCTCAGCTCAGTTCGGCGATCTCCTGCAGATGTTGGTGCTATAGTAACTAGGAAGCTTTCAAAAAAAATGGTTCAAATGGCTCTGAGCACTATGCGACTCAACTTCTGAGGTCATTAGTCGCCTAGAACTTAGAACTAATTAAAACTAACTAACCGAAGGAGATCACACAACATCCATGCCCGACGCAGGATTCGAACCTGCAACCGTAGAGGTCGCTCGGCTCCAGACTGCAGCGCCTAGAACCGCACGGCCACTCCGGCCGGCCCTAGGAAGCTTTTTCTGGATTCCAGTCGTGATGGACAAACTAGAATTCCGAGCAGTTGATGGCTTGCATACGTTTCTTGCTGCTTATTTTCGTTCTCAGGCACTCGGTGGCTATGCGGCGTGGCTCATCTTGGTTATCATTTACAAAAACAGAGTGGGGCGGCGTACTCGGCTACAGAGAAACAGTGAGTTAAATGCGGATATGCGGAGGACACTAGGTTGCGTTCCGCAGGTGCTGCTCGCCGGTGGCGGGTAAGACAACTCCTCATGCATACCTTCGGTCTTATGTACACACAGTACGATACGTAGGTCAAGGCAGCATTCATCTTTAACCTCAGATACTGAGTACGGAGACAGTGATTCAGACTGCGCCCTTTCCATATGACTTCCATCTTTCTCAATGCCTCCTTATCGCGTAGGTGAAATGCTCGCCCTTGGGCTTTATTGGATCCCTGCTACCTAATTATCCCTACTTAACTTCGTCGACCATTTTGCAGCACTGCAACAAGGATGACATCTTCACTTTGCCCATGCAAAACTCTAATTTCTGTGTTTGGCAGTGCGATGGAGATGGACTGGACCATCGCGTCTGATTCCACCACGCCCTCTGCACACTTTGTATGCCATGCGTGTGCGGCTTATCTGGCGGAAACTTCCCGCCTCGGCAAAGGGCGTGGGCCGCGCCGCCGCTCCCGTGGGACACAGCCAGCCACATCACGCCACGCCACGCCACGCCTCACCTCGCGTTGCGTGAGGAACACCAGCCACTGGCGGCGTCGTCGTGCGTGCTGCCCTGTTATAAGTGGCGACAGCTCACACTCTTTGTCTCCTGAGGTGATTCGTAATTGATACTGGATCGTTAGTTACACCGCCGGCCATAAAAATCGCAACTTCATGAAGGTGGCACGCAAAGAACGTCAGATTGGTATGAAATGTGTTACATGATTTGCCACGAAAATGATTAGCAACTACACTCTGTGTATTACCAGCCTATTCTTTTTAGCCCCTAGTGTTTTCAAAGCTCGCTGTGAAAGTAATGCGCAGAGTAATAGTGCAACATCATAGTACATACGAGGGGCGTATTTGGTTTTATTCAGGGCTTCGATGCACCATATTATTCCCGCCACTCTTTTGGCTACAAAACTGTATTTTCCCAACTTTATCTCCTTTCAGTGCGACGGCCTTTAGCCACCTTGCGGGCAGGGCACGCGTGTCCGCTTGATACGACAGTACTCGTCGACGCCGGAGCCATTGTCTTCCTCCATCAACAACCTCCACATTGTCCACGTACTGCTTTCCTCAGAGTGTATTCTCCACTGGGCCAAATAAATGCAAGTCGGAAGGTGCGAGACGGTTTGTACTGTGAATGAGGTATAACACACCAATGAAGTTTTGTGAGCTGCTCTCGGGTGCGCAGATTTTGGCGAGGCCTTGCGTTGTTATGGAGAAGGAGAGTTCGTTTGCATTTTTGTGTCGACGAACGAGGTGAAGTCGCTTTTTCATTTTCCTGGGGGTACTATAATGCATCTCGGAGTTGATCGTTTGCTCCATGAGGGAGAACATGAACGAAATACCCTGAAAGACGTGCACTTGATTCACCATTCAGTGCTCCTGTTTCATATTTCTAATCACAGCATTCTGGTATTCGGTAAAACAATAATTCAGGCAATATTAATAATTTCTATGGGTTGCCTAATTTATTTGACGAGGTTTACAGTTTCTCTCACACTGATCCGCGAGAGGAGCTTGGCGCTAGGAATTTTCTTTATTTTTTTCCGATCGCCAGGGTAGCAAGTGGTGTCGTTTGAAAGTTCAGTAGTGGCCAAAGTTTCTCCTGTTCTCAGTTCCCCAACCTGCCTTACCAACCTTGTAACAGCTATTTCTGCTACATTTTGACGTCGCGAGGTCGCCTCCCTGTGAGATTCCGGCCCTGTGATTGGCCAGTTCAGGTGCGCGCCCGTTTTTCGCCGGTAGGCGCCAACCGCCCTCCGCGGGTGGATAGTGGACAAAGGGTTAGTAGTTCAGTTCTAGTGTGGCCGTGCCTGAGGCCGGAGGTGCCGCTTCCAGGAGATGTTCGGTAAGCATGAGCGCCGCCGTGCACTGTAGCTTCGCGCCCTGCGGCCCAGAGGGAACCTAGTAGGTCGTTTTACTAATGTGTGTTCCTTAAGTTACGGTTTACGCAATTTTTCCGGGTTATAAGACTGTAGGTTTCCCTTGTACAGTTGGTCATAATGTGCGAGATGTGTTGGTTGGTCACAGTACTTGCAGTACGGCACTAAAGTGTATACTTTCATGCTCGTTTTTCCGCTTCTTCTGGCAGCAGCTTTTTCAGTTCTCCCGTGCAAAATTCGACTCAGAATTTAGGTCTTCATAGCTTGAAAACTTGTGCCCTTTGTCCTACGCCACCTGGTGAGTGTCTGGCGCCAAAATTATCTAGTATCGCCCGTATGAATAGTTTCGCGTCTTGCTGGTTTTATTCCTCTAGTGCAGGAGGCTACCTAACGGCTCACCCGCAGTAGCATCTTTCTTAGTCTTTGGCTGATTCATGGTGGTGGTCGTTGCATGACTGCAAGCCCTTCCTTTGGTAAATTGGACTCCATTTGATAATACGGCGATCGTTCCTAAAATTCCTTTTCTCTGCTATCGTGGCTTATTATGAACGAGCGTTGGGGTAGGCTGCTGAACTCAATTCTTTCTTCCTCCACCCCCATTTGATTGTATAATTGTTCAATATTCAACTGTTAAATAAATGAGTCCTTAAATCTTTACATTCTCCCTTTCATTACGTGAAATTACCCTTAGTGTCATAGTAGAATAATACAGAACTATAACGGTTTCTATAAGGTCGTGGAGGTCTCGCGCCATTAAAGATAGGATAAAGATTCAATATAGCGCGCCTGGAACGATCATTGCACGCATGGCACCGATAATACTAATAATAATTTTCAACCCCCTTGAGAGTCCCAGAAGTCGCCGTCTGAGGATGCGGCTTTGAACTTTTTCTTCGGAGGAGATGTGGTGCCGCGCCGCTGCATGAATTGCCTTATTGTTTCGGTTCCAAGTAATGAACCCGTTTTTCATCACCTACAAAAAATTGTCACACCGAACCTCGTAACGTGCAAACAACACAGACGGTCCATCGTTGTTCTTTATGATCTTCTGTTATGCGGCGAGGAACCCAGCGGCCACAAACCTTCGTGTACCCCAACTGATGGACGAGTGCATCAGCACTATGAACAAAGAAATCCAATTCAGCAGCGAGGTGTTTACTGTGATCCGTGGAGCACCTCCAATTAGAGTGTCCGCAAGCTCCAACATTGTAGGAGTCACAGAGTGTGCGGTCAGCCGGCACGTTGGAGATCGGACATGTCTGCGCGACCGAGTACGATGATTACAGACGCCTCGCCCAACGACTCACCGTGCTTTTGTACACTGTCACGTCTCCGTAGACTTCTGTAAGCGTCTTTGAATAACTGCGATGTACTGGTTTTCAGCCAAAGGAAACTCTGTGACGGCTGTCTGCTTGGAATGCACCTCCGTTATAAGTGCCTTTTTGCAGATGATGCTGTCATTGCTGTACAGCGCTGCCACCCATCGGAACCACATGAAAATACAGGGGCCGAAGAGATACATTCCACGATGTTCCTCAACGAATTCCGCATTTCTTCAAACGAAACTGTTCGAGAATTAATGCGTTGCATTACTTACTGAGCGCTCCTCGTATAATTAACTATCGGCTTCTCAGTTTGATTTCACGATGGGAGTATCCACACAATATGTTATTTATTCTTTTGTGTCTGAGACATTAGCAGGTCTAAATGACAGGATGAGGACAGAAGCTATTTTCTTTGATTTAACAAAAAATTGCATTTACTGAATCATACAATACTTTTGCGTAAGGAGACTCCCATTTTATACTCGAGTCCATCGCATCATTTGAGAATATTTTCTTGCATTGTGCTATTTGTCTATATACTCTCTGGTTTTTATGTCTTAATAATCTTTTAATTTTTATTTACAAACTCTTTAATTAGCGTTCTGTAAAATAAGTACTGACCTGTTCCATGAACAAACAGCTTTGACTCATATGGTCCCACTAAATGTCACAAATCCACACATATTATAAAAATGGCTGTACATATGTACTGGTTTTCAGCCATTGGATTAATTTCCACCAAACTTGCTATTCATATCCCTTACTGTCAGACAAAAAACGCTGAAAAGAGAAGAACCATCTACCTCTCATAGTTAATAAGATATGACGTGATAAACAGTGATAAACAGCGTAAAAACTGCCGCATCACACATGACGGTTAAGAGTGTTGCTTCCTTGCTATTAACTACACTCTGGATTAATTTCGCATGTAGCATCTACATGTGCCGCTAAATGCCTCCCCCTAGATATATTGTGGTAGCACACATAATTCAGCAGATATGACGTCATAAATACTGAGACTCTTGAAAAACTGCCGCATTGTGATTGACGTTTTATTACTTCTTTGCTACTGATTCTTGACATTATCCACAAATGCTGTTGAATGCACCTGCCCAAAAATACTTAAATGCCAAAGAAACTGGTACACCTGCGTAATATTGTGTAGTGCCCACGCGAGCACGCAGAAGAGGCGCAACACGACGTGGAATGGACTCGATTCATGTTTGAAGTCGTGTTGGAGGGAACTGACACCATCAATCCTCCAGGGCTGTCCATATAAGCGTAAGAGTACGAGGGGGTGGGGATCTCTTCTGAACAGAACGATGCAAGGCATCCCAGATACGCTCAATAAAGTTCATGTCAGGGCAGTTTGGTGGCCAGAGAAAGGGTTTAAACTCAGAAGAGTGTTCCTGGAGCCACTATGTAGCAATTCCGAACGTAGGGTGTCGCATTATTCTGCTGGAATTACGCAAGTCCGTCTAGACGTATCAGGTGTCCAATATCACTCCTAGTGAACACGCGCCACACCATCACAGAGCTCCTACCAGCTGGAACAGTCCCCTGCTAACGAGAAGGATCCATGTATGCATGAGATTGTATCCATACCCGTACACGTCCATCGACTAGATACAATCCGAAACGAGACTCGTCCGACCAGACAACATGTTTCCATTTATCAACAGTCCAATATCGGTGTTGTCAGGCCCAGGTGAAGCATAAAGTTTGTTTCTTAGTAGTCATCAAAGGTACATGAGTTGGCCTTCCGCTCCCAAAGCCCATATCGATGATGTTTCGTTGAATGGTTCGCATGCTGACACTTGTTGATGGCCCAGTATTGAAATTTACAACAACTTACGGAAGGGTTGCACTTAGGGTCAGTCATCGTTGGTTCTTTCTTGCAGGTTCTTTTCCCACCCGCAGCGATGTCGGAGATTTGATGTTTTACCGGATTCCTGATATTCACGGCCTGCTCGTGAAATGGTCGTACGGGAAAATCCCCATGTCATCGCCACCTCGGAGGTGCTCCGTCCCATCGCCAGTGTGATTGTAGCAGCAGCAACCGATCTAACAACTGCGCCAGATACTTGTCTTACATAAACCTTGCCGGCCGTAGATCCATATTAAGACTGTTCACATATCTGTGTATTTGAATACGCATGCCTGTACCACTTTCATTGGTGCTTCTGTGTGTGTCATTGCACAACATATCGTTCATGAGACGACACGTCATAAACACTCAGATTCATGAAATGATGCTCCGTCATGCTTGAAGTTTTCTTTACTACTAAGACAATGGTATGATCAAGTCGTCTTATGGAAATCACTGACATCTGGCAGCGCTTTTGACATCTTTCAACCGCGACGAGCAAACGGTTGTAGGCAAACGATAGTCATCTATAGAGCTATGAAGAGGCGTTTCCATAGAGACGTTTAAAAAATCTGGCTGTAACACCCGAAGAGGAAACGGTCAGCGTTTGTTTCATATGCCCTTTCTTAATTTGAATAGCATTCTTACACATTTCTACATTATGTAAGTTTCTTTGAACCACTGTATCATAATTGCAAGATTTCTCCACGAATACATGGAAATGAAATTTTTCGATACTTCACTACAAACACTGTTCACATTTTTGTTTCCACTTCCAATTGAAAGCTGGCTAAATGAATACCTAGGCAATTCCGGCTTCGTCAGGTAGAAAATAATTAAAGAAAGGGAATTTGGCATTCTATGTGTTTTGACATTTCATCAAACTCCTCTTGTTGGTAAACAGTACTTTGTCTCCTGTTTGGCGTTTTAACAGGAACCAGTGTAGTTCTGTCTGTCACTTTTTCACTGCTGAACCACTGAATCGTATTTGATGGACTCTGCTAGAGCGATAGCTTGAAACCTGAGAAAGAACACAGGCTACTTAGTAAAACTGAATAGGTAGGCAGAGGTGTTGATGGTCGGTAAAAGTTAATAAAGTCAGTAAGTAGTTTGTTGGCAATGCACAGTTCTACAGTAGGCTGCACAGCCGATGAGAGCTAAGTCAGACTGGGAAGTATTATTATTGCAAACCTCAAAAAGATCTACACAAAAGTACAGAGAGCATAAGTTTGTCCTGTAAGATTCAGTCATAATCATCTACATCTACATCTCTGTCTACGTGATTACTCTGCTATTTACAATAAAGTGACTGGCAGAGGGTTCAATGAACCACCTTCAAGCTGTCTCTCTACCGTTCCACTCTCGAACGGCGCGCGCGGAAAACGAGCTCTTAAATTTTTCGGTGCGAGCCCTGATTTTTCTTATTTTATCGTGATGATCATTTCTCCCTATGTAGGTTAGTGCCAACAGAATGTTTTCGCAATCGGAGGACAAAACTAGTGATTGAAATGTCATGAAAAGATCCCGTTGCAACGAAAAACGCCACTCCAATTCACGCATAATGTCAGTGGCACTATCTCCCTACTTCGCGATAATACAAAACGAGCAGCCCTTCGTTGTACGTTTTCGATGTCATCCGTCAGTCCCATCTGATGCGGATCCCACACCAAACAACAATACTCCAGAATAGGGTGGACAAGCGTAATGTAAGCAGGCTCTTTAGGAGACGTGTGCACCTTCATAATGTTCTGCCAATGAATCAGTGTTTGGTTTGATCTATACGCAACACTATCTATGTGAGCGCTCCAATTCAGGTCCTTTGTATTTCTAATTCGTAAGTACATATATCTACAGCCTTGAATGTACAGCCTTCAGATTTGTGTGACTTACCTCATAATCGAAATTTAGCGGATTTCGTTTAGTACTCACATGAATAACTTCACACTTTTCCTTATTCAGGGTCAATTACCAGTTTTTGCACCACACAGATATCGTATCTAAATCATTTTGCAATTCGTTTTGGTCACCTGATGACTTTACAAGACGGTAAATGACAGCATCATTTACAAACAATCTAAGAGGGCTACTCAGATTGTTTCCTATGTCGTTAATAAAGATCAGGAACAATAGACGGCCTATAACACTTCCTTGGGGAACGCCTGATATTATTTCTGTTTCACTCGATGTCTTTCCGTCTATTACTACGAAGTGTGAGCTTTCTGACAGGAAATCACGAATCCAGCCGCACAGCTGAGGCGATATTCCACAGGCATTCAGTTTGGATAGAAGACGCTTGTGAGGAACGGTGTCAAAAGCATTCTGGAAATCTAAAAGAATGGAATCAATTTCACATCCCCTGTCGATAGCACTCGAGTGTAAAGAACTAGCTGTGTTTCTAAATTGCGATATTTTCTGAATCCGCGCTATGTGTCAATAAATCGTTTTCTTCGAGGTAATTCATAATATTCGAACACAGTTTATGTTCCAGAGCCCTACTGCAAATCGACGTTAGTGGTATGGGCCTGTAATTCAGCGGATTACTCCTATTTCCCTTTTTGGGTATTGGTGTGACTTGAGCAATTTTCCAGTCTTTGGCTGCGGATCTTTCTGTGAGGGAGCAGTTGAGTATAATTGATAAATATGGAGCTGTTGTATCAGCATACTCTGAAAGGAACCTGACTGGTATACAATCTGGAACGGAGGCCTTGCCTTCATTAAGTGATTTAAGCTGCTTTGCTACACTGAGGATATCTACTTCTTTGTTTCTCATCTTGGCAGTTGTTCTTGATTGGAATTCAGGAATATTTACTTCGTCTTCTCTGATGAAGAAGTTTCGGGAAACCGTATTCAATAACTCTGCTCTGGTGGCACTGTCATCAGTGACTTCAACGTTGTTCTCGCGCAGTGAAGGTATTGATTGCGTCTTGCCATTGGTGTGCTTTATGTATGGCCAGAATGTCTTTGGGTTTTCTGCCAGATTCCGAGACAGAGTTTCATTGTGGAAAGTATTATAAGTACGCGCTATCTTTCCAACTTCTACAAAACTTATCCAATGTTGGGGATTACGCCCTCTTTTAAATTTGGCATGCTATTTTCGTTGCTTCTTCAACAGCGATCTGACCCGTTTTGTGTACCATGGGGGATCAGAACCATCACTTATTAATTTATGTGGTATATATCTTTCAATTACCGTCGATACTATCTCTTTGAAATCATTCCACATCTTTTCTACGCTTATGTGATCATAACGGAAGCAGCGGAGACTGTCTCTTAAAGAGGCGTTAAGAGAATTTTTATCAGCGTTTTTAAATAGATGTGCTTTGCGTTTCGTTTTGATGGTTGAGGGTGTTGCGATATTCATCCTAGTACCAACTGCCTTGAGCTCTCTAATCTCTGTAACCGTCATGATACTCCCAATTTCTCCAGCATTATTTGTTGCTAAGAAGTCAAGTATACTTCGCAACCACTTACGCTTCGAGTGGCCTCATATATTAATTGTTCGAAATAATTTTCTGAGAAAGCATACAGTACAATTACGGATGACGTTTTATGCCTGTCGCCGGCTTTAAACGCATAATTTTTCCAGCATGTCGAGAGTAGATTGAAGTCACCACCGACTGTAATTGTATGAGTGAGGTACCTATTTAAAATGAGACTCAAAATTTCTTAGAACTGTTCAGCAACTATATATCCTGTGTCAGGGGGTCGGTAAAACGATCCAATTAATAGTTTAGTTCGATTATCAAGTATAACCTCTACCCATTCTACACTGCTGGCCACCGTAAATGCAACACCAAGAAAGATAAGAGGTAGCACAACAAGATTTATTTTGTAGATAACATGTTGACCAAGTATCAAATGATTACTTTTACAGACGTCTGTGACATGTGGTTCCTGCCAGAATCAGTAGCCAGAGTAGCCGCCATTGTTGGAGATCACCGCTGCCACACGTTTCTGGATTGAGTCAAAGAGACGTTGGATATGTTCCTGGGGTACAGCAGCCCAAGCAGCTTCCACACGTTGCCAAAGATCACCTGGTGTGGCAGCTGGGGATGTAATCTGGGTCACTCGTTGAGCAACCATGGACCACATGTTTTCTATCGGCGAAAGATCCAGAGAGCGAGCCGGCCAGGGAAGCAATTCAATCTGGTTATTGACGAAGAACCTTTGGACAATGCGTGCCACGTGTGGTCGCGCATTATCCTGTTGAAATATGGCTGTGGCCGAGCCCTGAAGGTAAGGAAGGACAACTGGCTCCAGCACCTCGGATATGTAGCGCCGGCTATTTAAAGTACCGGCAATGTGTACTAGAGGCGTGCGAGAGTAATATCCAATACCGCCCCATACCATAATACCCGGTGCAAGACCAGTGTGGCGGTGCACAATGCAGCTGTCCAGCATCCTCTCTCCACGGTGTCTCCACACTCGAATCCGACCATCGTGGTGCTGCAGACAGAAGCGTGCCTCGTCAGTAAAGACAACGTCATTCCATTCTGCCGTCCACATCCGTCTGTCATCACACCATTGGCGACGGAGACGTCTGTGGTTCTGCGTCAATGGTGGACGAAGCAATGGACGTCTTGCGGACAGACCACTCTGCTGTAAACGGCGTCGAATGGTACGCGCAGACACTGGATGATGCGTTACAGACGCAATGTGCTGTGCTACGGTTCGGGATGTCACTGAGCGATCCGTCACTGCCATGCGCACAATTTGCCTATCAGCACGTGCAGTGGTGCACCGAGGTGAATGAGATCGACCACGTCGGTCCGTCGTACTCTCCTGCATCCAACGGTCACATATCCGCATTACAGTTGTTTGGTTTCGTCCAACACGACTAGCGATTTCTCTGTATGATAATCCACAATCTCGGTAAGCCACTATCCTTCCTCTGTCGAACTCGGATACTTGATCAAAAGATGTTCGCTGTTGTCTACGAGGCATAACTGATCGTCTTGTGAAACAACCACAAGGTAAACACACGTGCCGAACGTACACTCGTCGAAATCGCCAAGCCTTAAATGGCGCTATGAGGTGGCGCCACAGGCGCGCGTGATGTGCGTCTGCGCTGAAATTCTAATCAGTTGCATATCTCATCGCTGCAAACCCATGGTGTAAATTTCACTTGATTCGGATGCTTCCTTCAGGGTGTTGCATTTACGGTGGCCAGCAGTGTATTTCGCAGGAACTATCTACTTCAACTTAACTACAAGGTAAACTACATCTGACAGCAAATAAATACTCCTCCATCAATTGTATTTTAATGTACCCTTTCTTAACACTCTTAGGTGATTTGAAAAAATATTCGGCTGAACTTCTTTCCGGCTTTAGCCAGCTTTCCGTACCCGTAACTATTTGAGCTTCAGTGCTTTCTACAAGGGTTTCGAGCTCTGATTCTTTCCCACACAGCTACGATAATTTACAACTGCAATACCGTTCGTTTCTACAACTACCTTACTGTGTTTTACCTGCCCCCTTTTAGACGGACGCCGTTTCTGTGGTTTCCTAAGGCCCTCTAACCTAAAAAACCGGCCAGTCCTTTCCACACAGCCCCCGCTACCCGTGTAGCCGCATCCTGTGTGTAGTGGACTCCTGACCTATTAACCGGAACCCGGAAACCCACAGGCCGATGGCGGAAGCCAAGGAATATGCAGCCTACTCGGTCACAGAACGGCCTGAGGCTCTAATGCAGACTCTCCACTCAGCTCTGCACCAAAGGACCACAGTCGATTCTATCGACGATGCTGCAGATGGTGAGCTCCGCCTTAACCTCGCAAGCAAGACTGGCAATCTTTTCCATTTTGCTAGCCGCCCGAAACCAGAGAGAATCTCCTCCGATCCAAAGCGACACACGTCATTGGTACCGACATGAGCCACCGCCTGCAGTTGGTTGCACAGTATACTCTTCATGGCATCCGGAAGAACCCTTTCCGCAACCGGTATGACTCCTCGCGGTATTTTGGTCTTATGATTGCGCCTGGAGCAGCGAGTCCGAAGACAAAAATGGTGACTGTGAGGAAACCATAAAAGAAACATTTGTTCTCGCTGACTTTCTGTAGATATCTTTGAGATATGTATTTTAGAATGACGTGAAATGGTGTATCACATATTGATTATGCAGCGTGTCGCTGTCGGCAAACTCTTTATATGGCAGATTATGTGTGGACGGTGAAACAAAATTTCATTAAACCTTGTATGTCGCGAAAATTCTGATTAAACTAGCCTGCAAATAAATTAAAAAATGCATTGAAAACGATGCATTCGTGTCGGATATGTGTTTCCGTACACACAGGAAGACGTGAAACGTGTAACACATTACTTCGTACGATGGTGCAGCTGAGGGGACGGCACGCATCGCGACCTGTACTCATCATAAGAATACTGCTGAGACGCGAACAAAGCCGTGGGCAAACTTAGTTAACTATATAAATAAAGAGGCACTATTACTAATCAATGGGGAACTTTCATGAACGTTTAGTGATGGCACTCTGTGTACGTAGCAATGTACACTACGCTCTGAACACACCAACAGACCCACTTTTCAGGGGAGTATAACCATCTATCAGCGTTCGTAGTTTTCCTCGATCAATTGTTAAATGATCGGCTACAATGAATCGGACACATGCAAAAAATGCTGTCGTAGAAATTTAGTCATGTTATACGAAGTGTTGAAGCATACATAGACTGCAGCAAGATGACAGAAGATCGTCTAAATCGACTGGCACTGATGCTCATCCATCAAGATGTTGTGTCAACGATGAACGTTGAGCAAGTTTTGGATCTCGCCCGTAAGAAACATATGAGGAAGCCTTCATTCCATCAAATCTAATAACGACTGTGATAAAATTACACCACTGGCCATTAAAATTGCTACACCACTAAGATGACGTGCTACAGACGCCAAATTTAATCGACAGGAAGAAGACGCTGTGATATGCAAATGATTAGATTTTCAGAGCATTCACACAAGGCAGGCACCGGTGGTGACACCTACAACGTGCTAACATGAGGAAAGTTTCCAACCGATTTCTCATACACAAACAGCAGTTGACCGGCGTTGCCTGGTGTAACGTTGTTGTGATGCCTCGTGCAAGGAGGAGAAATGCGCACCATCACGTTTCCGACTTTGATATAGGTCGGATTGTAGCCTATCGCGATTGCGGTTAATCGTATCGTGACATTGCTGCTCGCGTTGGTCGAGATCCAATGTCTGTTTGCAGAATATGGAATCGGTGGGTTCAGGAGGGTAATACGGAACGTCGTGCTGGATCCCAACGGCCTCGTATCGCTAGCAGTCGAGATGACAGGCATCTTATCCACATGGCTGTAACGGATCGTGCAGCCACGTATCGATCCCTGAGTCAACAGATGGGGACGTTTGCAAGACAACAACCATCTGCACGAACAGTTCGACGACCTTTTCAGCGGCATGAACTATCAGCTCGGAGACAATGGCTGCGGTTACCCTTGACGCTGCATCACAGACAGGAGCGCCTGCAATAGTGTACTCAACGACGAACCTGGGTGCACGAAGGGCAAAACGTCATTTTTTCGGGTGAATCCCGGTTCTGTTTACAGCATCATGATGGTCGCATCCGTGTTTGGCGACATCGCGGTGAACGCACATTGGAAGCATGTATTCGCCATCGTCATACAGGCGTATCACCCGGCGTAATGGCATGGGGTGCCATTGGTTCCACGTCTCAGTCATCTCTCGTTAGCACTGACGGCACTTTGAAGAGTGGACGTTACATTTCATATGTGTTACGCTCCGTGGCTCTACCCTTCATTCTATCCCTGCGAAACCCTACATTTCAGCAGGATAATGCACAACCGCATGTTGCAGGTCCTGTACGGGCCTACAGAAAATGTCCTACTACTGCTCTGGCCAGGACATTCTCCAGATCTCTCACCAATTGAAAACGTCTGGTCAATGGTGGCCGAGCAACTGGTTCGTCACTACCCGCCAGTCACTACTCTTGATGAACTGTGGTATCGTGTTGAAGCTGCATGGGCAGCTGTACCTGTATACACTATTCATGCTATGTTTGACTCAATCCTCAGGCGTATCAAGGCCGTTATTACGGCCAGAGGTGGTTGTTCTGGGTACTGCTTTCTCAGTATCTATGCACCTAAATTGCGTGAAAATGTAATCACATGTCAGTTCTAGTATATTTCTCCAATGAATACCTGTTTATCATCTGCATTTCTTCTTGGTGTAGCAGTTTTAATGGCCAGTAGTGTATGTAATAAAATTAGTTTCTTATACGTAATCCGCAGCTGTGGATGGGTGTGCGCGTATTTGTGCTTGTGCGAAGGTTCGTGCTTCTGTGTTTATTTTAAAAATAGACGCAAGAAGACTATGAGGACAGGATTACCTTTCTGATCCTTGTGCCACCCCATTCCCGCACCCTCCCTCCCACTCTCCCCACCTCCATCCCCCACCCGAAAAGAAATTATGTATCAGCCGCTGACTCTGATGGATCTTTGCGGCCAAAGTTGATACATTTCAAACATCGACACTGCCCTTATGATTTTATTCACTGTAAATCCCTATGATAGACTGTATAAGCTTGTGAGAAAGACATACTGTTATGAGTGATGTCTCATATTTGTGTCATGAATAACGAGATATTATTCGGAGGAAATGGAGATTTAATCTTTTTGTTGTGTTATTTTCTAGAAAAAATATGCAAAAGGAAGTTAATATTTGATTATAAGAAAATGGAGAAAGATAGCCAACTTTACACGTCTGGGTTCCAGCGAATACATGAAACCATAAGAGTCATAAGTTTGCTGTGACCGTAGTCGCGACCTTGTCTGGGTGCTATACTCCCTGTGAGTCAAAGTGACATAAAGTTCCTCAGGTACAATTACCAAAGGCCGACAGTGCATTTGATGAGAGGAGGCTGCGGAAGACGTTTGCAAGGAACGGCAGCCACAGAATGACGGCACCAAAGACCATCTGAAGCATTGCTGGTTACCGGTACTTCACATATTAGGCAGTGGGACAATAAACTCTACAAGTTCGTGTAAAACAAACAGTAGTGCATGCTATGAACGAGTCGTCCTGTAATAGATTCCGAATAGCTATTTCATTAAAAATCACCATTTCGCAGCAACATGAAGTCTTCTATGCTAATATTATACATTCAAAACCTCAGCAGGTAAACCAAAATGACGATAAGTAACAGAACTTGTCTTCTAGTCTATAGACAGTTAATCCGAGTCACTGGAGTGTCTGCAAACGTCCACAACAATTCCGCAAACATTGACTGAGTCTTCCTCAGCTTTAAATCACTGAAAATGTTTGTACATGATTGTCTAGCAGCAAACTATTATCTCTGTACATATATGCGTATTGCCCTCTCAGTTGTTTATCTTTGCAATACATCTACATCTACATGATTACTCTGCAATTCACATTTAAGTGCTCGGCGGAGGGTTCATCGAACCACAATCATACTGTCTCTCTACCATTCCACTCCCGAACAGCGCGCGGGAAAAACGAACACCTAAACCTTTCTGTTCGAGCTCAGATTTCTCTTATTTTATTTTGATGATCATTCCTACCTATGTAGGTTGGGCTCAACAAAATATTTTCGCATTCGGAAGAGAAAGTTGGTGACTGAAATTTCGTAAATAGATCTCGCCGCGACGAAAAAGTCTTTGCTTTAATGACTTCCATCCCAACTCGCATATCGTATCTGCCACACTCTCTCCCCTATTACGTGATAATACAAAACGAGCTGCCCTTTTTTGCACCCTTTCGATGTCCTCCGTCAATCCCACCTGGTAAGGATCCCACACCGCGCAGCAATATTCTAACAGAGGACGAACGAGTATAGTGTAAGCTGTCACTTTAGTGGACTTGTTGCATCTTCTAAGTGTCCTGCCAATGAAACGCAACCTTTGGCTCGCCTTCCCCACAATAAAATCTATGTGGTCTTTCCAACCGAAGCTGTTCGTAATTTTAACACCCAGGTACTTAGTTGAATTGACAGCCTTGAGAATTGTACTATTTATCGAGTAATCGAATTCCAAAGGATTTCTTTTGGAACTCATGTGGATCACCTCACACTTTTCGTTATTTAGCGTCAACTGCCACCTGCCACACCATACAGCAATATTTTCTAAATCGCTTTGCAACTGATACTGGTCTTCGGATGACCTTACTAGACGGTAAATTACAGCATCATCTGCGAACAACCTAAGAGAACTGCTCAGATTGTCACCCAGGTCATTTATATAGATCAGGAACAGCAGAGGTCCCAGGACGCTTCCCTGGGGAACACTTGATACCACTTCAATTTTACTCGATGATTTGCCGTCTGTTACTACGAATTGCGTCCTTCCTGACAGGAAATCACGAATCCAGTCACACAACTGAGATGATACCCCATAGGCCCGCAGCTTGATTAGAAGTCGCTTGTGAGGAACGGTGTCAAAAGCATTCCGGAAATCCAGAAATACGGAATCAACCTGAGATCCGCTGTCGATAGCGGCCATTACTTCGTGCGAATGAAGAGCTAGCTGCGTTGCACAAGAACGATGTTTTCTGAAACCATGCTGATTACGTATTAATAGATCGTTCCCTTCGAGGTGATTCATAATGTTTGAATACAGTATATGCTCCAAAACCCTACTGCAAACCGACGTCAATGATATAGGTCTGTAGTTCGATGGAGTACTCCTACTACCCTTCTTAAACACTGGTGCGACCTGCGCAATTTTCCAATCTGTAGGTACAGATCTATCGGTGAGCGAGCAGTTGTATATGATTGCTGAGTAGGGAGCTATTGTATCAGCGTAATCTGAAAGGAACCTAATCGGTATACAATCTGGACCTGAAGACTTGCCCGTATCAAGCGATTTGAGTTGCTTCACAACCCCTAAGGTTATCTACTTCTAAGAAACTCATGCTAACAGCTGTTCGTGTTTCAAATTCTGGAATATTCCATTCGTCTTCCCTGGTGAAGGAATTCCGGACAACTGCGTTCAATAACTCCGCTTTAGTGGCACAGTCGTCGGTAACAGTACCATCGGCACTGCGCTGCGAAGGTATTGACTGCGTCTTGCCGCTTGTGTACTTTACATAGGACCAGAATTTCTTCGGATTTTCTACCAAAGTTCGAGACAATGTTTCGTTGTGGAACCTGTTAAAGGCATCTCGCATTGAAGTCCGTGCCAAATTTCGCACGTCCTTAAATTTTAGCCAATCTTCGGGATTTCGCGTTCTTCTGAAATTCGCATGCTTTTTCCGTTGCCTCTGCAACCGAGTTCTGTCCTGTTTGGTGTACCATGGGGGATCAGTTCCATCTCTTACCAATTTATGAGGTATGAATCTCTCAATTGCTGTTGCTACTATATTTTTGAATTTGAGTCACTTCTCGTCTACATTTGCATAGTCAGTTCGGAAGGAATGGAGATTGTCTCTTAGGAAGGCTTCTAGTGCAATACTTGTTGCATCCGTAGTTGGACCAAAGGGAATTGTAGCAATGCCAAACACTTTTATTTATTTATTTATTTGCGTTGGGTATTACCCATTTAGTCAGTGAAGCGAGAACTGACAGACCAGATATTCTGTGGTGTCACCGCTAGACACCACACTTGCTAGGTGGTAACTTAAATCGGCCGCGGTCCTGTAGTACATGTCGGACCCGCGTGTCGCCACTGTGTATTCGCAAACGTAGCGCCACCACAGGGCAGGTCACAAGACACGGACTTGACCTCGCCCCAGTTGTACGGACGACATAGCTTGCGACAAGACGTATCACGTCTTCCTCTCATTTGCCGAGAGACAGATTAAATAGCCTTCAGCTAGTCCATCGCTACTACCTAGCAAGGCGCCATGTGTATCTGTGCTAATCGCTTACTACTATGCAAGAGATGTATTTCAACAAGAACAAGACTACATTAAAGTTAAGTATATTAAAATCTCTCTTCTTTTCTTTATAGTTTTCATCCAGTCTCCTGTTTCAGAATTTACGCCCGTCTGCGTTAGTTTCGCGTGCACCTAGCCACTCATTGTGTCGAGACCTTAGGGAATCGACACAACATATTCAATATCATACTGTTATGCAACACAGATATTTTAAGTTACACCGTTACAATTTAAACTTCACGATACACTTAGTACAATTGTTAAGCAAGAGAATGTTACAGTAACAAGGAGGCATAGATGCCCACAGGAGGTGTAGACAGTCCAACACATATATCGCCCCTGAGTATCTCGAACATATGAGGACCCGTAAAGGCTGCGCCGAAGACGTCAGTACCACCTCGCCGGTATCGTTTTCGTTGATCACAGCTTCTGCAATCAGGCTCGTATATCACATCTGCTCGTGCTGGCTTCTGGTAGACGGAGAAGGAATACATCGGACGGCCTCTTTAGAAGGATACCTTTGTTATGATATTTCCTCTATCTTTGTGTCTGACTTAGAACTATATACAGAAAGCGGGTAATCCGGACAGCTGTTGAAACAGGTGGGGAGCTCTTGCTGTAATCACGAAGCTTCTGCCCTTTTCTTTCGTAACGCGTAAACCCTAGTATCACCTGGTTCAGATCTGCGACCTTATCTGGTTTTTCTATGCAGCATGCACTATGGAGACGACTAAATTTTCACTTTATAAGGAGTACAGAACAACTGCCGTGGTATATCCGGATGAGCGATACAATTGGGGTATGTCCTTTTAATATCTTTGTCTGCGGAATACTTAGTTGTTCTACTGCATAGTGTCCTTCTTTCGACTCTTGTGAGATCCACCACATCAGTGAACATTCTTGAAAGACCTACATCAGCGACGAAATCTGTATTAGAGATCTGAAAAGGAGCGAAATGCACCTAAAGTTCGGGTTGCATAACTGAAGGCGCCGCTGTTATATCAGAAGTAACGCACTTCCGTCATTCCCGCTACAGTTCCGTGAATAAGATGAGTCTGGGAGCGGTGGCGCTGCGTTCGCCTCATACTCATCGACTCGTTTTCTGTTTCTGAAGCTTGCAGGCTAGTAGTGACAGAAGTGATATCTGGGATAAATTTCTCAGTATGGTCTACGTTTCAAAGGAAAAACGCACGAATTTCGTCCAATGATTCTAATCTTGTTTCACGAGAAAATATAGGGTGGTACAAAATTCACTAGACAGTTGGTTAAAGGAAAACAAAAGTAACAGCAAGACGTAGCACAGTAGGAAATTTTTACCCACTAAGTTGTTATTACCAATTTGTGATAACTACGCCTTGTTATGTTGGTATACAATGCACTGACAAACACAATAATCAAACAAGTGAAAGCGTGATCTGTGAGACGTGTTTGCAGCTGTAGTTTTCCGAATTTTCACGATGTTATCGAAACAAGAAAGAATATCCCGTTAAAAAACATTTTTTTTAAAAATGATGTTATTGCAGTTGTTAATGAATGGGGGAGCCACATTATGTCAAAACGACCGTCTAGACAAACAGTGTACGACATACGAGATGGATCTGAAGAACATGGATTTGTTATGGATAAACCAGGATTTGGCCTCCCACTAGCAGTCACAAGTAAGGAAAATGAACTACGGGTATGTTTAGGTGTGACCCAAAGTCCGCGAAAACCAACCAGACGATTAACAATTGAGCTGGATTTATCACGAAGGTCGTTGCAAAGAATGTTACACAAACAGAAGCTTAAAGTTTACATTTCACGTATAGGACTTGGATTACGTGAGGATGTTCCACATCGACGTCTTTAGTTTTGTGAATGGATGCTTGACCAACAGAAACATGATCTAATGATTATAAAGAATCCGTCTCGATTGCAAATTGAAACCGGATGTTGACATAGGTTTCGGCGCTGATAACCACGCCTTCTTCGGAACGCACTAAAACTACAAACTGCCTAATACAGAACGCCCAAAAGATCAAAAGACTCGGGCATTCTGTATTTATGTTGGACCATGCTTCTTTAGGCAGTTTGTAGTTTTCTTGAGTTCCGAAGAAGGCGTGGTTATTCACGCCGAAACCTAGGTCAACATCCGGTTTCAATCTGAAATCGAGGCAGATTCTTTATAATCAATAAATTATTCACGATTGCTGACGCGCTGCAATGTTAAAAGTTCTCAAGAAACACGATCCTAACCTATTCAGTAAAATTGTGTGGCCTGAGGAGGCTAATTTTCAGTTAAGCGGACACGTTAACAGACATAACTGCATCTATTGGTATAATGACAATCAAAAACTTTTGTTAGAACACTCACTAAATCAGCTTGGCCTGTTTGCGGGGCAGTATTATCATTTGGCGTACTTGGACCATATTGTTTTGAAGGAACGGTGACAGGAGATAACTATTTGGATATGCTTCATAATTACGTGCTACCAGGACTTATGACGTGTGCTGAAAACTTTCAGGAAATTTACTGTCCACACGATGGCGCTAGGCCACATTATGCCACTGCCGTCCGCTATTATTTAAACGTAACTTCCCAAAGAAAAGTGACTGGTCAAGGGGTGATTGGTCAAGGGGCACATGTTAACACGCTTCCACGTTCAGAAGATATCACGTCAATGGATTTTTTCCTGTGGGGTGTCGTCAAGAACTCTGTTTATTCTCAAAAGCCACAGACCGTTGCAGAACTGAAAGACTGTATACACGGCTGATTTCACGATTTGGTCAGTGATACCACACTATGCTAAGAGTATGTAACAGTGTTCCAACAAGACTTCAAGGCTGTATTAATGAAGACGGAAAAGAATTTGAACACAAAAATTGGAAGTATTGTTTGTATTTGTAATGAAACATGAATTTAGTCTTTAGTTTAAATCATAGTTCAGTGAGTTGTGGGCCATCCTGTTTGTGTGCGGCCTCAAATTAATGGTTGCGATTATGGGCTAACAGTGCGCTGTGTAACTTATCATTCATCTGTCATCTATTTCAGTAATTAATCATCATTTAGAGGTTATACTTCATAATCCTGTTGTCTGGTGAAGTCTCAAAACGTAATTGTAAAACATTCTCTGTATAGATATTAAATTCAGATGGACTTACTTCTGTCTTCCAAAAGGTTTTGTCTGTATAACCGTATCTATAAACAGAACAATATTTATTGCTAACCGATCAGTCGTTGTACAGGTGTATAACTTGATTCTGTCATTTAGGCAGATCGGGTATTTTGTGGGATTTCAACTTTGATTTGGGATTGGTTGTGAAGCAGAAATCATGATTGTGTGAGAAAATTGTGTGCGGCCTCAAATTAATGGTTGCGATTATGGGCTAACAGTGCGTTGTGTAACTTATTATTCATCTGTCATTTATTTCACTAATTAATCATCATTTAGAGGTTATACTTCATAATCCTGTTGTCTGGTGAAGTCTCAAAACGTAATTGTAAAACATTCTCTGTATAGATATTAAATTCAGATGGACTTACTTCTGTCTTCCAAAAGGTTTTGTCTGCATAACCGTATCTATAAACAGAACAATATTTATTGCTAACCGATCAGTCGTTGTACAGGTGTATAACTTGATTCTGTCATTTAGGCAGATCGGGTATTTTGTGGGATTTCAACTTTGATTTGAGATTGGTTGTGAAGCAGAAATCATGATTGTGTGAGAAAATTGAATAGGAATTTACAGTTAAATGGCGGAAATTTCTTTCGAAGCACTTGCGTATATAGCAGGAACAAATCTTGTACTCGCTTTCCTATCTGAACGAGTCGAGTCATCTTGTACCCCCGGTCTCAGGTGACAAGTGAGCTGTGGCGAAGACACGAGTCGAGGCGCAGACGGCTCATTCGGAGAGTACGTGGCAGGACTCGCTGGTGACTTTTAAGAGAGCATACGGAGCTCATTTCTGACTTCTGATTCGTACGCGGTTGTCAGATGTGGTAACGCTCGACATCAACCACACTATGTTTCACCATATGTGTCGTACGATAATGCAGAGTGAACATCATAACACGACGCGTTTAAGCTGGCATTCATACTGGTTGATCAATTTAAGAACATGAAGCATATGGCGGATGTGATTCGAGTCCCGCTACCGTTCTTCTATGTTTCCCCCTGCACTGCTTCAGTCCGTAACTATAAGGACTTCGCCGAACGAATTTGCCGCATATCTAAAGGTGACATTGATGTCGTAAACTTTGGCGGTGAAGGTCCTGGCTTCCGTCGGAAGCTTACACATAGATCAAGATTATGTTTACCTCTCTCTTGTTTTTAATATGTTTGTGTGTGCGAGTGGAACGCCTGCGGAGACCTGGCAGTGAACAAAAGCAGCACATTAGTCGTTGGGCGAGGAGTCTGCCAAAATTACAACAGCATCGCGCTAACCTGACCGATCTCCCCCAGCTGTGACTCTTGCAAAGTTGGAAGGTGCGCACATACTCACTGTAAGTGATTGTCTGAACAATGAACTTCTTCTCCATGACAACGCAAGGACTCACACCAGTCTACCTATCAGAGAGAAGCTCACAAAACTTCATTGGTATCTTCTTCCTCGTCCACCGTATGGCCTGGATCATGCACCTTCCATCTGTTTAGTCCAATGAAGGATGCACTCCTCGGGAAGCAGTACGTGACGCAAAAAGACGTTGGTTCCGACATCGACTAGTAGAATGATACCAAGTGGGCGTATAGGCCCTATCAGCGAGATGGTGTAAGGCCGTCAGAATGCACGGAAACTGTGGCAAACAACAGGGTTTTGTAGGCAAAAGAGTGAGGAATAATATGGTTCACTGAAATCATGAATAAGACCAACTTTCTTTCACAAACATTGTGTTGCATTACTTATTGAACGACCCTCGTATTTTGACAAAGACTGCCACGTTGATGCAGTGAGTTGGGGGTTAGTGGCAGGCCTCGTAGATGATCCAGTCATTCGTATCTAAAACTAGCCGCAGCTGGCAGAGGGTTTTCAGTATAAGGGGTATCAACAGCCTTTGGTGTCTGCGGCTTTGAACTGGTAGAAGCCTCTTTCTCCTTCGAATTCTATCGGTGTACCCACTGTCCTTAACGAATCAGTTTAGGTTAAGGAGGAGAGGATGAGTTCTGCTCACTGCTCTACCAAGTATGAATTTCTGAGCCAACAAATTCCTCCTCAATTGTGGGAGCGTATTTTTACGCCTCTGCCAAAAGCACATTCGCAGGAGAAGACTTCATTGCTCCCAGATTCAATCGTAGAGCTCGGAATAGTGGCGTATCGACCTTCGTTAGTACAGATGACGGAGCATTACCGTATAAAGTGCTCCCATAATCCAAAGTAGAACCAATCACGCCACAGTAAACGATGAGTGGCCAGTAACAACGACTCCTTACAATACGGGATGATTTAACAGTATTGACGTAGACCCCAAGCAATTTAATTAAGCTCCTGACGAGGATGGTAAAAGGTCCCAATCGTAACTGGAGTGTTATTGTTTCCGTATAAAGAGAATCGCAGAAGATTTGATGTCTGAAAGACAGAATCTAGTTATGCCAGTCCAGGACAAGAGCACATCCGCCGCTCGATCCAATCACATGAGTGCCATCCTAAAGCTTAGGGAAAATTTGTAAGTGGAGGTTTGTCGGCGAACGTTATGGTTTTTACTGAACGACAGATAATTCCATCTATTTGTTACGAATAGGACAGAAAAACGGAGTATTGTGCCAGTCCTCTGTAGAGCAGGCGTGGTCCAGGCAAAGCATTTTCCTGTTGTGTAGCATATATTACACGTTTCCGTTGGATGGATTAAAGGTTGCGGGCAATGAGATCTGAACGTCTACTGACTGAAAATTCTGTGTTAGGGTGGTCAAGCCCACGTTGTCATGAGCACCGAATTCATCGAAAACCATTGCCGTCATGAAGCTATTAAAAGGTAACTGCATTCTACATTCGCTGTCTGTAGTGCCTCTTCCTTTTCTAAAATCGTACTGAGGGCGTGCATAAGGGAGTTACTCTCAAATCACTAGTCCAAATCTCATTTCTATATTCAGTAATTTTTTGAGAATATTGTTCGTGATGAACAGCGGTCTTTCAAAACGTACGTCAACAGACGTTCGCGGAGTTACAGTACCCTCTCTATTCTCCGCCACCGCCGACCATCATGGTATGAGGGTCTGCGGACGATCAAAAACTGACCGAAACAGGTTACCATCAAAGTAAATGCATTGCGGTCGAGACTGTTTGTGTTCATTTTTAAATTTCTAGATTCTTTCTAGTATTCTGAGCACGCAAGAACGAAGATGGTTCAAATGGCTCTGAGCACTATGGAACTTAACATCTGTGGTCATCAGTCCCCTAGAACTTAGAACTACTTAAACCTAACTAACCTAAGGACATCACACACATCCATGCCCGAGGCAGGATTCGAACCTGCAACCGTAGCAGTCGCGCGGTTCCGGACTGAGCGCCTAGAACCGCTAGACCACCGCGGCCGGCCCAAGAAGAAAGAACGATGGGACGATATTAACTGACCGAATCTGGGTCTCTGACAAGTTTGACTATGGGAATAAATACACAAGTGCGCTAATCATCCAGGTATTTACCTTTTTTTTTTTGGAGTAATCTGACTGATTTGATGCGGCTCTCCACTAATTCCACTACTGTGCCAATCTTTTCACCTCATTGAAGCACTTGCAACCTACGCACTCAATTATTAGCTGGATGTATTGCAGTCTCTTTCTTCTTCTACAGTTTTCAACTTCCACAGCTGTTTCTGGTACCACGGAAGTAATTCCCTGTCTTAACAGATGACCTATCATCCTATCTTCTTCTCCTCAGAGACTTCCATGTATTCTCTTCCGCGTCGATTCTCCGGACAACCTCCTCATTCTTTACCTTATCCACCTAATTCTGAACGTTCTTCTGTATCACTAAATCTCAAATGCTTCAAGTCTCTTCTGTTCCGGTTTTTCCCATCGTCCATGTCTCACAACCAAACAATGCTGTACCCCAAAGGCACGTTCTAAGAAATTCCTTCCTCAAATTAAGGCATATGTTTGATTGTAGTAGACTTCTCTTGGACAGGAATGCTGTTTTTGGCATTGCTAGACTGTTTTACAGCCTCCTTTCTCTGTCCATCTTGCCTTATTTTGCTGCATGTGCAGCAGAATTCCATAATAGCAGAATTCCTTGGCTTCGTGTGCTTCGTCTTTCCCAAATTTGATAAGTTTCTCGCTGTTCTTTTTTCTGTTACTTTCACGTTTCTTCCACTTACATATCCTGTACTCATCAGACTGTTCATCCCCTTCAACTCCTGTATTTCATCTTCACTTTCGCTGAGAAAATCATTGCCGTCAGTGAATTTCACCACTGACGGCCTTCCACCTTGAATTTCAATTCAGATCATGACCGTTTGTTTTCCGTCATTGCATCTTCGATGTATAGATTGAACATTCGGGCGAAAGGGTACATCCCTGTCTTACATCATTTTTAATCTGAGCACTTCGTTCTTGGTTATCCAGTGTTACTGTTCCCTCTTGGTTCTTGTACATATTGAATATTATGCGTCCTTCCCTGCAGCTTACACCTATTTTTATCAGAATATCGAACATGTTGCACCACGTTACACTGTCGAACGCTTTCTCCAGGTCGATGACTCCTATGAAGGTGTCTTGAGTTTTCTTCGGTCTTGCTTCCATTATAAGCCATAACGTCAGAACTGCTCTCTGGTGTCTTTACCTTTCCTAAAGCCAACGTGAAGTAACTCTTCCTCAATTTTGTTTTCCATTCTTCTGTACGTTATTCTTGTCAGCAACTGGGAAGCATGAGCTGTTAAGCTAATTGTGCGTTAGTTCTCGCACTTGTCGGCTCTTGCTGTCTCCGGAATTGTGTGGCTGATGTTTTCCTGAATGTCTGATGCTATATCGGCAGTTTCATACAATCTACACACCAACGTAAATAGTCGTTTTCTCGCCACTTTCCAAATAATTTTAGAAATTCTGATAGAATGTTATCTACCCCTCCTCCCTTATTTGATCTTTAGTCTTCAAAAGCCCGTCTCATACGTGCACATTACAAAAATAAACGCATGCACATTACAAAAAAAAGTGAGCTTTCAAAATTTGGGTATTGAAAAGGAAATCGAGAAAACCTGTAGCAGAGATATCAGTGTACTTCCGGAATTTTACAATATACAGTACACAATCTATTGCCAAAAGCTTTCCTAACAGCAAAAGAACATCGTCTTGAGTACTGATATTCTCTTGTATAAAGAAGCGGGCGTGATGTGTCAAATCGTACAGATGCTGTCTGAGAGTGAAGTCCACGTGCCCTATTTGACTGCCACTGATGCTATTGTGAGATATAAATGACAGGGAACACTAAATACAGTTTTGTCGAGATGTTCTGTAATTAAGAGAGGTTCTATTATTATTGCCTTCTCTTGGTGCAACACGAAACTTCTTCCCGCTCGGGTGTGGCGACAACTTGAATAGTTTGATACAGCACAGTGTATGTGAATACGTAATGTTCTGGGATTGAGTCTATTGTTTCCGTCAGTGCTAAAGTTAGTATGTCGTGCCTTCGAGGTGTAATTTTGAAAAGAATGTAGAAATCCGTGGTTAGGAATAAAACCAACTCAGACGAATACAATAGATACAACGAGTGTTCATCGTTAAATAAGGAGTCATTGAAAATAAGTTCCTGCGAACTGACTATCCTAAATACTCTCCTCTGTCTTAAACACTGGTTGAGCAAGTGTTTAGGTAAATGCTGTATGGAAAGGCCGATAATACCTTCTCCTTCCTCGGAATTGTCTCGCAACTTAGTGCTGTCCCCCTTCTTGCCTATCTGATTCCACTTGGCGCAATCTGTTGCCCGGTCTACTTGGAGGTAATCTAGTCAATTGTCTCGCTCTCCCAATAGGTCGATTACCGTTGATTTTCAACGAAAACCCGTGTTTTGCTATTGTTTCTTGATTGTTTCGAAATACATTTCGATAAAAGCGTGGACCCCTTTCCCTTCTCTTCTCAGCAGTGGGTAACGCTTCGTACCACCTGGGAATTTCACCATTGATCAAATGATCATGAATTATCAAGCCAAATGTCCTTCCATAACAGGAAATCGTTACTCTGCTTCTTTTGTTGTGGGCCAACATTCTACGCTATTCAAAGTAACTGGCAAGCGGTATGTTTTCGACCTGAGTTGGTCCAGAATCTTCTTATCACAATCACACAAGTCATTGTTCGCTTTTGAAGCCATATATTTGAACGTGACTTGTCATTTAGAAGAAGAGTGTGACAAAGTACTCTGGGAGATTTATGCCGTCGATACTGATCTGCACATGTTGACAGACACTCAGTCGTCTTCATGTTGTGGTCGTTATTCCACGATTAGACGTGCCGGCTCAAGGTCGTTACTGTCGTCAATAGACAGAGAAACGTCACTGGCATACGCCAGTGTTCAAAGTGGTAACTGAATCTTAAGAAAGAAAGTTGTTCTTTGTAATGAATTCTCAAATCAGTGATGTTCTACTGGAGATCTAGATTGGAGGTCCAGCTATCCCGTGGGGACACTTGGTTAACCCCACACTAATAGTCAAATTATTTAGCAACTCTCTTATCCTATCAGTCGTTTTAAACGCTGGGGAAACGAGGGTCCCATTCTGTCCACTGCAAGTGTCGTGTTGATGGACCCAGAACAAATGGTCAACCATCCTCATGGTCTAATGCGGTAGGTTCCCGTACCTGCTGAAAGGTCCTGATAAAACTGTTAGGCTTGACACTCGTAACATCGTCTTTGCTGGTGAACGATGTGACGCAATATTCAGCAGATCAGCGATATCAGACAGATACTAACCTAATTCTGTTCTGAGCGTTCGTCCTCCCATCTCTTGTATCTTCTGGAACGCATTTTTGCGTCCTTGTTGTGCTGTCGGTAAGATGGCATTCCACAAAAAAATGGAAGCTCTTATTGGTAGTTGAAACTTCTTGTTTCCTCCAAATTTATAGGCAGTTTGTGGCCGCATGATTTCAACTGGGCCTCTGAAACAAGCAGCGTAAGTGGTTTCATCGGTTTCCAGGAGTCATGTATCAGTGAAAAAGGACTGCGGTTAGATTTAGGATTTAATGTCCCCATAATGCTGATAACAGCCGTTGTGTGTATGACGAACGTATCAAATGATTGCGTTTATTCTTGAGTCCTGGAATTCACCAACTCTCGAAAAGGAGTGCTGGTGGGCAATGATTTTGTAGCTTTCCTGTAGAAGGTATACATGCCTAGTTGGAAGAAAGCAGGTTGTACACAACAAGGCAGACGTTTAAAGAAGTATTAAATTTCAAATAGCTTTTCATCTTTCGAGAAAGGCTTTTTTGTCTCCTCCTTTACTTCATGATCCAGTTACTAGGTCTACAATCTAAGATGAAGAATGTCTTGCAAGTAGCGTCGATTGAAAGGCAAGTTAAGTTTTAATATGAATCACATCCAATCATAGCTCTTAGTTACTGAAAGAACTTTAAGGCTTCAGTCAGAATAATCTTCAAACGCCTTGAACTCTAAGCATAACATTTTCGGACCGTCCTTACATACATACGTTTCTGGTACAAAATATCTAATTACTGTTCCGCCTTCTTCTTTAGACTTCTTGAAGAAGAACAGGTCATGGTAGAGCCCGTTATGTGGTCTATCACTAATATATTCAATTCTCCTTACGAATCTAAATGTTCCATTTGTCCCATGATACATCAGTTTTTTCCTTAGTTTGTCGGTATATAACATGTATTTAACAGGCACACCTGAACCTAATGCCATACTACTAAAACATTTGTTATGTGACGACTTTTTCCACAACCTGTTTAATAATATAATTCATATGCTTATCCGACTAGTATATCAACTCAGCTCAGTAGTACTACGTGAAAACTGCTAGTAATAATAACAATTGCAAATGATTGATACCTGAATTAAATTTATTTCTTTCCGTTTTCGTATACTGAAGAAGTCTTCTAATTACGGCAGCCCTGGGGCTTTTAACTGATTAGCGAAATGAGAACGTTACTTACAAGGAAACCTCCCCATCGCACCCCCCTCAGATTTAGTTATAAGCTGGCACAGTGGATAGGCCTTGAAAAACTGAACACAGATGAATCGAGAAAACCGGAAGAAGTTGTGTGGAACTATGAAAAAAATTAGTAAAATACACAAACTGAGTAGTCCATGCGAAGATAGGCAACATCAAGGACAATGTGTGTCACGGCGCGCCGTGGTCCCGTGGTTAGTGAGAGCAGCTACAAAACGAGAGGTCCTAGGTTCAAGTCTACCCTCGAGTGAAAAGTTTAAATTTTTATTTTCAGTTTATGTGACAAACTCTTATGTTTTCATCACTTTTTTCGGAGTGATTATCACATCCACAAGAAAACCTAAATCGGGCAAGGTAGAAGAATCTTTTTACCCATTCGCCAAGTGTACAAGTTAGCTGGGTCGACAACATATTCCTGTCATGTGACGCACATGCCGTCACTAGTGTCGTATAATATATATCAGATGTTTTCCTGTGGAGGAATCGGTTGAACTATGACCTTGCGATCAAACGTTTTCGGTTCCCATTGGAGAGGCACGTCCTTTCGTCAACTAATCGCACGGTTTTGCGGTGCGGTCGCAAAACACAGACACTAAACTTCGTACAGTGAACAGAGACGTCAATGAACGAACGGACAGATCATAACTTTGCGAAAATAAAGAAAGTAAAATTTTCAGTCGAGGCAGGACTTGAACCAAGGACCTCTCATTCCGCAGCTACTCACGCAAACCACGTGACCACGGCGCTCCTTATGCTACAGTCTCCTTAATGTTGCATATGTTGCGCATGGACTACTCAGTTTGTATATTTTACTAATTTTTCTCATAGTTCCACACTACTTCTTCCTGTTTTCTCGATTGATCTTTGTCCAGTTTTTCAAGGCCTATCCACTGTGCCAACTTATAACTAAATCTGAGAGGGGTGCGATGGGGAGGTTGCCTTGTTAGTGGAACCGCAGGGGTCATGAAGATGTTTCTCCTGAACGCAGGTAAACCAGTGAAGAGCCCTCTGCTGACTGAGTACAGCGCCAGTAATGAGGATGGTCAGCTTGTGAGGGAAATGAGCAGAACCAGAAATATGAAGGGTAGGAGGGACCACGACACTATAAGTGTGGGACCATCTGTTCAGCCAAGTGGAGGATAGCTAGAATGTTGGTTCAGAATCCACTAAGGACATATATGGTTGCCTCACAGTAATTATTTTAGTAATAGGGGAGGTTGTCCTTGAATATGTACCTGCATACCTTCTCACTGGTCGCAACCATAAATCTGTTAAATAATGACGGAGATGTTCTAGCTTCTTCCTCAGACCAAGAGAGAAAATATACTTCATCGGTTAACTAAGGCAAGATCAGTTAAGGTGGAGAATTTTTTGGCATGTTTATTAAATATTCATTGAATTGAACTCACAAGGTATGGTGCAACTGGCTGGCGAGATCCAAAGCTGGAAGAGCCAGCTAAGTTTTACAGAGGAAAGTAACAGCTCAGTTATCCTTAGAGTCCAGTAAAAGCACTTCTATTTAGAGGGAACACAATTCTCTGTAGGTCATCAAAGAGAGGCACAGAGTGAGATTTCTCCACCTTAGAACAGAATTCAGGTGCCAGGGCTGAACATAGAATTCTCAGCCAATAAATTTTAATAATGCACGTAATTGTTATTGTGATGAATAATATGAACAGTAAACTGAACATAAGTGGAGAATGCTGTGTCAAGGAGGAATCATTTCGAAGTGTGAACTGAATCAGTGAGCAAGCCAAGAGCACTGCAAGCTAAAACAGTGAACCAGCGGAGAGCATTGCTGGCTGAATCAATGAAAGAGTCAAGAGTGCCACTTACGGGGTGACTCTGGGCTCGGGAGCTGTAGGGGAGCAGTGAGTGATGAGCAGTTGGCAAGAGCTGACTGGCTGGCCAGCAGTAAGTGGTGAGCAACGGGTGACTACTGAGCAGATGATGAATGATGAATGGTGAGTGTGAGCAGCTGGAGAGAGGGGAACAGCTGATTTGACAGTGAGCAGAGGCTGGTGCGTTGTGACTGGCTGACGGGTGGTCAGTGGTGAGCAGCTGGTGAGTGGTACAAGGCCAGTGGGTGACGTGCAGCGAGTGGCCAGGGAGCAGTGAGTGGCTGATGGGGGAGGGGGGGGGGTAGCAGTGAGCAGCTGGTGAGTGGTACAAGGCCAGTGGGTGATGTGTAGCGAGTGGCCAGGGAGCAGTGAGTGGCTGATGGGGGAGGGGGGGGGGGGTAGCAGTGAGCAGCTGGTGAGTGGTACAAGGCCAGTGGGTGACGTGCAGCGAGTGGCCAGGGAGCAGTGAGTGGCTGATGGGGGAGGGGGGGGGGGGTAGCAGTGAGCAGCTGGTGAGTGGTACAAGGCCAGTGGGTGATGTGTAGCGAGTGGCCAGGGAGCAGTGAGTGGCTGATGGGGGAGGGGGGGGGTAGCAGTGAGCAGCTGGTGAGTGGTACAAGGCCAGTGGGTGACGTGCAGCGAGTGGCCAGGGAGCAGTGAGTGGCTGATGGGCGAGGGGGGGGGGGGTAGCAGTGAGCAGCTGGTGAGTGGTACAAGGCCAGTGGGTGACGTGTAGCGAGTGGCCAGGGAGCAGTGAGTGGCTGATGGGCGAGGGGGGGGGGGGGGTAGCAGTGAGCAGCTGGTGAGTGGTACAAGGCCAGTGGGTGACGTGTAGCGAGTGGCCAGGGAGCAGTGAGTGGCTGATGGGGGAGGGGGGGGTAGCAGTGAGCAGCTGGTGAGTGGTACAAGGCCAGTGGGTGACGTGCAGCGAGTGGCCAGGGAGCAGTGAGTGGCTGATGGGCGAGGGGGGGGGGGTAGCAGTGAGCAGCTGGTGAGTGGTACAAGGCCAGTGGGTGACGTGTAGCGAGTGGCCAGGGAGCAGTGAGTGGCTGATGGGGGAGGGGGGGGGTAGCAGTGAGCAGCTGGTGAGTGGTACAAGGCCAGTGGGTGACGTGCAGCGAGTGGCCAGGGAGCAGTGAGTGGCTGATGGGGGAGGGGGGGGGTAGCAGTGAGCAGCTGGTGAGTGGTACAAGGCCAGTGGGTGATGTGCAGCGAGTGGCCAGGGAGCAGTGAGTGGCTGATGGGGGAGGGGGGGGGGGGTAGCAGTGAGCAGCTGGTGAGTGGTACAAGGCCAGTGGGTGACGTGCAGCGAGTGGCCAGGGAGCAATGAGTGGCTGATGGGGGAGGGGGGGGGGGGTAGCAGTGAGCAGCTGGTGAGCAGTCCACGTGTGCACGTGCAGAGAGTGGAAAAGCAGCCACTGCAAGTCAGTCAACTCTAGTTCAATCTTTCCTCGTGAGCTGTAGTGTGCTCCTTAAGATATGTTTTTGGAATCGTTAGTGGAGGTGAAAGACAATATAGTGTTTTCTGCGTTAATGCAGCGTTCTAAGGAAGTGACCTTTCTCTTTTTTTCTAATTGACAAAAGCTGCTGAGAATACTTATGTATGTAAATGAAGCATTATTTTCTGAAACTTCTTACGATAATGGTCAATGCCATAATGACTGGTTCAGCATACTGCCTGAGATCCTGTTGCAGCAGCTTGTCCTAGAATCTTCATTCCACTCATTGACATCAATGAAGAGGCATTTTCGATCTGAAACGTTTCGCCAGTCGCTGACGCCATCTTTGAAACAGTTCATGGTCCTATCGTCTACCTATACTTGGGACGTTGTATCGACTCGTGACTCCTGGAAAGGGATAAAGGAGCCCCCACAGAGATACCAAGCCAGTGTTGTATTCAGGCTACACGCCTACAAGACACACATGTGAGCTCCGACTGTGGTGTTTGGTTGAGGCTGGATTTCTCATGACAGTTGATGGATTCGTACATTACTCACACACTTGCAGCATCTCACAATTTTCACCCTTTTGCGTAGCTACAGCCAGCCAAAAGTCTGCATTGTTTGCCAGCATCCAACCTTTACCGAACTTGTCGTATTGTTTTTCTCCAAACAAATGGAATGGAAGTCTCGTTTCAACACTCTGGCCATTTCCTAAGGCATTGTGTAATCAGGTGTCGTCTACCGTCGCCGTTTATCCAGAGCTGACAGTCACAGCATTTTCCTTCGTGTTAAAATCTGTACTCTTTTCCAGTTTGCTGAAAGGGAAAAGGGTCGCTCTCATTTTCACACATTCGTGATTTATAGTCAGCTGTGTACAGAAAATTTATCGCTTGTGCGGTAGTCAGACGAATGATGGTACAACATCGTACAAATTAATGATATTCCAAAGCAAAATCTGTGCTGACAACCTAAAGTTACTCCTGAAACGAAGAGTTACTGGAGCAGATCCATTAGCGCTTGTTTTTAACAACCGTTACACGCTCTGCAAGGATACATTTCACGGATCGGACCTGCACATTACCGTCGGAGCAATAGGTCTGGTTCGACGGCCCGATCGCGCACTCTGCTGCAGGGTGATTTGTCTCTGTAGTAACGCAGCGCTCCCCCAGCGCCAACCCATTTTATTTCGCGGTATTGCTTATCCATGTAATCCGGCCTAAAACCTGCGGTGTCCCCCAGTAATCGCCGCAGGCTCTGCGCGAGGCCCGGTTTCTTTGTGAGCGGCCATTGAAACAGGCGGTCTGGCCGGCCTGCTCAGCCCCCATGCGAGCGCCAACCCTCATTCATTCGGCGGCGCTGTGTGAGCGGCCATTATATCGGTCGCAATGATAAAACGCGGGGCCAGCATTAACGCCCCCACTGGTTAATCGGCCGCCACTTTTCATTACCAGGACACAGGTTGTGCGCCGGCGCAGAAGACAATTAAAAATCGCTGGGAGGAGTGAAGAAGGGGTGGGAGGCGGTCGGTTGCAGCGAGGAAATGGAGGCGGGGAAGCGGGGGAAAGGAGGGTGGCAGCACTGTCGCATGCGGGCCCTAATTCCCCGACAAAATTGCGAAATCCTGGCGGGAAGTAAATAGTCTCGCTCTCGGTTCTTTCGTGCGTGATACACCTGAGAGAGCGGGAAACCTGAGTGGATCTACGAACCGTTAAGCTGCAGACATGGACACTGAAAAAAAAGAATAAAGAAATGGCCAGGCGCGAGCAGGACGCGCGCACTTAGTTCCCTACACACTTAATTATGATCAGCCAGAACATTATGACCGCCAACTGATTATCGATATAAATCCGTCCAGGTGTTATCAGCGTCAGATGCCAAGGAAGATCTGCTGGTCAGACACACACACGGTGCTTCTACTGTCAGTGAGCGTGGCGTCGGCGAGTAGGATGGGGAAGGTGCGCGATGTATGTGAGTTTGAGCGACGGCAGATCGTGAAGGCCCGGAGGCTCGGCACGAGCATTTCGGAAACTGCATGTCTCATCGGGTGTTCGAGGAGTGCTGTGGTGAGTGCCTTCAATACGTGGCGAAACCGAGCTGAAACCATGTGCAGACGTTGTGGTGTGGTTGGTCGGTCACCCCTCATTACAGATGTCGGACGTCGTAGGCTGCACACGACGGGAGGTCAACTGTGGCGGAACTAACACCTGACTTCTACGAGGGCAGTTCAATAAGTAATGCAACACATTTTTTTTCTCGGCCAATTTTGGTTGAAAAAACCGGAAATTTTTTGTGGAATATTTTCAAACATTCCCACTTCGTCTCTTATAGTTTCATTGACTTCCGACAGGTGGCAGCGCTGTACGGAGCTGTTAAAATGGCGTCTGTAACGGATGTGCGTTGCAAACAACGGGCAGTGATCGAGTTTCTTTTGGCGGAAAACCAGGGCATCTCAGATATTCATAGGCGCTTGCAGAATGTCTACGGTGATCTGGCAGTGGACAAAAGCACGGTGAGTCGTTGGGCAAAGCGTGTGTCATCATCGCCGCAACGTCAAGCGAGACTGTCTGATCTCCCGCGTGCGGGCCGGCCGTGCACAGCTGTGACGCCTGCAATGGCGGAGCGTGCGAACACACTCGTTCGAGATGATCGACGGATCACCATCAAACAACTCAGTGCTCAACTTGACATCTCTGTTGGTAGTGCTGTCACAATTGTTCAAAGGTTTGTTCCCACTGGGTCCCTCATTGTCTAACCGAGCACCATAAAGAGCAAAGGAGAACCATCTGTGCGGAATTGCTTGCTCGTCATGTGGCTGAGGGTGACAATTTCTTGTCAAAGATTGTTACAGGCGATGAAACATGGGGTCATCACTTCGAACCTGAAACAAAACGGCAATCAATGGAGTGGCGCCACACCCACTCCCCTACCAAGAAAAAGTTTAAAGCCATACCCTAAGCCGGTAAAGTCATGGTTACAGTCTTCTGGGACGCTGAAGGGGTTATTCTGTTCGATGTCCTTCCCCATGGTCAAACGATCAACTCTGAAGTGTATTGTGCTACTCTTCAGAAATTGAAGAAACGACTTCAGCGTGTTTGTAGGCACAAAAATCTGAACGAACTTCTCCTTCTTCATGACAACGCAAGACCTCACACAAGTCTTTGCACCCGAGAGGAGCTCACAAAACTTCAGTAGACTGTTCTTCCTCATGCACCCTACAGCCCCGATCTCGCACCGTCGGATTTCCATATGTTTGGCCCAAAAGGACGCAATCCGTGGGAGGCACTACGCGGATGATGAAGAAGTTATTGATGCAGTACGACGTTGGCTCCGACATCGACTAGTGGAATGGTACCGTGCAGGCATACATGGCCCTCATTTCAAGGTGGCGTAAGGCCGTAGCATTGAATAGAGATTACGTTGAAAAATAGTGTTGTGTAGCTAAAAGATTGGGGAATAACCTGGTGTATTTCAATGCTGAATAAAACAACCCCTGTTTCAGAAAAAAATGTGTTGCATTACTTATTGAACTGCCCTCGTATGCTAGGTAGAGTAAAAGTCTGAACACACAGTGCACCGAACACTTCTAACGATGGACCTCCGGCATGTGCCAATATTAACACCACGACATCGGCAACTACTACTGAAATGGGCATATGACATCGGCTCTGGACGATGGTGCATTGTAACATCATTGCATGATCTGATGAATCCCGATACCTTCTTCACAGAACCAATGGGAGAGCTCGAATGCGTCCTCTTCCAGGGGAAGGGCGCTTGACACCTTACTGGGGGATGGAGCCCCATCGTATTCTGAGGAATCCACGGGTCCAGATGGAGTACGTTAAAGGCACCCTGACGGCCAAATAGTATCGTGCACTCGTTGCAGGCCACGTACACCTCTTCATGACAATCAATTTTCCCTACGGCAGTGGCATTTTTAACAACATAATGGGCCATTTCACAGGGCCACGAGTGTGATGGTGTGGTTCGAGGAACATATCCAACTGATGTGCTGATCCCTCCAACACGCCACATCTGAACGCAATCGAACACATCTGGGATGTGATTCAGTGTGGTGGTAGAGCTCATCGACCTCCTCCCAGAAATCTACGGGAATTAAATGAAGTGTGTGTGCAGGTGTGGTGCCATCGCCCTCCACCGAGCCGGCCGGAGTGGCCGTGCGGTTCTAGGCGCTACAGTCTGGAGCCGAGCGACCGCTACGGTGTGTGATGTCCTTAGGTTAGTTAGGTTTAATTAGCTCTAAGTTCTAGGCGACTGATGACCCCAGAAGTTAAGTCGCATAGTGCTCAGAGCCATTTGAACCATTTTTCCCTCCAGCGACCCACGAAGACCTCTTTTCCTCCATGCCACGACGCGTCGCCGCTGTTATCCGTGCCCAGGCTGGACATAACAGCAATTAGGTATGTGGTCCTAATTTTGTGGCCGAGAATCCAGGGAATCGAGAATCTCGACGATTTTTGCTTGTTATCCATGCCTATACTGGCAACATATTGGTCCCAGGAATTCCAAGACCCTATAAAAAACTAACAGTGGTTAATCAGACTAGACCGGACATACAGGAAGAAGCAAGCAGGGGTCTTCAGTTTATATACGTGTTTACATAACATTTTTATTTACTTAGTAAAACATGACTACAGCTTACAGCTTATATTTGCATGCAGCGATGTTCGTCTTTTATGCTCCTGAAGGTGATAAATGCAGTGTAGGTTAAATGGCAAAAGAGATTTTTATGTGATATGATTACAGTCTAACAGGTTTCTAATTTTTTGCTTTAATTAAACTGATAAACCTTGCTCCTTGCAGAATTTCATGATTCTAGGTCAACAGGAAGTACCCTATAGGTTTTGATTAGCGGGTTTGCTAGTATCAAAAAATGTGACATAAATGACCACCGAATCCTTTGATTGCATTGACTTACGAGGCGTAAATTTTGTACACCGTCAGGGTACTATACATTTTAATATGTTATATAAATTTACACTTAATACGCCAACCTATTCGTGAGAAAAAGGTTTCTTAAAAGACGGACAAACAGAAAGACGGATAAAAAATTACAAAAAGTATATTTTAGATTGATATAATTACAGATTAACAATTTTCCGGCTTTCTCCTTTACTTGTACTGTTAATTCTTGTTTTTTGCCAAATTTCATGCTTCTAGATAACGGGAAGCACCTTGTAGGTTCTGATGAGTGAGATTTCGAGTGTCAAAATGTGTGAAATAAATGGCCGTATCTTTTGATCGAAGTGACTTAGTAGCTTAAAATATTTACACCAGCAAAGAACTATAGACCTTAATGTGTGACATAAATTTGAAACTGATACGTTGACCCGTCCCTGCGGAAAAGGGCTGTTAACCGTCGGGCAGGCAGGCAGAGAGATAGGCGGTAATCGAAGTGATCCTATAAAGGTGGCTTCCCTACAGGTCGAGGCACAGATCCCTAAAAAGTACGCGGAATACAGCAGCCCCTTTGCTGCACGTGACAAATTCATGCTCATCGTGATTGACAACATGGATTAGACCTCTTGGCCTATTCTGCCTCACTGTGTTTCTGTGATATCTTTCACAATTCATCCTTCGATGGGCAATGATTTTTGGAAGCAACGTTTATGTTCTCTGACCCAGAAATATTCTGTTCGCTCTGGTGCTGAATTTCTGGACGTTGTTCCTCTTTGGCAGACAGTGTGTTAGGTTATGTGAGAATCACTTACAGGCGTAACAGTATCTTTCCACTGTGTGACGCAGTTTTATCTTCTGCAACGAAAACGAAACGAGACAGTTGTTATACATATGTGTTAGCGATTCCTTATTGGGAATATTGCAACGGAGATGTTTCCCCGCTAGGGGTAGCCTGACAAACCATTATTGTATGGAATAATTAGTCCTGAAGAGCTAGCTCCTTTGTCAGTGAATAAAGTGGGATATGCACAGTTTTCATCACTGGCCAGAGTACGAGGCAAAGGTAAGTTGAAGGCTTTGCCCTCAGGAGTATTCGATTGTAAAATGAGGGAAATCTGCGGATTGTACCAAAAAGGAATAATTTTAAGAATTTTCACATGAAATAGAGCAAGATGCAACCATTCTTTCCACCACCGAAACATTGTAGTATTTATACTTACTTTACATGCTTGTAATATCAGCACAGAAAATTTTAGCTACATCAAGAAAAAATTTTCAGGTTTACTAAAGATAGACAGTTTTTACACATTAACTGACTGAATTACATTCTTCGCTTTTTTAAATCTAAGTTCAACTTTCTCTACCTGTTTCCTTGTTGTCCTGGCGCAGACATCGTAACAAACTACACGATATACGCCATTGCTCTGTACTGTTATTTCACTGTACATGAATTTAGATAAAGACCGTAGAATTATGCCAAAAGCACAGGCACTTATGAGAACTTATTCTATAACGCATCATACCTCTCAAGCTGTTAAAAGCAAAGTAAAATTGCATTTTCTGTGTAACGCATTTAAAGCTACTTCTTATATGAAAGCACTTACTATTCCCGTCTTGTAAAAGTTTAAGAGCAAATCATACATATGGCTCTCCGCGAATAAGTAATGGTATGAGAGATAGACATCAAAACAGGTAACATTGTCAATTACTTAGTCTCCACGAAGTCACTTCTCATTATCGAGACATCCATTTTAGCAATCTCTAGTGAGACTAGAAATTTTTTGTCTGTGTAACTTGAAGAATATTTAAGGAATTCATTTCAGTAATATCATTCTAAATAATTATTTCAAGTAATTATTATTATTTGCCGTCAACTCAATGTAAAATTTTGTCTCATTATTGTCATTCCATTACCAAAGGCCAATGATGTCGTGATGTCATTAGTATTATTATTATATTTATTCCTTAATCCCTAATGTTTTATGCACACAGATTCTACAGCCTTTAATGGGCAACAAGCTGTATTTAGGAAAAATGGATGTAAAAATTTTTACATTACCATACACTTGTAATTTAAGTGACTTAATAATTATGTTTCATAATATTTCTGAGTGCATCCTTAAAGCATTGTCAATACTTCGATTTGGTCTAGGATTATACTGCAAAGAGGTGTTAGTAATTCTATTGTCTGCCATACGTTGAGCGTGGTCCCTGCAATTTATTCTGTATTTCTTATAACATGTTTTACTAACTCCACTTTTAATTTCTCTCTGATGTCAATACTTGTGTTGTGATACAGCTAGGTACATGTATCCATAACATGCCGGACGAACCTCATTTTGTAAGATTTATTTGATATTTGACAGAACGACATAGGTGCGAGAGCGTTACAGAGGTGATCAATCAATTTCACTGGCTGTCACTTCAAAAGAGGTACCGTGTGTATGGAGAGGAGTGCTGGCGAAATATCTAGAGTGTGCATTCGAAGAAGAGTCGGGTAACGTACTACTCCCTCCCACTTAAGTCTCGAGAACTCATCACAACTACAAATCAGAGCGCATACGGAAGTTTATCGGCCGTCATCCCTGCCAGGCATCATCCGCGAATGGTAGAGGGGAGGGCGGAAATATTGGTGGTAGGAGAAGCACTTATATCAGAGTACAGTAAGTACACTGTATCAGAGTACGATACTCTTGTAAGTGATTCTGAGTGGACAGACGGTTTGTCTATGCAACTACTTAGATATGAAGATAACCTTGAGTGATCGAAACATGCAGTCTAATCAAAAACGTGCAACTGAGACTGAACAATAAGTAAGCGTTATTTCTAAACATTAATACAGTAGCTATATAATATTTTCAAATTGCCTCAGTTCGCATAAAATTCTCGAGCTTCTGAAGGCGATCTCCACCATCGTCGTCAGCGGTAAAACCACTGACTGCCGGGCATGGTACAGTTTTCCGCTTATATAGCCACGATTGCGGACACTGACACCAATCAGGGAGGACCTAAACGACGCGTGCGCCAAAGCGCATTGGGCAGCTAATAGCAGCTGCCGAGGAGCGTCGTTTCGGCCCTCTCTGATTGGTGTCACAGACCGCAATCGTGGCTATATAAGCGGAAAACTGTACCATGCCCGGCAGTCAGTGGTTTTACCTCTGACGACGATGGTGGAGATGGCGTTCAGAAGCTCGAGAACTGTACCCTTGAAAACTGAGAAGTCTTTATTCAGACATGCTGCAGTGAAAGACTCCGAGGACAGTACAGTTGCTGACTCGGCCGCGGCGATTAAGTCGACTAAAGTGAGTTTTTAAGGAGTCTGCTCCTTCCTATCGGACGCTTCTCCCTGCTATCGAGGGTAAACTGAGAGCTGTACAGCATCGGGACTGGATCGTCCTACTTATTGTCCAGCCCAACAGTCAATATGTATGTAGGCGACTGGTCCGTTTGTTAAGACGATAATGCATGATCACACACTGGACAGCATTCCAAGCAGGAACCAAGCGTGTTACAATGTGCAGAATCTTGGAACAAACTGCGTTTATTTTGGTGATTTTATTTTCTTTTCTTTCATTCAGTATATTTGCAGTAGGATGTTTCGGTAGGTTCTGGCTCAGTTACCACTTTCTGGCTCAGTCACTCGTTTCACTCATCCCTTCACTAGAAAATTAAAACTTCCCTAGAACTTATCAAAACATCCTACGGTAATCCCGTTTTTCGGGTCTGACTCGCTTAATTTCATTAAAATTACTTAGAAAAAGTAATCAAATGATTATTTTTTCGTATCACATTCACCAGTTTTCAAAACAATTATTTTTTTCTTACAAAAGATGCATTTTAGATAATAATATTTATTTTTTTATAAAAGGCGAAAGTGAGAAAATAAAATTTAATATTTTTTATAAAAGGTGAATGTAAGAAAATAAATAAAATACGCTATGGTGAATATAAAGAGTATATTTTATTTTATCTGGGTGTGTAAGCATACACCCTGGAATTACATGTTGAATACCCAGGGATCTGCTTTGAGAACCCTAGAATAATAAATTCACCATCAAAAAGTTCAAATTTTCACATTGTGAATTCATTACAATGAAATTCATTACTTCCATTTTTAAGATTCGTCCATCCCTTATAGTCCTTCTTAGCTAATAATTTGTTTAGCAGCTTTGATTGTTTGTGTATTGGATTCTAATAAATGTGGAATTTTTGCTTGGACTTACCAAACTAAATTTAGAAAATCTAGATCTTAAAATACTATTAAAACCATCACACTCTCACTTTTTTACAAGAAATTTTCCATTTTTTATTTCTCCTTACAGACTATAAAGTCTGTTATCTTTATAATCATATTATTATTGCAAGAAGGTTGTGTAATTGGTATAATTCTTGTAATTTTTGTTCTCCTTTTGTTTATATAATGTCTCCAATACTTGTAAAGAGATTATTATTATATACGTTTTCTGTAAGTAGCCATAAGCCAAACCTTTCACAACTTGGTTTTACTTTATTTACAGTATGTTTGAACTTTAAATGCGAACATTTTTAGGTTAGGCTTTACCGTGACTGTTACTGACATTAAATGAAACCACAAGTTTCTTGTTACCAGTAACCGTTTTATTTTTGCCACGACGCGTTTCGAAAGTTTAAACCTCCATCATCGGGTGGATTTACATTAGTTAGTATTACATATGTGTGTGTGTTGTGTTACGATTTTGGAGGAACTTGTGGCACTGTCTTGTGGAGAAACAAGACACTTTTTCAGAATATGGTTTTGGATTACTTTTGACAAAAAAAGGAACTGACTTGTAATGGTAAACTTTAAGAAGTAAACTAGAGTACCTCCAGTGGTCACAGGTTCCTTTTGCTGTCGTAACACATCACATGTATACTGCCACATTGGTAAACAAACATGGCGTCTCGAATCACCTGGTAAAAAGTAGTCAAAACTGGGTAGCTGAAAGTAAAGTCCATTTGTAACCTGTGACCACTGGAGGTACTCTAGTTTACTTATTAAGTTTACCATTAGATATCAGTTTAATTTTTTGTGAAAAGTAATCCAAAACCATATTCTGAAATAGTGTCTTGTTTCTCCACTAGGCAGTGCCACAAGTTCCTCCAAAATCGTAACACAACACACACACACACACATATGTAATACTAACTAATGTAAATCCACCCGATGATGGAGGTTTAAACGAAACACGTCATGGAAAAAATAAAACGGTGACTGGTAACAGTAAACTTGTGGTATCATTTAATTACAGAAAGTTCTTTTATCGAATATATCTTTTTGTTTGTAGCATACATTTCATTTGCAGCTTCCATTTACAGAGGCAAAAATTATTAGATTTGTTTAAAAGTAGCTAGCATTTAGAAACATTAACCAAATAGAAAAAAAATAAAAAGTAGTCAAAACTGGGTTGCTGAAAGTAAAGTCCTTTTGTAAACTATATGAAGTAAACAAGAAAGCATTGAGTTCTCATGATGACAAAAGATATGTTTTGAAAAATAAAATAGATACATTACCATATGTTCATTACAAATTATAAAAAATCTAGTAAAAATTTTCTATGTAAATTCCGGAGGTAAAATAGTCCCCTATTCGGATCTCCGGGCGGGGACTACAAAAGAGGATGTCGTTATCAGGAGAAAGAAAACTGGCGTTCTACGGATCGGAGCGTGGAATGTCAGATCACTTAATCGGGCAGGTAGGTTAGAAAATTTAAAAAGGGAAATGGATAGGTTAAAGTTAGATATAGTGGGAATTAGTGAAGTTCGGTGGCAGGAGGAACAAGACTTCTGGTCAGGTGACTACAGGGTTATAAACACCAAATCAAATAGGGGTAATGCAGCAGTAGGTTTAATAATGAATAGGAAAATAGGAATGCGGGTAAGCTACTACAAACAGCATAGTGAACGCATTATTGTGGCCAAGATAGATACGAAGCCCACACCTACGACAGTATTACAAATTTATATGCCAACTAGCTCTGCAGATGACGAAGAAATTGACCTAAGGACATCACACACATTCATGCCCGAGGCAGGATTCGAACCTGCGACCGTAGCAGTCGCGCGGTTCCGGACTGAGCGCCTAGAACCGCTAGACCACCGCGGTCGGCCATTTAATAGTCATGGGTGACTGGAATTCGGTAGTAGGAAAAGGGAGAGAAGGAAACGTAGTAGGTGAATATGGATTGGGGCTAAGAAATGAAAGAGGAAGCCGCATGGTAGAATTTTGCACAGAGCACAACTTAATCATAGCTAACACTTGGTTTAAGAATCATGAAAGAAGGTTGTATACATGGAAGAACCTTGGAGATACTAAAAGGTATCAGATAGATTATATAATGTTAAGACAGAGATTTAGGAACCAGGTTTTAAATTGTAAGACATTTCCAGGGGCAGATGTGGCCTCTGACCACAATCTATTGGTTATGACCTGTAGATTGAAATTGAAGAAACTGCAAAAAGGTGGGAACTTACGGAGATGGGACCTGGATAAGCTGAAAGAACCAGAGGTTGTACAGAGATTCAGGGAGAGCATAAGGGAACAATTGACAGGAATGGGGGAAAGAAATACAGTAGAAGAACAATGGGTAGCTTTGAGGGATGAAGTAGTGAAGGCAGCAGAGGATCAAGTAGGTAAAAAGACGAGGGCTAATAGAAATCCTTGGGTAACAGAAGAAATATTGAATTTAATTGATGAAAGGAGAAAATATAAAAATGCAGTAAATGAAGCAGGCAAAAAGGAATACAAACGTCTCAAAAATGAGATCGACAGGAAGTGCAAAATGGCTAAACAGGGATGGCTAGAGGACAAATGTAAGGATGTAGAGGCTTATCTCACTAGGGGTAAGGTAGATACTGCCTATAGGAAAATTAAAGAGACCTTTGGAGAAAAGAGAACCACTTCCAATCCCAAAGAAAGCAGGTGTTGACAGATGTGAGAATTACCGAACAATCAGTTTAATAAGCCACAGCTGCAAAATACTAACACGAATTCTTTACAGACGAATGGAAAAACTGGTAGAAGCGGACCTCGGGGAAGATCAGTTTGGATTCCGTAGAAATACTGGAACACGTGAGGCAATACTGACCTTACGACTTACCCTAGAAGAAAGATTAAGGAAAGGCAAACCTACGTTTCTAGCATTTGTAGTCTTAGAGAAAGCTTTTGAGAATTTTGACTGGAATACTCTCTTTCAAATTCTAAAGGTGGCTGGGGTAAAATACAGAGAGCGAAAGGCTATTTACAATTTGTACAGAAACCAGATGGCAGTTATAAGAGTCGAGGGACATGAAAGGGAAGCAGTTGTTGGGAAGGGAGTAAGACAGGATTGTAGCCTCTCCCCGATGTTATTCAATCCGTATATTGAGCTATCAGTAAAGGAAACAAAAGAAAAATTCGGAGTAGGTATTAAAATCCATGGAGAAGAAAAAAACTTTGAGGTTCGCCGATGACATTGTAATTCTGTCAGAGACAGCAAAGGACTTGGAAGAGCAGTTGAATGGAATGGATAGCGTCTTGAAAGCAGGATATAAGATGAACATCAACAAAAGCAAAACGAGGATAATGGAATGTAGTCGAATTAAGTTGGGTGATGCTGAGGGAATTAGATTAGGAATTGAGACACTTAAAGTAGTAAAGGAGTTTTGCTATTTAGGGAGTAAAGTAACTGATGATGGTCGAAGTAGAGAGGATATAAAATGTAGACTGGCAATGGCAAGGAAAGCGTTTCTGAAGAAGAGAAATTTGTTATCATCGAGTATAGATTTAAGTGTCAGGAAGTCATTTCTGAAAGTCTTTGTATGGAGTGTAGCCATGTATGGAAGTGAAACATGGACGATAAATAGTTTGGACAAGAAGAGAATAGAAGCTTTAGATATGTGGTGCTACAGAAGAATGCTGAAGATTAGATGGTTAGATCAAATAAGTAATGAAGTATTGAATAGGATTGGGGAGAAGAGAAGTTTGTGCCACAACTTGACCAGAAGAAGGGATCGGTTGGTAGGACATGTTCTGAGGCATCAAGGGATCACCAATTTAGTATTTTAGGGCAGCGTGGAGGGTAAAAATCGTAGAGGGAGACCAAGAGATGAATACACTAAGCAGATTCAGAAGGATGTAGGTTGCAGTAGGTACTGGGAGATGAAGAGGCTTGCACAGGATAGTGTAGCATGGAGAGCTGCATCAAACCAGTCTCAGGACTGAAGACCACAACAACAACAATGTAAATGGAGACTCTAATCAAGAAGAAAACAATGCAAGTGTCTTGGAAGAGATTCAAACATTCAGTGAGTTAGAGATAAATGTTTACTGAACATGAACATTTATGTACTAGATATGGTGAAAAAATTTGTGTTGCGCTTAATAATGAGTTTAAGATGATTTTATTGGATAGATAATCTAAATTAATTACTCATTGGAGTTTTCAATTAATTGGAAACAAATGGATGAAAATGAAATAGAAGGGAATGAAGAAACTTAAAAATAGAAATAACGAATTTCATGATACTAAATTCAGAATGTGAACATTTGGAATTGTTGATAATGAATTGATGATTCCAGGGTCTTCGAAGCAGAACCCTGGAAATTTAATACCTGTATAATTCCAGGTCTATGCTCATACCCCTTTCCTCTCCCCACCTCCCAAAACCCCAACCCTGGAAAAATATGATACTTTTTAAATTTACCATAATGCATTTTATTTATTTTCTTACATTTATCATTTATAACAAATATCAAATTTATTTCTTACATTCACCTGTTATAAAACAATATTAAACTTATTTTCTTACATTTGCCCTTTATAAAGATATATAAAATTTTATTGTCTTACATTCGCCTTTTATAAAGCGTTAAATTTTATTTTCTTATGTTCATCTTTTATAAAAAAAATATTAAATTTTAATTTCTTACTATACCTCATGTATGAAAAACATAATTATTTTAAAAGCTGGCGAATATGATATAAAAAAATATTCATATTTATTATTTTTTTAAGTAATTTAAATTAAGTGTGTTAGACCTGAAAAAGTAGATTACAGTAGGATGTTTTGGTAGGTTCTTAGAAACCTTTCATTTTCTAGTTAACGAACGAGTGAAACGTGTGAGTGAACTAGAAATGAAAATTGAGCCCAAACCTACCAAAACATCTTGGTATTTGCTATTGGAATCATAAGGCCTTAACTCATATTTTGTGCACAGTTTGAATATAAAGAGTCATACTTTCGCCAATTTGCATGCGATGCCAAACTATTTTTGGTAGTAGATATTGCGTTCTGGGTCTACTGCTCTTTCCCTTCGATAGCAGTACAAACGGAGTGGACAAAAATATGAAACCACACAAGCACTACTATGGTGTAGGAAAACCATCTGCAGTCAAATGCATGGAGTCTTATAGCATTCTTCCTGCAAAATAGTGCCTAGTTGAGGTAATGATGATGGAGATGGGCTCCATAATGTTGGCATCTGGTGACTGTAGTGGCCGGGAGTGATGCGACAACTCGTCTTTGTGCTCGCAGAACCAGTCCTGAATTACCGAGTTGTGTGAACAGGGATCGTCTCGCCTTGGAACTCAGCGTCATAACTGGGGAAGAAAAACTGTACCATTAAATGGTCCTGAGCAGCCAAAATGATCACATAATCGTTGGCACTAATGCGACCTTACAGAGTATACATGGGACCCATGGAATACCACGACAGGCTGCCCAGGACGTCACCGAAGCCCCACCATATTTTATCCTTGCGACGTGAAGCCGTAAGTAAGAAACAGTGTGAAAAAAAAATATCCTACGTAATAACTTCCTTCTATTGCTACGTAGTGCAGGTTTTATCGCTTCAACACTACTTTTTCATGCATCACTGATGTGTGGTTTTGTTCAAAGTCTCCCTGCAGTTCCCAGTTCATGCAGCTCCCTTCGTGTAGATTTTGTGGTGGCAGGGTTCGTGATTGCGATATTCAGTTCTGCAGTGACTTTTGCAACTGTCGTCCTCTAGTGTTTCGGCGCAGTCCTCTTCGATGATTGTAAGGATCACTCAACATACTCTCGTCCGCGTTGTGAGTTAGCGGAAATTTTTTCCTATTTCCTTGTATGCGATATAACACTTTGGGTATTTGGTTACGGAAGCATCCACCATACGAGGACCATGTTAGAAGCTACGTAGCTCAGACATGTTGCACTCACAACTTAACAGAATACCGTTCTAGTCGCGGCTGACACTTGCAAGTTATTGAAGGTATTTCATTGGCGACGTTCATAGTAAAATACAACAGCGCTACCTGCAGGCTTGACTAGCATCTGCACGTATATTCGAGCATGATTTTCTCACGTTCGTATATTTTTGTCGAACCGGTGTGATGCCGTAGGGTATGAGGATCCTAATTTGATTTTTTTTAACTTTTCTGTCTTTCTTTCCTCTACTTTTTCGCATTTTGATTCTATTTTCAACCATGTTATCTTGGCATGAAATTACTAAATGTCCATTTTCTTTTTCTATCAGTCGTACTAATCAAATTAAAACAAGTAATTATTCTGGTGTCACCGCCAGACACCACACTTGCTAGGTGGTAGCCTTTTAAATCGGCCGCGGTCCGCTAGTATACGACGGACCCGCGTGTCGCCACTGTCAGTAATTGCAAACCGAGCGCCGCCACACGGCAGGTCTAGAGAGACTTACTAGCACTCGCTCCAGTTGTACAGCCGACGTTGCTAGGAAAGGTTCACTGAGAATTACGCTCTCATTAGCCGACACGACAGTTAGCATAGCCTTCAGCTTAGTCAATTGCTACGACATATCAAGGCGCCATTTATCCTTTGCTATGTATCTAATGAAGCATGTACAGTAACAAGACCAATGTTCACCAATTGTGGATTTAAGTTAAGTATTCCAGCAGCTACGTACTTTTCTTTATAGCATTCATTAAGTATCCAGTTTCAGACCTCACGCCATCCTGCGTGAGATTATAGTGTGCATTTCGGCTTCCTCAAACAACACGGTGTTGGCACTTCTGCCGACACATCAATTACCGTCTCATACTTGACCAAAACATGTGTCCTATTCTGTTATTTGTCGATGTAGCTCAAATTCTTATTGTGCCAGTTGCCTCAGAATCTTTATTCACTTTCTCGTTATCGTGGTTTCCTTCTGTGCTTAGTCAAGGCGTTCATGAAGATATGAAACAAGTATTCTTTTCACTATCCTCTCCGATTAGGCAGAACGTATGACAAGTATTATCTTATATTCCTATTTTTGTCATCTTTATTTTACTTTTGACAAAAACAAAAAAAACAGAGAGGGAGACACACACACACACACACAGAGAGAGAGAGGGTGGGGGTGAGAGAGGGGGGGGGGAGGGATAACACGCTTGTCCAGCATTTCTCACGGTAGCTATTTTCTTCGTCACTTTAGTACTTCCATATTCACATTTCTTGCTCTTCTTGTAATAAATAAATAAACGGACTTCTAATACATCTATAAGTTGTCGGTCAATGCTGTGTGATTCATGAATGTAGTACACAATTTGTGTGCCTTCTTGCAATATGTTAGTCCCCTCCCCCTTATCCCTCCCCATCCCCCTTTCCTGCCCCTCGCACACACACAGTGACAAGAACATTAGTCTGTCACTTTCTGTCCCCTGCCTAACGCCAGCGACACGAAGATTATCGAGCTTATTCCATTTTCGTATACCGTTTTTGTACAGTTTGAATCTGACACAAAGCTATTTCTCAGTCACTTCCTATTAGCATCGTCAAAGATTTAATGTTGCTCAACCTCGGAGTAGTCTATGGAAAGGAGTCGTAATTCTGCTAGATATAGGACGTAGCAACTTAGCGCGAACGTGGATTTATGGGCCATAATGAATACGGACATATATAAGCTATCACGTAGCTTTCTCTACAGACCGGAGAATAGGAACCTAGAACGATTTATGCCGATGAAATATCTGAAAACATTCGCGTGAAATATTCTAAAGCGGACTCAACTATATTTTAGAACTTTACATTTCTTATTAGCTTCTATTCTCAGAGTAAAAATGAACATACTCTGACTTTCGTTTTAACTTTATAGCAGCTAGAATGTTGTACGTCGAAACTGTTTCTTCATATATGTTTCAGATAGTAACGAAAAAGTAGCATGAGCGCATGTATTTCCATTTTAGCCTGTATCACCTTGAACAGAAAAAAAGTACACATTTTTTATATAGACTGTGTGAGGCCAAACACTCAAGTATACAAGTCTTATCTGTTCGCTAATAGGTGCGTTACTGCTAGTAGTAACAGAGTATCTTAGCGGTATGTAGTTCTTTTATATTCAGTTAGCTAGCTGTTTATTACAGTTAGTTACTAGGTAATACATTGATCTGTACATTTTTAAAATTTTATATACTTTCACCTCGTGATACACGTTGAATTGAACCATAGGCTTCCCGAACATTAGTTTCTAAGATTGAGTGTCATGGCGTCGGTAATGTTCATATAAAGAAGAAGTAAGTGCCTTGTCTGAATAAAAACAACACAATTAACACCCACTTACAGAAAAAATAGTGTAATATAGGATGGTTGAAGATGAAATCTAATTTTTCGGTTCAGTTACTAAGACGTTTACTGGAATAACACCGAACGGCAGTTTCAAGTTCGATACAAACATTTGCGGTGATTGTGAATCACCTCTACAAGATAAAACCCGCAATACATGGAGTGAACTTCATTGGAGCACTTCATAAATTGACCACAACGTACATCGGGAAAATTCGGAGGCATACTGCTCTGAATGTGTACTGCTTATATAGCTAAATATATTCGGGAGTAAGTAAGATGAAGACGAGAATTACTTGTTTTAAAGCCTTTCAGCAAGATACACCAGAGGATAGAGAGTATGCTTAGATGATCTTGCTTTCTTCGTTTTATTTCTTGTTTGTTTTACACACTGACTGGGCGAGGAGTGTAAACACAGAGGAGGATGAACTACTCTTCCAGTTTGTGGCATTATGGACTTATAAACTTCCATTATTATAGATTAACTGAGCATTCTCTCGCAGTGTATGTGTGTGTCCGTGTGCGTGTACTTACAACAGTTGACAGTGACCTAGCACATATAATAGGCAGAAAGAAATTACCGACGTTAGCTGTTAACCGCTAGTGCTCACTGACTGAAATCACTGGGGCAAGTTGAGAAAATTTGTGCCGAACCGATGTTCGAACAGTGCCTGTGCTTACGTGGCAGATGCGTTGACCTTCGCTCCATCTTGTCACGGTGGTCATCGCAAACGGATAGATTACCCTAGAACGCCTTTCATCAGACCCAAATTCTCAGTTTATCTAATAACTGGCGAGGGGGTCTACCTTAGTAGTGCGTGGGTGATTTGAGAATTTGGGTCTGACGATAGGCGTGTTAGGGTAGCCCGTCGACTAGGGATGGCCGCTGTGTCGGGATGGCGCAGTGCTCAGGCCATCTGCCTGGGTTCGAATCCTGGCCTCGCACAAATTTTCGAATTTTCCCATGTGTTTAAATCAATGCCCACTAGTAGCTAAGAAGGAATTTCTTTGTATGTTGATTCATAACGGCTGCGGGATCAAACAGTTTCTGTACTTCCGGACATATGATAGGACCAAAATCTTATCTGCGCCCACCTATAAAATAATTTATTTTACTGCATTCCCAGAAGGTTCTGGATAATCGTCCTTCTTCGTCTGGACAGTTTATGGTTGCTTACGGCATTTAAAGTACCAGTGAAAGTTTATCATCACTGCATGGACGTAATTTTATTCATTACGGACGGTGATTTTTTTAGAGCGCTGATACACGAAAAAATTTTAAGCGATGTGTTAGTATCCCCCCCCCCCTCCTCCCATCCTTCCTCCCACCTATAAATAGTTTCACGTGAGATAGCATCCAATGTACGTAAAGCGCTGTCATTGACGCCTTGTTCCTTGACTGCATTGCCACAAATCCGCCATAGAAGTGTGCGGAACATCAGACCATTTTGTCACTGAACTGATTTCCTAACTGGACTGATCTAACTGGACTGATCTCCTAATGGGCAGGAAGTGCTTTCTTCTGACTGATTTGATGCGGCCTGCCTGGACTTCCTTTCACGTGTCAGCCTCTCCATTTCAGAGCAGCTTTTATACTGTACGTCCTCCACTGCGAGTGGCATGCAATAAGTAATGAAGTACACCTTATTTTTTTCTCGGCCAGCTTCGTTTGACAAAACGCACAATTTGTTGTGGGGCATCGTAGGTTATTCCCTTGAGCCCCTGTAGTTTCAAGAAGATCTGATAGGTGGCGGCACTACATTCAGCTTTTAAAATTGCATCTATATCGTAGGTGAGTTCCAAGCAGACAGCTGTAATTGAGTTTCTCTTGGCGTAAAGCCGCAGCATCGCAGATGCTCATAGGCGCTTGCAGAACGTCTACAGACACCTGATAGAGAAGAAAAGTGAGGTGAGTCATTGGGCAAGGCGTCCGTCACCATAGCAACAGGGCCGATCTCCCGTGTGCTGGCAGACAACCCACAGCTGTGTCTCCTGCAATGTTGGACCACAAACAACCACGGAGGACGACTTTTGCGAAATTGCTTGTGAGTTACGAAGCTTATAGTGACAATTTTTAATAGAAAATCATCACAGGCGATGAAACCTGGGTTCATCGCTCCGAACGGGTAAAAGGACGCCAATCCATGGAGTGCAGCCGCAGCCTCAGCCGGTAAAGCCCTGGTAAAAGGTTTTCTGCGACTAGGAAGGGGTTATTTTCTTTGATGTCTTCTGTCTTGATACAACGATTAACTCTGACACTTATTGTAATACCTTCTGGAAAATGAAAAAACGACCTCACCGTGTTCGTCTCCATCACAACACAAGGCCTCAAGCAAGTCTGCACACCCGAGAGGATTTCAAAAACCTTTATTGGACTGTTCTTCCTCATCCAACCCACCGCCCGCACCTCACACCTTCCGACTGCCATCTGTTTGATCCTACGGAGAACGAACTCCACGTGGATGAGTGGGAGGTTGTTGATGCAGCAAGACGTTGACTCCGCCGTCGACCAGTAGAGTGACACCGGCTGGCAAGGAGGCCCTCCCATTTAGAGGATCGAAGACCTGTCCACTGAACGGAGATCATCTTAAAAAAACAGGTTTTTGTAGCCAAATGAGCGAGGAATAGTATGATTTATTGGAATAGTGAATGAAAGCCACCTGCTTTCGAAAATAAATGTATAAGATTACTTATTCAACGCCCTTCGTATTTCTTTGATTATTTGGATCTCTGTTTTCCTCTACAGCTTTTAGTCTCTGTATTTCCCTCTACCGCCATGGAAGTGGCTCCGTGATTTCTTCACACATGTCCTACCATCCTCTCCCTTCTCTTTGTCAGTTTCTTCCTTATCATTTCTATCCTGACCAATTCTGTTGGGAGCCTCCTGATTCCTTTTTTTATCAGTCCACCCTCTCGAGTGTCTTTTTACGATTTTTCTCAGTCATTACTATATACTGCTGTGCTGCAAACGTCCATTCTCAGAATTTTCTATCTTAAATTAAGATCGACTTACCTCCTTGCCTCTGATAGTCTGCACCTTATGTTGCCTTTGCTTCGTTCGTCATGTTTAATTTTGTGTCCCAGATAGTAGATTTCTTTAATTTCGTGTACTTCGTGCTCATCAATTTAGATGTTTGTCGCTTACCTCACTTATGCTGTTTCTCATTACTGTAGTCTTTATTCTGTTTACCCTCAGTCTATCTTCGTTTCCGTCATGCATTTCTATGTCTAGATTAAGCAGTAGAGGAGAAAGTATGCATCCTTTTCTTACGTACTTGTTAAACCAAGCTTATTATTCTTGGTTCTTAACTCATATTTTTCCCTCTTAGGTCTAGTGCAAATCATACTTTTTCCAGAATTTCTAACGTCTTGAAACTTTTTACATTGCATAACGCTTTATCTAGCACGATAAGTCCTGTGAACCTGCCTTGATTTTCTTGAAGTCTTGCTCTCATTGCTAATCGCAACGACGGAACTGCCATTCTGATACTATTACTTTTTGAAAGTCATAGTGATCATGATCTAATTTTCATTTTCATTCTCATGTAAATCATTCTTGTTAGAAACTTGCATTTGTGAACTCTTGACTTGATTGTGGAATATGTTCGGGATTTTGTGCACAAAATTCTTCTAAAAGTCAGATGACATGTCTGCGCACTCATAGAATCTACAAACCTGCTTCAGTAGTTGGCCGGTTGCCACTCATCTTAAGAAACTCAGGATGTGTGTTATTCGTACCTTCTGCCTTTCTTGATCGCAAATTTTCCAAAGTTCTGTAAAATTATATTCTAATACTGGATCCTTTCTGTCTTCCATATCGACTGTGTTTCTGTTTATAACACGTCATCTGACAGATGCTTCCGCTTATACAGGCCTTCAATGTACTCTTTCAAGCTAATCGCTTTCTCCTCTGCCTTTAACGGTGGAATTCCTCTTGCAGTCTTAATATTTAATTTCACAGAAGATTGTTTTTCTTTTTCTACGCGTTGAATCAGTCTTCAATGACCTTTTTTTTTTTTTTCGATGCATTCATATTTCTCGTGGGGCCATTTCGCCTTGGCTTTCCTACACTTCCCGTTTATTTCATTTCTATTTGATTTATGTTGGTGTATTCCTGTCTTTTTTGGAGTTACTACTTATGTCGATCGATTAAAGTATTTCTTCCTTTACCAAAGGTCACTACTTTCTTATTTTCCTTGTACATATGTTTGTCTGTGAAACCTCTGTGATTGCCATTTTTAGAGATATCCATTCCTGCTCGTCTTAACTGCCTACTTTCAGCCCTATCACATCAATACTCGTTGCATCAGTATCCCACGTCCCTGAGTATTGATCCTTCTAGACGGTTCCCTTAAACTGCATACTACTCTTCATCATTACTAAACTGTGATCCACGTCTATGGCTGTTCCTGACTATACCTTACAATCCAAATCTGATTTCGGAATCTCTGTCCATGACGTAATCCATCTGGAATCTTTTCGTGTCTTCAGGGCTTTCTCAAGTACACGTTTGTGTATTCGCTATTACTAGCTGAAATTTATTGCAAAACTCAGTCTTTCTCCTCGTTCCTAATACCGAGACCACATGCTCCTGTAGCTGTTTCTTCTTTTCCCTACAGCAGCGTTCCAATCCCCCAAGATACTAGATTATCATTTGCCTTCACTTACTGCATTACCAGCTCAGAATCTTCATATACATTCTCCATCTCTTGATCGTCTCCTAGTGATATCGGCATTTATACCTGAACTATCGTTGTGGGCGTTGGTTTGCTGTCGATTGTGATGAGAACAACCCTGTCACTGGATTATTCACAGTAACTCACTCTCTCCCCTACTTTCCTCTTCATGATGAATCCCATTTCCATTACACCATTTTCTGCTGCTTCCTATGCTCGTCTGACCTGAAATATATATCTTCTTTGCATTTCGGAAGACTCGCACTCTGTGAGGCTTTGTGTTTACCTTTCCAGATTTACTACCTTGTTACCACGTTCCGACTATTGACATTACACGTTCGTTCGTTATTCGTCCTCATCGTTACCTCCCCCTTGCCAGTTCCCTTGCAGAGCTCTGAATGGGGGACAGATCCAAAAATGCCAATGGAGAGATCACATGACGCTTTGTCATTTATAGGCCACCTGTCGGGTGGATACACATTACGTGCCTTCAGTGCAGTGGTTTAAATTGCCTCTGACAACCTCAAGCCGTTGATCCTTGCTGATTCCTCCTCCTTCAGGGGCAATTTCCAATCCCAAGGCCAAGCGAGTGCCCTGAACCTTCTAACAATACCACCATTTGCAAAGTAGGTTAGAAATCAGATTAATAATGTTGCTGACGCAGCATGTGTTCGCTTTATCGGGCAACAACAAAATTATTGACTGTGGATGGTATCGGCAGAATGGAAATAATGAAGTCACTGTAAAAAAGTCATTAATTTTGGCACTTATCTTGAATGGATTCCCACGTAGATTTCGTCGAAGTTGTTGTGGCTCATCTTGTTGATTCTAGGGTGATTCCACTTTGACTGCTAGAAGGTCCAGATCTGTATTTTAGTTATATTTGAAGACCTAACAAATGCGTTTTTCAGGAAATTTTTAATGATCAAACAATCCCAGATCAGAACAATGGTATGGTAGAAATAATTTTTGACTTGGTGTTCACGATCCACATTTTTATTAAACTTCTTGTAAATTCACATATACTTCTTCTTAATTGTCACATCATCAAGAAAACAGTTTTCTATCAATCTTCATGTATTTAATTGCAACTCTAACCAAACACAAGACTTGACTCTTCTTTTACAAAGCGAAATAACAGCTTAACTTCTGCAAAGTGAAACAAAGGCTGCTCTGTGCGCATTCGCGCCAAAACGGTAACAAGTAAGTCAAAGATTATGACAGTCTCACAGAAATGAATACACACAAGAACCATATCACTGTAATATATCGATACATCGGAGTACTTATACATTAATAAAACCAAATATGAATATTGTCACAAAAATATGTCCGTTACTTCGTAGAAAAGTAGTACGATATTACTGGTAACGAGAACTGGCGTTGGAGTGCCGTAAAGGTCACGTAAATAGAGAACCATTACAACCTCTACCCGCTTCTACACCCTCTTTGACAAGGCCGTTTGCAGAATGCAGGCGACTTCTTGTGGGTTCCGGCCAATCGTATCTTATGGGGTGCCTAAGGGATGCTGCTCTCTCGGATATCTATACAACAATTCAAGCAAACGGATTTTATTACAATAAAGTAGAGGAACAATTCGTAACTTTGGTTTACAATGGTGTCGCAGGCGATGGGCGACATACAAATAATTAACGTCCTTCACTATATAGAACGCCCATGTAAGCAGTTGATGTAAGACAATTGTCAGTGTAACAGCTAGGATGGCGGCGCTTCTAATGCCAGGTTTGCCAGTGCCGGTCCACTACTGTCTGGCCGAGGCTGGCAGAAGCGGCTCTTATATTCTCTTCTTGTAGAGGTTGCTCCTGTCGTGATGCCATCCAAGTCAACGTACTATTGGCTGACGTCGTCTCACAGCCTTCTCTACTCTTGCGTCCTTCATCTTTATGCCGTCGCTTACGGTACGCCGAAACACTTCTGATGCCGGAAGTCTTCGGCAGCCATTGCTGATGATTTTTATTCACATTTTAAGCAGTGGCTGGAATCGAACCTGTGACACACGACGTTTCGGTTACTAGTCAAATACGCGCGTCTTACACTGCATCCTCAACGGAAAGAAACTAGTCATAAAAGTACGTTTGGGCTTATACTAAGGGGATGGTATAGTGCCATAAACATAAATGACTTGGCGGGAGACACTGGAAGCTCCGTCAGCGTGTCGGTGACGAATCTGTTGTGTTCTGCAAGATACAGCTAACACAAGGTACCAAAAAATGTGGAAAACAATTAAATAAAAATATCTGCGGTTTTCAGTAATTTAGCGAGTGGTTTGGCTAATTTGATAACGTTCGCGATTAACTTCTAACGTTTATAGCTGCCAATTTGTGACATGGAATTTATTTCGTAATCTATTTAATTTCAATTGCTGTACTGGAGAAGTCTTAGCAGAGGACTTCAAGCTCATAACAAGTGTGGAGCATCATCAGACAGTCAAAAGGTAAGACCCCAACATACCACTGTGTCGCCATCATCAGAAGATTTTCATCAAAATTTTGCCCTACTGGACCATATGTACACAAACTCATAACTCAGCAGCGGTTCATGTGTTTATTGCAATGACTGTCATATCAAGATACTTAAAACTTTGACCTTGGGCAATGATACAGGCTGTAACGCGATTCCAGACAGACAAACCTACACTCTGGAAGATCTGAACGAGATTTACACTTGTTACGGGTTTTTCCAGTTGACTCTACATGTAAACAAATGACACGTATTGCTCAACATTAGGCCGAAATATCAGATACCGAACACTGGGCGTCGCATAAAATACGTGATAAACACTGTTTGTTTGGGCTGACTCTAACACTGAAAATACGAAATGTTAAAAATGTGCCGAAATACCAGAGGAAATTTGTGTGGTGCCTCCTACGAGAGACTTCCAATATATATGGGAGGGTACGTGCGGAGCGAATGAGAAATACGTAGTAACAGAACTGTGGCATACAACTTCGAAAGATATTTCTGCCAGTTGACAGTTAATTTTTTATTTACTTTACATAATTACGATTTCGGTTTTGTAGCCATTCTCAAGTGCATATTGAAATGTTGTCTGGCATCGTGGAAAAAACGTATTTCTGGTCTTGCAGACCATTTTCCATATTACAGAATACGAGTAAAAATCCAAGACACGTAATATGACTGACATTACGCACAATGAGAAACCACTGAGATACACCACGACTTATTTAACGCCTAATATGTTCCTGCGACATGCGTTAATCAATTCTGTTGATCAACTGACAGTTAATGATTTTGTTGTGTCTAGACCATACAGCCTAGACACAATGCTGTAGCCGATAGGGCACGCAAGGCTAACGCAGACGGGCGTGAAGTCTGGAACATGAGAACTTATAAATGAATAAGAAGAAAAGTACGTAGATGCTTGTTACTTAACTTTTAATTAGTCCTTGGAATACATCTCTCTTGAATATTAGTAAGCTATAGGCACTGATACAAATGGCGCCTTGCTAGGTGGTCGCCAGTTAACTTAGCAGAGGGCTATTCTACTGTCTATCTCTCGGCAAATGAGAGCAAGGCTTAGCACGTCCAATCGCTAGCTATGTTGTCCGTACAACTGGCGCTGAGGTCTCCTCAGTCTCTCGAGACCTGCCTTGTGGTGGCGCTAGGTTTGCGATCCCACAGTGGCGACACGCGGGTCCGACATGTACTACAGGACCGCGGCCGATTTAAGTTACCACCTAGCAAGTGTGGTGTCTAGCGGTGACACCACAGATTTCTCACTAGGATACGTATTCATATCCTGTAATACGACTACTGGTCTACAAGACTAGAAATCTGTTTTTCGACGATGACATGTCACACACAGGTCAGACTATTTTAGCATTTCAACATGCAACTGAGAGTGGTTACGAAGCCGAAATCATGATTGTGCAAAATAAATGAATAATTAACCGGCAAACAGTGGAAATATCTTTTAAAAACTCCTGTATAGCTGTGGTACCCGATGAAGGAAAGATCATTTATTGGACTTCGATATTTTCCTTGTTTACTAAAATGATTGTTCATAATTAATTAGTTTATAATTTTTAAGACATTTGTTTTTATCGAAGAGCGTCAAACGCTAAATAAAATGAATTTCTTCCCTTGTGCGTCTGGCGTTGAAGCTGGATGAGCATGCAAGAGGAATTCTGCAACCCTGCCAGCAAATAAAGATATCATGGACGAAGCAAGGAGGAGATAAAAAGCACGGTATCACAGGCAAGCAGCATATTTCCGGTCATAAGAAGTCTACTGCTATAAAACCTGCGCCTCAGTCTGAGGAAGAAAATTCTTAGAATGTGGATCTGGCGCACATCGTTGCATGGAAGTGAATCACGAACAATGAAAAATTATGATCAGGAAGAGAATCGAAGCATTTTAGACTCGTTGCTGTAGAAGGATGTTGCAAATTAGGTGGATTGATAAGATATGGTGTAAGGAGGTTCTCCGCAGAATGCCAAGGAGTGAAGCATGTGGAGATCATTCACAAGAAAAAGGGATAGAAAGATGTTTGTGTTAAGACCTCAGGGAATAACTTTCATGCTGCTAGAGGGATCTGTAGTGTGTAAAATTTGCAGTCGAATACAGATTACGTACGGTGAAAGTGCTTATTAGAGATCAAGCGGTTAAGAGGCTGGCGCTAGAGAGGATTTCGTGACGGGCCGCATCAAACCATCAAAAAAACTGATGCCACAAGTAAAAAATCAAATAAAATAAAAAATATGCCGTTCGCTCCTGGCTTGATACAGGCTACATTAAGAACATTGCCTCCTCCCTGAAGAGCCTACAGACAGCTTTCTTAACACAAGAGAGCTGCTGGAAAATTCGGCTATCTTACGGTACCCCGTGAAAAATTATTTTGAAATATTAGACTTTCAGTGAGGCAGCCTCAGGAACTCCTTGAAGGGAATCTCCGTCTACCGCTAGTTGTACTCCTCTGACAAAACTGCTGCTTGCAGTAGTTTGCTGAACTGTATTTCCAAAAAGTGATGGGAGAGTCATTAACCCTCAAGCAAAAGTGGTAGGATCCGAATCCCAGCCACTTAATACATATTAGGAAAGGCCTACCCATCAGGTCCATGAAGCCCAACACTCCTTCTCACAGGATGCTGGATGCTGGACATCTATTTCTAGTGGCCCCAACAGCCAATAGGATGGATGCACACTGTGACCAGAACACAAGAATGTGAAATGGCAGATGATAGAACCACCTGGGGATCGAACCTCTGAATTTTGCAATAGTGATCTGGTACTTATACAATGAGCCACTGATCCAAATTTACAATAAAGCACCCGATAAGTAACATCGAGTTTTCGTGGAAGTGATTGCCGTGACCTATAATGAGGTTGTTACTACACAGCTGGCCATTAAAACCGCAGCACCAATAAGTGCCGTGGAGCACAAATAAAGTAGCCATGAAACGTAGTGCATACTTATATATCAAGATGAGTAGCATTTTATCTCAATTACACTAATCATGTGCGAGTGACCTCATCTATGTTGTACACGATCCTTTCACAACTGTCAAAGGGCTAGATAACCAACTTTTGCAGTGCGGACGTGCAGGAACAGAGTTAAATGAGTAACTGGAAGATGCCGACAGGACTGTGTAGTTCAACCAACTCCAGAGCAGTGGCCAGCTGCGCTAGGTTTCTTGTCTGAGGATCCATGGTGCAAACAGCGCGATCCAGATGGTGTCACACATTGTCGATTGGGTTTCAATCTAGGGTGTTTGCTGGACAGGAGAGTACGGTAGACTCATACTGGTGCTCTTTGAATCACGCAGGTACACTGCGAGCTGTATGAAACCTTGCACTGTCTTGCTGGTAGATGCCATCGCATAGAGGCCTTCATATAGAGGGTGCTTTGATTGTTGCTCTGGTCAGCTTGTTCGTATCTCCCATTCATTTATAACATCTGGTCACAGGTTGCAGAGAGACTGACAAGCCACTGCAATACACGAATTTTGGTATGTAGGTGAAGCAGCATGGAACAACGCAGGATTATCTGTCGTCAAAGCTCGTTTCGACTCCGTGCCCAGCTTACGCAGAGCCTCCTTGCTGCTAAAGTTGGGAGCTCTCTGAGCTTATCACCGCACCTGAAACGTTGTTGCTTTAATTTGCTATGAAAGCGGTACTGATAGACAATAAAAGCGGGTTAAAAGCTGTGAGCTGTCTGGGGAAGTTAACCGTGCATTACTGCGCAACTGTTTCACCAGGTATCCAGTCTAGCTTACCAAATTCCCAACCAGACTAACTTTAATTATAATCTTTTAATAGTCATACAACAACCGGTAATATATATATATATATATAAAAGAGAATTTAAATAAAAAGAAATAAATCAGTTTATATTTGGAAATTTATTTTAACATTGATCATTGAAATTTCAGCATATTAAACTTGATTCATTACTAAGGTGGTGCCTTATTTAGGATTGTGAAAATGTGAGTTTGTAATCTTACGGAACACATCAAATAGGGAGCCAAGATTGGGAGACTACATACAACACTGCATTCATAAAATAACACACAAAGAACGTTGAAACATATGCAAGAGGAAATTAACCACAACCAACCGATTCAATTTTCAACCAAAGAAGTTACGTTCGTAGCGCAATCCTGTCCGTCATGTAATTACCACACACTGGTATACTAAATTCATACTAACTCTCTGTGAAATCTTCCCGAAAAGAATACCTGAGGGCTACTTTGATGCTTTCACTACATGCTTCACGTGGTCAACTTCGTTTACACAAAGAGTGTAACTCCACAACAATTTTGATAATTAAAATAAATTAGACCGAAAAGCAATTTACAAAAGAAAAACCTCGAACTGGTTACTAACGTCTTACTATTAACCTGTTGGGTCAACAATTGTATAAGCACGTGGTACTGGTCTCACAAAATACACCCCACATGGGTTGAACATAAAGAAAGCCCGCATCTCGTGGTCGTGCGGTAGCGTTCTCGCTTCCCACGCCCGGGTTCCCGGGTTCGATTCCCGGCGGGGTCAGAGATTTTCTCTGCCTCGTGATGGCTGGGTGTTGTGTGCTGTCCTTAGGTTAGTTAGGTTTAAGTAGTTCTAAGTTCTAGGGGACTGATGACCATAGCTGTTAAGTCCCATAGTGCTCAGAGCCATTTTTGAACATAAAGAAAAGTTGCTATATTGAAAAATATTGTCAAGACCAGACGTTATAATCTCACGCACATTCGCATTTAAGATTGATGATCTTAGTTAGAGTTACTGATCAACACGTGGTTCCACTTAACTCACAAAGTAGTGACAAAGCAACTACTGGAAAATATTCTGAACTGTACACTCGAATCACACTGCGTTGCCATTTAAGATAAAATTAGATATTTTAGAGCTAAACGTGAAATAAAGGTGATTAAATTTTGAATTAGGCTGAACTTAAGAAAACCATTGTCCTACGGACTTAGCAGACATGCGCTTAGCCGGAGATCTTACCACTTCAGACGCTCGCCGCGGACAGAGTGACCTGCGCTCCTACCGAGCGTGCTTAACAGATACAAACGGAAGTGAGCAGAGAGGCAGCTTCCTATGCCAACATGACAAGGGACGGACAGGACCATACTAAGGATAGAAACCTCTTTGCTTTTAGAAAGCGTAGCTACCTGTTCCGACGTTGGTCCTACTGTTCTCTAGCAGACAGGCTTGTCTGCTACCATCCAGCATGCAACTACGAATACATTTGCTCATTCATCCTCTCACACAGAAGGGAAGGGGGATGACAGTATCTTATCATATACAGTATATAAAAGAAAGCCGATGTAGGTTCCGTATAAGACTGTGTGACATGAATTACATATAAACTGTGTTTTAAAGTGTAGTAGTGTGACAGATCGTTCTTGTTTATGTGTAAAAGTAACACGTATCACTGCTCAGTCTCCTCCCAGATAGTCAGAAACACCACAGTAAATTTAGAAGAGGAATTTATGCCGTAAATGACAACAGACTTAAGAAATTAACATGAAAGGAATCCAACAGAGACCTTTCACACCCTACATTCCGCCAAACCACCTACAAATTTCACCACGCACCGAATTTTGGTTATTATACTACACTGGCGGGAAAACGTCGCAGTACCAATAAAGAGTTGTGGGTCATAAACGAAAAGTCGGTAGGCGTGTTTCTGCATCTGAAAGATGAGGACCGTTCAAAGTTCGCGACAGTCGATGAAGAGCAGCGTTAGTGATGTCACTGGAGGATGCAGATCACGTTTGCTGTGAGAATTAGCTTTGAAACTGGACTGGTAAGTTGAGGTCAGTGAAAAATGCCTTTATGGCGACAAAGACGACATTGTCAGAACCTCACTGAGTTTGAACGAGGTCGTGTAATAAAGCGACGAGAAGCTGGATGCTCCTCCTGCGATGCTGCAGAAAGACTTGGCAGGAATGAGGCCACAGTATGTGACCGCTGGCAGCGGTGCACGCTAGCAAGAAGGCTGGCCTCTCGACGGTCACGTGAGACTACCCAAAGGCTAGATCATCGTGTTCGGCGTACTGCATCTGTAGCACCTATTCGAGTAGCAACTGGCACCACACTGAAACAGTGAACTATTACATATCCGAGACAGACGCCGTATAGCGCGCATTCTACTGATCCCAAAGTACCGCGCCCGCATCTCGTGGTCGTGCGGTAGCGTTCTCGCTTCCGACGCCCGGGTTCCTGGGTTCGATTCCCGGCGGGGTCAGGGATTTTCTCTGCCTCGTCATGGCTGGGTGTTGTGTGATGTCCTTAGGTTAGTTAGGTTTAAGTAGTTCTAAGTTCTAGGGGACTGATGACCATAGATGTTAAGTCCCATAGTGCTCAGAGCCATTTTGAACCAAAGTACCATCATTTGTGCCTTCAGTGGAGTCAAGCGAGAGTTCATTCGAGGGCACGGTGGAGGTCTTTCCTGATGAAACATGCTACTACCTTGGTGCCAGTGATGGCAGTGTGTTAGTTGAAGGAGGACAGTTTAGGATCTGCTACCAACATGTCTGCATGTTAGACACACTGGACTTAGAGTTATAATCTGAGGTGCGATTTCGTGTGACAGGAAGAGAGCTCTCGTTCGTATCCCACACACGCTCACTGCAAATCTGAACATCTCGTCAGTCGACCTGTTGTTCTGCCATTCATGAACAATATTCCAGTGGGTGTTTTCCAACAGAATAACTCTCGGCCACATACCGCTGTTGTAACCCAATGTGACATACAGAGTGTCGACATGTTGCCTTCGACTGCTCGGTCACTAGATCTGTCTAGAGTCGAGCACATATGCGGCATCGTTGGGTGACAATTCCAGAATTATACACAAACAGTATTTAGCGTCCTGGTACTCACTCACCAAGGGCAACAGGCATGGAACTCCATCCCACAAATTGACATCCAGGCCGTTACATCGGTTATTAACGTACCAACATTTCATATTTGCAATGAATTACCTCGCACTTAAATTAAACTCTGATCTTCCAATGTTAATCACTTACATGTTTGTTATGTACATAGTTCCGCGTAGTCAGCGCGTACACAACTTTCCCACTACAGCGCGCCCCGCTAAGCACAATTTTTTTTTTTATTTTTTTATTTTTTTTAAAGTGTGTGGTGTGGACTGAAGAGATCATCCTTGATGACTTATTCTTCTAGGATGGGATGTAAGGATAAAAGGAAGCTAAGCACAAGAGCGCAGGCGCAGCGCTCGTCCGTCTCCGCACTACGAGATGACGCTGTCTTAGAGACGGACCAAATTCTGCTTCCGCCGATCCGCGTATTCATATGCAACGCAGCCAATGAGATTGCTGCTAACGTAGAACCTTTTCTCCTCGCGGATCACACTCGGACAGTGATACATGAACGCGCGATGTATTATAACGAGTGTACAGACCTCCGATTAGACAGTCTGCATTAGTCTGCACTAGTCTGTAGCCAAGTTTCAGTCTGCGCCTAATAAGATTATCACATTCCTGCACACAGCCATGAAAAGGAATGAATAGACACTTTGTCAAGTATCAGAGATATGTGAGAATAAGATTAACGTACCAAGACCAAAGGAACTTCAGATTGTCAATTGTAAATAGCATCCAGAACCAAGTTAAGTTATTTTTATGCTTTTTATTATTTTAATAAATGTGTGTGAAAATTAATCAAGTTCTGTTTAAAGTTGGTGACCGTCAATCTGCTACTCTAAGCGTGCAAGTGGCATTTCTATCGTGTGACCTAACGGCAGAAGATAAACACGCCACGATAAGACCACGAGACATATTGCTGACTCTCACCTACTTCGTTAGAGCGACAAGTCAAATAATCTGAACGTCTTACAGTACCCACACCACAATGTTTTACCTAGGCAAATGTGTTCCAGAAATTTCCTTACACTACATTAACTACTTCTTCCTGTTGGGATTTTTTTCCTCCCGTCTACGTACACGAGTTAAGTAAGATTTCGTTAAGCTGTCATTCCTGGTGTTGCAGTTATAAAGAGCAGTAGTGCTGGAACGACAGTAGCGACCTCTTAACAGTCGGAAGAGCGTCCTTGAGCTTGGAATCGACCACGGGCTCGGCCTCCCCATCGGGGAGTCGGGTTTCCGCCTGCGGCGGCCCCAGGCTGTCCGGCGTCAAGGGGGAGCGCTCCCTCCCTCCCACCCTCCCCGAGCCGGCGCACATATTGAGGGCGGCAATTGTCCGCTGCTGCCGACTGAGACTGAGTAATCGCTGCCGGGGTTCTCCACCTCGCCTGCCCTCCGCCTGCCTCATTGTTTCCAGCCAGTGGTGGTAAGGAAGGGGAACAGGGGGCCCCACTGTGCCTTGATCGGACATCGTCACCCTGACGACGGCTACATGCCACAGTGGCCGGAACGTTGGCATATTTCACTGAATTACGTCGTCACGCAAAAGCAAAGCGTTTGTCGAATACTGACATTACTGTTCAGTGTTGGAATTATTTTTTCTTCTTGTCTTCGTGGAGTAGTGAAGGGGTTATCTGTCTGTGCTACAACTGACCACCTACTAACCACCACTCCTGCTTGGGCGGAGTCAGCATTGTAGTTTCAGATGCTAGGCTAGGGAATAGCCATCTCATGCGTAGGCTGCCGTTAACACTGCAACACAGACGGCTACTTTTGGAGTGGTGGTGTGACATGGTAGCTTGTGAAGAATGGCGTCTCATTGTGTTCAGCGATGAATTGCGGATATGCACCATCCTAGGTGACCATCGTTGGAGAATACGGCTGCGAACTGGCTAGAACTCTCATTGTTTGTTTTGTTTCGGAGAGCAGTGCTACTCCGTACATCGTGGTGTGGGGAGCGTTCATGGATGAATTCAGGTCACGGCTGGTACGGACTGAGCGGCCATTCGCCAAGTGGTACGTTATGGACGACCTGCGATCTCTTGTCTTACCTCTCATGTGACAGCATCGCTTAACCATTTTTCAACAGGACAATGCTCATCCACAAAGGGCATATATTTCTACGAACTGTCGGCGTGATTTGGGGGTAATGTCGTGGTTAGCAAGACTCCGAAATCTGTAGCCAGTAAAATATGCACGGGATCCGCTCGGACGTCGACCCTGTCCCAGTACCATTTTAGGGATATCAGTGACCAGTTACTGGATTTGTGGAGCTGCTCCTCAGGAGGGGAACGACGGCTTTCATGACGCCCTTTCCAACTGAGTTCGGCATGCATCGAGGGTAGAGGGGTGTAATGCCACACTGATAAACATTAGCTAATACCGCAACCTGCAAATGTGACACCTGTTCTGTTAGCTATTAATTTAGTACTCCTTTGAGGTAAACTGGAAATTTCCCTTTTAAAGTCTTTACTTAATGTTTTTCTGAGATTTTTTTTGATGGATCTTACGTATTTGGCTTAGAAGATGCATTTTCTGTCTTCTGAGAAATTACTTACTCATCGTTAAGAAGCAGAGTATTGATGCTTATGTATCCTGGTTTAAATCTTACAGTTTGTTTAGACTTCTAGTTTCCACTACCTAACAATGTCGTCTAAGTGTGGTGGGAATTTAAAAAAAGCAAAAAAAAAAAAAAAAAAAAACGTATTTCCTATTTTGAGAGGTTCAAATGGTTCAAATGGCTCTGAGCACTATGGGACTTAATATCTGAGGTCATCAGTCCCCTAGAACTTAGAATTACTTAAACCTAACTAACCTAAGGACATCACACAACACCCAGTCATCACGAGGCAGAGAAAATCCCTGACCCCGCCGGGAATCGAACGCGGGAACCCGGGCGTGGGAAGCGAGAACGCTACCGCACCACCACGAGTTGCGGACTTTTGAGAGGTATTGTGAACCAAAGCAAGGAGAAATGTCCAGTAAACACAGACTATAAAGTCACGGTGGGATACTTTAATTCATCGTCGATGAGCCAATTTGCACGAAATATATATATATATATATATATATATATATATATATATATATATATATATATATATATATATACTGCTGGCCACCGTAAATGCAACACCAAGAAAGACAAGAGGTAGCACAACAAGATTTATTTTGTAGATAACATGTTGACCAAGTATCAAATGATTACGTTTACAGACGTCTGTGACATGTGGTTCCTGCCAGAATCAGTAGCCAGGGTAGCCGCCATTGTTGGAGATCACCGCTGCCACACGTCAAAGAGACATTGGATGTGTTCCTGGGGTACAGCAGCCCAAGCAGCTTCCACACGTTGCCAAAGATCATCTGGTGTGGCAGCTGGGGATGTAATCTGGGTCACTCGTTGAGCAAACATGGACCACATGTTTTCTATCGGCGAAAGATCCGGAGAGCGAGCCGGCCAGGGAAGCAATTCAATCTGGTTATTGACGAAGAACCTTTTGACAATGCGTGCCACGTGTGGTCGCGCATTATCCTGTTGAAATATGGCTGTGACCGAGCCCTGAAGGTAAGGAAGGACAACTGGCTCCAGCACCTCGGATATGTAGCGCCGGCTATTTAAAGTACCGGCAATGCGTACTAGAGGCGTGCGAGAGTAATATCTAATACCACCCCATACCATAATACCCGGTGCAAGACCAGTGTGGCGGTGCATAATGCAGCTGTCCAGCATCTTCTCTCCACGGTGTCTCCACACTCGAATCCGACCATCGTGGTGCTGCAGACAGAAGCGTGCCTCGTCAGTAAAGACAACGTCATTCCATTCTGCCGTCCATATCCGTCTGTCATCACACCATTGGCGACGGAGACGTCTGTGGTTCTGCGTCAATGGTAGACGAAGCAATGGATGTCTTGCGGACAGACCACTCTGCTGTAAACGGCGTCGAATGGTACGCGCAGACACTGGATGATGCGTTATAGACGCAATGTGCTGTGCTATGGTTCGGGATGTCACTGAGCGATCCGTCACTGCCATGCGCACATTTTGCCTATCAGCACGTGCAGTGGTGCACCGAGGTGAATGCGATCGACCACGTCGGTCCGTCGTACCCTCCTGCATCCAACGGTCACATGTCCGCATTACAGTTGTTTGGTTTCGTCCAACACGACTAGCGATTTCTCTGTATGATAATTCACAATCTCGGTAAGCCACTATCCTTCCTCTGTCGAACTCGGATACTTGATCAAAAGATGTTCGCTGTTGTGTACGAGGCATAACTGATCGTCTTGTGAAACAACCACAAGGTAAACACACGTGCCGAACGTACACTCGTCGAAATCGCCAAGCCTTAAATGGCGCTATGAGGTGGCGCCACAGGCGCGCGTGATGTGCGTCTGCGCTGAAATTCTAATCAGTTGCATATCTCATCGCTGCAAACCCATGGTGTAAATTTCACTTGATTCCGATGCTTCCTTCAGGGTGTTGCATTTACGGTGGCCAGCTATATATATATATATATATATATATATATATATATATATATATATATATATATATATATATATATATATATATAGAAGGTGAACTATCTTGCACCGCAAATATTGTGGAAATGGAAATTGATATGGACGTGCAGCTTTCACAGAATGGATTGGTAGTGAGGGGCTCGTATTGTTAGCCAACAAGTACATTCTAATAATACTTAGAGACTGTAAAGTAAGGTAAATTGCCAGCTGGAGTGGCCGAGCGCTTCTAGGCGCTACAGTCTGGAACTGCGCGACCGCTACGGTGCCAGGTTCGAGTCCTGCCTCGGGCATGGATGTGTGTGATGTCCTTAGGTTAGTTAGGTTTAGGTAGTTCTAAGTCCTAGGAGACTGATGACCTGAGAAGTTAAGGCCCATCGTGCTCAGAGCCATTTGAACCATTTAAGGTAAATTACAATATCAGTTGTTTTAGTTGCAGGATTCTAGAGCTAGTCGTTTAAGAGATATTGTATTTTGAAAACTTTCCAATTCGACACTTGTTTGTGCCACTATAACTGCGCAGTTGCTATTTACGATGTTGTTATGATTGTTTGCAGTGTGTTTGTAGGTTCCTTGAGTGCACCGTGACTTGCTGGTCAGTTAGTGTGTGACACTCCAAGCAGTAGGTCGTGAGTGGACGACGGATGTACCAATGAAGAAAAAGCCAACATCCTCATGGTGTGTGGAGACTGTAGAAAGAATGCAGTTCGTTCTCGTATGGTGTATGCGGCAAGATATCCCAACAGATATCGACTGTCTCGACAATTATTTATCAACCATCTCAACCAGTTACGTGAAAGTGATAGTGTAAACACCTAGACAATTAACAGAAAGACAGAAGAGGCGGCAATTATTGGTCTTGCTGCTGTTACAACTGATCTGTAAGTTAGCTCCCGTGTAGTCACACGAGGAAGTGGCATGAGTCAGGCAAGTGTGCTATGCATTCTCCATCGACATAGGTTCCATCTCTATCACATCTTTCTCTATTCAGAGCCGAATGGAAATGATTATGAGAATCGTGTTAACTTCTGTGCACGGGCATTAAGACAACATATTGCAGATGAATTATTTTTCTTCTTTTGAGGTGAAGTCACACTTATAAATCATGGCTACGTTTATGACACCTGTCGGCTTCGTAGGTATAACGTCAGCGTCCACAGTGTGTAAAGGTTTGGCGTGGGATAGTGAAGCACCATCTGATAGGCCCATTTGTCATAGACGGAACACGGAAGGCGCACAGATACCGCAGCCTCCCAAGAGACCGTTTTCCAAAGGTGCTAGAAGACTTCCCTCTGCAGACTAGGAGACATCGGTGTTCCAGCCCATAGTGCATCAAGTACTACAGCATGTCTTCTTGAAATGTCTCAAAATCGTTGGGCTGGACGCCCCATTCCCCAGTTTTGACGTCTGTAGACCTGGAAGACGCTATCTACAAGGACATACCGACTACACATGATGATATGCAAAGATGTATTGCTGCAGCCTGCTCGGACATTTCTGCCGAACTGCTAACACGTGTGCAGCTGTCATTCGATACATAGTGGAGGCGTGTATTGCCGCTCTACCTCGGACGTTGGTGATTTTGAACACAACCTCTGTTAGTCAATTGTCTTGTTACTGGTAAGAATCCACGTAGATGGTGTATGCACTTATGTTGTTCTGTAGTGTTTGCTACCACAGGTACACTTCAATTCTCGGTGTGAGAACTTTTAAAATTTCGCTATCTAGTTAACGACTCGCAGTAGAAGAAATGTTCAAATGTGTGTGAAATCGTATGGGACTTAACTGCTAAGGTCATCATTCCCTAAGCTTACACACTATTTAACCTAAATTAACCTAAGGACAAACACACACACCCATGCCGGAGGGAGGACTCGAACCTCCGCCGGGACCAGTTGCACAGTCCATGACTGCAGCGCCCTAGACCGCTCGGCTAATCCCGCGCAGCGACTCGCTGTAGAATCCTGCAAAAAAAAAAAAAAAAAAAAAGAAAAGAAAAAGAAAGAAACACTACTGTCATTCTAACATACATTACTTTTAGTTTGTTACAGTCAAAAGCCTTTGTTCCATTTAAAAAAGTAAATGTTTGTACAAAAAATACGCTTCCTAAATATAATACAATCTGTTTACTGGCTAACAGTACGAGACCCTGGTTACCAATACATTGTGTGAAAACCGTACATCAATAGCACTTTCCATTCCGCATATTTGCAGTGCTAGTTTTAGGTGACTCACCTTATACAGGGTGGTCCATTGATAGTGACCAGGTCAAATAGCTCACGAAATAAGTATCAAACGGAAAAACTACAAAGAACTAAACTCGTCTAGCTTGAAGGGAGAAAGCAGATGGCGCTATGGTTGGCCCGTTAGATGTGGCTGACATAGGTCAAACGGATATGAACTGCGTTTTTTTTTTTAATAGGAACCCCCATTTTTATTACATATTCGTGTAGTACGTAAAGAAATATGAACTATGACCTGCAACAAATGATGATACCCAAGTAGGTGTTTTAGCTGCTGTCGCGGCTAATATGCACATCAGTAACAGACAAATTGCGCGAGAACCGGGAATCTCAAAAACGTCGGTGTTGAGAATGCTAAGTCAACATCGATTGCACCGGTACCATGTTTCTGTGCACCAGGAATTGCATGGCGACGACTTTGATCGTCGTGTACAGCTCTGCCACTGGGTACGAGAGAAATTACGGGACGATGACAGATTTTTTGCACGTGTTCTATTTAGCGACGAAGCGTCATTCACCAACAGTGGTAACGTAAACCGGCATAATATGCACTATTGGGCAACGGAAAATCCACGACGGCTACGACAAGTGGAACATCAGCGATCTTGGCGGGTTAATGTATGGTGCGACATTATAGGAGGAGGGATAATTGGCCCCCATTTTATCCATGGCAATCTAAATCGTTCAATGTATGCTGATTTCCTACGTAATGTTCTACCGATGTTACTACAAGATGTTTCATGACAGAATGGCGATGTACTTCCAACATGGTGGATGTCCGGAACATAGCTGGCGTGCGGTTGAAACGGTATTGAATAGCATATGTCATGACAGGTGGATTGGTCGTCGAAGACCATACCATGGCTCGCACGTCCACCGGATCTGACGTCCCCGGATTTCTTTCTGTGGGGAAAGTCGAAGGATATTTGCTATCGTGATCCACCGACAGCACCTGACAACAGATCAGCGCATTGTCAAAGCATGTGCCAACATTACGGAAGGCGAACAACTCGCTCGTTACACGTATTGCCAAATGCATTGAAGTTGACGGACATCATTCTGAGCGTTTATTGCATTAATGTGGTATTTACAGGTAGTCACGCTGTAACAGCATGTGTTCTCGGAAATGATAAGTTTACAAAGGTACATGCATCACACTGGAACAACTGAAATTAAATGTTCAAACGTACCTACGTTCTGTATTTTAACTTAAAAAACCTACTTGTTACCAACTCTTCGTCTAAAATGGTGAGCCGTATGTTTGTGACTATTACAGCGCCATCTATCACAAAGTGAAAAAAGTGGTCTAACTAAAATATTCATATTTCTTTACGTACTACACGAATATGTAATAAAAATGGGGGTTCCTGTTTAAAAAACGCAGTTGATATCCGTTTGACCTATGGTAGCGAGATCTAGAGGCCAACCATAGCGCCATCTGGTTTCCCCCTTCAAGCTCGACAAGTTTCGTTTTTTGGTTTTCGTTTGACGCTTATTTGGTGAGATATTTGGCCCTGTCACGATCAATGGACCACCCTGTATATACCTATATAGCAAGGGAGAAAGAGATAGGCAGAGATATTGGCGAGATGGAAATGTGCAGATACAGGGGTGATGATGATAGGTTAGTGACATGCAATGTGACACTGCACAGACAGCGGGAGAGGCGGAGATGGTCCAGGAAGGGGGAGGGAGGGGCGTGACGTGAGGAGGAGACGAGAAGAGTGCAGAGAAGGGCAGTGATAGAGAGGTAAGTGGTTGGACTGTAAGGGATACCAAGAATCAGATGTAGACTCAGATCACAATGTGGTAGAGATGAAGAGTAGGCTGAAGAGATCAGTCAGGAAGAATCAATACACAAAGAAGTGGGATAGGGAAGTACACTTCAAGTTGTCTCAGGTTATAGGTACAACAACAAGGAAAAGCTCGGTAGGCAGTATAATTGAAGAGGAATGGACACATCCAAAAAGGGCCATCACAGAAGTTGGAAAAAAATATAGGTAAAAAGAAGGTATCTGTGAAAAAAACATGGGTAGCAGAAGAAATGCTTCAGTTTATCGATGAAATAAGGAAGTACAAAAACGTTAAGGGAAATTCAGGAATAAAGATATACAAGTCGCTGAGGAATAAAACAAATAGGAAGTGCAGGGACTCTAAGACGAAATGGCTGCATGAACAATGTGAAGAAATCGAAAAAGAAATGATTGTTGGGAGGTCTGACTCAGCATATAGGGAAGTTAAAACAGCCTTTGGTGAAATTAAAAGCAATGCTGGTAGCATTAAGAGTGCAACGGGAATGCCAGTGTTAAATGCAGAGGAGAGAGGGGATAGGTGGAAAGAGTACACTGATGGCCTCTATCAGAGAGAATATTTGTCTGATGTGATAGAAGAAGAAAGAGAAGTCGATTCAGAAGAGATAGGGAATCCATGGCTAGAACCAGAATTTAACAGTGCTTTGGAGGACTTAAGATCAAATAAGGTAGAAGGGGTGGATAACATTCCAACAGAATTCCTAAAATTATTGGGGAAAGTGACAACAAAATTGAATGTATGAGCCTGGCCGAGAGTAGATCTTAATTGGAGGAAGAAATTTCTGAGAATATACGTTTAGAGCACAGCATTACATGGTAGTGAAACTTAGACTGTGGGAAAAGGGAACAGAAGAGAATAGAAGCATTTGAGATATGGTAGAACTGGCGGATGGTAAAAATTAGATGGTCTGATAAGGTAAAGAATGAGGAGGTTCTGCACAGAATCAGAGAAGAAATGAACATGTCTAAAACACAAAGGGATGGGACAGGATAATAGGACATCTGTTAAGGCATCAGGGAATGACTTCCGTGGCACTACATGGAGGTCTAGAGGGCGAAAACAGTAGAGGAAGACAGAGATTGGAATGCACCCAGCAAATAATTGAGGACATAGTATGCAAGTGCTACTCTGAGATGAAGACATTCACACAGAGGAGGAATTTCTGCTGAGTCACTTTAAACCATTCAAAAGACTGATGACTCAAAAAAAGGAAGACCGATAAAGGGAAAGAATACATGGTCAGAGAGGAAGGGAAGTTTACCAGACGGGGAGAGGAGATGGGCCAAAAGTGCTGGTGGAGGAAATGTGTGCAACATGTCTGTGGAACGTGTAAGCTGATGAAACCACTAGAAATGGGTAGTATCTGTACTTACATCAAGCAGCATGGATTTATATATGTCCAGAATATCCTCGCAGATACCTGTATCGATTTCACCCAAATATAAAGAGCTAAGTTCACAGCTATCACCACTGTGGTGTTCATAACCTCCTGAAGGGGAGGCAATATCTGCAAAAGTCCCTGCTATAAAGGCTGCCCTACGCAACCCGTATGCTGTGTGGGAGGTGTATCAGGCTGCCTTATAGACCTGATTTGCAGGGCAGCCTACATGTCAGAGGTAAGAAAACGTTTTGCAATCCCCAACTTGTAGGGTGCCCTCTACAACAGCCATGTTGTGCTGGAATACTGTTAGCCTACCTTATCAAACCCTTTTTGAGAAACATCAATATGTTAGGGCAAATTAGTGTTGCCAAGCCCCTGACATAGTCAAAAGGAAGATGGCGACAGCAAGCGATAGATTGGGAGAAGGGGACCTTAGTGGATGGACAGAAAGAGGGGGCAAAAGGGGTTGAACAGAGAGAGGTGGGGTGGAGGAGGTTCATATGAAGGGTGTAAGGTGGAGATGGATAGGGACAATGGGGCAGGAGGAGATGTAAAGAGAGATGGGTCCAAGAGGGACAGAGAAAAGGGGGGAAGAAGTAGGTGGAGGTTGACAGAGAGACTGGGGAGAAGGAGAAGTACAGTGACAGGGGGGGTGGGGGAGAGGAAGGATGAGGAGGAGGAAGAGGAGGAGGAGATGTACAGGAAGAGGAGGAAGGGTAGATAGACCGAGAGAAGGTGAATATGGGCAAAGGAGTAGAGAAGATACGGTTGAAGAGAGTGGAGATGGGCAAAGACAAGGGGAGATGAAGAGACAGAGAGAATTCGATTAAGGCAGTGGACAGATGGCGGTGAGAGGATGAAGCGCGCAGAGAGATGAACTGGAATAAATGAACACAGAGAGAGGAGAGTGGTGGCTATGCATAGTATGTGTATCGAACACACACACACACACACACACACACACACACACACACACACACACACATACACACACAACCAAAGCTGCAGACAGTAGGATAGTATACTCGTATATATAATCGAAAGTATTATAGACTTCCATGTAACGTACATGATCGATTTCGGAAAATGCGTGGCCGAGCGGTTCTAGGCGCTACATTCGCAGTTTCGAATCCTGCTTCGGGAATGGATGTGTGTGATGTCCTTAGGTTAGCAAGATTTAAGTAGTTCTAAGATCTAGGGGAATGATGATCTCTGAAGCTAAATCCCTTAGTGCTCTGACCCATTTGAACCATTTTTCGGAAAATGCAGTTCTTCAGTAAATGTATCGGGGAAACCAGTCAGGGCTATATTGTTTCAAAAAATACGTACATGCATTTATAGTCGGACACAACCAATATCTTGCAATGTCAATTTACCGTGTGGGTAAAATCACATGTTGGTGCTTATGCTCCTCAGTTAGTATAGGTTTTCTACGTATTCTGAACCAAAACAAAAACTGACACTTAGTTTTATGTCGTAAAGTGCTATGGCAGAATGTCAGCAGTTTTCTGCTACCCATGCTTAAAAGTATTTTATTGCATCGACACAGATGTGATTAGTTTCCCATACCAATCTGATGAAGCGTTTGGCGCGAAATTAATCATGTGTTGTATAAGTAATGAACATCAATAAAGAACAATCTTTGGAAATCTGCATAATCGTATTTACTTCAAAAATTTTCGTTTCACATACGCCGAAGCGCCCAATAAACTGGCTACAGTAACAAAATAGTGCCGTGGGATTCGAGTAGAACTTCAGTTTTCATGAATTCTGCAGTCTTGGGCGACATTACCTACGTGCCAATTATCGTCCAATGTTCTTCCGAAACACGGCAGTAGAATTTAGCCCAAAACCTGGGTTCCTCTGAGCGGGAGTTAGCGACCAGCCACGTGTGGAAAGTCTACATTAATTAAGGTAACCAGATGACTCGATTTGGCCGGAACAGATCCGATATTTGGAGTCCAGTCCTCTCTTCTACATTGGGTTCTGGCAGGACCCCTAAATTTTACCGTAGTTATAAATCAAATCAATTTCTCGGTCATGTAAGATTTCAACATGTAACCTTTTATGTTCCTAGGATTGCAAAAGTGTCTGTACTATATGCAGCAGTTTGTCACACTTTAGAAAATAGAGAAATGGATCATAGAAAAAACTATCACACATCAGTCGAGTACAAATATCGCAGCACTTCACATCCAAACAAGTATGCTATGATAATATTTCTAAGATTATGGAATATGTTATGTCTTCACCGTACAAACAGAGCAGTCGAGTGTATTTTTTCCTTCATGACTAAGACACGGAAATACGAGAAAACTCAAATGAGAGTAGAGACTTTGAAAGGTATACTAATGAAGAAAGTTAATCTGACATACACTTGTTCGGAATACTAAGACCTCTTTAACTTACAAGAGGTCTTTAAAAAAGCAAATATCTGCTGAATCAAATTCATTCATCGCAGAAGTATGGGGCCATGAGCAACTGAGTTTTAAAAACTATGTTTAATTAGCTAAATAAGCGTTATGTCCTGTTTACTATAATTACACAGTAGCTATGAATGTACCTCCGTTTTGGATTATGTTTGTTGTATTATTATTTGGTGCGTCCTATTCATTTCGTTTTAAGCTTTAATAATGCCACAGAACATTACTAGATTCTGTGCGCTGAGCAATTACAAAACTGGCGCCAGGTTAGTCTCCCAGAAATATGGTCACCTTATTAACGACTGACGAGTGCTCAGAAAACATGTAGTTGTAAAACTCATTGGTGGGCCGAGAGATGCTTCACTGTAAATTGTTATGTTTGTACGTCTTCAGAAGCAATACTGACTCAGCCAACTGCGAAAATTTTTACTTAGAAGGAAACCTCCCCATCGCACCCCCCTCAGATTTGGTTATAAATTGACACACTGGATAGGTCTTGAAAAACTGAACACAGATCAATCGAGAAAACAGGAAGAAGTTGTGTGGAACTATGAAAAAATAAGCAAAATATACAAACTGAGTAGTCCATGTGCAAGATAAGCAACATAAAGGACAATAATAGCTGATGAGCGCCGTGGTCTCGTGGTTAGAGTCAGCAAGTGCGAAGCGAAAGGTCCTTGGTTCGAGTCCTCCCTCGAGTGAAAATTTTACTTTCTTTATTTTCGCAAAGTTACGATCTGTCCGTTCATTCATTGACGTCTGTGTTCACTGTAATAAGTTTAGTGTCTGTGTTTTGCGACCGCACCGCAAAACCGTGCGATTAGTAGACGAAAGGACGTACCTCTCCAATAGGAACCGAGAACATTTGATCGCAAGGTCGTAGGTCAACCGATTCCACCACAGGAAAACACGTCTGATATATTCTTTACGACACTGGTGACGGCATGTGCGTCACATGACAGGAATATGTTGTCGACCCACCTAACTTGCACACTTGGCGAATGGGTAAAAAGATTCTTCTACCTTGCCCGATTTAGGTTTTCTTGTGGATGTGATAATCACTCCAAAAAAAGTGATGAAAACATAAGAGTTTGTCACATAAACTGCATCAAATGAATGCAACAGTTTCAGAGTCGCACAGTTTTCCCTATGCTCTGTCAAAACAAATGTTTTTTACGTTTTCAAATGTTTCCGTGCGTAGACCGTCAAATTCTGTATATGTCCAAGCAAATCTGAACATGTCCTGGAATTTTGGAGAGGGAAGTTGATTATGTGTGAGTGCCTGAACTTTGATAATTATCTGAAAATTAAAAATTAAAACGTTCACCCAAGCGAAGATTTGAACCAAGGACCTCTCGTTCCGCCGCTGCTCACGCTAATCACGGGACCACGTCGCTCGTCAGCTCACACTCTCCTTTATGTTGCCTATCTTGCACATGGACTACTCAGTTTGTATATGTTACTTATTTTTTTCATAGTTCCACACAACTTCTTCCTGTTTTCTCGATTGATCTGTGTTCAGTTTTTCAAGGCCTATCCCTGTGCCAACTTATAACTAAATCTGAGGGGGGTGCGATGGGGAGGTTCCCTTGTTAGTTATACATTCCCCGCAGGAGCGCTAGTAACCTAGGGTTGAACCGCGCAAGTTGCAACATCGCGACACTGCTTTGGAGGGAGGAAATGCCACCGACCTTCGCATAATGCATCGTTTCCTTTAATATACGGCTGCCATTTGAAGGTCGTCTCGCAGTTTTACGCATACGATAAAGCCCACAAGTAGTCGCCTGCAGAGATATTTTTAAAATCCTCATCTAGCTGCAGGGGGAGTAAAATGTAGCGTTACCTCTGTGACGGGGCTACGTATGCGTGAACATTACCTTCAGCCTCTATAGTGCATTTGCATCGGCTGCTTATTTCCCATGCTGATTCCCTCTCTCTCCCTCTCTCTCTCTCTCTCTCTCTCTCTCTCTCTCTTTGACACACACACACACACACACACACACACACACACATGAATACTCACAGAAAATACACTGTACATTAAATTTATTCGCAGTTGCGAATATGGACAATCGTCAGTTTTAGAATTGAATGACGACAATGAAAATTTACAGACTGGGATTCGAAGCCGGATTCCCCGCTTACCATTTGGCTATCCGTTCACGATTGCCGGCAAGACCCTGACTTCCATACGTCGTCGACCCGTAGTCGTATACCTGTTATATGTATTCCCGTGCACATGAAACATTTTACTTGAAAGTCGGTTGCCCGGTGTCGGAGGATGTGGTTGTCCACATACCCAATTGCGAATATATTTCATGTATTGAGTAACGCCTGTTGTCGCCGTAGTGCCTGTTCCCTCCAAAGTAGTTTTGAACCGTAATTCAGAATAACACAGGCACTGCAGTGCCGTAGAAAATACACTGGGTGTTTGACTGTCATGAGGGCAAACTGAAGTGCCAGGTAGAGGGCAATGAAAGAAGCAAATACTTGCGATAAACATATATCCGGAAACCACTGTTTTCCTAGATACAACTATGAGTAAGTGCAGTCATGTCTAGTTACATCACTGTTAATATTTGAGGCTACGTTCATGTTGCACCTTTGTTGTTGGCAGGGAGGCTGGCTGGTACGTCACTACCGATCAGCGGAACACGTTAGTTCCATTGGTGTGAAGCGAAGAGTGGCCTTGAAGCAACGAACTACAACCATCAATCTTGTCCAAAATAACATTCGGTCGTGGCAAGCCAGTACCATGGCTTCCCAGGTCCCACGAGTGGAAGCCATAGGAATTTTTTTGGGGTGGTGGGGGGCGGGGGTTTTCTATTGATGAACTCTGAGAACTTATTGTGGATGGCTGTCAACGTATTCGAAACAACCCTGGAATTTCTGAACGTGTACGGGTATCGATGTCGAAACGTGCTAAAGCCTACCTTCACATAAACTGTGCAAAACTTATATATTAACGTGCTTGTTCTCGACTGTGTATATGCGATTTGTATCCTCGAGTAACCTGTGATAAGGCGTTCATGATATCAGTCGTAAATCGTTGGTACAGTACGTGTGTATATATGCCGGATGTAAAAGAGTACAGAATTTTAGAGCGTTCATAGTAAATGAAATGAAACACATTTTTATGTGAAAAAAATGTGAGAGGTGATGCTAGCAGTCCTTGAAGTCCAGAGACGGATCAAACTACCGTGTGATCAGTACTGTTTCAATTGCTGAAGTCCTATGGATCTTTTTTTGGAGAGGGGAGATGGAACGTTCGGTGTACGACACACCGGTAGAATCACCAATACAGATGGTAACCGCTTTGGTTGAAACTGAGTATTTTAAGTGTGTTAGGCAATTATTAGCACGCAGATGCTCGTTGTGCAGTAGTGTAAACGGACGACATTTTCAGCAACATCTGCAAAAACCATACTCATTACACGGCAGCCTGAACGCCGTTTTTGAATATCACTAGCATTAAAACCTGTCACGAACCGCTAACAGAGGAAGGCACACGTGTGATATCTTTGTCACACAAAAAAATATATTTTTTTAAATCTCCTTAATCGAAGGCGAAGAAGGGAAGAAAGGAAAGTAAATGAAGGGGATCACCGCTGTCAGCTGTATCGGGATTCTGCGGAGTGTCTGTTCTTTCGGACATGTCCGAGAGAACAGACACCACGCATTCATATATATATATATATATATATATATATATATATATATATATATATATATATATATATATGAACGAGCTTCGGACAGCACCTGTGCCCGAAGACCTAGCGTGGATGTTGGAACAGATAGCTACACGCGAAACGTATACATACAAGAAGGACTGCTCCACATTCATTCGAATGCATCCGTCAACCGGCGTTTCCAGCGAATGGATAAATCATGGTTTTTCCAGAGTGTACGACATCTTTACAGTGTGACTCAGTACCTGGCATGGCCGGGGTATAAGCTTAGTCCATCATTATCTTCTTCTTCTTACTCTCTGTCCGTCTTCTCCATGGTCCACTCTCACTCCATCTACTGCTGCCCCTGCTGTGTCCACCTACTGTTCCTCACTCTCTCAGTAAATTTGCTCCTTCGTCCTCTAAGCCCATCACCAACTGCTCCTTTTATATCACCATCTACTCGTTCCCCTCTCTCTCATTTCTTCCTTCCCCTCTGTCCATCTCCTTCTGCCCAAGTTTTTTTACTACATCTCCTCCTCATTCTGTCTATTTCCTCTTTCCCCTCTCTGTCTATCTACTCTTTCTCCTGTCTCAATCAACTTTCTCCCACCCTGCCCACTTGCCTTCACCTGTCGACTTCCTGTCTCTAGTACCTTCCGCCGCGGAAGTCGACCACGCGCCCATAGAGGGCTCCGCCTCCGCAGCGGCTCTCGCGCAGCGAGGGCGCCACCGCTACGCCACGTGCTGACAGCGGCGAATAGCCGCTCCCTCCCGTTTCGTATATAGGGACCCGCTATGCCCTAGTCCAGTCGGATCTCCGGCGGTAATTCGTTTGAATACCGCCCTCCGATTGTGCTATTACGGTACCAATCGAAGCGATAGGTGTTGCAGGTGCCAGCCAGCCCGTCAACGTGCAGCAGTCCAGCCAGCAGCGGTCCTCACCAGCAGCCAGCAGCCAGCAGCGGTCCTCGCCAGCAGCGGTCCTCGCCAGCAGCCCGCAGCCAGCAGCGGTCCCCACCAGCAGCCCGCAGCCAGCAGCGGTCCCCGCCAGCAGCCTGCAGCCAGCAGCGGTCCCCACCAGCAGCCTGCAGCCAGCAGCGGTCCTCGCCAGCAGCGGTCCTCGCCAGCAGCCCGCAGCCAGCAGCGGTCCCCACCAGCAGCCCGCAGCCAGCAGCGGTCCCCGCCAGCAGCCCGCAGCCAGCAGCGGTCCCCACCAGCAGCCCGCAGCCAGCAGCGGTCCCCGCCAGCAGCCTGCAGCCAGCAGCGGTCCCCACCAGCAGCCTGCAGCCAGCAGCGGTCCCCACCAGCAGCCTGCAGCCAGCAGCGGTCCCCGCCAGCAGCCCGCAGCCAGCAGCGGTCCCCACCAGCAGCCTGCAGCCAGCAGCGGTCCTCGCCACCGGCCAGCAGTGGTCCCCGCCAACAGCAGTCCCCGCCAGCAGCCAGCAGCGGTCCTCGCCAGCGGCCAGCAGCGGTCCCCGCCAGCAGCGGTCCCCGCCAGCAGCCAGCAGCCAGCAGCGGTCCCCACCAGCAGCCCGCAGCCAGCAGCGGTCCCCGCCAGCAGCCTGCAGCCAGCAGCGGTCCCCACCAGCAGCCTGCAGCCAGCAGCGGTCCCCGCCAGCAGCCTGCAGCCAGCAGCGGTCCCCGCCAGCAGCCCGCAGCCAGCAGCGGTCCTCGCCAGCAGCGGTCCTCGCCAGCAGCCCGCAGCCAGCAGCGGTCCCCACCAGCAGCCCGCAGCCAGCAGCGGTCCCCGCCAGCAGCCTGCAGCCAGCAGCGGTCCCCACCAGCAGCCTGCAGCCAGCAGCGGTCCTCGCCAGCAGCGGTCCTCGCCAGCAGCCCGCAGCCAGCAGCGGTCCCCACCAGCAGCCCGCAGCCAGCAGCGGTCCCCGCCAGCAGCCTGCAGCCAGCAGCGGTCCCCACCAGCAGCCTGCAGCCAGCAGCGGTCCTCGCCAGCAGCGGTCCTCGCCAGCAGCCCGCAGCCAGCAGCGGTCCCCACCAGCAGCCCGCAGCCAGCAGCGGTCCCCGCCAGCAGCCTGCAGCCAGCAGCGGTCCCCACCAGCAGCCTGCAGCCAGCAGCGGTCCCCGCCAGCAGCCTGCAGCCAGCAGCGGTCCCCGCCAGCAGCCTGCAGCCAGCAGCGGTCCTCGCCACCGGCCAGCAGTGGTCCCCGCCAACAGCAGTCCCCGCCAGCAGCCAGCAGCGGTCCTCGCCAGCGGCCAGCAGCGGTCCCCGCCAGCAGCGGTCCCCACCAGCAGCCTGCAGCCAGCAGCGGTCCTCGCCAGCAGCGGTCCTCGCCAGCAGCCCGCAGCCAGCAGCGGTCCCCACCAGCAGCCCGCAGCCAGCAGCGGTCCCCGCCAGCAGCCTGCAGCCAGCAGCGGTCCCCACCAGCAGCCCGCAGCCAGCAGCGGTCCCCACCAGCAGCCCGCAGCCAGCAGCGGTCCCCGCCAGCAGCCAGCAGCCAGCAGCGGTCCCCACCAGCAGCCCGCAGCCAGCAGCGGTCCCCGCCAGCAGCCTGCAGCCAGCAGCGGTCCCCACCAGCAGCCTGCAGCCAGCAGCGGTCCCCACCAGCAGCCTGCAGCCAGCAGCGGTCCCCACCAGCAGCCCGCAGCCAGCAGCGGTCCCCGCCAGCAGCCTGCAGCCAGCAGCGGTCCCCACCAGCAGCCCGCAGCCAGCAGCGGTCCCCACCAGCAGCCCGCAGCCAGCAGCGGTCCCCGCCAGCAGCCAGCAGCCAGCAGCGGTCCCCACCAGCAGCCCGCAGCCAGCAGCGGTCCCCACCAGCAGCCCGCAGCCAGCAGCGGTCCCCACCAGCAGCCTGCAGCCAGCAGCGGTCCCCACCAGCAGCCCGCAGCCAGCAGCGGTCCTCGCCAGCAGCCCGCAGCCAGCAGCGGTCCCCACCAGCAGCCCGCAGCCAGCAGCGGTCCCCGCCAGCAGCCAGCAGCCAGCAGCGGTCCTCGCCAGCAGCCCGCAGCCAGCAGCGGTCCCCACCAGCAGCCCGCAGCCAGCAGCGGTCCCCGCCAGCAGCCTGCAGCCAGCAGCGGTCCCCACCAGCAGCCCGCAGCCAGCAGCGGTCCCCACCAGCAGCCCGCAGCCAGCAGCGGTCCCCGCCAGCAGCCAGCAGCCAGCAGCGGTCCCCACCAGCAGCCCGCAGCCAGCAGCGGTCCCCGCCAGCAGCCTGCAGCCAGCAGCGGTCCCCACCAGCAGCCTGCAGCCAGCAGCGGTCCCCGCCAGCAGCCTGCAGCCAGCAGCGGTCCCCGCCAGCAGCCCGCAGCCAGCAGCGGTCCTCGCCAGCAGCGGTCCTCGCCAGCAGCCCGCAGCCAGCAGCGGTCCCCACCAGCAGCCCGCAGCCAGCAGCGGTCCCCGCCAGCAGCCTGCAGCCAGCAGCGGTCCCCACCAGCAGCCTGCAGCCAGCAGCGGTCCTCGCCAGCAGCGGTCCTCGCCAGCAGCCCGCAGCCAGCAGCGGTCCCCACCAGCAGCCCGCAGCCAGCAGCGGTCCCCGCCAGCAGCCTGCAGCCAGCAGCGGTCCCCACCAGCAGCCTGCAGCCAGCAGCGGTCCTCGCCAGCAGCGGTCCTCGCCAGCAGCCCGCAGCCAGCAGCGGTCCCCACCAGCAGCCCGCAGCCAGCAGCGGTCCCCGCCAGCAGCCTGCAGCCAGCAGCGGTCCCCACCAGCAGCCTGCAGCCAGCAGCGGTCCTCGCCAGCAGCGGTCCTCGCCAGCAGCCCGCAGCCAGCAGCGGTCCCCACCAGCAGCCCGCAGCCAGCAGCGGTCCCCGCCAGCAGCCTGCAGCCAGCAGCGGTCCCCACCAGCAGCCTGCAGCCAGCAGCGGTCCTCGCCAGCAGCGGTCCTCGCCAGCAGCCCGCAGCCAGCAGCGGTCCCCACCAGCAGCCCGCAGCCAGCAGCGGTCCCCGCCAGCAGCCTGCAGCCAGCAGCGGTCCCCACCAGCAGCCTGCAGCCAGCAGCGGTCCTCGCCAGCAGCGGTCCTCGCCAGCAGCCCGCAGCCAGCAGCGGTCCCCACCAGCAGCCCGCAGCCAGCAGCGGTCCCCGCCAGCAGCCTGCAGCCAGCAGCGGTCCCCACCAGCAGCCTGCAGCCAGCAGCGGTCCTCGCCAGCAGCGGTCCTCACCAGCAGCCCGCAGCCAGCAGCGGTCCCCACCAGCAGCCCGCAGCCAGCAGCGGTCCCCGCCAGCAGCCTGCAGCCAGCAGCGGTCCCCACCAGCAGCCTGCAGCCAGCAGCGGTCCACGCCAGCAGCGGTCCTCGCCAGCAGCCCGCAGCCAGCAGCGGTCCCCACCAGCAGCCCGCAGCCAGCAGCGGTCCCCGCCAGCAGCCTTCAGCCAGCAGCAGTCCCCACCAGCAGCCTGCAGCCAGCAGCGGTCCTCGCCAGCAGCGGTCCTCGCCAGCAGCCCGCAGCCAGCAGCGGTCCCCACCAGCAGCCCGCAGCCAGCAGCGGACCCCGCCAGCAGCCTGCAGCCAGCAGCGGTCCCCACCAGCAGCCCGCAGCCAGCAGCGGTCCTCGCCAGCAGCGGTCCTCGCCAGCAGCCCGCAGCCAGCAGCGGTCCCCACCAGCAGCCCGCAGCCAGCAGCGGTCCCCGCCAGCAGCCTGCAGCCAGCAGCGGTCCCCACCAGCAGCCTGCAGCCAGCAGCGGTCCTCGCCAGCAGCGGTCCTCGCCAGCAGCCCGCAGCCAGCAGCGGTCCCCACCAGCAGCCCGCAGCCAGCAGCGGTCCCCGCCAGCAGCCTGCAGCCAGCAGCGGTCCCCACCAGCAGCCTGCAGCCAGCAGCGGTCCTCGCCAGCAGCGGTCCTCGCCAGCAGCCCGCAGCCAGCAGCGGTCCCCACCAGCAGCCCGCAGCCAGCAGCGGTCCCCGCCAGCAGCCTGCAGCCAGCAGCGGTCCCCACCAGCAGCCTGCAGCCAGCAGCGGTCCTCGCCAGCAGCGGTCCTCGCCAGCAGCCCGCAGCCAGCAGCGGTCCCCACCAGCAGCCCGCAGCCAGCAGCGGTCCCCGCCAGCAGCCTGCAGCCAGCAGCGGTCCCCACCAGCAGCCTGCAGCCAGCAGCGGTCCCCGCCAGCAGCCTGCAGCCAGCAGCGGTCCCCGCCAGCAGCCCGCAGCCAGTAGCGGTCCTCGCCAGCAGCCTGCAGCCAGCAGCGGTCCCCACCAGCAGCCTGCAGCCAGCAGCGGTCCTCGCCAGCAGCGGTCCTCGCCAGCAGCCCGCAGCCAGCAGCGGTCCCCACCAGCAGCCCGCTGCCAGCAGCGGTCCCCGCCAGCAGCCTGCAGCCAGCAGCGGTCCCCACCAGCAGCCCGCAGCCAGCAGCGGTCCCCGCCAGCAGCCTGCAGCCAGCAGCGGTCCCCGCCAGCAGCCCGCAGCCAGCAGCGGTCCCCGCCAGCAGCCCGCAGCCAGCAGCGGTCCCCACCAGCAGCCTGCAGCCAGCAGCGGTCCTCGCCAGCAGCGGTCCTCGCCAGCAGCCCGCAGCCAGCAGCGGTCCCCACCAGCAGCCCGCTGCCAGCAGCGGTCCCCGCCAGCAGCCTGCAGCCAGCAGCGGTCCCCACCAGCAGCCCGCAGCCAGCAGCGGTCCCCGCCAGCAGCCTGCAGCCAGCAGCGGTCCCCACCAGCAGCCTGCAGCCAGCAGCGGTCCTCGCCAGCAGCGGTCCTCGCCAGCAGCCCGCAGCCAGCAGCGGTCCCCGCCAGCAGCCTGCAGCCAGCAGCGGTCCCCACCAGCAGCCTGCAGCCAGCAGCGGTCCTCGCCAGCAGTGGTCCTCGCCAGCAGCCCGCAGCCAGCAGCGGTCCCCACCAGCAGCCCGCAGCCAGCAGCGGTCCCCGCCAGCAGCCTGCAGCCAGCAGCGGTCCCCACCAGCAGCCTGCAGCCAGCAGCGGTCCCCGCCAGCAGCCTGCAGCCAGCAGCGGTCCCCGCCAGCAGCCCGCAGCCAGCAGCGGTCCTCGCCAGCAGCGGTCCTCGCCAGCAGCCCGCAGCCAGCAGCGGTCCCCACCAGCAGCCCGCAGCCAGCAGCGGTCCCCGCCAGCAGCCTGCAGCCAGCAGCGGTCCCCACCAGCAGCCTGCAGCCAGCAGCGGTCCTCGCCAGCAGCGGTCCTCGCCAGCAGCCCGCAGCCAGCAGCGGTCCCCACCAGCAGCCTGCAGCCAGCAGCGGTCCCCACCAGCAGCCCGCAGCCAGCAGCGGTCCCCGCCAGCAGCCCGCAGCCAGCAGCGGTCCCCACCAGCAGCCCGCAGCCAGCAGCGGTCCCCGCCAGCAGCCTGCAGCCAGCAGCGGTCCCCACCAGCAGCCTGCAGCCAGCAGCGGTCCCCGCCAGCAGCCTGCAGCCAGCAGCGGTCCCCGCCAGCAGCCCGCAGCCAGCAGCGGTCCCCACCAGCAGCCAGCAGCCAGCAGCGGTCCCCGCCAGCAGCCTGCAGCCAGCAGCGGTCCCCGCCAGCAGCCCGCAGCCAGCAGCGGTCCTCGCCAGCAGCCTGCAGCCAGCAGCGGTCCCCGCCAGCAGCCTGCAGCCAGCAGCGGTCCCCACCAGCAGCCTGCAGCCAGCAGCGGTCCTCGCCAGCAGCGGTCCTCGCCAGCAGCCCGCAGCCAGCAGCGGTCCCCACCAGCAGCCCGCAGCCAGCAGCGGTCCCCGCCAGCAGCCTGCAGCCAGCAGCGGTCCCCACCAGCAGCCTGCAGCCAGCAGCGGTCCTCGCCAGCAGCGGTCCTCGCCAGCAGCCCGCAGCCAGCAGCGGTCCCCACCAGCAGCCCGCAGCCAGCAGCGGTCCCCGCCAGCAGCCTGCAGCCAGCAGCGGTCCCCACCAGCAGCCTGCAGCCAGCAGCGGTCCTCGCCAGCAGCGGTCCTCGCCAGCAGCCCGCAGCCAGCAGCGGTCCCCACCAGAAGCCCGCAGCCAGCAGCGGTCCCCGCCAGCAGCCTGCAGCCAGCAGCGGTCCCCACCAGCAGCCCGCAGCCAGCAGCGGTCCCCGCCAGCAGCCTGCAGCCAGCAGCGGTCCCCACCAGCAGCCTGCAGCCAGCAGCGGTCCTCGCCAGCAGCGGTCCTCGCCAGCAGCCCGCAGCCAGCAGCGGTCCCCGCCAGCAGCCTGCAGCCAGCAGCGGTCCCCACCAGCAGCCTGCAGCCAGCAGCGGTCCTCGCCAGCAGCGGTCCTCGCCAGCAGCCCGCAGCCAGCAGCGGTCCCCACCAGCAGCCCGCAGCCAGCAGCGGTCCCCGCCAGCAGCCTGCAGCCAGCAGCGGTCCCCACCAGCAGCCTGCAGCCAGCAGCGGTCCCCGCCAGCAGCCTGCAGCCAGCAGCGGTCCCCGCCAGCAGCCCGCAGCCAGCAGCGGTCCTCGCCAGCAGCGGTCCTCGCCAGCAGCCCGCAGCCAGCAGCGGTCCCCACCAGCAGCCCGCAGCCAGCAGCGGTCCCCGCCAGCAGCCTGCAGCCAGCAGCGGTCCCCACCAGCAGCCTGCAGCCAGCAGCGGTCCTCGCCAGCAGCGGTCCTCGCCAGCAGCCCGCAGCCAGCAGCGGTCCCCACCAGCAGCCCGCAGCCAGCAGCGGTCCCCGCCAGCAGCCTGCAGCCAGCAGCGGTCCCCACCAGCAGCCCGCAGCCAGCAGCGGTCCCCGCCAGCAGCCTGCAGCCAGCAGCGGTCCCCGCCAGCAGCCCGCAGCCAGCAGCGGTCCTCGCCAGCAGCGGTCCTCGCCAGCAGCCCGCAGCCAGCAGCGGTCCCCACCAGCAGCCCGCAGCCAGCAGCGGTCCCCGCCAGCAGCCTGCAGCCAGCAGCGGTCCCCACCAGCAGCCTGCAGCCAGCAGCGGTCCTCGCCAGCAGCGGTCCTCGCCAGCAGCCCGCAGCCAGCAGCGGTCCCCACCAGCAGCCCGCAGCCAGCAGCGGTCCCCGCCAGCAGCCTGCAGCCAGCAGCGGTCCCCACCAGCAGCCTGCAGCCAGCAGCGGTCCCCGCCAGCAGCCTGCAGCCAGCAGCGGTCCCCGCCAGCAGCCCGCAGCCAGCAGCGGTCCTCGCCAGCAGCGGTCCTCGCCAGCAGCCCGCAGCCAGCAGCGGTCCCCACCAGCAGCCCGCAGCCAGCAGCGGTCCCCGCCAGCAGCCTGCAGCCAGCAGCGGTCCCCACCAGCAGCCTGCAGCCAGCAGCGGTCCTCGCCAGCAGCGGTCCTCGCCAGCAGCCCGCAGCCAGCAGCGGTCCCCACCAGCAGCCCGCAGCCAGCAGCGGTCCCCGCCAGCAGCCTGCAGCCAGCAGCGGTCCCCACCAGCAGCCCGCAGCCAGCAGCGGTCCCCGCCAGCAGCCTGCAGCCAGCAGCGGTCCCCGCCAGCAGCCCGCAGCCAGCAGCGGTCCTCGCCAGCAGCGGTCCTCGCCAGCAGCCCGCAGCCAGCAGCGGTCCCCACCAGCAGCCCGCAGCCAGCAGCGGTCCCCGCCAGCAGCCTGCAGCCAGCAGCGGTCCCCACCAGCAGCCTGCAGCCAGCAGCGGTCCTCGCCAGCAGCGGTCCTCGCCAGCAGCCCGCAGCCAGCAGCGGTCCCCACCAGCAGCCTGCAGCCAGCAGCGGTCCCCACCAGCAGCCCGCAGCCAGCAGCGGTCCCCGCCAGCAGCCCGCAGCCAGCAGCGGTCCCCACCAGCAGCCCGCAGCCAGCAGCGGTCCCCGCCAGCAGCCTGCAGCCAGCAGCGGTCCCCACCAGCAGCCTGCAGCCAGCAGCGGTCCCCGCCAGCAGCCTGCAGCCAGCAGCGGTCCCCGCCAGCAGCCCGCAGCCAGCAGCGGTCCCCACCAGCAGCCAGCAGCCAGCAGCGGTCCCCGCCAGCAGCCCGCAGCCAGCAGCGGTCCCCACCAGCAGCCCGCAGCCAGCAGCGGTCCCCGCCAGCAGGCAGCAGCCAGCAGCGGTCCCCGCCAGCAGCCTGCAGCCAGCAGCGGTCCCCACCAGCAGCCTGCAGCCAGCAGCGGTCCCCGCCAGCAGCCAGCAGCCAGCAGCGGTCCCCGCCAGCAGCCCGCAGCCAGCAGCGGTCCCCGCCAGCAGCCCGCAGCCAGCAGCGGTCCCCACCAGCAGCCAGCAGCCAGCAGCGGTCCCCGCCAGCAGCCAGCAGCCAGCAGCGGTCCCCACCAGCAGCCCGCAGCCAGCAGCGGTCCCCGCCAGCAGCCCGCAGCCAGCAGCGGTCCCCACCAGCAGCCCGCAGCCAGCAGCGGTCCCCGCCAGCAGCCTGCAGCCAGCAGCGGTCCCCACCAGCAGCCTGCAGCCAGCAGCGGTCCCCGCCAGCAGCCAGCAGCCAGCAGCGGTCCCCACCAGCAGCCCGCAGCCAGCAGCGGTCCCCGCCAGCAGCCCGCAGCCAGCAGCGGTCCCCACCAGCAGCCAGCAGCCAGCAGCGGTCCCCACCAGCAGCCTGCAGCCAGCAGCGGTCCCCGCCAGCAGCCTGCAGCCAGCAGCGGTCCCCGCCAGCAGCCCGCAGCCAGCAGCGGTCCCCACCAGCAGCCAGCAGCCAGCAGCGGTCCCCGCCAGCAGCCCGCAGCCAGCAGCGGTCCCCACCAGCAGCCCGCAGCCAGCAGCGGTCCCCGCCAGCAGCCTGCAGCCAGCAGCGGTCCCCACCAGCAGCCCGCAGCCAGCAGCGGTCCCCGCCAGCAGCCAGCAGCCAGCAGCGGTCCCCACCAGCAGCCCGCAGCCAGCAGCGGTCCCCGCCAGCAGCCCGCAGCCAGCAGCGGTCCCCACCAGCAGCCCGCAGCCAGCAGCGGTCCCCGCCAGCAGCCTGCAGCCAGCAGCGGTCCCCACCAGCAGCCTGCAGCCAGCAGCGGTCCTCGCCAGCAGCGGTCCTCGCCAGCAGCCCGCAGCCAGCAGCGGTCCCCACCAGCAGCCAGCAGCCAGCAGCGGTCCCCGCCAGCAGCCCGCAGCCAGCAGCGGTCCCCACCAGCAGCCCGCAGCCAGCAGCGGTCCCCGCCAGCAGCCTGCAGCCAGCAGCGGTCCCCACCAGCAGCCTGCAGCCAGCAGCGGTCCTCGCCACCGGCCAGCAGTGGTCCCCGCCAACAGCAGTCCCCGCCAGCAGCCAGCAGCGGTCCTCGCCAGCGGCCAGCAGCGGTCCCCGCCAGCAGCGGTCCCCGCCAGCAGCCAGCAGCCAGCAGCCAGCGGCCAGCAGCGGTCCCTGTCAGCAGCCAGCAACCTCGAACGGTCACAGCCACCAGCCAGCAGCCAGCAGCCAGCAGCCAGCAGTGGTCCTAGCTGCCATCAGCAGCAGCAGCAGCAGCAGCGGAGGCGTCCCCACCGGCCAGCCAGCCAGGTCGCCCCCCGCCAGCGACAGCAGAGTGGGGTTTCGGCCGCAGTCTCCTTTGTCTTTCCTCATTCTCCATCCCCTTCTACTCTGTGTCTCTTGTCGCCCTGCCCGTCCCTCATTTGCTTCTTTGTCTTGTCCTGTGTCTTTCCCCTTATCATAATGTCAACCCCCAGCACCTCTTCTACAGCCACCACCACTGCCATCGTATATACCTCCCCCTCCGCTGCTGCCACCACTATCACGTGGTGTGCCCAGTCACCCCCCCCCCCTCAGTCCATCCCCACACTCCTCACTCTCCCATCTCCCTCACTATTTGTCGCCCCACTCCTCACTCTCCCATCTCCCTCACTATTTGTCGCCCCATCCCCGGCTCCTTCCTCCCGCACCTCCTCTGATCCCTTCCCACCACTCCATCCCTCTGCTCCTTCCGTTTCTGCGGCACCCACTTTCCCCTTCGCCCTCATCATCGTCTTCATCGTCACCGTCGCCATCGCCATCACAACATCACGCCCCTTCACGCCACCTTCCAGTTGCTCCCGTCCCCCACACCTCCTCCGCCGCCGTCAAACGCCCTAGCGCCACCCCTGCCTCTTCTGCATGCAGAAAGGCTCCGCCTCATTCCCCTTCACCTGTCCAGGATGCCATGGATGTCTCGCCGTCTGTCCCTGCCCCCTACTCCCCCTCCTCCCCCTCCTCCTTCCGCTACATCCTCTCCCTTCCTGATCCCTCTCTTCTTGAGGCCCGGAACCTCACCCTCTCCCTTCGCTAGCATTTTCCTGGTGCCCCCATCTCCCTCCTCACTCCTCCCCATGATTCGGTTATCATCTCCTCCACCAGCCCCACCCTTCACACGGATCTCCTTCCCGCATCCCTGTCACCTGATTTGGCCCTCATGCCTCCCTCACTCCTGCCTCTTCCCCGCCTCCCTCCGGCCAACCCCAACCTCCACATCGCCCGCCAACCCTCACCGCCATGATCACTCGGCTTAGTCCGACGATCATGGAGGAGGTGTTAGCAGAGTTTCAGGCACATCCCCATCTGGAGGTGCGTGCGGTTCGCCGCATCCACAACTCTGCCGGCCCCACCCGCCTTATGCGGGTCTTTTTCGAGCACGGCCCCTCCATAGACCGTCTCCTGAAGGAGGGTGCCCTCCTTTTTAACCAACGTTCTAAAGTTCACCCCTCCCGTTCCCCTCCACAATCTCTCCGCTGCCAGAGGTCCTTGCGGTATAATGCACACACGACATCAGAGTGCTGCAAGGCCCCCACCTGCCCACACTGTAGACAAGCCCACTTCTTATGGCATTGCCCCAATCTCCAGTCCCCCCCTCCTGCAATACCTGTAACCTCCCTCATCCTACTTACTCCCAGAAATGTAAGGCCCGACCCCCTCCTACCACTCCTGAACTCACCATTCCTGTCCGCCCTCTGGACGCCCCCACCCCTCCCGGCAATTCCCTTCGCCCACCCCCTACCGCTGAGGACATCATCAGATTCCTCACCATCGTCCTTCAGAATGTTCATCCTTTTCAGCGCCCCCACACCCTCCAACAGATCTCCCTCACCGCACGTTCCGTTTTCCACCTAAAAATGTACACCACCTACTCCAACAACCAGGCCTACTTCACCTTCTCCCATCTTGACACCCACGTCTAAATCCCTGTCATGGTGTGACAGCACCATATCCTTTTCAACAACATCCGCTCCCTTCCCACCAACAAGAACCTCTTCCTGCACACCCTTGCCACCCACCGCGTGGATGCCTTCCTCCTCAATGAAACCTTCCTCCAACCCCACCACACCATCCACACTTCGCCCTACCTCCTTCACCGCTCCGATAATCCCCTCCTGATTGCCCGTGGCGGAGTTGCCATTGGTCACCACCGCCAGATCCCCATTCGGCTCCAACCTCTCCTTCCCGACCCCACTGAACACCTGATCCTCAGTCTCTTCTTCCCTGGCCTTACCGTTACCTGCGCCACCATCTATGTACGCCTTAACGCCCCTATTCCCTTCGACTTCCTCTCCCACATTGACCGTACCTTCTCCTCCTACGTGATCGCCGCCGACCTCAACATCCATAGTCGTTCCACCGCCCAGTTACGGCGGTGGCATCGGTTCCTCTCCTCCCTTCAAAGCGACCTCATCCCTGTCCTCCAGCACACCCGTCCCGAATCCAACTCCACTCCTGATGTTATCCTCTCCTCCCCTAACCTCCTTGGCCGCATAACGGTGGATGTCCTGGAGCCTATTGGTAGCGACCATCTCCCTGTCCTCCTCACCGTTTCAGACGGTCTTCGCCCCCACCCTGACCCTCGTAATGACCCTCCCCCTAAGTACATCCATGACCCCGTGCCAACTGGAATGCCTACCAGGATACCCTCTCCACCAAGGTCGATAGCCACCCCTTCACCTACCACCACCCTGACGATGTAACCCATGCCACCTCCTTTCTCCAACAGACCTTGTCTGAGGCCGTGGAGGCCCACGTCCCTACTGTCGCCCATCCACCCCCACCGTCCTGCCTTACCTCCACAGGCCGTCCTCCTCCTCTGTGGATCCCGCCGTCTCTCCCGTGCCTTCCTCTGCACGCGTGACCCGGACACACTATGACGCCACCGGCAACTCCAGCAACACATTCGTAATTTGCTCACGGCTAAGAAACGCAGGGACTGGCACAGACATGCACCCGTTTAAATGCTACCCTACCTATCAACTCGTCCAAGTTCTGGTCAGCCTTCCATCGCCTTACTGGAACTAATCCCTCCCCCTACTATCCTCTTCTCCATTATGATCACCCCTTCCCTGACACCCTTAGTAAGGCCAATCACTTTGCCTCCTACCTCTACGACGTATTTTCCATCCCCGATGATCCCCAGTTCGATTACTCCCTCTTCCCGGATGTCCGCGATCGAACTGACACCTCTGTCCCTCCCCTCGCACCTGGTTTCCAGTACTTGGACAACATTGCACACACAGAACTCAATGCCCCTATCACTACACAGGATCTCATTGCTACACTCTGCACAAAACGCAACACCACTCCTGGTCACGATCATGTCACCTACCGTCACCTTCGTGAAGCTCTTGTCTCTTTCCTCTCCACCCTGTCCACCAGTTACTACCCAGACCTGTGGAAAACCTCCCGTATCCTGATGTTCCTTAAACCTGGCAAACCGCCTTCCACCGTCTCCTCCTATCGTCCCATCAGGTTTACCTCGGTCTTCAGCAAGGTCCTGGAATCTATCCTCACCCGACGCATCCACTAGCATCTCCGCCAGCACCGCCTCCTTCCCGTTACCCAGTGTGGCTTTCGGCCGTCCTTCTCTTCCGACGACCTTCACCTCACTCCTTTCCGACCAGCTTAATACCCGTCGCTCCACAGTCTTCCTCTCCCTGGACCTCGAACGATCTTATGACCGCATATGGCATTCCGGTCTCCTTTTCAAGCTCGAAACCTTCGCCCTTCCCATTAACTACGTCCGTCTGATCGGCTCCTTTCTCTCCCACCGTCCTTCCTACGTCACCATCCATAATACAGATTCCTACACCTTTTTCCCCTCCGCCGGTGTGCCCAAGGTCTCCGTCCTCTCCCCCTTTCTGTACCTTTTGTATACGGCGTACATGCCGCCGCCGTCACCCCCCCATCCACCTTCTCCAGTTCGCCGATGACACTGCCTTCATTGCCCTTGCCCCTACCCTGCAGCGCTCCCAACACCTTCTCCAATCCCATCTTGACCGGTTAACCGCTTGGTGCAACTAGTGGTTGCTCAAGGTCTATCCCTCCAAAACCCAGGCGATCATTGTAGGCAAAACCACCCCTTCCTTCCGCCTCCTTGATTTCTATCTCACCATCTATGGCCGTCCCATCGCCCTCACTCCCACCCTTAAGTACCTTGGCGTCACCCTCGACCGTCGCCTCTCCTGGACTCACCCATCTCCGGACAATCCAAGCCAAGGCACGCTCCCGACTCTGTCTCCTCAAGCTCTTTTCTGGCCGTATGTGGGGTCTGGACCCCTCCACCATCCTCCACACCTATAAATCCCTCATCCGCCCTATCCTTTGTTACGCCCATCCGGCCTGGATCTCCGCCCCACCCCCTTACCTTTTATAAATCCCTCCAAATCCTTGAACACCAGGCTGTCCGCCTCGCCTATCGCATCCACTCCCCAACGCGGATCCTGTACGATCTCATCCCCTTCCCCCACCTCCCCCTTTTCCTTGAAAGGATACGGATCATGTACACCTCCCGCTAACTCGATCCTCCTCATCCGCTTGTCTCACCCATCCTCTCCCACCCCAGCCCGCTGCCGCGCCTGTATTCCCACGTCCCAGCCGGTCTCCATCTCTCCACCCTCCTCACCCTCTCCCAAGGTGGCTTCCGCCAGCTCCCCCTCCCTGATGATGTCCTCCTCCCCTCCATCTACCCCTCCTATCAACTTTGATCCTCCCCCCCACTACCTGTGTCCTTTCCTTTAGGCACCCTCCCTTTCTTCTCTTTCCTCCCTTCTCTTTCCTTTTCCCCCATCCCCTCCCTCCTTCCCTCTTCCCCCAGGCTTCCCCTCCCCCTTCCTCCCTTCCCCCTATCTCCCCTGCCCATGGCATCTGCTCTCCCCTCTCCCTCTCCCACCCCCCTCCTCCTCTCTTGGCAGGTCCCTGGACTCGTACACGGTTAGTGAACATTCCCGCGCTGGAGATCAACGCCTCGTGTTCTGTGTGGCGTCGTTTTGTGCTTAAGTGGTTCAGTGTTATTCGTTTTGTGCACCTACGTTCACATGTGACAATTTTCGTCTCTGTATGTGTCCAAGTGTCTGAACAATTTTATCTTGGACTCTACGCCCGTGAACGGCACCTTGTATTTCAAAAAGTGTTTGTCTCCGTTTATATGTCCACCATCTTTTTTTCTCTAATTGTCTTCATTTGTATCTTTGTGTTTCTCTGAGTCCAGAGAGCTGAGTAGTATGCTGCTGCAGGCCTGCCTGTTAACAGGTTTCAAAATAACAATAAAGAAAAAAAACCTAGTCCAGTCAGTCTGGTACTCGCTCTGGATTTCGTTTCTGTTCAAATGGTTCAAATGGCTCTGAGCACTATGGGACTCAACTGCTGAGGTCATTAGTCCCCTAGAACTTAGAACTAGTTAAACCTAACTAACCTAAGGACATCACAAACATCCATGCCCGAGGCAGGATTCGAACCGGCGACTGTAGCGGTCTTGCGGTTCCAGAATGCAGCGCCTTTAACCGCACGGCCACTTCGGCCGGCATTTCGTTTCTGTCTCGGCGGTACTGCGTTCTGGTCGTTGCTCGTTGTTGACATTTGCCTGGCTCTGGTTCTGAGTGGATTTACTGTTGGTGTTTGGTGTTGTGGTTTCCACAAGCCTCCGTTGTTTATCTCTTCCTTGTTGTGTCGGTCATAGTTGGTCGTGGTCGGTTGTTGTTAGTTGTCGTTGGTCTGTCGCCCGACTCGTCCTGTGTTTACCCGGTGGTGCGTGCTCCACCGCCGGCGGCTTCCCCGCCTGGCGGCTCCGATCCGCAGCGCAAGGCGTTCCTGCAGTTGGTTTTGGTTACTACACTGTCCATCTCCTTCTCCCACATCTCTTAGTCTACCTCCTCCTCTTTCATGCATATGTCCTCCTCTTACTTCTCTATCTGTCCATTTTCTCCTCTTCCCTTTCTGCGTCCATTTCTCCATTTCTCACTCGCTGTCCATCTCATTCTCCCCAGCATTTGTGTCCATCTCTGCCTCCTCCCCCCCCCCCCTCTGTCAGTCTATCTCTTCATTCTCTCTCCGCGTTATCAAGTCCACCCCAAAAGGAGGTTGGTGGTTATTATCCCAAAATATTTCTTTCGAGACAATAAGTAATATGTGTACCAAAGTTCGTTGAAATCGATCCAGCTGTTTATTAGGAATTTTTTATACGCAGCTTTGCCTGGACATGCACATCTCAGTTATTCTTCACATATGTTTAACATGTTTCACTCCTATTTCTTTACGTATTTCACCTGTATCTGTAGCGAATTTCGCCCACAGTTACGTTTTTACACAGCTGTATATTTATGACGCCGTATCTGCTCAGCTATGAGTCGTACAGTGATACAAGTTTGTACGTACATTCGGCGGCATGTGTAGATAGAGTCTTCGAAATGGGAAGCAATAGAGTTACTAAAACATAAGGAATAAATTAAAACTCCCTGCATGATGTGGAAGTTTTTCACTCATCTCTGTGTTTATGACATCATATCACCTGAAGCATACGTCGTACAATGATATAGTTTTGCAGATACGTCGAGTGGTATATATGAATACTGTCTGCAAAGTACCTCGTGAATATAGTTAGTAGTAAATAAGTAATAAATGACAACGTCATGCCTTATGTGGCAGTTTACTGCATGAAGAGAAAACATAGTGAGCGACAAACTTTTTCCTTTCATCATCTTGTGGGAGTCGTCATCGAGAAAATGTTTCGAAATGGTTTGAAATTGTGTATAAAGTTTCTTGCAAATCACTATGTGCTGTCGTTCTCAAATACTAGATGAATACAGTTTCGGTTTGTTGGTGGGTTTGGAGTGAAAGGCACTAAACAGCAAGTTCATGAGTCCCTTCATCCGTTAAGTGGCAGACCAGGAGTGGTCGTCAACGGAAGAAAGCAAAAGGCAAATCCTGGAAGCCTAAGTGTAACTATCACAATAAAAAATGGTAAAAGCCCCCCCCCCAAAAAAAAAAGATAGCACATAGTGTGGCACACTACTTTTTTACCACCACCCCTTAGAAAGGTAGGTGGTTCTTATCCTTATAGCGATTCTTTCAGACAGTAAGCGATAAGTTTGGATTAAATCAGTTCCGTGGTTTAGGAAGAGACATAGATTATTACATACTTGCAATGTGCTTATTTTAGATATGGATTATCTATTTTAATATTCTTCCCACAACTCGTTTGTGAGCTGCAAAAGAGCTGTAACAGGTCTGTAAATATTGATTTTCGTAAAGAATAGACAATATAATTTGATGAATTCGGCTACACATAATAAAGTCATCCGGTATACATACAGGGTGAATCACCAAAAACTTTCATTATATGCACTCCGGAAGTGAAATATGTTGTTGGCGTTCTAGTTTCTCAGAATTAAGGGGTAACTAAGGGCCTATAATCACATGTACACTGATTTTAATAATCCCTGCAAATTGTATTTATTTTAGAAAATCACATACGAGTATCTTAAATGGGATAATGCCCATCGACGTTCAGAGAATGAAACTAGAGTAAATTTTAGTGTCGAAGATTTTTATAGGATTCTAATCGACGAGGAATCACAGTTTAAAAATTGTAAGTAATTACAGTTGTCTGCTCCATGTGCCAGCAAAAACTTTTGATAAAGGGGCTAAAACAATACTTTTCATTCTGACGAATGTTGAGGACTGGACTATAAATATAGTGTATAGACTGATGCCCATGTTATAATAGTTCTTCGAAATATCAGCATAGGTAGTAGTAATACTCATTTTCTTATCTGGTATAGTTATTTGTAAATAGTATTTTTCAGATTTTACGGGTACTAAAGACAAAATATGAAATGGTATCCTGTCTGGTGGTCAGACCTTCTTGGTCCAGTACAATGATTTGGAAGTTAATTTAGTACCATATATTATTCGTAAGCTGGACCATTTCATATATTTTCGATAGGGTTATGCTTATACGACATTTTTGGGTTTGTTTTTCTTTTCTCATTATTATATTCCATTCGAGAGGTACAGAAATATCATGAAAGTTGTCTGTTCGGTTTGCATTTTCGCTTATTTCCATGATATTATTGTGTTCTAATATTAAGAGTTCATCTTTCAATGTTCTATGGGGATCATCCTATAGATATCTTTGATTACTCGAGCCTCGATTTTCGAACTATGTCTTATGTGGCACCACCGAACAATACTTGTACCTTTCGAGTGCCGCTAAGGTTTTCAGTCAGTGGGGAAAGTTGGCTGGTGTCTCGCGACAAGGCCGTGTTATTTCGACTCGACACTTTCTCTCCGTTCGCTGCCTGTACCCTGCTCGCTTGCTTCGTGTTCTGGGTTTAATGTCCTTCATTGATGAAGTTTTTCGACAATATTTTACAATTACCTGCCATGGTCACTAATATACAGTATGTACTGTCGAGTGTCCAGAATATTTGCACAGTATTTTGCAACTATTTCACGTATAGAACTTGTAGTGAATTGCAACGTGAAATGGTATTCTTGCGCGTATCAATACACAGACGTACAGAATGCAAGACTTTTTGTGAAATAGTAGAATTAGATTTGTCATCCTCTCTTGCATTATGAATGCTTTATAGACTTGTTGGAAGACAGATCTTGGAAACATGTAATTTCGTGGCTTCTTCGTGACTTTCACTTCATGTTTCATACGTTCGGAACCCGTGTGGTATTTGTGATTCGTGTGCACTGTTTTCAGAACCGTATACAAATTATTTGTAACAATCCTCTGAATTATTTTGTTCAGCATGTCGTTCATTTATCATCGTGAAACCTGGTTGATAGGTACTCATAGAGCGCCCAGGATAAGGTTACGATTGTGGATGTGGCTGTAAACAGGTACTGCGAGTTGCATAGTCAAACACACAACTTTATTTTTCTAAGAACCACTTATTTACACATTGCCTTAAAATATCACAATTACACAAAGCAGCTGAAGGCCTAGTTAAAGAAAACTTGAGACGCTTTCTGGGCCGAAGGCCCAAAACCACACCAAAAACAAGAACGGCTGAAGGCCTGGCTTAGAAATCAAAATCAATTAAAAATAGAAGGTAAAATTTAAATAAACTATGTAATTGAAAGATATTAGCGGCTGAAGGTCTGGCCTAGAAATCAAAATCAATTAGAAATAGAAGGTAAAATTTAAATAAACTATGTAATTGAAAGCAATTAGCTGCTGAAGGCCTACACTACACATCTGAAGGACAACTATAATTAAAACACATTAATAAAGAATTTTTTCTAACCAAGAAATTGAACTTACAACAGAACAGCTGAATGCCTAATTAAAGAAATATTAACTAACTGCATGGCTGAAGACTACAAACAAATTTGAAACAACGTCTGAAGGCCTGAACAACAAGTCAGACAAACAATTTAAAATAAACACCTCACTTCTTATAAAAAAATTTCCTTTAAAGAATACACATGGCTGAAGGCCTTATTAAAGGGGGTTCCTGTAAATGCTCGGCTGATGGCCACACATAGCACATCGAACAACTAGCGGCTTAGGGCCTGGATTACAAACAACGTCAGATAGAACAAATTTTAGGGAAAAAATGTTTTTTGTTTTTAATAGAATCAATCTTCAAAGTTTTAATTTAACACAGCTGAAGGCCTTTATGTAAAATTTAAAAAGAACTGAATTAATACGCGGCCGAAGGCCTCGCACTATACGTTAAACTAAAATGAAAATCACAATTTAAAACAAACAGAACAAGTGGTGCTCAGAAGTGTCCCAAGAGTCAGCCTGAGAAGGCAGCTCATACGTAAGGTGAGGTAAGACAGGCAGCCAAGAGTTGAAGTTAAATAATCGGATGACAACCCAAACTAGGGATAGCCCAGGGACCGACAAACAATTTAACCAACTCCTTCTCATCCGATCAACGGCACAGTGATGCAAAATATCGGCCGAGGACGAGAATAAGAACAGCACTACGTCTTCAGAAATTGGCCTCTAAAAACAGACAAGGGAACAATAACCACTAAGCAAAACATGAACCAAACAACTTAAAAGGCTGTCAAACTACACGCCGTGCCTGGCAGCATCAACATGACATGGAAAGGCACACAGCGGGAAAACTACGCTAATGACCAAGGCAGGTAACTGGGGCGTTAACGGCCACAGAGCAGAAAATACCGCTGGTGCACTTCACTGGCAAGTAACACTGAATTTAATCACAACATACTAAGATGGCTGCAAATGAACGAAGAGATGTCACAATAGTTGAGGTTTCATAACAGGTTAGGTGAGAACTTAACTTCAGCATCCAGGTTCGGTAGGCAACGAACTTTGTCGCCCTCGCTGCTAGCGCCTCACGATCCGACAGTGTGTGCACGCCACCAGCGGTCCCGGCCTGGCATCACAGTGCAGAGACTTCCTCACTGCTCTGTCCCAACCGACTCACTACATGCAGCATGCAAACAGCATTAAAATACCGTCTCAGTCAAAACCACACAAGCTTCACACGGCTGCTTGGAATACTTCCACAAACAATTCGAACAATACAAAAACCAGTGACTGTGCAACAACAAGGACGAATCACAAGTAGACACACACAGAGAATCCAGAAACAATCGGCGACCAAATAGACATCGTCCGATAAGACGACCGAGTGAACGACCAACCAAGGTTGTCCTCGTGTGTGTCGGCAACGGTCAGGTGAGTCATGGCTGTCTGGACCTCACTGCTCCTCAGTCGCGACTCAACCCCCGACACACGACGACCCAGAAATACTAGCGGTCGCTCCGTAGATAGTACGACACTGCTCTTACCGATAAGCGCTAATGCAACTCACGGGCAGGCAAGCCAGCAACTTAGTGACGCCACTAAATCGAATAAGAAACGGGACGGCAGTACCGCAAAGACAACATGGCAAGCAATGAACAGCTCGAACACGCGCCACGCACGGCTCACATCGTACGTAAGACATTTCCACATTGACATGCCGCCATCTTGTAATGACCGGTTGCCGCAGGTTTCACCGCATAGGGAAGAGATAAGGTACACATAGTTCAACAACTGAAGCATAAGCTGTTATTGCAGTTCAAATAATAAATACGCTCTCCTTTGCATTAACTAAATTACAGGGGGAGAAAGTTGGATCACTAGGTGCTCTTCTGTATTGCTGAGGACTTTGGGAAACTACGGAAAATTTTGGAAATTTGTGGTAAGATCTTATGGGACGAAACTGCCAAGGCCATCGGTCCCTAAGCTTACACTACTTCTTAATGTAACTAAAACTAAATTACGCTAAGGACAACACACACTCACCCATGGCCGAGGGAGGACTCGAACTTCCGTCAGGGGGGACCATCACGAACCGTGGCAGGGTGCCTTAGACCACGCGGCTACCCCGCGCTGTTGGAAACTACCCATTGCACTTTTGTAGAATAGTAAAACCTTTCGTGGGAAATCAGATTCGTGTCTAAATCCAGTTATTACAAACAGTTATTATAAATATGTGTAAACAGTTTAATTGCACCACTTTTGCTATAAACTGATGGTGTACACATTATGTAAGTTTTGGACAGGCTTTTGATGGGTACTTACCTACTAACAAGTGCTAGAATATATAGGTATGCATATAAATTACCGTTGGGCATACATTAAGTAAGTGTCTATGGCCATGGATACCTCATTAATCATTTATAATCACTTCATGATTTCTGTTTTGTATAAAGCCATAAACATTCACATTGTACAGCACAACTTACCATAAGGGGTGATCAACAGCTTCCTTTCGAAAGCGGTATGTCAGTCAGATAAAATCGCCGTGAGCATACAGGCAATCATGCCACCAACGCACCAGGTTGGGGGTGGCGGTACCCGTTTAGCTAAAACACCGTGTCCCGCTTCGCGAAGAAGTTCGTAACTGCCCGCTGCATACTTTCTCAACCCTTCAAGGCATTTTCTAAAGGACAGAACGCGTGATAACCGCATGAAGAGAGATACGGTCTCGACGGCGGGTGCTGCAGTGCCTCCCACTTGAGTTCTGTAATGGAAATGGCTGCCCCCCCCCCCCCCCCATACCGACCGGCGTCTTGTTTCGAATCGTGACCAGCACGGACCACGGCGCACCATACCGTAACGTCGACATGCGTTGATATACATCAACGGCGACAGTTGAAAATGGGTGCTCCGACCGGGACTCGAACCCGGGATCTCCTACTTTCATGGCCGACGCTCTATCCATCTGAGCCACGGAGGACACAGAGGGTAGAGCGACTGCAGGGATTTATCCCTTGCACGATCCCCGTCAGACCCACATTCCCAGCTTAATGTCCACACACTACATTCGTACTGCCCCTGCCAATTACACTCATTACTCGCTGCAGACAATCTTACGGAGTTCCGTAAGGGTGCCGGCCGGGGTGGCCGAGTGGTTCAAGGGGTTAGAGACTGGAACCACGCGACCGCTAAGGTCGCAAGTTCGAATCCTGCCTCGCGCATGGATGTGTGTGATGTCCTTATATTAGTTAGGTTTAAGTAGTTCTGAGTGTTACCTCTTTGTTCGTCTGAAGGCCCACCTGCGTGTTAAAACATTTCATAGTAAGAATGACCTTATTTCCTGTGTCAAGCGATGATGGAAAAGTCAATCCCCAGAATTTTACAAATTGCATTTACATCATGGAAAGAATATTGGGCCAGATACGCTGCAGCTGATGTACGCTACATTGAGTAGGCTCAATATATAACCAAATGTTTCGAGTATAATCAAAAAAAATTTCATTCTCCTCTTGCAAGAAACAAAAAAGTTAGAGACGAGTGTGCAAAACTTTTTGAACGCCCTTTGTAACATAGCGAGACTGTGATTCGGGTACGCAAGGGATTAGTGTGCAACTCGTGTCCTTCCGTCATGCGTGCGGCGAATACAGAAACGTGAACTATGTGCGACCTTATTACTGGTGCTTCCAAACACAGCCAACGTCCTGTTATTCTTTTCCTGACTGCCGGAGGACAAACACCGGTAGACACCCGTCGGAGAAGGAAGAATGTGTGTCTGTTTATGTGTGTGTGTGTGTGTGTGTGTGTGTGTGTGTGTGTGTGTGCGTGTGTGTGTGTGTATGTGTGTGTGTGGGGGGGGGGGGGGTTTGGGGTTGTATATCTTCATATAGATAAGGCTAACCGGCCATTGGCCTTCTTCGTCTGTGCTGGATGCACACGCAATGCCCGAACTCATTACGGGTTCAATGGTTCAAATGGCTCTGAGCACTATGGGACTTAACATCTGAGGTCATCAGTATCTAGAACGTAGAACTACTTAAACCTAACTAACCTAAGGACATCAAACACATCCATGCCCGAGGCAGGATTCGAACCTGCGACCGTAGAGGTCACGCGGTTCCAGACTGAAGCGCCTAGAACCGCTCTGCCACACCGGCCGGCTCATCCTGGGTAATTACGCAGTCACAACACTGTTTCCACTTTTCAGTAAAGGTCTTCATGAGACCCTCGCATACATTCTTCCTGATCGTTTTCATTTCTCTTGTCAATAATCTAGGCACCCAACGTGCACAGATTTTTTTGTACCCTAGTGACTGTACCAGTGATACCACACCACTCAATGACAAATTCTTGTGTTGGCAGAAGAGCCAACACCGTGTTACTAGTGGAGGCCGAAATGCACACGTTTTAGCTCACGCAGGGTGGCGTGAGGAGGGAAGAACTATACTGACGTGAGGTCTGGAACATGACAAGGAATTAGAATTCAGAAAGCGGACGTACTTAGTTTGATACTTAACTTTAATCCATTAATGATGAACGTCGCTCTTGACGGTACATGAACCACAATATTATCTGTTCAGAAGACGTAATAACTGAATATGACGCCTTGCTAGGTCGTAGCAAATGACGTAGCTAAAGCCTAAGCTAAACTGTCGTCTCTGCAAATGAGAGCGTCTGTAGTCAGTGAACCATCGCTAGCAAAGTCGGCTGTCCAACTGGAAGAGTGCTAGGGAGTCTCTCTAGACCGACCTGCCCTGTGGCGGCGCTCGGTCTGCAATCACTGATAGTGGCGACACGCGGGTCCGACGTATACTAACGGACCGCGGCCGATTTATAGGCAACCACCTAGCAAGTGTGAAGTCTGGCGGTGACACCACACAAATGAGTCATTTCAGCAACCTGTCGTGTCGTCATACATGTGTCATTTTGAATGATTTGATCAATGGTCTCCTTATTCATATCACTCACTGCCTTCGACGGTCTACCACATCGTGGATTGTCCAGTAGAGAGAAATCCCCTTCTTTAAACATCTGCAACCACCGCTAGATACTGCTGCGATCCACTGTGTCCTCCCCATAGACTGGGAGCAACTTCCTGTGAATCGATGTGGCAGAGTCATCGCCAGTCTTGAAGAGGAACTCCAGCACCGACCGTAGTTGCAACCTGACATCTACTTCACACTCCATTATGGCTCACCTGGAAATAAAAGAAAATAATTTTGTATACCAATTTTCTAAGTATGTTCACAAAAAATTTCATTCTCCTCCTACAAAAGATTTGAGACGACTGTGCACAACTTTTTGAACGCCCTTTGTACACGTGCGCTGCAACAACGCGTTCAAACGGAATCTTTTTGATCGCTCCTTATAGATCTCATGCTAGATGCTCATTCTTGTTATACCTCAGCACGCTCCCTTGCAGTCATTACAAAATTTTTCTTGTGAGAAAGTGCATCTCATCTCTGGCTTTAGTACTTTGATAGCGTCCAATTGCGTGTAGGCATATATTTTTCGTAATGTTACTCATACAAATATTTTCCTGTGTCAGTGTTTTATACCAGCCCGTCATTCAGGGAATTATGATAACCATAAAATATGCAGAAGAACTTTGAATTAGTATCAGATGAAAGCTCACGGAGTACGGATTTGTAAAACGCAACTGCCAGTTTGCACTCAGAACGCGTCACAGAATATGTGCCATTATTGCCTTCAACGAAAGACCACTCAGATGGAGAGCACCAGAGAAAATGACATTTGCGTGAGACAACATTATTACATTGATCGGGTGGGGTGGAAACGCAGCAGATTGGCCGAAATTTGTGTTACTTTAGCGCAAGTATTCAGTCATTTTGACAGCGCTTGACTCAGTCTCTGTACACAAGGACGATTTGTTACCAACGAAACACGTTCATTTCAAAAAGGAAGGCGTGTCAAACTATCAGACAAAGACAAACATAATCTACAGTTTTGTCGTTCATCGTTCAGCCAGTTGTAGAATGTTCACTTCAGCATCGTGCTTCGCGTTTATTCTGGTCTACAAAAGAAGGCATGTATTCATTTTGTTTTTCATGTTTATATTCCGCACATGCGGTTTTGCAAGTAATCTGGGAGCTATTCCATCTTACTGGGATCAGACGCATTCAGCTTTATTGAAAGCATCGTCGGTGGCTTGGGTTTGGTTTCCTTTAATATTTCCATATTTTCTCCAACAGAAAGGCCGTATATTTTTAGCACACTGCGCTGCTCTACCACAGAAAACATTCCCGTTTTCCTATTTTTATGCACTCGTATGTTCATAATAAAAACATGAAAATCAGAAAGTATTGTGCGTTAGTGCAGTGTAGCGCGTTAAATATCAAATACCTTTTTGCAGAAGAACGCATGGAAATTATGTGGTATTAAGAAACTGACCACTGCAGGTTAAAAGATCTTTAGTGCTCAGTTTCTTGGGACCTCCAATATTACCATACGTTCTTCTACATCAACAAGGATACTCTTCAAATCACGTTTAAGTGCCTTGCAGAGGGTTCATCGAACCACCTTCACATTTCTCTATTATTCCAATCTCGTATAGCGCGCGGAAAGAATGAACACCTATATCTTTCCGTACGAGCTCTCATTTCCCTTATTTTATCGAGGTGATCGATCCTCCCTATGTAGATCGGTGTCAACAAAACATTTTCGCATTCGGAGGAGAAAGTTGGTGATTGGAATTTCGTGAGAAGATTTCGTCGCAACGAAAAACGCCTTTCTTTTAATGATGCCGAGCCCATATCCTATATCATTTCTGTGAGACTCTCTCCCATATTTCGCAATAATACAAAACGTGCTGCCTTTCTTTGAACTTTTTCGATGTACTCCGTCAGTCCTATCTGGTAAGGATCCCAACCGCGCAGCAGTACTCTAAAAGAGGACGGACAAGCGTAGTGTAGGCAGTCTCCTTAATAGGTATGTTACATTTTCTAAGTGTCCTGCCTATAAAACGGAGCTTTTGGTTAGCCTTCCCCACAACATTTTGTATGTGTTTCTTCCAATTTAAGTTGTTCGTAATTGTAATGTATTTAGTTGAATTTACGGCTTTTATATTAGACTGATGAATCGTGTAACCGAAGTTTAACGAGTTCCTTTTAGCACTCATGTGGATGACCTCACACTTTTTGTTATTTAGGGTCAACTGCCACTTTTCGCACCATTCAGATATTTTTTATAAATCGTTTTGCTGTTTGCTTTGATCTTCTGATGACTTTATTAGTCGATAAACGACAGCGTCATCTGCAGACAACCGAAGACGGCTGCTCAGATTGTCTCCCAAATCGTTTATATAGCTAAGGAACAGCAAAGGGCTTACCTTGGGGAACGCCTGAAATCACTTCTGTTTTACTCGATGACTTTCCGTCAATTACTATCAACTGTGACCTCTCTGACATGAAATCGCAAATCCAGTCACATAACTAAGAAGATATTCCAAAAGCACGCAATTTCACTACGAGCCGCTTGTGTGCTATTCCGCACATAGGAATTTGCAAAACGTGTTTGCTCCAGAAGGATGTTTTATAGCCAGAAAAGACATGGTACATTGTGACGTTCTTGTCACATTTTTCACCCGCATAGCATTTTTATCCTCCTCCTGCTGGCCATCAGTCGGTCAAGAATGTTCAGAAGCAGCAAGGTAGAGAGAGATTACATACCGTCCATTGAGTTGTGCCACAGACGTTTTCAAAGCGTGGAACTGCGGACTGCTAGCGCTGACTGTAGCCTGCTGAAGTATCGTATAGACAGCCGGCAGTCACATAGTGCGCGTGGCGCGAAACAATACAATGTTGTTAATAATATCTATTATTTGAAAATTGCTACGCTCCTCCAGCCATACCGCCAACATTAGTTGCGCTGAGAGGTTAATAGCAATTTCGTAAAGTCATTAATTAAAGTAAAACATAAATGAGAAGAACATTTTAACTTGGTCGTTAATGGTGGTAAATGAAGGACCTTTGAGATGTGCGCTGTGAAAAAGCAGGCGCCAAAGTATCAAGGTAACACGCGTCGGAGAGGTCACGTGGAATACAATGCCGATAATTGGTCGTCGCGGTTAACAGTGCCTCGGGAAAGGTTTGTAAAAACTCACTGGAAGTCTTATATCTGGTATGAACAAGTGCAACGCGCGCTTTGGAAGGTATAATGCAACGAGTTACCGAAGATCATTGTCAAGTAAAACGGTGCATTGGTGAACGGTCGTGGGAAGTTTTGCTCATTTTGTAATACTGTGATTCATTAGAATAGGTCCTGTGGCGGTTCTCTGGCCATAGTCATCTTTTCTTTCGGAATTTGATTTAAGGTCAGATTCTTATTAAAAATGGTCGAAAATTCGATTTTTTGAAATGACTATGCACCTAGAATATTGAAACTAGAAGGTTTTTCAATCAGTGCGTTACAAAATTTTCTACAGCCCATTGCTTGAAGCAGTGTCACGACCGTCGTGGGACGCTCTCAGCCGGAGTCACCCGGCTTCGCTGGAAAACCTGTCGTGCCTTGGCGCGCGTTCAAAAGAATGGTGTATATTGCACTACGCATGCAAACATATTCGCCGAAAAAGCTAACGAACAACGTGTGCAGGATGCCGAAAGCTGCATATCCAGCTCAGCCAGATCGGGTTTTCTCACAAAGAAGAACGAGGGAATTGCTCTCCAGGAACAATTCGAGTTAGAGTAAGGGTTGATATACGGTTCTGGAATTGCAGACTCTCATAACTGGCGGATACACTCTGTTTTGGTTAAATTTTGGTCAAAATTGGTCAAAACATAAATTTTGGTCCGCCATATTGGGTTAGCCATTTTGAATTTAGAAATTATGACTTCAGATTTGTGTTCAGTGACATTAAAAATATCTAGTAACTTGTAGTTTTTGTGTGAATTGTACTAATAATACGTATAAATGTTTACCCTTACTTTAAACGGTTTTTCCTGAGAAACGATTTTTCAAAAGTTCGTGGAACATAAAATAGAAACGGTTCCATCTATTAACTTTTACGTTTGACCCCCGGAAAGTAAACACTTTTCTTCGGAGCTTGAAAGTATAATATACGAAATTTGTTAATATCAACTAGTTTTTTTAAGGCCGTAAATGGTGAAAAAGAACATAAATCAAAGAATTCGAGTGAGCACCATATCATTAAACTTAATATTATTATAATTAGGTATAAGCTCCCATAAATTATATGTAGCATTGACTGATGTTATCCATTTCTTATTTCTGATAACTCTTGAAGGTCTACACTGAACGCAGTCTGCGTACTTTAGTCTCGTAGGCTCTTGATCAAGACGTAATTATGCCCGTCATTTTGGTATTTTTGTATTGAAAATCTAAAATAAAGCTTGATCAGTCATAATCCCCAAACAGATCCTTTGCATCTCTTTTCGTTGTCTCAAAAAAATTTCAAAACTTTGCCTATTTTTTTCTCATTTGAATGAGAACCTGGCCTGAATGAATGGTCATAATCTGGCTCTTTCTTTCATTTCTTGATTACCGCTAAACGTTAATGAATAAAAAGTAAAGAGCATCCTACGTTTTGATATTTTGCGCTACGAGATAAAGGAGACAAATTCAGAAGACTTGAGGTACATATACATCTACATCTACACCTAGATAGATACTCTGCAAATCACATTTAAGTGCCTCACAGAAGGTTCACCGTACCACCTACACCATTCTCTATTATTCTAATCTCGTCTAGCACGCAGAGAACGGCGAACACCTGTGTCTTTCCGCGCGAGCTCTGATTTCCCTTACTTTATTATGGCGGTTATTTCTCCTTATATAAGTCAGCGTTAACAAAATACACTCCTGGAAATGGAAAAAAGAACACATTGACACCGGTGTGTCAGACCCACCATACTTGCTCCGGACACTGCGAGAGGGCTGTACAAGCAATGATCACACGCACGGCACAGCGGACACACCAGGAACCGTGGTGTTGGCCGTCGAATGGCGCTAGCTGCGCAGCATTTGTGCACCGCCGCCGTCAGTGTCAGCCAGTTTGCCGTGGCATACGGAGCTCCATCGCAGTCTTTAACACTGGTAGCATGCCGCGACAGCGTGGACGTGAACCGTATGTGCAGTTGACGACTTTGAGCGAGGGCGTATAGTGGGCATGCGGGAGGCCGGGTGGACGTACCGCCGAATTGCTCAACACGTGGGGCGTGAGGTCTCCACAGTACATCGATGTGGTCGCCAGTGGTCGGCGGAAGGTGCACGTGCCCGTCGACCTGGGACCGGACCGCAGCGAGGCACGGATGCACGCCAAGACCGTAGGATCCTACGCAGTGCCGTAGGGGACCGCACCGCCACTTCCCAGCAAATTAGGGACACTGTTGCTCCTGGGGTATCGGCGAGGACCATTCGCAACCGTCTCGATGAAGCTGGGCTACGGTCCCGCACACCGTTAGGCCGTCTTCCGCTCACGCCCCAACATCGTGCAGCCCGCCTCCAGTGGTGTCGCGACAGGAGTGAATGGAGGGACGAATGGAGACGTGTCGTCTTCAGCGATGAGAGTCGCTTCTGCCTTGGTGCCAGTGATGGTCGTATGCGTGTTTGGCGCCGTGCAGGTGAGCGCCACAATCAGGACTGCATACGACCGAGGCACACAGGGCCAACACCCGGCATCATGGTGTGGGGAGCGATCTCCTACACTGGCCGTACACCACTGGTGATCGTCGAGGGGACACTGAAGAGGTCACGGTACATCCAAACCGTCATTGAACCCATCGTTCTACCATTCCTAGACCGGCAAGGGAACTTGCTGTTCCAACAGGACAATGCACGTCCGCATGTATCCCGTGCCACCCAACGTGCTCTAGAAGGTGTAAATCAACTACCCTGGCCAGCTATATCTCCGGATCTGTCCCCCATTGAGCATGTTTGGGACTGGATGAAGCGGCGTCTCACGCGGTCTGCACGTCCAGCACGAACGCTGGTCCAACTGAGGCGCCAGGTGGAAATGGCATGGCAAGCCGTTCCACAGGACTACATCCAGCATCTCTACGATCGTCTCCATGGGAGAATAGCAGCCTGCATTGCTGCGAAAGGTGGATATACACTGTACTAGTGCCGACATTGTGCATGCTCTGTTGCCTGTGTCTATGTCCCTGTGGTTCTGTCAGTGTGATCATGTGATGTATCTGACCCCAGGAATGTGTCAATAAAGTTTCCCCTTCCTGGGACAATGAATTCACGGTGTTCTTATTTCAATTTCCAGGAGTGTATTTTCGCATTCCGAGGAGAAACATGGTGATTGAAATTTCGTGAGAAGATTCCGCTGCAACAAAAGACGCCTTTGTTTTAATGATGTGCTCCCCAAAGCCTGTGTCATTTCATTGACACTGTCTCCCCCATTTCGCGATTAAAAAACGTGCTGCCTTTCTTTGAACTTTTTCGATGTACTCTGTCAATCCTATCTGCTAAGCATTCTACACCGCGCAGTAGTATTCTAAAATAGGACAGACAAGAGTAGTGTAGGCAGTCTTTTTAGTAGACAAGTTAGGTTTTATAAGTGTCATGCCAATAAAACACAGTTTTTTTATTAGCCTTCACCACAACATTTTCTATGTTCTCTTTCCAATTTAAGTTGTTCCTAACTGTAATTCCTAGGTATTCGGCTGAATTTACGGATTTTAGATTTGACTGATCTATCGTGTAACCGTCCCCCTTCCCTCCTCCCCTAACCGTGAAACAAGCACCTTGAAACTGGTTGGGACACTTGCATGCCACAGCGATATAGATAGCAGTACTGTAAGTGCAACCACAACGGAGGTGTATCGTTTGAGAAGCCAGACAAACGTGTGGTGTCTGAGGAGGTGCATCATTTGCAGTAGTTGTAGCGGCAACGATCTGGATGATTGACTGATCTGGCCTTGTAACACTAACCAAAACGGCCTTGCTGTGCTGGTACGGCAAACGGCTTAAAGCAAGGGGAAACTACAGCAATAATTCTTGCCGAGGGCATGCAGCTTTACTGTATGGTTAAATGATGAAGGCGTCCTCTTGGGTAAAATATTCCGGAGGTAAAGTAGTCCCCCATTCGGAGGGCAGTAATGTGGAGATGGAAGAGGACGTAGATGAAGATGAAATGGGAGATATGATACTGCGTGAAGAATTTGACAGAGCACTGAAAGACCTAAGTCGAAACAAGGCCTCGGGAGTAGATAACATTCCATTATAACTACTTTTAGCATTGGGAGAACCGGCCCTGACAAAACTCTACCATCTGGTGAGCAAGATGTATGAGACTTCAAGAAGAATATAATAATTCCAGTGCCAAAAAAGGAGGTGTTGACAGGTGTGAAAATTACCGAACTATCAATTTAATAAGAAAAGGCTGCAAAATACTGACACGAATTGTTTAGAGACGAATGGAAAAACTGGTAGGAGCCGACCTCCGGGAGCATCAGTTTGGATTCCGTAGAAATGTTGGAACACGTGAAGCAATACTGACCTTACAACTTATCTTAAAAGATAGATTAAGAAAAGGCAAACCTACGTTTCTAGCATTTGTAGACTTAGAGAAGGCTTTTGACAATGTTGACTGGAATACTCTCTTTCTAATTCTGAAGGTGGCAGGGGTCAAATATAGGGAGCGAAAGGCTATTTATAATTTGTACAGAAACCAGAGTGGCATGAAAGGGAAGCAGTGGTTGGGAAGGAAGTGAGACAGGGTTGTAGCCTATCCCCGATGTTATTCAGTATGTATACTGAAGAAGCAGTAAAGGAAACAAAAGAAAAATTTGGTGTAGGAATTAAAATTCCTGAAGAAGAAATAAAAACTTTGAGGTTCGCCGATGACATTGTAATTCTGTCAGAGACGTCAAGGAATCTGGAAGAGTAGTTGAACGGAATGGACAGTATCTTGAAAGGAGGACACTTAAAGTAGTAGATGACTTTCGCTATTTGGGGAGCAAAATAACAGATGACGGTCGAAGTAGAGAGGATATAAAATGTAGACTTGCAATGGCAAGGAAAGCGCTTCTGAAGAAGAGAAATTTGTTAACATCGGGTATAGATTTAAAGGTCAGGAGGTCATTTCTGAAAGTATTTGTATGGGGTGTAGCATACATGGACGATAACTACACTCCTGGAAATTGAAATAAGATGGTTCAAATGGTTCAAATGGCTCTGAGCACTATGGGACTTCACAGCTATGGTCATCAGTCCCCTAGAACTTAGAACTACTTAAACCTAACTAACCTAAGGACAGCACACAACACCCAGCCATCACGAGGCAGAGAAAATCCCTGACCCCGCCGGGAATCGAACCCGGGAACCCGAGCGTGGGAAGCGAGAACGCTACCGCACGACCATGAGATGCGGGCTGAAATAAGAACACCGTGAATTCATTGTCCCAGGAAGGGGAAACTTTTCTGACTCATTCCTGGGGTCAGATACATCACATGATCACACTGACAGAACCACAGGGACATAGACACAGGCAACAGAACATGCACAATGTCGGCACTAGTACAGTGTATATCCACCTTTCGCAGCAATGCAGGCTGCTATTCTCCCATGGAGACGATCGTAGAGATGCTGGATGTAGTCCTGTGGAACGGCTTGCCATGCCATTTCCACCTGGCGCCTCAGTTGGACCAGCGTTCGTGCTGGACGTGCAGACCGCGTGAGACGCCGCTTCATCCAGTCCCAAACATGCTCAATGGGGGACAGATCCGGAGATCTTGCTGGCCAGGGTAGTTGACTTACACCTTCTAGAGCACGTTGGGTGGCACGGGATACATGCGGACGTGCATTGTCCTGTTGGAACAGCAAGTTCCCTTGCCGGTCTAGGAATGGTAGAACGATGGGTTCGATGACGGTTTGGATGTACCGTGCACTCTTCAGTGTCCCCTCGACGATCACCAGTGGTGTACGGCCAGTGTAGGAGATCGCTCCCCACACCATGATGCCGGGTGTTGGCCCTGTGTGCCTCGGTCGTATGCAGTTCTGATTGTGGCGCTCACCTGCACGGCGCCAAACACGCATACGACCATCACTGGCACCAAGGCAGAAGCGACTCTCATCGCTGAAGACGACACGTCTCCATTCGTCCCTCCATTCACGCCTGTCGCGACACCACTGGAGGCGGGCTGCACGATGTTGGGGCGTGAGCGGAAGACGGCCTAACGGTGTGCGGGACCGTAGCCCAGCTTCATCGAGACGGTTGCGAATGGTCCTCGCCGATACCCCAGGAGCAACAGTGTCCCTAATTTGCTGGGAAGTGGCGGTGCGGTCCCCTACAGCACTGCGTAGGATCCTACGGTCTTGGCGTGCATCCGTGCGTCGCTGCGGTCCGGTCCCAGGTCGACGGGCACGTGCACCTTCCGCCGACCACTGGCGACCACATCGATGTACTGTGGAGACCTCACGCCCCACGTGTTGAGCAATTCGGCGGTACGTCCACCCGGCCTCCCGCATGCCCACTATACGCCCTCGCTCAAAGTCCGTCAACTGCACATACGGTTCACGTCCACGCTGTCGCGGCATGCTACCAGTGTTAAAGACTGCGATGGAGCTCCGTATGCCACGGCAAACTGGCTGACACTGACGGCGGCGGTGCACAAATGCTGCGCAGCTAGCGCCATTCGACGGCCAACACCGCGGGTCCCGGTGTGTCCGCTGTGCCGTGCGTGTGATCATTGCTTGTACAGCCCTCTCGCAGTGTCCGGAGCAAGTATGGTGGGTCTGACACACCGGTGTCAATGTGTTCTTTTTTCCATTTCCAGGAGTGTAGTTTAGACGAGAAGAGAATAGAAGCTTTAGAAATGTGATGTTACAGAATAATGCTAAATGTTAGATGGATATATCACTTAACTAACGAACAAGTACTGAACAGAATTGGGGAGAAGAAAAATTTGTAGCACAACTTGACTAGAAGAAGGGATCGATTTGTAGGACATACTCTGAGACATCAACGGACCACCAGTTTAGTATTGGAGGGAAGTGTGGAGGGTGAAAGTCGTACAGTCAGACCAAGAGATGAATACACTAAGCTGATTCTGAAGGACGTAGTTTGCAGTAGTTTCTTGGAGCTGAAGAAGCTTGCACAGAATAGATTAGTTGGAGAGCTGCATCAAACCATTATCTGCACTGAAGACCACAACATCAATAACATCGTGTAACCGAAGTTTAACGTACTCCTTTTCGCAGTCATGTGGACGACCTCACACTTTTAGTTATTTAAGGTCAACTGCCAATTTTCGCACTATACAGACATCTTTTCTAAATCGTTTTGCAATTCTCTTCGATCTTCAGATAACGTTACTGCTCGATGAACGACAGCGTCATCTGCAAACAACATAAGACGGCTGCTCAGATTGTCTACCAAATCGTTTATATAGATAAGGAACAGCAAAGGGCCTATAACACTACCTTGGGGAACGCCAGTAATCACTTCTGTTTTACTCGATGACTTTCTGTCAATTACTACGAACTGTGACCACTCTGGCAAGAAATCACGAAGACAGTCGCGTAACTGATAGGATATTCCATAAGTAAGCAATTTCATTACATGCCGCTTGTGTGGTACAGTGTCAAAAACCTTCTTGAAATCTAGAAATACGGAATCAATTTCAAATTCCATGTTAGTAGCACTCAACACTTCGTGCGAGTAAAGAGCTATTTGTGTTTCGGAAGAACGATGTTTTCAAAATCCGTTTTGACTGTGTGTCAACAGACAGTTTTTTTCGAGATAATTAATAATGCTCGAACAAAATATATGTTCCAAAATCCTGCAACATATCAACGTTAATGATATTAGCCTATAATTTAGTGGATTACTCCTGCTACTTTTGCTGAATATTAGTGTGATCTGTGCAACTTTCCAGTTTTTAGTTACAAATCTTTCGTCGAGCGAATGGTTGTATATGATTGTTAAGTATGGGGCTATTGTATCAGCATACTCTGAAAGGAACCTAACTGGTATACAATATGGACCGCAAGACTTGCTTTTGCTTTGTCATTTAGGTTACTTCACTACTCCGATGATATCTACTTTAACGTTACTCATGTTGGTGACTGTTCTTGATTCGAATTCTGGAGTATTTACTTCGTCTTCTTTGGTGAAGGAATTTCGGAAGGCTATGTTTACTAACTATGCTTTGGCAGCATCGTCTTCGATAGTATCTCCATTGGTACAGCCCAGAGAAGGCACTGATTGTGTCTTGGCGCCCGCATACTTCACATACGACCAGAATCGCCGGCCAGGTGTCGTTGGGGAAACTATAACAAACATCTCGCATTGAAGTCCGCGCTAAATTTTGAGCTTCTGTAAGAGATCGCCAATCTTGGAGATATTGTGTCCGTTTGTATTTGGCATGTTTATTTCGTTGTTTCTGCAACAGTGTACTTACCCGTTTTGTGTGCAAATCTCTCAATTGCTGCCGATATAATTGCTTTGAATTCAAGCCACATATCCACACTTACATTATCAATTTCGAAGTAGTAGAGATTGTCTCTCAGGATGGCGTCAAGTGAGTTTTTTTTAATAGGTTTATTTTTCCTTTATTTTTGGAGAATTTTGGGGTTACAATATTCAGTCCTGCTACGACAGTCCTGTGATACTAGCCGCTGTATCCTCTTTGTTTCTCCTTATTAGCTCAGGATTATTTGTTGCTAAGAGGTGTGTCTTTTCACAAACGTTTATTATTCGCGTGGGCACATGAACTAACTGCTCCTAATAATTTTCAGAGAATGCGTTTAGCAGAATGTCGGATGATGTTTTTTGCGTACCTCCGGAATCAAACATATATTTTCGCGAACATATAGAGGGTAAATTAAAGTCACCACCAACTATAATTGTATGTTCGGGTAGTGTTTGAAATCAAGCTGGCTTTCTTCAACTGTATCATCTGAATTGGGAGATCGGTAAAAGGATCCAGTTATTATTTTATTCCGGTTGCCAAGAATGACCTCTGCCCACACTAACTCACAGGAACTATCTAATTCAATTTCGCTACAACGTAAACTACTTCTAACAGCAACAAATTCGCCAGCGCCAATTCTGTTCAGGGTGTCCTTCCGCAAAAATCTCGGCTGAACTTATCTATGGATTTAGTCATCTTTCAGTGCCTACAACGACAGTGCTTTTTACTAGCGCTTGGAGCTCTGGTACATTCCCAACACAGTTACGACAATTTACAACTGTTATACCGACGGTTCCTGCATCTACGCCGGCCGCAGTGGTCTAGCGGTTCTAGGCGCTCAGTCCGGAGCCGCGCGACTGCTACGGTCGCAGGTTCGAATCCTGCCTCGGGCATGGATGTGTGTGATGTCCTTAAGTTAGTTAGGTTTAAGTAGTTCTAAGTTCTAGGGGGACTGATGACCATAGATGTTAAGTCCCATAGTGCTCAGAGCCATTTGAACCTTTTTTTTTATTTTTTTTTTAATTTTTTTTTTATCTACGTTCTTCCTGTAAGGATATCAAAGTTAGTGATGCTAGGAAAGTGAAAAGACATACCCTCAGACACTGTAATGTTGATTGGACCTGGCACTTCTGCGAGGTAGGTAGGGCACTTTATAAAACACATATTATGATGATAATAATTCACCGTCCTCATTCTTCTGTTTTTTACGTTGCAAGATCCGATGCTACTTGCAATATGTACGATATGTATTTCATTTTGTACTAAACTGCTGTTGTAATGTATTAGTTTATAATTACTTGAATGTATTTTCATGGGTTTAGCACCCACGACATAAATGATTTGCCGTATAGAATGAAGTGCCATGGAGAAGCCTAAATCCAATTTTAGGCTTCGAGAACAGAAGAAGAAAACAATTCACATTCATATAAATTCATGTAATTACAGTGGTTTATAGTTTCAATTTTAGTGAAGTGACAACCATTGACAGTATCACCATCACAGGTTCTGCCTTGTCCAGCGAGAGATATGACGCAGCAGCGAGACAAGGGACTTAGCACTCTGGAGGACGACGGGTCAAATGGTCGTCTAGCCATCGACAAAGATGTTTGGCCATAGTTTCACTCTATCGTCAAGCTGTATGCCGGGATGGTTCCTTTGAAACGAAGGCAGTTAGTTTTCATGCCCGTCCTTCGTCAATACGAACATGTGCTGCGTCTCTAGTGACATCGTCGCCGACACAATGTTAAACGCCAATGTTTGCTGACTTCCTTTTTCTCTCGTGATTTGACCAAGAGTCTCACTACGTGACTGACATCTCTTCATCCCTCCACACTGTCCAACCTCCAGCCAACACTCTCACTCGTACAGTGTAAAGCTACAGATACAGACTCTCATAACTAAGTCAAGCATTTTAAATTTGAAGTATGAGATTACAGACTCGTGCCCTACTACCGAAACGAATAATTGCTTCAAGAACATTAAAATGATACTGAAAAAAATTATGTTCCTCGAGAAGATTACTATGAACCCTCAATTGGTCTCAGGTCTGTCCAGATGGTAGGCATGCTAACCGCGGATAAGACGAGGCAGAAGCAAGCTGACGGAACAAGATTCCTGTATCTCTTAAGGAGATAAGAATTAACACTACACGGATCCTGTACATAGGAGGATCTTATCTCTCCCCAGACTGTTAATACTGCCGCAAACTAGACAGTCATGCTCTAACTGATCTAAAACTCCATCAATGGCAGCGTTATGGCTGTAAGCAGTAGGTGGTCAGAAATTGTTATTAAAACTCATTAACTCTGCTACAGCCAAAATCAAGTCATACGACACGGCAGTGACTGTGTTGCTAAGAAGAACAATGCACCATCCCTTCAGACGTAGGTGAAGGTCCAAAGGAACAGACACTGCTGTCACGGAATACATGAAATGTATTCGCAGTTGCGAACACGAGCTACCACTACCTGCGTAATGGAATGACGACAATGTAGATTTGACACAGGAAGGACGATATGTGGAAGTTTTGGTTTGGCCGTGACGTACACGGCTAGCCTAAGCAGTTAAGGCGAGCACTCGCGAATGTGGGAAATCCGGGTTCGGGGCAGGGTCTAGCAACGTAATTTCATTGTCGTCATTCCCATATACATCTGATGATTGTTTGTATTTGCACCTGAGAATACATTTAACATAAAATCAAGTCATACCAGAGACAGAGCTGGTATTACGAAACGAGCTGGTATGTCGCATGTGGGTCAGATCTTCGACACATTACGACTTTGTCGTGTGAGAACACCTATTCAACCGAAAGAAACCTGCGACAAAAAACCAAAGGAAGTGATGCAAGCTTATTCGTTAGCTCATAATGAATGGCGCAATAAACTCAATTTATTACGCTAGAGGCCGCAGAAAGGAACTGAAACTGCAGTAAACAGCCTGTTAAGTGAATGTATTAGTCAGCCAAAACATCATGATCAGCGACCTACTACCGATTAAACCCGTCCAGGAGATAGTAGGAATGACAGGGAATGACGCGGTGCGTGTAGTATCAGCGAGCATGCTGTCCGTGTCTCAAATGGGGAAAGCGCCCGATCTATGAGTGTGACCAAAAGCAGATTGTGATGGCATGCAGGCTCGGCACGAGCATTTCGGAAACTGCACAAGTTGTCGGGTGTTCGAGGGTAACTCATGGCGAACCGTGGTGAAACCACGTCGAGACGTCTGGGGGTCGGGCGTCGTGGGCTGTGCAGACTGGTAAAAGAGGACAGGCGGCGAACTGTGGCGGACCTAACATTAGACTTTAATGGTGCGCAGAATACAAGTGTGTCTGAACACAGAGTGTACCGAACACTCCTAACGATGGGCCTCCGCAGCCGACGGCTAATGTATGTGTCAACGTTAACACCACGTATTGGCACTACGTTTTGGTGCAGTGGCAGAGCGTTTGCACGGTCTGATGCCCATGGTTGATGGAGGGGGGCGAGACGGAAGGGGGGGGGGGGGTGAATCCGTCTCCTGGACACCTGTATAGCGGGACAGAGACAAGGTGGAGAGGGCTCCATGGGTTCAGTGGAGATTGCAGATCACGTACACCCCTCCATGACGATTATGTTTTCCGGCAGTAGTGGCATTTTCCAGCAAGATAATGCATCAAGTCATAAGACCAGGAGTGTGGTGGAGTGGTTCGAGGAACACGGTGTCGAATTCCAGTTGATGTGCTACCCCCCCCCCCCCACCACCACCCGCCCCAACTCGTCATATTTGAACCCAATCGAACACATCTGGAACGTGACTGAACGTGGTGTCAGAGATCATCGTCCCCCTCCCCGGAATTTACGGGAATTAGGTAACTTGAGTGTGCAGATGTCGTCCCAGTTCCCTCCAGGGCTCATTTTTGCATGCTATGAAGCGCCGCCACTGTTATCTATGCCAAAGGTGGGCGGACATATAGGCTATTAGGTAGGTCATAAAGTTCTGGCCGATCTGTGTGTAGCAGAATAAGGAGGACGCCAAGTCTTGCGTCATAGCTTCACGCCAGCACTTTCGAAATACTTCAGTGTTCCGGTTGTCATCAAGAGTTGGTCATTGCGATCAATGACATTCAAAGTAATAGCACTCGATTCCATGATGTAGTGAATCCATGCTGCAGGACAATCCATGAACTAGCTGATGATGTACTTGCGATGATGATCGTCGCCTGGGTAAATTCATGCTGCTAGGCTCCTACCATCTACTGACGGAACGGTCTCCTGACAACACCACATCACAAGGTGCTACCAGTAATGGGCTTCAACGACGAAGCCAACAGGACCTCCAGGAGCAGAAAAATACGGTTGACTGGGAGCTAGAGCTCTCCAGTAGCCAGCACAAGATCACTGCGTGCTCACAATCAGTCATCTTTGCTCTCAGGCAACCGGCCAACGCGGCAAGGTCGCTAAGATCTTCACTTGGGCTTGCAACTGCTCAGCTGTCTGGACAGACGTCAACGAGAATCCAACTCACATCTGAATGAGCAACAGCCGAGGCTGGTGCGCAAGAACAATGACTTTTATACATTGTGAATAAGTCGTAGAACAGTTATAGCGTCGAAGACGCTTCACAGGTTGCAAATAGTCGTCCTCACTTCATGCAGAGGTGTCTCCGTTCGGCCCCTCTGTAAATTGGTATCAGAAATGCGCATTCTGGCGCCGTCGTCGAAGGATCTGGCATTGGAAGTGTTCGACTCCAGCGTCTGAAATTCGGAAGCAGTGGTCTGCATCTACAGTTTTCACACATCTCAGTAGTCACCACAATGTGGTAATCACGAAAGACATTTCTGGTGGTGACTTTCTGTGAGCTTCTTTTCGTTACCTCATCGTGGCCGGACACAACAAACCAGATAGAAGATTGGTGACCTAAAAAAAAGGACTCATCAGTGTGTGAATGATATCAATAATGTAAAACCAAAGTTCACGACGTCACTGATCAGTTTTATGGGAATACTGAATTGCGTAGACTTTAGTAGGTATAACACAGGTCGACCATGAAGTATTTGTCTGGTTACAAAAATTTTGTTCTGAGTAACTGTGATACAAGGGACGTTCAGTAAGTTGCACAACACATTTCTTTTCTTAATGGAGTTTGGTTTTATTCAGGATCCCAGAACAGAATATTATCTTCCACTCTTTGGCCCACGAAACCGTATTTTACAACACAGTCTCCGTTCAATGCCACTGTCTTCGGCCACTTCACTGGCAGGGCCTGTATGTACCTGCATGGTTCCCCTCTGCTGGTCGAACCATCCACGTGCTGCTTCCTGTGGAATTCAGCCTTCATTGGGCCAAGCGGGTAGAAGTCGGAAGGCTTTAGTGTGGATGACGGAGAACAATCCATTGTAGTTTGCGAACTCCTCTCGTGTGTACAGACTTGTGTGAGACCTTGCGTTGTCATGAAGCAGAAGTTTGTTTGCATTTTTGTGGAGAAGAACACTCTGAAGTCTCTCTTCAGTTTCCTGCGGCTATCACTGTACACTTCAGAGTTCAGCGTGAGGGAGGACATCAAACAGATCAACCGCTTCAGAGTACTAGCAGACTGTCTCCATGACTTTATGAGCTGACTGTTTGACTTGGAACTTTTTCTTCGGAGGAGAAGTGTAGTAGCACCACTGCATGGACTGCCGTTTTGTTTCCAGTGCGAAGTCGTGAACCCATGTTTCATGTCCTGTAATGATGTTCGACAAAATACCGTCGCGATCACCCTTGTTACGTGCAAGCAATTCCACTCAGATAGTCCTTCGTTGCTCTTTATTGTCTTCTGTTAGACGACGAGAAACGCAACGGACACAAAATTTGAGTACCCCGACTGGTGGACAGTTGTGTCAGCACAACCAATAGAGACTTCCAGGTGTGCAGCCAGGCGTTTGATTGCGATCTGTCAGTCGCTTTGAATGAGAGTGCCCGGACGTTCCAACATTTGGAGGAGCTGTGCACGACTGACCAGCACACGAGAGATCGGAAAGGCTTCTGCGACCTTTTTGCGATGTTGACAGGCTCACGTGCTTTTGTTCTCTGCCAGGTGTCTGCAGACATTTTGCAAGCGCCTATGAATATCTGCGATGCTCTGATTTTCCGCTAAAAGGATCTCAGTGACAGTTCTCTACTTGAACATACCTCCGTTACAGACCCCACGTATTGTGCCGCCAAATATCTGAAATTTCTGGAACTATAGAGACTGAAGCGGTAATATTCCACGCACGGTGTCCCACAAAAAATCGCACATTTTTTCAACTTAAACTGCCCATTACATTGATTAACGCGTGAATGTTTAACTAATTGACTCATAAATCACACCGTTCAGTAAGCGTGAGGCAATCACAGAGGTGCTAATTCGCTCTGGATGGATGCGCCACGCTGTAGGTGCTGCTCATAACACAGAACACTAAGATTGCGATAGTACGAGATACAATACGAGTCGAGAAACTTGTTAATTCCTACAACACGCACATCACCACATCGGGGAGTGGTAAAATTTACGAACGCTAGACGTGTACTTATAGGTAGTGCGGTCATTCTTGTCGGTTGTCGTGCGTAATGGTAATATCAAGGAGAGGAAATGGATCTAGTAAAGTCCGTACACTTTGCGATAAACTGTACGTTAGTCTGCAGAGTGCAAGTCGATCTAGGAAGCATAATCTAAAAGTATTTTTAAGGCTTTTGTTAATGAGCTGGTTTTCAATACTATGTGCTGAGAAAATCTCCGCACCAAAGATTCCACTATCCCACCTCCCTTCCAGAAATTTAAAGGGAACAGAGATATAGATGTTATTATTTGGAGGTGCAGTATATTTTCTCTGACGCACAACAGTAGAGCACTAAACAACTCTCCTGTGTGCTTTCTGTTTCGTGACGGAGTATGTGGCGTTATAATCCTGATTGCCGCTTTCGGGAAGATTAATTGTCTACAGTGGTGTGTGATATATCGGTCATCGGACTGGCCATTATGCTATGAATCAAGACTACGAAACTCACGTTGGTAGCGCTGCTACAATTAATGACGGAGGGAGCTATTTGGCAGCGGTGGCAGACATATTCCTATTGTCGCCGGTTATTGTTCGGCAACGGGGAGGAGCTTTGTCTGCAGCATTGTCACCCGCTACATACCAATAGGGTAGATATCATCCTCATCTTACGCTTTTGTGGCCGTTATACATGTCCATAGCATTAAGTCAAATGAAACTGTATGGCCCCAGAAACCTTTCAAGGTTCCAAACTTCTGTGTGTGTATACGCAGAACGAAGCAAAGAATGAAAATTTGTACCAAGGCCAGGATTCGAAACCTGGTCTCCTGCTCACGAGGCAGATACACTAACACTACGTCACCGTGCCGGAATGGCTTTGCAAAATTACACAAACTATGACAGCATGCCTCCCTCACCAAATAACTGAATGAGACTTGAAAAGGGCGATGGAAACATATTGTTTCATTTCATTAACGCACTGTGCCTGGGTATCAGGCAGGATCCCCCGTATCGTTCAATGCTGAGGTGCTATTCCAATACACTTTGAGAGCATCTGCAATGCTGTTCTAGTTTAGAGGAATACTAAGTAGGCTGAGGCGTGAATGGGAATTTGGATAGAGGAAGGGGGACAGGGTAGTTCGTGCAGTTGTGCAAAGCTACTGTGTCAGGGTTGCGTACTGGCCAGTGCATCTGCCTAGTGATCAGAAGACGCTGGTTCCAAACTCAGCCTTGGTACAAATTTTCATTTATAGCTTCAGTCCCGCTGTTTTCCTCATTGGCCGCCTTGTCTTTGAGTAAGAAACTAACTCCTTCGAAACGAAAGCAATGAACTGTACTTTGTGGTGCAACTTTGTATGACGATTTAATAAGGCTTCAGTCTAAGGAATACCTTCCATAACCGTATAGTCTTATGGCCATTTCATTGTGAGACCCCTGAATGACGAACGACGTTGTTATTTGATTAATAGACTTTTTATTGCGGTTGCTGTCGTTAATAACTGTTACCGACTCGAAGTGTCTTGAATGTACCTCGGGACATGCGTAAGAACTGTTTCGGTTCGACGGCATTTTGTTCGTCGCATTTCTGCTATGACCCCAGGCTACAAAAATATGTCCCGTATTGAGGACGCATGTTTCCTAACACAGAAGCACCTTATAGATACTCAAATACGTACGTAGGTAAGCGAGGTTAGCGCTTTAGAGTATGTTTACACAGTCCGCAAAATTTACAACGAAGCTCTTCCACTTACAAACATTATCGGCGAAAAAAATTTTGCGGGGAAACGCTGCAGTGGATCCAGTACGAATTGTAAGACATAAGTGAGCCGCAGCCTTACAATCCCGTAAGTTGCACGCGGTCAGTGGGACTACCGTGAATATTTGCGAATGGGGAGAGAGTTTGAGTTACTAGCAGTACTTGAGACACTGAGTATGTTTTAAGGAGTGAGTCCAGACTCACGTTTTCCGTAACTTCCCTACATAGACTGAGGCGGACGCCACGATTCTTCCCCTGAAAACGACTAGGCCAATCTCATTCACCACCATTGCCAGTTAGCCTTCTGCCGCCGAGTAGTGTGTCACAAGTGCGCAAGTAGCACCAAGTGGCTTACTTAGCGTTCATGTAAGTGTAGTAGTCAAGTTGAAAATTTGTTTGGGCGTTCTTAGGGCACGTGTTTAGTTAAATCCGTCAAATCATTGTGTAGTTTCGTAGTTAGCAGGAGCACATTTGCATTTAATATCTGTCACGTGTAAAGTAGCGTAGTCGTCTGTTGTTTATTTCTTCGAAATAGTCTTTGTACGTTACTGAGAGTACAGTTAGCCTTCTGCCGCAGAGCAGTGTGTAAGCAGTGCCCAAGTAGCACAATTACTGCATTTACTAGGCAGTCTTGTATTTTAATAACCGCTTAAACTTTGTGTCGAATTGTATGTGCTCTCTGTAGATTAGTTCAGACGTTCTTTGAACAACAGTATTTAGCATGGATAGGGACTGCGACTGCTGTGTTCGGATGCGGGCAAAGTTGCCATCCCTTCGCTCCCAGCTTCAGGCAGTGTTGGCTTCGGTCACACAGCTTGAGGCTATTGCCAATGGGCATCACTGAGGGGTTCGGACGGGATTTTGTCGGTGACGGCCAGCTCGTCCCACGCATCCCCCGATCGGACTACGACTGTGGTTGCCCGGGATACTACCTGCATTGAGGCTGATCGCTCACCTGTGGTAGAGTGGGAGGTCGTCTCAAGGTGTGGCAGGGGGCGAAAGACATTCCGGAGGGCTGAACGGAAGGCCTCTCCAGTTTGTCTCACAAACCGGTTTCAGGCTCTGTCTTCCGCTGATACTGATCTTCAGCCGGACATGGCTGCTTGTCCTATTCCAGAGGTAGCCCATCAGTCTGCAAGATCCGGGCGGTCGCAGAGGGTGGGCTTACTGGTAGTTGGGAGCTCCAACGTCAGGCGCGTAATGTGTCCCCTTAGGGATGTGGCTGTAAGGGAGGGAAAGAAAACCAATGTGCACTCCGTGTGCATACCGAAGGGAGTCATTCCAGATGTGGAAAGGATCCTTCCGGATGGCATGAAGGGTACATGGCGCACCCATCTGCAGGTGGTCGCTCATGTCGGCACCAATGATGTATGTCGCTATGGATTGGAGGAAATCCTCTCTGGCTTCCGGCGGCTATCTGATTTGGTGAAGACTGCCAGTCTCGCTAGCGGGATGAAAGAAGAGCTCACCATCTGCAGCATCGTCGACAGGACTAACTGCGGACCTTTGGTACAGAGCCGAGTGGAGGGTCTGACTCAGAGGCTGAGACGGTTCTGCGACCGTGTGGGCTGCAGATTCCTCGACTTGCGCCATAGGGTGGTGGGGTTTCGGGTTCCGCTGAATAGGTCAGGAGTCTACTACACACAGCGGGCGGCTATACGGGTAGCAGGGGTTGTGTGGCGTGGACTGGGCGGTTTTTTAGGTTAGATGGCCTCGGGCAAGTACAAAAAGGGCAACAGCCTCAAAGGGTGCGGGGCAAAGTAAGGACATGCGGGGATGAAGCAGCAATCGGTATTGTAATTGTAAACTGTCGAAGCTGCGTTGGTAATGTACCGGAACTCCAAGCGCTGATAGAAAGCACCGAAGCTGAAATCGTTATAGGTACGGAAAGCTGGCTGAAGCCAGAGATAAATTCTGCCGAAATTTTTACAAAGGCACAGACGGTGTTTAGAAAGGATAGATTGCATGCAAACGGTGGTGGCGTGTTTTTCGCTGTTAGTAGTAGTTTATCCTGTAGTGAAAAAGAAGTGGATAGTTCCTGTGAATTATTGTGGGTGGAGGTTATACTCAACAACCGAGCTAGGTTAATAATTGGCTACTTTTACCGACCTCCCGACTCAGCAGCATTAATGGCTGAACAACTGAGAGAAAATCTGCAAAACATTTCACATAAATTTCCTCAGCATGTTATAGTCTTGGGTGTAAATTTCAATTACCGGATATAGCCTGGAACACTCAGATGTTTAGGACAGGTGGTAGGGACAGAGCATCGAGTGACATTATACTGAGTGCACTATCTGAAAATTATCTCGAGCAATTAAACAGAGAACCTATTCGTGAAGATAACATCTTGGACCTACTGATAAGAAACAGACCCGAACTTTCCGACTCTGTAAGCGCAGAACAGGGAAACAGTGATCTTAAGGCCGTTGCAGCATCCCTGAATATGGAAGTAAATAGGAATATAAAAAAGGGAGGAGGGTTTATCTGTTCCGATACTGACTATGTTGAGTATTTATGGAAAAAAGTTCAAGTCAATCGTAAAATGCATTTTAGACAGGTACGCGCGGAGTAAAAATGTGAGGGACGGGAAAAACCCACCGTGGTTCAACAACAAAGTCAGGAAACCACTGCGAAAGCAAAGAGAGCTTCACTGCAAGTTTAAACGCAGCCGAAACCTCTCAGACAAACAGAAGCTAAACAATGTCAAAGTTAGCGTAAGGAGGGCTATGCGTGAAGCGTTCAGTGAATTCTAAAGTAAAATTCTATGTACCGACTTGACAGAAAATCCCAGGAAGTTCTGGTTTTACGTTAAATCAGTAAGTGGCTCTAAACAGCATATCCAGACACTCCGGGATGATGATGGCATTGAAACAGAGGATGACACGCGTAAAGCTGAAATACTAAACACCTTTTTCCAAAGCTGTTTCACAGAGGAAGACCGCACTGCAGTTTCTTCTCTAAATCCTCGCACGAACGAAAAAATGGCTTACATCGAAATAAGTGTCCAAGGAATAGAAAAGCAACTGAAATCACTCAACAGAGGAAAGTCCACTGGACCTGACGGGATACCAATTCGATTCTACACAGAACCCGCGAAAGAAATGGCCCCCCTTCTAACAGCCGTGTACCGCAAGTCTCTAGAGGAACGGAAGGTTCCAAATGATTGGAAAAGAGCACAGGTAGTTCAGTTTTCAAGAAGGGTCGTCGAGCATATGCGCAAAACTATACGCCTTTATCTCTGACATCGATCTGTTGTAGAATTTTTAGAACATGTTTTTTTTGCTCGCGTATCATGTCATCTCTGGAAAACCAGAACCTACTAAGTATGAATCAACATGGATTCCGGAAACAGTGATCGTGTGAGACCCAACTCCCTTTATTTGTTCATGAGACCCAGAAAGTATTAGATACAGGCTCCCAGGTAGATGCTATTTTCCTTGACTTCCGGAAGGTGTTCGATACAGTTCCGCACTGTCGCCTGATAAACAAAGTAAGAGCCTACGGAAAATCAGACCAGCTGTGTGGTTCGATTGAAGAGATTTTAGCAAACAAAACACCACAGCATATTGTTCTCAATGGAGATACGTCTACACATGTCAAAGTAACCTCTGGCGTGCCACAGGGGAGTGTTATGGGACCATTGCTTTTCACAATATACATGAATGACCTAGTAGATAGCGTCGGAAGTTCCATGCGACTTTTCGCAGATGATGCTGTAGTAAACAGAGAAGTTGCAGCATTAGAATATTGCAGCGAAATGCAGGAAGATCTGCAGCGGATAGGCACTTGGTGCAGTGAGTGGCAACTGACCCTTAAGATAGACAAATGTAATGTATTGCGAATACATAGAAAGAAGGATCCTTTATTGTATGATTATGTGATAGCGCAACAAACACTGGTAGCAGTTACTTCTGTAAAATATCTGGGAGTATGCGTACGGAACGATTTGATTGGGAATAATCGTATATAACTAGTTGTTGGTAAGGCGGGTGCCAGGTTGAGATTCATTGGGAGAGTCTTTAGAAAATGTAGTCCATCAACAAAGGAGGTGGCTTACAAACCACTCGATCGACCTATACTTGAGTATTGCTCATCAGTGTGGGATCACCGACGGAGGTGGCGCAGTGGTTAGTACACTGGACTCGCATTCGGGAGGACGACGTTTCAATCCCGTCTCCGGCCATCCTGATTTAGGTTTTCCGTGAAATCCCTAAATCGTTTCAGGCAAATGCCGGGATGGTTCCTTTGAAAGGGCACGGCCGATTTCCTTCCCCATCCTTCCTTACCCCGAGCTTGCGCTCCGTCTCTACTGACCTCGTTGTCGACGGGACGTTAAACACTTTTCTCCTCCTCCCAGTGTGGGATCCGTACCACGTCGGGTTGACAGAGGAGATAGAGAAGATCCAAAGAAGAGCGGCGCGTTTCGTCACAGGGTTATTTGGTAACCGTGATAGCGTTACGAAGATGTTTAGCAAACTCAAGTGGCAGACTCTGCAAGAGAGGCGCTCTGCATCGCGGTGTAGCTTCCTGTCCAGGTTTCGAGTGGGTGGGTTTCTGGATGAGGTACCGAATATATTGCTTCCCCCTTCTTATACCTCCCGTGGAGATCACGAATGTAAAATTAGAGAGATTCGAGCGCGCACGGAGACTTTCCGGCAGTCGTCTTCCCGCGAACCATATGCGACTGGAACAGGTAAGAGAGGTAATGACAGTGGCACGTAAAGTGCCCTCCGCCACACACCGTTGGGTGGCTTGCGGAGTATATATGTAGATGTTGATGTACATCCGAGACTTACTCCATTTTTGTTTCGGTAAGTTGAACACAAATGATGCCCCTCTCCGTGTGTTACGTTTATGTCCGAAAACGGAATAGAAGATGTCCCTAAAATCTATTTCTTGCGCCTAGTTGCAAGATCACATAAATGAATGCGTTTGAAGTCTCGGTACGTAATCAGTTGCGGTTTCCTTCTGGAAATCTCTAGCGAGTACGTCACAAGAACTAAGTCATGGTTGGACATGCCAAGTGCAGACATCTGAGAGGTACGAACTACTCTGTTTGGGAGCGAGTGACTGCCGGCTGCTGTGGCCGAGCGGATCTAGGCGCTCCAGTCTGTAACCACGCTGCTGCTACAGTCGCAGGTTCGAATCCTGCCTCGGGCATGGATGTGTGTGATGTCCTTAGGTAAGTTAGATTTAAGTAGTTCTAAGTCTAGGGGACTGATGGCATCAGATATTAAGTTCGGTAGTGCTTAGAGCCATTTGAACAATTTTGAGAGAGTGCGAAGGAGCAAGCTGAAGTAGCTTGCCGCCATCCGGTTAAATTTCGCGCTGAAACGACTGTTGTGTAGAAAATTTATGTTAGTGTCACCAGTCATAATTATATGCTCCCATGTTCGATTCGGGTCTTGAAAGTGCAGTTTCGAAGCGAAGAAACCGGCTTACTTTTAATAAAATAATGTTGAAAATTATTGTGAATAAACCACAAATTTAGTAAAAGAGTTGTAAAAATTATTGTTGGTAAATAAACAACAAATGTTAACAGAAAAGTATTGCAAAAAGAAAACTACAGTTAACAGACCAAAAGTTACTTTGTTACCTCGATGTTATTATTTGAAAAACAGGCTGATCTGAGAGAAGAACAGATGGTGTTCATGAACACAGAATTCAGATATTAATTTATTCTACATCTAATATCTCATAGTAAAAATAATACATAACTTAGTTGCTGAAGTTGTAGCGTGAGTTGCTAATAGTAGATTTCGATGTAGAAATACATGGAGATGCAAAACGTTTATAAATCTGTCACTCTTGAATACAATGTCTGTTCAGCAGATCACGAGCCCTGCCCACTATGAAAATCCTTAAATGTTAATCATTTGGCAAACGCACAAAATGGGCTAATTGCATGAATGTTCGAATTTAAGTACACCCACCGCTGTAGCTCCGGAGAGGGGGTGCTCGCAGCTGATTGGCGGCGGCGTAATTTTACGTGACAGGTTCTTGGTTTCGCGGTTGCGGCTGCATAACTGGAGCGCCGAGTATTTGAAAGTGCGGCCGATACTGCAAATCACAGAGTGCAAATGACTAGGCTCATACAATTGCTCTAGAGGAAACAGGAGTACAATATAATTGTTAATAATTCAGAAATTAATTTACTTTTGTAATTTACAACTAACCTGATCTTCTCGCTATGGTGAACAGACGATGCAATCCCTCTAGTAATAAAAGAAGGAGGAGGAGTAAAATGGTTTCTCCCCATTTTGCTATATTCCCATAGGCCCACAAAGAAATGGGAGTGGAGGGATTTTCCACCAACCACACGTAATCGACCTAGAGCAGTAGGGGTAATACTGTCTTGAATGTACCAGATACAGCTGCCCGTGAAGCTTGGGTTCCCTAGGCGTATGGTAGGGGGTGGATGCCCTCGCATATACCTTGCACAGTTACTTCAGGAGACCATCGTCCGGCCATTTGAATTCGCGCGCCTGTGTGGTGTCTCCTGCACTTTGGGTGCTTTGAGTCGCAGCTAGCTTCTAGGCTGTCAGGGGAGCGCCCTCTTTGGAGAACACACACGGTGTACGGACGAAGCGAGGAGCTCTTGGTCAGCCCGGTGACTTGGTGCAAGTGAGACCTCCCTGATCATTGTGGAAGCTGTGCCGTGTGGCTCGGCATAGTAGGGCAAAGTGTTCGTGTCGGTGGACACATCGTTTATCTGCAGTTCTTTCATCTTCGTCGCCGCATGAATAATCAGTTTGACACGGAGAGGCAGAAACACTGTTACACAGGCCAACAATTTTTTTTTTAAAACCTGTTTTTACTTTGATAGCTGATCTTCATAGATTTTTATGAGCTGAATCCAAATGTAACCTTAGTTTTTTTGTATCACCCATAGTTTTCGAGCAGTATGGTTTTTATTATATAGTATAAAAATTATATGGTATAACGTAAACGGGGAAATTAATGAAACGCTTTGCTACAACATAAGCATGATTTGTATTTACAGTAAGCTACTTAAAACAATGATATTTGTTAATAGAGGTTTCACTTGTCAGCTGGAATTGGTTTGTATTTTTTTAAGCTTCTTGTGTAGCTTTTTCTACGATGAGTCGCTTGCTGCACTTCTCGGTGAAGTGACCAACAGTAGTCCCCCGTCCTGTTGGTGTTCCAGCGTCCTTGGTAGCGTTTTACCATCACTTTAGTGTCCTGGTGAAAACGCTCTCCTTGCTCCTCACTCCTCACTAATATCTCCCATATTGTCCGGGTAGTAATCAAGGTGACTGTTCAAAGAGTGAACTCATTAAACATCGTAAAGTTTTAAACTTCTTTAACATTTTAGCTATAATAGAAACATATTCTGGGACTTTTTCATGTACTAAGAGCTTTGTAAAGACTTGCTTGAATGATACCCATGCTTCTTTGTCATTTAAGGACATTGTGGATTCAAAACTGACATCAAACATCAATTTTCTAACGTCTGGACTAGAATTCTGTGGAAGCTCCTAGGCAGCAGACTATACAAATTAACAACGGACTTTGTGGGTGGCTTTTGTGCACCACGTATCAGGTGCGGGACGAGGTCAGCGTAGTATGTGGCTGGTAATACGCGCAAACACGGAAGCGGCCCACGTCAGTTGATCCAGCGTAGTCGCATTGTATTGCTGGTGTTATGTTTGTGTGACTTGAGGGTAGTAGCAAACCGGTGGTCGTTAATTCTCTCCCTCTCTCCCCCTCATGGCCTCAAGTGTCCCACAGTTGACGTTTTATACTCCTGGGGCGAGGGTCAATGCAGACAGAAATGCATCTGTGTTGGTTAAACAAGATTGTATTCGCAATAATTGTTCAGTCTTGTTCTTATAGTGCCACACGCGTGGTAACACTGGGGAATTGCCTGTGGAACTGTGTACCCTGGTTACATAGACTAGATGCATACTAGATGCTTGCCCCATTTAGTGTGAATAAAGGACTGGTGAACTGGTAATGTGTCATAAGTCACAGTCGGCGTCCCCTTTTGATATTGGTTGCTGAGTGTATGTTTAATTAAAATTCAAGTACAGAAAACTTTGTTGCGCCCACCAGGGCTGCTCGCTAATTCTAAGTTGAATGTCGTGCACGATGCTCCTTAAAGCTAATTTTACTATTAATACAAATCTGTTACTGTTAAGGTGATCTATTTTAAAATATGCCTATCGTAAGGCGTGGAAGCAACTTAAGCTCTGGTGATGCTTTTGACCATATAAATCATAGAGTGTAACGCTGTACGGCTAAGGTAGAGCAGTGGTCACTCATAGTTTTGTGTTGTGCTGTCCTGTAGTGATTGGTAACCAAAGGTTCATTAGTTGTTAAACGTGTTGTGAATTTTTTTTCTTTATTTTTGTTTTGTTTTTGAGTCTTCACCCTTTTGACTGGTTTGGTGCGGCCCGGCACGAATTCCTCTTCTGTGCCCACCTCTTCATCTCAGAATAGCACTTGCAACCTACGTTCTCAATTATTTGCTGCATGTATTCCAATCTCTGTCTTCCTCTACAGTTCTTACCCTCTACACATCTCTCACGTACCATGGAAATCATTCGATGATTTCTTAACATTTGTCTTATCATCCATTCTCCTTGTCAGCGGCTACCACATATTCCTTTCCTCTCCGATTCTGCGCAGAACCTACTTATTCGTCATCTTACCACTCCATGTAATTTTCAACATTCGTCTGTAGCACTCCGTATGAAATGCTTCGATTCTTTTCTGTTCCGGTTTCCCCACACTCCATGTTTAACTACCATAAAATTTTGTGCTAAAAACGGACATTCTCAGAAATTTCTTTCTAGAATTAAGAATTATGCTTGATACTAGTAGACTTCTCTCGGTCAGGAATGCCCTTTTTGCCTGTGCCAGTCTACTTTCGATGTCCTCCTTGCTGTTATTATTGTCTGTTAAATATGGTACAGTTTGCTATGATGAGATAGCTCTCGTCGACGAAAATATATGGAATGCAATTGGAATTTGACTATTGGTTTTGACTATTTTAAAGTGGAAACCTGCGAAATATGTTAAGAGCTGAAACTGATCATATGAATTGAGTTTTTATTTTTAAATGATTAAAGTCAACTTTTCAAGTAATAGTATAACTTGGAGCATTTTATTAAATTTGAATCTATTTTAGAGAGTTTGTTAAAGAGTACAAAATCCTTCATTTTGCGTTTATGGAATTACAAAAGCATAATATTTTCAAAATATCTTTGATACCAAGCCTGTACTCTCTTTGTGTTGTCTGTCGTATTTTAAGACTGCTAACGTTGCAAGTGGTTCCTGGTCTCAGTCGCAGGAAGGCGTCTGTGACTACTTGCTAGGGGATCCGTGGTACCCGACGTCGCCTCCCAAACTGGTGGTGTCGCAGCCAAGCCGAAATCTCCACTGCAGCCTGTTCCACATCTCCTCTTAAACCACTGGACCGATTTCAACCTAACCTGGTTCACATATCACTTATTGTCAGCATACAATCGGGGTGGGCGTAAGAACCTACCCATCAAATGGGTGGGGGGTACTCAAAAACCAGTGTAGCTCACAATGAACGAATACCTATACATTTTCCATCCATTATGTGACAATGAGAGCATTTAGTGATTGAAACAAATTCTGCACATAGCTTCAAACCTTTTAAACTCTTTCTCGCTAACAGTCCCCAAAAAACGATGAAAGAAAATGGTTATATCGCTTACTACATTTTCGCTGTTTACGCAGTAAAACTGCCACAAGAGAAATGACGTTGTAATTTATTATACCTTTACTACCAACTCTATTCACAACACAGTTCATGGACAGTATCCACCGATGTCTCTGAATGCACGTTCAAAAATATAACGATATATGACACGCTGTTCAGGAGAAATGTCGTGAAATACTGAGACGTGGAAAAACTGCTGTTTGATGCACGGCGCTATAATTTATTACTCATCTACAATTAACTCTATCCACAACACGTTTCTCAGACGGTATCACTGGAGGTACCTGCAAAATTATGTCGTTGTACAATACATAGTTCAGGAAATACGACGTCATAAACATTTTGTAGCGTGAAAATAAAACTCCAGGACGTAATTCGTTGGAAATAGAGGTAGAGTATGTGTACAAATAAGTGTGAAATTTATCAAATATATGTCAGATTCTTGGTTAAAATCTCCCTGGTACTATATCAATCGAATTTGGTACAAATATCATTTAAGATTTGGAAATAAATACCGTAGAGTAAGAAGCACCTGCGTTCTGTTGGGTTGGGGGTGTTAATGTGCAGAGAATGCCGGTGTGGAAGAGATGGGCAGACATACGTGCAGAAGGAGGAGATGAATACAGAGGAGGTGGACAGAGAGAGGCGGAGGAGAAAAGGAAATGATAGAGGAGACAGGGGGATATGAACAGCGAGAGGGAGGACAGTAAGACAGGGACAAAATGGAGGAAGACACAGAGAAGCGAAGGAGGATATGGAGAAAGAGGAGAGAGGAGGAGATGGAATTAGAGGGCGGGAGGCGGAGATGGGCCAAGGCCGAAGTAGCAAATGGACAGAGTTCGGAGCAGTAGATCGACAGAGAAAAGTGGGAGGTGCAGATCAACAGAGAGAGGGACAGGAGGAGACTAGAATAAATGCGTACCCGAACAACCGTGGGTACTCAGCTAGTTCATTAATAAATGCCATTCAACGCAACCTCGTCAGTTACCAAAATCACAGCCCTCCACTCCCAACCACGAAAACCTCCCTTCTCTCTGTGTGTGTGTCTCTTTATTTTTGCTGGGAAATTCCATATTATCTTATTTTGCATCAGCTTCTAATATATTTTAATGCATGCCCGATTCTCGCTACCAGGAAATTCGCGTTATGTCAGTTATTGTAGACTGTTTAAGTATATGAGGATGTTGGCGGAAGCTACACAGAAGCACTTAATATACAACCGAGAATAAATAAAACTACAAAATCAGATTTTCCGGTCATTTCATAGTTCTACCACCACAAACAAAAAAATTAAATTCCCATGTCAATTCCTTCCTGAGTGAGAACACAGAGTACATGGACGGACATATCGTAGGTGGAGCTATTTCGATGTTTCACATTGATACTACTCGTTCACAAAATAGGTCGAGGAGAACAGCATCATGGAAGAAAAATTAAAATTGGGTTCCTGATGGCTTCGAGATCGACTATACCATTAGAAAAGGAAGAAAGAAGGAAGACTCCGGTTTCACGTCCCGTCCACATAGACATCATTAGAGACGGAGCATTAGCTCGCAACGTTTTAAGCAAGGTGAAGGAAATCGGCCGTGCCCATCCAAAGGAAACATGCATGAAATTTGCCTGGAGACATTTATGGAAATCATGGAAAACATAGGTCTCCATAGCTGGATACTGATTTTAATCTTCCTCCAGAGTGAGAGACCTGTGTACAAAGCACTGCGCCACCTTGGTCAGTTTTAGCGTTCAATAAATAATTCAAAACATTTTTTCTCGAACAATTTCTGCTGGAAAAATGCAGAATTTGTTGTGGGACATTCAGGAATATTCCCGCTTCAGCCCCTATGGTTTCACGAGGTTCCGGTACTTGTGGCATTTTACGTTGCCTTCAAAATGGTGTCTGTGACGTTGCAAGTGGAGAACTGTCATTGAATCTCTCTTAGAGGAAAGCCAGAGCATCGCAATTATTGATAGGCGCTTTCAGAATGTCTACGGACGCCTGACAGTGAACAGAAGCACAGTGAATCATTTGGCGAGGTGTCTGTTATCATAGTAACAAAGTCCCGGAAACCTGTCCGATCTCCTGTTTGCTGCCGGCGTCGCACAACTGTGACTCCTGCTTTGTTGGAACGAGCGGACACTGTCAGTCAAGGTGATCGACGGATCGGAGTCGAACACCTCGCTGCACAACTGGACGTCTCTACCGGTGGTGCTGACATACTCGTCTGCCAGCTGGCGTACTCTGTGTGTCCACTGGGTTCTCGCCGCCTAATAGCAGAACATAGAGGGACTGCTTGCGAGTCACGTGGCTGTTTGTGACAAGTTTTTGTCGAACACCGCCTGTGACGATGAAACATGGGTTCATCACTTAGAAGCGTTAACATGCACCCTACAGCCGGGTGCCACCTCTTCCATCTTTTTGGCCCAATGAAGGATGCCCTACGGCGGAAGCACTACGTGGATTATGGTGAGGTTATTGATGTAGCTAGGTTTGGCTCTGACGTGGGCCAGTAGAGTGGTACCCAAAGGGTATTCATGGCCTCCAAGTAAGACGGCGTAACGCCGTGGTACAGAACAGACATTATGTTGAAAAATAAGATTTTGTAGCCAAGAGAGTGGGGAATCGTATGAGGTACTGGAATCCCGAATAAAACCAACTTGCTTTCAGAAAAAAATGCGTTGCATTACTGATTGAATATTTTTTGTAATTTAATTTTATTTTATTTTATTTATTTACTTATTAATTTTTTTTTTTGAAAAATTATGAGCAGGTAGCTGACTCGGCCTTTCTCACTGAATAACTGAGTTCAGCCTGTGCTTCTGACAACGATAGGCATATATTCAATAGATAATGGCCTTCGGACCCAAAACTGGTATTGGTATTTTTTTAAAAAGAAGAATGTATCTGTTGTGTTTATTCGATTGTCCAAAATGGTTTAAATGGCTCTGAGCACTATGGGAATTAACTTCTGAAGTCATCATTCCCCTAGAAATTAGAACTACTTAAACCTAACTAACCTAAGGACATCACACACATCCATGCCCGAGGCAGGACTCGAACCTGCGACAGAAGCGGTCGCGCGGTTCCATACTGTATTGCCTATAACCGCTCGTCCACTCCGGTCGGCTATTCGACTGTCAATCAGTACTAGATTTAGGGGACCTACCACACAATGCTTCATAATTTGGAAAAGAAATTTATTTGGCAAGAGTTCCGAAAACGTATTGGATGGTTTGAAATGAATGTGAACTTCGCTTGCCCAGTGTTTTAAATCCGGTGACGCTTATCTCGGTAGAAGGCTAGTATTCATATTACAATGTACGCTTTTTCCTACTTCGCATAAATGCTGCGTGTAAAGAAACATAATTTTACATAATATACGAGACGATTTACAGTCAAATAAAACCATTCCGCGATAAGATTTCATTAAAAGCAGCACTCATAAATTGCAGTAGCACAGCACGTCACACCGGTAAGTTCTAAAGCGAGTGCATTAAAAGGCTTCACAAATTCAGCATGCTGCTGTTAGAAGGCCGCGTCCGAGATTTGCAGCCATAAATGAATTCCGTAACGGCGCGCTCCCTTCCTCCCGTGATAGTTTAAGGACCTAGTCGTAATGGTCCATATTTCAAGCGACGAACAAAGGAATGTAATTCTTTTCGAATTTATGGACGTCTGTGCGTGAACTGCCATATTTAATATTCCAAAGCGCATTATTCACGGGAAATATGAGGCCGTGAATGGCGGGTGATGTTTTTTACGCAGCAAACTGTAATTCCTTTTCATTTACGCAGAGTGCCTTTTCTGACAGCATTTGAACAGACGATAGCAGAGAAATCAGTTTATTTTAAAAAGTCCCATCCGAGTAACAGAGCAGAGCCAAATTTGGTGCTCGGCTAACTGATTGTTTTTCTAATCTTTTTTATTCAGAGTTTTATTCAGATTCTCACGATGTTCGTCACTTTTCTTACGCTTAGAATGTTAGAGGCGTCCTCTTATAAACAGTTGTATGCGTTAAACATTATTCAACAGTAACTGAGTTCCTGCTGAAGACATCTCTGGAAAAGTGCGGTGTACACAGTCTGCTACAGTTCCAACATACATTGTTCTTTTATGAAAGAGTAGAATGCAGTTGGTGCCCATTGTGCTATTTAATTGCAACTCGTGCAGTGAACAGATTCTTGACGTATTCCTAGCTCGAATATCTATATACGTGCATTAAAGCGCATCGCAAGGGAAATATAAACAAAACAAAACAAAAAATTTACGTGTGGCAGGAAAGAAAGCTTCAAACTATATCGCGGATACAGCACAAGGCGGGTGGCAATTGACCGAAGTTGGAATGGCCTACATGGAGATACCCGAAACAGTTTGTAATTCCACTTTGTAGCTACATAGGACTCACAGTAACGCCATACGGTTTGACTCACGAAGATCATGCCTATCCAACACTTTACACTTGACTTTCGGCTTCTGATACTGCCCTCCATCTCCTTACATTGTGTAAAAGTTATCGTCTGTATGTACCTACTAAAAGGAACATCCTTCATATCCTCTTGGTCCACTGAATAAACAATATAATCAAACTGCAGTCACTGGTACATAATAATTCCTCTCCGACAAGAATTATCAATGTACTAAAATATGCCTATACAAATCCGGATATTTAGAGGATCACCCGAGACATTTTGAAATCCTATTGAATTAAATACTGCTGAATTTTGCGTTACGATTTTCTCCGTAGTGTGTATTAAACAAACAAATTTCGTTCATTTTACGTGTATGGTCTAAAATAACGTTATATTTTAAGCATTTCTTTATGGATTATCAGTATTATAATGCTTTTCTATCATGATAGTGATTTACTTTTCCAATTAACAAAAGACCCTATGTCAAATGGTTAACTACAATACAATAATTTATCAATGTAAAATGTAAAAATCAGTTTCACCCATAAAACAAGTATAAGTAAAATAAGTAATTAGAATAATAATGAATGTTTAGATTTTTAAATGAGGGTTGTTGAGAATACGCCGACAGCACAATGTGTACAGCTCATTTTCCAAAAATTGTATTTCACAAAGCACTTTTTTAGAAAATTGATGTATGTCGCTTGAAAGATTATTTAATGTAAGTCGAAGGAAAAGTTTTATTTTTAAAAAGTAATTAATGGTGGTGGGGTTATTTGCAAAATTTCAAATTTTTGCAAGAGTTGATTATAAAGTTGTCAAGGATGGTAATTGTGTATCAACTTTTATATGAAGAATCATTGTGAAGATACTCTTCTGAACCCAATATGTGAAATTACTTTTAAGGGTGTGTTTTACCCTTTCAACGTGAAATTGAGCCAAACAAAAGTTTCATCAAGATCGTTTGTTTAGACTTGGGAATGTTCCCTTATTAACAGGGGAAGCTGTAGCGATCGTCGGCCGGTGACGTTTTCCCAGATCTCACCCGAAGAGCAGACTACTCTTCTGCAGGTGCACTGGTACCGAGAGACCTCCGACCTAGCAGTTTTGTACCGTGGGTTTTCAGACCAGAGCCTCCCCACTGTTGACTTCCGACAGCCGCTCATCAGCAGTGGATGTTTGAGTTACGGAGTGCCCTCGAAGACAGCCATCGTTTCCGTATGGTTTCATAGGACTCCGCTACTTGATATCTATGCACTGTAAGAAATAACTGCAACAACTAAAGGGAAACCGCGTTCTGGAGGATGGTCGTGGATACCAAGTGCACGAAAAATGGCGGGCCGGGGTGGCCGAGCGGTTCTAGGCGCTACAGTCTGGAACCGAACGACCGCTACGGACGCAGGTTCGAATCCTGCCTCGGGCATGGATGTGTGTGATGTCCTTAGATTAGTTGGGTTTAAGTAGCTCTAAGTTCTAGGGGAATGATGACCTTAGACGTTAAGTCCCATAGCGCTCAGTGCCATTTGAACTATTTTTGAACAAAAAATGAGTTCAGGATACGAACTGGTTGTTAGTTAATTCCGGAGTTAGTGCCAATACCGTTAAAAATTGCATGTGTTTAAGTCCTGGCTGTAAGCTTATTTTCTTACCTACTTGACGAAACAGATGTGCAGATTAGGAAAGGGCTGCATAACTGCAAGAAAGGATTCTACGAAGAAGAGACAGTGCCTGCTTTCCACATTTTTAAATTGGTATTTCATTAGTTGAGAAACAAAGGTGTAGAGTGCTTCACAAATATTCCAGATTACGAGAAATTCAAAACTGCATTCTGTAAAGCAGAAAACCTGCACAGTTTCGGAGATTCAGCTGAGCAGAGACATTTTTAAACTAACTGAAAGTAAAAGTTTTTTTGAAAACTGAGGAGGGTCTGTTACTACCAAATGAGATTTGATTTTAGATTGCGAAGAAGCGGAGAAAATCGTGCGTGAATGTGAAACTGTTCTTATGGAGGGATGGGACATTTGACGGTTGTTCGAAGCAAGCAAAAGAAAAAAAAAAAAAAAAAGAAAAGGAAAGAAAAGAAACTGCACACCATACACATTGACGTCGGACAGACAGAAAAGGAGACCGAAATATTTCCTGTTTTATTTCCTTTGCTCACAGACGAACGTCAAAAGTCATATGGTAGACTTTTTCTCTGGATTGATAAATAAGATGGCTAGATCGTCACCGAATATGTTATTTAAAAGGCTAAAATAAAAGCTATGATCGCAGGGTACCATGAAACTTCTCTTTTTGTTGGAAATTTAACCTTCAGCAAATGTCTGTGGAACAAAATACAAGAACTGGAATAACGGAGAAATACATGGTTAGAGCAGAGGTCCCACTGTGTTGCCGACTGCGTTCTGCAGTGGCACCTTTCACCACACAGTGTTGATGATGTGTGGTTTGTAACAATGGAGCTTTCGCTCACTGCAGCGAATCTCATAAAATTCGCAGGCTAAAACGTCAATCAATCGGTAGAAAATCATTGTACTCCAACTGAAATATGTAATGTTTTTAACCAACACCTCAGGACCGTGAATGCTGTCGAAGATTAACATAAGAAGATGTTTTAAATCTTTGGCTTTCTGGTAAATAAAGAAGAAGCAGTGAATGCCATAATTGAAATCAAACAAGATTCTATTGGGCTACCTTTTTAAAACAGGAGAAAATGATACAAACATCTCAAAAAAGTTTAAGAGACCTTATAAGAAGGTACAGGAAGAAGAATAAAGGCCGTATTTGAAGGGCGGTTTGCGATTCCTCACCAAGATTCAGAATAAAAGTTTATGTAGCAGACTCAGATCTGGTGCATTTCGGAAACACATGTGTGAAAAGAAGGACCTCGCAACACAATCACATCGTACCATATATCAGAATGTACAGAGGATCGCTCCAGCCGTTGTAACCCACTGAGTAGACTTCCGGGATTCACATCCACCATGGAGCACCATGGAGAATGGCTCGAAATCTTGGCAGGTTCAGTGGGATCCAATAAACTGGATGCATGTGACTAATGACCGCGCAGCTCACGAACACAAACTGGTCCTATCAGATTCATATCGGGTGACTTCCCGACGGAGTACACAAACGAGGGATAGGTCGACATGTATTTGGTATCGGGTGCATTCGGCAACCGAATTGCTGCTCCTCGTGCGTTTCCTCAAAGGCGCCTCCCCGATAACAATGTTTTTCGTCGCCTGGAGCAAAGCCTTCCTGAAACCGGTTATCTGCAGCCAAAAATAATTAACAGAGGTCGTCCAGGGACTAGACGTACTCCACGAAAAGAGGACACGACTGTTGAAATGTTCACCAGTCACCATGGCGGACTACCCGTGATATTGCAAGACTGTTCCAAATATTTCAAAGACTAATTCTTGAAGTTGCACGATGAAGAAATGCATCCGTATCATTACACGCTAATTCAACACAAGCGGCCAGAAGACTAAAGACACGTTTTGAGAAGGTATTTTGCACCGAGGGGAACATAACGAACATTTTTATAAATAACGTGATGTGGACTGACGAATCTAGCTTTTCTCGTGAAGGTGTTTTCAGCCTACACAACAGCCATTATGGAGCGGAACACATCTCACATGTTAACCGTGAACATGGTGAATCCCATGCTTTTGCCTAAACCTTTGGGATTGAATTGTAGGAAGAGTGCTTTTGGACCGTAACCTATTGCCTGACAAGTTATACGCAGCGCTGTTTTTCACGTATGTTTGGAATACATTGCCTGACGCTTGCAAAAAGTTTCACTTTCCGTTCGGCGAAAGCTATTATTTCAGCATGATAGTGCCCTTTGGAATGAATGTGAGTAACAATCCACAGGAATGGATTGGTCGTGGAGGTCCAACGTTCTGGTCTCCGTGTTCCCCGGACCTTAATCCACTAGATTTATATTTGCGTGGACACTTAAAGGAACGAGTTTATAGTACGTACACAATCTAATAGCTCCCGTGCATCTTCGGCGATAGGGGATGCAGGTGTGATGCGTAGGTTCCAGCAGAGTATGTTCCAAAGAATGGTGAACTGGTAGCAAATGGAAGGAGGTAGCTTTGAACATCTTATCTAAAGTGAACGTCGCACGTACACTTATATGCCGGCTCTGTGAAGATAAGCCTGAATATCAGATATACATAATGGAACTGCTGTACGTAGCATAATGTGCAATCTATTGTGTTTTTGTACTTCACTGTACGCAGACGATGATACAGTATCCACTATTATTTTCCATTAGGTTTATTTGAGCCATGTACGAAACAAAGTGGTCGTTAACCTCTGTAAGAAGTTCATGTTACGTCTTCATGTTTCTATAAAGGCAACAACATAAAGAAACACACAAGGTAGCGCTTTATGGAGGTGTGAATCGGATAAAGTTTTATGCTTAACTGAAAAAATGAGATATCTGACACAAACGTGACCATTCGACCGTCAGCGAGTCTGCATGACGGTTCCCCAGGGCATTGCCTCGTCTCACTGACCTAATGTGACAACTCAGGTACAGTACAGAGTTCATGCTGCCCGTTCTTGGTCACACTGCACGCATTTACAGCGTTGCCAGAGCCTCATTTTTGTAATTTCATTTCTGGAAAGCTACTGGCGGGTCTAGATTTTCCAACATACACTTTTGTCTTGAACTGGGATGAAGAATCGCATGCAAACCACAAAGGGCGGCATTATTTCTTCACACTGTATAAAGACTCAGGGGATTTAAGATATTTAAAATCTCTGGCTTTCTTACACAAAATGGAGTGAAAAATTAAAATTCCTTAAATAAGACAAGAAGTCCAATCATTTGCTGCAGTATCTGTCGAAAGAAGAAAAAGATAAGAATAAAAAAAAAAAAAAAAAAAAATTGAATAAAAACGTAAAAGGCCGGCCGAAGTGGCCGTGCGGTTAAAGGCGCTGCAGTCTGGAACCGCAAGACCGCTACGGTCGCAGGTTCGAATCCTGCCTCGGGCATGGATGTTTGTGATGTCCTTAGGTTAGTTAGGTTTAACTAGTTCTAAGTTCTAGGGGACTAATGACCTCAGCAGTTGAGTCCCATAGTGCTCAGAGCCATTTGAACCAAACGTAAAAGTAAGAAAGTTTAAACGTGCTTTGTCATTTCTAAGTCTGGGCAAAATGTGAAATAGTATCCTGATTACAAAACGGTCGTAGGAGCCCCACTGTTGCGGCTTCCTTTGACGGTCGGAATACCTGCGACCATACATATGTTGTCGGAAGCATCACGTTGACGTCACGGGTGTCAGTGACCACAGTGGGGAAGCCCACGACACTGAACAAGGACACCCGACCATAAACCAGAGCGTGACGGGCCTACAGTGCCCGCTAAGAACTGTACCAGGAAATTAGAAAACAGAAATAATTAAACGTAAGTCTGCAGGTTTTCTTCGCCGTTGTCACTGATGATAAAACTTTCAACAAGGAACCTCTTGGTTGTGAGGTCGCAAACGGTCAATGATGTTTGCGGCATTAGACGCACCATATGTCTATCATGCAACCACGATGCTGGCTGCTAATGGAAACAGAGGGCTGGGCTGGAGATATCCAGTGGTGGGCATAGCATGAGTCTACGGTGCGCAGCTGAACTGCTTTGTGGACGAGTAACTTACGACAGTGAAACAGTGTTAGTGATACAAAGCAGAGCAACGGCAACAGCAAATAAAGGATATATTGCATTACATCTACAACAACAGTTACCTCAGTTGTCATTTCGTCAGAAAGGAAACCAAGGAATTTCGGAGAGTGAACAAGAAGTAGAAGATGAAATATTATCGTTTCTGCAAGATGAGTCAGCGGAATGAGTGGTGTATACGCTCGACCGTGCAGACAATGACGGGAACAATGATGACGATGCCGGCCTAAAAAGTGAAAGTGTTACCGAAACAGGTGTCCAGTCATTTAGTTCATCATCCTTGTCGGACAGGGCACCATAAATCCCGTCTCTAGGGAAACGTAGCAAAGGAGAAGGAGTAGGCACTAAACATAATTACGTACATGGAGGATTATCCGCAGCATGGTAAAAATGCGATTATGAACAGATCTGGAATAAGTCCGCAGCAATACGACAATGTAGTACATAGGAAAACCTACGGATATTCAAGGGAGAATAGGCGCCCTCTTTACGGAAACTGGTGTTTCCGCGTTTCAGGGATGCTCGATAAAATTTACTGGATGCCGATGACATTGACCTACTTCGTTGTGCACATCAAATTGCGGGCGGCATAGATTACTGTGATTTCAAGGTTAGCAGTGGATGGTTGCACAACCTCAAACAGTGATATAGAACTGGAAGACATAAGATAAAGAAATGTCAAACAAAGCGTCAGCGTGACGATGCTCTGCAGACTGTGGAATCGGCCAGAAAATTTGTAAATTATATAAAAAAGACTTATCCCGTCGCTCAGTAAGGAATGTGTTTTCAACTCCGATCAATCTGGATTTGAAGAGGAAATGCGTATGAAAGACACTTTGGAAATTAGTGGTACCAAAAGAGTCGTATCAAGATCAACTAACATGAGTGTCTTAAGTCATTCGTATACAATTATGCTAATTGTTAATCTGGATGGTACATTCGCTGGAAATTTATTTATTGTGCTGCGAGACGTCGAAGGTGCTCTACCACCAACGATTCTTTCTCGTGTGCGTGATCTTGTAACGGATGTACGAAAAATTTACGTCACAGCACGCAAAAGCGGGAAAAAGGGCGTAAGACGACCACAGCTATGAGGTGAACATTGCTTTTTGCCGATTTCTGACAAAATAGCTTGCTTTTGCTTGATTTCTGATCTCCATATAAAAATCATACTCCTTTAGAGTAAACTACCCCTCCTCGAAAGTGTGTGACATTGCAGTTGATACCACTTGGAACTATCGGACAAATTAAGACTCTGGATGCTTGCTTTTTCCCTGCTTATAAAACATATTATGACACAATCTGCAGCTACCCCTTGCAGGATAGACAGTTTCACGATAAGCTCCACGACGGACCATTTGAATTTTCATGCCAATCACATTCCATCAATTCTCATCACCCCTTTACTCCAACATGATTCTAAATGCATTCTTTCAGAGTGGATGCCCAGCTGGACTTTCTGCACGGTTTGTAACTCCGATGGAGTTCGCCTTCGATCTTGATGGTCTGGACCTTGGTGCTGATCCTACATGACTACTGTCACGCGCTATTTCTTCATCAGGAGTTCACGGTGAAAGTAAAATGTAATACACAGATCCAATAGAACGTTGATCTCTGCACCGCCGGGAAACACATTTCCTGTCGCCCTCCCAATGCAAATGGCGAGTCATTAGCAGCTAATACTTTTTCCTGTCATAATTCTTAACACAACACTTTCAAATGAGCCTTACGAATGATTGTACTTGCGACCTCGCAGTCAAGGCGTCCCTTGCGAGTCTTAGGCCTCTTCGCCGGCCGGAGTGGCTGAGCGGTTCTAGGCGCCACAGTCTGGAACCGAACGACGAGCTACGGTTGCAGGATCGAATCCTGCCTCGGGCATGGATGTGTGTGATGTCCTTAGTTAGGTTTAAGTAGTTCTAAGTTCTAGGGGACTGATGACCTCAGCAGTTAAGTCCCATAGCGCTGAGAGCCATTTGAATCATTTTCTTAGGCCTCTTCATTTTCCTCTTCAAACTTTTGCAGTACTCGACATTTCGATTCCTCTGCTGTGATTTTTTTCCGTATTCCACTGATGTCCCTGGACGTCTGAAAACTGCCGAAGAACAGTATCGCACACAGCTATAGAAAGCGGGGAAAAGCCTTCCAACTGCTATTGGTCGACCGTCGTCACCTGATAAATACTGAATGCAGAATGAGAGGGAAAGGCCATCTTGTTCATTTCCCGGAAACTACTGTTGTGGCCACATGCAGTAAGCCTTGCTTCACGCAGTGGAGAATGGCGGAACAGAGGCACGCTGGTGACCGAGACGTTGCGGAGTAAAGCACGCACAGATAGCCTTGCTGAGAGCAGCAGTCTACCAACCGGCTGACGCAAGGACGCACAGAGACCGAGCGCCGAGCGAAACCTGTAGAGTGTTGAGTAAGGGGAAGTGAGGCCAGCACGCTAAGTTACGCTACAATACACTGCGTGAGTAATAACAAAAAGCTAACACCGAGGTTAAAAAACGTCCTCCTGTCGGATATAAATAGTGGAGTGCAGGCAGCAACGGACAGAAGCCATTAGGAAGCAGTTGGCTCTGAGGACGGACGTGGTCCGTGTCCGAATGTTCAATCTTTCGATTCCGGAAGTCTGTTCCAGCTCGCAGGAGTCATCTATTCGCCGCCAGATGTCAGCTTCAGCTCTGCGGGTCGGCCCGAGTTCGGTCGGCACCGTGGCTGACAAACTACAGCGAGAACTTCCAGCAGGACCGGCCGCAGCGCGGTCTCGGTCACAGGCGCCGCCGGGGACTGACGCACGGACTTCACGGCAGCCCGGCCCCACGGCACGTGGTCCGTCCACGACGGGAGCTCGTGGACATCGCGACTGACGGCTTCCCAGCCGCCGGTGCAGCAGGCGTCGGTAGCTGACCTCACGGCGACGCGGCTCCGTGAGCATGCCTACTAAGGCGCTGGGCGGCGACGAGTTCATCTCAGCCACAGGGCATCCTGGCTTCAGCGGAGAACTGGTGGCCTGAGGCTCCCGAGTGCGATCGGTGGCGCGCGTTGCGCTCATTGTCGGAGAATCTACACAGCAGCAGCCAGGCGGAGGGATCCGCAGGGCTGGGCAGCGATCAATTTGATCTGGTGATTTCACATGTCACCTGGGGGATAAATAAACTCCTGGAAATTGAAATAAGAACACCGTGAATTCATTGTCCCAGGAAGGGGAAACTTTATTGACACATTCCTGGGGTCAGATACATCACATGATCACACTGACAGAACCGCAGGCACATAGACACAGGCAACAGAGCATGCACAATGTCGGCACTAGTACAGTGTATATCCACCTTTCGCAGCAATGCAGGCTGCTATTCTCCCATGGAGACGATCATAGAGATGCTGGATGTAGTCCTGTGGAACGGCTTGCCATGCCATTTCCACCTGGCGCCTCAGTTGGACCAGCGTTCGTGCTGGACGTGCAGACCGCGTGAGACGACGCTTCATCCAGTCCCAAACATGCTCAATGGGGGACAGATCCGGAGATCTTGCTGGCCAGGGTAGTTGACTTACACCTTCTAGAGCACGTTGGGTGGCACGGGATACATGCGGACGTGCATTGTCCTGTTGGAACAGCAAGTTCCCTTGCCGGTCTAGGAATGGTAGAACGATGGGTTCGATGACGGTTTGGATGTACCGTGCACTATTCAGTGTCCCCTCGACGATCACCAGTGGTGTACGGCCAGTGTAGGAGATCGCTCCCCACACCATGATGCCGGGTGTTGGCCCTGTGTGCCTCGGTCGTATGCATTCCTGATTGTGGCGCTCACCTGCACGGCGCCAAACACGCATACGACCATCATTGGCACCAAGGCAGAAGCGACTCTCATCGCTGAAGACGACACGTCTCCATTCGTCCCTCCATCCACGCCTGTCGCGACGCCACTGGAGGCGGGCTGCACGATGTTGGGGCGTGAGCGGAAGACGGCCTAACGGTGTGCGGGACCGTAGCTCAGCTTCATGGAGACGGTTGCGAATGGTCCTCGCCGATACCCCAGGAGCAACAGTGTCCCTAATTTGCTGGGAAGTGGCGATGCGGTCCCCTACGGCACTGCGTAGGATCCTACGGTCTTGGCGTGCATCCGTGCGTCGCTGCGGTCCGGTCCCAGGTCGACGGGCACGTGCACCTTCCGCCGACCACTGGCGACAACATCGATGTACTGTGGAGACCTCACGCCCCACGTGTTGAGCAATTCGGCGGTACGTCCACCCGGCCTCCCGCATGCCCACTATACGCCCTCGCTCAAAGTCCGTCAACTGCACATACGGTTCACGTCCACGCTGTCGCGGCATGCTACCAGTGTTAAAGACTGCGATGGAGCTCCGTATGCCACGGCAAACTGGCTGACACTGACGGCGGCGGTGCACAAATGCTGCGCAGCTAGCGCCATTCGACGGCCAACACCGCGATTCCTGGTGTGTCCGCTGTGCCGTGCGTGTGATCATTGCTTGTACAGCCCTCTCGCAGTGTCCGGAGCAAGTATGGTGGGTCTGACACACCGGTGTCAATGTGTTCTTTTTTCCATTTCCAGGAGTGTAGATGTATTGATAATGGTTACAACGTCCTCCGTCAGCAGATGGTGTGCCGGCACAGCTATCAGCTATCAAGCTAACTTTGATTAATAATTTCGCTAGGTCGTGCGGTAGCGTTCTCGCTTCCCGCGCCCGGGTTCCCGGGTTCGATTCCCAGCGGGGTCTGGGATTTTCTCTGCCTCGAGATGACTGGCTGTTCTGTGATGTCCTTAGGTTAGTTAGGTTTAAGTAGTTCTAAGTTCTAGGGGACTGATGACCATAGATGTTAAGTCCCATAGTGCTCAAAGCCAATACGTTCGCTAAAAATCATGTCCTAAAGTTAAGATGACAAGAATTATCTCGGCTCACATTTACATGCCAAACTACCAAATGAACTACAAGGTAGAACAGAGGACGTATCTTAGCGTGTCTTGAAATGCCAGACCCGGACGCACTGACTACTCTTTGCACTTCTAGCTACGTCTTTAAACACGCTTCATGTCGGTTGGTTGGGCGTAACAATACTTCCTCAATTGCCGGTCACGACACCGAGGTAAGTGATAAACAACTAAAACAATTCCAAAGGATTTTCCGTACACTGGCATATTCAATTAAGCCGCACGCAACCCACCGAAGTAACTTGGCGACTCCAATACAATCGGCCGGCGTAGCTTATAACAGACTCGAAGGAGCTTGTCCTTCCGACCTCTAGGAAGACCAAACCACCGTGGGCGGTGGATCTGCCCTCACGACTCAACACGCCGTAGCCGCTGGCCCCGCTCCTTCGTTATCGGACTCGTCTTCTTGCAGTCCTGCCTATGTACACAGTCCCACATGACTCTCGCTCGCCGCCGATCCCGACACACCTCCCCAGCAGAGCGCACGCGCTGCAGTTGAATCCGCGCCGCCAAAGATGAGCACAAGACAAATAAGCATCGAAGTCGACTCAAAGATCAAAATGACGATCGATGGAAACTGGTATCAGAAACGCACCAGCTTACAATTTATTCCCTGATATCTTAACAGATGTCCTACCTTCGTTTCCGTTCTTGTAAGTGTTTTCCATATATCCCCTTCCTCGCCGACTCGGCGGAGAACCTCCTCAATGCATACCTTATCAGTACAGCTAATTTTCATAATTCTCCCACGTCACCACATCTCAAATGCTTCGGTTCTCTTCTTCTCTGAATTTCACTGCCGTATGATGCTGTGCTCCAAATGTCCATTCTTAGGAAGTTCTTTCTCAAATCAAGGCCTATGTATGATACGAGTTGACTTTTCTTGGCCAGCATCGCCCTTTTTGACTTTCTGCCTAGGTATGAGAATTCCTTAACCACATATACTGCTTTTTCGAAGTACAGATTGAACAGTAGCAGTGAAACACTACATCCCTGTCTTACTCCCTTTATAATCCGAGCACCTCGTTCCTAGTCTTCCACTCTTATTGTGCCCTCTTCCCTTTTGTAAACATTGAATATTACCTGTCTTTTCCTATAGCTTACTCATACCTTTCTCAGAATTTCGACCATTTTGCACCATTTGACATTGCCGAACACTTTTTCCAGGTCTCCAAATCCTATCGAAGTGTCTTGATTTCTCTTTAGTCATGTTGCCATTATCAACCACAACGACAGAACCGCCTCTCTGGCGCCTCTCCCTTTCATAAATCGAAACTGATCGTCATCTAACACGTCTCCAATTTTTTTTTTCCGTTCTTCTGTATATTGTTACTGTCTTGAGCTGGGATGCATGAGCTGTTAAGCTGATTGTGCTGTAATTCTCGCACTTGTCCGCTCTTGCAGTCTTCGGAACTGTGTGGATGATTTTTTTCAGAAAGTCAGATCGCACATCAGACTGATACATCTTTCATACAAAACTGAACAGTCGCTTTGTTGCAATGCCCCGGGTGATTTTACAAATTCTGTTGGAGTGTTATTTATCGCATCTGTCTTATTTGATCTTACGTCTTCCGAAACTCTCTTAATTTCTGATTCTAATATTAAGTTTCCTATCTCTTATATATCGGCTCCTGTTTCTTTTTCTGCTACGTCATCTGAGAGGTCTTACCCCTCTTGGAAGCTTTCAGTGTACTCTGCTGTCCTCTGCATTTAACAGTGGAATTTCCACTCCACTTTCAGTGTTAATACCCCCGTTTCTAATTTCACCGAAGGTTGTTTTGACTTTTCTCTATGCTGCATCAGTGCTTCGGACAACCACTCCTTTTTCGATTTCATCCCTTTTGCATACAGCCTTGTCGCCTTAGACTTCCCTCACTTTCTATTTATTTCATTCCTAAGTGACTTGCTTTTCTGCACTCCTGAATTTCTTTCATCAAGAGAAACTACTACTGCAGCAACGACAGCACTGACTCCTGCTGCCATGCACAAGTGCTGTTGAGTCAGCGCACGAGTCTGGTTACCTTCGGATTTCACTGTCTTTTCCTGATACATATCCAGAAAATAAACATTGAGCTGGACTAAGTTTGGAGCGCAGGTAAAATCTCGCTTTAAAAGTAATTTACGGGAAACTAATCTATGTTTCACGTCGACGCTGGACGTTGATGAGTAGTATTTGCTCGGGCTGACACTGGCTACACACTTCAAAATCTAAACTGCAAATATCTGCTTAAACACCAGAGAAAGTGCGTCTGACACCTGGAACACTTATTAGAAAAATGGTTGTGGCCCCACATGTCGGAAAAATCACCTGATATAGTTAACTGATTAAAAAGATTTAAATACTGTACAATAAAAATCTTTTCTTTTGATGATTTCCTGTGAAAACACAGATGGTGACAGTGTGGGCATGCAACTAAGTAGTAGTAGTAGTTGTTGTTGATGATGATGATGACGATGATGATGACGACGACTACGACGACGAGGACTGTGTCATTGACGATGTTGCCTGGGGCAAGTCCATGAAGATCACTTTCTAGTAAATACCATGTCAGCAGGAACGGATGAAAGAAGGGTTCGCTGTGTCTGGGGTAGTGTACGGAGTATGTGGTGTTTGGTATAAGCCACAGCAGCAGCCCAGGATTAATCCTCGAGTTAACAGGATGTCTAAGAATTGCAAGAAGAATTTCAGAAAAGATGGGATAAGCACCAATACATTAGTATGACGTCGTTAATGAGTCTCATTCGCATGTTATGCACATGAAGCTGAGTGTTTGTTTGTATGAGTACGTCCAGGATATCCTCCCAGACACCTAGATCGATTTCAACCAGATTTGGTACTGAAACAGCAGGCCTCATGAGTATCAGCACTGAGTGGTCCACAGCCTCCTAGGTCTAATAGGAGCAGAGATACGGGCAAAATATATTTTGGCGACTCCTAGTGTGTAGGTTTCCCTGCATGACAGGCATGTTGTGTGGTATCTATATTGGCCTGCCAAATTAACCTACTTTGAAGGGCAACTTAGATGTTGGGAGTAAGAAGTTGTTTTCCTGATTTAGACATGCAGGTTGCATGACATATGTGTTGTGTTGGAGTATGGGTCTACATTATCGAACTGGTTTCCATGGCAGCCTGCACATCAGGGGAAGTAAATGATCTCCGAGCCCCAAAAGTGTAGGCTGCCCTACATGATGGGTGTATTATGGGAGTAGGATCGGCCTGCTTTACTGAACTGAATTGCAAGGGCTACATATGGCAATGAGCAGGGCTGGGGAGAGGCTAAGATGGATAGAGGTGGGGACGGGCAGAAGGAAGGTGAGGAGAAAATGGACGGAGAGAAATGAGGATGGGGAGACTCATGAAGCATGTGGAAGGTGTTGAGGGGTGGTGCACAGGTGGAAAAGGAAGAGGGGAAGGTAGTTATGGAAAGAGAAATGGAGAGGGGGATTTTGGTAAGAGGGAGAGGCAGATAGATATGATCAGAGAGAGAGGTGGAGAAAATGGACAAATAGAGGGGGAGGAGCAGATGAAGAGACACAGTGGGAAGGAAGAGATAGGCAGGTAGAGTTGCAAGCTGAGGTAGACAGAGGAAGCAAGAAATGGGCACAGAGAGGAGGTTGGGGGGGGGGGAGGGGGGGGAGGAGTTGTGTTTGATACACTATGTGTCGAATGCATACGTGGGTGAAGCCCTGGAGAAAAGGCTACTTACTTAAATAGAACACAAATTTCTATTTCGCTTTTAACCCAAAAGTCATTTAGTCCATCATTTGGTACACACAACGTCACTGAAAAGATAAATGATCTTGAATGACAAGTTCATAGGGAACAACTACCCACAATCAGAGGCTGCACTACAAATACTTGTCAAACCTACAGACGTATTACGGTATTAACGGCAGTATGTCATCAAGACTTCGACCGCCATATTAAACATTATTCACTTCATTGTCCAGTTAATTCAGCACCTCCGACGACTGCACAACTTGTGCGTGAAGCATTGACTGTACTGCTGAGGAAATTACTACTCCTGTGAGGTGTGACTGTGGTACTAAGCGTCGGCGTTGAGCTGGTGACGTTCAATCGCATGTCGGTGAAGCCCATGTGACTCTACACTCAGCGGTAGCCAGCGCGCCGTGACACCGCGGAAGAGCGGCATTCGGCTCACGTGCCGCGCTGACACCGGAGGAGCAGACCACCACTCGCGGCGCATTAATTACGGAGCAGTCGCCGGGCGCCAGTCGCTGCTCGCGTGTGCACACAGCAGATCGCGCCACTGCGGAAGGGGGGGGGGGGCATAACAGCCTACGTGATACCGGCCGCCGTGTCGCACCGGCCGTGTCGGGTCGCATTAAGCCCCCCGTGTACCTTGCTCGTGCCTCTTTACTTTTGTTTCGAGCTTCACTCTCAGGTCGTAACACGATCTGTATGAGCTGTGTCAATGACGCTGATGTATACAGCTCCCGAACGTTACTGAGCTTTCAGCAGCGGTACAGTGTCTCTCGTTTGTTTTCTTGTCCATCTGTTTCCTTCATAACGTACCTCATCATGCGGATAGTTGATGTCTTACTGGAGCAGCTGCACTTTATTTCCCTTAAAATATGTCTTAGATCCATTCATAAAAGCTAAATGACGTTTGATGGCTACCGACGTGAAACATGTGTTAGTAGTCACCGCCACGTGTCGTAACAAAGCGGTAGACCTCCACGGACTAGCATGGAATGTGTACCACCACGAACATCTCGATCTAAAACCACCAAACTGATGCCTCAGCACTTCCATGTCTGTGATGTATCAGAGACGATTCTGTGCTTGGGGCGTCTGCAGCTGGGGTAATACATTTTACAGCAGGAACTCCGCAAAAAGATGCAACTTAACCCCATTTTATTAATGCACCAGAGGTTTCTGGACTTGGGGCATATAAAAATTAATACAAGAAAATAGCGTGGCAGAGACTATACATGGCCCTTCCTTCATAGTTCAAATGGTTCAAATGGCTCTGAGCACTATGGGACTCAACATCTGTGGTCATAAGTCCCCGAGAACTTAGAACTACTTAAACCTAACTAACCTAAGGACATCACACACATCCATGCCCGAGGCAGGATTCGAACCTGCGACCGTAGCGGTCACGCGGTGCCAGACTGAAGCGCCTTTAACCGCACGGCCACACCGGCCGGCCTTCATAGTTAAAACCATAATGTCCATAGGGCGGATAGTCAGTTAATAAAACGTTTGGTGACGCAATACATTGTAGGCCATGTAACAAGGATGCGCCTGGAAGTCAACACAAGACAGCCACCCAGGTGAGGCATTGCGGCCGGAGGCTACTGCGACTCACATGTTGTGCTAACTTGCTGGCAACTCCTTGTTACATGGCATATGATGTATTCCGTCACTAAACCTTTTATCAATTGACTATCCGCCCTGTGGACGTTTTGGTTTTAACTACGAAGGAAGGGCCACGCTGTTTACCATATTTTAATTTTTATACTCGCCGCATGCTGTAGCCGTAAGTACCGAAACCTGTGGTGCATTAATAAAATTGGTTAAAGTCACAACTGTTTGCAGAGTTCTTACTATAAAATCTGTGTTAAATGTTGATCAGAATTTCATCAATGATGAAGAAAGAAAATCCCTACACATACATAAGCATGATGGCTACCAAATGTATATAACGCTCCAGGATTTTTTCAGGTGGATATCGCAAAACGGCATGTCCAGAGGAGGTGCAGATAACCACTATCTTAAGGGCTCTGGAAAAAATCGAATCATTGTCACGACAGCTACTGGAGCATCATACCGAGGTATTAAACAGACAGCTCGCATTAGAACATTCAAAACGGGGTGCTAACAGTACTGGGTAGCCCAGGTGGCTGACTAGTGGGATAAGGATATCATGTAGAACAACGCGGGAATTATATCAAAATGTTAGAAGTAGTCACAATAAAGCTAAGTAGCCCATTACAAACAGTGCTGTAAGGTACTTAAAAGTGTTATTAGGAAGGGAAAGAGTATGTGGTATGGAAATAGAATAGCTAATTCACAGGATAAAATTAAAACCATATGGCCAGTTGTGTAGGAAGCGTCTAGTCAGCAGCACAAGGTCGATGATATAAAGTCAGTTCGCAGTAATAATATTTCTGCTACTGATAAATCAGATATATGTACAGTATTTAACAATCATTTTCTGAGCATTGCTTGTGAATTAAATAAAAATTTTGTTTCTACAGGAAATCATATAAATTTCTTAGCAAATGCCTTTCCGAGATTGATGTCTGAAATACTCCTCTGTTATACAGACAAGAGGGAGATTGAGTCAATAATTAAATCACTGAAGACTAAGGACTCTCATGGTTATGATGGAATTTCTAGCAGAATATTAAAGTACTGTGCTGCACATGTTAGCCCTGTATTTAGCCATATTTGTAATTTTTCCTTTAGGAATTGTCAGTTTCCTGAGCGATTACTCAGTAGTAAAGCCGCTTTACAAAAAGGGAGAAAGGGACAATGTACATAATTTTAGACGTATTTCTATGCCATCAGTGGTTGCAAATGTTATTGAAAAGGCTATGTATGTAAGGATAATTGATCATTTTATACCACACGATTTGCTATCAAATGTATAGTTCGGCTTTACAAGTCGTTTAACAACTGAAAATCCTATATTCTCTTTTCTCTGTGAGGTACAGGATGCGATAAACAAAAGGTTTCTAACGCTTGGCATATTTTTTTTATTTAACTAAGATATTTGATTGTGTTGATCACACAATATTACTCCAGAAGTTGGACCATTACAGAGTACGGGGAATAGCTCACAACTGCTCCACCTCTTACTTTCGCAATAGGCAGCAAAAGATCGTTATTAACAATGTTGATAACGGCTGCGATGTAGGGTCTGAGTGGGGTACTGTCAAGTGGGGGATGCCCCAGGGATCAGTGTTGGGGCCGCTCCTGTTCCTTATTTATATAAATGATTTGCCCTCTAGTATTACGGGTAACTCTAAAATATTTCTGTTTGCTGATGACATTAGCTTGGTAGTAGAGAATGTTGTGTGCAACATTGGATCGGTGTTAAATAGTGCAGTACATGACCTCAGTTCATGGCTTGTAAAAAATAAACTAAAGCTAAATCACAGTAAGACTCAGTTTTTACAGTTTCTAACAGACAATTCAACAAAATCTGACGTTTTAATTTCACAGAAAGGGCATATGATAAGTGAAACTGAACATTTCAAATTTCTGTGTGTTCAGATAGATAGTAAACCTTCGTGGAAAGCCCACGTTCGGGATATTGTTCAAAGACTTAATACTGCCATTTTTACTATTCGAATGGTATCAGAAGTGAGTGAGCGTCCGACACAACAATTAGTCTACTTTGCTTATTTTCGTTCGCTATTGTCGTATGGTATTATATTTTGGGGGTAACTCTTCCCATTCTAAAAGGATATTTTTGGCTCAGAAACGGGCGGTTCGGGCAATAATTGGTGTGAGTTCACGAACCTCTTGTCGACCTCTGTTCACGAGTCTGGGTATTTTGACATTGGCCTCTCAATACGTATATTCCTTATTGTCGTTTCTTGTTACCAATATTAGTTTATTTCCGAGAATAAGCAGCTTTCACCCGGTTAATACTCGGCAGAAATCAAGCCTGCATTTGGATCGGACTTCCTTAACTCTTGTGCAAAAAGGTGTGCAGTATACTGCTGCAGCCATTTTCAATAACCTGCCACTCGAATAGAATAATCTTAGCAGTAATCCATGCGCTTTCTAATCTAAACTGAAGAGTTTCCTCATGGGTCACTCCTTCTATTCTGTCGAGGAGTTCCCTGAAAAATTAAGCTGATTTTTAGTGTATTGCTGATAGTGTTTACTTAAACTTAAGGACTGACTTTTTAAGGTTCATGAACATTTATTTTTATCTCTTATTACGTTTATGTTGTAATTTCATGTACTGACACGTTCCATGACCTTGAGGATTTGGTCCTCAACTTGGTCCTACGGAACTTGACGAGTAAATAAAAATAGATAAATTGGTGTAATGATTACATGACGTGTAGTGACGATATGGGCAACATCTTAGCAAGAGGAAGAGGCAGGCACCCTTCCAGAACGACTACACCAGGCGGTGATGGATTGTCGCATCACTCTTGCGAGTAGACTGACGGGAACAGCTGAAACCCGTGCAGGGTTTACAGGCAGAGCGTCACCGCCGTCGGGAACACATTACTGCATGCTGGACTGAGGTCTCCACAGTCGACATCTACAGGAGTGAGTTGCTGCACAACTGAAAAAATTCACTATTAACGGAAACCTCCATATCAGAATGGTCCATTTTATAATATCTTAACTTATATCGGGTTCTGCCAAAAGCAGGTTACGGAACAACACCAATAGCGGTAAAAGGAAATAAGATACTGTTTAGAGCAATACTTCAGTAGTCTAATCATTATTTTCGACTATGAAATCTGAGCTGTGTTCTCTCAATAACGTATCAGACGTATAATGAGGAATTAATCTATTGAATTATCGTCCTGGCAGTAAGTTTATCTCCTTCTGAACCTATTCCATTTCCTGTGTGCCTATCGTTGTTGATATCTCCAGGACTAGAACAGCAGGAATCGACGATGGCAAAGCCCTCCAGACTATGGGTGAAATGAAGTGATCCTCTGTCACTGTTGGGCGGGAGCACCCATCTGATGAATGTACTCGACCAGGCAGGGAATCGAACCCGATCCTGCTGCTTGTCAGTCAGACAAACAGACTGCTCAGGCAGCATCTACATCTACATGGTTACTCTACAATTCACACTAAAGTGCCTGGCAGAGGGTTCATCGAACAATTTTCAGCTACTTCTCTACCATTCCACTCTCGAATGGGGCGTGGGAAAAAGGAACACCTAAATCTTTCCGTTTGAGCTCTGATTTCTCTCATTTTATTATGATGATCATTTCTTCCTGCGTTGGTGGGTGTCAACAAAACATTTTAGCATTTGGAAGAGAAAGTTGGTGATTGAAATTTCGTAAATAGATCTCGCCGCAAAGATAACCACCTTTTTTTCAGTGACTGCCACGCTAACTCGCGTATCGTGTCAGTGACACTCTCACCCCTACTGCGCGATAACATGAAACGAGCTGCCCCTCTTTCCACTTTTTCGATGTCCTCCGGCAATTCTCCCTTGTAAGGATCCCACACCGCGCAGCAGTATTACAGCAGAGGACGAACAAGTGTAATGTAGGGTGTCTCTTTAGTGGGGTTGTCACATCTTGTAAGTGTTCCGCCAACAAAGCGCAGTCTTTGTTTCACCTTCCTCACAATATTAGATATGCAGTCTTTCCAATTTAAGTTGCTCGTAATTGTAATTCCTAGGTATTTAGTCGGATTGGCAGCCCTTAGATTTGTGCGATTTATCGTATCCCAAAATTTATCGGATTTCTTTTAGTACCCATGTGGATGACCTCGCACTTTTCTTTGTTTAGTGACAATTGCCACTTTTCACAACATGCAGAAATTCTCTCTATATCATTTTGTAACTGGAATTGATCGTATGATGATTTTACTAGACGGTAAATTACAGCGTCAACTGCAAACAATCCAAGGGGGCTGCTCAGATTATCACCTAGATCATTTATGTAAACCAGAAACAGCAGAGGGCCTATGACACTACCTTGCGGAACACTAGATATAACTTCTGTTCTACTCGATGATTTACCGTCTATCGCTACGAACTGTAACCTCTCTGAGAGGACAATACTCCACACGCAATTTCATATACAGTCGCTTGTGAGAAACGACATCAGAAGCATCTTGGAAATTTAGGAATATGGAATCGATCTGAGACCCCTTGTCGACAGCACTCATTACATCATGGGAATAAAGAGCTAGCCGAGTTGCACAAGTACAATATTTTCGGAATCCGTGTTGGTTATTTATCAATAAGTCATTTTCAAGGTGATTCATAATCTTCGCGTAGAGTATACGTATGCTCCAAAAACCTAGTGCAAATTGAGGTCAGTGATATGGGTCTGTAATTCAGTGGATTACTCCTGTTTCCTTTCTTGAACATTGTTGTGACCTGTGGTACTTTCCATTCTTTACGAATAGACCTTTCGTCAAGCGAGCGGTTGTACACTACTGGGCATTAAAACTGCTACAACAAGAAGAAATGCAGATGATAAACGGGTATTAATTGGACAAATATACTATACTAGAACTGACAGTTGATTGCAGTTTCACGCAATTTGGGTGCATAAATCCTAAAAAATCAGTACCCAGGACAACCACCTCTGTCCGTAATAACGGCCTTGATACGCCTGGGCATTGAGTGAAACAGAGCTTGGATGGCGTGTACAGGCACAGCTGCCCATGCAGCTTCAACACGATACCACAGTTCATCAAGAGTAGTGACTAGCGTATTGTGACGAGCCAGTTGCTCGGGAACCATCGGCCAGATGTTTTCAATTGGTGAGACGTCTGGAGAATGTGCTGGCCAGGGCAGCAGTCGAACATTTTCTGTATCCAGAAAGGCCCGTACAGGACCTGCAACATGCGGTCGTGCATTATCCTGCTGAACGGTAGGGTTTCGTAGGGATCGAATGAAGGGTAGAGCCACGGGTAGTAACACGTCTGAAATGTAACGTCCACTGTTCAAAGTGCCGTCAGCGAGAACAAGAGGTGACCCGAACTGATGCAGCAGGACGTAGATCTCGGGTTATAGTGGCAAGGCAAACATGTAAAAGACCACATTGTAAAGAACAAACAGTATTCCTGTCTAGTAAATTAACGGTCATCCTTGAACAACAGATTAAATTGATTCAGAGAATTTCACGAATAAGGCTATATTGTATTATACATAATTAATTAAACTGTATGCCAACATGTACTTTTCACTTTTAATCGTGAAATGTTTGAAGTGTTCAGTTTCACAAATGTTGTCGCAAATACGTGACATATCCAACTGTATCTGATATGTGCAATATATCTTAAATTTGATATGATGTACTCTATAACGTCTCATTAGGGTGGCAAAATGTTTTATTTGATTAATCTTTCAAGTAGAAATGTATTCGGTTATTAAGGGTTTAGAACTTCTAAACTACGTACCGGACCACAGCTCGAAACTGGGGCCTTTGGTTTTCGCGGTAAGTGTTCTACCGACTGAGCTGTCCAAGCACGACACACGACCCGCCGTCACAGCTTTACTTCCAGCACTACCTCGAATCCTCTCTTGCTGCATACATCAGCAAGGAGTGCGGCAGTTATAATCTGCAGAGATTTTGAAATCAGCGGCCTTTCCACTGTAGAATGAATATTCAGTCAGTTATTATAAGAGTAATTTTTGCAGTTGAGTCAGATCAGGGTGAGCATTTGGTTTTTACTGTATACGCTTCTGTAGGCCTGCGGTTCGTAAAGCAGAGCATTGATGACATGACACATATGTGGAGCTTGTCTCCAAAAGGCATCAAATCAAAAAAAATATCAAAAATGACTTATAGTTGGCAGTCTCTAATCAACAGCTTGCTGGATTCAACGCATAAATATTTTCTTGCAAATCTCTTATTCAGAGGTAGTCAAATGCAGTATTTTACACCAAAAATACCAAATCCCTTTGACCGTTCGTAGCAAGAAGTACCAAATCCTCTTGCACTGATCTGGCTGAGTGCTGTGTCGTCACAGACTCAGTCAGACAACTTAAGTTTGTTATTGTGTTATTTCATGCAACATTGTTGAGTTTTCTGTTGTGTTCGTTTATGGTGAACATTAAAAATGAACTCTATCCATTGAATATGCCGACGGGCCTGAATTCACAGAAAAGCCAGGGAAACGTAAAAGATCGGCAAATACGTGGAAGCGAAGATCTGCAAATACGTGGAAGGGCATTGTTTTGAAACACGAAAAGCATTGTACTTCTGAATGCTGATAACTTCTGCATAGTATTGTGCATATCAAAAATGGTTCAAATGGCTCTGAGCACTATGGGACTTAAATTCAGAGGTCATCAGTCCCCTAGAACGTGTAACTACTTACACCTAACTAACCTAAGGACATCACACACATCCATGCCCGAGGCAGGAGTCGAACTTGCGACCGTAGCGGTCGCGCGGTTCCAGATTGTAGCGCTTAGAACCGCTCTGCCACAGCAGCCGGCTGTGTGCAAATCAGAAGATGATATGACGCGTGAGAAAAACAGATATTGGAACACTGCAGATGCTGTCAGTCAGCGAAACATTCAAATCCAGTATATTGTTGTGCACTTTCCTAGCCGGCCGGTGTGGCCGAACGGTTCTAGGCGCTACAGTCTGGAAACGCGCGACCGCAACGGTCGCTGGTTCTAATCCTGCCTCGGGCATGGATATGTGTGATGTGCTTAGGTTACTTAGGTTTACGTAGTTCTACTTACTAGGGGACTGATGACCTCAGTAGTTAAGTCCCATAGTGCTCAGAACCATTTTGAACTCTCCTAAAGGAAGAAGGCCTAATCTAGGAAAGAAAGAATGGTCGAGCAAGAAGAAAGCTGTAAGATACAGGATACAACGTGCTCTTCACGGGTAGGTCTCTGTTTGTAGATCTACATTTCTAAGTATTTTTAATGGTGGGAGAAGGAAGGTTGAGTATGCAGCTGATAAGAAAATATGAATAATGGGGCAGCAATTTCTGAGAACAGGGCTGGTGCTCGGCTTGGTAATATTATGAAGAAACTACAGGCTGAAATTATAACTCACACCACAAGTTTTAAATGCACAGAACAGCACCGAAGGAGAAAAGATACCATTAAGAAAATATTTACCTCCGGAATTAACTACACGTAAGATCATCATGATAAACTAAAGGCTATGCCTTCTCTATTTAGCCACGTCCCTCTCTCCATTGTCATCCTCTTCAATTCTTCATACGATTTTATCCCCATATCTTCTTTGATGCTATTAAAATACGTTGTTCTTGGTCTGCCTCTTGGTTTTTTCCCTAAAATTTTTCCTTCAAATACATTCTTTAGGAACTTGTTGTATCTCATATTGTGCCCTATCATTTTTGATTTTCTTCTACCTTTATAATTTAGCAGCGTTCTGTGCTCATTCACATTACTTTTTCTATCCACCCAGCTTGGTTTCGGCATTCCTCTCCATATCCACATTTCCAATGCTTCCAGTCTCTTTTTCTCTGTCTTTCCCAGAGTCCATGCTTCACATCCGTATGATGTGTTATTCGTTCACGAGGTATAATTTGTACACTTTTAAAATAATTCTTATCGAAACAGTACCAAATGCAAAATTAAATTACCAATAACTGTAGAATAATAATAAGGAATACCTTAAATTATCGCTTATCAGTGAGTCCCAGACAGACTGTATACTAGCTGTCGTTTGCACACGAGAACTATTGTGGCTACAGGGAATTTTTCTGCTCTACTCAAGAATCTGCCCAATTTGGATTGATAAATTTAGAAACGAACTCCACGTATGTAGCCTTGTCAGGTTAATGTGTTTTATTTACTCCTTATCACAATCGTATATAGAATAATATTGCACAGATACTACGACTTCATATGCTGGATACGAAAGCTGCAGTAAAGCCACTCCCCAGCAGCTCATAAATTTTAATAACATTGCACTTGTTCCGAACGAAAAAAGTATATTTTTAATAAAAAAAGGAAAAAAAGTGAAATTCGTGAAGAACTGTAATTTATGGAGAGTGATTCCTCTCCAATTCACATCTATAGTAAAAATTCAGGGTATGCATTTGATGGAGCGAAAGCCGACGTAAATTTCCATAATGTCTACTGAGTTTTAACGAGTGGGGAAAAAAGGACACGTTTCCATGACACCGCGTGACGGCTGCTGACAATATTTTCGAGAGGCGCAATGCTATGGTGCAGAGTCGTGCGTCAGCCGAACGGGGCTGTCTGGTGCGCGAACCCGTAATTGCATTTCCATTGTAAACAGCTGCCCCTGAGAGCGAGCAGAGTAGTTGAAACGCCTACGCAGCGATGCAGCTGCAGCCGCGCCCCATCAGTACTGAACGCTCTCGAGGGGGAATCTCTTGCGTCAAAGTTGTGTTCCAGTCGGTTTGAGAGCTACCGTCGGGGGCAGACTGCGCGCCGCGCAGAACTCGGCTACCTGTATCATCTGTTTCATAGAAATTCCAGCCATGAACCACCAACACGCGAATCGGCTTAAACTTCAGGAAAAATGAATTTACCGTCCCGTCAATATCGAGTTCATTAGTAACGATCCGAATAGTTACAGTGTCTCCAAAAGTACCAAATCCTAAAAAAGAATATCAAGAAATGACACAGGTTTGGAAGCCTCTACTTAACAGCTTACTGGATTTAACACATTTTTCTAGCAAAACTGTCAAATCTCTTATACAGAGATAGTCAGATGCAGAAAGTTTCGTCCGATTTCAAAACTTTACCTTCTACGCGAACTAAGTAGAAACTTGGGGTGAATTTTGCATAGACCTACAATGTTTTTAGCTTCAAAATGATACTCTGATGTTATCAGAATATATCTTTCACATGCACGCGTATATAACCTTGTGTAATTTTTTCAACAAGCTAACATTTAGGACGTTAAAGCTGTAGCAACAAATCCAATCCCCAGCAATTCTTTAATGACATCGTAAGGAGCCTGGATTTGGGTTCAAATAGTTCAAATGGCACTGAGCACCATGGGACTTAACATCTGAGGTCATCAGTCCCCTAGAACTTAGAACTATATCCAAGGTTCTCGGGTGTCCAACCGGATCCGTTCGTCGAAGTTCCACGATATTTCGGCGGATAACCGTTCCGTCATCATCAGGTGGTGCTGATGGAATGATCTGTCTGCGCTGTGTCCGTGGTATTTATGTCCGCAGGGTCCCGAGTCGTACCCCGGCGCGGGCGGCTGGCGGGGCGCCGCGTGGTGGGAGGGGTGGGGGAAGCTGCAGCCACGCCCGGTGGTCGGCGCAGTCCATCTCCGTCCGCCGTGGCTGAAGGATCTCGCGTCCGCTCGTGCCGTTGCTCTTTGATGGTGTTTAATAACGGTTTCCAGGCCTTGCTAAGTTGAAACCCGGTGTCCCTGTTGATGAGGTTATCTGTTACTCGAATTTCTATGGCCTCCTTGTAGATACTGTCCCAGTAAGCACTCGTGGCGGTCAGGATGTTTGTCTCTTCGAATTTCGCTGTGTGTCCGGTTTCAATGCAGTGTTCTGCCAGGGCCGAATGGCTGGGTTGGCGTAAGCGGGTGTGACGTTCGTGTTCTTTGCATCGGTCCTCGACCGTGCGAACTGTTTGGCCGATATAGGATTTGCCATAGCCGCACGGGATTTTGTATACGCCCGCTTTCTTCAGCCCTACGTCATCTTTTGCCGTTCCTAGTAGGTCACGAATCTTTGCTGGTGGCCGGAAGGCTGTGTCAATCTTGTGTCGCCGTAACAGTCTCCCTATTTTTGACGACACGTTGCCAGCAAACGGCAGAAAGGCCAGAGCTTGCTTTTCTTCTTCGGGTTGTTCTTCATCTCGGTTCTTGCAGCACTTCTGTTGTCGGAAGGCCCTTTGGATTTGGCGGTTGCCATACCCATTCTTGCGGAACACTGTCTCCAGGTGTTTGAGCTCCGTTGTCAAGTTCTGTTCATCAGAGACCGAGTGTGCTCTATGTACCAAGGTGTTGAGCATTCGATTAAGCTGCGCCGGATGGTGGCAGCTGGACGAATGTAGGTACAGGTCAGTGTGTGTGGGCCATCAGACCTACGTTCCACTAGGACATCAAGAAAGGGCCAGATGACGAACGTGTGGTCCACGTAGCGAAAGAAGCATACAGGTTTCATTTCCGCAGCTTCCAATGCTTCCTCTTCGAAACTCTCCATGAACAGGTTGGCCACCACTGGGGAGAGCGGGCTCCCCATGGCTACTCCGTCGGTCTGCTCGTAGTACTGACCGTTGAAGACAAAGTACGTCGATGTTAACACGTGCCTGAACAGTTGTGTCAGTTCAGGCACGAATTTCTCACTGATTAAGTGAAAAGAATCTTCCAGCAGGACACGTGTGAATAATGAGACGACATCTAAGCTGACCATGATGTCGGATTCTTGTACTGTCATCTCCTTCAGGCGGCCAATGAAGTCCGTCGAGCTCCGGATATGGTGCGCACATTTCCCCACATAAGGTCTTAGCATGCCCGCTAAATGCTGCGCCAAAAGATACGTCGGTGCCCCTATGTTGCTGACTATGGGTCGCATCCCTTCTTTGTGCGCTTTTGGGAGACCATTTATCCTCGGAGCTACAGCACATTCGCCGGGAAAGCCTGAGATCTCATATAACTTAGAACTACTTAAACCTAACTAACGTACGGACATCACACACATCCATGCCCGAAGCGGGATTCGAACCTGCGACCGTAGCGGTCGCGCGGTTCCATACTGAAGCGCCTAGAACCGCTCGGCCACAACGGACGGCCTGGATTAGGGAGTGGTAAGGTGTTTCGCTTGCGACACACAGACATTTCATAACTTCCAGAATGAGATTTTCACTCTGCAGCGGAGTGTGCGCTGATATGAAACTTCCTGGCAGATTAAAGCTGTGTGCCCGACCGAGACTCGAACTCGGGACCTTTGCCTTTCGCGGGCAAGTGCTCTACCAACTGAGCTACCGAAGCACGACTCACGCCCGGTACTCACAGCTTTACTTCTGCCAGTACCTCGTCTCCTACCTTCCAAACTTTACAGAAGCTCTCCTGCGAAGGTTGCAGAACTAGCACTCCTGCGAAGGTTGCAAGGTTCGCAGGAGAGCTTCTGTAAAGTTTGGAAGGTAGGAGACGAGGTACTGGCAGAAGTAAAGCTGTGAGTGCCGGGCGTGAGTCGTGCTTCGGTAGCTCACCAGTGTTCGGTCAGAGGGTTAGCTGCTCTCTGTAATAAAAAAACTGAGTGAATCGATCAAAAACGAACTTCAATGGGCGTCAGGTGACGTCCGCCACGAACATTTGAAACGAACAATAACGAACAAAAATAGATTTAAAAAAAAAAAAATTGGTAGAGCACTTGCCCGCGAAAGGCAAAGGTCCCGAGTTCGAGTCTCGGTCGGGCACACAGTTTTAATCTGCCAGGAAGTTTCATTTCATAACTTTACTATTATTTCTTTTTTCTTTTCGGTTTTTAACAAAGGTGATTTCTCAAATTGTGGCATACCTTTAAGAGCTTGCACCAGAGGCACTCATGACTATTAACAACGATTTAGAAACAAAAAAATATTTTGAATGGTAATTTAACACCAGGAACATTTAAGAAAATATACATTTGAAACTAAATCCACCAAAGAGCAGAAATCGAAGGAATTTCTTTACAGTTTGGAAAGACAATTACAGGAAGCTTTTAATGAAGGTATTAGAATAACGACCATGGCAATTTAAAGAAAAATTTTCTACAATCCAAATATATTTTACTCAGTCTTTTAAATGCGTAATTCAGCACAAACAAAAACTACCGCTTTGACCAACAGTTCAGAGCATAGTTAAAAGGAAGACGAAATTTAATGCACTGACCATGGTAAGGTTAAGCTCTTGAGCTCAGCACACGCATCAAGCAGTTTGTTGGTTCAGCTCAGGCTCTAAAACATGTACAAGGTGCACATTAAAATTTGGCCGTGCGGTTCTAGGTGCTTCAGTCTGGAACCGCGTGACCGCTACTGTCGCAGGTTAGAATCCTGCCTCGGGCATGGACGTGTGTGATGTCCTTACGTTAGTTTGGTTTAAGTAGTTCTAAGTTCTAGGGGACTGATGACCACCGATGTTAAGTCCCATAGTGCTCATTGCCATTTGAACCACATTAAAATTATGTAACAGACACATATCACAGAGAGCCCTCAGAACAAGATAAACTGGGCCCGTTTAGCCCACAGTAGCAAACAGACAATTCAACATATAAATATTTTAAAATAATTTGAACACCCGATCATTCGAAAAGAAATGCAGATATAATTCTACAAAACCGACGCTTCTGTGCTTTAAACCCAAAGGAGAACACAAAATTTGAACCCCTAAGCGTTGACAATTAGGCACAGGTTATAATGGATTATACTGTAAAGGATGAAAGTATGTGAATGCAGCTTGCCGCTAACTTGGTGTAATGTCTCTCACACATAAACCTGTACAGTAAAGTAAGGGCCTCCTGTTTTATCTTTAGGCTGATCCGTGATAAGACAGGCAAACAATTATACTAATGGAGGATTCTGCGTATTTTCTCTAATTTCATTCGCTCTCTCTCTCTGTCCTTTATCTATATACAGTTTTAAATATAATATTTCATTACGTGAACTCAGCCCAATAGAATCTCTGGTGGAGCCCTTCGTCTTAATATTCAGCGGCTGGCTTGCTGTAAAAGATCTTTATATCTATTATTATTGTTAAGCGCTGCATTCAGTTGGGAAAATCGATCGTTTGAACAATTCGTTCATTTTACGACAGATTTAGAATTTCAGATGTGTCCGAAGCCTTTTTGGACGATTTTATAAAATATAGGTGATTGCAGGCTCTCTTCGTCACAACTGAAACTCCCCCACTAATTACAGGGCCAAGACAATCATCAATGATTCAGACAGAGAACTCATTCGTCATTCACACTAGAATAAAAGGGTCACAAACCTTATTTCTGAGGAAAATTGTATATTCAATCCATTACATGTTACGTTTTCTGTTGATTCCAAGTCTTACTTAATTTGCGTTTACAGTTTTTCTCTCTCTTCAAATAACCCGCTAGTGGCACAAACGTTAATAGCTCGCTTTAGCGAGAAGAAGAGCAGATATGTCTCTTTTAGCAACCCGACAATCTTCCAACAGATACTTCCGAAGCTGTCCTAGTTATCCGTCTCTAACAACCATGGAGAATACATATATGTATCTCTGTTCTTCCAAAGAATAAACGTACTAGAAAAATACCTTGGCGTCGGCGAGCTGTCGGCGCATATTTTACTAGAAAATCCGATCAGATACTTTCCAAAAGTGAACAAATGTGGATGATTTGATTGATAATTATTAATTATTGCATGGTAGAGGGTAATTTTCCGTGGGGAGATTACAAGGTGAAGATATTAAAGAAACTCTCTCCGTAATTAATCAGACAATAACTGAACCAGAGCTAGCCAAAATGTGACGCACTTTACAAATGTCTGAAAAATAACTCAGGTGTCTCCCCATTACCAACGTTGCTGATCCACTCTTAAAATCGAGGCTAAATAACGCTCACCAGCAGGAGCTTCACATAGTATAGGCGTGGACTCGACACAAGTCACAGTTAACAAGTCTCATTAATGAACAGGGACTTCCGCAAATCGCATCCAGCACTTATTCACGCTCATACAAGGTGCCTACTATTTATTTCTGTGCTAGAACCCAGAGGTACCAGAAATAGGAATTGGCCGACTCGAAAGACACAACCCGGCTCAACGACGGCAGAGGGAAGCAATGATTCTTGAAATGGCGCCGCCACACTCTCCACGCTAAACAGCGGCCAGTCACAAGACACTTATCACCGCCGTCTCTGGCAAGCGAGCTCTCTTATTCTGCGTATCAGCTAACCAGACAAGACAGGCAGAGATATACGCCTTTAACAAGTGCCTTCAAGGTGCATGGTTTCCCCCAAACGAGAAGCCAGTAAGGCCGACGCTAGGGAACGATGCCAGAGCATTCAGCTGGCGACCGCAAAAGATAAGAGCGCACGCAGAGCTCAATTAATTTTATTAATACTCCACATTATCTTCCACAAACCTTTACTGTGTTCGCCACCGGACAGACGACTAACATCTAGATGGCAGCCCAACTTACAACCAACTTTACAGGTAATTTCAAACCTTTGCGAGACTTTTTCCCGCCGATGCTACCCACAAAAGTATGAAGGGAAAATAGTTCCTGGCTTGCTACATTTTCGCTGTTCATGTAGTAAATCTGCAACATTACACATGTCGTTTCGATTTATTACTTATTTACTACTAGCTCTATTCGTAACACTTTTTGCAGACAGTATCTGCTTACACCACTGAATTTGCCTGCAAACTTATGTCATTGTACGACTCGGGGGATATGATGTTTTGAACATGGGATCGATCGCTGAAAGAGCCGCCTTTGTGGGTTCAGTGGTTGTTAAGAAAAGTTTATGCGCATGGGTACAAGTATCGCGCTGCTGTGTTTAGGTACGAAATGAAATTTTTGGCATTTCTCAATTTAGAAAGAAGCGAGATCTCAATCACATCCAGTCTTGGGATTCCTTTAGCTTCCGTTTCCGCAAAAACCGCTCCGAAAAAGGTTTCTCCGAGCAAATAACATAAAGATTTGAAAAGTATTTCTCGTGCTTGACTAATGTACGTTGTGCATGTGTTTACATGATCTTACATTGCTCTGGTTCACTTTTCCATTTTTCCAGCTAAATTGGAACGTAGACCTATCACCGAATAATGAAAGGGGAGGTAAATTTTCTTCCATTGTCACTCCCAGAACTTTACATGTTGTGGTTTATTAATGTTATGAGCGGCTTGGAATTATTTAATCGTGAAAGTCGCTGCAAAATGCACCAGGCGGACGTACAGAATGGGCAGCTCTGGGTTGGTGCAATGAGTGGGCCTGTCGACCCGGTGCAAGAATCAGTTCATTACGTTCTGTGTCGTCAACCAGCACATGGGGGGGCGTAATGTGGATCTCCGTTTACTTAAACAACGAGTGTCTTCAGGCTTCTGTGGCCGTCGTTGAATATTTTGAGCTGTAGAAGGGGCATTGCCGTTTCCTCGACCAACCGTGCAGCACATTGTAACTCAGTTGCGCTTGTTGAAACGGACAAATCATAACTCCGTCTTTTACTGTGTGCCGGCCGGGGTGACCGAGCGGTTCTAGGCGCTCCATTCTGGATCCGCGCGACCGCTACGGTCGCAGGTTCGAATCCTGCCTCGGGCATGGATGTTTGTGATGTCCTTAGTTTAGTTAGGTTTAAGTAGTTCTAAGTTCTAGGGGACTGATGACCTCAGAAGTTAAGTCCCGTAGTACTCACAGCCAATTTTTTTTTGATAACTTTTCATTTTGATCCCAGTCTTGAAACTTTCTTTATTTTCGTCGTTGGTTCTTCGATGTATAGATTGCACTCTTCTACACCCTTTTCAGTCCAAACTGTTTGCTTTTTGTCTCCCAGTCTTATTATTCTCTCTTGGCTGTAGTATATATTACATACCTTACACGTTTTCCATTAGCTTACTCCTATTTTTCGCAGAGTTTCGAACATCTCGCACCTTACGTTGTATAACTCTTTTTGGAGGTCGGCTAAACCTATGACACTTTGTTGATTTTTCTGAAGTCTTGCTTCCATTACCAATCGCAACGACAAATCTGTCTCACTGGTGCCCCCGTAGCTTCTAAGTTTTCTTTTTGTTTTATTGTGTGTGAAGTACTCATTATCATTTTCAAAACTTTCTCCTCGTGTAACGTGTGCTTTCGATATTGTTTTCAACTGGAGAGCAAAACTAACTGTTGGCTGCCATTGTGTTGCGCATGTGAACTGGGCCGCCGTGAAACAAAACTTAAATCTTAATGAAATGCTAAATTAGAACAAACGAAAATGAATCTAATTAAATGCCAAAACAAATAATTATGTATTCAGTGAAAACTATTTAGCTGACCCTTGATTCTGAAGTACATTAAGAAAGTGCAATGTCTGACTCGAAATACAAAATAACATACTGCTCAATATGACGGGAAACAATAATATTACTGTCACTGTTCACAGTAAATTAATCTGCTTCTTAAGTACAGCACCTCAAAATTCTGATGACGTACTGTTTGTTCAACAGAATGCAAAGTGAGCTCTGCTTTCAAATAAAAGTTACTTCTTGCTCAGCGTGTTGCTTTGTGTTTTGTGTACCGATCTTCTCGAAGTCAAACTGAAATCAGCAAATGTAACAGCTACAGAAAAATAATCTACACTAAATTTGTGGCTGTGTATGGCGTAAGATTCAGTGCACACAAGTTACAATATTTTAAACTTTACTAACAATGGCGGGGATGGGTTTTACTTTATAGAAAAGCGTTCTTGGAACATTAAACACTGATTGTTGTCAAAAAAGTCTGTACAACAGAAGATGAATCCAACAATTGCCAAATTCTCTCATTACAAAAATTACAGGCATTTTCACCAATTGGGCTATATGTGACAAATTAACACTAGTCCTGAATAGTACTAATTTTTAAGGGACAAAGATTCTGACAAAGAAACCTTTCATTCTATCGCGTGCCTGGCTTACCTTTGAATATTCTTCTGAAGCCCTTCTTCATCAATACAATAAAATAGCTTTATACACAAGTTCTCATTTCTATAAGAAAGTTGTTTTTGTTTGTTGTGGTCTTCAGTCCTGAGACTGGTTTGATGCAGCTCTCCATGCTACTCTATCCTGTGCAAGCTTCTTCATCTCCCAGTACCTACTGCAGACTACATCCTTCTGAATCTGCTTAGTGTATTCATCTCTTGGTCTCCCTCTACGATTTTTACCCTCCACGCTGCCCTCCAATACTAAATTGGTGATCCCTTGATGCCTCAGAACATGTCCTACCAACCGATCCCTTCTTCTGGTCAAGTTGTGCCACAAACTTCTCTTCTCCCCAATCCTATTCAGTACTTCCTCATTAGTTATGTGATCTACCCATCTAATCTTCAGCATTCTTCTGTAGCACTACATTTCGAAAGCTTCTATTCCCTTCTTGTCCAAACTCTTTATCCCCCATGTTTCACTTCCATACATTGCTACACTCCATACAAATACTTTCAGAAATGACTTCCTGACGCCGGCCGCAGTGGCCGTGCGGTTAAAGGCGCTGCAGTCTGGAACCGCAAGACCGCTGCGGTCGCAGGTTCGAATCCTGCCTCGGGCATGGATGTTTGTGATGTCCTTAGGTTAGTTAGGTTTAACTAGTTCTGAGTTCTAGGGGACTAATGACCTCAGAAGTTCAGTCCCATAGTGCTCAGAGCCATTTGAACCATTTTGACTTCCTGACACTTAAATCTATACTCGATATTAACAAATTTCTCTTCTTCAGAAACGCTTTTCTTGCCATTGCCAGTCTACATTTTATATCCTCTCTACTTCGACCATCATCAGTTATTTTGCTCCCCAAATAGCAAAACTCCTTTACTACTTTAAGTGTCTCAAAAAAATGGTTCAAATGGCTCTGAGCACTATGGGACTTAACATCTATGGTAATCAGTCCTCTAGAACTTAGAACTACTTAAACCTAAGTAACCTAAGGACATCACTCACATCCATGCCCGAGGCAGGATTCGAACAGACGCGCGGCTCCGGACTGAGCGCCTAGAACCACTAGACCACCGCGGCCGGCTTAAGTGTCTCATTTCCTAATCTAATTCCCTCAGCATCCCCCGACATAATTCGACTACATTCCATTATCCTCGTTTTGCTTTTGTTGATGTTCATCTTATATCCTCCTTTCAAGACACTGTCCATTACATTCAACTGCTCGTCCAAGTCCTTTGCTGTCTCTGACAGAATTACAATATCATCGGCGAACCTCAAAGTTTTTATTTCTTCTCAATAGATTTTAATACCTACTCCGAATTTTTCTTTTGTTTCCTTTACTGCTTGCTCAATATACAGATTGAATAACACCGGGGAGAGGCTACAACCCTGTCTTACTCCCTTCCCAACCACTGCTTCCCTTTCATGTCCCTCGACTCTTATAACTGCCATCTGCTTTCTGTACAAATTGTAAATAGCCTTTCGCTCCCTGTATTTTACCCCTGCCACCTTTAGAATTTGAAAGAGAGTCTTCCAGTCAACATTGGCAAAAGCTTTCTCTAAGTCTACAAATGCTAGAAACGTAGGTTTGCCTTTCCTTAATCTTTCTTCTACGATAAGTCGTAAGGTCAGTATTGCCTCACGTGTTCCAGTGTTTCTACGGAATCCAAACTGATCTTCCCCGAGGTTGGCTTCTACCAGTTTTTCCATTCTTCTGTAAAGAATTCGTGTTAGTATTTTGCAGCTGTGACTTATTAAATTGATAGTTCGGTAATTTTCACATCTGTGAACACCTCCTTTCTTTGGGATTGGAATTATTATATTCTTCTTGAAGTCTGAGGGTATTTCGCCTGTTTCATACATCTTGCTCACCAGATGGTAGAGTTTTGTCAGGACTGGCTCTCCCAAGGCCGTCAGTAGTTCCAATGGAATGTTGTCTACTGCGGGGGCCTTGTTTCGACTCAGATCTTTCAGTGCTCTATCAAACTCTTCACGCAGTAACGTATTTCCCATTTCATCTTCATCTATATCCTCTTCCATTTCCATAATACTGTCCTCTAGAACATCGCCCTTGTATAGGCCCTCTATATACTCCTTCCACCTTTCTGCTTTCCCTTCTTTGCTTAGAACTGGGTTTTCATCTGAGCTCTTTATATTCATACAAGTAGTTCTCTTATCTCCAAAGGTCTCTTTAATTTTCCTGTAGGCAGTATCTATCTTACCCTTAGTGAGATAAGCCTCTACATCCTTACATTTGTCCTCTAACCATCCCTGCTTAGCCATTTTGCACTTCCTGTCGATCTCATTTTTGAGACGTTTGAATTCCTTTTTGCCTGCTTCATTTACTGCATTTTTATATTTTCTCCTTTCATCAATTAAATTCAATATTTCTTCTGTTACCCAAGGATTTCTACTAGCCCTCGTCTTTTTACCTACTTGATCCTCTGCTGCCTTCACTACTTCATCCCTCAAAGCTACCCATTCTTCTTCTACTGTATTTCTTTCCCCCATTCCTGTCAATTGTTCCCTTATGGTCTCCCTGAAACTCTGTACAACCTCTGGTTCTTTCAGTTTATCCAGGTCCCATCTCCTTAAATTCCCACCTTTTTGCAGTTTCTTCAGTTTTAATCTACAGGTCATAACCAATAGATTGTGGTCAGAGTCCACATCTGCCCCTGGATATGTCTTACAATTTAAAACCTGGTTCCTAAATCTCTGCCTTACTATTATATAATCTATATGATACCTTTTAGTATCTCCAGGGTTCTTCCATGTATACAACCTTCTTTCATGATTCTTAAACCAAGTGTTAGCTATGATTATGTTGTGCTCTGTACAAAATTCTACCAGGCGGCTTCCTCTTTCATTTCTTAGCCCCAATCCATATTCACCTACTATGTTTCCTTCTCTCCCTTATCCTACACTCGAATTCCAGTCACACATGACTATTAAATTTTCGTCTCCCTTCACTATCTGAATAATTTCTCTTATTTCATCATACATTTCTTCAATTTCTTCGTCATCTGCAGAGCTAGTTGGCATATAAACTTGTACTACTGTAGTAGGTGTGGGCTTCGTATCTATTTTGGCCACAATAATGCGTTCACTATGCTGTTTGTAGTAGCTTACCCGCATTCCTATTTTCCTATTCATTATTAAACCTACTCCTGCATTACCCCTATTTGATTATGTGTTTATAACCCTGTAGTCACCTGACCAGAAGTCTTGTTCCTCCTGCCGCAGAACTTCACTAATTCCCACTATATCTAACTTTAACCTATCCATTTCCCTTTTTAAATTTTCTAACCTACCTGCCCGATTAAGGGATCTGACATTCCACGCGCCGATCCGTAGAACGCCAGTTTTCTTTCTCCTGATAACGACATCCTCTTGAGTAGTCCCCGCCCGGAGATCCGAATGGGGGATTATTTTACCTCCGGAATATTTTACCCAAGAGGACGCCATCATCATTTAATCATACAGTAAAGCTGCATGCCCTCGGGAAAAATTACGGGTGTAGTTTCCCCTTGCTTTCAGCCGTTCGCAGTACCAGCACAACAAGGCCGTTTTGGTTATTGTTACAAGGCCAGATCAGTCAATCATCCAGACTGTTGCCCTTGCGACTATTGAAAAGGCTGCTGCCCCTCTTCAGGAACCACACGTTTGTCTGGCCTCTCAACAGATATCCCTCCGTTGTGGTTGCACCTACGGTACGGCTATCTGTATCGCTGAGGCACGCAAGCCTCCCCACCAACGGCAAGGTCCATGGTTCATGGGGGGGGGGGGGGGTATACGAAAGTATGCCAAATGATTTCTCCCAGATTCGCAAATATCAGATCACCTCTCCTGAAACTGAACTCTTTGCTTCTGCACCTCAAATAAGATTGCCTCAAGCGTTGCACAATAAACAGGCGATCAAGCAAACCACAGATTACATTAAAGACAGAGTCAAGGATCTTATCCACTACTCGTACAACGTGTTTATGTATCTTTGTCCCAGCACAGTAAAGGTGATGTATCTGCTATGGCGAAAAGATATGAAAACCTTACAACCTTTTTTAAAGGCCAAACTGATAGTCGTCTAACAGACTCTCAGCTTTCCTTTCTATTCTTCCGAATATTTAGCTTGTCAGCAACTTGGACACATGAGCCATTAAGGTGATAGTGCGATACTTGTCCATTTATGTTCCCTTGCTAGCATTGGGATTGGTTGGATCATGTCTTTCCGAAAGACTGTCGGTATGTCCGCAGACTCATAGATACTAAAGCCAACCTGAAAACAAGCTTGTTTACCACTTCCGCTAACAACTTAAGAAGTTCCAAAGGAACGTTATCTATCCCCTTCTGCCACCTGTGGTCGGGCAGCCTTCTGAATCTCTGTTGAACTCTGACTCTGATCCTGGATCCTCTACGTCTTGCATATCGAATCCGATGTCTTCCTCAATCGCGACATCAGACAAGTCCTCCTCCTTGGTTTAGTGACCATCATCACACAGAGGTGCCAAGTTGCATGAGCAACCACTCCGACAAGTTGGGTAGTAACATAAGGTATCGATCACCAACTTTCGCATTAGCATAAGAAAGAGGGGTACATCGTTATTGGTTCTATTGAAGAACTGTGGATATCCGGAAATGTCTGATCACGTAGTGTATCTTTTACACTGAAGATCCGAAGAAACTGGTGCACCTGCCTAACATTATGTAGGGCCCCCGCGAGCGCAACACGACGTGGCATGCACTCGACTAATGTCTGACGTAGAGCTGGAGGGAATTTACACCAGGCCATGAATCCCGCTGGGATGCCCATAAATATGTAAGAGTACGAGGGGTTGGAGACCCCTTCTGAGTAGCACGTTGCAAGGCATCTCAGATGTGCTCAATAATGTTCATGTCTGGGGATTTTGGTGGCTAGCGGAAGTGTTTAAACCCAGAAGAGTGTTCCTGCAGCCATTCTGTAGCACTTATGGAAGTGTGGGTTGTCCCTTTTTCCTGCTGGAATTCCCCAAGTGCAGTTGATCATACAGGATGCTTACGCACGGGTCACCTGTCAGTCTTCTCTATACTTATCAGGGGTCCCATATCTCTCCAACTGCACACCCCCAACACCATTACACAGCCTCCACCAGCTTGAACAGTCCCCTGCTGACATGCAGAGTCTATCGATTCATGAGGTTGTCTCCATGCCAGTACATATCCATCCGCTCGATACAATTTGAAACAAGACTCGTCCGATGAGTCAACATGTTCCAGTCATCGACACTCCAATGTCGGTGTTGACGGGCGCAGGCGACGCGTAATGCTGTGTGACGTGCAGTCATCAAGGGTACACGAGTGGGTCTTCGTGCTCCGACGGTCCATATCGATGAAGTTTCGTTGAATGGCTCAGGAGTGAAATCTGCTGCAATATGGGGAAGGGTTAGACTTCTGTCACGATGAACGATTCTCTTCAGTCGTCGTTGGTCCCGTTCTTGAAGGATATTTTTCCGGCCGCCGCGATGTGGCAGATTTGTTTTCCAGGATTTTTTATATTCAGGTACTGTCGTCGTGAAATGTTCGTACGGGAAAATCCACAGTTCATCGCTACCTAGAAGATGCTGTGTCCCATCACTCGTGCGTCGATTCTAAGACCACGTTCAAACTCACTTAAATGTTCGCAATCTGCCATTGTAGCAGCAGTAACCGATCTAACAACTGCGCCTTTTTTTTAAATAGAGGTGGAGCCCCTCGACGCCCACACCGCCATGGTGGCCAACTCAATAGGTCTACTGCCATCTCTGCATAACGGTTAGTGTTCACTAAAGTGAGGTGTCGCAGGATGTGGGTACTGCGATGTTTGCGTACGTCTGGTTAAGGTTAACCATTAATACGAGCTCATCTGGAGATAGATTGGGTCGAAGTCGAACTAAGGGTAGCGGTTTGAAGGGCAGAGGAAAAAAAGTGCCAAGGCAAGAACCAAGGGAAAAAAACCTCTGCGATAGTTAGGTCGGGTGGTAAGAGCGGATGTCTTGCTGCCTGCGATAGGTCGTGCAAGAGTAGGCTTTGTTAATAGTGGGTATCATGCATATCGATACCTTTGACGTTGTGCGGTTGTGTTGCTCGGAGGCTGGGGCTGGGTGGCGGTATAGAGCTCTCGTTCAGCGTCAGCAGCCTCAACAGTTAGGTTTATTATCGTTTTTGTGTCCGATAGGTCATATATCGGATGCACAGTGTAAGGTAATGTTGGCGGTTTGTTTGTGCGTCAGTGGGCGAGCTCGTCGGTGTCCCTGCTGTGGCCTATTGGTCGGCTCTATAGCAGAAGAATCATAAAAGAATGTTGTATACCTGGAAGAACCCTGGAGATACTAAAAGGTATCATATAGATTATATAATGGTAAGGCAGACATTTAGGAACCAGGTTTTAAATTGTAAGACATTTCCAGGGGCAGATGTGGATTCTGACCACAATCTATTGGTTATGAACTGCAGATTGAAACTGAAGAAACTGCAAAAAGTTGGGAATTTAAGAAGATGGGACCTGGATAAACCGAAAAAACCAGAGGTTGTAGAGAGTTTCAGGAAGAGCATAAGGGAACAATTGACAGGATTGGGGGAAAGAAATACAGTAGAAGAAGAATGGGTAGCTCTGAGGGATGTAGTAATTAAGGCAGCAGAGGATCAAGTAGGTAAAAAGACGAGAGCTAGTAAAAATCCTTGGGTAACAGAAGAAATATTGAATTTAATTGATGAAAGGAGAAAATATAAAAATGCAGTAAATGAAGCATGCAAAAAGGAATACAAACGTCTCAAAAATGAGATCGACAGGAAGTGCAAAATGGCTAAGCAGGGATGGCTAGAGGACAAATGTAAGCATGTAGAGGCTTGTCTCACTGGGGGTAAGATAGATACTGCCTACAGGAATATTAAAGAGACCTTTGGAGAGAAGAGAACCACTTGTATGAATATCAAGGGCTCAGATGGCAACCCAGTTCGAAGCAAAGAAGGGAAGGCAGAAAGGTGGAAGGAGTATATAGAGGGTTTATACAAGGGCGATGTACTTGAGGACAATATTATGGATATGGAAGAGGATGTAGATGAAGATGAAATGGGAGATAAGATACTGCGTGAAGAGTTTGACAGAGCACTGAAAGACCTGAGTAGAAACAAGGCCCTGGGAGTAGACAACATTCCATTAGAACTACTGATGGCCTTGGGAGAACCAGTCATAACAAAACTCTACCATCTGGTGAGCAAGTATGAGACAGGCGAAATACCCACAGACTTCAAGAAGAATATAATAACTCCAATCCCAAAGAAAGCAGGTGTTGACAGATGTGAAAATTACCGAACTATCAGTTTAATAAGTCACAGCTGCAAAATACTAACGCGAATTCTTTACAGACGAATGGAAAAACTGGTAGAAGCCAACCTCGGGGAAGATCAGTTTGGATTCCGTAGAAATGTTGGAACACGTGAGGCAATACTAACCTTACGACTCATCTTAGAAGAAAGATTAAGAAAAGGCAAACCTACGTTTCTAGCTTTTGTAGACTTAGAGAAAGCTTTTGACAACGTTAACTGGAATACTCTCTTTCAAATTCTGAAGGTGGCAGGGGTAAAATAGAGGGAGCGAAAGGCTATTTACAATTTGTACAGAAAGCAGATGGCAGTTATAAGAGCCGAGGGACATGAAAGGGAAGCAGTGGTTGGGAAGGGAGTAAGGCAGGGTTGTAGCCTCTCCCCGGTGTTATTCAATTTGTATATTGAGCAGGCAGTAAAGGAAACAAAAGAAAAATTCGGAGTAGGTATTAAAATTCATGGAGAAGAAGTAAAAACTTTGAGGTTCTCCGATGACACTGTAATTCTGTCAGAGACAGCAAAGGACTTGGAAGAGTAGTTGAACGGAATGGACAGTGTCTTGAAAGGAGGATATAAGATGAACATCAACAAAAGCAAAACGAGGATAATGGAATGTAGTCAAATTAAATCGGGTGATGCTGAGCGGATTAGATTAGGAAATGAGACACTTAAAGTAGTAAAGGAGTTTTTCTATTTAGGGAGTAAAATAACTGATGATGGTCGAAGTAGAGAGGATATTAAATGTAGACTGGCAATGGCAAGGAAATCGTTTCTGAAGAAGAGAAATTTGTTAACATCGAGTATAGATTTAAGTGTCAGGAAGTCGTTTCTGAAAGTATTTGTATGGAGTGTAGCAATGTATGGAAGTGAAACATGGACGATAACCAGTTTGGACAAGAAGAGAACAGAAGCTTTCGAAATGTGGTGCTACAGAAGAGTGCTGAAGATAAGGTGGGTAGATCACGTAACTAATGAGGAGGTATTGAATAGAATTGGGGAGAAGAGAAGTTTGTGGCACAACTTGACTAGAAGAAGGGATCGGTTGGTAGGACATGTTTTGAGGCATCAAGGGATCACAAATTTAGCAGTGGAGGGCAGCGTGGAGGGTAAAAATCGTAGAGGGAAACCAAGAGATGAATACACTAAGCAGATTCAGAAGGATGTAGGTTGCAGTAGGTACTGGGAGATGAAGAAGCTTGCACAGGATAGAGTAGCATGGAGAGCTGCATCAAACCAGTCTCAGGACTGAAGACCACAACAACAACATAGCAGCTGATAATTACCAGTCATGGTTGCTGATATGCAGGGGCTTGCCGACGTTTGTAGCTTGTTTGTGTATGTTAGTTTACCATAGGTGGCTACGCCCTAGCTAGTAGTGTCTTTGGCCGCTTGTGCTTCCACCTATGGTTTCCCAGAGTGAGGATGAAAGGATTGTTCGAGTGCCTCGAGTTCCTGTATAGTCGTGTGGCGTGTTTTTTGAATACTTCCTTGAGGGTATCAAGGCGGTAATCATATTGAAGATCCACAGTGCGATTGTAGCGTGTATGATCTGCAGGCGTGTAGGAGCTGCATATCCCCACGCGGGAGCTGTGTACGTCATCAGAGGTCTAATCAGTGTCATGTATATGGACCTCAACACCCTCCCATTCAGTGTGTTTTCCCTGTTGAGCATTGGGTAGAGCTGTTTGAGCCTCGCGTGCGCTCTGTTGGCAACGTACTCGATGTGGTCCCCCCATGTGAGTTTCCTGTCCAGCCAGACACGTATCTGACTTTCTCTCGGAAACGTATTGGGCGTGTATGTAGTGTTATCGGTCTACAGCGTTGATGTTTGCGCAGTAGTTTCGGTCTACGCATGAACAGAACTGCTTCGCACTTGTCGACGTTTACTTTAATACGCCATCGCTCCAACCAAGGCTCTGCTGCTGAGTGCTGTCTGTATTCGTGAATTGATGTTCGACCGTTTCCAATCTTACGCAAGGATGGCGGTGTCATCCGCGTAGTGTTTTGTGTTGCTGGGAAGTCGTTAATGTACAGGTTAAACGAGATGGGCCCTAGGATGCTTCCTTGGGGTACTCCAGCTTGGATACCATGTTATGTTCATTGTTTGTCCTGCACGTTAGTGTTGAAACACCTGTTCGTGAGATATGAGTGTATGAGACGTAGGAGTTCGTCAGGGAAACCAGCTTCACTTAGTTTGTGTATGAGTCTGTTGTGCCACAGACGGTCGAAATCCTTTTCGATGTGCAGGAACACGGCTCCTGTGGCTTTGTTCATGTTGTAGCCGTGTGTTATATGTTCGTCTACGCGGAGGAGTTGTTGTGTTGTCGAGTGGTGATTCCTAAAGCCGAATTGCTCCGGCTTTAGGGTGTCATTGGCGATGCAATGCCTAGTGATACGTTTTAATATTACCTTCTCAACAATATTGCTGAGCGAGCACAGCAGACCTATGGGTCGGAAATTTTGTGGGAGGGAGTGGTATTTCCTTGGCGTCCTGAACATCAGGACCTTGGCCGCCTTCCAAAAGGCAGGGAAGTCATAAAAAACAACTGCGCCAGACACTTGTTGTCTTATGTAGGCGTTGCCGACCGCAGCGCCGTATTCTGCATGTTTACATATCTCTGTATTTGAACATGCATGGCTATATCAGTTTTTTTGGCGCTTCAGTGTATGAGACTGCATCATTACACTCTGCTCACTGGATCTTCGTCAAACAGAAAAACAGCTGCCACAAAAAATTGTTGTGTCGCAATTTGAGTAACAGCGAAAGCTCTCTAGAATAGTTTTAAAGTTCCTTGTATCTGCGCACACTCGATAAAACGTTATGAAATGGAATGGAATGTGGAGGCCTGGGTTCCCATCTCGTTGATGTTGGATACCCACCGCTTGTCATTCGTTACCTACTGTGCTTATTAAATCAAGAACAGTATTCCGCCAAACAGCGTGTACATTATCCACCGCAGAATTTCTCGCCCAGGGACAGGAGTCGCGGAACAGCTACCTGAGGGTCTCAGTGACGAGAGATGGCGAGCAGCAGCCGCGCAGCGTCGTGTTGTACGGCATTCCGGCGACCCGCAGGCTGGCGATGGGCGGCCGCTCAACTTATTGAGCCGGCAGAAAGAATTCCAATAGAGTTGTCTGTCGCTGGAGAAGAGGCGACGTACGTGTCGCGCAGGCAGCCGTGGCACGCGCAGCTGCAGCCTCGCCGTTTGCCTTCTCCACCTCCTCCAGCGGCCGTGCTACGACAGCCGTGCCGTGACCTGGAGCAGGCCTCTACGTAATTCCTGTCGCTCTGTCTCACTCTCTCTCTCTCTCTATCTGTGATCACGAACTATCCAATCGCATAATGAAATGGGAACTACCGCAGCAGCATATTTAAAACCACGGCTCCTTTTATTGTTGTTTGTGTTTCACCAAATTAATTAATGTGCTGTAACATTTACTACTTTCGGTGTGTGTGTGTGTGTGTGTGTGTCACTTCGATTTATGGGAGCTAAACGACGAGGTTATCAGCTCCTGTACGAGCATTAAGTTGAAACGAATGTGGAAAAAAACTTCTGAATCGTCACGAAACAAGTGACAATAAATTATACATAAAGTTAATCACTCACTGTTATCCTTACAATCCTTTAAGGCTGTTCGCGTTATGGTGCTGCACGGGATGATGCGTAAGGCAAAAATGTGTGATAATAATTGAGCCTGCCTACAACTGATTGCAATTCCTTAACCTTCTTGGGTGCTGGTAGCTCTGATATTGCTCTTAAATGATCCGGACTTGGGTGGATGTCTTGAGAGTTTATTACATGTCCCATGTAGGATAACTGTTCCTAAAAATATGTACACTTGTCCTTATTGAGTCTAAGCCTATTTTCGCGGAGCACTTCAAACAACTGTCTCAAATTTCCCAAATGTTCTTGCTGCGTAGAACCCGAAATTACGATGTCATCTAGGTAATTACACACTGAAGGAATCGAGGCACAAAGAGTCTGTAAGTACTGCCGAAATAGTGCCGATGCAGAGGCATATCCGAAAGGAAGCCTTTTAAATTTGTAGATACTTAAATGCGTATTCACGACGAGAATCTTCTGGGATTCTTCATCCACAGGAATCTGAAGATAGTCATCTTGCAAGCCGCCCGGGATTAACCGAGCGGTCCAGGGCGCTGCAGTCATGGACTGTGCAGCTAGTCCCGGCGGAGGTTCGAGTCCTCCCTCGGGCATGGGTGTGTGTGTTCGTCCTCAGGATAGTTTAGCTTAAGTAGTGCGTAAGCTTAGGGACTGATGACCTTAGCGGTTAAGTCTCATAAGATTTCACACACATTTGAACTTTTTTTTCATCTTGCAAATCTAAGTTAGAAAAATACTTGCCTGGCACAATTTGTCAAACAAGTGTTCTGGACGTGGCAAAAGAAATGTTGCAACAAAAAGTTGATGATTCATGGTGGCTTTTAAATCCACGCTCAGTCGCAATTTGCCTGATGGTTTCATTAAGAGAACCAACGGTGATGCCCGTAGTGGTGGTGTCACCGGTTCAGTCACCCCTTGATCCTCTAGGCATACGCTCCAGAGTAAATTTCCCTATGACCACTGCCAGTCCCACCTTCCAGTCCAGCTTCTTTGTGATAGGAGAGTAAGGAATGTCATCATAACGACCCAGTATTAAGCGTAGTTTTCCGTTATGTCACTACGCAATGGCCTTTGTGAAGAAGCATGTAACACAAGTTAAGTACAATAAATATTATTTTTTACCAACGACTACTAATTATTTCAGTCGTTGCAGATACAAACTATGCAGCCAGTCCTTACCGACTTCACTGCCAAACCTGCAATATATGTTTCTATTTGGCATGTCCACCTGTCATCATAACAACTGATGACGAGAATCATAACAGTGTGAATTTGATCAGATGTTCTAAAATAATCCATTTAAACACAAGAAGCACAGTGTTAAGCCAAAATACATACAGTAGGATATGTGGCCTGCTGACATTTACGAAAAACATGGATGAGCCAACCACCTTGATAACATATTAGAAACTTCTCCCCGCTTTCAGATAAAAGACAGTCTCTGTTGCAATATTTACTGATTAATAGTCCGATTCGCGGTATTTACGCATCGTTAGATTAACTCCCAAAAACTTTAGGTACAAGTCAGGCATTTCAGAGAACCTCAGAAGTCGTATGACATTCATTTCACCACCAATTAAAATAGGTGGCAAATTGTTAGTAAATTACCTGCTGCCCTCTCGCCCGAGTGTAAAACGGGGTCTACTAAAACGTGACACGTTGTGATCTTTATGCCACGAGTGCTGCGTGTAGCAGGGTGTTCTCGCCACAGCAGGAAGCCACGCGCAGTAGGGCTGTGTCTGATGAGAACACGGGTGAAACGGACCACGTCCCGTCTGTGTGGCTGGAGGGAGGTACGCCGTGGTCGAGTCGCTGATTTTGGCGGACACGGCTTGTTGTTTGTCACTTCTTAGCAACTCTTCTTACCGTCGTCTCATGCCTCAGTAGTGAGGTCATAGCATTTAGTGGGCTGGCACACTGAACTATCTGAGTATCGTAACTGACCTCTAGGCTGCCACATCTGCTGTCCCGTTCTCCTTTAACATTCGTGTGCCCTGGTATCCAGCAGAGGACCTCCCTAGTGTTCAGGGATATCTGAATGTAAACAAATATAACCTAATACCTAGATGGATCGTTCCAGAGATTAATTTTCGATTATACGTTGATGAGGCAAAACATAAGGACCACCCGACTACTTACGTGTTTGTCGACCCTTGAAACTCAGTACAGCAGTGCATCTGAGTGTGCTCCATTCGGTAACACCTTGGTAGGTTTGCGTCAGTGCGTGGCACTAAATATCTCGGTACAGGACACGCAATTACCGTATATCGGGAGCCGGTGATTTGTGGGCGCTGAAACGTAGCCCGTGGCGTCCCAGAAACGCTCCATCTTGTTCAAGACATGTGAATTTTCGGGCCAAGGTATCAAGGGAGTTCATTCCCATGCACCTACTCACTGTGGCACGGATAATAATTACCCTGCTGGAAGGTGTCATGGCCATCGTGGGAGATATCAAGCACGAAGGGATGCAGCTGGTCCGTAATAAATTTCGTACAGCCTGTAGCTGCCAAGGTGCCTTCCATTATTAGCACAAATCCCATGAAAAGCCAGATGAATGTTCCCCACATCACCCACATCTCCATCGGCTTGCATCCGAGGCGCGGTGCATAATTCAACCAGTCGCCTTCGCCTGGATGACGGGATGTCCAATCCTGGATGACGGGATGCCAGTCACGACCATTGATCTGGCACGAAAACGAATATGATTCATCAAACCAAGTTACACGTTCCCATCGACCCGCTGTCCAGTCTTAGTGACCCTGAGCCCACTTTAGTCGGCATAGCGAAAGGACTATCTACTGTGGAGTATAATGCTCTTCAGTGTGCGCCGAATGACGTGCTCTGAAACATTTCTGCTTCCACCGGCACTATAGCCTGTCGTCAGGTCTGCCACAGATAGATGATATTGTGCTACTAAATTTCTTCAGATGTTTTTTATTTCCTGTGGCTACAAAGTCCCCTTTGGTTCACATGCGACACGAATCGGTTTCCAACTCGTGTTTGTTTCTTTCACAGTATATTAGTCTGACTTCATTTCTATGACAGGCGCGGCAACATACTCGTTAGTCGTATCCTAAGATTCGGAGCTCATGCTTCATTATAGGTATTTTACAGGTGAAACTTACATACTCATATCGAAAGTAGAACTCTTAACGATATTACCGATTTAAATAATATTACAAACTTGCTGAGTCAACTAATTTATGCTAAGTCTATGATTTTGTATCTGACTCCATGTACTTCTCCTGAAAAGTATAGGAAACCACGGAGAATCATCAATAATACATTCAGGAATTATATGAAGTCTAACAAACAAATGTAGGTTCAGCTATAAAAATATCAACCCTAGAAGCAGAAGTTATAAAGGTATGCGTATGTGGCGAAAATCTATACTGGTTCAAATAACTAATGGGAATGGAGCTGCGTGACGTCGTCGATAACCAACGATATTTAGACAGGCGACTATCCTTCCATTTTCAAGGCAAAACTGCAGTTATTAAGCGCTGTGCAAATGAATTTAAAATCTCGGTTTGCAGAGCAATTTCGGAAAGATAAGACTCTCACACAATGTAAACACCAGAACCACCACTGTCGCCAGAAGTTATCGATAGTGAAAACTGCTGAAGAACAATCAAGGTAACATTAATACTGATTCTCTATATTTGCCAAGGGAGAGAGCAGTATTCCACGTAGAGCTTTAGGAAGAACGTCCGTCTCTATTTACAGGGTTAATTGCTAATTTAATCTGAACTATTTTCTTAATAACACTATACCAACAACTGGAAATGCATGCCAGAATCGCCGTATTGTTACATTTCATTGGGTGTCCCGTGCCAAGGCAATGTTCTGCAGTCGCCTCTTTTTGTGGCTGATGTGTGTGGCGCTTATGCTCAGTACAGCGGTCCTCCAGTACTTAGAATCCTGACCAGTATGTGACACTGCGCAACCGCAAGAAACACGATAGATACCCGCCTTACACAGACCGAGATCATCCTTAACGGAACGTAAAGGGACTCTAATCGTAGATGGAGGTCGGAAAAAACATTCACATCATGTTTCAGCAAAATATGACCAGTCTTACTGGAGATGGTTCCGCGTAAGACAGAAAGATCGTAAACGTTGGTGTGGTACCGACTCGGATTTATCATCACTCGCCTGGTGCACGGTTCGTCGATAGCGCAACGCACGTCTGATGTGTCTTTCACTACGACACTTCTGACGGAAGATGACCGCAAGATGAGTTCGCTCATCTGAAGGACTTGTAGGGTCTGAAATGACGTGGACCCCGTGAACCACCGAAATATTGGCAGTCGTCGAGGCCGTCGCCCAGCTGCATTTCTGTAAGTTATTTCAACACTTTAAGCTCTGGGAGGAGTCCAGGTCTCGCAACTGCTCGTGAAAAGAGGCCTCTGCTTACCTGACTGTGTTCCAACGCTTTGGTTAAATTCAATGGCTCTCCGCATTGTCTCATGAAGAGATAGTGGACTATACGTCAGGTAGAGTCGCTAAGCTGTCAGTTGGTTTAAACCTTTCGCTCCTCTATCACCATGATTAACAACTCAAATGCAGCACCACTGCCAACATGCTGGCTTGAGAGGTGGTGCGCCTCCTTGACGGACATAAACGCTGAATGCAACGACTTGGCCATGTGAGTGTTTCTAGGAGGCTGCGATCGGGGATATTACCTGCAGAGGGACTTCTGGCCGACACCATCTTCTCCATCCGCTTGGGGTCAGATAGAAGGGTATCAGTTCGCAAAACGTTTTACCTGGGACAGGCGGCAGTCTGTCGCGAAGGATGGCAGATAGCAGGTGGAGACTGTCTTGAGAGAGACTGTTGTAAACTGACCTATTGTGAAAAAGGTGACAAGGTCATAGGTCATCGGTCATAAAACATGGTATGTTCTCGTGTTAGACACTGGGACGATGGAGACAGAGTAGCTGGTATAGTGGAGGCAAGACTGTAACCTCCTGACGCCAGGAAGTTGCCAGGTTCTTCCAGCGAGCGGGAAAAACACGTATTTTATGAGCGCCACTGTCTGGGGAGCTTAACAGCCTTCTAAGAGAAACTGGAAATCGTCAGCCCGGAAACATTAGATCTCGCCGTAAACATCTGTCTAGACGACGTCCACAAAGATACATTTTGCCAAAACACGGCCATGCTTACCTTGAGAACGATACCTTCCTAGTCTAAGATCTTTCTCCAGGCAAGAAAGATTTGAAGTCGCTCTCAGGATGTGCAAGTTGGAGGCTTAGCCCCCCAACATGGGAATTACAGTGCTGCGTTTGGATTGGCTACCAGGCCAACAAAACAGTCAAGAGCGAAGATTCAATGAATAGAGGCTAGTTCGATAGATTTGTGCAGTGTGGGTGTGATTGGGGTTTCGATAATTCGGCCCCTTTACCGAGTCTTGGTGGATAGTGGTTGTGTTTTTTTGCCTTCTTCGGCTTCTCGTCCTCCCCTGGTGGCGAACTTCAAGTCTTTCCCTAGTGGGTGAGACTGTTGACTGTATCTTGTAGTGGACTAGAGACCAGAGGCAGTTTCCAACTGTGCAGACAGTGGAACTACACATCATCTCGGAAATATCGAATGCCGTGGGGGTGAAGTTCACTACCAGTCTATGAATGATACAAGTAATTTATTAAAATTAACAAACTCCCTATACATTGGTGTCACACTGTTGATACGTTTTGTATGGGTTTTATGTTTTCCCATCGTTAAAAACGACTTAGGACATGGAACATGCGAATGAAATGCATGTCAGTATCGGATATTTATTGGGTTACGCAGTAACTCCTTTTCTGACATCAGTGTATATTACGGTCAGGCAAATGCAGTGAGCCTTCAGGCAAATGTAGTGAAGTACCTCTGTGAAATGCTTCATATCTTGTCGGTCAACTGGTGTTTCATTGCAGCCAAAAAGTTAATATCTGATCGACCCCACAGTATCTTGATTTTATTCCTTAAGGATATATTTTAACCGAATTACTTGTTTCACAAATTGTCTAAAATGCCCTGTTAGGTCGACATTGTTTAAAAATGAATGGGTATATTACGAAACAGCAGACACAGGATAAGGCAGAAACACTCACTTAAATCTTCATCCGTAGCTTACAATGTTTCCCAAGGGTACATTTGTTCACTGCGACTACACGCTGCTCTCGAAAAATGTAAGTTGATTCAGTTATCTTAGTAACAGATATCCCAAACAGAACTGAGCCTAGGCTAATTGAAAAATTACGTTACCACCCCTTCCAGATGAATAACAGTTTGCTCAATTGCAAAATCATAAGTCAGTTGTGTCGGTTTCTAGACTGAAGGCTTTTACGTAATTTGCAAGCCAAGAGATGATTTAACATCTTCGTTCTTGGTTTCTATGACATCCGAAACAACTCTGATCTTCATTTCTTCCTTCAAAGAACGCAGCTGACGGTAGACAAATCTAAGTATCACTATGGGGTAATGGGGAATTGTTTAAGGAACAAGATGGTTTGTAGATAGGGTGTTCGTTGCATCACCTATGCAGCTACTAATAAATTTTTAACTGGGCGCCCAAAAATATTCAACGCTGAGGTTGGTGTTATTGCGTTGGATGCTTTAACACCTTATATCGGCGAACTGCGTGCATGGCGTGTCTAACGTTTAAGCGGAACGCGACGCCTCCCAGCTGTTACGAACAAATTAATTTCCTACTGACTCGCCACTGTTCCACCTAGAGAAGTGGAGGCAACGCGGAAAAGGGACGTGAACGTGACAGGACGAATTCCTTAGAATATTAGCCAGCTTAAGTAACAGGCCTTATCCTTCAACAATAATATATTCAGAAATCACATTGTAATATTCTTCTACAACTGTAAATTTCCGTATTTAACCGTCCGGCGGCACTAAGCATCAGTGAGGAATTTATTGGACGGCTTGCGTCGTTCGTTGGAAATGATGTTTCAGTTTTGAAAGCGTCCAGAAGGTTTATCTTCATGAGATGACTGCGAGAAGTGCGCATGGTGCAAATGTCGGAGATATTTAATTCAAAGCGTCTCCAAGGGTGTAACATGCTAGTACTGCTGATGGATGAAAAATTTGAAGTTCTGGACGAGACGATTTTTACGTATAGATTATTCGTAGTACAATATTTTAGTCTTTCACATACAAAATAAAACAATTATATAGAGCAAAACAGGTTCCTTTCTTTACAGTCGGCTTTTTACTCATCCAGTTAATACGCGATAAAAGCCGATACAGTGTAACAAATGTTTGCATTTTTCTTTACAAGATTCGTATGCAATATAACCACAAAGTGTGCTCGAATGCATTTAGCGTCAATATGATGGGCATCGTAAGTGAGTTACAGGTATTGTCTAGTAATTAGCCTTTCCTTCTAGGTAATAAAATTGAAGTTTTGGACAGAAAACTGTTAGGCTGAGTGTACGCCATACGAAACTTAGCTTGCAGACGCGGCTATTGTTCTCAGTGCAGTTTTTAAATAACTGTCGCGTGTGGACCGAACAAAGGTTCTAACATAACAGGCGGCCTGTTTAATCAGCGGCTACGCAATTACCAAATTCCATTTCCCGCTGCGCGGCTGAGTTTGGCACGCGCTACGTCCGCGGTATGCGCTGGTGGAGGCAGAATGAACGATAACAAGGAGGAGACAGAAAAGAGAGCCGCATGGGGCAGGGACAGAGAGAGAGAGAGAGACGGAGAGAAGGTTCGCACACTGAAATACAGAAAGAGAGGGGGTATTGTGGACTAAGGATGGGAGCAAGCTGACAAGCGAGGATTGAGATGTTGTCGGCAGTCACGCTAAGTCGCGTGACGTCATAAACTCATATTTTCTGAAAGAGACTCTGAGTTCACGTGTGCGTGACATCAGCGTCTCTTTCCGCATTTATCTATCTGTAGATGTTCAGTTGTTCGGTAACTTTTATTTCCGTTAGTAAATACTTGCTAGTTTCATAACCAAAAAACGAAAGGCATGTGGAGTACTGTAATATTGGTATTTCTAATTATTTTTCTTTTCAATTAATCTAGAACAAGTTTGATTCCTAAAAGACATTTCAGTAATCTGCACAGTTAGAAATCGTACTGCATACTGAATTTAAATAATGAAATACATTACTTACACTAGACCGAGAGAGATGGCGTAGCGGTTAGCACACTGGACTTGCATTCCGGAGGACGACTGTTCAAACCTGCGTCCAGCCATCCTGATTTAGGTTTTCCGTGATTTCCCTAAATCTCCTCAGGCACGTGCGTCGATCGTTCCTTTAAAAGGGTACGGCCGACTTCCTTCTCCATCCCTCCCTATTCGGATGGGATCGATGACCTAGCTGTTTGGTGCCCCACCCAAAAATCAATCAACCAACTTACACTAGTCAGGTACGTTTTTCCATGCATAGCACGACTCGTTTCATGATTTTATTACTGTTATGAAATTTATCCGACCTTTAAACATATTTTGTATCCTTCTTCCTTTTATCTGCTATATCCTTTTTTCCATCCTTTAAGAATCTTGTAATACTCGTATAACAGTCTGTGTAAAATATTTTTCACACTCTGATGTTCTAGTGTACTGGATGTGAGATCTACGTGTATGTTGTTCGGTTTCTCTATCACTGGGCCGCGCGGGGTAGCCGAGCGGTCTAAGGCGTCTTATCATGGTCCGCGCAGCATACCCGTCGGAGGTTCGAGTCCTCCCTCGGGCATGACTGTGTGTGTGTCGTCCTTAGCGTAAGTTAGTTTAACTTAAATTAAGTAGTGTGTTAGCTTAGGGACCGATGACCTCAGCATTTTGGTCCCATATAGCTTACCACAAATTTCCTAATTTTTTCCATCCCTGGATATGCATTTTATGTTCTTACTATAATTGGAAAATAGGAGCATATTAATATTCGAAGCATAGACTCTATTATAAAACTATATTTTTTCCACATTTAATTTCAGGTATTGTGCCTCTGCCTATAATTGGAAAATAGGAACATATTAATATTCGAAGCATAGACGCTGATGTTATAAAACTATATTTTTTGCTCATTTAATTTCAGGTATTGTGCCTCTGCCTATAATTGGAAAATAGGAACATATTAATATTCGAAGTATAGACGCTGATGTTATAAAACTATATTTTTTGCACATTTAATTTCAGGTATTGTGCCTCCGCCTATAATTGGAAAATAGGAACATATTAATATTCGAAGCATAGACGCTGATGTTATGAAACTATATTTTTTGCACATTTAATTTCAAGTATTGTGCCTCTGCCTTTAAGCCGGCTATAGGTGGAGAGGAGGGCGGGAGAGGGTGGCGAAACGTAGACTACCCAGGGCGGTAGTTTCTGTGGCGACAAAGTCGTAAATTTTAATACACCAAGCGAATGAATTCAATAAGGAAATGAAAGCCTGCGAATAAGTTGGAAATACCAAGTAATCATAAAATTGTGTGTCTTACTGGGAACTGTCTGTGTTATTGTGGAACTGATGACAAAGGAAGAGCTGATGTTGGCCACCTTGGTTGCGTCTCTCAAGAGAAAAAAGTTGCTAGTGGCGATGCTGCCAGCTCAGTTTCTACCACGCGCATATAAAATATTTCAAATGTACCTGTATTAACTTGAAAGCCCCTACAGAACCTAAAAACTTTATAATAAATACCACTAAATAAATGGAAGTTGTTGCTTAACGTTGTTATCAGAAATCTGAAAACTTTTTGACCAATTTACTTCACATTCGGTTTGGTTAGCTCGACTATTGCGACGACGTTAAGCAAAATCATCTGTTCACATGGCTTGGACTCAGAGCTCTAGATTAATCACTCTTTTGCCATTCCTTTGATGAATTGAATGGTAAACACTTCTTTAATAAGAATTAAATTTTGCAAAGATTGCTGTAATTGATAAAAGTCATTTTCATAATACAGTTCTTAAGTGCTAATCTCCTTTACGTCATTGAATAAGTTCAGTTTCCTTACCGTTCCTCCACTAAAGTTTTATTTTGCAGTGGAGTGTAACAGCATTGTACTTAGAGGAGCGCATGTACTTAATGTTCAGTCTATCATGTGATTTTGCTTGCGTTGCACTTGCGCAATGTTTTCTTTAGCCGGTTTGCTGCTGCGCTGCGTTTTAACATTCACCACTACAAAACAGTATGGAACTTACGTTTCCATAATGTAAGTCACGAAAGTCTGTTAGGGCCAGTTCAACAACGCTGCTAGGGCAGAGTAAGATAATTTATAGTAAAGCGTTGCATTTCAAAATTATCATGAGGGTCAGTTGAATTAAAGTTTAAATCACGTTCCATTTCTTTGTCAGACATCATCATTGTTACTCTACAGTGTTACATGTTCATAACTGTGTCATTTAATGTTCGTAATTTTACTTAGTTTATATACGTAAATTTGCAGAAGATTTTAAGAGAAGCATTTAGAATATTTATTCTTTCAAAGTTCAGTTTGAAATTTTACTCAGAATATCTACTCTGTTACTTTCGTGCGTTAGAACTGCAAGACACGAACTGTGACGTCAAGCATTGCAGTACGGTTCACTGCGCTCCGCTGCACAATATAGAGTTACCCATGATAGCTCCTTTAGTATACGATTTTAGGTTTTCTAATTATTTTTAGTATAAGTTAACTGGAACACAGCTACACAAGTACGGATGGTTTTACGTGAATTTTTTCGTCTGATTGCGGTTACCCGACGACATCATTTGCATTGTCCAGCTGACATAACGTTCATGTTATAATACATACGAAGATTAATAACACGGGGTATATATATATATATATATATATATATATATATGTATATATATATATATATATATATATATATATATATATTCCCCGTGTTATTAATCTTCGTATGTATTATAACGTGTATCCCAAAATAATGTATATACTCTTTGAAACACAATATTTCTTTAATTAAAGAAAGAAACACAGTTTTTATGGGTAATACTTTAGAAGGGGCGAAAAACATAACTATGCTTTCTCTTCTTTCAGGATTGTCAGCAAACATGGCGTTATCGTTTGAACAACGGAAATGGGTGCCAAAGTGTTACTGTAAAACACAGAATCTGAGTGCGGTCGCCGAAGTTGGTGAGTTGGAATTGCAACACAACCACCCGCAAGAGTTACAATCACAAGAAACAGTGATAAGTCTGAAGTCGAAGGAACGGTGCACGATATGAAGAAGGCACATACCACACGAAAGAGAAGTTCAACAGACAATGAGAGTGTTGATGCAGTAATCCCCCAAGAAATCAGTGAGGCAATGCTCTCGTGAGACTGGGCTATGCAGAAGCAGTGTTCATAGAATTTTGCGGTCTCAGAACTTCTACATCTACATCTACATGATTACTCTGCAATTCACATTTAAGTGCTTGGCAGAGGGTTCATCGAACCACAATCATACTATCTCTCTACCATTCCACTACCGAACAGCGCGCGGCAAAAACAAACACCTAAACCTTCCTTTCGAGCTCTGATTTCTCTTATTTTATTTTGATGATCGTTCCTACCTATGTAGGTTGGGGTCAACAAAATATTTTCGCATTCGGAAGAGAAAGTTGGTGACTGAAATTTCGTAAGTAGATCTCGACGCGACGAAAAAGTCTTTAATGATTTCCATCCCAACTCGCGTATCATATCTACCACACTCTCTCCCCTATTGCGTGATAATACAAAACGAGCTGCCCTTTTTTGCACCCTTTCGATGTCCTCCGTCAATCCCACCTGGCAAGGATCCCACACCGCGCAGCAATATTCTAACAGAGGACGAACGAGTATAGTGTAAGCTGTCTCTTTAGTGGACTTGTTGCATGTTCTAAGTGTCCTGCCAATGAAACGCAACCTTTGGCTCGCCTTCCCCACAATAATATCTATGTGGTCTTTCCAGCTGAAGTTGTTCGTAATTTTAACACCCAGGTACTTCGTTGAATTGACAGCCTTGAGAATTGCACTATTTATCGAGTAATCGAATTCCAACGGATTTCTTTTGGAACTTATGTGGATCACCTTACACTTTTCGTTATTTAGCGTCAACTGCCACCGGCCACACCATACAGCAATCTTTTCTAAATCGCTTTGCAACTGATACTGGTCTTCGGATGACCTTACTAGACGGTAAATTACAGCATCATCTGCGAACAACCTAAGAGAACTGCTCAGATTGTCACCCAGGTCATTTATATAGATCAGGAACAGCAGAGGTCCCAGGACGCTTCCCTGGGGAACACCTGATATCACTTCAATTTTACTCGATGATTTGCCGTCTGTTACTACGAATTGCGTCCTTCCTGACAGGAAATCACGAATCCAGTCACACAACTGAGACGATACCCCATAGGCCCGCAGCTTGATTAGAAGTCGCTTGTGAGGAACGGTGTCAAAAGCATTCCGGAAATCCAGAAATACGGAATCAACCTGAGATCCCCTGTCGATAGCGGCCATTACTTCGTGCGAATGAAGAGCTAGCTGCGTTGCACAAGAACGATGTTTTCTGAAACCATGCTGATTACGTATCAATAGATCGTTCCCTTCGAGGTGATTCATAATGTTTTAATACAGTATATCCTCCAAAACCCTGCTGTAAACCGACGTCAATGATATAGGTCTGTAGTTCGATGGATTACTCCTACTACCCTTCTTAAACACTGGTGCGACCTGCGCAATTTTCCAATCTGTAGCTACAGATCTATCGGTGAGCGAGCGGTTGTATATGATTGCTAAGTGGGGAGCTATTGTGTCAGCGTAATCTGAAAGGAACCCAATCGGTATACAATCTGGACCTGAAGACTTGCCAGTATCAAACGATTTGACTTGCTTCGCAACCCTTAAGGTATCTACTTCTAAGAAACTAATGCTAGCAGCTGTTCGTGTTTCAAATTCTGGAATATTCCATTCGTCTTCCCTGGTGAAGGAATTTCGGAAAACTGCGTTCAATAACTCCGCTTTAGCGGCACAGTCGTCGGTAACAGTACCATCTGCACTGCGCAGCGAAGATCTTGCCGCTTGTGTACTTTACATACGACCAGAATTTCTTCGGATTTTGTACCAAATTTCGAGACAATGTTTCGTTGTGGAACCTATTAAAGGCATCTCGCATTGAAGTCCGTGCCAAATTTCGCGCGTCTGTAAATTTTAGCCAACTTTAAGCCTTACATTCCAAGACTTCTACATGCTCTTAATGACGATGATCCCGATAGGCGAAGCGAATTTTCTGAGTGGTTTATTAACTGATGTGGAGAACAACAACGTTTCCAAGATCGAATTCTTTGGTCAGATAGGAACGGTATTACTTAACACCTGCTTTGTTTAACCTTTAAATCTAAAGGGACTGGAAGGGCTGACCAAATAAACTGAATATGTCAATTCCAATGTGTTTACTAACTACCACAAACAATCTCACATAAAAATTTAAAGACGCCACTCAGGCAAGATTATTTACGAAACACTCACTACATAAAATCATAAGCAAGTTTATAAATCATTAGTCAACGATCTCCCATAAACATTGAGAACGCCACTAAGGCCGAATTTGACCATAACTTTAACAAGACAACTCTAGTTAAGACACGATACTTAAGACTCTTTCAATTCCAATGCTTTAAGATTACATATAAAATAACAGTGGACACACAGCCTCAATTTTAACACAAATACTTAGAACATATTTATTAAAACGTAACTTGGGCAGTCTTGCAAATTACTAGAGAACTTTGCAGAGCGAACCACGAAATTATTCAAATGCCCACTGGCTCGTAAGATGGGCTTTTACGGCATAGAAAGTTACAACTTCCTACAATCATAAATGCTTTGACCCATTTGGAGGGAACAAAGCTTACTGTATATAATTGTAATTTTGTGTGAATAATTTTTTGTAGAAATGTCTATATGTGTAAATGTTCTGTTTTGTTTAAAATGGTTGTTTACTGTTATGTAAATTGCTGATCCTCACTTAGGGCTCTTAGTAATCTGTGTATAAGAGGTGTAGTGGTTCCCCTCGGGAACGGAACTGTGTAGCGCGCGCAAATTGTGGTTGGCCTAGGTGGAAAAGGTGGAACTGATAGTCGGAGGCGAGCAATGAGTTGGGGACGAGCCAGCAGTCGGAGATGAGCTACGAGTCCATGCACTGCCATGTAAAGGATGCATATTGTGTTGATTCCGAGAGAGGTTTTTCCTGCTTCTTTCTAAGGCCTCGGATGGATGGATAAATAGCTGGAACTATTCTGGAATTTGTATCTGTCGTCGCCACCAAGAAATGACAGAGTCCAACAATTCAGTCTGCAATTCCACCTACCAACATGCAGTTGCCACCACGTTGCGCAATCACTGTAACGTAATACTATAATGATGTACAGTGAAGGATCAGCTTAATGGATGTGTTATTGTGCTCAAATACAAGGTAATTTATATCTGAATTTATGTACCAACCTTGATTTTTCTCCTCATCATAACACCTCTCAGGTTCCTTTCCGTTTGAACTAAAGTGATTACCGAGTGTCCTTACTGAAAGTATGTTAATACCCAGTTTTCTATTCAATGCCTCTTGAAGATAGTAAAGAGAAAGTTAAAGTTAATGTGGCAAGAGAGTGAGCTAATGTAAATGTTGTTTGCTGAAAATAATTTTCCTATTAAAACTGCTTATTAAAGTGCTGTTACCAAATGCAAAATTAAAAGTTCTTAAGGCTGAGGCTTCTAAAGTTTTGCTTAGCTAATGATCACCTTGATATCTGTAGTAAATTCTAAAAGGTGAGCCAGTTTCTTGCAATTTTGTTAACATTGAGTTTCGATGTAGTAAAACTGAGAGAGCTGCAGCTGTGAAACGTTATACACTCTTTTTCGCTAAGTGATTGTCTCTCTTGTGTGCATATTAACAGTACAAAGACCACTCAGTTTGTGTAAGCCCTGAAAGTGATAGTGTTTTTTCTGTACCTCTTATAATTTTGCAAATAGTTTGTGCTGCTCCAGTTGTTAGCTTCAGTCTTAAACCATATGTGTGTCAGAGTTCATTGCACTCGCGTGTGGCCAAGTCTAGGTTGTGTTTGTCCGTTATAGTTACTTATACCAACTTTCTTAAACGAGAATGTTAATCATTCTCTTGCCTAGTTAGGCTGGCGACCGTTTTCTTTATACGTTAAACAGTGCAGATAGGCAAAAGTCTTGTTTGTTACTGTTCAAATATTTATGTAATTCTGACTTTCATTTCCGATAAGCCACCTCCGTTAGGAACAACACGGTCAACATAACAAAATTCCTCTCAGAGGGTAACACTGCTCTGTTGCTTTATACCATAATTGTTATAACAAAATAATTCTGTTTTGCAAACTGCCTCCTACTTTAAGGTTATGGTATACCAGTAGCAGACAGGGAGTGTTATGCGTGGTTTTTCCGTGACAGGACTAATTGTTCTGTTGGGACATTGTATGTACTAAACCAAATTTGGTATTTCATAGTATAAGCTACGTAAAAACGCTGTTGTAGTGTTATACGTGGCGCCACGTGACAGGATGTTGTTCAGCTTGCACCTACAGATGGAAAAAATTATAAGTAGTTAGCATTTTACAAACATAGAGTGAACATAAAACGTCCAGCGGCACGAACCTGTACATTAGTTGACAGAACGGATAGTGAAAGTTCAGCTTAAATTGAAAATTAAAGGTATCAGTGCTTAATAATAGTTAAAATGGACAGGAAACTAGAAATGAATCTAGATACGCGAGAGCAGAATGCAACCGAGAGCAGTTCAGGCAGCACACCAACAGATGGCATTACGCGCGAGTTAAATTACGTACGATACCATGCCGATGTCAATAAACAGATAGAAGCTATGAATGTCGCTCGTACTATGCAAGGCAATATGAGCGATGTTGTGGAAGACAGTGGCTATGCAAATGAATCGAGGGATATGTTTGAATCACCAAAAACAGAAAGGGGTGTAGAATATGAACACGAAAATGCAGTTGAAACCAAAAGTGCAAAGACACCAGATGTGACTGATTTGTTAAAAATGTTGTCTGCACAAATTACAGCACTGGGGCAACAAAATGTAGAACAAAGACAGCTAATTGCAGCAGTGGGGCAACAAAATGTAGAACAAAGGCAGCTAATTACAATACAGGGTAGTGATATTAGTAAACAGATTAAGAAGGTTGATGTAAAAGTAGACAGTGTGAGTAATGATATTAAAAACCTCAAAAGCGAAATTACTGTCATCAATGGCAATATTGCCAACATACAGGGACAAATTGATGACATTAACTAAAGATTTGACACTGAAGTAATTAAAATCCAAGATCAAATAGAACCCTTAGTCTGTACTAAAGTGGATGAAAAGGTATTCGGTATTAAATCCGAAATACAAACCGAATGTAACGAGGAATTTGCACAGATCAAACAGTCTGTAACAGAAACAAGCAGAGCTCTAACCAAACAGATTCTTACTTGCGAAAAGAAGTGTGAACATAACACTTCACAAATCCAAGGCAAAATGTATGACTTGGAAAGAAAAATACAAACCGGACCTACACATTTTACTGAAAGAGTGCCTCTCAGTAAAATATCAGAGGGCGAAGAGAAATTCGACCCTGCAAAGAGGCATAACGGATGGCACCCCCTAGACTTTATAAAGAATTGCGAAAGAAATTTTCCTGAATATTTGTCCGACCAGGAAAAAATTAATGTCGTAATTAGTGCACTAACGGGAGAAGCAAAAAGATGGGGTTTGAATCTGGATAATAACCAGATGTCTTTTGAGACCTTTAAACAAAAATTTATTGACGAGTACTGGTCAGAACAAAAACAAGACCAGTTGTGGCGTGAATTTCTAATGGCCAGACTGTATGATGTCAGAGGTAGGCAAACCATGAAAGAATTCTGCGAATCATGGTACAGAAAACTGATACATTTGAAGGCTAGAAGGACTGAAGCTGAGATCGTTTGGGTTCTTTGGCAGAAACTGCCTGAGGATTCTAAACGATATGTGGGGAGAACCCATAGAAGTTTTTCTGTGTTCTTGGAAAGGGTAGAGGATGAAGATCACTGGCGAAGAAATCGCGAGTCCCGTCCCCATAATAACAACAATTATTCGCGAGAAAGTAATGACCAAGCTGAACGACACGAAAATGATAGATTTCGTGTAAACACGATTCAAAGAGGTCGTGCGAGAGGTAGGGGAAATTATACTACGCGCGGCAGAGGATACATGACGCGGAATTTCCAAAATAGAGAAGAAATGGAAAACTGAAAACCGCGTGTGTTACGGGCCGGATTCACGCGGAAACCGGTTTTGGGCCCAAAGAAAAGATGTCAAATATTAGATTCGAGAAGGAAAGGTGTAAACTACGGGGCAGGAAGGTTAAGGGCGCGCCTATAGCAGACGGGCGCGGAGTGATACATAGTGGCGTTCCCAGTGCGAAGTCACGTGACCGTTCGTGCTCGGGCCAGCGGTTGCCGGAGCAGCGTACATTGCACTTGGCAGCAGACACAAATGGCTGCCGTAGAGAGAAACAGAAGAGGCGGGATCGGACACTTCCGTTGGCCGTTTTCAGTAGTAGATGAATGTAGAAATGAAAATGAAGTTAATATGTCATATGATAAAGATAACTCAGTATCGGAATCGTGCGGAAAGACTTCATTAAAGAATGAAAGGGAGATAGAAAACGCGAGTGAAAAAGGGAATATTGGCACTGTTAATGATGTGTATGAGGTAAAAGACGTAGATGTGGAGGAGGTTATGATGAATAAAGAGGAAATGGAGGTAGAATATGCCACGCAAAAGACGTGTGCACAATTAATAATAGGTGCAAATGATGTAGAGGAGGACGTTAGTAAACATGACATTATAAGCAGTGCAGGTGAAATTATTGTTGATGGAAAGGTGTTTTATGGTTCTGATGCAGAAGGGTCTAGTAAGAATTTCGCACGACTACCTGAAAATGACAGCATGGAAGAAAATGAAATGAAAGTTATCGAAGTATATGACGATTATACTAAGTCTGAAGTTAAGGCTGAAATCGTTCAAAGTGATATAACAGAAGTGCCTGACTGTCCAAACGATGTGCATTGTGTAGAAAATGAGTCGAAAAACGAATTGACCGAAACATCTAGTGATAATCTGCCTCACTGTTTAAAAGTTGCATTCCTGCTCGAATCTGATGACGAAAATGAAATCAGTGACAATTCAGATGATGAAGGGTATATGAATACAGATCAGAATGAATATACTAACTTTCTCTATTGTTCAAAAATCGAGTACTTAAGTGAATCTGATGGTGAGGAAGAGAGTAATGATGACTCTAGTGAAGATGAATTCTCAGGTGTAAACGAAAGTGAATATACTTTTACTGAAAGAGGGTATGAGAAAATTAGTGACGTTTTTCCAAAGCAAGATACAGAAAGTGAAATTGGGCCAAAACCGAAGGAATTATTCAGTAATGTAACACAGGGGCAAAATTTACAGGCATCTCCAGATGATACTATACTGGGGCAAGCCTTAACAAATGTTTTAAATGGGAGTGAATTACAGGAACAAAAAGAACCACCTGATAAAATGATAGCAGAACAGGAGATGTTGTACCTTGCTAAAGACTTTGAAATTCCTAAAAAGACACCTGATGAAACAAAACGTTGGCAAGATCTGAATAGCTTAGTGAAAGATGTAGAAACCAGAAGGCCTAAAAAGCCACCAGACTTGAGTAACTGTTTTATGAACCGTAAAAGACTGCCATGTTAATAAAGAGACTGGGGGCAGGATGTATGTATATATATTGTTAAAATAACGCATGTCTTTATTATTATTGTATCTGAGTGTTACCTGAAGGTGAATTATTGTTTTGTTGATCCTGAGACCTGGGGGGAGGTTGCTTATTTATTGTAGTGCACTGTTTGTCTTTACTTAGGAACTGTTTATTTTCAATTGAATACTTATTGTTACCAACCTAATTATGAGGACAGGGGCATGTAGTGTAGCAAACCTGAGAACTTTGTGAATAATGATGATTATGGTTACTTTATGAAAGTGCAAAGAACTCAACAAGATGATAACTTATTTCTAATATACTTAAAAATCAGAATGGGCTTATGTTTGCAGTAGGTGGTTTATTTAAAGATACATGTCCTAAGATGAGGGTTGTTAGCCTCAGGGGACATGCACTCTTTGCATTGTCAGGTGCCTGACGAGCACCAGGGACCCGAGTCGTTGTCAGCACTACTTCCGTTTCTTTTCGTGCTGCCAACCTTCCTCTTCATCATTCAGGACTTTTACTATCTTCTTTCCTTCTTCTCTATCAAAGTAAACTGAATAGTGTAGAAATAATGTAACATACTGTGTATTGTTTGTGGACAAGTAAATGGATAAATAATATGGGTATACTAGAAAATGACTAAGAATAATGAAAGGATAGTGGGTACAGTAAAAAGGAATAGGAACATGCAGTTAAAGTAAATGAATAAATGGTTCTATGCAGAAAGATGCAAGTGTGAATAAAGGTAACGTTTAAAGTGAATAATCTAATATGATTAATGTCTAAAGACGGTTGTACAGAAATGGGTAAGAACGGTGATGAAAAATGTTCTGTGTCAAAACTGAGGAGAGAAACCTGATTAATATGTGTAAAGTAGATATGAGATATATGTGTCCAGTGGCACAAAGAGTAGGCAGAAGTCACTTACAGTAGGATATAAAATTATATTCCTGGACTTGATGTATGTAATGACCTAACTGTGTGTGGAAAAGCAATGGTAAAGGAGTAGTAAGAAATCCTTAATCCTGACTTGATCCCAAGTATGACATTTAATTGTTTCTTGATTAATGTATATGTTACCTGATGTTGTCATTTGAAAAGAAAAATTTAATATTACCAGTGTCTAATTGCTGTTTCAAAGTTGCAGGTTTTATCTTTTATACCATTAATGCAATTGTACAAAAAATATGACATAATGAGGGAAAAAACTTGGAGATGATGACTATAAACTGCTCAAAAATATATTGTTGGGCAGCAAAACAAGACAAAACAATAAAAATGCTGTAGTCCTGAAGTTGAGGACTACCATATATGCTATGTGAGCAGTAGCCAAAGGACTTGCCATTGTGGGGCAAAAAGTTGATAAGTGGTTACGAACTGCCAAACCTAGAGGATGGGGCAGTGTACTAATTGAAAAATGTTTGTCTTAGTGTTCTTAATCTAAATTGTGTTTTTGTGTCTAAATGTCTATAGGCAAAGACTGCCAAGCCAATGAGAGGCAGAATGTGTAAACATGGACTGCTAGTGCTGAGGCAAGCAGTGTGTACAGGATGGCATGGTGCAGTGGCTGCGGCGGGCGGCGGCGGCGTCCGGACCCTCGGGCGGCGGCAAATGTGTTGGCGGCGGACGGCGCTGGCTCGGCCGGTCGGCGATGGCGGCAGGCCCCTGGTGCGTCGGTGACAGCGGCGCGGCGGCGGTGGGCGGCGCGGCGGCGGCTGGCGCGGCGGCGGAAGACGGCGTCCCGGCCGGTCGCGCAGCGCAGCGCAGGCCCCTCGAACTCAGGCAGCGGGCAGCGCGGCGGCGTCCGGCTCACGTGGCTGACTGGCGTGGGCTGCCTCGCTGCAGCGCGCGCCCTGTGCGTGTTTAGTGGAGCAGCCACGGCCCACGTGGAGCAAACGTGGCGGCCGGTTGGCGCATCACATGCGCGAAGTGTACGGCGTCTTGCCGGGAGAAATTTAGTGTAGCGACAAAGTCACTACGGGAACGGATCCAAACTTCTGACACCAATTGTACAGGATGGCGGGTATGGGCAGGCGGTGGGCGTTATGGAATAATAGTGTAAATTTTAGAGAAAGGCCATTTATTGGCTAAAGCATTATGAAAGGGGCTACATAGGCCTAGGGAGGCGAGGGTGAGCCAGAGCTTACAATTTGGCGAACATTGTTCGCGAAGCTACCGATTGTGGTCGTCTGCCAAAACTAAGTCCGCAGTGCCGTAGCACCGGGAGAAGCGGGAGATGTTCAATGCTACAGGGAGCGCATCCGACTCGCGGGTGAGCAAGAATGCAAGAGAGCGGGCCCGGCGACGGGCGGCCGGGTATATTCGACGCACCACGCGGCTTCCTCCACCCTGATTGGTCAGGACCGAGCAAACCGTGCGGGCAGCATGGAACTTTCCAGAGCGTTGCCTGCTAAGCGACGCCTGGGGCGGCGTTACCTCGTAAGCACATGAGAGAGGCGCGTGATCAAGGTGCCCTTCGTCGGTGCTGACTTCCTGTTACTAGACCGTGGGACGAAAGAATTTACAGGCAGCTAACACTGCCGGCCGTGGCTTGGCCGTAATGGAAAAATGAAGTAACCGTTTGGGTGCTCATATAATAAAGTAAAATCCCCTATTGTCTGGCTCATCCTTTACATTCCTCCCCCTTCCGTGGGAGCGGACAACGTACGTGAATTCGCTCAATGTAATTATTATTTGAATGTAAACAAATTTATCTTGCAAAAGAAAGTGAACATCACTTGATTAAGAATGGCCCTCACGGAAGACGGCAGGGGTCTTAATCTATGGAAGGGTATAGAGACTCTAAAGACCTCCTAAGGGTCGCAAGGGGACTTACAACAATATTTGTGTATACAAGAATCAAAACATCATAAAACATCAAAACATACAGTGTGAGTTAGGTAAACATGTCAAGTGTTCTTGTTGCTAAGATGGAGTAAAAATGTCTTTTTTAAAAAAAATAAGTTGAAAATGTAAACATATCACCACTGATGAGTCACGGCGAGGGCGACAGACGCGAGGCGGCGTGGTGTGTGGTCCTCAGCGGGCAGCGCGCAGGCTGCCGGCGGGAAGGGGGCGTGGCCGTGGCCAGGTCCGTGCACTGGAACTCAGCGCAGGGGGGGGGGGGGGGGTATGAGGGGAGGTCCACATGTTTCAAAACACGATTGAAAAGGGAGTTATCACTAAGGGAACACTTCACTAAACTACACTAGTTTTTCGACATTAATTGATATCTCAGTTTCACTCTTAAAACTAAGGGAGGGCACATGCCTGATAGGTTTTTGTTTTCTCTTTTTTTTGGGTTTAGTTTAGTTTGTGGCTGTTTGCCATTCATTTAAGTGTGCCAACAGGCGAAGGTAAGAAATTTGTCCTTTTTTCATATTTTAGCAAGTCATCAATTGACGATAGGAGGTGATCATTTGACATGTTAGACAAAGATGGCAAGTTAGCTGACAAGGGATTCATGAGTAAGCTTTCAGGAACAAAAAAAAAAAAAAAAAAAAAAAAAAAACATAATTAAAGAGGGCGCGAATACTAAGTGAGTAAGCCGTAGTGGCATGAAACGTCATTAATGGCGTTCCGACAGGAACCGTTTGCTAAAGATCTGCGCGGAGGCTACGTCCGAGTGGCAGCTGACTGCAAGGCCGAATCTCGCGCTACGTCAGAAACAAGCGCGGCAGATAATTTCCAAGGCCAGCGCGGCGTCAGATCTGCACGCGGCAGCTGAGAAGCGAAGCCGAGAAGGCTACGACTGTCAAATGCCGTACGCAGGGAGCACGTGCTCTGCGCAGGAAGCAAGCGTCAGGTGTAAGAGCGAGAGAGAGATGAAGCTTACCGACGCTGTTCACTGCGCTGTCTGTATTTTACGCTCTCACCAAAGGGAAATAGATATGCGTAATCGATATGGTTTATTCACTGATGACAAACAAAGAAGTGGGATTACGCGTGTCATCACGCTAGACGCGTTGTTACCGTAGGTTCTGTTTAAAATTACATAAACATACATAAATGTAGAAATGAGGTACACAAGTATCATATCAAATTGTTGCAAATGCCACATCAATAACAAACAAAAAAGTTAAATGTCTCCTTGGGCTAACCATCCAAGTGTAATAACATTCACATTTTGAGAAGAATTTTCTCGTAACTCAATATACACTCCTGGAAATGGAAAAAAGAACACATTGACACCCGTGTTTCAGACCCACCATACTTGCTCCGGACACTGCGAGAGGGCTGTACAAGCAATGATCACACGCACGGCACAGCGGACACACCAGGCGGTGTTGGCCGTCGAATGGCGCTAGCTGCGCAGCATTTGTGCACCGCCGCCGTCAGTGTCAGCCAGTTTGCCGTGGCATACGGAGCTCCATCCCAGTCTTTAACGCTGGTAGCATGCCGCGACAGCGTGGACGTGAACCGTATGTGCAGTTGACGGACTTTGAGCGAGGGCGTATAGTGGGCATGCGGGAGGCCGGGTGGACGTACCGCCGAATTGCTCAACACGTGGGGCGTGAGGTCTCCACAGTACATCGATGTTGTCGCCAGTGGTCGGCGGAAGGTGCACGTGCCCGTCGACCTGGGACCGGACCGCAGCGACGCACGGATGCACGCCAAGACCGTAGGATCCTACGCAGTGCCGTAGGGGACCGCACCGCCACTTCCCAGCAAATTAGGGACACTGTTGCTCCTGGGGTATCGGCGAGGACCATTCGCAACCGTCTCCATGAAGCTGGGCTACGGTCCCGCACACCGTTAGGCCGTCTTCCGCTCACGCCCCGACATCGTGCAGCCCGCCTCCAGTGGTGTCACGACAGGCGTGAATGGAGGGACGAATGGAGACGTGTCGTCTTCAGCGATGAGAGTCGCTTCTGCCTTGGTGCCAATGATGGTCGTATGCGTGTTTGGCGCCGTGCAGCTGAGCGCCACAATCAGGACTGCATACGACCGAGGCACACAGGGCCAACACCCGGCATCATGGTGTGGGGAGCGATCTCCTACACTGGCCGTACACCACTGGTGATCGTCGAGGGGACACTGAATAGTGCACGGTACATCCAAACCGTCATCGAACCCATCGTTCTACCATTCCTAGACCGGCAAGGGAACTTGCTGTTCCAACAGGACAATGCACGTCCGCATGTATCCCGTGCCACCCAACGTGCTCTAGAAGGTGTTAAGTCAACTACCCTGGCCAGCAAGATCTCCGGATCTGTCCCCCATTGAGCATGTTTGGGACTGGATGAATCGTCGTCTCACGCGGTCTGCACTTCCAGCACGAACGCTGGTCCAACTGAGGCGCCAGGTGGAAATGGCATGGCAAGCCGTTCCACAGGACTACATCCAGCATCTCTACGATCGTCTCCATGGGAGAGTAGCAGCCTGCATTGCTGCGAAAGGTGGATATACACTGTACTAGTGCCGACATTGTGCATGCTCTGTTGCCTGTGTCTATGTGCCTGTGGTTCTGTTAGTGTGATCATGTGATGTATCTGACCCCAGGAATGTGTCAATAAAGTTTCCCCTTCCTGGGACAATGAATTCACCGTGTTCTTATTTCAATTTCCAGGAGTGTATAATTAAAATATAATTAAAATACTCAGTGATTTTACGAATTGCCGTTGCAGATTTCTAAAATGTGGAAGCCAGGTAAACGCTAAATAAAGTGGGAGCCCCAGAAAACTCTCGTTTCCTTATAATTTATGGAAGTACCTTCAATAAAACTGAGCGATTCAGAATGTCACATGCTGATTTCGCAGCTAAGAATTAAAATCAATTCTTTTCCACGTATTCATCCAGCTTTATAGCTATAATTTTCTGTGGCAAAGCTGGAGGAGGATCGTTTGATAGAACGTCTTACGGCTCTCTTTATACTGTCACCTTCTGTCATGACGACAGTTGTACTTAAAATGTTTTCTTGTGGAAAAACTATCAGACTGTACACCATCATTTGAAGAGAGGGCTGTAGCATGCTTCACATTCGTAGTCACAGCCTCCCACTTCAGTAGCCATTTTCTGACTTGGGAAGGCGGAATACTGACTGGTACCGGTGGTAACTCGTGTGAAATGTCCCCACACCGACAGTGGTATTTTTCTCGGTTTGATCTGGAGACACTAATTTCGCATTATTGCAGTAACAGGGCAACCGCTGCCTCTTCCTGAAACCTTCCGAACTGTCTAGCAGACAAATTTACTGCAATTTACACGTCTCCTTCGATTTGTCTTTCACTGTTCTGTGTCATTACACCGTCGTCATACTGGAGGTCCGTGAGATTCTCACAAGCAGATCGCGAATTGAGCTTCTGAAGAGCCACACATCCACCCCTATTTGTGGAATGGCTTTGTTACCACGGAACGGCCCGTCGTATTTTGCCTCGAAAATTCTGGGATGGATATTTCAGATAATAAAGGTTATCAGTCAATGCTCATAAGAATATTGTTTACTGGCTAAACCGGTTTCGGCATTTCAGTTACTAGCGAGAAAAAGCTTCCATCGTACCACAAAAAAGGAAAATATGCTGCTGTTTAAAATACTCTTGCTGAAAAGGGGCATACCAGGTGCCTCAATCTACCTTCCTCAGCTCTTTCAAACATTTACCCAAAACTTTTGGCATGTGAACGTATTTCCACTCTTTTTAACTGGCAACTCATCCCTCATTCCCCTAACTGTAGCTCATTCTACCACTAGTCCATCACTGTAAGCCGCTCATACCAATGAACTCCTGCTTGTCCATCCTCACTGACTCATTCAGTCTAACTCACTGATATTATGTCTTTGTATCTCTCTAATTGTCACTGTTTTCCGTAGCACAGCCACGGTCTTCTTCGTTCTGTCCCAGTACTGTAGTTTCGTCCCACTGTCATTGTCTTGTCCTCTACTACTGCTGCAATCTGATTCATTCTTTCCACTGCTGCTGTCTCTTATCACTGCATTATCTCTTTCTTCCTCTCTCTCATTTTTGCTGACTGATACCCACTTCCGCTTTCTCCTTCTCTTTATTTCTCTCCCACTGACACTGTCTTCTTCACTTTTTTCCTAGCACTGTCCAGTCACTGTCAACTGTGTTCCACTTTCTCTCACAATATCATTTGTCTTCTTCGCTCTCACTATACCACAATCTCTGCCTACTACCTTCCAGTATTTATTATTTTTCTGTCTCATTTCCATTGCCATTGTCCCCTTCTCTCTCAGTATAAAGTGTGCGAATATCTTCGCATGCCAAAGTTTTTGGGAACGTGTTTAAGGGTGCTGAGAAGGTGGAACGTGGCAGCCGTACCCCGCTTTTAGCCAGAGACTTTTAAACACGAGCATATTCGCCTTTTCTGTGCTCCAACTGGAGGAACATTCAGCTGGTTCCCTTCTTTTCCCAGGTGTAGCAGGGTATGTCACTCATGTGAAAAGATCTTCATGAGTCAGTAAAAGTTTGTTAGTTTACTTATGTGAAATGAAGTAACGCGAAGCTAATTTTACACTTCCAAACATTTGCATGTGCTTCACTACAACATGAGGTTCCCAGAACCCTGCTTATAATAAAAGAGACCCTTTACAGCCTATTTATCCGTGCTGCGTCACTTAATAAACTACTTTTTCGCCTCACGGCGGATTTTACTCGCGTATTTTGTATAGAGCCTATAGAAATAGGTTAGCTTTGAGCCTCCGTATCTTGAAAACAAATAAATATATCAAGAAAATTTTCGGTTTTGTTCGAGATTGGGATCAAAGGAATATACCGTAAAAATAACACCCATTTGCTGTCTTGGAATATGCTTCTCGGTTTTGGTACCCAAAAACCATTTTTTGGGTTTTTCTCGATAACCGATGACGAGTTTTGAAAACGGGGACATGACACTTCTAGATAAGTGCTTAGAGAATATGATATTAAAGTTTGAGAATCATCTGCTGTTATTTATTATTCAGATTTCGCCTCAAACAATATTTTCCTTTTAATCTCCGTACCTCGTAAACGGATAGAGACATAAAAAAAATTTCAATGCTGTTCGAGATCGGGCTCTTAGGAAAATATGTAAAAGTGTGAGTCAGTTGCTGTGCGTAGCCAGCTTGGAATCCGCAGCCGTTTTTTGGGACGAAAAAATGGTGACAAACCCTTCTTCGAGGTTTTCTAAGGAACCACCCACAACCTATTGGTGCCTCCATAAGTCCCTAAAGGCCCACCGTAGGCTAAACCAAATACAGAAAGAACCAAACGATTTTTCCTGTTTGCTAAAGCAGGAGGAAGTTTGTAATTTAATTTTTATGTTTTGACTCTGTACAGTAGGATAGTGATAATAAGACGAAATAATTGTTGTTTGTTTTGTGTTAGCAGAAGAGCCAACACCGTGTTACTAGAGGAGGCCGAAATGCACGCGTTTTAGCTCACGCGGGCTGGCGTGAGGAGGGAAGAACTATACTGACGTGAGGTCTGGAACATGACAAAGAATGAGAATTCAGAAAGCGGACGTAATTAGTTTGATACTTAACTTTAATCCATTAACGATGAACGTCGCTCTTAACGGTGCATGATTCACAATATTATCTGTTCAGAACACATTCTTGAAGATATGAATTATAGTAACTGAATAAAAAAAATGGTTCAAATGGCTCTGAGCACTATGGGACTCAACTGCTGTGGTCATAAGTCCCCTAGAACTTAGAACTACTTAAACCTAACTAACCTAAGGACATCACACACATCCATGCCCGAGGCAGGATTCGAACCTGCGACCGTAGCAGTCGCACGGGTAACTGAATATTGCGCCTTGCTAGGTCGTAGCAAATGTAGCTGAAGGCTATGCTAAACTGTCGTCTCTGCAAATGAGAGCGTATGTAGACAGTGAAGCATCGCTAGCAAAGTCGGCTGTACAACTGGGGCGAATGCTAGGGAGTCTGTCTAGACTAGACCTGCCGTGTGGCGGCTCTCGGTCTGCAATCACTGATAGTGGCGACACGCGGGTCCGATGTGTACTAACGGACATCGGCCGATTTAAAGGCTACCACCTAGCAAGTGTGGTGTCTGGCGGTGACACCACAGTTTGAATGTCAATGTATACACCGGGGTTCTACCTAGGCGTGCTGGTGGGCTCTCGCTTCTCTCCACTTTCCAGTATGCTGCCATCTGTTGGATTTCTACGAAAACTAACTCAAATAGTGCTTGGACGAATGTGGGGGCAGACGGAACACATTTTCGTGTGGACAAACGGACACGTGGATTTTTTCGTAATAACACAGTTATGGTGGTCTTTCAAATGTCTTTTTCTGATTACTAATTTTAATTTTAGTAACTGTCAGTAGTTGTGAATTAATACTATGTTTACCTACTGGATGTTCCGTAATCGTAAAAGAAGCACAGAATATAATATGCTCTACATCTACATCTACATCTACATCTATACTCCGCGAGCCACCTTACGGTGTGTGGCGGAGGGTACTTATTGTACCACTATCTGATCCCCCCTTCCCTGTTCCATTCACGAATTGTGCGTGGGAAGAACGACTGCTTGTAAGTCTCCGTATTTGCTCTAATTTCTCGGATCTTTTCGTTGTGATCATTACGCGAGATATATGTGGGCGGTAGTAATATGTTGCCCATCTCTTCCCGGAATGTGCTCTCTCGTAATTTCGATAATAAACCTCTCCGTATTGCGTAACGCCTTTCTTGAAGTGTCCGCCACTGGAGCTTGTTCAGCATCTCCGTAACGCTCTCGCGCTGACTAAATGTCCCCATGACGAATCGCGCTGCTTTTCGCTGGATCATGTCTATCTCTTCTATTAATCCAACCTGGTAAGGGTCCCATACTGATGAGCAATACTCAAGAATCGGACGAACAAGCGTTTTGTAAGCTACTTCTTTCGTCGATGAGTCACATTTTCTTAGAATTCTTCCTATGAATCTCAACCTGGCGCCTGCTTTTCCCACTATTTGTTTTATGTGATCATTCCACTTCAGATCGCTCCGGATAGTAACTCCTAAGTATTTTACGGTCGTTACCGCTTCCAATGATTTACCACCTATGGCATAATCGTACTGGAATGGATTTCTGCCCCTATGTATGCGCATTATATTACATTTATCTACGTTTAGGGAAAGCTGCCAGCTGTCGCACCATTCATTAATCCTCTGCAGGTCTTCCTGGAGTACGTACGAGTCTTCTGATGTTGCTACTTTCTTGTAGACAACCGTGTCATCTGCAAATAGCCTCACGGAGCTACCGATGTTGTCAACTAAGTCATTTATGTATATTGTAAACAATAAAGGTCCTATCACGCTTCCTTGCGGTACTCCCGAAATTACCTCTACATCTGCAGATTTTGAACCGTTAAGAATGACATGTTGTGTTCTTTCTTCTAGGAAATCCTGAATCCAATCACAAACCTGGTCCGATATTCCGTAAGCACGTATTTTTTTCACTAAACGTAAGTGCGGAACCGTATCAAATGCCTTCCTGAAGTCCAGGAATACGGCATCAATCTGCTCGCCAGTGTCTACGGCACTGTGAATTTCTTGGGCAAATAGGGCGAGCTGGGTTTCACATGATCTCTGTTTGCGGAATCCATGTTGGTTATGATGAAGGAGATTTGTATTATCTAAGAACGTCATAATACGAGAACACAAAACATGTTCCATTATTCTACAACAGATTGACGTAAGTGAAATAGGCCTATAATTATTCGCATCTGATTTATGACCCTTCTTGAAAATGGGAACGACCTGTGCTTTCTTCCAGTCGCTAGGTACTTTACGTTCTTCCAGAGATCTACGATAAATTGCTGATAGAAAGGGGGCAAGTTCTTTAGCATAATCACTGTAGAATCTTAAGGGTATCTCGTCTGGTCCGGATGCTTTTCCGCCACTAAGTGATAGCAGTTGTTTTTCAATTCCGATATCGTTTATTTCAATATTTTCCATTTTGGCGTCCGTGCGACGGCTGAAGTCAGGGACCGTGTTACGATTTTCCGCAGTGAAACAGTTTCGGAACACTGAATTCAGTATTTCTGCCTTTCTTCGGTCGTCCTCTGTTTCGGTGCCATCGTGGTCAACGAGTGACTGAATAGGGGATTTAGATCCGCTTACCGATTTTACATATGACCAAAACTTTTTAGGGTTCTTGTTTAGATTGTTTGCCAATGTTTTATGTTCGAATTCGTTGAATGCTTCTCTCATTGCTCTCTTTACGCTCTTTTTCGCTTCGTTCAGCTTTTCCTTATCAGCTATGATTCGACTACTCTTAAACCTATGGTGAAGCTTTCTTTGTTTCCGTAGTACCTTTCGTACATGATTGTTATACCACGGTGGATCTTTCCCCTCGCTTTGGACCTTAGTCGGTACGAACTTATCTAAGGCGTACTGGACGATGTTTCTGAATTTTTTCCATTTTTGTTCCACATCCTCTTCCTCAGAAATGAACGTTTGATGGTGGTCACTCAGATATTCTGCGATTTGTGCCCTATCACTCTTGTTAAGCAAATAGATTTTCCTTCCTTTCTTGGCATTTCTTATTACACTTGTAGTCACTGATGCAACCACTGACTTATGATCACTGATACCCTCTTCTACATTCACGGAGTCGAAAAGTTCCGGTCTATTTGTTGCTATGAGGTCTAAAACGTTAGCTTCACGAGTTGGTTCTCTAACTATCTGCTCGAAGTAATTCTCGGACAAGGCAGTCAGGATAATGTCACAAGAGTCTCTGTCCCTGGCTCCAGTTCTGATTGTGTGACTATCCCATTCTATACCTGGTAGATTGAAGTCTCCCCCTATTACAATAGTATGATCACGAAACTTCTTCACGACGTTCTGCAGGTTCTCTCTGAGGCGCTCAACTACTACGGTTGCTGATGCAGGTGGCCTATAGAAGCATCCGACTATCATATCTGACCCACCTTTGATACTTAACTTAACCCAGATTATTTCACATTCGCATTCGCTAATAACTTCACTGGATATTATTGAATTCTTTACTGCTATAAATACTCCTCCACCATTGGCGTTTATCCTATCCTTGCGGTATATATTCCATTCTGTGTCTAGGATTTCGTTACTGTTCACTTCCGGTTTTAACCAACTTTCCGTTCCTAATACTATATGCGCACTATTTCCTTCAATAAGAGATACTAATTCAGGAACCTTGCCCTGGATACTCCTGCAGTTTACCAATATTACGTTAACTTTTCCTGTTTTTGGTCTCTGCTCTTAGCCGTGAAGTCTCTTAAAGAAGACGGCATGCCGCTAGCCACAACTGCTGCAACCTTTTCGGTTGCACACAATTTATTAAGAAGATGTGTGAGTAGCAGAGTAAACATTCCAAAATTCTGGCAATACGCAACTTTTTCAAAGGTATAGAGTTGAAGCTGGTAGTGCACTTCTTGAAACTAGGGTTAACGTACACAGACCCGCACAGTCTGACATATCGTAATAAATTTGCAAATGAGTGAAAACACCTACTTGATAAAGACCGACAAATGGCAGGTAAGGACTGGATTCGAGGTTTTCTTAGTCGACTCAAGAACGTTAGTCTATGGGTCTCTAAAGGTGTTTCACATGTTCGAGCCAAAGGAATGACAAAGGAGAAGGATGCTGTGTTTTACAGAAATCGTTGGATGAACTGAGCTTGTGGGAAAAACATTCAAACATTTACAACTTTGACCAGACGGATTTACAGCCCATTTACAAACAATAAATGTTATATCGCAGCGTGGTCAGGGAGACTTCGTTAGCCGAACTATCTTTAAAAAGCTGAAACAGTGAGTGTAATGGCATGTGTTTCCGCTACGTCAGCATGTTCTTCCTTTCGTTATTATGAAAAGGATGCGATACAATGACATTTATGAACTAGGTACGCATTCTGGTACTAACGTAGTCCTGTCAGAGAGTGGCTACATGAAACGGGAACAATTCTCTTTATGTGAAGCCTCCTGGACCCGGCGTTCCTATTTTCTATGGCCGTGGCTCACGTGGTTCAGACCCTTCAACTGTGGTGGACACTAGAGTCAACAGTATGCATCTGTTGTGATGCCCCCATACAGTACTCACAGCGTAAAAGCTCTTGATGTCTCTTTCTTCGCTTCACTAACCACATTTTACAATGATAGCTGCAGGATGTACGTCAGAAGAAATTCAGGGAAAGGAATTAAACAAGTGACACTAGGATCCATTTTTGCTGAAGCATGCAACCGTGCAGGGCAGTTGCGAAAGCTATAAATGGCTTCCTTCAGTGCTTGTGGGATTCATCCCCTCAACCCGAATCTCTCGCTTGAGCAAGTGTTTGCTCCATACCACCATATTCCTCTTCAACACAAGTTGCATTCGTATTTTAAACGTAAAACACACGTTGATGTATAATCTTTAGCTGTAAATGTTATGTGATGCAAATGTTATCACATATCTTTTGCTGAGCTTAAACTCTAGTGTCTAAGTATCTAGAACTATTTGCGTGATGTCTAAGTACAAGACACTCACGCTACTTCTGTCAAGCTACAAATTGTGACCTAAGGAGTGCCATTGTGTGGACTGATTCGGTGATTTCTTTAGGGTGGAACCAAATTGATCCAAATAGCTGAAAAACCCTGAAAAACAATTGTCTGCAATCGAGTGATCGAAATCATGAACTGCACCTCTTCATCTCAATCTCACCACTATCCTAAGAAAGAAAATCCCACAGATTCACTTTAGAAGGCCTTGCTGTAAAATACCTGTGTTTATTTTTCTTATAGTATCAGCTAGCTACATGTTTCACAGGTACTCCTGATGTTCAGTCTCAGAAGACTGTACTATTTTAAAGTCTTTCAGAGATTCAAAATGCAAATCTTCCAGTGATCACTATAAGTACCAAGTAAGTGGTGTGTGATTTTATGGCTCTTACTGAATGGATATTACATTTAGGACACATTCGAGACGTAGCAACCGCCTCAGCTGTGACTCAACAGAAATCGAAATGCAACACTGTCGCAGCATCTTATCTGAACAGAGAGCTCAAATCTTGTCAAACTGTCCTCGAAGTTGTACGTATGTGTCTACCATGTAAGATCACAAAAACATGTGGCTAACGTGATCTGGCAAGCAGGGAGGCTAATACATATCCTCAGGTCGATAATCTGCGGTTTTAGCGATGGGAAAGTGGTACGTAAAGTGATAGAGGCTCAGCCCGTTTTGGATAATGATGCATGACATCATAGATTATTATTGGATTCTGGCATCTTAGAGCCGGAGAAACACAGTAGGACAAGTGGCCATTAGATGTAATACATAGGACAATGGGCCTATGACTTTAGTGGCCGAAGAGGTTGTGTGGGTGGAAATATCTGGCAACACTACGTGGATCACCACATTATGTCATCAATACCGTCATCGGAAGTCCGGCCGCAATGCATTGGCCAAAACATAGCCAGCTGTGCTATCCACATACAAGATAATGCTGGCGCTGAAACACGTCCACATTAGTGAGGGACGTCCATAATCGTGCTCTCGAGCGCCATTCGTAAATCACTTGTCAAGCCGAAGATAAATAGATGATAGTTCCTTCTGTCTGTTAGCGAGGTGTTCAAAATGGTTCAAATGGCTCTGAGCACTTTGGGACAACTTCTGAGGTCATCAGTCCCCTAGAACTTAGAACTACTTAAACCTAACTAACCTAAGGACATCACACACATCCATGCCCGAGGCAGGATTCGAACCTGCGACCGTAGCGGTCGCGCGGTTCCAGACTGTAGTGCCTAGAACCGCTCGGCCACCCCGGCCGGCTAGCGAGGTGTGCCAGACCAAGGTACCACCAGGCACATCTTAACAGGAAGCAATTGTCCTGTGCCAGTCAATCAGAGCGCAAGCTGCGAAAATTTCGGCTTGGACCCCTCATGCAGTTATGCACAAAGTACTCCCTGTATTGACATGATTTCAACACATGTCCTCGCTTCCGAGATTGGTGTAATATACCGACATCTATCACGACTACGGTGAAATCAGAGCAAATGATGCTTATTCGGGTGGTGTTTCTGTTGTTGGGAATCACTCCTGCTTTAAGGCTATAGAGAACTGTGTTCCGTTGTGGATTGAATTTTTCATTCTAAATCACTGTGGAGAGCGTTAAACATTTTTCCATCCTCTCATCTCATCAGAACACATTTGATTAGTATCCGTTGTGCGACTGGATTCGTGATTTTCTGTCAGAAAAGTTACAGTTCGTAGTAATAGACGGAAAGTCATCGACTAAAACAGAAGGCCGGCCGCGGTGGTCTCGTGGTTCTAGGCGCGCAGTCCGGAACCGTGCGACTGCTACGGTCGCAGGTTCGAATCCTGCCTCGGGCATGGATGTGTGTGATGTCCTTAGGTTAGTTAGGTTTAAGTAGTTCTAAGTTCTAGGGGACTAATGACCGCAGCAGTTGAGTCCCATAGTGTTCAGAGCCATTTGAACCATTTTTGACTAAAACAGAAGTAATATCTGGCGTTCCCCAAGGAAGTGTCATAGGCCCTCTATTGTTCCTGATCTATATTCACAACATAGGAGACAATCTGAGAAGCCGTCTTAGATTGTTTGCAGATGATGCTGTCATTTACCGTCTTGTAAAGTCATCAGATGATCAAAACGACTTGCAAAATGATTTAGATAAGATATCTGTATGGTGCGAAAAGTGGCAATTGACCCTGAATAAAGAAAAGTGCGAAGTTAATCACATGAGTACTAAAAGAAAGCTAAATTTCGATTGCGCGATAAGTCACACAAATCTGAGGGCTGTAGATTCAACTAAATGCTTAAGAATTACAATTACAAATAACCTGAATTGGAACGATCACATAGATAATATTGTGGGTAGAGCAAACCAAAGACTGCGATTCATTGGCAGAACACTTAGAAGGTGCAACAGGTCTACCAAAGAGACCGCTTACACTACGCTTGTCCGCTCTATTCTGGAGTACTGCTGTGCGGTGTGGAATTCGTATCAGGTGGGACCGACGGATGACATCGGAAAAGTACAAAGAAGGGCAGCTCGTTTTGTATTATCGCGAAATAGGGGAGGTAGTGTCACAGACATGATACTTGAATTGGAGTGGCAATCATTAAAACAAAGGCGTTTTTCGTTGCGACGGGATCTCCTCATGAAATTTCAATCACCAGTTTTTTCCTTCAATTGCGAAAACCTTCTGTTGGCACCCACCTACATAGGGAAAAATGATCATCACGATAAAATAAGAGAAATCAGGGCTCGCACGGTAAAATGTAATTGCTCGTTTTTTCCACGTGCCGTTCGAGAGTGGAACGGTAGAGAGACAGCTTGAAGGTGGTTCATTGAACCCTCTGCCAGGCACTTTATTGTGAATAGCACAGTAATCACGTAGATGTAGATATAGATGTTTCAAAGCCACGTGGAGTGGCCGCGCGGTTAGAGGCGCCATGTCACTAATTGTGCGATCCCTCCCGCCGGAGGTTCGAGTCGTCCCTCGGGCATGGGTGTGTGTGTTGCTCTTAGTATAAGTTAGTTTAAGTAGTGTTTAAGTCTAGAGACCGATGACCTCAGCAGTTTGGTCGCTTAGGAATTCACACACATTTGAACATTTTTTCCGTTTCAAATTTCACCACCCGTGAATGCAAGTGACTTAGAAATAGTTTTTTTCATTCTTAAGATTATGTTTCTAAAGCTTTTAATATTCTTTTGAATTTTGTTTATGTTATGATGTCTATTTGGGATGTTAAAGGGTATGATCCGATACTTTATATTTATCTTTAACGGAAAACATTATGTATGTTGTCTCTTTCAAAGAATATGTTACACGTTTCGTACGTTTCGCATTCTCGACTATATTACCCTGCATCCCCTCCTTTGTTTACGGATCCCAATAAATGTCCCAAATATCTGCGTGCGGACAGTCAAGCTGCTTAATACAAACGGGTTCCATTCACTTCCTTAGCAGTTCATCGTGGAATAACGTTGCCTAAAGGAGCAACGCTGCAATTATCTCACTATGAATTTTACAGCACCACAGGTAAGAGCACATTACTGCAATATTGTCGAGACCCGGGTCGGCAGAGACGGTGTTGTGAGAAATGGTATGTTCCAGCACATCAGTTCATAGATTTACATGTTCTTAAGCAGCGTAAGTCACAACTGACAAATATATTTGTCCTGAAAATGTTGAACCCACAGGGTTCAACTTAATACACTTTGAAGTAGCAGAGTACGTTGTTTGAAGCCAGTGTTCTACTTTAAAATTAATCTGTGTTACTACTGAGTCACCCTCCACTCGCTTTTTTGTGGCACTTTGTGGAAGTTTTGCCAGCTCCACGTATCATCATCACAGATTGCGTTATTAACGGCCGGTTGGTGTGGCTGTGCGGTCTAGGCGCTTCAGTCTGGAACCGCGTGACCGCTCCGGTCGCAGGTTCGAATCCTGCCTCGGGCATGGATGTGTGTGATGTCCTTAGGTTAGTTAGGTTTAAGTAGTTCTAAGTTCTAGGGGACTGATGACCACAGCAGTTAAGTCCCATAGTGCTCAGAGCCATTTGAACCATTTCGTTATTAACGGGTGATGTCCAGTGTCTGGGGACATATTTCAGGGAAGAACCCATGTTCGTAAACTCACATTAAAATACTGGTTCAGTTTCAAAGGAGATGACAGGTTTTCAATGCATTTACCAAATACTGTTCCAGAAATAATAGAATCACTGTTATTATCTTTACACAATCGCATTAAATTGTTTGTGACATGTGCAATACGGTGTTACGTCACCATGGCGTAAAACCTTCTTACACGCATCTGCAGGAGCGCCTTCCTCCACGTCATTCCACGCATTCACATTTGTGTTACGTGTTTTGTGGGCAACCGCATGACTAGGGAACTGTGTACCTGTTCTGATCCGCAACGAAAAAAGATAGGTAAAAATTCTCGTCGATAAAGAGGTTATTTAAGACGAAGAACGAAGGATGCGGAACGAAATCGGTCCTGTTCTTTTTACGGGAAAAAATCAAACAAAATATCGATGTACAATCCAATCACGGAAGATGATGAGTTATTCTGTGTACTTACCTATTCTACGACAAATGAACACAGTAACCCGAACGTTTTCTCTTGTAGAACGTTGTTCACCTATAACGCGATTTGTGAAGCAGTTCAGGGTTTAATTTCCTCCAGAAAGTAATGAAGAAAATTACACAACGTGGAAAATTACTAGCAACTACATTTTCCTATCGTTCACTCATATTTGCTTAGGTTTCGGAAGTAACGATATGCGCATAGTGGACACTGGCGAGAAAAATTGTTTTAACAGTAGTGAGAAACACGGCAGAGTTAGATATTTCCCGATTGTGTAACTCTTTTCTGAAGATCTGTGAAGGAAAAAAATTTAATCAGCCAGGAATTTTAATTAAAACTGCAAAAGCTTTCATGAAATTATACCGGATTATATGAATTCTTTTGTTGTAATTAATTTGTCAGACCAATACATACTGAACCTTCTGCCGCAGATATCTGGGCGGAAGTTACAAAGTAGCGCATTTTGCGAATAAGAGATTCGTACTCAGGGAAAGAATGTGCAGTAGAAGATATTACAACCGGCCTGTTTCGCCGTACTATAATATTCTTAGATGTATAGTAATTAACACTTGACAAATTACTCCACTCGCGAAAAAAAAGGTTAGCTGCGTTGTTGTTCCTAGTGACAGAAGCTCTTTAGGACACCGGACAAAAGTCGTTTTCTAAATGCACCCTACATTTAGATATCTGCAGTTATTTCGTGTATATTACTTGGTCGCGTTCAGCTGCGGTAAACACTGATCTTGTTATAACAAAAATAAAAGTCACGAACTAAGATTATAAGTAGTCTATATTTGGTTTATAATAACATTTTGAGAACAGCAAAGATCCCAGAAGAGTGTAAAATAGCATTTATCCGCCCGCTACATAGAAAGAGAGACAAACCAAATGTAAAAAGTTACATAGGCGTGTCACTTCAGCCAGTCGCATTTAAAATATTATCAAAAATCCTTCTGAACAGTGATGAAGAAACCTTAGGTAAACAACTGGAATAATATGAGGGTATTTTTCGACAGGAAACATATTGCACCAGATAGATTTTCAAGTTAAAATCAATTAATCACCACAGAATGTTAACCAGCAAACCTGCATTTGTGTCATTTATTGACTTCAAGAAAGGATTTGACTCGATAGACAGACAAATGGGAGAGAAAATTAATAGATGATGTAGTGTTAAAGCAAAATCAGCAAACGTAATTCTTGAAACTCTGACAAATATGGTATCAAACGATACATTATGGAAGAAGTATTTTGGGCACCTAACTTAAACTGTTGCTAGACAGGGGGACGACTTATTACCTTTCGTCTTCAACGCACTGTAAGGAAACTGTAACGGTTTGAATTTTATTTAAATATCACGAAATAATAGTTCTGGGAAACAAAACAAACTGAATTAAAGTAAATTTCGTGGCATTTTAAGACGTTCCTGCAAAATCTTTCAGAAAATATGATGGAAGCAGTAAACCAAATAACTTTTATGCAAGAAACACGAATTTCATCTGAGCAAACAAAACTTATTGCAACTGTAAAAAAATGCACCAAAATACATTGAGTTAGTACATTTCTTCTTCTGCTTCGTTAGGACCCTTCAGGATCAGCTGTGGCTTGTTTTGCACGTCTTCTTTCTTCCAAGTACCTCTTCGTTCTCGCGCTTCTCCTTTTTTTTCTTCTTCTGTTAAGACAACTTTGATGGCCACCTGTGACCATCCACCAACCCTTTGTACTTCTCCCTGTCCTGTACTACTGCCTACAGATTCCTTTCTTTTACACCTACAGCCTTCCAGTTATCTGTGACTTCCTACACCCAGTTGTTTCCCGTATGACATGTTACATTCCATATCTTCTTAGTCAACCTTTCCTCGTCCATCCTCATTATGTGCCCATCTAATCGTAACCTCCTCTTCCGTATCTCGCTCGATATGGGTTCAATATTTTCATACAGTTCCTTTCGTGTTCTGTGTATCCAGATACGCCCATGTTTTTTGGTGTCCCATATGTCTCTCAGAATTTTCCGCTCCTCCTTCTCCAACTGTATACAAGCTCTCTTGCCGAGTGTGATCGTTTCTGAAGAATACAGAGCAGCATTTCTCAGCATTTCTGACAGTTGCTGTTTAACCTCGCAATTTGGCATTCCGTGACAGATTTTTCTTGCCATATGTTGATTTCACTGCATACCGAAGCTTCTGCAAAAGTTGTGCCCTGTCCACTGCGCTACGGTTGCTCTGAACGCCACCAGTTATCTTCTCCTGCAAGTAGCGAAAACTGTTGACTTTCTGAACCACTTGTCCATCTATCTTCCAGCTAGATTCAGTGTTCAATGTCCTGGTCTTCTTATATGCAATCTTCAGGCCGACCTTTTCCACAATTTCTGCTAGATTTTTTAGTGCTGACATTGCCTCTTCTTCTGTCTCATTTAAGAGAGCCGTGTCATCTGCGAATTCCAGGCAGTCCACTGCTGCATTATGTTTGACCTTGTGTCCTATTTGCCCACCTTCGATCTTCATGTTACAATTTAGTTGTCTCCACTCTCTCACTACTTCGTCCAAAGTAAAGTTAAATAAATTTGGTGACAGTCCGTCCCCTTGCCGGACTCCTGTTTTTATTTCGAAGTTGTCTGACAGCGTACTGCGATGCCTGATCCTGGCAGTAGTGTCGCTTAACGTTCCCTTTATTATTGCGTGTGTTGTGGCATCCAGTCCTCTAACACATCAAGCATAGTACTTTTGTCAACTGCATCGTAGGCCGTTTGGAAGTCCACAAATGTCACTATTATCTTCCTTCCTTTCCTGTGTATGTGTTTTATTATCCTTTCTATTCCAAATATCTGTTCTGTACAATTCCTCCCTATTTTAAAGCCACACTAGTGCTCTCCTATTGTGGGCCCCAGTTGTTCTTCAACTCTGTTCAGCAAGATTCTCGACAAAACCTTGTACCCTATGTCTAAGAGAGAGATGCCCCTGCAGTTATCCACTACTTTCTCTTTCTTGTCCCCTTTCTTATATAGTGTTAATATAATGGTTTCTTTCCCGTCTATGGGTATTTTCTTATTTCCGCAGATATCGAATAGTTCAAATGGCTCTGAGCACTATGGGACTTAACTGCTGGGGTCATCAGTCCCCTAGAACTTAGAACTACTTAAGCCTAGCTAACCTAAGGACATCACACACACCCATGCCCGAGGCAGGATTCGAACCTGCGACCGCAGCGGTCGCGCGGTTCCAGGCAGTAGCGCCTAGAACCGCTCGGCCACCCCGACCGGCTCCCCAGATACCCATTATTATATTGTACATACTTCTTTCTATTTCAGGCCCACCCCACTTGATCTCTTCAGCATAGATACCATCATTGCCTGATGGCTTGTTGTTTTTTAGGCTTTTAATTGCCTCTTCTACATCTGCTCTGGTGGGTGCATTGTCTAGACTATCCTGACTTTCGTCCCTATACCGTAACTGTGTCCACTTTGTAACGTCCTCTTTGAAAAATTATGAATTATGGTAAACCTATCACGTTATTTGTTTTTCAAACAGCTGAGCAAAACAACGTACTCAGACATTTCTCTCTTTACTTATTCTGATCACCACTAAATTGGCACACAATTTTTTTGTTTTCTTTTTAGCTTAACGCAATCTGACATTCAATAACCCCCACAAAAGAATGGCCCTGTCTAACAATAACCTATACCTTTCATTAATCACTTACCTCACAAAAATCTAAATAAAAGATTCTAACTACTGAAGGCACTAATTACTGATAGGTATAGTTAGCAAATGAAAGATTTTGATAGAGAACAAACAATGTATTTACCTTAATAATGTTCAAAAGTCGTCATATATATATATATATATATATATATATATATATATATATATATATATATATATATATATATATATATATGACATCCGTCTTTACAAATTTCCTTTTTCTGGTGGACACACGTCCAGATTGTCCGCTTATAGTAAATTCTCAAAACTCCGGCATCTCTCACCCCACATCCACCACTGCTGGCGGCTCACCTCCAAGTGCATAACGCTACGCGCTGTTCACATCCAACTGCCCAACACTACAATAGTGAATATTCCAACAATGTCAAAAAGCCACAGACTCCACACAGCACAGTCAGTGATCTTCATACAGGGCGCGACGTGGCGTTACCAACACAAAAACCTAAACAGCCTACTAACATCTTTACAGTTGGTGCTTCTGCATTCAGCAAATCCGTAAATACCTAGCCATTTCCTCGCACACCTCTTTCTCGCCAATTTTTATTGTACCATCTTGTCCTATTACGAAGGATTCTTTTGCCTCAAAGCCTTTAATTCTGCTCTTCATTTCTCTGAAAGAAAAAACTAATGATTTGTGTTTCTTGAAGGCTGTGTTTGCTTCTTCAAGTTTCTAATTCCATCTACCTCTCTTGGCATTTCTGATCGTTTTGCTAGCAATTTTCTCGCATTCTGAAAGTTCAACCAGTCTTCTTGTTTTTTACAGGATTGACATTTCATCCACACTTTCCTCCTAGTCTCGACTGCATTCTCACATTCATCCGTCCACCACTCATGCTTCCTTTTCTTGTTGTTAGTAGCCAGTTGCACTGCCTCTTCTTCCATCATTTCTCTCACTCTCTACCAATCACTATGAACTGCTCTGTGTTTTTTCAGAAGATCTACGTCGATTCTGTGAGTGGTTATGGTCCCACATTTCCTTGCTCTATTGCATATCTATCTGCATTTTATTTCGACGAGGTGGTGATGTGATTCCATCCCGCTATTTTCCATCACTTTCGTGTTCATAATCCCTCTGTGATTCTTGTCACACATTCCTACGTGGTCTAGCTGTTTTTCCCCAATCCGGTTTCCAGGGCTGACCCTCGTTGTTTTCTTGCTTGCCTTAGCTTTATAATGGGTGGTCATTATTCTGATCTTGTGTCTGCTACACAGCTCCACTAATCTATCACCATTCTTGTTTGTTCTCTTGTGGGCTGGATAATCTCCCACAGGACCTCTGAACTTCCTTTCCTTGCCTATTTGCGCGTTAAAATCTCCTAGCGAAATAGTGACACCTCATTTGTCCAGATCTGTCACTACTATATCCCAAGTGGACCAAACATGTTCAGTTCCTACCTTGTCATTTTTGTTCTTATCATTCTTTGGTGCATGAGCATTTGCTATTGTATAGGTTTTGCTTCCTCTTTTCATTGTCAGATATGACAGCCTTTCATTTATGCCGTTCCACGCAGTGATACTATCCAGGTATCTACGATCTATTACAAAGGCTGTGCCAAACATAAAGGTTGCTTTGGCCCCCAACAGCTGGTTTCACTTTCAGAATCACATATCCCTCTGATTCCATCCTGCTTTCGTCCCCGAATCTTGTTTCCTGTAGTGCCAGTATGCCAAACCCAAGTTCTCTAAAACTGTCAAGAACTTTCTTTAGCTTGCCCAGTTTCATCATTGTCATTTTAAAAGCCTGTTGTGGTCTAATTTTGTGTCCGTGATTTAGGTTGGATTTTCAGTTACTGGTAGGTTCGCAGTTTTGTTTGGCACATGATGCAGACTCCTGAGAATCAGACAGCCTGCTAGCGCTGACGCGGTCAACGAGGGATTAGCCACCTGGGGTATATTTCTTGTAATTATCACATGCCTCATTTAAATATCGTGGAAAAAAAATGCAGCAGAATGGACTAGAAAAATCTTCATCTTATATAAGAGTCAATAAAATGGGATCAGCATAAGGTTCAAGAGCAGGTACAGAATGGATATCTAGAGAAACTAATCTAAAACACTATACCACACCAGTAAGACAAGGATATTTGTACGCGTGTGAGAGTTTAAATATGAACGATAAACTGGAAAGAATAGAGGTAGCTACTTGGAAGAGGGATTATTAGAAAAATAATGGATACAGTACAAACTACAGATGGGCGGAAAATCAGAATGTAATGTCCCCACAGAAAATACCCTCTACCACGCACCAATTAATCATTGTCAATCAAACCATCCACATTCATTCACTTTGGAAAAGTATCTGATCTGATTTTCTCGTAACATATGCGGCGACAGCTAGACGACGCCAAAGTATTTTCTAGCGCGTTTATTCTTTGAAATAACAGAGATCCATATATGCATTCTCCATGGTTGTTAGAGAGTGGTAACTAGGACAGCTTCTGGAGTATGGATTGAGGGATTGACGTGTTTCTGAGAGATACATATTCTGATTTTCTTCTCGCTAAATCGAGCGAATTAACTTTTGTGCCACTAGCGGTTTGTTTGAATAGAAAGAGAGTGTAAATGGAAAATAATTAAGACGTGGAATCACCGGAGATCTGGACATGTAATGGAGATGGATTTAATACACAATTTCCTTCATAAATAAGGTTTGTGACTTTTTGTTCTGGAGTCAATGAACGAATGAGTTTTTTTCTGAATCATTTGATTATCACGTTGGCCCTGTAATTAGTGGGGAAGTTTCAGCTGTGTCGAAGAGAACCTGCAATCACTGAGTCTGTGTTAAATCGTCCAAAAAGACTTCGTACACATCTGGAATTCGCAATCTTTCGTAAAAGGAACAAATTGTCCACACGATTGATTCTCCCGACTGAATACAGTGTTTAACAGTAATAATAAATGTAAAGATCTCTTACAGCAAATCAGCCAAGACACGGGAGGCCCTTACATTACTGTATAGATTTATGTGTGAAGGTGAAAGGGTCTTAAAGGCAACAGATACACGTCTATACAGACAAGACATTACACAAAGTTAGCGGCTAGCTGCATTCATCATCTATTCACAGAGGAAGAGACAATTTATTATTATCTTGTTAAAAGAAGTAACGAGGAGATCCGCGAAAATCAGAAGTATTAGCAAAGGGAAGATTAATCATCGTTGGATACCTGCAACAAAAGAATGAGTGCAGGCTAACGAAGCAGATGCTTCTGTATTTCTAGAAAAAGCAATCGACAATACAATCGCAGACAAAAATAAGAAAAGGACGAAAGAAACAACATCAAACACCCAGATATAACAGAAGGAAATCGTTTCAAGAAAAAAAATGCTACGTTTGGAAGAGTTTCACAAATAAGAAATCGGAAAAAACGTACACGGAAGAACGTAAAAAAGAAAAGACAACAAGGCGAGAAGATGAAGGAATACTAGAAAAAATAGGAATCAACAGGAAAAGAAGAATTTGATTTGTTACGTATTAAGTCATTAAATTACGGACAACGTGAAAATTACAGTTCCAACTCATTCGCTCTCACTTTTTCTGCAATATGCCTTCATCTTTCTTCCTTCTTTAGCCCTTTCATTTTGTTTGTTGCCTCTTCCATCGAATTCTGAATTTATCTCTTTGCTTCTGAAAATGTCACTCTCATTTTCCTCATTGATTCAGTTATTTTTAGCAGTTTGATGCATTTCGTCATGACTTCTCAACTTCCAGGCTTCTGTGCTTCTTGCTGTACCTAAAAATTAGCCTTATGATTCTTCCTTCAAATATTTCTACTTGCTCTGATTTGTAGTTCTGTACTAGGAAATCAGTTGCGCAGAGGCGATCTGGAGCTATTATCGTGTTGTGTTTTATAATTATACTTGAAACATACAGTCCAGAAACTGCATACTAAATATATTTATGTGTAAAAGAATTATTACTTGTCTCTTAAGGGGAAATAAGAGTTAGATGGCAGATCATCAACTGTTATCGGGAAGTTTGGCTCGATCTGCATATTTATGAACGTCCGTGAGCTTAAATTCAAGACGAGCACCGAACAGAAGAAGAAGCCTTATGTCAAAAAAAAAAAAAAAAAAAAAAAAAAAAAAGTTCACTTCGGAATGAAAAAAAAACCTAAACAATGATGGCTTTCTCAAAGCTGCTCTTCGTTCTACAACTGTGATACTAAAATTAGGTATTGTAATTATTCTCCATAGTGACGAAAGGCGTCAGAACACGATGCGGGGGTAAAAGTGATTCATTCCTGCTGTACCCGTGTAACTCCATACCTGAGACGTACTTGGGTCGACGGCGTCTGCACTACCTTCTGCAACGGTCATGAGGCGTCACAAATACTGCACTCGACGGCGAAGTGAACCGAACGTTGTTGCTTTCATTTTCATCCCACTGTTTCCCTATTTACTTGCTTCGTACCCAACGGTGTAGTGGAGTGATTAGGACGGTGTCGAATGACATTTCTGTGGCGTATGCCAATATGCCGGGCAACGTCCAGTGCTGACTACAGTTCTGGCCGTACTGCAGTAGTTGGTGTACCATCTAATGCTGGAACCAACTCTCGAGGTTTGGGCACCGACTCATCAGTGTGCACAAACAGCGCTGATCCGTTCACGATAGGGTCCAGCACGCTATAAGGAATGAGATTGTGGGTTTATTTCTACGTACTTTACACTGGTGGCTTTTAGTGGAATGGGGCACATGACAAAGGTGGCAGCAAGTTTAATGGCAGATGTTGTTGTTGCGCTCAAAACTGACGTGAAGATGGGTGCAGGAATGTAAAGGTCATCCAGGCTGTTCGAGTGTTTCACAGGACGCAGTAACCTTTTGTGAATTAGTGGGTGAAATGTGAAACGACATATTTCGCCTTTGGGCAGTGCCATGTGAAACCACAGATCGCCCTGGGGTGGGAGTGTATGCTCCAGTTGGCATCGCATGCCTAAAAACCATTGGAGTACGTCAACAAACGGGGCTAATGAATGACAGCTCTGCATTTAAATACTGTATGCCCTTTCTAACATAAAACTAATGCATTAATTCAAGAAACAGGCCGAGAGAGCCGGTTTCCCACGGAGTCGTCTGGAAGAATTAATTACTTTTTTTAAGCCGTAGCTGCTACAAAGTGACATTAAAAGCTTAAGGTGCCTGAAAGGATGTTACGGCTTCCGACTGGCTGACTCAAACATTTAATGAGTGAGCCAGTCTAGAGGCGACATTACTCAAAATGCACTTCTTCCTGAGCACTCTTGAGCAGTGGACACACAAGTCTTCTTCATCGACACTCGTGAACTGGCGCATTGGTTAGACTCCAATGGTGCACTACATTGGTGAAATATTTGGAATCAGTTACCTTGATCCACTAGCGTTTGTTTTCCTTATCCAGGAATGGTTTGAGGCCTAGCCGGTTTTGTGAAAATTAAAAAAAAGTTGTAGGCAGCGTTTCCAAAATCTACATCAGAAATATACTGTCGGTGGAACGTGGATATTGAAATCTACAACGGCCTTATCCTGACTCAGCTTTTTTATTCCGGACTAAGAACCCGGTTGCCGCCTTGACGTTCTTATTAGTTCCTGCTGATGATGCACCTGTGTGTTGGGTGTATCTATTGAGCGAAAGGGCACATAAGTGGAGGTATAGGTAGGGGGCAATTGTAACTGAGCAGTACAAAGCAGATGTTGGTCTGGTTGACTTTGGAGGTTACGGAATGTACACGCGCAAACACAATACAACAACAGCATTTAAAACATGTAATGCCGCAAACTACTTACATTTTCACAGTCTCTAAAAGTTTATTGTTGAAGAGGTTTCTGATAAATAGGGTAAATAATCTATGCCGTTCTTGATTGAGCTGCAAACGTATTATGGGTCATTTCTCACGTAATGACTACAACGCTAAAATGAGGGAAACTAAAGGAACATAAAAGAAAACCATTCTTCCCTCGTACCATCCACGAACTGAACGGTACAAGCGGAAACTGATAAATGTGCTTGGCGCACAACCAGGAAAACTGAACATCAGCATTGTGGCACCCATATTATTGGCACTGTCACCATCAATGGCCTTTCTTTCATGAATGAACACTATTTTAATTATTCGAGTCGCATTCAGTTTCAGATGGAGAGATTTTCCTAGGTATTCGAGAATAATTTCATAACTCATGGCTAAAATAATGGGAAATAAATGGCACGTCGAGAAATGAAGAAATAAATTAAATACCCTCTTTTATTCACAAATGTCTTCATCGTCGGTGATAGAAATAATAAGGTAAGGTAAGGTAAGGTCTTATGGGACCAAACTACTTTGGTGATCGGTCCCTAAGCTTACACACTACTTAAGCTAACTTAAACAAACTTACACTATGGACAACACACACACACACATGCCCGAGGGAGGACTCGAACTTCCGACGGGGGGGGGGGGGGGGGGGGGAGCCGCACGGACTGTGATAAGGCACCTAAAACCGCGCGGCTATCCCGAGCGGCCAAACAATAAAGTTAACTGGTTTGGACTCACGTGATTTATCATCAGAAAAAAACCCACCATCTCGTTATAAAATTGGTCGTCAATGATTTATTGTGATCTCTTAAAATCAAGTTGGTTTTATTGACCACAATGAGTGATTGATGGCGAATTGGCGTCTTATATTGATAAGAAGATACTAGAGTTCGAGTTCTGATGATCACTGTTGTCTGTAATATACCCATATTTGGGGAAATTGCAAGGAACGATATGAAACGTTGAGAAATCCGAGGATGTGTAGGACATTGGCAATCACGTGGAAGCTATCTCACTTGACGACTTGAAGACTTGAAGACAGGCAATCCGTAGCAAGACTCGGACTGACAGACAGCTTGAAAACTACGTCTTCTGCTCGTGCACGGGTACTTACGCGCGCGTCTCTCTGTCTGGGGACGACGCAGCTCCAGGGGCGTGATTGCCTCGGCCTGTGTGACTGACTGGTTTGCGCTCAGCGACGCTCCTGCTGCATCTGCACGTCTACGGTACTACTGGTACCTGGTAGCAAATTCTTCCTGTGTGCTAGTTCAAATGCGCGCTCTGTATGACGGTATCACACTTCATAAATTAAAACTTCAACGGAAAATTTAATGACCGGGATTCTTGTTTATGGAATAAACGAAAATTGCGTTTAACGTCCCGTCGACATTAAGGTAATTAGAGATGGAGCACAAGCTCGGATTGTGTCAAGGATGCGGACGGAATTCGGCCGTGCTTTTTCAAAGGAACCATCCCGGCATTTGCCTGAGCGGTTCAGGGAAATCACAGAAAACCTAAATGTGGATGGCCAGGTGCAGGTTGGAACCGCCGTCCGCCCGAATGGGAGTCCAGTGTACTAACCACTGCGCCACCCCGCTCGGTCCTTGTTTACGTGTAGCGCCCCTCTTCCCTGCCGCAGTAGTACGTTATGTCCCCCCCCCCCTTTAGAACGGATATGGGTGTAAACATAGTAACTATATGTGTATGCACTGTAATGATGAGAAATGACGGAAACAAATACAAAGCCATATGTATTTCACTCAATTGGTTATGAAACGAAATGACTCAATTTTCAACAGAAATTAATGAAATGGCTTTTTCGCAATGTTCCTAAATCACAAGCTGTTGTAAGACGTAGAACTCATTAGTTCGTTATTCATCCAGAAGCCGTTCATCCAGAAGCTATCTACGGAACAAAATCGTTATGCTATGGCAAAAAACGAATAAACCTTACATGAAATGGAGATGAGATTGTTCCACTGGTAGTTATACGTCTCAGAGATCATTGTATCCCTTGTTAAATGACATCAATTGCATTCACAGATGAAATGGAATATACTGTAGCTAGACGCAACGACAACTCTAAAGCAAACGTCATCTCTGTAACAATCCAACAGGATGTCGAACGCGTATTCACTTGATGAACGGTTAGCTGCACCAGTTAAGGAGGACACTCACTAGTTACCAGGGAATGGCAAAAATGGGCTGATTGCGTACAATATGCATTACAATAATCTTCGAATGATTTGTTCAGTAGTAAACACCAAAAAAATTAAATATTTTAATTATACCTACTGGCCCATCTTCTGCAAATTCGGAGCCAAGCATTTAAATGAATCAAAATACGAAATACACTCTATTTAAGAATAACTAATTTAGGAACTAAAACCATTTAAAATGTTATCTCAACACGAATTCCTTACCTTACCAGCCCAACTAAATTTTCGAATGATTTATTCAACATTAAACACCAAACGAATTAATTATTTTAATTATGTCTACTGGCCCATTTTCAGCAAATTGAGAACTAAATATTTAAATGAATCAAAATACGAAGCACTTTACATTAAAGAATAGCGCATTATGGCGCTAAAGCCATTTGAAAATGTTATCTTAACAAGAATTAAAATACGAAATACACAGCAACAATATTGTCTTGATAATAAGGACATGCCTTATATGACAACAAGTATCATTGTTCACAACGTCACCTACGGCAGTAGTTTAATTACATTTTCTTTCAGTCATCAGTCTTCTTACCGGTCTGATGTGGCCCGCCACGAATTCCTCTCCTGTGTTAACTACTTTACTTTGGAGTAATACTAGCACTCTACGCCCTCAATTTCCTGTTGAAGGTTTCCAATCTGTGACTTCCTCTACAGTTTCTACCCATTACAGCTTCCTCTGGTACCATGCAAGCTACTCTCTGATGTCTTATAACATGATCAACCATTCTACCCCTTCTTCTTGTCAGTGATTTCCAAACGTCGCTTTCTTCGCCGATTCTGCCGATAACCTCCTCATTCCTTACCTTATCAGCCCACCAAAATTTCCATATTTTCGTGTAGCACCACATCTCAAATGCTTCGATTCTCTTCTGTTCCGGCTTTCCCACAGTCCATGTTTTACTACTGTGGTACCGAGCTCAGAAGGTTTCGAATCCGCGCCAGGCGACATGGAACTCGATGACCACTAGAGGCCTCTGCAGCAGTCGTGCCGGAAGCCGTGGCTGCGCGCGCTCCTGGCCCCGAGTCTACTGTGAGGGCACCACTGTGGAGCACGTGGTCCCAGCGGCCAGCAGCGACATGCCCTGTCGTGTATTTAGTCGGCTGCCTCTTACGCAGCGAGGCAGTCTGGTATTGGTGTTGAGTCGGTTGATATCTCGCTTACAGACATCGTGCTTACGTGCGTGTGCTTACTTCCCGTTTACGAATGGATTAGTTTTGATCTCGTGAGGTTATCTCTTGTGACCCCGTTGCTTAATACTTTGTTGTTGATCTTGGTGTCTTTCTCGGTTGTCTGTCGTCGTGCTTGTCCTTCCATTCCCGTTCGTCCGTCTTTGTTCGCGGTCCGCTCCTGTTCAGTCCCACAGTTTTTTTTTTCTTTTTTTTTTCTTTTTTTTTTTTTTGCGGCAACCCCGCAACGGTTCCTGTCGCGGTTACAACAACTACCATACAAAACTTTGCTTCAGACGTACAATAGGGACTAGTCGCAGACTCCTACAGTCGTCGGGATACGGTGGTGAGATTCTAGTTACGCTCGAGAGCGCCAAGAAATCATAATTGACATTTACCTATATATTAAGCAGTAATACGAGATTGTCTTTCAAAGAGCAGCGCCACAGCCTGGCCGGCGGAGTGGTGCCTCGTCAGTGGCGGAAGGCCTGCTTGCACACGTCTTACAGTATCACCAGCACAGCAAAGCGTCGTGTGGTGGCTGATACATCACGGGCGGCCGATGAATGCCGAATCCGGCAGCATCCAGCTCATGGATCTCGAAGATTTGCACTCAGTGTTTTCGTCCCAGGTCCACCTCAAGTACTCGCTGGCTGGCAGCTGTCGGCTCTTGTACCCCATTTAGGAAACGGGAGCGAGCAGCATCGGTGTCTGCCACCGTATGAACGACATGAACAGCAGCAGTACCCGCCCACTCGAAGACGGATGACGGACAGCGCCCAGATCTCGCAGGTGAAGCCTCCAGCGGAGCTGTACGGTGATGGTGGCGTCTGCACACCATGAGTGTGGCCTCGGAAATTGGCAGTTCACCTGGCATGGCATACTTCCAGCCACACTCATAGTTTCATACACGATCGAAGACCGCTACGTGTGCCAAGGGTCGGCCCCCATAGCCTCCCCTCTCACTGCATAGCTACAACTGACACAAGGGCTGACACTACAACACACTGGGCACTCGGCAGTACGTACTCATTAGCCAGACATTTCTTAAGAAGGGTGGAGGATATACGCTGCCGCTTCCCATTTACTATGCTGCGGTACGGATGACTATGGCATCGTGTGTCCCGATTTTCCTCGCTGTCAGCTCTCCTAGTGGTTTCAGACTTTAACACCTTCAGAGGCTGTTGGCTCGACGCCCGAATACTTGATGTTGCGTTGTAGTTAGCCTTCCTTAGGAAACTCTGCTTTGTCACTAGTATGACTGCATCTCTTGCCTCCCATAAAGCCTTACTGCTTCGCTTGCAGACTTTGCTCTCTGTCGTTCCCCATGTTGCAATAGCTTCCGTATAGGCCGCAACTCGCTCAGTATTTCCCCCTAGCTGGGACTCTACTGGACACTGACACAGGCGGATGTGTCCACCTGGGGCATAACAGTGCATTCTCAAAAATTTCTTCCTCAGATTAAGGGCTACGTTTCATACTAGTAGACTTCTATTGGCCCGTTTGTCTGTACTAAACTGCTTCTTGTTCTCCTTGCTTATCCCGTCATCGTCTATTTTGTTTCTGAAGTAGCCCAATTTCTTAGTTTCGTCTACTTCTTGATCACCAGTATTGTTGTTCCCCTTCAAAATAAATGGTTAAAATGGCTCTGAGCACTATGGGACAACTGCTGTGGTCATCAGTCCCCTAGAACTTAGAACTACTTAAACCTAACTAACCTAAGGACATCACACACATCCATGCCCGAGGCAGGATTCGAACCTGCGACCGTAGCAGTCGCACGGTTCCGGACTGCGCGCCTAGAACCGCGAGACCACCGCGGCCGGCTGTTCCCCTTCACCATATTCTCATTTCCGCTACTTCTCATTCAAGCACTTCTTTCTTGGTCTTGTAGTCTTCTTACACTCTCTTGGTTCTTGCACATATTGTATATTTCTCGAGTTTTCCGATAGGTTACTGCAATTTTCTCAAAATTTCTAACATTATTCAACAGTTCACACCGCCGAACCTATCTCCTAAGCCCTACGTTTTGATTTTTTTCTTCCGTCTTGCTTGCAATAATTGAGCTCAACGTCGGGACTGCCTGCCTGGTGCCTTCACCATTTCTTAAGTCAGACCGGTCGTCATCTAACAAATCGTAATTATTATAGCCGTTCTGTTATATATTATTCTTTTCAGCAGCTTGGATGCTACAGCTGTTAAGTTGACTATGCGATAGTTCGCACACTTAGATGCTCTTGCTATCTTCAGAATTTTGTGAACGATAATTTTCCGTAAGTCTGATGGTATGACGCCAATCTTGAATATCCGTTTGTTTGCCACTTCCCTCCCCACGCACAAAAAAAGAAGATTTTAGGAATTCCGGCAGAATATCATCTCTCCCTTCTGCTTTATTTGATCTCAAGTCTTCCAGAAATCTTTTAAATTCTCACTCTATTACTAGACCCCCTGTGTCTTCAATACTGACTCCAGTTTCTTCTTCTGCCACCTTATCGGGCAATTCCTCTCGCTCATAGAGGCCTTCAGTACTCTTTTCACCTATCCGCTCTCTCCTCTGCACTTAACACTGGAATTCTCAATGTACTCTTAATGTCAACAGTCTTACTTTTACTTTCAGCGACGGCTATTTTGACTTTTTGTTGAGTCATTCCTTCCGACAGTCATTTCTTTTTCTGTTTTTCACATTTTTTCTGTAGCCATTTCGTCGTGGCTGCCCCGCAGTTCCTCTTTATTTCAGTCCTAAGTGGTTTATATTGCTTTATTCCTGTCTTTCCCGGAAAGTTCTTGTCCTTCTTTCCTTCGTTGATCAAGTGACATTTTTTTCTGTTATGCAAGGTTTCCTCGCAGTCGCCTTCCTTGAACCCATCTTCAGCAGTCCTGTAATGGCTCTTTTTGGAGCAACTGAACTGCTTGCTGTGATATTCTTTACCGCAGTATACACATTTTTAACAAATTTCAGACATATCTCATCATTCCTCAGTACTTCTCTCTCAAATTTCCTTCCGCACTGTTTGTTCAGGACGATTCTCTGAACTTCAGTCTACTCTTCATCGTAACTAAATTGTGATCTGAATCACCCTCCGGATTGGCCGAGCGGTTCTAGTCGCTGCAGTCTGGAACCGCGCGACTGCTACGGTCGCAGGTACGAATCCTGGCTCGGGCATGGATGTGTGTGTTGTCCTTAGGTTAGTTAGGTTTAACCCAGATAGTTCTGAATTATTTGTTTTTCAAAATTGATTTGTATCTTATCTACATTCATTCACAAGTTTGTAAGGAAGAAAGTAAAAACAATTTAGAGTATTTATTTTTATTTAGTATATCCAAAAATGGGCGTCCTTCCAGAAGGATGTCAGGACAATAAGGGAACATGTTTTTAAAATATATGACATTGCACAATTAACTTGTTTTGGTTTTTATACTTCTCAAATAAACATAAATAAATTTGAATTATGGGCTAAAACAGCTAATAAATACAAAAAACAAAGAAAATAACCTATACACATATTTTATGCACTAGTATGATAAGACAAATAGCAACAAACATGAAGTGGTTCGTCACATTTTACGCACATAGTAGTAGTTTTTTTGTGGCAACTTCGACATTTCAGCTGCTTCTTCTTTTTTGTTATCTCGTCCGTTGGTAATTCAGCAACATAATGTTCTCTTCCATCAAATCTAGAATCTAGTTTTTTGCCATCTTACTAGGACGTTCTCTGCTGGTAGTGACTCTTTTGTTACTTTCAAGAATTGCAGTGACAATTCTATGACGAAATGTCGGATGATTGATGGGTTCTTCGTTGTGCTTGTAAAGATCCCAGCCATTTTGCTCTGCAATGTCTATAAAATGTGTAATGATCGGGAAATACCACTATTTCCCTCTTATAAAGCATCTTTATAGGGATACATTTTGGTCAGCTTGATCTATGCCTTCCAAATGAGTATTGTAGGAGTGTAATAAGTTACGTTGAGGCACACTAATCCTTTTCTTTTGCTCCCTAAAAATCTTGCTACAGAGCGTAGTGGTTGCACTCTGTCAAAGTTGGTGGCTGCAGTAACAACATTGCTGTCATTCCAACATACAATGGAAATCCCAGATGCTGAGTCAGAACAAAATTCATATGATCCTCTATTTTCTTTTATCATTTTATCTACAGATGATAGAGTACAATTCTTAACTCCGTTTCCTCTTATTATTCCTGTTACTTCCATGCCCCTCTTATTAGGTCATGTAGTAGTTCAACGCTGGTAAAGAGGTTATCAAAGTATATTCTATATGGAACATGTGGAAGTAACTATTCAACATAAGTCATTACCACACCGTACCTCATACCTTTCGTTTCATAATCCTTACTGCACGTGCCAGCTCCTTGGTAGGGTTCGAGCCAAATAATATATCGGTGCCTCCACACCAAAATTTGAATCTGCATCGAATTGGTTTCCCTTTTATAAATTGTTTGCACCCATGACTTCCGAAGTATGGTACCATCGATTCATCGACAGAATGATGCCGCGTGTGAGGCGCAAATTGTTTCAATCTATCATTCAGCATACACAGTAATGGGCGGATTTTCCCAAAACGGTCTGATTTATCTAAATTGTCATTGTTGCATACATGCAAATTGGAAAAGATAAAGTCAAATCGATCTCTGGACATGGCATTTGTTACGAGGTCATTGTGACTCTTTATCTGATTGACAGTAGATCTTTCAGTGCGACACTCTTACATATCCAATTAGCAGAAGTATTGCAAATAAACACCAACATCTCATCTTCTTAACAATCACCTATTCTATTTCTCTTGGCTGCATACTGATTTGTGTAAGTGACCATCATTTGAAGCACTTCGTTATCAAAAAACTGTTGGAAATGTTCAAGCGGTGTTCGCCCTTTCTTCATTGCAACTGTGCACATTAGAGGCCACACAGGTTTTGGATTAACTATTTCACCACTTTTCCAGTTACATTTCTTGAGATTTTGAATTTATTCTTCGATAGCCTTGCTGGTTTGTTTGTGGTTGTTGTTGTTGTTGTTGCTGTTTTTGTACTGCTGGAGAGTCCTGGAACAACGTCAGAGGTAAAGGATTGTTTCCTTGCTGCATTCACAGCATCACTATTGGTAGAAATGGCCAAATCACAAAGCGCAGTAGCATTGAGCTGACTTGCTGGTAATTTATCTACACTTGGATTTTCTTCAGCACCCGAATCCTTATCTGTTACGTCATCACTTGAATTTAGAGGAGGGTGTAATGTTACATTCACACCAGTATTAGGTATTTCCTCATCTTTTGATTCTAACATGTCCAAAAGTTCCATCAGTGTACATCGTTTTCTGTGAATACAAAATGACAACATATGACCCTGACGTCCTTCTGGAAGGATGGTTGAAAACATTATTGAATTACAACTGACGAAAACTTTCAATCATAATATGAACCCATAAATAATATAGGTTAATTCTTTAAGATATTGCATGACAAGTTTCACAATTATTGACTTAATATGAAAGAAAATACACATACCCATCAATGACAAGGTCAGTCAGTTCGTTCATGGTAAAATCGGCCCTATTTTCAAGACACACTTTCTCACTCACTATGAACGACAGCGTCAAACGGACTGTCGCAGCGTGCAACTGACTCTGCCTACTTCACATAACAATGCGTCACAGTCCGTTGCAACAATGCGTTATTCGCAAAAATAAATAATTTCAACAGTTATGGACGTCGTCCTTCCAGAAGGACGTCAGGGTTATATGGGTTGTAGTTCTAAGTTCTAGGGGACTGATGACCTCAGATGTTAAGTCCCATAATGCTCAGAACCATTTGAACCATTTTGATCTGAATCTTTATCTGCTCCATGGTACGCCTTACAGTCCAACATGTGACTTTGGAATCTCTGTCTGACTGGCTGTCCGTCACTCCAGTCTATTACATGACAAGCACTGTTGCAAAACTAAGTACCGTTAGGCTAGTGATAGGAGCACCCAACCGACAGACTGTCGTGAGAAGTACTACACACCATATAACTTACAATAATCCCAGTGGGGAAACTACGGTAATAAAAATACAGTAACCCCTCTACAATAAAACCGTTCCCACGTAACCCTTAAAAATGAAATCGTCTCTGAGCCACAACACCAGTGGAGAAACAAGGGTGGAAAGTGAATAAAACAACCACTCTACACAGCAGGTAACAGCAACAGCTACCACAGAACAGTAAATTACCCCCTATGCACTCCGTGTACAGACAATCAGATTTATCGATACTTGCGTATTGGAGCCATCGATAATTAGATTCCGTGAAATCTACAACGAAAGCACAAACTCACAAGCCTAAAGTATCAAGTCAAGATGGACATCGAACCCATACAAGGTAAATACCAACATACCACTTTTAGAGTGTTTACTTCGACGCCCTGACAACAACTGAGCACATCTGCAGTCGGACAACGTGATCAAAGATGGTACAGATAAAAGATGGTACAGATAAAAGATAACTGTCGATGGCATAGATCGATACATCGTATCATCGCAAACGGCTAAAAATGAGAAATTGTGTCGGACAATTGGAACAATTGACACATTAAGGCGATGACATTTCAGAGACAGATCAAAATTAGTGTGAAAACACCAGATATGAAAGAAACGTTGTCATATAAAAGGCTAAGAGAATCTAGAAAATAGCCATACATTCTCTCTTGAGAATACCAGTAATAAATTCACAACAAGCTATTAAAAATTCGAAAAAGTACTTATTGCTTATTTAAAAAGTTCCCGTGTTATTTGTCCAAATGAATATAGATTTCCATGTCTTGAAGAACACCCATCGTCCCACGTTTATCTACGGTGTGCAATATTTCCAGATGGTCACTAATACAAACGATCTTATGTTTTGTTATTGTAGATGTTCCCTAAATGTAGGATGCTTGATGGTATGCAGAGCTGTGTGCTCTAGGAAATTTTGTTTGAAAATCGTACCGGTTTCCCTGATGTATATTGCATCACAATCACTGTATTTAATTTTGTAGACGACAGAACTCAAAAAGGGTTGTGCCTTTCAGTGGAATAAATAAGTCATTTGGATAGTGTATTTTTATTGGTAGAACCCATATTAATGTTTATTTTACGGAATGTCAGGGCAACTTTGTAGGAAATGGGACTTTTAAACTCTGTACTTTTCCTAGTGTTCTGTTGCTGTCAAATTGTCGATGTAAAAACTGCTAAGCAGGATGGTGGCATTTATTTTCTTTGGCTTCGTTGTTCTTCTTGACTTGTTACTTTAGGATTGACTGTTTGTGCTTTCATTGTAGATTTTACTAATTTCAGATACTGATGGCTCCAATTTGCAATTATCGATACATCTGATTGTCTGTACAAGGAGTGTATAGGTGACCAAATTCTTGCTCTTTGGCAGCTGTTGCTTTGACCTACTGCGTAGAGTGGTTATTTTTTTCACTTTGTACCTACGTTTCTCCTTTGGTGTTATGTAGTCTAGCCACGGTATTTTACTTTCTTATGATCATAAACTTTGTAAGGCATCCGGATTTTGATGGACCTTACATGAACTTCATCCATAGCGACAGTACGATACAGTATGAGATCCTCAGAAAATAACAATCTCATGCACCCAAAAACTAACGAAACAATCTCTACCAATTTATGGACTGCGGCATGAAGCAAACAAATTAAAGTTGGAGATGAACCGATCAGGTGACAAATGATATCGTAAAACTCCCTCTAGCAAGTGAATGGCGAGCTTCAGCGCAGAAATGGATTAGGCCAGAACAATACATTATTCTTTTACTACAAATAAGGCCGCGACCGAGGGTAAGTGGCTGCACGTCATTAACAAGGCTGGGCTGCGAACAAGAAAGGAAAATAAAATTATTTATTCACCTGAAGGCATACTTGGCAACGCAGACGTGATACGGTGGGGAGATCCCCATTACATTAAAGCATTTTGAGACCTAAAATTAAGGCTCTCTCTCTCTCTTTCTCTCTCTCTCTTTCTCTCTCTCTCTCTCTCTCTCTCCCTCGTCTCATGGAAGACTGCACCATTGTGTGGAAATAAGGCTTTCTGCGAAGTGAGGATGATATGCTGCACGTATCATGATGACAGATAGCAAAGAGGTAGTTAAATATTCCTGCAGGAGGTTTTGTGTGCACATCACTCCAACCCATAGCAAGTGTGCAATAGCCATTATTTCAACTAGGGAAAGATTTACGTGCTACAGAATGCAGGAAAGTTGCGAATTAGTGAATTTGGTCAGGGCCAGAGTAGAGAATTAGCGTTTCAGATGCAGCACAGAGACAACACTGTTGCAGATGCCGCTTGGTAAAGTACCATCACACATTCGGCCACAGTAAATGTTGAGTCAGGATTGTGGTCACTCCAACTTGTGTACGCTTTGACCATTGAATATCAAAAGCTAGGATACTAACCTACCCTAACATTAAGCATACGCGAGTGTTTCATTGGTTCAAAAAGTAAATTTATTCTCCAACCACTCAGTGCATTGACCAGCTATGAAAATGTAGATTTTTAATATTCCTTCCTTCCTGTGATAAAAAATTTTCGTGTATAGAGATACCGATTTTAATAATCGTCATTTCAATATGTCCAAGAATTAAATATTTTGTTATTATTAAAAGAAATTGAACATGATTATTGTTTGTCACTCGACCCCTGAAAGCAACATTTGATTAATTATATGTAGAATAAAAAAGGGAATAGCTATTTTGTCTTTCTAGAATAGACCCCAAACTTTCACATTTATTAATTCATGCATTCTAGATTCTTGACAGCGGCATTTCTAGTGAATTTGGTAATGATCCGCACCTGATATTAGCTACCTTACAGAGCCAGGGTCATATTTATTTAGAATGTCTACTTGACACCATAAGCTTGAGAAGACAGTTTAGAGGTTTTGCATATTTGTGCACTAAGTGATTAGCTAAGTTTGCACACATTAGTACACTCACTGTGCAGATTCAAAGGTCAGACATACGAAAACGATTTAATTGTAGAAGGGTGACTATATTTTTACTGATATAGTTTCCCCACTGGGTTTATTGTAATTTATGTGGTGTATAGTTCTGTTGGTTAGGTGTTCCTGTCACTACTCTAAGGGTAGTTTGATCTACATAAGTGCTTGTCATGTAATATGTTTGAGTGACTGACTTGATCTTTGATAGAGCACAGCGGTTTTACTATTTTGGCTGGGAATACATCGCTTGCTGTCACTAGTTCGGCTTCCATTACTATTTTTGTTGACGTCTCATATTTGCCAATATCATGCATTACAGCAAGTTCATCCTGGTAGAGTCACGAACTTCCAGCATGCTGGAATGCTGGATGTACAACGAAAAACCAACCCAAGTAGAAAATTTCGCTTTCTATTTCGATTATTAGTTTCAGTTTATTAGCTATTTATTATATTATGAAATTTCGCTGGGCGTTTCCTGTTCTTGACATTATACCACCGATTTAATTTGAATAGAATAGCACATTTCAGGTCAAATTTTACACTGATATGGGGTGTCTTCAGGATTTGGGCATTATCTGCCGTTTAAGGGTTTCATTTTAGTATAATTTATTTTGTTATGTCATTGCGGTTTCTTTGGCGCATATCGGTTGTCTTTGTTCACCTATTTTGAGTACTTTCTCATTAACTAAAGTTCTTATGTCGTTCACCATCGTGGATCCGATATTCTACACTTTTTCTATCTGTAGTCTTCTGTCTTCGTTTCTTTGTATGCACCTGCTATGTCACTATTACAGTAATGCATTGGTTTGTCTCACTATGACATTCGGTAGGTCCGCTTATTATGAGTATCTTTATATCTCATAAACCTTACTTGTTTTTGCAGTTCCGTTAATCTCGCTTTGTAACGCTCCTTGATATTGGTATGTAGCAAGTTTGTATTAATGACCGTGTTTTGGTCACTTGTAAGCTTATACACGTCTGTATTGGATTTTCCTTGTGATACTGACGTCTTCTTGATATTTTGGACGGTGATATTATTGCTGTTTCCTAATCCATTCAGCCATTCAACAACTCCTTATCGCTCACAACTATTGCCGTTTTTTGCGCTAGTACATCCCTTATTTAGTGTGCTTATACTTTGGTGACTTGTTGGTTTCGCACGTTTACCTTACTTGTAACTTGTCCCAGCCTGACCCTACCGACAGCGATACAGCTTGCTGTGTGTCAGTTCCTACCTGGATGGGTGGATGGGTTCGTTATTTTATAAATAGGTCGATAGTATAAGACGTTATGTTCCCAGGGAAATAACAATTACGTTGTCAGTCGAGATTTTGGAGGATTTCCCTTAGTTAACATAAATTTGATGTCCTTGTTTGTTCCGCTCTAGTTGCTGCACGTCTATGAATTGACATGAGCGACACCAAGTCACATCTTTTTATTTTTTAATTTGGTATATAACGTATCCCCTCTCTATATTTTATGAGTATTTCTTGCATGTCCTTTGCATACCATTACTTACTTAATATTTTGTTGGCCATTGGGTTTTTGCGTCTGGTTGCGTTCTTGATTCTGTGACAACTAATTCTCATATACCACAAGTAGGGATACACTGATGCGCCAAAGAAACTGGTATAAGCATGCGTATTCAAATACAGAGATATGTAAACAGGAAAAATACGGTGCTGCAGTCGTCAACGCCTGTATAAGACAACAAGTGTCTGGCGCAGTTACTGCTGGTACAATGGATGGTTATCAAGATTTAAGTGTGTTTCAGCGTGGTGTTACAGTCGGCACGTGAGCGATGGGACACAGCATCTCCGAGGTAGCGATGAAGATGTCTGTAGGGAATCATACAACGTGATTGAAGAGCAGACCTTCAGCAAATTGCTGCAGATTTCAACGCTGACCACAAGTGTCAGCGTGCGAACCATTCAACGAAACATTATCGATATAGCCCTTCGAAGCCGTAGGTCCACTCGCGTATCTTCCATGACTGCATGACACAAAGCTTTACGCCTCGCCCGGGTCCGCCCACACCGACATTGGACTGTTCATGGCTGGAAACATGTTGCCTTGTCGGACGAGTCGTTTTTCATATTGTATCGAGTGGATGGACGTGTATGGAAATGGGGACAGCCTCATGAATCCATGGATCCTGCATGTCAGCAGGGTACTGCTAAAGCTGGAGGGCATTAAGCCAAGGACCTACCTCGTTTTACGCTTGTGGAAGGAGTTAAGCAAGCGGATTATAGAATAGCTAGGGCAGTGGTTTTAACACATGTGAACTTCAGTCCGGAGGTTGCCTGCTTTAGTAAAAAAAACGCAGTATTAGAGGCGTTGTGTAGCAATTATAGCAGTGTATGAAGGAAGGGGATTTCGATGTGGGGCATTTGGAATCGCACGAGCTCAGGCTCTTCTTAAGATGCGTGACTTTTCTGAGGTTCTAACCGGCAAACTGGGTGTTACCAGTCATTTAGATAGTATGATTTTGCTTTCTGATTAATTTACGATTAGGCACTTGCCTTAATCGTGATCGCCATGGAATCCAAGCCAGCCACCGTCTTTTGCGATGGTTGGAACCTGTATGAATTTCATGGGGTTCCGTTCACGTTGTCGACTAGAGCAGCGGCCCTATCAAAGTTTTATAGGTTTGGTGCTAAGAGATCGTAAGTTCAAATGTGTCTACAATTATTAGGACGATCTTTTATCGTCATACTCTGCACTTGGGTTTGGTTTTGGAATGTTTAAAGGGAGCTAGCATCACTGTGAAGCCGACTAAGGACACTTTAGTATCGGCGTTCAGTGTTAGGAAACATTAGTCGAGGACCCAGGCTATTTATAGCTTCCGTCCTCGCAAAACTAAGGAAGAGGTGACGCGGTTCATCGGGATGACCAACTGTTTCCGGAAATTCGTACCCAGGCTCGCCGAATTAGCGCAAGAAAGGAGAGGCCTTTGTATGGACGGACAGTAAGCTAGCTGCCTTTGTCCCTCTTAAGGTTGCCTTTTATAGGCGACAGAGAGAAAACATTCTGACGAATTGAGGCGCTTGCTGTTCTTTTCGCCGAGAGGTTTAAATACTATCTGGAACATCGAGAGTTTACACCAGAGATAGACAATCGGGCTCTCAGTTGGGTTCTAGCCTGTCCACGTAACACTGAACGCATTGCGCGATGGGCAGTCAGGATTTGCGTCTTTAGGTTCAACTTGAGCCACGTAAAAGGGTGTGATAACGTAGACGACGCCCTGTGTCGCATGTTTGAGAAGCAAGAAGAAGAAGAGTGCTCTCTAGATATCGCCGAGCCAATGGACCAGGAGATTAATCTTATTCCCACAGATATTCCCACATCATTTGGTGATTTTTTTGGGGCATCAGAAGGAGGATCTCGAGATGAGTTTTATCAGGGGGCAGTTAGTGTCCCACCAGTCAGTCCCCGGGTACGAGTTGACGAGAAATATCTTCTGTTGCAGTGCGGGTCGGGGGCAGGAGGAAATCTGCCTTCCGGCCATTTTGATACCGGCGGTATTTAAGTACTATCATAGTTCAGTGGCAGGATGCCACATAAGTTCCTATATAACTATCAGTAAAATCCAGGGATCCCTTTCCTGGCCTACGTTGTATCAAGATGTTGGGAGGGCGGTTGCTCAGTGCCAGAACTGCCATATGGCCAGACCTGATGTCGGAAGGGGGCTACATTACTCAAGCTGAGACGCTCACGGAACACCGCTTTATCAGTTACATCGGTCCTCTGCCTCATACCCAGAATGGGTATCGATACATTTTTGTCGTTGATGTGATTACTAGGTCTTGATGGTTTTTGCGTGGTAGGGGCGTTGCGGCTACACAGAGCATTAGTAGAGTTTTTGCTTGGTTCGGTGCCACCAGAGTTCTGGTTAGTGATAATGGTTCTGCTTTTACTTCTAGGGAGTTTCGTAAATTATGTTAGCACTAAGCCCTATTGTCATTAGACATCATTCAAAGAATGGGTCAATTGTACCTTGAAATGCTCTCTTATTGTCTTCCACTCTGACGCACAGGCTAGTTGGGTCTGTACCTTGCTCTGGTTGAATTTCGCCTTCAGTACCAGTAGGCATGAATCCCACTTCCCTTATCCCCTTAAATCCTCCCTTCGTCAACCTGTGGTGCATACAAAATCTGTTGGAAGACAACCCCAGTGCCGAGTCTACCAAGGATATCTGCAAAGGGCTAAGGCTAATATTCAGCGCACCCATAGTAGGGAAGCGGTGCGATACAACAACAGGCGTCGTCTGGGAACCACTGGAGTCGGGGATGTAACGTTTGTCAAAAATATTGGGAGTAGGGATTCATATGGTAAGGTTCCTAGTAAGTTATCCAACCATTTTCTGAGACCGGATAGGGTGTTGGAAGTCCCCACTCATTTACACTCAGGGTCAAGAAAGGACTATGGAAACGAAGTCAGAGTCCATCTGAGTCAAGTCAAATGACGTCAGAAATAGCAACAGCTTTGTAAACCCTCGCCTGGGGCTTCAGTTTGAGATGCACTGATTCGACAGGTCACCGTACATCTTCCGCATACCATATTTTCCTCCAGTGAAGAGCGTGCAATTCTGACATAAGGAAGTGGCACGGTGAGGATCGCGGCAGATGGCAGAACAGGAAGGGCTCTTCAGACACGGCGTGTTGTCATTTGAGCTGTACAGTTTTCTGTCAGGCGACTGGACTTCAGTGTTCCACAAGGAGTCGCGCGTCCGAGAATAAGAGATGGCTCCAGAGGACACGAGTGACTAAAGCCATTCCTACTGAGGAAGCCCATGGTTTGGGTGTCTTGGTTAAGAAGGATGTGTGCTGTCTTAGAACTACACTCAGGTACATTACTTCTGTTGAGTGGATTTGGGGACAGCGTGAGGTTCGCAAAATGCTGTTTCCCATTGCATCGTCGCCGGCTTGAGTGGCCGAGCGGTTTTAGGCGGTTCAGTCAGGAACCGCGCGACCGCTATGGTCGCAGGTTCGAATCCTTCCTCGGGCTTGGATGTGTGTGATGTCCTTAGGTTAGTTAGGTTTAAGTAGTTGTAAGATGTAGGTGACTGATGACCTCAGATGATAAGTCCCATAGCGCTCAGAGCCATTTGAACCACTGCGTCGTCGTCTGCTTATGCGCCTTGCAGCTATTAGAACTGTAAAACTGCTGACTCAATCTTCATGCGCATTTGAGCCCCTGTCATTAGTACGTTCAGTTTGAGTTCAAGAGGTCTTCACGAGTTTGTACCAAAAGCTTTGTATATCAGCGTAAATTAGTTATTTTCTGTAATTAACACATACTGCGTTTTCACCTTCTTCTATGTGATAGCTTTGTGGATTTCAGTTAAAGTTACCTCATTTATTGCTGTGAGTGGCTTTGATGCTTGCTACTTAATACGTCAATTCTGCGAGAAAACGTTTGCCGGCCGGTGTGGCCGAGCGGTTCTAGACGCTTCAGTCTGAAACCGCGCGACCGCTACGGTCGCAGTTTCGAATCCTGCCTCGGGCATGGATTTGTGTGATGTCCGAAGGTTAGTTAGGCTTCAGTAGTTCTAAGTTCTAGGGGACTGATGACCTCAGATGTTAAGTCCCATAGTGCTCAGACCCATTTGAACCATTTTTTAGAAAACGATTCGCGCCAATTGCTTCGTATTTAAGGTACTGTCTGCTAATGTAATCGAAGTTCGTTTGCCAATCGTATTGTAATATTTCTGGCTTAGTCAGCCATCATATTAGGCTCCAAGAAGCTGTTCCCAGAGCAGTCGAGATGCAAGAAGTATATAGATGACGAAATGTGGTTTGAGGTAGCTGTGACAGACGTTACATTCGGTACCATTCCTGTGAGAAAGGCCGCCTGCATAATGCTACTGCTCTGTGATTGGCTGCTGTGTTCGGAGCAAGGCATAGTTATTATTATTAGTTAAACTATTCGTTGGAATGACTTCACTTTTTAATATAAATATCTCTCAACAGCTGTCTATCAATCAGTAATTTTAGAATTATTAAAAACAATTTAAATCAAAACCAAAAGGCTGATGAAATTGCAGACGAAGCACTTCGGAAGCGTTTGGGTCACGCCCTTTCTGGTATGGCGCGCGAAGTGTTTCGGGCTGTTCGTCACTCTGGATTAGGCAGTCGAGAAGTATAGACATGTTGTCTGTCGTAGGATGTGTTTCAAATTTTTATTTAAGTTCCTGTTCGTCACTCTGGATTAGGCAGTCGAGATGTACAGTCATGTTATCTGTGGTAGGATGTGTTTTCCAGTATTCAGAATTATAAGATTCACTCCAGTAGTCATGAGCCACAGACACCTACCACAAACAGTGTAAAGAAACATTTTCGTAAACATTGTGTTTGATCATGTTCTTTGCTGTATCAGCAGGTGTTGTATTAAGATCAAGTAGCCTTCTAGTATGGCTATATTAAAATACGCGAGTGGTATCCCAAAGAAGTGATACATTATTTCAGAATAAAACCTCGCTAGAAGTCAGTTTCAGCCTCAAGATACAGAACCTACGACCTGCGTGCTGTTTTCTGCGCTGGGGACATCAACTTGAAGGCAGCAGGTTAATGAACTATAACAGAACCTTCGTATTCCACACAGTGCAGTGGAAACAACTAGGCGCCTCACGTGTACTGCATGCACAGAACAAATGTGCTCAGTGACACGTCACCTGCAGTAATGCAGAGAAGGTAAAGGAAGATTATCGTTATTAACACCAACAATCAATTCATTCTTCTTTTCTTGCCGTAGTATGCGTGCATTCAAATCTCGAAGATTTTCCGTCCAGTGTGGCGGTCCCTTGCTACAGTTACGCCCTTGGGTGGTGTTTTGAAAGTGAACTGCGGGTGATGGGCGAATAGTTTCATCTCCTTGAATTTTTGCTGTGTGTTCAGTAATAAGGGCTTGATTGTTTTTTTCTATTGATACTGGAGAGCTTGGTTTCTGCCGCCTTATTGCTATTTGGGTGTGTAATTACGCTCCTATACATATTGTGTTTAGTCCCATGATGGAGGGGCTAAGATTTGATTATTTGTTGAACTTAAATATCCTTTTTCTTGCTAGGTAGTACTAGCAGCTGCTAGTGCCACACGCAGAATTGTCTCGAATATCTGGTAGGCGTCATTATCCCATTTATGATTAGTAACTACCTGTATGCAGCCGGCTGGATTCTGAGGTCGCTCTTTGCGCTGCCTTCGGATTAACAGTATTCGCGTGGGCAAAGAAAATTACGTGACACAAGATCTTACATATCTTGTTTATTTTTTTTAACTATGTATTTTTTGTAATGTGTGTGTGTGTGTGTCCTTTTGGGGAGCTGAATGTAAATTTCAGGGTCAGTGTTGTAGTATGTCTGCATTCCTTTCGATGGTAGTGGTGTGCAAAATTCTGCGATACCAAGCAATTGTAAATCAGTAAACAAGCTATCAGAAAATACGATATGGCGAATTGTTAAATTGTTTGTGATACAAATTCTTCTTGTCGTAGCTGTCGTTTTGAAGCACAGATAGCGTATTAAATTTTGTGCATCGTTCTTCTGGCACATAAGCTTGTACAAAAAAGTCTGTCTCATACTAATTACATGGTATCATACTATAGGAACTGATACTTAGTGATAAGTAAGTAATTCTCAAAGGAAGAGCAACAAATTTCTTTGCCACTGTGATGTGAGATTTTAAAAGCGTTTTTTTCCATAAGTGTGATAGTTAAGTGCAAAGCACATTTATTGCTCTTAAACATAGATATTTTCATGGCCATATACAACTTTTTGGTTACCTATTGTTTTAACAGTACAATGTGGGTCAGAGTGACATTGTATTAAAGTCTTACTGAATAGAAAGAAAACGCTGGGGCACATGTTCGAGGATGTGCACGTTATGAAAATTTTGAGACTTGTTGATGTTAATTGTTGAAAGCTTACAAGTAAATTTTTCTTAACTCGTTTGAATGATCTTTTAAGCTTACATTGTTCAATAAATATAATACTGGTCACCGATGATATTCAGCACTTACTTGGGCCTGCTCTTTCACCTCCTAGACAATCTGACGCAGTAGTTGTTTACTAAGTGGGAGAAAGTATCACTATAGGTGATGATGTGCATCAGAATGTGTAGAAAGAAGTTTACTAAATCGGAATTCTTTGAATTGAATTGCCATAATATTTGGTTAGAGTAAAATAAAAGCCGATTCTGTACCGTGCTTCGAAGGTTATTCGTACCACCAAACTATGAGCATTTCGTCGTCAACATAGAACATGTTCGCAAAAGTTCTGAAAATACATGACTTCCACAAATCCAAGCCTTGCAACATGAACATAGCGCGGTATCTGTAAATGTACAACTTACCCTTTCACTTCTACATAAATCTTACCCAAGTATAATAGCCTCTTATTAGACCGGCACCTGCCTTACATCAGCGTCCAACAAGAAATTTCTGACACAACCTGACTAGAAGAAGGGATCGGTTGATAGGACACATTTGGAGACATCAAGAGATCACAAATTTATTATCCGAGGGAAGTTTGGAGCTAAGAAACACGAACAAAAGAACACAGTTAACAGATTCAGCAGGATATAAGCTGCTGTAATGACTCGAAAATGAGGAGGCCCGCAATAGATACAGTAGGATTGGGAGCTGCATCAAACAAGTCTTCGGACTGGAGACCACAACAACATCAGATAACGGGTGGTAGACTAAACTTTCATTCCATTTGAAAATATGTCCATCGTCAACATCAGTATAAAGAATGACTCCCATGGGCGCGAATTTGATCCAGCAAGCAAGCAGACTCCGAATGTCATTTTGGGCAATTTCTTGCCACGCTTGAAATACTAAGAAGTCATACACATAAGAAGTCAAATACATAAGAAGTGAGACCTATGGATGATGGCTCGTGTGATACTATACGTCCCCTCATCGTATCCCATACCTGCACTTAATGTGACCAGTCAGTGGATGGAGCAGGCGACTCAAGGATCCGTACGTCTCTCAAGGCGTATGTGATCCGAGCTCCAGTTGGCCATTACTTCAATGTTGTTTTCTAGTGACGTAATCTCCTCACAATAACAGATTTTTTCCAAATTCAGTTACTAAATTCACTACATTTAAAAGAAAAACTAATTTCATCATTGTTTAGTTTAAAGCTCCTGCAGGAAGCGTATTATCAGATTAAATTACGGTCATACATGTTAGCCTGTTATAAAAACAAGAAATCTTTATATAGGCCATACATATTTTGGTACCTTTGTGCCATCATCAGTAGATTAATTCAGATCTTATTTTATATAATGGTAAATTTTGCAGGGCCTTCATTGCGTATAGTTTGGAAGGAAGGAAAGAAGATGGCGTTTAACGTCCCTTCGACATCGAGGTCACTAGAGACGGCTCACCAGCTCGGATTGTGTCCCAACATTTGCCTGGAGCGATTTGGGGAAATCACGGAAAACCAAGTTTGGATGGCCGAACGCGGGTTTGAACCGTCGACCTCCCGAATGCGAGTCCAGTGTGCTAACCACTGCGCCACCTCGCTTGGTATGTAGAATTTGAAGCAGTAAGTTTCTTGGTTCCTGTCTTCGTTCTCCTGCTCATCTATTTCGGGACAAACAGAGCTTACCGAGTTTCAGGCTACATATGGAATAATATTCTGCACCCAAACTCCTAATATCGTTTATCTCATTTAGAAGGCTGTGTAGCTCGTCTGTTGCAGAAATAAGCGCAAAAACACTACGTATCTTCTTAGCGCATATCACGTGTAAGCTAGAATGTCAAACTTCAGAAAAAATACAATGGAAAACGGGATAAAAGAAACAGTTTACTGACTACATACCATTTTATTATTCCCGTGTACGTTTCAAAATCATAACTTCATCAGATCTTTATGTTATTATATGAAGATGAAACTGTGGTCTGAACGTAAGCTGACATAATAAAACTGGCATAAACACAGTGTATCAGTTTTATTATTAAGTTTCCCATTTATTTCAGAGTGTCCGTTTGCCAAAAATTACCACTGTGGGTAATGTTCAATAAAAATAAAGGCATAATTTTTATGTTTTGTTTATAAGCTAGGTCCGTGCTGATCCATTATTGAAAGCTGCAGTCTGGAACCGCAAGGCCGCTACGGTCGCAGGTTCGAATCCTGCCTCGGGCATGGATGTGTGTGATGTCCTTAGGTTAGTTAGGTTTAACTAGTTCTAAGTTCTAGGGGACTAATGACCTCAGCAGTTGAGTCCCATAGTGCTCAGAGCCATTTGAACCATTTTTTTTAACCATTATTGAAACAAATTCGGCTGTGACACCTAACAAGAAAATCTTTGAACATTATCACAAATTGAAATCTAGTGAAACACATATTTAGGACACCGTACAATACTGCTAATTGCTTATCTAATACAAATACATAATGCAATTCTTCAGAAACTGTGTTGTAGGATTCCTGTAAGAAATTCATTTTTCGAATGCTGAAAACACTTTAATATATTACTACATATGTTGCTGCCATGACCACGATCAGTAGTAACTAAAGACCACATTGGAACAATGGGTTTCTTGGGGGACCAGTTCGTTTGGCAAATTTCAAAATTGTGCCACATACGAACAGAGCAAGGTGTTGCACAACATTCACCTTTAATTAAAAGTCTGGTTTGAAAAGTAACAGATACTCAGCAGATCCTGGAGAAAAAAATGTAATTTACACATATAGTTACAATCCAGACGCGTCTGCTGTATTAATGCTGCTAAACTATTAATCTGAATATTAAGTCCCTCATAACTTCGAAAATATTGCAGACACGAAAAATATAGGGGCAGTTTTGGAACCAGAACAAAATTCCTTTAAGGGGACCACACCGTGGTTCAGGTCGAAAAAAGTCTATTTCCGGTTTTCATCGTATTTCGGTAGATGAAGGTATTATTTAAGTACGCTGAAAAGGATTTTGTTGAAAAAATTTTTTTCGAGCATTTAAAGAGTATTTTCCTACCACGTGTGTTTATATGACACACCCACTATTCTGTCACCCACTTTTCGGCATTTTGCTTCTGCTGTTTGTAAACAACACCTTTTCAGATACACGGTTAGTTTTGTTCAAGTGTGATTGCGAGTAGTTGTTATACTTACGTTTTCAGTGTCTGTTTACGTGTGTTTTGCTGTGTTTATTGAAGATTACGAAACGTAAAGGATTTTTCAAGAAGCGACAATTTAGAGGAAACATGTTTAGAAAGCTTTCTGTACAAGAGGTTATGTCGCCTGGCAACGATGTTTCTAATTGTAATTCTTCAACAAGTGCATCATGAAAGAATCTCTCACCATTTCAAGAGAGTTACAACGAATTTACTGTAAGTGACAAAGGGTGCAGTAACATTATTATAAATGTGAGAAGGTTATAAGACGTAATTTCTAAATTTGTACTATGTAAACAGTGTGGTGAGTCACAGAGTGTGAAAATTTGTTAGAGTGCCTAGCAATTGGTTTGGATTTAATTTGCACTAAATGTTCAGCTGTGATTTCATTTATTCGTTCTTAAAAACCAGATGCAAGCGGCCCTTATGAAATCGGTCCTAGATTATGTCTTACGATCCATTGGCAAGGGCATGGGTACAGGGAGAACATTATTCAGTGATGAACTTACATCAACCACCAAATAAATTTGAAAAACTGACTGCAATATTAGATTAAGCTGTATGTGAAGTCAGTGAGGAAAGTATGAAACTGGCTGCTAGGGAAGCAGTGGAAGAAATTGATGGATGTTCGGATACTGCAGTTGCACTTGATCGAAGTTGGCAGAAAAGAGGACATACTTCTCTACATGGAGTAGTGACTGCCACAAGTGTAGACACCGGTAAAGTGTTAGATGTGGAGATAATGTATAAATATTGCAAATGTTTTTCACATAAAGAACACAACTGTGTGATAATATTAGAGGAACAAGTGGTGGTATGGAAGTTCATGGAGTACAACAAATATTTCATCGCTCTGTAGAAACAAGAGGTTTACGGTACACCAAATATTTGGGCGATTGTGACAGTAAGGCATACAACAATGTGGTGAACTCTAAGCCATATGGAGATGCCATTATTAGCAAAATATAATGTGTGGGCCATGTTCAAAAACGTTTGGGAAAAAGGCTGAGAAAACTAACTGTTGATATGACAGGAAAAAAATTAGAAGATGGATTATTGTTGGCCGCACAGGGTCGGTTAACTAAAACTGAAATAGAAAACTTGCAGGTATACTATGGGCAGGCAACTAGGAGAAATAAAGAAAATGTGGAGGCAATGAAGAGAGAAGTTTGGGCCATATTCTTCCGTAAGTCCTCTACTGATGAGAAGCCATGTCATGGATTGTGTCCATCAGGAGAAAATTTGTGGAGCAAATACAATAGAGCTCAGGCAACTGGAGAATCTTATTCTCACCAGCATTCTCTTCCTGCTGCTGATATTACATCAATGAAATCTATTTTCAGAGACTTGGCTCATCCTGACCTTCTAAGGAACTGTCTGCATGGGCCTACACAGAACCCAAATGAATGTTTCAACAGCATAATTGGGAACCGCCTTCCTAAGACTGTATTTGTAGGCATGCATACAATGAAACTAGGAGTTCATGATGCTGTTATTACATTCAATTGTGGTAATATCGGAAAGTGTTCGGTACTGAAAAAGCTGGGAATTAATCCTGGTGATAATATGATCACTGGGCTGCAATATTGCGATAAAATGAGGATAGCCGATGCAGAAAGGTCTGTATCTAGTATGGCCAAGAAAGCAAGACAAACATCCAGAAATGTGAAAAAGGAACTGGAAGACCTACTAGAGGCCAAAAAAGGGCCATCATATGCAGCAGGACAGTTTTAATTAAATGTAAGTAACAAATTTGAAACGTTTTTCCCTTAAAGTCAATTTCCCACAAACTGAAATTTTCAATACATATGCCCCATTATGACAGAAACTGTCATAGATAAATGAATGAAATTTTCAGAGACTCTGTATAATGTAAAAAGCCACCTCTAGTACTACATTCATTAATATTCCCCCACTAGGAAGTTCACAAAAAATATTTTCTGCAGAAAAAAACTTAATATTTTTTGTTAGTAAATTTCTACAAGTATTTCTTAAAAACTATAAAATGGATAAAGTAGATTTTAGTACAGTTGACTCTATTAGCATCATGTAACATACAGTAAAATATTAAGGGCCCTCATCAAATAGGTTCTTCAGAAATGGGTCAAATACTTGCCTAAATTAACATGGGTTAGATAGGCTGGGTGTGGTCCCCATAAGAAGAGATATTTTATACGTAGATAAACTGCCAGTTCTTCTATATTTCATAAATATTTAACCAGTTTTATTTTGCTAACATAATAGACAGGTTTGAGGATATACTAGTAGACTTAAGTTTGATTACAACCACATTGATATACAATGAAACAAATTTAATATGCCGGCCGGAGTACCCCAGCGGTTCTAGGCGCTTCAGTCTGGAACCGCGCAACCGTTACGGTCGCAGGTTCGAATCCTGCCTCGGGCATGGATGTGTGTGATGTCCTTAGGTTAGTTAGGCTTAAGTAGTTCTAAGTTCTAGGGGACTGATGACCTCAGATGTTGAGTCCCATGGTGCTCAGAGCCATTTGAACCATTGTTGATATTTAATATGCAACTGCAACTCGTTTAACTTAATTGTAACAGAAATGAAATTCGAGCTAACTTTCACAAAGTTCAGTACTATTTTAAATACATTTTTGTACGTCAGTTACCATACCACGTACCTTAAACTGGTGGGGAGAGGGACGTCTATGAATAGCGCAGCTACCGGAACGCCACCTGTGTCTATCCTTTAATAAGGAATGCTCATAGCCAGGGAGCTCAGTGTGGTCCACACGTAAGAAGCAAGCAACCAACTGTGCCACAGGGACGCACTCGTGCTTACTACAGCCAACTGAGCGAGTTTGAAAACGCTCAAATTGTGGGCTTCAGAGTGGCGGGATGGTCCTTAGGAGGACTGTCACACGACCTGGACTTGTTGCGCGGTTGTGTAACGATGGTGGAATCACTGGTGAACGTTCTCATCCCAGTGTACGAGGTTCAGGATGTTCAAGCAGCACAGACGCCCGCCAGGATGGTGGTATTGTAAGGGCAACAGTGGCAGCTACCCCAGCACGGATACGAAGGTTTGATGGTCCAGACGTGTTGGCACGAACTGTTGCGAAGCCGTTATTAGCAGTGGGACTAACACCTCTAGCCCGTCTTCCACTCGCGGCACAGCATCGACGTGCACGGGTGGACTGGTGACGTCGGAGGATCATTTGGAAGGTGGAATGGCGCGCCGTGGTCTTCAGCGATGAAACAGATTCTGCCTGCACGCAGGTGAGGGTCGTTTGGGCTTACGACGTACACCTAGCGAGCGCTGCCTCGTCGAGTGCATTCGTCCCAGTCAAACTACCCCACCCCCAGGCCCTGAGGACTGGGATGCGATAAGCTACAACGCTCGTTCACCTTTGGTGTTTCTGGAGGGATCGCTGACCTGCTTGAAGAATATTGTTGGACCCGTTCTTTTGCCAGTCTTGCAGCAGGAAGGTGACGTGCTGTTCAAAAAGGATAATACTCACCCACACACTGCCCGTGGACCTGCGCTGTTCCAACAGGACAGTACTCGCCCACACATTACCCGTGGATCGCAATGTGCTCTTCGTGAAGTGCAGAAACTTCCCTGGTCAGCAGAATCTCCAGACCTGCTTCCAGTCGAGCAAGTGTGGGATTTGGCGGGACGAGCAGTGACTCAGCCAACATCTCTTACAAAACTGCGTAGTCAGTTCGAGCAGTTGCGGCAGAATGTATCCCAAGGCAGTATTCGCCATCTGTACGATCGACTGGATATCAGAGTCAGCGCGTGCGTTGCCGCACATGGAGGCTAGCTACACCGCGCACTAAAATGCGTGCTCCTGCAGAGGTCGATACGTGATACCTGAGAACCGCTCGTGCCATTGATGAGTTATCATTTCATGTACTCCATATGCGCTGTTGCAGCAATAATTCTTGAGTGAATTGGAAACGTCTAAAATGGTGTACTATTTTTTTTCCCGGCGATGTAGTTACAAAACGTGACAGCACATGTGGACTTAGGGGTCCAGAGACCTGTAATAGACTACACCCATCAAATTCTTCACATGGTACTGACGAAGCCAGCACGTTGGATTTGTGGAGGACTTGTACTCTACTGAAGGGTGGATCAGAAATTTCATTATATCGATCCCAAGCGAAGGTGAGACACAATATCTAAAGCAGGTGCTGCAGAAACCAACAGTCTAAAGAGTAAGACTTGAATTAAGGTAAGCCTACTCACTTATGATGTCATATAACGTGGACTGTGACAGGTTGTTGGCACAATAGGCGGACTTGAATTTCGCACTGACATTCTTGTGTCGCGAAATATGTTTTGAAATAGCACTGAATGCGGACACAGGCCGAGGTGGTTTTTCCGCGGTCCTCGCGCACTTTCCTGCAGTCCCCTTATTTCGCCTCCTCGCTCCGCCCTGCCTAAGGAGACCGTTCCGGCAGCGGTTGTGCGGAATAACAGAGGTTAGGGGGGCCTAGGAAGGCGCGCAGGGCAGGGCAGCGCAGGGTCGGCCCCTTCTCAAATCGCGGCTCTCCCGCTTCATCCCAGCCGGCGCTCCATTTATTTCCGCCGCTGTAATGAGTTTGTCTTATTCTGGACCGCTCCTCCCCCGTACGCACGGTCTGAGAAAAACCATTTCTCTCTGGCAGTACACCCAACAGCCCAGTTCCAAGTTCCTCGGACTGCAGTGGCGCCTTGCTGCCTCCATTCCATCATTCTGCCGTCCACTTTTCCCTCTGTCGTCATCTTACCAGCTCACAACTTTATCTTGATGCTGGCTTTCACCGCCAATGATCCGTATCGAGTGGGAATTGCGATGGTTTGGATGTCCTGAAATAGGCATGTACGAGGTATGATCAAACAGTAACAGATTTTTTGTTTTCCTCTCTTTGTATATCCGCTTTTACTTTCTTTTATCTTCTTCGTACACAACTTCCTGATACACTTTTACGTTTTCAGTGGTTTTGAATATTTAGCTTATGGTTGACAGCCGAATAGCTTATACGTGTTCTCGAGTGCTCGGCGAACTTTTACTGTCGAAAAAGACAGATTAAAAAAAATTTCATTAAATTTTGCTTGAAAAATGGAATACAGTGCACATCGTATTCTAAACTTTGCCGCTTTTAGTGAATCTGCTATGAGTAAGACAGGAGTTTACGAGTGGTAGAAACGTTTCCAGGAGGGTCGAGAAGACAAAGTAGACGACCACCCCGGACGCCCAGGGATTCAATGTTACTATGTGAAAGAAGTTCTGGAAAATCGCCGAATCACCATGAGAGAGCTTTTTCATGATGTCAGCATAAGCTCTGGCTCATGCTAAGCAATTTTCCGCAATGTTTCGTGCATGAAATGTGTAGCAGCAAAGTTTGTTTCGAAACTGTTGAATTTCGACCAAAAATGACGTCGCACAGACATAATTCAGGAATTGCTGAAAAAAGTAGACAAGGAACCAGAACTTCTAAAGAACGCTATAACTGGTGACGAAACATGGGCTTACGGGTATGATGTCGAAACCAATGCCCAATCGTCCCAATGAAAACTGCCTGAATTTCGAAGACAACTTCTCACTGTTTTTCAACAATTACAGTGGGACAGTTCATCATGAATTCCTGTCTTATGGTCGTACGATCAATAAGGAATACACCTAGAAGTTATGCGCCGTTTGCATGAAGCAATCCGAAGAAAACTACCAGAAGTGTAGCAAAGCCACTCTTTCGTTCACACCTCATTGATTATACGTGATTTTTGGTAATACACAAAACCGTTATGCTGCCTCAGCCTGCGATTTCTTTCTGTTCCGGTAGCTGAAGCGAAACATGTACGTAGTTTTGCTACCATTGCTGAGATGAAAACAGAATTGTTGAAGGAGCTGAATACAATAACGAAAAGTGAGTTCTAGAAATGCTTAGAAAATTCGAAAAATCTCTGGCACAAGTGTGTTATATCTGAGAGGGACTACTTTCAAGGGGACAAATATGATTTTGATGAATAAATATTCTTTAAGAAAAAAATCTGTTTACTTTTTTATCACATATCCTACCATAAACCATTGATTCTTAGAGAATAATCCGCCCATTGTGGGTACGAAGTAAATCAAATATCCTAACGTTCAAAAAATGGCTCTGAGCACTATGGGACTCAACTGCTGAGGTCATTAGTCCCCTAGAACTTAGAACTAGTTAAACCTAACTAACCTAAGGACATCACAAACATCCATGCCCGAGGCAGGATTCGAACCTGCGACCGTAGCGGCCTTGCGGTTCCAGACTACAGCGCCTTTAACCGCACGGCCACTTCGGCCGGCCTATCCTAACGTTTGTGTAGTATGCACCACTGATAGGAAGGCACGTGTGTGAAGGCAGTATATATCCCACCAATCATGACCATGACAACTACCGTTTTCCTGCATATTGCCGTATCATTCCGTCTTTGTGTGCGTATTATATTCATAGAAGTAATATCGTTATCTGACCGTTATGTGATCGTTATCTGATCGTTTCAATGACTGTGGACGTAATGGATCTCACTGGTATATGCTGCTGGGAATCACAGCAACCTGTTGTTGTCCCTACGACGAAAACTGAAATCTCATTTTGTTCGTTTTAGTTCGTTGTATCTGCTCGTGTCGGATGTCGCAAGACACCCGTTTTCAGTTCGTCGTTGATCCATTGACTCAGTTTTTTTTTTTTTTATTACAGAGGGCAGTTAACCCTCTGACCAAACACGCTGAGATACCGTGCCGGCAAGGTCTTCAATACTTCTATTTCTACACCCATATTCTGCAAATCACTCTGAAGTGTGTGCCATATGGTGCCTTACATAGCACACTTCTTGGAAATTACTCCCTTTCCATTCTCGTTTGCGGTTTGGGAAGAACAATAGCCTAAACGTAACTGTGCACACAGTAAGTAGTGTAACCTTCACCTTGCGACCACTATCGCAGCGATTCGTATAATGTCGCGGTATATTCCTAGAGACATCACATAAAACTGATTCTTGAAACTTTTTAAGCAGGTCTTCTTTCTAAGTAGGTAGTTTGTGTCCATCTTAAATTATACAGCGACAGCAACTGATATTGTTTATATAAGAATATACAGCCTACAGTTACAGGTTAACTTTATCGTTTACCTAGGTTTCAACGTTAGTAATAACGTCTTCTTCAGAACCTGCAAAAAGTTACTATTATAATGTGCTAGTAAATTATATTAGATATGGTCATCCTACAGGACGCAGCGTGTAGTACTTACGTAAAATATTATTTAAATATTTGCCTAAAACAGGCCATGTCCTATGTCAACTTTATAAAACTTGATGCATAACCGTAAAGTTTTATCAATTCATTAAACAAGCTGTAGCAAATTCACTTAAAGCCCGTTGTATGGGCCTCGTCGTGTGACTAGAGACTGCGGACCGCGAGGGCTTCGTGGTCTGCCTCACAGAGGGCGGCGCGCATGCGCGAGACATATAGAGTCAAACTCTTATTACGCACGCGTCAGATAATATTTTTGCTATGAATTAATTTTATACTTTACTATTGTACGTTAATTACAGTATCCAGCATGACTATGTTTTACATTCTACTACAGAGCCTTATAAACTGTCCAACAAATCTGGTATGAACATCTTTAGGAAACGTTCTATTATTACAGAAACTGCAATGGTCACATCCATTCTGAATTATTGTAAACCTAATATAGGCTGGAAGCCTTCGACGTATGCCTTATTTTTTAGATACAGTTGATCGTTCAGTAAAATGCCTCTATCTGTAGTTCATAAATTTGTAGTTCCTCAAGCGTGTCAAGTCTATATCCCTTTACTTCATGATGTAGTAGCTCTATGTCACGTAAAGGTTTAGGTGTATGAGCCATATGCACCAGATGTTCCGCAAAGGCTGACCCCCGTGTTCCTACGCACCTTATTGGAAGATGTTCTTTAAACCTTACTGCTATAGCTCTGCCTGTTTGAGGCAGACCGCGAAGCCCTCGCGGTCCGCAGTCTCTAGTTACACGACGAGGCCCATACAACGGGCTTTAAGTGAATTTGCTACAGCTTGTTTAATGAATTGACAAAACTTTATGTTTATGCATCAAGTTTTATAAAGTTGACATAGAACATGGCTTGTTTTAGGCAAATATTTAAATAATATTTTATGTAAGTACTACACGTTGCGTCCTGTTGGATGACCATATCTAATATAATTTACTAGCACATTATAATACTAACTTTTTGCAGGTTCTGAAGAAGACGTTATTACTAACGTTGAAACCAAGGTAAACGATAAAGTTAATCTGCAACTGTAGGCTGTATATTCTTATATACACTCCCATGGGTCAAACAAACCTTGACCATGAACGTTATCCTTCTTTACTTACATTCAGTATTCCTTGTCAATCCTCTTTTATATGGGACCCACATGATTGAGTAATACTCTAGGATGTCACATGTGTGTTTCGCACGCCATCTCCATTGTACACTGTAGACATACATTTCCCCAGTTGTCCACCAATGATTTGAAGTATGGCACTTAGTTTCTGTACGACTGAGCCTCTGCGATCCTGCCAAATCGTATTCCTAAAAACTATTACACTCAGGTATTTACGTGAATTTACCTACTCCATTTGGGACTCGTTGATAATATAGCAATAGGATACTATGTTTCTTTCGTTTTGTGGAGTGTAAATTTTTTTTTTATTTCTGAGCATTTAAAAGAAATTGTCACATTTTAAATACCGTCCATACCCGACTAAATATTAGCATCATTTTTCTGACAGCACATCATTACAGATAACTGCATGATCTGCCCAAAGTGTGAAGACGTCTGCAAGGTGATTCATAAACAATACGGACAGCAAAGATTGCAACACACTTTCCTCGAGCACACCTGAAGTTACGACTACATCGTTCGATGACTGTCCATGGAAGATAACAGGCTGCGTCTTGCTTAGCAAGAAACATTTAAACCAGTCAGAAATGTTACACATACGATCGTACTTTCGATATTAAGCGTACTTGTGGTGCTGACTCAAATGCTGTAGTCCGCAACTCCTGGTCTCCCGGTCGCGCTCTCGCTTCCCGAGCAAGGGGTCGTGGGTTCGATTCCCCTCCGGGGTCAGGGATTTTCACCAGCCTCGAGATGACCGGGTGTTTGTGCTGTCCCCATCATTTCATCATCATTCCTGAAAGTGGCGAGACTGGAAAGGTTGGGAATTTGTATTGGCGGTGATAACCGCACAGTTGAGTGCTCCACATACCAAACATCATCATCATCAAATGCTTTATGGGAGTCAATAAATATATACCACCGACCCGATTCTCTTGATCCATGGGATTCGTGACCTCGTGTGAGAAAAGTGTCCACTCGGTTCCATATGGTCGATTATTTAGAAGTACATGCTGTTTGGTGACATAGAGGCTCATCTGGTCCAGATACCTTGTCACGTTGGGGCAAAAAAAAAAAAATGTACTTTGGGTTACTGGTACAGAAGACATAAACTGAAGAGCAGAGAAACTGGTACACCTACCTAATATCGTGTAGGACCCTTGCTAGCACATAGAAGTGACGCAACAGGACGTGGCATGGACTTCACTGACGTCTAAAGTAGTGCTGGAGGGAACGACTCCATGAATCCTGCAGGGCTGTCAATATATCCGTAAGAGTACGAGGGGTTACAGATCTCTTCTGAACAGCACGTTGGAAGGCATCCTATATATGGTCAATAATGTTCACGTCTGGGGAGTTTTGTGGCCATCGGAAGTGCTTCTGGAGGCACTCTGTAGCAATTCTTGACGCGCTGAGTGTCGCATTGTCCTGCTGGAAGTGTAGAACTCCGTCGGAACGCACAATGGATATCAATGGATGCAGGTGATTAGACAAGATGCTTACGTACGTGTCACATGTAGGAGTGATATCTAGACATATCAGGGGTCCCATATCGTACAAACTGCACACTCCACACACCATTACAGAGCCTCCAACAGCTTGAACAGTGCCTTGCTGACATGAAGGGTCCATGGATTCATGAGGTTGTCTCCATACCCGTACACGTCCATCCACTCGATACAGTTTGAAACGAGACTCGTCTGACACTCAAATGTCGGTGTTGAAGAGCCCAGGCGAGGCGTAAAGCTTCGGCTCCGAAACCCTACATAGATGACGTTTCTTTGAACGGTTCGCACGCTGACACTTGTGGATGGCCCAGCATTGAAATCTGCAGCAGTTTGCGGAAGGGTTGCTCTTCTGTCACACTGAACGATTCTCTTCAGTCGTTGTTGGTCGCTTTCTTGCAGGATCTTTTTCCAGCCGCAGCGATCTAAGAGTTTTGATGTTTTACCGGATTCCTGATATTCACGGTACACTCGTGAAATGGTCCTACGGGAAAATCCCCACTTCATCGCTATCTCGGACATGCTGTGTTCCATCGCTCGTGCACCGACTATAACAGCACGTTCAAACTCACTTAAATGTCGATAACCTGCCGTTGCAGCAGCAGTTACCGATCTAACAACAGCGCCCGACACTTGTCTTCTATAGGCGTTAACGACCGCAAAGCAGAAGAATTCTGTCCGTTCATTTATCTCTGTATTTGAATACGCATGCCTGTACCAGTTCTTCTAGCACTTCAGTGTACTGCCCATGAAAACCAAATTTATGTATTAAAATATTTCTTAACTAGTCCGGGTCAAAATAGTTGCCAGCACCTTCTCTGATTAACTGCATGAGCTATTTGCGTTATGATTTCCTAAATCGCTCCAGGCAAATGCCGGGATGGTTCCTTTGAAAGGGCACGGCCGACTTCCTTCCCCATCCTTCCCTAATCCGATGAGACCGATGACCTCGCTCTCTGGTCTCCTTCCCCAAACAACCCAACCCAACTATTTGCATTAGACAACAAAATTCTAACAATTTCCGTTCAATTATTTTATGAGTATTTACTTTAAATTCCTTTTAAATTTAAACGTATCCATTTATGTTTGGGAAAACAACTGAATTTCGTCATAAAATGAGAATACTCTGCTGATTTTGTTTTTCTTCGAGTGTTTCGTAAGACAGTTCATTAAATTCCATCACATGCAATCACTCTCACACAGTACACTGAACGATCTGTATGTTTTGACAGACGGTTGGGTTTCTTTCTAATGACACAACGTAATGTGCATTATTATGTGTAACATTATATCATCATAAAAGAAACACAGTACATCTTGACAACGCTGTCGCCAGGCTAAATGGGTCGCGTCGTCCGTCACTGCGAAGGCCCGCTTCAAACCAAAACTGATGGTATCGTGTTGTCAAAATACAACTCGAGAGCACTTCAGGCACTCGTAAAATTTCAACCAGGCAAATGTGACTTTCTACAATTACAGAAATGGCATTACCATAACAATTTGAGAACCACTTATTAAATAATAAACTTTAAATAAGGACGCCGGCCCATATTTAGAAACATTTTACAATTTCAGGATTACGATTAAAATAACGTGGGGGAACTTTTGGTGCTAACAATTTAGGAACCGAAGGATAGTCCCTTTTTTTTAGAAATTTACTGGTTCAGCATTTCACAAAACTGTAGCAGCTCTTTGACATTAGCAAGTTTTTAAACAGGAACGTAACAATATTCAAAATTTTATAAGTTCAGCAACAGGAAAGGTAACAACATTTGTAAGATGTACGTGTTCAGTGTTTCATCAGTCTGGAGAGTGTCTGCCATAAGCATCTTCTCAAACATGAAAAACAACAATTTTTTAAAATTTACTGGTCGTGGATTAGGATAAAAGATTTAGAGCGTTCTTTGGACACTAACAATTTTGGAACAAAAAGGGATCTAGAATTTAAGGATCTTCAAATCAAACTAAATTTTAAGGCAGCAATAACAAGTCAAGGCCAGGTTTGCGGAAGCACGGTATAAAATAAATAAAATAAATAAATAAAATATTAATTATTGTATATGTATGATAGTGATTGGTTGTAATTAATATTTGCTTATCTTGAACGTGGACGTTTAATTATTTGGTATCAGACGCCTGACAATAGCTTTTTCGTAAATGCAATGTTATTCGTAGTTGACCGTGAAATGTGATTCAAATAACCGGACTTCGTATTTAAATCGTTTCCAAAGACTGCTGCGGTAGGTGCGGACTCAAAATCTAAATCTCAATATTAGAATAATTTGCCAGCCATGTCAATACGTCGTACAGAGGTGACTGTCTACTAAACATAAAAAAGTTTACACAGTTAGTTAAATCAGATATATTCAACGAATAAGCCTACAGTTAAATAATTCTACTTACTTTCATAAATATAAATTCTTTACAGAATCGAGTGCCTAGTAAGATTGCAACTCGCAGTGTCCTTATATAACATCAAATATGGCGGTGTGCCAGTTAATAAACTACACGTGCTTCCCGCACCCCTTCTTAATCAAACATAAGAGTGTCCTAATTGTATTTTGTTTTATCAGCGACATAGCGCTGCAGTTCTGTGCCATAGGCTTTATTTATTTGTCAGAGATTAATTATTTAATAAAGATTTCGCGTTTCCGAGGAAACTCATGCACGGCATGCAAATGTGCCTTTATAACGGCCTGACTAGGATGGGTTACGGTAGAGGAGACTTTGACTTAAACTTGAGTCCGAACGCCGTATAGACTAAGAATTTAACTTACGAAGAGATGCCGCAGCAACAGAGGTGGTCGCGCCGCCTCAGTGGCTGCCGCAAGACGGGAGGTAGGAAACCCCGCCGCACGCACGTTCACAGCCGACGTGGACAGGCCAACGGCCGGTGAACAGACGGCTAGAGGATAACCCGCCTGGGCCAATTGCTCCAACGCTACGAGCAACTCGGCAGGCCGCGGGGAAACAAAGAGACATATGATGCATGCAAGACTGAGCATCAAAAATAAGTAAATTCTTAAGGTTTGACCCAAGGATACAAAACGCAAACCCCGCTCCAGACAGCGATCAGAACCTAAGTGTCACAGTGACCGCATAATTAAAACAAAGATAATTAACCGGTTAATTCTTTAACAGGAAAGACCAAACACAATAATTAATTCAGCAGCCAACTGTTAACAAGACCCCCCCAAAAAAAGTTACTTAAATAAATTTCAGAAGGAGAACTGCTTGAGCGCTAATACTCAGCACAAGGTCACAGCAGTAATAAAACATACAACACTAAACAATAAATTCCGGCTTTTAAGAGAAGTGCTGGATCTCACCTAGACCTTCCAATGTGATTACAGAAAACGAACCAACGTTTTTCGGGCCGCTAGCGTTTGCTTATCACGACCATGCCCGACGCTACAGTTCATGCACATGTCGGGCAAGTGAGGACTAGTCACCTTATAGTTCAAGTTCCATAATCGACCTCCGTGGTCACAATGATGCCCTGGAACACATTGAAACCAAATTAATTTCACACTCAATACATAATGACAAAAAACACCAAAATGCTGAAAAAATTGCAATGCAAAGGAAAATACAGTTTAAATACACTCAAATGGATCGCCACACAAAGAGGGGGCGAATTTAGTAGCCTGACTACTGAGTGGCGGAGAATAGCGGGCAAACTGGTTGACGGGATCAAGCCTAGCGCCGGAGCACAGGTGCCAAAACAGAAGTACCTTAGCCAATAGCGAGGTAGGGCGGGCGGATACCAGAGAAAATCAATGTGATCACGACGCCCACATCATCAGACGGTGACTCCCAATTCCGGACAGTCAATCGGGGACAACAGTGTAGAGCCCACTGTTCACATCAACACGGCTCCGTACAAACAGCCACCTACTTGGACGAGAAACCGTCGATCAGACTCCGTCATAGCATGCTCACCGTTATTCACACGTTACTCCTCTCACTGCCCCGCCGTCCGTCAACAAGCTACCTCCGACTCCCTCTACCTACAAGAGGACCAAAGCGTCACCCTGTGGTGTGACAGGAAAAGGGATTGCTTACCAAAGAGCCACCTACAAGAGGACCAAAGCGTCACCCTGTGGTGTGACAGGAAAAGGGATTGCTTACCAAAGAGCCACCTACAAGAGGACCAAAGCGTCACCCTGTGGTGTGACAGGAAAAGGGATTGCTTACCAAAGAGCCACCTACAAGAGGACCAAAGCGTCACCCTGTGGTGTGACAGGAAAAGGGATTGCTTACCAAAGAGCCACCTACAAGAGGACCAAAGCGTCACCCTGTGGTGCGACAGGAAAAGGGATTGCTTACCAAAGAGCCACCTACAAGAGGACCAAAGCGCCACCCTGTGGTGTGACAGGAAAAGGGATTGCGCCAGTAAGCAAATATGTAACAGTTGAGAAAACGAGCCGAGTGGGCTCAGTCATCACTACTAATTAGGGACTCAACGGGACATAAATTCTTATCTCGTAGTCGAAAAAATAACGTTTAAGGTCACTGTGACCATTTTTAAAATGAAGAAAGCGCGGAGACCTGTTATGTTTAGGTGGATATACGTTGTAACCCTCCCTACATACTGAATAGTCCCTGCTTATTTAGCACTTTTACTTCCTCACAGTATATTGTGATTTTTCGTGAATCTCGATGCTTATACGAAGTAACCAGGCTAGAGGTATACACAAACGAATTCTTATAAAGAAGGAACTCGACATTTTATGTTGTTGGGCAAGTGTGCGGTCGATAGAAACCCTCTCCAAGCTGGGGTCCTCATCATTTCATGAACAGTGCTGAGGCGCATAACGCATACACGCTAGTGGCTAGGTGCATGTGCCTCGACACGCCGGCGAACGCAGGTCCACAGATGCCTCATTTTCCAGCAGGAAAGATCCTCACTCTACTATCATGGGATGTTATCACATTTCTCCATGAGAAGTTTCCTGAGTTGTTGGATCGGGAAGGGGTGCTGGTGTTCCATCGCCTGGTCTCCTCGGTCTATCGATCTGACTCCTCTGGATTTCGGTGCATGGGCAAACCAGATTACAGAAAACGGACTGGAGGTATGGTAGATCAGAGACGACGGTTCAACGACGGAGTAATCATATATTTAATCTATTGTTTCTTCCGTAGCAACCTCTTTACTTGATTATTATAACGGTCTTTGGTTGGCCAGTTTGCTATGAAGAAACAGTAATCATTTACAGGTGTTGGGACAAGTGGTCCTTCTCGTTTGAATGTGGTACAACATTTTTCTTGGTCACTTGTTGTTCGAATATGGCATGGTGAAGTCGAAGAGGCACAGTATGCCGTGATGTGATGTTGAAAAGGAACCTGCCTTCGTCTTGTGGAGGTACCACGCTGTTGAACACATACTACAACGTACAAGGAATTTGGTGAGACCTACTCAATACATTTACTATGAAGAAAATTAGTTTTGTTTGGCGATATTAGTTTGGGAATGTTTATTTGTATTACTCCGCGAGTCGGCATTAGATCCCGAGCTTCCGAGGAGTAATAGTTGCACATAGATTTCTGTTTGAAGCTGCACCTTGTGAAAGAAATATTGTAATATTTGTGGAGAAACTGCAGGAAAACATCGTTTCGTTTATGCATGTGGTTCAGTGAATTGTAATGGTGAGTTATCCAAGTTGCAGACATAAGGTATCCCCAAAACGGACTCAAGAGGGAGTAAACCACTGTGGTGTCCTGCCCACTCGTCTCTTACAGGGTGCCTAAAGGGTGCTGCTTCCTCTGAAAGCTATACAACAATTCAAGCAAACCACCTTTATGTTTTTTATTACAATAAAGTAAATTGACAATACTTAACTTTCGGTCGCAAGCAATTGGCGACATGCAAATAATCTATATCCTTCGCTATATACAATGTCCATTCAAGTAATTCACACAAGTTCATATGGAACACTCTTCTTATAGAGGCCGCTCCTGTCGTGGTGCGGTCCTGGTCGGCGTACTATTAGCTGACGACGTCTCACACCTTCTCGGCTCTTGCGTTCTCTATCTTCGTGCCGGCGCTTGTCATCAACCCGCAACAACTACGAGGTCGGGTGACCCACAAATCATTTCAAATCACTTAATAAGGATAACTTCCTGGTTTTGGCTGTGAGAGCCACAGTAGCGTTCTTCTCAAACCTCGTGTACTTTAGCTGGCCCTCCGGTATAGTCTTCACAAACTGTCGCAATATCAGTATGTAGCTGTCACCGTGTCATGAAAGAGTACGATTAATATTCACCGGTGTTAGATTATACATGTAACATCCAGTTTTTGTGCTTGCAGAGCAACTTGCGCACTCATGTGAATTTTACCAAACCTTCAACAAACGAGAACTCCGGCACTTTTCTTTCTTTCCACGCACAAACTAGATATTTTTTTCTTTGTTTTAACACTAGAATGCACAGCTTCGAAGTAGCACTCACCGCTAAGCTTTTGTTGCATTTACCGTTTTTTTCACAAAATGTAACAATATGTCGTATTTATAGTGTTTAAGACTGCCCTTGTTATATTTGATGTATAATAATTATGTGGTCACGTTTTTATTTCAACCTATTAAATTTTGTCTTAATGTTATACCATACACAGATATGTAACACTTTATTAGAGGTAAATATAATTGCTTATATGTTCAGTGTTTGAGCTTTGTGTAATATAGCTATCGGTAAAACTTTCATCCTGTAATAAATAACCGGTGTTTTACTACACTCATGTGTGTCGAGAAGTCTTTGTAGAGAATGTAGTTTGAAATTTCTGCATATCCGTTTGCTTAGACTTGAACCATATGCGAATATTTTATATGTAAAACAATTGTCTCTAGTTTTGGCTTTCATCCACAATCGACCTTCACTAGGTTTTCGTTTAACACCTTTAGCTGTTCCCTTTTCTCTTTCGCCAGTCACAAGGGCGGAGCCAGGAGTTGCTGAGAGTGAGAATCACTTACTAGTACAACTAATTCTTCTACAGCTTTCGTTATAACAGGCTGTTGACAAGTGGTAGCGCCAGTTGTCCGCGTGCCAAGGTATGGGTATTGATCAAAACCATATCTACCATGTTATAGAAAGCATGTAAGTGGCAGCGTCTTGTTATGACTTTCATGGTACATTTGCATTATATTTAGTCTACCACATCTACGCCGAATGTGGCGTTATTATAAATAGTGACTGCTTCTGGAATTTTCTTTCCCGTAGCCTCGTCGAATGTTGGCGTATATAAAACTAAGAATAAGTGCAGTCTTGTCTTGGTAAGATGTTAAAATAATAATGAACAAAGGTTGGTTCCGCCTCTTTGGAAATATATAACTGCTGTTCTGCTTTAGCACCCAAACATGTTCCTACACTCCATTGAAAACAGCCACAATGCAACAATAAAAGATACAGTACACATGTAGCTTAAATAACATCAAGATCCGGTTTAACATATTTCCGAACCTGGTGATATGTATTCGTGTATTTCAGGGAAATAAAAGAAAAATGAGCACTTAGGATGCCACATCGGTCTTGTAACATGTTTGGTACTTAAAGCAAAGCAGCAGTTGAGTAATTTGCAAACAGGGGGATCCGTCCTTAATTCATTATTCTTTTCTGCAAGTGTGGGACCGAGCTCAAAATTGCAACATGGCTGTTCGAGCAGTGTCATCAACTGCGTGATTAGCACTCGAATGAAGTGCATAAAGTCAGTTCCTTTCTTGCAGATGGCGGCAGTTCCCTTATAGTCATTTTAAACTTGCGAAAAATGGTTGTATGTTTCTTTCAGTTCTTTTGCCAACTTGAGACAAATCAAGAAACTGTCTGGTGTAACATTTCTCTTCTTTCGTAAGTGACGTTCCGTGAGACCGTAACACTTATGTCGATTAGGAGTAGGTTTATTTTAAGTAGCAGTATCTGCAATTTATGAGGTTGTGCATTCTGCGTCGTGTGAACTCTTTCATATATAGCAAGAAAATTAGAGTTTTTTTAATGTAAATATGAAAAAAGCAAAGGAATATGTTCAGATTTTGAATTATTATGTTATGAATATGTTTATGAAAAAAGAATGTTTCTTAAAAGTTGGTTCATACTTGTTGTTGTTGTGGTCCTCAGTCCAGAGACTGGTTTGATGCAGCTCTCCATGCTACTCTATCCTGTGCAAGCTTCTTCATCTCCCAGTACCTACCGCAACCCACATCCTTCTGAATCTGCTTCGTGTATTCATCTCTTGGTCTCCCCCTACGATTTTTACCCTCCACGCTGCCCTCCAGTACTAAATTGGTGATCCCTTGATGCCTCAGAACATGTCCTACCAACCGATCCCTTCTTCTAGTCAAGTTGTGCCACAAACTTCTCTTCTCCCCAATCCTGTTCAATACTTCCTCATTAGTTATGTGATCTACCCATCTAATCTTCAGCATTCTTCTGTAGCACCACATTTCGAAAGCTTCTATTCTCTTATTGTCCAAATTATTTATCGTCCATGTTTCACTTCCATACATGGCTACACTCCACACAAATACTTTCAGAACCGACTTCCTGACACTCAAATCTATAGTCGATGTTAACGAATTTCTCTTCTTCAGAAACGCTTTCCATGCGATTGCCAGTCTACATTTTATATCCTCTCTACTTCGACCATCATCAGTTATTTTGCTCCCCAAATAGCAAAACTCCTTTACTACTTTAAGTGTCTCATTTCCTAATCTAATACCCTCAACATCACCCCACTTAATTCGACTACATTCCATTATCCTCGTTTTGCTTTTGTTGGTGTTCATCTTATATCCTCCCTTCAAGACACCATCCATTCCGTTCAACTGCTCTTCCAAGTCCTTTGCTGTCTCTGACAGAATTACAATGTCATCGGCGAACCTCAAAGTTTTTATTTCTTCTCCATGGATTTTAATACCTACTCCGAATTTTTCTTTTGTTTCCTTTACTGCTTGCTCAATATACAGATTGAATAACATCGGGGAGATACTACAACCCTGTCTTACTCTCTTCCCAACCACTGCTTGCCTTTCATGTCCCTCGACTCTTATAACTGCCATCTGGTTTCTGTACAAATTGTAAATAGCCTTTCGCTCCCTGTACTTTACCCCGGCCACCTTTAGAATTTGAAAGAGAGTATTCCAGTCAACATTGTCAAAAGCTTTCTCTGTCTACAAATGCTAGAAACGTAGGTTTGCCTTTCCTTAATCTTTCTTCTAAGATAAGTCGTAAGGTCAGTATTGCGTCACGTGTTCCAGTATTTCTACGGAATCCAAACTGATCTTCCCCGAGGTCGGCATCTACTAGTTTTTCCATTCGTCTGTAAAGAATTCGTGTTAGTATTTTGCAGCTGTGGCTTATTAAACTGATTGTTCGGTAATTCTCACATCTGTCAACACCTGCTTTCTTTGGGATTGGAATTATTATATTCTTCTTGAAGTCTGAGGGTATTTCGCCTGTTTCATACATCTTGCTCACCAGATGGTAGAGTTTTGTCAGGACTGGCTCTCCCAAGGCCGTCAGTAGTTCCAATGGAATGTTGTCTACTCCGGGGGCCTTGTTTCGACTTAGGTCTTTCAGTGCTCTGTCAAACTCTTGACGCAGTATCGTATCTCCCATTTCATCTTCATCTACATCCTCTTCCATTTCCATAATATTGTCCTCAAGTACATCGCCCTTGTGTAGACCCTCTATATACTCCTTCCACCTTTCCGCCCCCCACCCCCTCTGCCTAGAACTGGGTTTCCATCTGAACTCTTGATGTTCATACAAGTGGTTCTCTTATCTCCAAAGGTCTCTTTAATCTTCCTGTAGGCAGTATCTATCTTACCCCTAGTGAGATAAGCCTCTACATCCTTACATTTGTCCTCTAGCCATCCCTGCTTAGCCATATTGCACTTCCTGTCGATCTCACTTTTGAGACGTTTGTATTCCTTTTTGCCTGCTTCATTTACTGCATTTTTATATTTTCTCCTTTCATCAATTAAATTCAATATTTCTTCTGTTACCCAAGGATTTCTACTAGCCCTCGTCTTTTTACCTACTTGATCCTCTGCTGCCTTCACTACTTCATCCCTCAAAGCTACCCATTCTTCTTCTTCTACTGTATTTCTTTCCCCCATACCTGTCAATTGTTCCCTTATGCTCTCCCTGAAACTCTCTACAACCTCTGGTTCTTTCAGTTTATCCAGGTCCGATCTCTTTAAATTCCCACCTTTTTGCAGTTTCTTCAACTTTAATCTACAGGTCATAACCAATAGATTGTGGTCAGAGTCCACATCTGCCCCTGGAAATGTCTTACAATTTAAAACCTGGTTCCTAAATCTCTGTCTTACCATTATATAATCTATCTGAAACCTTTTAGTTTCTCCAGGGTTCTTCCATGTATACAACCTTCTATCATGATTCTTAAACCAAGTGTTAGCTATGATTATGTTGTGCTCTGTGCAAAATTCTACCAGGCGGCTTGCTCTTTCATTTCTTAGCCCCAATCCATATTCACCTACTACGTTTCCTTCTCTCCTTTTTCCTACACTCGAATTCCAGTCACCCATGACTATTAAATTTTCGTCTCCCTTCACTATCTGAATAATTTCTTTTATTTCATCATACATCTCTTCAATTTCTTCGTCATCTGGAGAGCTAGTTGGCATATAAACTTGTACTACTGTAGTAGGCGTGGGCTTCGTATCTGTCTTGGCCACAATAATGCGTTCACTAAGCTGTTTGTAGTAGCTTACCCGCGTTCCTATTTTCCTATTCATTATTAAACCTACTCCTGCATTACCCCTATTTGATTTTGTGTTTATAACCCTGTAGTCACCTGACCAGAAGTCTTGTTCCTCCTGCCACCGAACTTCACTAATTCCCACTATATCTAACTTCAACCTATCCATTTCCCTTTTTAAATTTTCTAACCTACCTGCCGGATTAAGGGACCTGACATTCCACGCTCCGATCCGTAGAACGCCAGTTTTCTTTCTCCTGATAACGACATCCTCTTGTGTAGTCCCCGCCCGGAGATCCGAATGGGGGACTATTTTACCCCCGGAATATTTTACCCAAGAGGACGCCATCGTGATTTAATCATACAGTAAAGCTGCATGCCGTCGGGAAAAATTACGGCCGTAGTTTCCCCTTGCTTTCAGCCGTTCGCAGTACCAGCACAGCAAGGCCGTTTTGGTTATTGTTACAAGGCCAGATCAGTCAATCATCCAGACTGTTGCCCTTGCAACTACTGAAAAGGCTGCTGCCACTCTTCAGGAACCATACGTTTGTCTGGCCTCGCAACAGATACCCCTCCGTTGTGGTTGCACCTACGGTACGGCCATCTGTATCGCTGAGGCTCGCAAGCCTCCCCACCAACGGCAAGGTCCATGGTTCATGGGGGGGGGGGGGGGTTCATACTTAGTACACTTGTATTTGTAACATGTAAATACTGTAGGGAAGTCCCTCCGCTAAGAAAGTGGCATGGCGAGATGTAAAAGCTGGGTTTGGCGTCCGAGCAGTTCGGCTCCTTTGTGTGAACGGCACTCAGTGTGTGGGTAGCCTTAGCACGGTACCTCGGCGGTGCTAAGAGAGGCAGTTGGAAGCTGCAATAGAAGGCATTTGCCTCGGATGGGGACCTGGCTATCATTTTGTATTCACGGAGTAATGGAATGGCTCTAATATGTTGAAAATCGGACGCCAAGAAGAGATTTTATAGAGCATTCGCACATCAAGAGCCGTGAGTACAGTTAGCCGCCATTTCCCCTGCCAATAATCTTCGCCACTGCTTCAGAGACTTCATACATTGAGTTAAGTAATGTATATGGGAATGGACCAGTTAATTTGTGTCGTTTCAATAATAATCACATAAAAAGTCAATTCGTGTTCGAAACCATAACTTCAATCCTGATATCGAACCTACGCAGGGTCCTCACCTACGTGCTACTAAAACCTAGTATCCTCATTTAAATGAACAATTCTTGCATTCATGTATTTAAAAATGATTTTTTGTGCAAAGTAAAAGGAGTAGCAAAAGTTGAAGAAAGAGAAACATTTGAATGCTTTATTAATGAACTACTTCAAGTGAAATTGTTACGGTAGGAAGCTTAAGTGTAAAAATCCCGAGATCAATTAATAGGAAAGTGAAAACTTTAATTCGTTAAAAGCTAAAACCAGAAAAGTGAAGTTGGATAGGCTTTTGATAAAGTGTCCTTAATTTATTTTAAAATTTAGTTTTGTAGGATTACTGTGCAAGATTGTGTAGCAAATATTGCGAAGAATACCTGCTTCACATGTGATTAAAGTTCAACTACATGTAAATCTTTAACGAACTCCTTTCGGAGTTAATTAGGCCCAGTGTCGTATTTTATTACCTTGCAAAGTAATTTAAGTGAATGATTAGCTTTTGGACTTAGCTTTTACTATTGCAATAATCAAAGGCCCTTGGCTTGTAAAACTATACTAGTTTACGGGCCCCATCGTATTCGCCACCTATCAAGAAAAAACTGAACTATTACTGTTACTAGGGAAAACTGCAATATGCAGAGGAGCTTAAACAGTGTATTCAAGCTTTTGTTCATCTTTATTTGTGTTTTTCATGTCAGTCAAGATAGAAGCCCCTCATCTCGTGCAGTGATGTTTTAGTATTTGATTAAGTAATGCTCTTGTGTGTGGATGTCATTAGTATGAGAGCTCGGTGCAGTTTTGCTCCCCATAATTTCAAAAAATGGTTCAAATGGCTCTGAGAACGATGGGACTTAACATCTTAGGTCATCAGTCCCCGAGAACTTAGAACTACTTAAACCTAACTAACGTAAGGACATCACACAACACCCAGCCATCACGAGGCAGAGAAAATCCCTGACCCCACCGGGAATCGAACCCGGGAACCCGGGCGTGGGAAGCGAGAACGCTACCGCACGACCACGAGATGCGGCTCCCGATAATTTACTGGTGTGTGTGTGTGTGTGTGTGTGTGTGTGTGTGTGTTTTATTGGCAACTGCTACTAGACACACTACAGAGTGTATGGTGTCAGTTTGTATACTGTTTGCTACCAAAAGGAAAAACTCAACAGAAGTAACTTCAACAACTAATATCCAATATTCTCAAATCTATATTTCCAAATTAATGTGCCTAATCAGGCTGGCGACCGTTCGTTTTTTTTCTTTTCATTCATTTACGATTTTACCTCTTCTGTTAACTCCCAAGGTTAAGGCCCGTTTGGCTTTTCTGTTAACTACACAAAATTCGAAATTATGGTACGATACCGTTTTCCATTAGACACATGTACGGTCGAAATTTGAAATCCTCTAGCCTGCCGCTGTGACCGAGTGGTTCTAGGCGCTTCAGTCCGGAACCGCGCTGTTGCTACTGTCGGAGGTTAGAATCCTCCCTCGGGTATGGATGTGTGTGATGTACTTCGGTTAGTTAGGTTTAAGTAGTTCTAAGTTCTAGGGGACCGATGACCTCAGATTTTAAGTCCCATAGTGGTTAGAGCCATTTGATTTGAAATCCTCTCAGAGGATAACATTAGCGTGCTTCACGGCGTCATATGTATCCGCTGATCTCGTTTCATCTTTTCCGAATAAAAGTACCAGTTTGAACACCCCTCAGTGTCTGCTACCAGACAAAACTTAATTTTCAGCCCCAGAAAAGCCGCGGCTGCGATAGTGATCAATTACAGTTGTGAGTCGAGCTGGTAGTGACAATAAACAGTTACGAGACCCCAAATGTGGTTACAATCAACACTGTACGAAATTCATCATTGTTTTGGACAGCACAATGGCCAAATAAAACAGGCAAAATATTTCTGTGTGAAGCTGTCAACCGACTACCATCTGGAATCGATGTTAAGTGTGAAATTATGTTCAGAATTTTTAACTACAAAAGGAAAGTGGTAAATCTCAGACTGAGGTCAGCTGACCATTTTTCTATACTGAGACGCGAATTCATGCAATGTTTTTGAAACAGAGTGTTCCTGTGAATAGCCAATCCTTCACTTTCAACTCCAGATTGACAGGCCACATGTCCTGCGGATGTTGTTGTTGTTGTGGTCTTCAGTCCTGAGACTGGTTTGATGCAGCTCTCCATGCTACTCTATCATGTGCAAGCTTCTTCATCTCCCAGTACCTACTGCAACCTACATCCTTCTGAATCTGCTTAGTGTATTCATCTCTTGGTCTCCCTCAACGATTTTTACCCTCCACGCTGCCCTCCAATGCTAAATTTGTGATCCCTTGATGCCTCAGAACATGTCCTACCAACCGATCCCTTCTTCTAGTCAAGTTCTGCCACAAACTTCTCTTCTCCCCAATCCTATTCAGTACCTCCTCATTAGTTATGTGCTCTACCCACCTTATCTTCAGCATTCTTCTGTAGCACCACATTTCGAAAGCTTCTATTCTCTTATTGTCCAAATTATTTATCGTCCATGTTTCACTTCCATACATGGCTACACTCCACACAAATACTTTCAGAACCGACTTCCTGACACTTAAATCTATACTCGATGTTAACAAATTTCTCGTCTTCAGAAACGCTTTCCTTGCCATTGCCAGTCTACATTTTATATCCTCTCTACTTCGACCATCATCAGTTATATTACTCCCTAAATAGCAAAACTCCTTTACTACTTTAAGTGTCTCATTTCCTAATCTAATTCCCTCAGCATCACCAGATTTAATTTGACTACATTCCATTATCTTCGTTTTGCTTTTGTTGATGTTCATCTTATATCCTCCTTTCAAGCCACTGTCCATTCCGTTCAACTACTCTTCCAAGTCCATTGCTGTCTCTGATAGAATTACAATGTCATCGGCAAACCTCAAAGTTTTTACTTCTTCTCCATGAATTTTAATACCTACTCCGAATTTTTCTTTTGTTTCCTTTACTGCTTGCTCAATATACAGATTGAATAACATCGGGGAGAGGCTACAACCCTGTCTCACTCCTTTCCCAACCACTGCTTCCCTTTCATGGCCCTCGACTCTTATAACTGCCATCTGTTTTCTCTACAAATTGTAAGTAGCCTTCCGCCCCCTGTATTTTACCCCTGCCACCTTCAGAATTTGAAAGAGAGTATTCCAGTTAACATTGTCAAAAGCTTTCTCTAAGTCTACAAATGCTAGAAACGTAGGTTAGCCTTTTCTTAATCTTTCTTCTAAGATAAGTCGTAAGGTTAGTATTGCCTCACGTGTTCCAACATTTCTACGGAATCCAAACTGATCTTCCCCGAGGTCCGCTTCTACCAGTTTTTCCATTCGTCTGTAAAGAATTCGCGTTAGTATTTTGCAACTGTGACTTATTAAACTGATAGTTCGGTAATTTTCACATCTGTCAACACCTGCTTTCTTTGGGATTGGAATTATTATATTCTTCTTGAAGTCTGAGGGTATTTCGCCTGTCTCATACATCTTGCTCACCAGATGGTAGAGTTTTGTCATGACTGGCTCTCCCAAGGCCATCAGTAGTTCTAATGGAATTTTGTCTACTCCCGGGGCCTTGTTTCGACTCGGGTCTTTCAGTGCTCTGTCAAACTCTTCACGCAGTATCTTATCTCCCATTTCGTCTTCATCTACATCCTCTTCCATTTCCATAATATTGTCCTCAAGTACATCGCCCTTGTATAAACCCTCTATATACTCCTTCCACCTTTCTGCCTTCCCTTCTTTGCTTAGAACTGGGTTGCCATCTGAGCTCTTGATATTCATACAAGTGGTTCTCTTCTCTCCAAAGATCTCTTTAATTCTCCTGTAGGCAGTATCTATCTTGCCCCTAGTGAGACAGGCCTCTACATCCTTACATTTGTCCTCTAGCCATCCCTGCTTAGCCATTTTGCACTTCCTGTCGATCTAATTTTTGAGACGTTTGTATTCCCTTTTGCCTGCTTCATTTACTGCATTTTTATATATTCTCCTTTCATCAATTAAATTCAATATTTCTTCTGTTACCCAAGGATTTCTATTAGCCCTCGTCTTTTTACCTACTTGATCCTCTGCTGCCTTCACTACTTCATCCCTCAGAGCTACCCATTCTTCTTCTACTGTATTTCTTTCCCCCATTCCTGTCAATTGTTCCCTTATGCTCTCCCTGGATCTCTCTACAACTTCTGGTTGTTTCAGTTTACCCAGGTCCCATCTCCTTAAATTCTCACCTTTTTGCAGTTTCTTCAGTTTCAATCTGCTGTTCATAACCAATAGATTGTGGTCAGAATCCACATCTGCCCCTGGAAATGTCTTACAATTTAAAACCTGGTTCCTAAATCTCTATCTTACCATTATATAATCTATCTGATACCTTTTAGTATCTCCAGGATTCTTCCAGGTATACAACCTTCTTTTATGATTCTTAAACCGAGTGTTAGCTATGATTAAGTTATGCTCTGTGCAAAATTCTACAAGGCGGCTTCCTCTTCATTTCTTCCCCCCAATCCATATTCACCTACTATGTTTCCTTCTCTCCCTTTTCCTACTGACGAATTCCAGTCACCCATGACTATTAAATTTTCGTCTCCCTTCACTACCTGAATAATTTCTTTTATCTCGTCATACATTTCATCAATTTCTTCATCATCTGCAGAGCTAGTTGGCATATAAACTTGTACTACTGTAGTAGGCATGGGCTTTGTGTCTATCTTGGCCACAATAATGCGTTCACTTGCTGTTTGTAGTAGTTTATTCATTATTAAACCTACTCCTGCATTACCCCTATTTGATTTTGTATTTATAACACTGTAATCACCTGACCGAAAGTCTTGTTCCTCCTGCCACCGAACTTCACTAATTCCCACTATATCTAACTTTAACCTATCCATTTCCCTTTTTAGATTTTCTAATCTACCTGCCCGATTAAGGGATCTGACATTCCACGCTCCGATCCGTAGAACGCCAGTTTTCTTTCTCCTGATAACGACGTCCTCTTGAGTAGTCCCCGCCCGGAGATCCGAATGGGGGACTATTTTACCTCCGGAATATTTTACCCAATAGGACGCCATCATCATTTAATCATACAGTAAAGTTGCATGTCCTGCGGATCCGCGTAGTATATCTTGAATGCAATGCTCTCCATTGCCTTCGGCGTTCTCTCGCCATTGATCACAGCTGATTCTTCCACCTTTCACAGGCAGTTTTCCACCCCCAGAACACGAGAATGATCTGAACATCAGCACTCCTTGACAAGGAGGCGAAAAGTGGCTGTCTCCTCATGTCGACAACATCTGACCGTTACTCCTCCTATTCATTCAAAAATGGCTCTGAGCACTATGGGACTTAATTTCTGAGGTCATCAGTCCCCTAGAACTTAGAACTACTTAAACCTAACTAACCTAAGAACGTCACACACATCCATGACAGAGGCAGGATCCGAACCTGCGACCGTAGCGGGCGCGCGGTTCCAGACTGTAGTGCCTAGCACCGCTCCGCCGGCTCCTGTTCTTTCCTCCATCACAAATTTAGCAAATGTTCAGCCCATTACTGCTACATGATCCCGATAGCTTTACAGATGCCCAGCACGTTACTCCTACCAGATGGCGATACCAACCAATACCAATCACGTTACCATACGCCATTATTGTAACTCAAAGCCAATTTCGGTGCTCTCACCAATCCCTGAGTATGAACGGAGGCCACGAACCCGTGAGTTTATAAGTAACTCCACGTTTAAAAATGTGACTGCGAGAATTACTACATCGTCCGCTGGTTTCTTAGAATAATCAAAGTTTAAAAACAAATCAGGCAGATGACCATAGATTTGATACGTTTTGCTAGACTAACATTAAAATTTTCCACAACGGTGACAATGTTCGGAGTGATAAAATGCCAGTGTAATTAGTAGGTTCCCTAAAACTGCCGAGGCTGGCGATTGGTTCACAAGAGAGTCGAAGGGGAGAAGTGAGCAGCGTCTTGTAAACGTCTGATGTATGCTACTTGATAACATGCATCCGGACACCGAAGTACAACGCGGAACTGATCACCATATACCGCGAGAGGCGTACCTTGCAACACGAAAGGAGGAGGGGAGTGCTGTGTTGTCAGTAGGGGTGCAGTAACGGTAGAATTGTTCGGTCAAGAGAGTTCAGTGACCTCCAACGTTGATTAATCATTGAATATCATCTGAGTAAAAAATTCTTTCGGGACATTTCAACATTTCTAAAACTTCCGACTATTGGTGACCAGATTGTGGTGTAGGGAGGCTAAGAAACAATCACAGATAAACTAAGACAATGAAGACAATGCATGCCGGCCGTTGTGGCCGAGCGGTTCTAGGCGCTACAGCGTGTAACCGCGCGACCGCTACGGTCGCAGGTTCGAATCCTGCCTTGGGCATGGATGTGTGTGATGCCCTTAGGTTAGTTAGGTTTAAGTAGTTCTAAGTTCTAGGGGACTGATGACCTCAGAAGTTTAGTCCCATAGTGCTCAGAGCCATTTGATCCATTTGAAGACAACGCAGGCCTCGTGTAGTGATGGACAGGGACCGTCCAGGATCGTAAAAATCTATTATTAAATAAGCGGACGTCCCAACGTGCTACCAGCACTGAAATAAGGACTATGAATCTGGTAAGGAGTAAAAAAGGTTAGACTACAATGGCTGCGTAGCTCCTAATCAGCCACTTATTACTGCAGCGAGTGCTAAGCGACACTTGCGTCTGTCCAGAGAGTGACGCCACTGCGCATTGGATAACTGGTAACGACTGATATGGAGACCGTCGTCCGATGGAAGGGTGTGGGTTTGGCGAATGCCTTGAGAAAGTTACCTGTCATAATATGTAGAGCCAACTCTGTAATACGGAGCAGGTAGTGTAATTAGAGATGATAGTAAAATATCGATATATACCAGCTACTTTTTCGCCCGATGTGTAGATATCAGAATGGCAATATCTACCACTGATATTTTATTTTATATTTTTTTCAAAATTTTTGGTAAATATTTGAAGCTGTTCGTTTGAAATTGTAGTAGAACATAATTGGCTGGCGGTGTGATTTGAATAACAAAATTTCAGATGTGAAGAAATAACACACCAGCTGCGTTAGTAAACAATTTTTAATGCAACTAGTGCGCTATTTCTTCATGTCGGATTTCTTCAAAAACAATTGCTGAAAATGATGAACAAAAATGTAAATGACAAGAATCGTCTTTGCGGTGGACGGAGTCGTGTGAGCGGAAATGTTGACGAAATCGGCGCTCGGTGCTACGAACGGAAACTGCAGCGTTTAGTTTTACACACACTTTTGACGCAGTTGTTAGGTTAGCAGCAATCAGAAAACAGGAAAGTGTACCAGACAAATCCGACATGTGAAGAAAGCGAACGACCGACCCATCGGACACCTTCCATTGTGCCACTTACATGCAGCCACCATTGTTTGCAAAGTGGTTATCTCCAAGCGCGAACGTGCTTCGTTTTTCCTTCAATTCTTGCTCTGAAGGGGACAGGCAGCCTGGTAGCTTATTGGTGTACAGCATATCTATTAATAAATCAATACTTAAATACAGTTCTATATCAGCAATATATGTACAATGTGCAGTCGATATTTTTATAGTTGAATACGCCGACAATTTTCAGACTTTATATCGGCACATCGCTGCTTCCATAAATCGAGAGCTGATAACGATATTTCTACAAATATCGATATATCGGGGACGACCTTTTTTAAAATATCAACAGTCCTAAGTGTAACGGTATGGACGGGTTTTTTGTGGTTACTTTGCGGTTCCATTATTGCGCTTAAGGAAATGTTAAGGCGGAGGAATATGATCACATCTTACACCATCGTATACTGTGTACATGAGAGGATCAGTTCGTGGAGATTATTATTATTTGTATCAGCATGACAGTACACCTTGTCATAAAACAGCGTAGCCAGTGGTTTGTGGACGATAACGTTCCCCAAATAGACTTGCCTGCCCATAGTCCCGACCTGAACCGAATGGAATACATTTGAGACTACTTAGAACCTCGACTTTGCTTCAGATCCAGGCGCCCGTTATCACTACCTTCTTTGGTTTCAGCTCTTGAGGCATTCTGGGCTGCCATTCCTTCACAGAAAATGTCCCAAACAGAGATGAATCAATCATAAAGATGATACGTGAACACACCTCTTATTCATGACGACTAATACCTGTCCGGACAGCTTTGATCAGGCAATGGATGCAGATGAACCCGGCTGTCTTCCGAAAGGCTGCTAATTCCGAAACCAGCATGCAGCTGTACATTTGAGGCCACGGAAGTTTGCCATATGCGGTTTCTGATGACAAAATAAAAAAAAAAACTTTAGCCTTAATTATAGACAGAAATTATTTGTACTTTCTTTAAGCAGCGTTCCATCATGCTTCGAAAAGTCCCACTGTTGTCGTATGTCTCATGTCACATACTTTGGTGTTTCAGCACATGAGTAGGATTAAAGACGAGGGACAGCATCTCACCAGACAATGACGTTGCCGGCGAGCACCTCCCAGCAATTTTTGAATTGCGGGGCAGACGTCCAGTTCTTTTGTCCAGCATGGATGCAACGATAATAACACCTGTGCGGAGCGTGGAGCTAAACGGGACCTTTGAACTTGATGACTCAATTAGACTGCAGTTCGCATATTCTGATGGTGATGATCGTGAACTAATTTTTATCAGGAGTGCACCGGAAAATGTGGGCGTGAATTTACACACCCACAGTGAGTTCTGCGGATTTCTAGAGAAGAAAGGAGATTCTACGGAGGGACCAAATTAGCAGGCATGGTGTCAGACACATTTACATCTGCTGGGAGATGGATCAAGAACTGAGTTGTCAGCAAATCTAAGTAGATCCGGCAGGTGATACTTCTGGCTGGGATAAAGCGCGGTTGTCACTCAAAAGTAGACACTCCCAACAGGTGCATGGCCATTCCACTCTGATATGCACGGAAGAATTCCATTAAAAATCCATTTAGTTTGTCTTACTCACCTCAGTGTAATAACTACCCCAGGAAATAAACCGAACCGGCACACTATTGTCTTCTCTTTCATCTAATGTGTGATGGAAATGGAAGAGCATGTAGATGAAGATGAAATGGGAGATATGATACTGCGTGAAGAATTTGACGGAGCACTGAAAGATCTAAGTCGAAACAAGGTCCCGGGAGTAGACAACATTCCATTAGAACTAGTGACAGCCTTGGGAGAGCCAGTCCTGACGAAACTCTACTATTTGGTGAGCAAGATGTATGAGACAGGTGAAACTCCCTCAGACTTCAAGAAGAATATAATAATTCCAATCCCAAAGAAAGCAGGTGTTGACAGATGTGAAAATTACCCAACTGTCAGTTTTATAAGTTACAGCTGCAAAATACTAAGTCGAATTCTTTACAGACGAATGGAAAAACTGGTAGAAGCCGACCTCGGGGAAGATCAGTTTGGATTCCGTAGAAATATTGGAATACGTGAGGCAATACTGACCCTACGACTTACCTTAGAAGAAAGATTAAGGAGAGGCAAACCTATGTTTCTTGCATTTGTAGACTTAGAGAAAGATTTTGACAATGTTGAATGGAATACTCTCCTTCAAATTCTGAAGGTGGCAGAGGTATAATACAGGGAGTGAGAGGCTATTTACAATTTGTATAGAAACCAGATGGTAGTTATAAGAGTCGAGGGCCATGAAAGGGAAGCAGTGGTTGGGAAGGGAGTGAGACAGGGTTGTAGTCTGTCCTCAATATTATTAAATCTGTATATTGAACAAGCAGTAAAAGAAACAAAAGAAAACTTCGGAGTAGGAATTAAAATCCATGGAGAAGAAATACAAACTTTGACGTTCGCCGAAGACATGAGAATTCTATCAGAGACAGCAAAGGACCTGGAAGGGCAGTTGAACGGAATGGACAGTGTCTTGGAAGGAGGATGTAAGATGAACATCAACGAGGATAATGGAATGTAGTCGAATTAAATCGGGTGATGCTGAGAGAATCAGATTAGGAAATGAGACACTTAAAGTAGTAAATGAGTTTTGCTATTTGGGGAGCAAAATACCTGATAATGGTCGAAGTAGAGAGGATATAAAACGTAAACTGGCAATGGCAAGGAAAGCGTTTCTGAAGAAGAGAAATTTCTTAACACTGAGTACAGATTTAAGTGTCAGGAAGTCGTTTCTGAAAGTATTTGTGTTGATTGTAGCCACGTATGGAAGTGAAACATGGCTGATAAATAATTTGGACAAGAAGAGAATATTAACTTTCGAAATGTGGTGCTACAGAAGAATGCTGAAGATTAGATGGGTAGACCACACAGCTAATGAGGAGGTATTGAACAGAACTGGGGAGAAGAGAAATTTGTGTCACAACTTGACTAGAAGAAAGGATCGGTTGGTAGGACGTGTTCTGAGGCATCAAGGGGTCACCAATTTAGTATTGGAGGGCAGCGTGGAGGGTAGAAAATGTAGAGAGAGACCAAGAGGTGAATAGGCTAAGCAGATTCAGAAGGATGTAGGATGCAGTAGATATTGGGAGATGAAGAAGCTTGCACAGTATTGAGTAGCATGGAGAGCTGTGTCAAACCAGTCTCTGGACTGAAGACAACAACATCAGCATGATGGAAACTTATTGATTCATACGATACTATTAAGTAACATAAATATTTGCTATAGTCAATGTAGCTAAAGCTACAAATAAATTTCTTGGATATAAATCCAATCGCTGTAGGTTGCCCACGTAATACGCTTGTTTTAGTTACTGTTGGTGTTAAATCTAAGAGCCTAGTTACTCATCAACAAATGTAATCAACATGAATTAGCTGTCACGTTGGACACAATAAAAGTACGTCACTCCATGAAGCATCTTCCGGATTTGATCTAACATTCTGTGTACCGTATTACTTAGATGCCCAATATGGGACAAACAACAGAAGCAATACTGAACATACACTCCTGGAAATTGAAATAAGAACACCGTGAATTCATTGTCCCAGGAAGGGGAAACTTTATTGACACATTCCTGGGGTCAGATACATCACATGATCACACTGACAGAACCACAGGCACATAGACACAGGCAACAGAGCATGCACAATGTCGGCACTAGTACAGTGTATATCCACCTTTCGCAGCAATGCAGGCTGCTATTCTCCCATGGAGACGATCGTAGAGATGCTGGATGTAGTCCTGTGGAACGGCTTGCCATGCCATTTCCACCTGGCGCCTCAGTTGGACCAGCGTTCGTGCTGGACGTGCAGACCGCGTGAGACGACGCTTCATCCAGTCCCAAACATGCTCAATGGGGGGACAGATCCGGAGATCTTGCTGGCCAGGGTAGTTGACTTACACCTTCTAGAGCACGTTGGGTGGCACGGGATACATGCGGACGTGCATTGTCCTGTTGGAACAGCAAGTTCCCTTGCCGGTCTAGGAATGGTAGAACGATGGGTTCGATGACGGTTTGGATGTGCCGTGCACTATTCAGTGTCCCCTCGACGATCACCAGTGGTGTACGGCCAGTGTAGGAGATCGCTCCCCACACCATGATGCCGGGTGTTGGCCCTGTGTGCCTCGGTCGTATGCAGTCCTGATTGTGGCGCTCACCTGCACGGCGCCAAACACGCATACGACCATCATTGGCACCAAGGCAGAAGCGACTCTCATCGCTGAAGACGACACGTCTCCATTCGTCCCTCCATTCACGCCTGTCGCGACATCACTGGAGGCGGGCTGCACGATGTTGGGGCGTGAGCGGAAGACGGCCTAACGGTGTGCGGGACCGTAGCCCAGCTTCATGGAGACGGTTGCGAATGGTCCTCGCCGATACCCCAGGAGCAACAGTGTCCCTAATTTGCTGGGAAGTGGCGGTGCGGTCCCCTACGGCACTGCGTAGGATCCTACGGTCTTGGCGTGCATCCGTGCGTCGCTGCGGTCCGGTCCCAGGTCGACGGGCACGTGCACCTTCCGCCGACCACTGGCGACAACATCGATGTACTGTGGAGACCTCACGCCCCACGTGTTGAGCAATTCGGCGGTACGTCCAACCGGCCTCCCGCATGCCCACTATACGCCCTCGCTCAAAGTCCGTCAACTGCACATACGGTTCACGTCCACGCTGTCGCGGCATGCTACCAGTGTTAAAGACTGCGATGGAGCTCCGTATGCCACGGCAAACTGGCTGACACTGACGGCGGCGGTGCACAAATGCTGCGCAGCTAGCGCCATTCGACGGCCAACACCGCGGTTCCTGGTGTGTCCGCTGTGCCGTGCGTGTGATCATTGCTTGTACAGCCCTCTCGCAGTGTCCGGAGCAAGTATGGTGGGTCTGACACACCGGTGTCAATGTGTTCTTTTTTCCATTTCCAGGAGTGTATTTTCTGTATTGTGAATTTCGATTTCTCGAATTCATTTGCGTTATGTGGGATGAAGTGCGAATGACATCTTAATATCATTTCCGAGCGTAAGGATAGAACGTTAACATTTATTTTTGGAGCGAATAGCGCTCTAGGTATTGTTAATGTTAGCAGACACCTATATTTGAATCTTAGAATCCGAAATATAAAACGATCCCTTTGGTCAAAAATTCTCGTAAGATTAAATACTGGCGGCTCGTAAAGATTTATATAGTTTTAGATTGTGGCTCATTTTCGTATCTGTGTGCTGTTATAAATAATTTCTAGTGATATAAGATGGAATTTTTTTTAATACGCACTATTGTAACGAGTACTGAATTTATTAAATTTTTTTTGTCATCAGTCTACTGATTGATTTGATGCGGCCCGCCACGAATTCCTATCCTGTGCTAACCTCTTCATCTCAGAGTAGCACTTGCAACCTACGTCCTCAATTATTTGCTTGACGTATTCCAATCTCTGTCTTCCTCTACAGTTTTTGCCCTCTACAGCTCCCTCTACTACCAGGGAAGTCATTCCCTCATGTCTTAGCAGATGTCCTATCATCCTGTCCCTTCTCCTTATCAGTGTTTTCCACATATTCCTTTCTTCTCCGATTCTACATAGAACCTCCTCATTCCTTACCTTATCACTCCACCTAATTTTCAACATTTGTCTATAGCACCTCATCTCAAATGCTTCGATTCTCTTCTGTTCCGGTTTTCCCACAGTCCGTGTTTCACTACCATACAATGCTGTACTCAGACGTACATCCTCAGAAATTTCTTCCTCAAATTAAGGCCGGTATTTGATATTAGTAGACTTCTCTTGGCCAGAAATGCCATTTTTGCCATAGCGAGTCTGATTTTGATGTCCGCCTTGCTCCGTCCGTCATTGGTTATTTTACTGCCTAGGTAGCAGAATTCCTTAACTTCATTGACTTCGTGACCATCAAACCTGATGTTAAGTTTCTCGCTGTTCTGATTTCTACTACTTCTCATTACCTTCGTCTTTCTCCGATTTACTCTCAAACCATACTATGTACTCATTAGACTGTTAGTTCCGTTCAGCAGTCCACGACTTCACCTTCGTTATATCTGCACTAGTCTCTGGTTTTGAATAGGTTACAAATTTGAAACGATTTCTCCTACTACATTTACGCCATGGAACTCCAGAGGAACGTTCAGGTCTAAGACTAAAAGGACCCAATTTGTTACTGCATGAAAGTCGTGCCTTTTCTAAAGCACCTTGATCCACTCGGACAATGACCTTACGATAAGCTTGTTTGCATGGAAAGATTCAAAATACTTTTCTATAAACCGAATACGAGACCAATTATTAACTAGAAATGGGTCGGTATAATCAATAAAATTAGTACGTTCGGCCCATCTACGAACACGAACATTGAATGACAAAGCAGAGTCGTTACAATTAGAAATCGGTTGGGAATCATGCTTAGTAATATATATCAATGCCGTCTTTCTACTCCTGCATTTTTGTACATCAAATACACCATTTATACTACCAAACATAAACTCCAAACCATTTCTAACCTCAGTTAAAATTTTAGATTCACTCAACTTTAAATATGCAATGGGTATAAAAGGCGTAGCGACTGCTTTCTGATCACAGTAGATGCTACTTCTGTTGGCGGGAAACTGCATTTTGTTAACACTGTTTTGGCTATTTGGAATCTTATTGAGTATTGTGTATCTGAAGAGCCTTTTGCACAAGGTAATTTGACACATATTCATGCATATTTAAAGTTGAGTGAATCCAATATAAAACGGATTAATACCTTGAAACAGTTTATTACTGCATGCAAGTCGTACCTTTTCTAAAGCACCTTGTACCTCAAAATTTTCTTATTTGCTCTGTCATCCAATGTGAGGCGCTCAACTCTAACATTAATTCTATATACATGTGTGACTACTTTATTAATTATTAGAGATTCGTATTTGTTAGCAAAGAACTTAAACTCATCAGTTATATCATAATGACGTAAGCTACTGAAGTTAGTGGCATTTTCATCGTATTTCTCTGTAATGCCAACTTCTGTGATGGCCCTTTTTTGAGATGTCCATTCCTCTTCAACTGTACTGCCTACTGCACTATTCCTTATTGCTGTATCTATAGCGTTAGAGAACTTCAAACGTATCTCGTCATTCCTTAGTACTTCCGTATCCCACTTCTTTGCGTATTGATTCTTCCTGACTAATGTCTTGAACTTCAGCCTACTCTTCATCACTACTATATTGTGATCTGAGTATATATCTGCTCCTGGGTACGCCTTACAATCCAGTATCTGATTTCGGAATCTCTGTCTGACCATGATGTAATCTAATTGAAACCTTCCCGTATCTCCCGGCCTTTTTCAAGTATACCTCCTCCTCTTGTGATTCTTGAACAGGGTATTCGCTATTACTAGCTGAAACTTGTTACAGAGCTCAATTAGTCTTTCTCCTCTTTCATTCCTTGTCCCAAGCCCATATTCTCCTGTAACCTTTTCTTCTACTCCTTCCCCTACAACTGCATTCCAGTCGCCCATGACTATTAGATTTTCGTCCCCCTTTACATACTGCATTACCCTTTCAATATCCTCGTACACTATCCCTATCTGTTCATCTTCAGCTTGCGACGTCGGCATGTATACCTGAACTATCGTTGTCGGTGTTGGTCTGCTGTCGATTCCGATTAGAACAACCCGGTCACTAAACTGTTCACAGTAACACACCCTCTGCCCTACCTTCCTATTTATAACGAATCCTACACCTGTTATACCATTTTCTGCTGCTGTTGATATTACCCGATACTCATCTGACCAGAAATCCTTGTCTTCCTTCCACTTCACTTCACTGACCACTACTATATCTAGATTGAGCATTTCCCTTTTCAGATTTTCTAGTTTCCCTACCACGTTCAAGCTTCTGACATTCCACGCCCCGACCCGTAGAACGTTATCCTTTCGTTGATTATTCAATCTTTTTCTCATGGTAACCTCCCACTTGGCAGTCCCCTCCCGGAGATCCGAATGGGGGACTATTCCGGAATCTTTTGCCAATGGAGAGAGCATCATGACACTTCTTCAATTACAGGCCACATGTCCTGTGGATACACGTTACGTGTCTTTAATGCAGTGGTTTCCATTGCCTTCTGCATCCTCATGTCGTTGATCATTGCTGGTTCTTCCGCCTTTAGGGGCAATTTCCCACCCCTAGGACAAGAGAGTACCCTGAACCTCTATCCGCTCCTCCGCCCTCTTTGACAAGGCCGTTGGCAGAATGAGGCTGACTTCTTATGCCGGTAGTCTTCGGCCGCCAATGCTGATTATTTATCAAAGTTTAGGCAGTGTCGGGGATCGAACCCGGGACCGAAGACGTTTTGATTATGAATCACAGATGCTACCCCTTTTTTATCTTTCTTTTTATTTATTATTATTTTTTTTACTCTCATTTTGTTCGCTTTTGTTCGTTGCACATGCTCGGGGCGGACGTCGTAAGATATCCATTTATGTTCGTTGTTGATCGATTGACTCAGTTTTTTTTATTACAGAGGGCACGTAACCCTCTGACCGAACACGCTGAGCTACCGTGCCGGCACCCCTAGACCACGGGGTATATACTCATACAAAAGTAAATCAGATAGCTTTCCAAATAGCACTATTTCGTTCGTTTACTATCCTGATGATAAAAATGGAGCATTCTGAGAAAAAATCCTCACGAATTTTTACGATGATGTAGAAAACGTGAATGATAAGGCTGAACAAAGTTACGAAGGATTGAAGAGGAATAGAGAAATGAATCTGGAGCACAAAGCTGCAGATGAAAAGGATGAAGCACATAAAAATTCTCTAAGAGTTTGGAACAAGCTTGCTTTACTACAGCAAGTCCTTATTGTTAGTGTGTACTTTGTCTTTACCCTAATGTTTAATAGTGTTGTTTGTTTACTTCTCTGAGGACTTTTGCATCATGAGGTGCAGCAAACAAGTGCTAAAGTCAGCATTTTTTTGTCTTTCAAAATGTTTATTTATTTTTCATTGAGAGATGAAGCGGGCACCACAGCAATAATTAAACGAACGTCGGTGAAACCGGGTAGCATGAATCACATATCTGTTGGCGAATTTCATCGCGTTCATTATTCAAGCCGGCATAAGCGTTCTCAATCATTTAATAGCAATTAACGTTAGGATTTCAGCTTAAGAGAAGACTAAATAATTAGAGAGGCTCTGTGCTATGTTAACGTAACTGCCATAACGTATGGAAGTCGTTCATGTAATTGGTGCAGTTAATTAAAGAAGAGCAATTACTGTGCGAACGTGTCCACACTGGTACAGTAAACCGCATTATTTCCATCAACCAAACGATGTAACGGTTCTGGAAACAGCTACTGGCCAATCCATTATTAATGCTTGTAAAATTTGCGAACGTGAGTGTGCTGCAGATACATTTTTCAAAGGAAATGTGAGGGATGTGAATTAGAGAACAATTTCCATCTTTTTGTAGTAAATCTTATACTTCTCTTGCTCTTTACAACTATGAATAACACACCTATTAATTCCTGCTTCTCGTCATTTTTTTTCTTTGACTGTTTCTGTGGTTTAACATGTAGATTCTATGGAATAACGTGTTCCACTACTAAGCACGTAGGCCGACGAAAGATTTTCGTGGAAACCCAAAACGGTGTGTAGGTTGTGATCTTTCCTTCCTTGATGACCACAACCATACAGAATTTTTTAAAGACGTTTCTGCCACTTGTTAATTCTTCATCTATTTTACACAGTCATGATTTCGGCTTCTGTAACCAGTCTCATGTACATGTTGAAGTAAAGATTAATGGAACGTACTGACATACAGTGCAGGGCATAGAAACAAGCGGTTATTACCTATTCGAAAAAATAACTTATATCTTACAAATATCTGTGACCTGTCTGCGTCGTGTCATAGTCGGAAAACAAATTTCTCGTATTATACACCAATTGTCGTATCACAGGATGCTGTTACATATGGATGATACCTAATATGCCTGACGCTGTGGAGAATGAGAAACAGTTAATATACAGTATGGCGTACTTAACAGTCATCATATTCCTGTGACCTGCATTCATCGCTTCGCTTCATCAACTGACGTTGACATATGTCAAAACAGTGGCAGAGCACTTAACAAAGCGGCACCAATTTCGTAATTTAGTAATGTGTAGAGAATGTCATTGAGCAGTTTTGAGATTTTTAACAGTCGTGTCACTCGACCTGGGTCGTGCAGATTGTTGCACAGGTACGACGTCCACCATGTAAGTGTCCGCGAATTTTACACTGAAGTGCCAAAGAAACTGATATAGGAATGCATATCAAAATACAGAGAGATGACTGCACAACCCAAAGCTTTACGCCTCGCCTCAGCCCGTCACCACCGACACTGGACTGTTGATGAGTGGAAACACGTTGCCTCGTCGGACGAGTCTCGTTTCAAATTGTTTCGAGCGGATGGACGGTTATGGGTATTGAGAAAACCTCATTAGTGCATGGACCCTGCATGTCAGGAGGGAACTGTTCAAGCTGGTCGAGGCTCTGTAATTGTGTGGGGCGTGTGCAGCTGGATTGTTATGGGACCCCTGATACGTCTAGATACGACTTTGACAGGTGACAAGTATGTAAGCATCCTTTCTGATCACCTGCATCCATGCATGTCCATTGTGCATTACGACTGACTTGGGCATTTCCAGCAGGACAGTGCGACACCCCACACAACCTGAATTGCTACAGAGTGGCTCCGAGAACATTCTTCTGAATTTAAACTCTTCGGCTGGCCACCAGACTCCCAAGACATGAACATTATTGAGAATATCTGGGATGCCTTGCAACGTGCTACTCAGAAGAGATCTCCACCCCCCTCGTACTCTTACGGATTTATGGACAGCCCTGCAGGATTCATGGTGTGAATTCCCTCCAGCTCTACTTCAGACATTAGTCGAGTCGATGCCACGTCATGTTGGACGACTTCTACGTGTTTGCGGAGACCCTACACGATATTAGACGGGTGTACCAATTACTTAGGCTCTACAGTGCAACCACACAGTCACGTGGGATCATAGTTTTATTGTGCATCTGAAATGATTATATTTACAGTATGAGGGTGTATTATTACAGTGTACATCTGTAAGAGGCTGTTATGAAACTGTATTACAAGAATATGTTAAGCATTTCGCTAAAAGAATGTCCACCTTTCCTCTCCTGACAGTGTCTCTGGTAGAGCATAGATCATGTGCCTCACATAGTGGTACCGTTTTGTTACTGTTTCTGCCACTGCTTCGACGTATGTCAATGTCAGTTGATAAACAGAAGTGATGAATACAGGTCACAGGACTACATTAGCTTTTAAGTACGCCATACTATACATTAATGGTTTCTCATTGTGCACTATGTCAGCCATTTTATGTATCTTCCATATCCTGTAATACAATTGCTCTATAATACCAGAAACACGTTTTCAGAAAAGAACATGTTACAGACAGGTGAGACGTATTTTAACATGTAAGTGTTGTTTCAAGTACACTGATCAGCCGGAACGTTATGAATACCGACCCACTATCGATATAAACCTGTACAGGCGATAGCGGTGTCATCTGGCGGGAATTGACTGTAAGTCAAACACATGCACGGTGCATGTAGTATCAACGAGCTTGCTGTCCTTATGTAGATGAGCTCCATCTATCTGACACTAACCGATAACAGATTGTGATGGCCCAGAGGCTAGACGCGAGCATTTCGGAATACGCATAACTTTTCGGGTGTTGGTTGAGTGTTGTGACGAGTGTCTTCAACACGGGGCGAAACCATGTCCAGACGTCGTGGGGTTGGGCTGCCATCCCAGATGTCAGACATCGTGTGCTGGGCAGACTTGTAAATCAGGACAAGTGGCGAACTGTGGCGGGACTAGCAACAGACTTTAATACTGGGCACAGTGCAATTGTGTCTGAAGACACAATGCAAGGAACACTCCTAACAGTAGGCCTCTGCAGACGACGACCAATGCATGTAGCAATTGTGTTAACACGACGACATCGGCGACTACAACTGAAATCGGCACCTGACCACCGGCACGGCACGTTTGCGCAGTTGGCAGAGCATTGCATGGTGTGATGAATCTCGATGCCTTCTTTACCATGCCACTGGGGGCGGGGGGGGGGGGGGGGGGCGTGAACCCGTCGTCTTCCCGGGGAACAGCTCCTTGAGACCTGTAGTGCTGGACGGAGGCAAGACGTTGGTGGCTCCATTATACTCCGGGGAATATTCACGTGGTCATCCATGGGACCTGCGGAGCTCGTGCAACGCACCAGACGGCCAAGGAGTGTAGCACCCTGGCTGCAGACCACGTGCAGTCCCTCATGACGATCTTCTTTCCCGATGGCAGTGGCAATTTTCAGCTAGATAATGCAGTGTGTCACAAGGCCAGGAGTGTGACAGAGTGGTTCGAGGAACACAATGGCGAATTTAAATTGATGTACTGGCCTCTCTCTCCCCCCTCCCCCCCCCCCCCCCCCCCCGCGCCAGCTCGCCATATCTGAACCCAAGCGAACACATCTCACATCTGGGTTATACACAATTAATTATAGTATACTTTTCGTAATGTGCTGTTGCCATGAAAAGTGTGGTGTCACCGCCAGACACCACACTTGCTAGGTGGTAGCCTTTAAATCGGCCATGGTCCGTTAGTATACGTCGGACCCGCGTGTCGCCACTGTCAGTGATTGCAGACCGAGCGCCGCCACACGGCAGGTCTAGTGAGACGTCCTAGCACTCGTCCCAGTTGTACAGCAGACTTTGCGAGAGATGGATCAATGACAAATACGCTCTCATTTGCCGAGACGATAGTTAGCATAGCCTTCAGCTACCTCATTTGCTACGACCTAGCAAGGCGCCATTACCAGTTTATATTGAGATTATAATTAATGTATCATCAAGAGCGATGTTCTCCAATTATGGATTAAAGTTAAGTATTCAAGCAACTCCGTACTTCATTTAGTAGACTCAACTCCTTCAACTGTTCCAGACCTCACGCCAGTCTGCGTGAGCTTAAACGCGTGCATTTCGGCCTCCTCTAGCAACACGGTGTTGGCTCTTCTGCCAACACATCAAAAAGTCTTTTGTCTGACAATCTGTTTTTATAAATAAAGAATGCTCAACTTCGCAAGAAGTTAATGGCGCATATTTCTACAGACAGATTGTGTTAGGAAAAATATTTTCAGGTGGTTCTACAATTTTAGCGTTAAATGAGTGAGACAATATAAGAAGATTTGAGTATCCAGGGTCTTATTCAGCACAGACTGCAGTTTACTGGAAACTACACCACCCACTTGACCAAGTGCAACACCGACGTTTCAAATTAAGATCTTCTATTATTCCCACAGCCACTTGAAGAGACATAGTTGAACTCTCCACGCTCTTGATACTGCATTGGAGCCAGCTGATGTAACTTGCAATGTTTGAAACTGAAATGAGCACTTAAGAATTGTTGAATGTTGACATGGATTCACTCATAGATCACAAGAAAAGTCAGAAGAAAAGATTTCCATCACTGACTCCACAGCTCCTGAGTGCTAAGTGTAGAAAATCAAAACGTCAATCCATATTGTCCACCATAGTATCACTGGCTCCAGAGGTATAGTTACATCAGATAGCTGCTGCTTGTAGCGTTGTCCACGGTGACATTTCAAGAAAATCTTCTTCGTTATTGACATCAATGTATTTACTTCTGGGAATTGATGTCTCACTGTCTCCGCCACTTGCTGCACTGCTTGAGCCGTACATATAACACGCACAAAGTTTGTATAAAATACATTAAGCGATTTCCCCGCACTCATCACGTATGAAGCTGTGTCCGTCTACATCAGCAGGACACTGTCTTCTTTCACGGCATCTGGCCTTAGACCCAAGTCCATTAATTATAAAGACAGCAATTGTTGATCTGTTTGTTCCCTCGAAAGGTTTACGATAAATTAAACAGCGTTTAGATCCAGCCGCACAGTCCACAGTTCGATTACTAATGAAACGGCCTCCTGCATTCGTCGTCTCATCAGCAGAAATCCATGAAGGTGATTTGCCCCTGGCAGCCTTCATTTTTTCTAGTGGTTCACTATACCAAAAGTCAGATAATTTTTCTGAGGGTCGACTCGTCGAGAATGTTAGGTTACGGTTGAAATTCAGGTTCCTAAAATTTGTTCCAGGGTATGTTCCCTGCAACCCAAGCCAAACACAATTTTTTTGTAAAATTCTGTATTACGTGATGCAGGCTGTCCCTGCAGCTGTGTAAGTAGAATCTGTTCCTTTAAAGAATTCAGTTGTTTATTCCTCTTACGTCGATTGTTTCGTAAATGTTTATCACAAGATTTTTAGAGGACTATTTTACCATCAATGGTTGAAGCAGTGTTAACAGAAATCCACGTTTCCAGTTTCTATAGCTACAAAGACGAACCGGTGCCATGGTTAACTTAAATGCAACAGACTATTGCGCGTTGTGAAGCGTTTGACAGCAAGAAAGTAACCTGTTTAAAACGAGTCATTGTTGTCCACGTCGAACTAGTGCAGTTGAGCTTTGAATGTAACGACACTATGAAAAACGCAATAATAAAACTTACGTTTTTTGCTTCCTCCTATGTAACGAAAATGTGTGGAACTTACCAAATTGTATAAATTGCACATAATATTTACCCTTAATTCACGAGGTGTGGTCTTTCAGACACCGCAAAAATTTTTCACATGGCTCTCCAAGGTTAGTTCTGGCACAGTGCTTATACACTCCTGGAAATTGAAATAAGAACACCGTGAATTCATTGTCCCAGGAAGGGGAAACTTTATTGACACATTCCTGGGGTCAGATACATCACATGATCACACAGAACCATAGGCACATAGACACAGGCAACAGAGCATGCACAATTTCGGCACTAGTACAGTGTATATCCACCTTTCGCAGCAATGCAGGCTGCTATTCTCCCATGGAGACGATCGTAGAGATGCTGGATGTAGTCCTGTGGAACGGCTTGCCATGCCATTTCCACCTGGCGCCTCAGTTGGACCAGCGTTCGTGCTGGACGGGCAGACCGCGTGAGACGACGCTTCATCCAGTCCCAAACATGCTCAATGGGGGACAGATCCGGAGATCTTGCTGGCCAGGGTAGTTGACTTACACCTTCTAGAGCACGTTGGGTGGCACGGGATACATGCGGACGTGCATTGTCCTGTTGGAACAGCAAGTTCCCTTGCCGGTCTAGGAATGGTAGAACGATGGGTTCGATGACGGTTTGGATGTACCGTGCACTATTCAGTGTCCCCTCGACGATCACCAGTGGTGTACGGCCAGTGTAGGAGATCGCTCCCCACACCATGATGCCAGGTGTTGGCCCTGTGTGCCTCGGTCGTATGCAGTCCTGATTGTGGCGCTCACCTGCACGGCGCCAAACACGCATACGACCACTATTGGCACCAAGGCAGAAGCGACTCTCATCGCTGAAGACGACACGTCTCCATTCGTCCCTCCATTCACGCCTGTCGCGACACCACTGGAGGCGGGCTGCACGATGTTGGGGCGTGAGCGGAAGACGGCCTAACGGTGTGCGGGACCGTAGCCCAGCTTCATGGAGACGGTTGCGAATGGTCCTCGCCGATACCCCAGGAGCAACAGTGTCCCTAATTTGCTGGGAAGTGGCGGTGCGGTCCCCTACGACACTGCGTAGGATCCTACGGTCTTGGCGTGCATCCGTGCGTCGCTGCGGTCCGGTCCCAGGTCGACGGGCACGTGCACCTTCCGCCGACCACTGGCGACAACATCGATGTACTGTGGAGACCTCACGCCCCACGTGTTGAGCAATTCGGCGGTACGTCCACCCGGCCTCCCGCATGCCCACTATACGCCCTCGCTCAAAGTCCGTCAACTGCACATACGGTTCACGTCCACGCTGTCGCGGCATGCTACCAGTGTTAAAGACTGCGATGGAGCTCCGTATGCCACGGCAAACTGGCTGACACTGACGGCGGCGGTGCACAAATGCTGCGCAGCTAGCGCCATTCGACGGCCAACTCCGCGGTTCCTGGTGTGTCCGCTGTGCCGTGCGTGTGATCATTGCTTGTACAGCCCTCTCGTAGTGTCCGGAGCAAGTATGGTGGGTCTGACACACCGGTGTCAATGTGTTCTTTTTTCCATTTCCAGGAGTGTATACAACAATCTACCCTTCTTAAATGGCCGACGCGTTTAATGTTATGTTGTCGATTGTAGTATCACCATCTCTGTTTGCCGTTGACACGTGTTACTGACACGTGTTTGGGGTCAGTAGGAAGCGCCTCGTGAATTACGTTCCTGTTTCCTTCAGCGTGGATCAAAGTATGGTCATAGGAACGTCTCAACTTTAACGACCCTGAGTTTGATGAAACTGTTACTCTATGGATGGAGGAACATGCTAGTGATATAAATTAAAAACTAGACGAAAACCAGTGATCACAGGTTTGCAAATCATCGCAGATCTGCTAGCCAACGAGAGGATCACTCGTACACTACTGGCCATTAAAATTGCTACACCAAGAAGAAATGAAGATGACAAACGGGTATTCATTGGACAAATATATTATACTAGAACTGACATGTGATTACATTTTCACGCAATTTGGGTGCACAGATCCTGAGAAATCAGTATCCAGAACAACCACCTCTGGCCGTAATAACGACCCTGATATGCCTGGGCATTGGGTCAAACAGAGCTTGGATGGAGTATACAGGTACAGCTGCCCATGCAGCTTCAACACGATACCAAAGTTCACCAAGAGTAGTGACTGGCGTATTGTGACGAGCCAGTTGCTCGGCCACCATTGACCAGACGATTTCAGTTGCTGAGAGATCTGGAGAATGTGCTGACCAGGGCAGCAGTCGAACATTTTCTGCATCCAGAAAGGCCCGTACAGGACCTGCAACATGCGGTCGTGCATTATCCTGCTGAAATGTAGGGTTTCGCAGGGATCGAATAAAGGGTAGAGCCACGGGTCGTAACACATCTGAAATGCAACGTCCACTGTGACCGAGGCGTGTAACCAGTGGCCGACCATACCATCACGCCGGGTGATACGCCAGTATGGCGATGACGAGTACGCGCTTCCAATGTGCGTTCACCACGATGTCGCCAAACACGGATGCGACCATCATGATGCTGTAAACAGAACATGGGTTCATCCGAAAAAAATTACGTTTTGCCATTCGTGCACCCAGGTTCGTCGTTGAGTACACCATCGCAGGCGCTCCTGTCTGTGATGCAGCGTCAATGGTAACCGCAGCCATGGTCCCCGAGTTGATAGTCCATGCTGCTGCAAACGTCGTCGAACTGTTCGTGCGGATGGTTGTGGTCTTGCAAACGTCCCCATTTGTAGACTCAGGGATCAAGACGTGGCTGCATGATCCGTTACAGTCATGCGGATAAGATGCCTGTCATCTCGACTGCTAGTGTTACGAGGCCGTTGGGATCCAGAACGGTGTTCCGTATTACCCTCCTGAACCCTCAGATTCCATATTCTGTTAACAGTCACTGGTTCTCGACCAACGCGGGCAGCAATGTCGTGATACGATAAACCGCAATCGCGATAGGCTACAATCCGACCTTTGTAAAAGCCGGAAACGTGATGGTACGCATTTCTCCTCCTTACACGAGGAATCACAACAGCGTTTCACCAGGCATCGCCGGTCAGTTGCTGTTAGTGTATGAGAAATCGGTTGGAAACTTTCCTCATGTCAGCACATTGTAGGTGTCGCCACCGGCGCAGACCTTGTGTGAATGCTCTGAAAAGCTAATCATTTGGCTATCACAGCATCTTCTTCCTGTCGGTTAAATTTCGCGTCTGTAGCACGTCATCTTAGTGGTGTAGCAATTTTAATGGCCAGTAGTGTACTAAGAACTTCTGGACAATTGTGATGGGGATAATTCAGTTTCTCCAATAAAACAATTAAATTGTTACCCAAAATCAATTGTGTTCTGAGTGGTGATGTAGAAAATTGTAGATTCCACCACAGAATGTAAATGTTGCAGACTTTATTTTTGCACCTGTGAGAATTTTACGTGAAAATTTATACTCTGGAATTTATTTTTATCTGAAAATTTACTTCCCACACAGATACTCTCTAACATTTAGGTTAAGCGCAGGGGAAACCGGGACAAGTTGGCATACGAGTAAGTTGACTCATTGCTTCTTTTTTCTACCGCTATAAGCGCAGAGCGCTAGGGTCGCAGCAGTCAAACTTCATTGTAGTTTCAGTCTGATGAGAACTTCCAGTGAGGGAGGACTTGGTCTCTCTTGTTTTTCAGACGGGTGAGTACTTTTTTCGCTCTAAGTTTTTGTTATGCCGTGAAACTTTAGAATATGTCTGGTAATTTGTAGCAGCTGTGATTGGTAGAGGAGACATAAACAATTGTATTCAAGTTCCGAACTGGTCCGTAAAACTTTCCGTTTAACAGTGAGGCATCCATCTTCTCTAAAATATGTTGTTGGTGCAAGCTTGCATCTTGGAGTAGGGCATGTTGGCATAGACCACGTGACGTAAGCCAACTTACCCCTCACTCACATCTGCTGGCGTTTTTAACTACTTTCTGATACATTTCGTTGAAGGTTTGCTATGAGAAATTACAAGAGAAAGACGGAACGAGTAAAGATTACTGCTCATAACGTATATCATGCCATACGTGCTAACACTATCGACAATAGAAGCCTAGCCGCCACAGCAGAAGAATTCAACATCCCTGTACGGAGCTCAGTCAGGTATTGCCAAAAAGCGAGAGAATGTGATGCTTCCACTGATGAAGTCCCTCATGTTATTAGTGGATATAAAACTCCTAGGAAGGTATGTATCAGCCAAGTGACATAACTTTTAAAAATAATAGTTATGTAAGCTTTTCCTTGTGGGCCTATTGAACTCCATAACCATATATCTTTCTACTACAAATGTCTGTCATAATATCAAGTTCGCAAGTGATGGCATATTTCGTACTTAATGTTACAGGTTTTCTCTCTTGAACACTAGTGTTTGTTAACTGAATACATCAAGGAAGCCTCACATATTTAGTTCAGCTTAAACTCGAAGGAGGTTAGAAATATTTTATGAAGAGGCATGAGTTTATCCGTTTGAACACCTAAAGCAACAAGCCTAGCCAGGGCCACCAGTTTTAATGAAGTAAATGTGAACAATTTTCTCCCTTTTCTTCAAAAGATTTTGGATAGACGGAAGTCGCAAGTTGAAGATATATGGAATATGGATGAAACGGGGATCACAACTGTACAGAAACCAGAAAGATTGATAGCAGGGAAAGGTTTGAAATTAATTGGAAGGATAACCTCTGCTGAAACAGGTAGTCTCGTAACCCTAGCAACATGTGTATCAGCTGGAGATAGTGCTATCCGTCCATTCTTCATATTTCCTAGAGCAAAATAAAACCACGTTTTGTTCGAGGCGCTCCAGATGGCTCCGACGGTGATGCCAACAAGTTAAGTTGGATGGTAGAAACAAATTTTGTTAAGTTCTCCAAGCACCTCATTCGCTATTCTAGAAGTTCAAAGGATCGCCCAACACTTCTGCTGCTTGACAACAACGACTCTCATTTGTCTATTGAAGCACTTGACTTATTTGAAGAAAGTGAGGTGTCCTATCATTTCCTCCACACTGCAGTCATAAATTGCAGCCTCTGGACCGGAGTGTGTTTGGGCCACTTAAATGATATGTGATGCTTGGATGAGTAATCATCCTGGCCGAATGATTTCTATCTATGACATATTTAGCATCGTGAACACAGCTTTTCCGCTTGCAACAACTCCATCTAACATCACCGCCGGGTTTGGAGTAAACGGGATTTGCCCCTTCAGTCCTGACATCTTCCATGAATTCGATTTTGTGCCATCATCTGTCACTGATCGCCCGCCTCCTGATGGTGTCCAGACTTTTTCTGACAAACGATCATGCCGACCTTCAGCTGAGACTGACGAACTCAAATCAAAGATTAAGGAAAAAATTGAATAGGACACGCGTTTCACTATTGACGGACTGAGATTGTACTTTTCAGAAATTTCACTATCAGTTTGTTACCAAATAGTTATTGATGATTTGGGCTATAGGAGAGTGTGTGCCAGGTAGTTTCCACAACTTTAGACAAATGAATGCAATGGACAAGTGAGGAAGCTGTTGTGAGTTTTCTCATCTGGTACGGAAAGGACAGCAACAAGTTTGTGAAACACATTGTAACTGTATTTCGCATCAAGGTTTAGAAACAAAGCGCCAATCAGTGGGACGGCATCGTTCTAGACTTCCAATAAAACAAACAAAGAGGTAAACAATTTCGGAGCACTAAACAAGCTATGACCACACTATTTTTGGATCGAAAGGGTGTCTCAGTCATCGATATGATGCCTACAGAAGAGACCACAAATCCAGCGCCCTTCAGTTAGATGCTTTACTAACCCCAGCGAGTCGTTCAGAACAAACGACGAGGACTGTTTGTGGTCAACTGTCATTGTGCTTCTTCACGATAACGCTCGCCGCTACTTGGCTGCACTGACGAACGATGTGCTTCCGCAGCTTAAATGGGTTTACATCCGCCGTATAGCCTGGAATGGCACCGAGTGAGTACCACCTTTCTCACAAATCGGACTTATTTGATCTTAAAGCACTATGGAAATGGCAACGAATGGAAGAGGACGTTGACGGCAACTGAATATGTAGAAGGCATAGGACGGTCCGCCGAGCTCTCCTACAAATGTTTAAATTCGAACGCTGATTATATAGAATAGCTTTCAAAATACATCGTTAAATAATTTTCCTGCCATTATCTTGAATAAAAATGTAGGAGAAACAGATGTTCTTTACTATTAGAAAAAGCCTCGTTATTATGAATTACAGATACAAGTGGAGGTCCACTTCAAAGAATGGCGTGGTCGGCGACGGTTTGTACGCGATGAAGGTCTCAAGCTGTCATCTGCTTAAATTCCCGACCGGAGAACTTGTATGCAGAGAGGCTGGAACAACATAACGGAAGTTGCTTGGAATTGAACGTCGATTTCATGAAAAGCGAAGTAGTTTTACAGGAAACTAAAACCGCCAGAAAAGCTATTCTAACGAATACAATTTATGTAATAACAGAAAGCGCTCAATTTTTCGGATACGCCTCGTGCTTGGTTACTGTCAAGGAAAGGTTGTTACAAGTCACAGTACACGTTCCCTACTTCGTCAGTAGCCCGTATAAACTAGACCATGTTGATGATTTTAGAGCCGCACCGTGTACAAATAAAGTAAAATAAAATAAAATAAACCTCTCACTTTGCACTTCAGAACTATGATTGTGATCTGTTACTAATGATTTGTTGAGGCAATCGTGCTGAAAGTCATTTACTTGTCTCCTAGTCACACCATAATCAGTATACAGAAAAGTGCCGATTTTCAAATGTGCTGTGGCCTTCTCCACCTGCCGGCCGAAGTGGCCGTACGGTTAAAGACGCTGCAGTCTGGAACCGCAAGACCGCTACGGTCGCAGGTTCGAATCCTGCCTCGGGCATGGATGTTTGTGATGTCCTTAGGTTAGTTAGGTTTAACTAGTTCTAAGTTCTAGGGGACTAATGACCTCAGCAGTTGAGTCCCATAGTGCTCAGAGCCATTTGAACCATTTTGAACCTTCTCCACCAGACATCACCGCGCCTAGGCTATCAGTAACCAAACTGACAGCCGGCAGGCGCGGGTTTCCCGCTTCGCGGGCACACCGAAGCACTGCACAACCGACAAGGCAATATTGATGAATGGCCACAACAACAACAACAACAACAACGACGACATCAGCGGCCACCAGGAGGCCACTACCGGCCCACATAAATATAAGGAAGAGGTCGCTGCAGATCCCGGTACTATTTTCACACGTCAATCCATGTGATGGAAAATAGTTCCGTGGTACTCATCCGTCGAAGCGCTATAAAGGCCGGCGCTCGGCCGCACATCGGCAGTTCATCGACCGCCAGCAGACGTGGATAGCTGCCGCCCCGGCAGCCCGGCTTGGATCTTCTCGCTGATCTCTGCATTAGGCTTGGTATATCGGAGAAGTCTCTGGTAGTAGGAAATTATTGCAGTTGTTTTCTATATTATTCTTGTATTTAGTTGTGATTCGAAGACGGATCACTGTTTTGTGTTGGTGTTCTACTTGGAGAATTTGTTTTGGTTAATTGAACAGTCCAATAAATTGTTTCGGACTTTGGTCGTTAGTTTCTTCTGCTTACGCAGACGTATCAAAATGCTTGTTTGGTCAAACAGATGAATACGAAGGTAACTGTACGGTCGCCAGTCCAGATGGGAGATAGCGTTTAGTAAACAAGGCAGTTGTAAGCATTAATCTCAAAATTTCAGGCAGTAAATCAAATTTCTCCCCTAAAAGTTTCATGAGAGACCTATGTAATGGGGTCAGTCCTTCACACCTGTAGTATGAGGTCGTCCTAAAAATTAATGCCTCCGATTTTTTATGATAAAACTCCTAAAGATTTTTAAATAAATGAAACATTATTAACATTCACATATTTTAAAAAAAATGATTCAAATGGCTCTCAGCACTATGGGACTTAACTTCTAATGTCATCGGTCCCCTAGAACTTAGAACTACTTAAATCTAACTAACCTAAGGACATCACACACATCCATGCCCGAGGCAGGATTCGAACCAGCGACCGTAGCGGTAGCGCGGTTCCAGACTGAAGCGCCTAGAACCCGTCGGCCACTCCAGCCGGCTCACACATTTACTCACGTCTTAACATTTGCAGCTCTCTCCCACTGGAGGGCTCCGCATTGTGGCGTATAACATGGCGATGTGTGACGTAACTATGTCGGTGCCTGAGAAACAGCGTGCTGTAATCAAGTTTCGAATTCGAAGAGTTCGTCGACACACAGAACACCCTCTCCTTCGGCGTGACGACTCCAGATCACACGAGAGCGCTGCGACATCTGCATCTTCCTCCATACAGTCCCGACTTGGCTCCATTTGGTTTTCGTCTGTTTTCAGAACTTAAAGAACACATTCGAGGACTTCATTTCGGTGGTGTGAGGTACTGGTTCCGTCACAAAAGTCAAGCTGTGTAAACAAAGTGGTCTCTCGTGAGGGAAATGTGGTTGTCGCCAGGGTGGCTATGTTGAGAAATAAATATGTGGACATTATGGATAAAGATTTAGAATGTTAAAGACGTTCGTTTTACTTAAGAAACTTGAAGAGTTCCCACATACAAAATTCCGATGCATTGCTTTTCAGCATGCCTATTGGATACTCATTAAAAAATAAATCACTTCTCCTCACTAAACATTACTAAACTAATTTTGGCGTTTCTGAATGAATCAAGTTCAAAAGTTATCACGAAAATTAACTGTGTGGCCGAGTGGTTCTAGGCGCTACAGTCTGGAATCGCGCGACCGCTACAGTCGCATATTCGAATCTGCCTCGGGCATGGATGTGTGTGATGTCCTTAGGATCTAGGGGACTTATGACCTCAGCAGTTAAGTCCCATAGTGCTCAAAGCCATTTGAACTATTATTTTTTTTTTTGAAGCTGCAGTCTTCATTTCTTTACATAGATACTCCATTTTCACAAGCACACGTAGATGAATTTATTCTTGCCACTCAAAAGAAATGAAATGTTTAACAAAATTTAAACCTGTGTCTTAAGTCTGTGTAATACTGTCAGAATCAAGTTATTTCCCCGTTAATAACGATAAATACTGGCCCATGCGTACTTACAGTATTAATAATAACAGTGCTTTGTGTGGAGTCCTGCAAAGGTTTCGGCGAATATTGCGTTGGCATAGCCTCTTCTTCCATGGACCATAATACTAACACTGTACGTTTCACATGCAGAACCAACCTCCGTTCCAAGCTCAAATTTCGTGGAACTGAACATACTTCAGCCTCGTTGCCACGCCACGATGCGCGCAATCTGATGGCTAATGTAGTTCTCTGCTGACGTGCTTTCCTCGGTCCCTCCCTCTTTTCCATTGGCGCTCTTTTGTCTCCCCAACACAGAGCCTTTTCTATCCCATCTTTATTGGTATAACTGTCGATCGACATATGGTCCAGTAAACAATACAATACTTCGCAGTTTTCAAAACATTCATGTAAAAACGACAAAATTCAGTGCGAACTACTCGTCGGTATAAATATAGGTAAAACGTTATCGTCACAACGTGGAAGCGCTGTAACGGATATGAATAACAAGGCCGTGCGAAGAATAACCGTTTTGAGGTGATCTTGGTGTTAAGTTCCTGTTTGACCTAGGAACTTGGCGGGTGAAATGTACAGTAGGTACGTTACAATATAATGAGCAAGGTTTGCACGAGGGATCGGATCTGGCGCCCAGTCCAGTTGTCCGAATCGATTAACTCCTTTTTCCAGAGATTTGAATTGGGCGGCTGAAATTAAAGCTCAGCAGGAACACACACCCGCGTCTGGATGTTAAGTACAAAATTAGCTCCCCTAAATAACTCCAGATTGCAGCGACACTGGCGGGTCAGATTTTGTCCACCGAAGAATCGGACCCTAGTCTAAGAAAGTCTTAACCTTTTGAAAAAATCTTGCTTCGTCTGCATTTTACGTGTAAAAACATGTTTTTCTGGAAGGTCTTCGAAGCGCGACACTTATATACTTTAAACTTGCACTAATCGGTTCAAACTTTGCACGATGGTGGGCAAATGGATAAAGTCAAAAAGTAATCTTTTTAATCCAGTAATCATTGTCCGTTGTTGAGAAACGATGGTGTATAGTGGAACTAAACGTAGCACATAGAATATGTTCTCGCGTGAGTTGAATGCGTAGAAATGGTTTAAATAGAATCAAAAAATTTAAAAAAATCTATTCTTACGATAAAATTGAGAACTCACTTACAAATATTTAGCTTCATTAGGATATTACTTGCAAAAAACGTTTGTGTTCTTTATGCGCGCCACTCCTGTGTTTCATACTTATGCAATCCGGTTAAAATTATGTAAGAACGTAGACAGATATACATAATTAACGATGTTACTGTTGTAGTTTTTTTCGTTGCCACGATAGAATGGTCTAGAGTTACAGACAAAATGCAGGTAAAATCCGGTTTTATGTTAATCGCAATTGTTGAGACGGTGTAAAGTGATACAGACAATAACAAAAATACATTCTTAAATTAAGAGTTGGTGTTGATAGTATTTTGTCGCGCATACATTTCTTCATAGTTCTGCTTATTTCATCTAATCATAGTCATACTTAATTCGGGCTGGTTCTTGCAACATTTTAGGTCAAACTTTTACACGTCAGTTTTTCTAGCGGCGGTTTAATATTTTTAGTTTATAATATTGAATTTTTAAAATAAATAATGACAAGAATTTTAAGATAAGAGATAATAACAAGTTGTGGGCTTGTCAACCTTAATGTTAGGCGAATCGTTCAGCTTGCAATACAGTAAGCTTTTAAATAAATTCATCTATGGAAATAGTCGTTTCATAAGTTTATAAGCGTATTAGAAACTATTTACATAAAATTGGCGCAGTATTTGACATTTCATTGGGTGTCATATTTATGATATTTATGTTCGCTGTTATTTGGTACACTGTACTAAGTAATTACGGTTATTTTTCACATGTTTGCGTATACAATGTCACACATTTACGTGCAAAACGTTCGTATCTGTAAAACTAAATATTTAAAAAAATACAGAAATTACACAAAATATAGAAAATAAAAATATGAAATAAATTAAGAAAACAATTAAAGAAATAAAAAGTGAAAAATATGAGAAAATTAAATAAAGAATCTCACGCAGGCATGTGAATTCGACGTGGAATTGGGGCTTCATGTGGTCTGGGGACACAGTAGGCTATACTGGACGTGTTCATCGTTACCAGACGTAACCATAGAGGAGCCAGACTAACGATGCCAATCTTAAGGAAAATGCAACGAAAGACAATAAATAAATCTATACCGGATCAGTCGTCTTCCGGTTCAACAAAAATCTACATTGGTTGCCATACTATGACATTCTGATGCCAAATTATGGTAGATTAAAAGTTGGGGTCCAGAATAAAAATGCTCCCATGAAGGTACAAAAAAGGCGAATATCTCCTGGGCATAGTTAATGATCTAAAAGAAGAGATCTCGCTTATCGACTTACATGGCAGCTGCAAAGACATTTAAATCAACATATCTTTACATATTAAAGATTTTTTTCAAGTTAACCGTGCTTCCCCAGCATAGGGAGCTCTCTTAGCTGCAAGGTGTTGTCATGCCACTTTGCAGTTTATAGGCTAATATCCGTTATCCTGTGCACAAAATCCAGAAGATTAGTTGGTTGGTTGGTTGGTTTGGGGAAGGAGACCAGACAGCGTCGTCATCGGTCTCATCGGATTAGGGAAGGATGGGGAAGGAAGTCGGCCGTGCCCTTTCAGAGGAACCATCCCGGCATTTGCCTGGAGTGATTTAGGGAAATCACGGAAAACCTAAATCAGGATGGCCGGACGCGGGATTGAACCGTCGTCCTCCCGAATGCGAGTCCAGTGCCTAACCACTGCGCCACCTCGCTCGGTGAGAAGATCAGTCAGCCACAGTAAACAGTACTTAATATCTCATGGCTGCAGACCATACGTGTAATAGCTAGAGAAGTTTTTCCGGCGGTATAGAATCCATGGTGATAAGTTTGTTCCTGGGGGGGGGGAGGGGGGGGGGAGGCTAAATCCATTTTTTGGTATCTGATGGGGTGCGGTTGACTTCTTCCCCAAGGGGTCATTTCTCCCCCAAATCCAGTCCTGGTTACAGGTGTGGTGAGGGTTGTCAGAACAAATAGACACAAATTTATAGGCTTCCAGAGAGTGGGATGCATCTACATCAGGAGAGTGAGGGAGCATGTGTAATAGGAAGTATCCCAGAAAGGGGATGCGTGCATCCTTAACTTCAATAGCACATTGTATCATATTGCACGACATGAAAAATGCCATGCTGGATGATATAATGGCATATGTCATGTAATACGACGTAACATCATGTGTCGTATTTACCAGATACAATGCATTTTGTTACATGACATGGGTACTAAAACTTAGAAGTAAAAAAAAGCGTGAATATTTCAGGATATTTTGATTTAAATGTCTTTGATGCTGCCAGATAAGTCAAAAAGCTAGTTCAATTCGTCCACAACCTTACATCTGCCCATGACATACTAGCATTTTTTGTGCTATGATATTGTCTTTTTCACTCTGGTTTAGAAATAGGTGAATATTTCTAGTGATATGTTAGTGTTGGTGTCGTAACTGTGCAAAGCCACGCCGCGACACCGAATCGTAACCACGGCTTCGGGAGAAGTATGTTTTTACAAGGCGGAAGAGCATAAAAAATCAGCTGCGGTTCGCTTTTATTTTGCCTGTCCATCAGAAAAGGCCGTTGTGGCAGGCGCGCGACATGTGATGGAACAACAGTAGCGTGCGGAGACCTGCCTCCCCCATAGCGGAGCGGCTGCATCCCTGTGGCGACGTGCAGCTGACCACAGCGCGCTGATGACAGCGCAGGGGGTGGCGGCCGAAACGATACCGGCGCCCGACAACCAGCCTCCCGCCTCGTTTAAAATAATGAAAGGGTGGAGGGACAGGGAAGAGCGGGTAAGGGAGCAGGTAGGGGAGGGCGCCACGCGGCGAGATAAGCGCCGGGCGGCATTAGTGGCACGCGGGGCAGAATATGAGGCGGGGCCGGCAGACGTCTGCGCCGATAGCGCCACACAGTCCAGCTAGGCTAGGGGAGGCCGACCCACCTTAATAGCTGGCACGCTCCGCTCACACTGCAACGGCACTGCCACTAATTATGCGGTGCCGTGCACACCCTGCTGGCTACCTTCATCCTGCTGGAAGCTAATTTTCCATTGTGTGCAGATTTTCACAGTTAAGTGGCTGTGCGGCCTCCTGTTAATTAGTTTATATATGAATATCAAGGGCGTTTAACAATTCATGTTACACTTTTATAGCGGTAGCAGATGTGACTCAGTCGATCACGTTTCATAGAGGCAAAGTTACAATGAATGTCTGAAGAAAGTGGTTGTTGATGTTGTTGTGGTCTTCAGTCTACAGACTGGTTTGATGCAGCTATCCTTGCTACTCTATCCTCTGCGAGCTTCTTTATCTCTAAGTACCCACTGCAACCTACATCCTTCTAAATCTGCTCAGTGTATTCATCTCTTGGACTCCCTCTACGATTCTTACCCTCCACAATGCCCTCCAGTACTAAATTGGTGATCCCTTGATGCCTCAGAACATGTCCTACCAACCGATCCCTTCTTCTAGTCAAGTTGTGCCTCTTCTCCAAAATTCTATTCAATACCTGCTCATTATTTATGTGATCTACCCATCTAATCTCCAGCATTCTCCTGTAGCACCACATTTCGAAAGCTTCTATTCTCTTCTTCTAACTATATATCGTCCATGTTTCACTTCCATACATGGCTACACTCCATACAAATACTTTCAAAATCCAGTTCCTGACAAATCTATACTCGATGTTCATTAACTTCTCTTCTTCAGAAACGCTTTCCATGCCATTTGCCAGTCTCCATTTTATATCCTCTCTACTTCGACCATCATTTATTTTGCTCCACAAAGAGAAAAACTCATTTACTACTTTAAGTGTCTAAAAAAAAATGGCTCAAATGGCTCTGAGCACTATGGGACTCAACTGCTGTGGTCATAAGTCCCCTAGAACTTAGAACTACTTAACCCTAACTAACCTAAGGACAGCACACAACACCCAGCCATCACGAGGCAGAGAAAATCCCTGACCCCGCCGGGAATCGAACCTGGGAACCCGGGCGTGGGAAGCGAGAACGCTACCGCACGACCACGAGATGCGGGCTTTAAGTGTCTCATTTCTCAGTGTAATTCCCTTAGCATCTCCCGATTTAATTCGACTACATTCCATTATCCTCATTTTGCTTTTCTTCATGTTCATCTTATATCTTCCTTTCTAGACACTGTCCATTCCGTTCAACTGCTCTTCCAAATCCTTCGCTGTCTCTCACAGAATTACAATCTCATCCGCAAAGTTTTTATTTCTTCTCCATGGGTTTTGATTCCTACACCGACATTTTCTTTTGTTCACTTTACTGCTTGATTAACATCGCGGATAGACTACAACCATGTCTCACTCCCTTCCCAACCACTGCTTCCCTTTCATGCCCCTCGGCTCTTATAACCACCATCTGGTTTCTGTACAAATTCTAAGTTGCCTTTCGGTCCCTGTATTTTACCCCTGCCACCTTCAGAATTTGAAAGAGAGTATTCCAATCATCTTTATCAAAAGCTTTCTCCAAGTCTACAAATGCCAGAATCGTAGGTTTGCCTTTCTTAATCTATCTTCTAAGATAAGTCGTAAGGCCAGTATTGCCTCACGAGATCCAGCATTTCTACCGTATTCAAACTGGTCTTCCCCAAGGTCGGATTCTACCACTTTTTCCATTCGTCTGTAAAGAATTCGTGTTAGTATTTTGCACCCGTGACTTATTAAACTGATAGTTCGGTAATTTTCACACCTGTCAACGCCTGCTTTCTTTGCCATTGGAGTAATTACATTCTTCTTGTCTGAGGGTATTTCACATGTCTCATACATCTTGCTCACCAGATGGTAGAGTTTTGTCATGGCTCTCTCTCCAAAGGCTATCGGTAGTTCTAATGAAATGTCCACTCTCAATGCCTTCTTTCGACTTAGGTCTTTCAGTGCTCTGTCAAACTCTTCAAGCAGTATCATATCTAACATTTCATCTTCATCTACGTCCTCTTCCATCTCCACATTATTGCCCTCAAGTACATCGCCCTTGTATAGACCCTCTATATACCCCTTCCACCTTTCTGCTTTCCCTTCATTGCTTAGTACTGGTTCTCCCTCTAAGTTCTTGATATTCATACAAGTGGTTCTCTTTTCTCCAAAGGTCTCTTTAATTTTCTTGTAGGCTGTATCTATCTTACCCCTAGTGATATATGCCTCTACATCCTTACATTTGTCCTCTGGTCATCCCTGCTTAGCCATTTTGTACTTCCTTTCGATATCATTTTTGAGACGCTTGTATTCCTCTTTGCCTGCTTTATTTACTGAATTTTTATACTACTTTCATTAAATACAGATCTCTTCTGTTACCAAAGAACTTCTACTAGCCCCGTCTTTTTACCTACTTGGTTCTCTGCTGCCTTAACTATTTCATCTCTCAAAGCTACCCGTTGTTCTTCTACTGTATTTCTTTCCTCCATTCTTGTCAATCGTTCCCTAATGCTCTGTCTGAAACTCTCTAAAACCTCTGGTTCTTTCTACACTCCTGGAAATGGAAAAAAGAACACATTGACACCGGTGTGTCAGACCCACCATACTTGCTCCGGACACTGCGAGAGGGCTGTACAAGCAATGATCACACGCACGGCACAGCGGACACACCAGGATCCGCGGTGTTGGCCGTCGAATGGCGCTAGCTGCGCAGCATTTGTGCACCGCCGCCGTCAGTGTCAGCCAGTTTGCCGTGGCATACGGAGCTCCATCGCAGTCTTTAACACTGGTAGCATGCCACGACAGCGTGGACGTGAACCGTATGTGCAGTTGACGGACTTTGAGCGAGGGCATATAGTGGGCATGCGGGAGGCCGGGTGGACGTACCGCCGAATTGCTCAACACGTGGGCCGTGAGGTCTCCACAGTACATCGATGTTGTCGCCAGTGGTCGGCGGAAGGTGCACGTGCCCGTCGACCTGGGACCGGACCGCAGCGACGCACGGATGCACGCCAAGACCGTAGGATCCTACGCAGTGTCGTAGGGGACCGCACCGCCACTTCCCAGCAAATTAGGGACACTGTTGCTCCTGGGGTATCGGCGAGGACCATTCGCAACCGTCTCCATGAAGCTGGGCTACGGTCCCGCACACCGTTAGGCCGTCTTCCGCTCACGCCCCAACATCGTGCAGCCCGCCTCCAGTGGTGTCGCGACAGGCGTGAATGGAGGGACGAATGGAGACGTGTCGTCTTCAGCGATGAGAGTCGCTTCTGCCTTGGTGCCAATGATGGTCGTATGCGTGTTTGGCGCCGTGCAGGTGAGCGCCACAATCAGGACTGCATACGACCGAGGCACACAGGGCCAACACCCGGCATCATGGTGTGGGGAGCGATCTCCTACACTGGCCGTACACCACTGGTGATCGTCGAGGGGACACTGAATAGTGCACGGTACATCCAAACCGTCATCGAACCCATCGTTCTACCATTCCTAGACCGGCAAGGGAACTTGCTGTTCCAACAGGACAATGCACGTCCGCATGTATCCCGTGCCACCCAACGTGCTCTAGAAGGTGTAAGTCAACTACCCTGGCCAGCAAGATCTCCGGATCTGTCCCCCACTGAGCATGTTTGGGACTGGATGAAGCGTCGTCTCACGCGGTCTGCACGTCCAGCACGAACGCTGGTCCAACTGAGACGCCAGGTGGAAATGGCATGGCAAGCCGTTCCACAGGACTACATCCAGCATCTCTACGATCGTCTCCATGGGAGAATAGCAGCCTGCATTGCAGCGAAAGGTGGATATACACTGTACTAGTGCCGACATTGTGCATACTCTGTTGCCTGTGTCTATGTGCCTGTGGTTCTGTCAGTGTGATCATGTGATGTATCTGACCCCAGGAATGTGTCAATAAAGTTTCCCCTTCCTGGGACAATGAATTCACGGTGTTCTTATTTCAATTTCCAGGAGTGTATTTATCCAGGTTCCATCTTCTTAAATTCCCGCCCATTTTGCAGTTTCTTCAGTTTTAATCTACAGTTCATAACCAATAGACTGTGGTCAGAGTCCACATCTGCCCCTGGAAATGTCTTACAATACCTGGTTCCTAAATTTCTGTCTTACCATTACACAGTCTAAATGAAACCTTCCAGTGTCTCCAGGTCTCTTACACGTATACAGCTTTCTTTCATGATTCTTAAACCAAGTGTTAGCTATGATTAAGTTATGCTCTGTACAAGATTCTACCAGGCGGCTTCCTCTTTCATTCTTTACCCCCATTCAATATCCACCTACTACTTTTCCTTCTCTTCCTTTTTCAGTTCCCCATGACTATTACAATTTCGTCTCCTTTCCCTATCTGAATAATTTCTTTTGTTTCATCATACCTTTCTTCAGTCTCTTCGTCATTGTGGAGCTAGTTGTCATATAAGGGTGTTACAAAAAGGTACGGCCAAACTTTCAGGATACATTCCTCACATACAAATAAAGAAAAGATGTTATGTGGACATGTGTCCGGAAACGCTTAATTTCCATGTTAGAGCTCATTTTAGTTTCGTCAGTATGTACTGTACTTCCTCGAATCACCGCCATGATTTCATACGGGATACTCTACCTGTACTGCTAGAACATGTGCCTTTACAAGTACGACACAACATGTGGTTCACGCACGATGGAGCTCCTGCAAATTTCAGTCGACGTGTTCGTACACTTCTCAACTACAGATTCGGTGACCGATGGATTGGTAGAGGCGGACCAATTCCATGGCCTCCACGCTCTCCTGACCTCAACCCTCTTGACTTTCATTTATGGGGGCATTTGAAAGCTCTTGTCTACGCAACCCCGGTACCAAATGTAGAGACTCTCTGTGCTCGTATTGTGGACGGCTGTGATACAATACGCCAATCTCCAGGGCTGCATCAGCGCATCAGGGATTGCATGCGACGGAGGGTGGATGCATGTATCCTCGCGAACGGAGGACATTTTGAACATTTCCTGTAACAAAGTGTTTGAAGTCACGCTGGTACATTCTGTTGCTGTGTATTTCCATTCCATGATTAATGTGATTTGAAGAGAAGTAATAAAATGAGCTCTAACATGGAAAGTAAGCGTTTCCGGACACATGTCCACATAACATATTTTCTTTCTTTGTGTGTGAGGAATGTTTCCTGCAAGTTTGGCCGTAGCTTTTTGTAACACCCTGTATACTTCTACTAATGTGGTAGGTGTCGGCTTCGTGTCTGTGTTGACTACAATGATGCATTCACTATGCTGTTCATAGTAGCTTACTCGCGCTCCTATTTTGTTATTCATTATTAAACGTACTCCTGCATTACCCTTTTTGATTTTGTATTTATAACCCTGTATTCACCTGACTAGAAGTCTTGTTCCTCTGGCCATCGAACTTCACTAATTCCTGCTACATCTAACTTTAATCTGTCCATTTCCCTTTTTAAATTTTCTAAACTACCTGCCCGAATAAGGGATCTGACATTCCACACTCCATTTTGCTGAACGCCAGTTTTGTTTCTCCTGATATCGACATCCTCCTAAGTAGTCCCCACCTGAAGATCCGAATGGGGGACTATTTTACCTCCGGAATATTTTACCCAGGACGCCATCACCATTTAACCATACAGTAAAGCTGCATTCCCTCGGTAAAAATTACGGCCGTAGTTTCCTCTTGCTTTCAGCCATTCGCAGTACCAGCACAACGAGGCCGTTTTGGTTAATGTTACAAGGCCAAATCAGTCAATAAACCAGACTGTTGCTCCTACAACTACTGAAAAGGCTGCTGCCCACGTTCAGGAATCACACGTAAATGAGTACATGAGAGTTTTTTCATTGGTTCAAAAAGTAAATTTATTCTCCAACAACTCAGTGCATTGACCAGCTACGACATAGTAGTGGTAAATGAGTTAATGAAGATTCTAATCATTCTTTCCTATGATAAAAATTTTTTCATTTGTAGGGATAACGATTTTAATAATCTTCAGTTCCACATGTCCAAGAGTTAAATATTTTGTTACTGGGTGTGGAAAGTAATTGAGCATGATTTTTGTGTATCACTTGATCTCTGAAAGCAACAGTTGATAAATTATAAATAGAATAAGAAAGGGAATAGCTGGTTTGTCTTTCTAGACTAGACCCCAGACTTTCACTTTTATTAATTCATGCATTCTAGTTAAGTGACAGCAGCATTTCTGATGATGTTTGTTACGATCCCCAAGTGATAAAAACTGACATATAGGGCCAGGTTCATATTCATATAGAATTTATGTGTAACACCCTGGGCTTGAGAAGACAGTTCATATGTTTTGTCCATTTGATTGCTAAGTGGTAAGCTAAGTTTTCATTAATTAGTCCACTCACTGTACAGATACAAATTGTGGACAATCTCACACTGTCATCAACAGTCAAATGTCAGTGTTGACTGCCTCAGGCGAGGTGTAAAATCTTGTCTCGTGCAGTCATGAAGGGTACACGAGTGGGCCTACAGCTCTGATCTCCCAAATTGATGTTTCGTTTAATAGTTCGCAGGCTGACACTTGCTGATGGCCCAGCATTGAAATCTGCAGCAATTTGCAGAAGGGTTGCACTTCTGTCTCGTTGAACGATCCTCTTCAGTTCTCGTTGGTCCCGTTCTTGCAGGATCTTCTTCCAACAGCAGCGATGTCAGAGATTTGATGTTTTACCAGATTCCTGATATTCCTGGTGCACTCGAGAAATGGCCACTGTAGCAGCAGTAACTGATCTAACAACTGCGCCAGACACTTGTTGTCTTATATAGTCGTTGCCGACCGCAGCGCCGTATTCTACCTGTTTACATATCTCTGTATTTGAATATGCATGCCTATACCAGTCTCTTTGGCGCTTCAGTGTATAAGCGCCGGTGCCTCTAAATTTATGTATGTACAGGGTGATTCCGTGATGATGTTACAAACTTTCTAGAATGATGGAGAAGGATCAACGTATCAATTTGAGGTAAGGCTCGCTATACCTGAAATGAACTAGTCGCCAGTTACAAGTGAAAACCGTCCTGATAACTCTGACCGTGGAATACGCATACTGGTGCTGTTGTTGCTAAGACTGTAGGGCGCGCAACTTTCACTGGTGGTATAAAAAACCAAAAAAAGAAAATAAAAATGCCCACTAAGCATGGGCTCTAAAATGGATTTCTTAGGAGCTTGTCCATCTTCGCTACCGTGAAACACCTCTTCTGTACTAAGCAAGTGTTCACAGCACAGAATTCACGTAACTAGGGTATGCCCTTGTGTTGTTGCTTAGTGTGAATTACCACAGGTGTTGTACCAATGGCGATTTGGGAACTTTTCAAAATACGATAGCTAGTAAAAGATTCGGAATAGAGTCCTGCAAAAAACACCACTGACATTGTTATTTCGCCGGTCGGGGTGGCCGAGCGGTTCTAGACGCTACAGTCTGGAACCGCGCGACCGCTACGGTCGCAGGTTCGAATCCTGCCTCGCGTATGGATGTGTGTGTTGTCGTTAGGTTAGTTAGGTTTAAGTAGTCCTAGGTTCTAGGGGACTGATGACGCCAGAAGTTAAGTCCCATTGTGCTCAGAGTCATTTGAACCGTTTTCATTCTTATTTCCTCTATTTACAGTTTGATAATGTCGATCGGTTTTGTTCCAGCTAGAAAAGTGTATGTTTGCACAAAAGGTACACTTTCTAAGTATTTTTACAGTCTGTTCATCCCCTGACTACCAGTCCATTCTGTGAAAACTGCATTTTTGCGGTGCACGTTTACAGGTGACTCACCCAATATACGTATATAGACACGCACACACACACACACACACACACACGCACTATACTCATACGTGTGCGTGTGTCTGTTAAAGATAGGAGGGGAACGGAACATCTAAGCCACAAGATCTCATGCCGCTCCGCCTGATTTGTCTCAAAAGGAGAATCTACGGTGGAGGTTACTGAAATTGCGAAACGAGGAAAAATAGTAAACAAATGAAACTTTACTTGTTGTACACTTACAATACAACGACCCGCATCAGCACGCCGCTTGCGGGATGTCGTGAGGTGCTCCGGCCCGGGATCGAATCCGTCCAACGAATTATCGACAAGGTCGTGTGTGCCGGCCAGGCTGGATGTAGTTTTTGGGGTAGATGCATACCGGGCTGCTACCGCGACTTGCCACAGTTACGCAATTCGGGAACACCTCCTCAGGTGGGATGCCCCAACTCCTTCCCGGAGGGAAGGTGAGGCAAAAGGAAGGGTTTCCACCCCCCCTTTTATCACTAACATTAATAAATCCGTCTTCAGATGCTGGGTATTCTTCCGGATATCACCGTCGTTCTTGTACAACATTCCGAAAACGTGACTCATTATCTTCGAGAGTTTTATTCTGTTGCATTTTTTACCTTCCTCCTTGAGGGTTGGGAGCGGGCTGCTTTAAAGTGTGCAATATGATCTGCCCAGCTGATTGGTGTACAAGTATTTATTTATTTATTTCATACCTTTTCATGAGTGCAGTTCAATTACTCATGCTTTACAAAACTTACAACTTCATGTTTTTCAATATAAATAAAGTAAAAATTTTAATTTAGCTTCACGTTGGGTATTTTATAGGGAGAGGAATTAAATTAAAAGATCATATCTAACATGTTGCTAATATTACTCACATTTTACGCTTGTGCATTATTTGTACCTATGCTCTTCCCAGTCCATCGTTCTCGCTAGCTGTGTCCTCGGGCCTGGAGCATTGGACCGGAATTCTGTTTCCAGTCCGTTCCGTTTCCAGGCTGCTACAGTCACAGGTTTTTTCTGTGCGTCCACACCGACTAGACACTTCCTTAGGCATTCCCTCTTCAGTCCGGTCCCATGGACCCATCTGCCTAGTCGGCCCTTGGCAGTGTTAGCGAGGAGAGCAGACCTGCGGTCGGCCGGCTCTCCCGTACACACAGACGGGGCAGCAGCCTCACACGCAACTCGGGATTAACTGCGAACGCCGTTCCATTCGTTTTGGATCTGGGAGGACACGCACTGACATGCGCTGGCTGTTTTCCAGTGGATCAGCCCCCTCCCCCCTTTCCCAACTCCCACCCACCGGTGCGAGCGAACGTCACGTTCCGGACCAAACTTCAGTTTCACACGCGCAAAACGAGATTACCAGCTGCGTCGTTGAAGTCGCGCCTCCTAAAAGCGACACAACAGTGACGACAGAAACGCAAGTCACCCTTGCTACACCGCTTGGAAACGGCGCAGATCGAGAACGAGAATAAATGGAGTACGACGCCCGCGCAGGATCACAGAACAAACTAGCGCCAAAACAGAACTCGCTAAAAGGACTATCTCAAAAAATTGTTCAAATGGCTCTAAGTACTATGGGGCTTAACATCTGAGGTCAACAGTCTCCTAGAACTTAGAACTACTTAAACCTAACTAACCTAAGGACATCACACACATCCATGCCCTAGGCAGGATTCGAACCTGTGACCGTAGCGGTCGCGCGGTTCCAAATTGAAGCGCCGGGAACCGCTAGGCCACACCGGCCGGCGGACGATCTCAAGACGTTGTTAACAACGACTTATGGAAGAAGCATTCGACGACTGCCTTTGACACTACTCAAATGCAGGGACGAAAATGGTGAAAAAGGTAAACAATACCCCAGACGAAGGGGGCTTCGTTCAGCCGAGAAAAACTGCGCCACCCGCAGAAATTGGCGGGACAATGGACTACATCACATCCTACCACCATGTTAAACAGAGTATCAGATGGAACCCTGTTTCTGTTAAATATGCAGGAGAAGACAGCCGAAGAACACGCCATTGACGCCGCAACACTTAAAAACAGTGTTATTAGTGACTACTACTACGCTGTGCCCACAGAAAAACTTCAGAAGCGGCTATACGGAAACTTCCATGTCGGCTTGAACTCTGTTATGGCAAAGATGAACTCATTAAGAATGGTTTTGCGGTGCGAGAATCAAACCACGCAGAACGCACAGTGAGACGCCATTGGTCTTTGTCGCGTACCAGATACTGAAGAAAATAGGAACAATCTGTCGAGAAGATCAAATGTGTGCGTGTAAAATCACCGTGGATGGCCTCGGAGCTCGACGCTGCTGTCGCACGCAATGCTTCAGGTATCAAGACGTTGACCATGTCGCACGTCACTGCGAAATGCCGCCAAAATGTGTGAAGCATGGCGGCAGCCACCTCACCTTGGAATCAAACATACAGAAGCCCAACTGCACACGCTGCGGCTGAGGCCACCTTGCCGGTTACCTCTAGAAGGCAAAACAGACACTCACCGAATGTCCGGCGTGGAGTAACGTATGCTCAGGCAGCCAAAACTAACAAACGTCAAAAGCAGCTCGACACAGTTGTTGGGTTGGGTTGGATTGTATGGGGGGAAGAGACAAAACAGCGAAGTAATCGTCCAAATCGGATTAGGGAAGGATGGGAAAGGAAGTCGGCCGTGCCCTTTTTAAAGGAACCATCCCGCCATTTGCCTGGAGCGATTTAGGGAAATCACGGAAAACCTAAGTCAGGATGGCCGGACGTGGGATTGAACCGTCGTCCTCTCGAATGCGAGTCCAGTGTGCTGACCACTACGCCACCTCACTCGCTGACGCAGTTGTCGAACAGCCTCAGACCACTGCCTCGCATTCTGCACCACGGCGTGAATATGAAACAACAAGAAGATTTGCTGAAACGTCGAATCGTCGCCTACCACCTCAGCGAAGTCGGCATGAAAGAAATAACGTCACACATGCTAAAACTGAAGCACTCCCTGGCAAGATGGCTCCACCAGCTAGTGCACAAAGCAAGCGGACAACCAACATCGACAGCAACCAGATATCGATTATAACACTCCCGTCTGCTACATACATACCATAACCTTTAAATTGGAGGCAGATCGTATAATGAAACTATCTTGTTAAAGTAATTATGGTATAAAGCAACTGTGCAGTGCTACCCTCTGAAAGGAATTTTGTTATGTTGACCGTGATGTACCTAACGGAGGTGGCTTTTCGGAAGCGAAAGTCAGAATTACGTGAACATTTAAACAAAGCAAACAATAATTTACCTATCCACACTGTCCAAATGATAATAAAAAAAAAACGGTCGCCAGCCTAATTAGGCATAAGAATGAGTAACATCCTTGTTCAAGAAAATAGATATGATTAACTTTAATACACTTCATCACACGAGAGTGCAATGAACTCTGTCACTAGCAGATTTTGATGTTAAATAAGGTGCTAACAGTTATAGGAGAACAAGGCTATTTGCATAAGTACAACAGATAATGACATACACTTTTGCCTTCAAGGCCTGGTCAAACTGAATGGTTTCAGTAATATTACTATTAAAGTGTACTTTAGGAATATACAGTTAAGCATAAATTTAAACTCACTTTTCGAACACTTTACTATCTGACATGAGATGTGAATAAAGTTCACTGCAAAATTATAAACTGGGCATAGGTTTACTCTTTCTTTTACCAGTTACTTTTCTAACTGATATGGGAATATAAATCATTAGCAAACTATTTCTCACTCTCCTCTAAATAATAGAGGTTAGTGTTTTCATACAAAGTGGCATTTCTGTTAACTTTTATCTATCATGAGCACAATGTACAAACTATGGATCCTGTTACACCATTAATATGCACTTTCAATACACAAGAGGAACCAGCATTTAGCAAGTATGAGTATATAACTTCCCACAGCTACAGTTCTCAACCTGTACTGCAATGAGACACAAAGTTGACATATTTATGAGTTACTGACTCACCTTTTGCAATTTGCAACAGGCAGCACTATAATCGTTAACTAAGCAAAACTTTATAAGCCTCAGTTTTAAGAAGTTTTAATTTTTAAAAGTAACCGTAAATTATTTTAATATCTGTTTGAACCACTTTAAATTCTATTTTTCACTTTAGTTTTTTAGCAAGCCCACAAACTTTTAATAAGCAGTTTCAATTGCAAAATTACCTTTATCAAACATAATTTACCTTGACACACTCTTTTGCCACATTAACTTTAACTTTCTTTTTACTGTGTTCAACAGGCATTAATTAGTAAAACACTGGGCTTTAATATTCTTTCAATAATGACACTCGGTAAGCACTCTAGCATGGGAAGGACCCTAAGTGACAGAAGATAAATCAAGGTAAGTTTTCATAGGTAGTCTTTTTGTTTACCTTTTATTTGAACACACTGAAAAATCCAATGAGCTGATCCTTCACTGTACAGTTCTACTATTTCCTGGTCCCTTTTCAGTGATTGCGCAATGTGGTGGCGAGTGCATGTTGTTGGATGGAGATGCAGATCGACAAGCTGGATTCTGTCATTTCTTGGTGGCGAAGATAAATATTAATTTCAGAGTATTGTCAGCATATTACTCCATTCATCCGAGACTTTGACGCGTATTAAAAAGGCACTAAAAGCCCCTCTCGGCACCAGCACAAATCAAAACCTTTACATGAGCTGTTAGCGGTTCAGTAGCTCGTCTCCGACTGACTCTTAATCCACCTCTTCTCCGTATGCCAACCACAATTTGCACGCGCTACTAAGTTCCGTTCCGGAGGGGAACCACACCAGGTTTTACGTTATACATTAAAAGCCCTTAGTGAGGATCAGTCTTTAGATAACAGCAAGTAGTTACTTTAAACAAAATATATCGTTTGCACATACTGGTATTTCTATAAGAAATTATTTACACAAAATTACAATTACATACATTAAGTTTTGTTCCCTCCAAATGAGACAAAGAATTCACAATGAAAGGATGACAGCCAAAACAGTTGCAGGATAAAATTTTTTTATTAAAATTCTTGACCAAGGTTTCGGTACATATAAATATAGCTTCATCAGAAGTAAAACTTCTAAAATTACATCATGCAATGGAGAATAATAAAACAATTATGCCAAAGGCGTCGTCAGTAATTAAGTCCTGACGACGCCTTTGGCATAATTGTTTTATTATTCTCCATTGCATGATGTAATTTTAGAAGTTTTACTTCTGATGAAGGTATATTTATATGTACCGAAACCTTGGTCAAGAATTTTAATAAAAAAATTTTATCCTGCAACTGTTTTGGCTGTCATCCTTTTATTGTGAAGAATTTTAACAGTTGCTGCTGCAGCCATGTTTAAAATCTTGAGACAAAGAATTTAACAAATAAAGACAATACATTGCACAGTATTTTACCGAGACGTCAAAATTTTTACAAAGAAAGAAATATACAATATTGTGTTATCGATTCAAACCAACAACATTTACAGAAACTCAATGATATAATATTAAACAAACATAAAGCAAAAAAAATTAAATCAGTAAACAGTTAGGTAGGGTCTGCGTTGTGGTGTTACACGCTGAACCTACAAAAGCCAGGAGCTCAGCGCCAAATGCAGACACAGAACCCACTCCTGCAGCGACTCTGTTCGAGATGACAACTACTGTGAAGTGGCTCATGGAAATGCTCATGGTTCAAATGACTCTGAGCACTATGGGACTTAACATCTATGGTCGGTCATCAGTCCCCTAGAACTTAGAACTACTTAAACCTAACTAACCTAAGGACATCACACAATACCCAGTCATCACGAGGCAGAGAAAGAAATGCTCATGTCCGTGATGCGTCGCGTCCCGCAGGTGATTAGCACCGCAGTGAAGTAAAGCATTCAAGCTGCTCATGGAAATGCACAACAGCCAGCCAGCCACAGAAGAGAGTAATGAGCTTACGTGTAATGCTGATGGACTACATCCAAAACAAGAAGAATTCAACCAATTCCTCGCCGATGAACACACTAGCATCGGAGACCAAACTAATACCTTGTGTCAACTAGTACAGTTATCTGACAGATCGTCAAAGGGCTGGAGGAGGAACTGCCATCCACCATCAGACCCCATCAGATGCACCTTTCAGCGCTGAACCTTGTGGATTATAATAAGGACTCTAAATTTCATCAATATGAAATATTGGTGCAGGTAAATGAACTAGGGAATTATTAATAGTTTTAATAAAAGCGTGTCTCAGGGCAACCACTGTGGTCACTGCCCAAGGGCGTATGACAATTGTCTCTGGATACAGTCCTCCAGGAAGACAACTGCATGCAGAGGACTTCAGAGTATTGCTGTCCCCCCCCCCCCCCCCTGGATATTTCCTGGAAGGTGACTTCAATGGAAAGCATACTGCCTGGAATTCAAGATTAACCAAAGTAAATAGGAAACGCCTACTATGTGTCACTGAAATCACCACTCAATAGCACTAGGCCTCATGGAACCCAACATCTGTCCAATCCGTGGACGACCCGACACCATCGACATAAGAATCTATTAGCAGATTTCACATCATGTACGAGCTGAACTCTGGTCACGTACTCACCTTGTTCCTTCTCGAAATGAACCCAGCGTGAATGCCGCTCCAAGGCCTCACCAGTAAGAGGTCAGACCGGAAAAACTACAAGACGCAGACGACAAAAGAAGCACTTCATCTGTCAAACTCTGAAGAGGCAGGAGCGGAAGACGCACTCCAACAAATGACGTCCACCATCCTTGAAGCTGCTAGAACCGGACAGAGGGAGTGAGTACGTCAGCTACCACAACACTGCCAAGACACCATCACAGAAAAGAATCACATCCGTCACGAAAGGCAAAGAACCCATCAAACGGAGAAGAAAACGACTCCTAAATCGAATGTAGGCTCTGGAAGTTCACCATAAAGAATTGTGGGAAAACAGTTCCAAAAACAGAAGATAATTCTGCATGACATACAACCCAACGCTTGTTGAAGAAGTCTCTGCGAATGCCACCACCGCAAGTTGGATATATAGTGGCCAGTGACCCAAATGGCAAACCAGACGTACTAGCTGACATCTCTGAAAACTCTCTCCGATTAATGATCCAGTTGATGACCAACACACGCTCTGGCGAGTGACCAACCCCTAACTTTTCTCGCTGCCAGAGACGACAAGGATCACATCCAGCCTATCAAAGACACGAAGTTAGAAAACATCATCTAAATATTCTAAGAGCTAGTGGAGCCGACCTTGTGCAAAACAGCATGCTCAAACTACTGCCGCCCGTAGCTGCAGGTTATCTGGAAAGAATATTAGACACCGTTATTACCCTACATCCTGGAAGCTACTAAGCCTGGCAAGGAACAGCGACCTGTAACAAATTATCGATCAATTAGCTTTCTCCCAGCATTGTCTAAAGTGTCTGAGCGTCTCTACCTTAGAAGACTGCTGCAACATAAAACCGGCGAAGGCATTCTACCTCAAGAGCAACCGCCGAGGACACTCGAAACTCATCAACTTCTGCGTCTAGTGGAAGAAGCTATGGAAGTTCAAGACAGCACGGATTATTTAGGAGCCCTCCTGTTAGACGTTTCTCGAGCATTCGACTCCGTACAGCATGGACTACTGCGTAAACTGCACACGTTGGAAATCCTTCCATCGCATGTACAGCAGTTACACAGCTATCTACAAGCCTTTCATTCCATGTTTGCACCTCAAATAGGGGCTGGCGTCCCTTAGGGCTGTGATCTAGGCCCTATATTGTACAACTTGTACACTTTGGACCTACCACGGGCCCCTCGGGTGAACATGGAGCTATATGCTGATGATACGGGGCTGTCTGCCAAGTGAATAAATCTGACACGGCGACGACTTCAGACGGCAACGAACACCTTGATTGAATGGGTAAAGAAATGGCAAGCATTATCACCAGTTAACGAGTTCTTGAAGCGCTCCCACCAACTATAATGCGTGACAGTCCAGTTCCATAGCGACAAACAGCCACATACTTTGGCGTCACAATAGACAGCTGTTTACTACGGTGGCAACACAACGCCGAAATTCGCTGCAATGGCATAGGAAGGTTAAGAGAACTATACCCAGTCCTCACCGCAAACTCATCATTACCTTCTCATCTGGGCATCATCACCTACAAATGCCACGTTCGTCCGCTACTTGAATACGCAGTAGTGGTCCGGGGAAATTCTGCCAACACCAGCATAAACACACTACAACGTCTATGTAACAGGATGTTTCGGTAAGCCCTACATCTGCCAACGGATTATCCGATCTGGCAAATCCACGACCTCGCCAACCTACAACGCCTACAGGAACGCATCCGTGATACTGTTAGGGCATTCTATGGGAATTGTGCACAGTCCCAAAACGAAACCATTCGCACTTCGGGATAAAGACTTCGCTAGCGACAAGGAATAAGGCGGCCAGATGTACTGACACAACAATAATGACGACAGTAGCCTGAAGGCACACGATAACGCTGTTATAAACAGCAACCTACAGTGAACTCTGCTAGAAACAAATAATAAAATTCCTATACCGAAATGACTAGCAAAGCAAGTCGAATAGAAATATAAAGCACTGCCGATCCAGAAGTAAAAGTGCCAGGCGCTCATACCAGTACTTCGAAAAACTGGAACTATGGGATTCCTTTCCAAAACAGGTGAGACCGCGCTAGCCTTCCGTTTCTGGTCTGACGCAGTTTTGAGTGTTCGCTTTGCGATCTGCTCCCGCTACAAGCGCCCTGCGAATTTCCATCTCAGGTACGGTACGCCCTGTGCTTTATCTGTGGTTCGTTTTCATGTCCACACTCTCAGTTCGTCTTTTTGAAGATTTCTGCCTCTCACATCGTTGAGTTTTCAGCAACTCCACTGCAGAATTCCATTCTCCAGGTTAGTATACAGTGCCTCGATTTGAGGTTTACCAACATTGTCGCAGTATCTTGGGCAAACGTTTCACCATAGTTCATGGAATGAGTTTCAAACGGTGCTCAGCAGTGGCTGCATAATTGCCTCTCTTAGTCCGGTGTAGCCTCTCATGTGCTTTGTATCTGATGTCCACTGTCACAGTTGTTTATGCAATGTATGACATGGCACATTGGCAAGCTATATTATTCCACCAGAATGAAATTTTCACTCTGCAGCGTAGTGTGCGCTGATATGAAACTCGGTGGCAGATTAAAACTGAGTGCCAGACGAGACTCGAACTCAGGAACTTTGCCCTCAGCGAGCAAGTGCTCTACTGACTGAGCTACCCAAGCATGACTCATAGATTTGCTTCTGCCAGAATCTCGTCTCCTACCTTCACAGAAGCTCTCCTGCGAAAGACTAGCACTCCTAGAAGAAAGAATATTGCGGAGATATGGCTTAGCCGCAGTGTAGGAGATTTTCCCAGAACGGAAGACTTACTCTGCAGTCCAGTAGAAGGCAGGAGACGATGGTGGAACACTTGACCGAAAAAAGCAAAGGTCCCGAGTTCGAGTCCGAGTCCGGAACACAGTTTTAATTTTCCTGGAAGTTTTATATTATTCCTGGTATTCGAAGTCCTAAGTCGTCCTTCACTTTTCTCAGTATCTCTCTTATTTCGGTATATGGATAGGACACATATCTGATGTTGTGCTTCGTAAGAATCCTGCTGGTTTTGGCAGAAATAGATCCAGCATAGAGCAGGAATGCAACAGACTGTTCTTCATCTTGTTTTCCTTCTAGCCCGGAATAGCTGCATGATGGGTCTTTTGACTCTATTTGACTGTGTGTCTGTTCTTGCAGGACATTGATAGTAGATGCATTACTTCTATCTTCAAACTATATCAATCAGACAAGATTTGTGAACTGTGGATCACTGCCTTCAGAACTCCGTTCTTCTGCGCTGGATGGTTCAAATGGCTCTGAGCACTAGGGGACTCAACTGCTGAGGTCATTAGTCCCCTAGAACTTAGAACTAGTTAAACCTAACTAACCTAAGGACATCACAAACATCCATGCCCAAGGCAGGATTCGAACCTGCGACCGTAGCGGTCTTGCGGTTCCAGACTGCAGCGCCTTTAACCGCACGGCCACTTCGGCCGGCTCTGCGCTGGATGCTGACAGCTGCTAAACTGCAGGTGTAAACCAGTGTTTGTAGGTTTGCGATACATTACTAAATCCACATGGAACCCGTGAAGACTCGGGATAAGACCAGCAAATAATGAGTATACAGTGTAAAAGGAAACGAAATTGAAAACAGTGATCTGCCATCTCTGGCAGCGGGCATGACTCTAAGCCATCTGCACAGAGAGCCAAACTGAGCTTGGGTGACAGACACGGCTTCACCGTTCCATATTCCCTTAGCACTATGACATTGTTGGCAAATACTGGTGGCTAGCAAGTGGTGGTGCGCCATTCGCTGGGCAACATACGACCAGAACTTTCAGGTGGGTGAGGGATCAGACGAACGTACTGGTCACACAACAAGCAACTCAGTATGTGCCACAGTACTTGAGGAGAGCACGGACAGGAAGTAGAGCAGTGATCATAAGTCAGTGATACTGAATGTCCACGCCGACAGTGTTTCAGAACGCATTACTGAATGATGGTGCGAGGCGAGACCTGTCCGTGTTGGTAACCTTAATACAAACTCTGTGTAACAGATTATAGTCAGTTTTCTGTAGATGAATCTGGCTAGCTGGCATCAAGGACGACATGGCGGGCGAGGAACATAAACATAGACGAACACAAGTACACTACTGGCCATTAAAATTGCTACACCATGAAGATGACGTACTACAGACGCGAAATTTAACCGACAGGAAGAAGATGCTGTGATATGCAAATGATTAGCTTTTCAGAGCATTCACACAAGGTTGGCGCCGGTGGTGACACGTACAACGTGCTGACATGAGGAAACTTTCCAACCGATTTCTCATACACAAACAGCAGTTGACTGGCGTTGCCTGGTGAAACGTTGTTGTGATGCCTCGTGTAAGGAGGAGAAATGCGTACCATCACCTTTCCGACTTTGATAAAGGTGGGATTGTGGCCTATCGCGATTGCATTTTATCGTATCGCGACATTGCTGCTCACGTTGGTCGAGATCCAATGACTGTTAGCAGAATATGGAATCGGTGTGTTCAGTAGGGTAATACGGAACGCCGTGCTGGATCCCAACGGACTCGTATCACTAGCAGTCGAGATGACAGGCATCTCATCCGCATGGCTGTAACGGATCGTGCAGCCATCTCGATCCCTGAGCCAACAGATGGGGACGTTTGCAAGACAACAACCATCTGCACGAAGAGTTCGACGACGTTTGCAGCAGCATGGACTATCAGCTCGGAGACCATGGCTGCGGTTACCCTTGACGCTGCATCACAGACAGGAGCGCCTGCAATGGTGTACTCAACAACGAACCTGGGTACACGAATGGCAAAACGTCATTTTTTTCGGATTAATCCAGGTTCTGTACGAAGCATCATGATGGTCGCATCCGTGTTTGGTTCAAATGGTTCATATGGCTCTGAGCACTATGGGACCTAACTTCTGAGGTCATCAGTCCCCTAGAACTTAGAACTACTTAAACCTAAGTAACCTAAGGACATCACACACATCAGTGCCCGAGGCAGGATTCGAACCTTCGACCGTAGCTGTCATGCGGTTCCAGACTGTAGAGTCTAGAACCGCTCGGTAACGCCGGCCGGCATCCGTGTTTGGCGACATCGCGGTGAACGGACATTGGAAGCGTGTATTCGTCATCGCCATACTGGCGTACCACCCGGCGTGATTGTATGGGGTGCCATTGGTTGCACGTCTCGGTCACCTCTTGTTCGCATTGATGGCACTTTGAACAGTGGACATTACATTTCAGATGAGTTACGACCCGTGGCTCTACAATTCATTCGATCCCTGCGAAACCATACATTTCAGCAGGACAATGCACGACCGTGTGTTGCAGGTCCTGTACGGACCTTTCCGGATACAGAAAATGTTCGACTGCTGCCCTGGCCAGCACATTCTCCAGATCTCTCACCAATTGAAAACGCGTGGTCAATGGTGGACGAGCAACTAGCTCGTCACAGTACGTCAGTCACTCTTGATGAATGGTGGTATCGTGTTGAAGCTGCATAGGTAGATGTACCTGTACACGCCATCCAAGCTCTGTTTGACCCAATGCCCAGGCGTATCAAGGCCGTTATTGCGACCAAAGGTGGTTGTTCTGGGTACTGATTTCTCAGCATCTATGCACCCAAATTGCGTGAAAATGTAATCACATGTCAGTTCTAGTATATTTGTCTTCTTGGTGTAGCAATTTTAATGGCGAGTAGTGTACAAGAAAACAGCCGAGGCGACCTCCTCTTCCAATGTATGGGTTACCCAATGACGACGGCTCAACAACGGCAGCCGAAAGCTTCCAAGTAACTCCACTTCTATCGAATCTCACGGAAAGTTGCTCTTTATCAGTAAAAGGACCCTTTCGACAGATTTCAGGCATCGAGGGTCACCAGAGGACTTCTGAAGAAGATTCCAGCATAAGGATCTAAAGGTCGAGCATTGAAGAAGTATCAAGGGTAATATGGTGTGGCCTATCGATTCTGTAGATTTTACATTCACTGACAACAACCGGAGAAGATGCCTTTACTGCAAGATAAAGGAGGCAAGTTCTGTCACAGTAAAGACGTACTGAAAGAGCGGCGGAGAAATACTGAAGGGCAGGTTGAGCCGCCTAATTGGAAAAAAGTTTTCCTACCTTTCAAGCACGCGGGCACCTTTCCTTCATAAAGTATGAGAGACGTGTATGTAAGTGTTTCCGTATAGCGTGTATGACTGTAGCCTGTGTGCGTGTGTGCGCAGCGGGCGGGCCTGTGTGTGTGTGTGTGTGTGTGGTGTCATGTTTGTGTTGATGATAGAAGCGACAGGGTGAAACCTGGCTCACTGCTCTCGAAGTGCGCCGTTGGGACAGCCGAGCTTACCGTCCCGATACAGTGGACAGACCACCGTCGACAGTGTAGCATGCTCTCATTTCTTGGGGTTTGAAGCTGAATCCAGGACATTGGCACAAAGACTCTGGATCAGAGCTTTACGACCCCTCGTCTCCCGTTCACCGTGTCGTAAAAGCGAAGGATAATTTGCTGCCTGTACGCCGCGTTCCTCAGACTGTCACCCATCCAAGTACTGGCCAGCCCAACGGTGCGTAACCTCGGTGATCTAACGGATCCGACGTAACCTCCTCAGCGCGGCTGTTGACATGTGTAATTATCGTACCCGATCGCTGAAGTACCGGTACTCTCAGAATGGGAGCAATCAGGGGTTTGAACTCTGAAATGTTGAAGTATGCAATCCTCTCACCAGATCGGGTCTTCTATGACACACACTTTGCCGCTGTGGCCTTCAGTCCGTAGTCTGGTTTGATGCAGTTCTCCACGTTTGTCTGTCGAGTACGAACATCTTAATCTTTGCATAAGTACTGAAACGTACATCCGTTCGAAAAAACTGTCAATTCTTGATCTCCTACTTCAATTTTTACCAGTCCCGCTATTACTTGACAATGTCCTGATAATTCGGAATGTGCCCCTTCAATAGCTGCTTTCTTTTAGTGAAAACGTGTCACATATCTCTTGTTTTCCCAGTTCAATTCAATATCTCATCATTAGGTACTCGATAAACGCATTTACTCTTCAGCCGTATCCTATAGCACTTTATTTGAAAAGGTTCATATTCTTTTCTTGTCTATAAACTGTTTAGCGTGCACGTTTCACATCTGTGCAAGGTAACATCCCAAATAAACCAAGAAAAACTATTTCTAATATTTAAATTTACTTTGGATGTCTACAAATGTTTCTTTTTCAGACAGTCGACCAGTGGAGTGGTATCATGCAGGCACACAGGCTCCCCAGTAAGGTAGCTTAAGACCGTCACATTTAACGGCGATTTTGTTAAAAAATAGGGTTTAGTAACCAATAATATGGTGTGTGAGGTTTAAATCTTTCCCGGCGTACTGATCGTTCCATAAAAACACGGGAGAACTGGCGGACATCAGTAACGTCCTGCCACGATATGTCGGCGCAGTCTTCTGGCCATCTTCAGGTGAGTGCCACTGTAGTGACGGCCTTAAGCTGCCTCACTGGGTATCCTGTGTGCCTGCATGGTACCACTCCACTGGTCGACGTCAGGGCCACAACTTTGCTGCATCAGTAACATCCGCATCATCGACGTACTGGTTACCAGGAATTGCATCCTTCATTCGACCAAACAGCTAGAAGTCGGAAGGTGAGAGATCCGCGCTGTGGGACGGATGCCGAAGAAAAATCCAATGAAGTTTTCTGATCTCGTCTGAGGTTTGCAGACTTCTGTGAGGCCTTGCGTTGCATGGAGAAGGAGAAGTTCGTTTGTATTTTTGTGGCAACGAACACGCTGAAGTAGCTTCTTCAGTTTCCTGAGGACACCATAGTACCATTCAGAGTTGATCGTTGGACTGTGAGGGAGGGCATGAAAGTCCCAGGAGATCGACACCATGACTTTAACACGATGACTTTACCGCCTCGGAACTTTTTCTTCCGAAGGGAGGTAGTGTGGCTCCTCTCCATAGATGGCCGTTTTTTTTTCCACTTCGAAGTGATGAACCCGTTTCATCGCCTGTGATGATGTTTGACAAAATGTTGTCACCATCAGGCTCGTAACGAGCAAACAGTTCCGCGACGGATCGGAACTTGAATGAGATAGCAGTCTACGTGGGAGTCACCGCGACAGAGTGTGCCATTCACGACCATATGTGTATGAGCACACCGCGACTTCATGGATGAGCCCATCTGCCTGCAATGACGGCGTGTGGGACGGCGGGTGGCGGCCGCTTCGGACAGGTAGAGGTCCGCCAGGAAACCGACGCACACGGACTACTTATTCGACCACTATAAATTCGACCACACAAAGGCGAGCGCGTGGGATCAGATCCGCTCGACAGAGGAGTCGGCCGACTAGTCGGCCGGTGTATGGGGGCCTTTACCAGCGAAGCAGCCTCGCATGCTGAGCGCTGCCGCGAGCATCACCTCTGCGTCTGTCTGACTACGAGTGAGCGCGGCCAGACCGAGCTGGGCCTGCCGAAAAATCGGGAGGCTGGCCGGATGCCGTGTGATTTATCGGCTGGGAGAGGTGGGAACGCGTGGTGGCTTATCGCAGCCGCGCCACACAGTGAGGCAACTCACTGCCTGCGACAGCCACCGTGGCGTTAGACCACAAGCGATAGAGCCAGTCGCGGGTGAACTACACTTCCTTAAAGTTGCAACACCATTAAAACGGTGCAATACAACGAACTGCTAATTAACATGCTTGTATATGCTAATGATTAGCGTCTGAAGTAGGATTAAAGCCAAAGGATGCCCATGATTAAAGATCCAGTTGCAAAACGCTGTAGAAAAAGAATCAGTGCTCAAAATGACGTCAAATTTTCGTAGCACATTATTGATGCTGGGGAAAACGTCACGGAAATAGCCGGCCGAAATGGCCGAGCGGTTCTAGGCGCTACAGTCTGGAGCTGCGCGACCGCTACGGTCGCAGGTTCGAATCCTGCCTCGGGCATGGATGTGTGTGATGTCCTTAGGTTAGTTAGGTTTAAGTAGTTCTAAGTTCTAGGGGACTGATGTCCTCAGAAGTTAAGTCCCATAGCGCTCAGAGCCACTTGAACCATTTTTCGTCACGGAACAAAATAAATTTAAAGGAAGTGTGACAAATAGATTGCGCTGTAAGTGTCATAATATGCACACGAACAGCCACGTGACACCCGGCTTTTACTCATTTTATATCTGAAATGCCCAACATAACTGTCTCCATGAAGGATAGCACGCTGCTGGTAAAGCTCTTTTTCAAGAATGGCGACTGTGCACCATCAACCGCGCAGTAGTTCTGGATACTCTATCTGCTAAGGGTCTCGAGAAAATGATCAGGGAAAATGATTACAAAATTCGAAAACACATGTGCTTTTGAACTGCGTTGTCCAGAGGGAGGAAAGCAGTTGATCCTACATACGTCGAAAATGAGGCTACAACATTGCAGGATGGGTCGAAAGTGGTGCGCAACAACGAAGTACGTAGGGAATCGTCCGAACTTTGGACATACCTGCAGTGCTATCGATACAACATCACCCATGTTCAGGAATTGATTCCTGCTGACCTGCCAGGTAGGCAAATGTTCGCTCTGGAATTTCTTGCTCGCAGGGAAGGGATTATGAATGGCCATGGAAAATTCTGTGGACAGATGAAGCCCATTTCCACCCTCAAGGACATGTCAGTACGCTGAATTGCAGAGACTGGGAACCGAAAAATCTGGACACAGATCGAACGGTACAATTTCATTCTGCTAACGTGACTGTGCTGTGTGTGGCTTGATGGCATCGTTTATCGTAGGGCCGTATTTTGTGGTAAACGCCGTGAATCTTTCGTGCACCATCGTCATTCCCGTAAGTCGAGACCGGGGATGAGTGGGTAGGACCGTTTCTATTCAAGACAGCGCTCGTCCGCACACTGCACAGCCAGTGAAATGGCTGCTGCAGAGCATTTCGCAAATTCTAGAATTATCAGCCGTCATTTCCCTGCAGCCTGGCCGTCCAGATCACCTGATCTTAATCCGTGTGTCTCTTGGTCGTGGGGTTACCTCAAAGATGTTGTGTTGAGTGCTCCAGATACGAACGTCGCCAAACAGAAGGCAAGCATTGCGCAATGCATTGTGAACGTGATCCCTAAGACACTCAGATGAATTGTGCAACAATCCGTTTCTCGATTTCATCTTGTGACGGAAAAAGATGGACTGCATTTTAAACATGGTTTGCTCACCAGTCTCATGATAATTACAAACCGATGTCCTTTTGCTTTTTATGCGATTTTCGGCGTCGTACAGCTGAAAACCCATGTCATTTTCTTGTTTACCCGGTTTCTGGCCTGAGGACAATTGAAAACCGATTTTTCTCATCCTATGTGGAAGATCAGTTTACCGAACTAACGGTGCTACAATCGCTGACTGCCTAACTTGTGCCGTTATGCTGATTGAACAGTACGGGTAGTATAGAGTGCATCTCAAATCAAACCATATCCGCCATATTGCGATTCGTCTGTTATTTGTAACCGAACCCGTTTACTTTAAGACGCTTACAGCGCCATCCACTGGTAAAATTTTGGTTAAACTATTTTTTTCGCTCCATGATGTTTTCCCCTACGTGAATAATATGCTGTTTATATTGGACCTCATTATGTGCAGTGGTTCCCTTTCTACAACTTTTTGAAATTTGAACTTTGATTATGGACACTCTGTACATTACATCTTTTAGTAAGGATTACACAGCAGGTTTCTCATTCATAAATTGCATCTGAATGTTGTTTTTTTTTGTGAGTACCTCATGTTATGCCTCTCTTGAGGAGGAGGTACATCTACTAACAATGAGGCCTGAAAATGAGTACGGTAAAGTAGGCTGAAACCGGTAGATTTGATTTTGGTGACAGACTGATCAGCGGCGTAGTCCAAGTTCTAGTTACGGGAGAACGGTGATAGTTTGGTGGTGAGTTGGTGAAGCGGGATGAAGGTTGTGGCAGCAGACTGACCTGCAGCCTGGGATATGTTTACGTTCACACCATAGTTGATCGTCCAAAAGCAAGTGCCGGAATTCGACTAAGGTGAAACTGGAGCCTGTCGACACTCTCGTGTGTCGATCCACAATGCTGACGGTCGCATTGGTTTGAATCACACGTCTGTGAATGTTGAATCGATGGGTGCAGGTAGACCATACTCGAAAATTTGTAGTATCTCAGTGACTCTGCATCCCTAACGACGGACGGGACAGACATACAGGGTGATTCAAAGTCCAAGAACATATTTCAGTTGTTTATTAGAGACAACCTATGAAAGACAGGAATACATTGTGTATGTCACTGCATACGGTTACATGCCGTGTGTTTTATGTACCCCCATAGAAAAAACCGAGATGTGTGTGGTCCGGTGACCTGGGAGGACGAAAGCAATGAAAAACACCTTGTTGTGCTCCTCTTTCCATGGAACGCTGTAGGATTGTGTTGATGAGACAACGTCCCTTCTCAAGGTGAAAGAAAGGTGGGATGCCGTCATGCGTAAAAAAGAAATCACTGGGATCTTCGTGAAGTTGAGGAAACAACCAATTTTGCAATATGGTGAGGCATGACATTCCTGCCACAGTCTCCTCTGCAAACAGGTCGATAAACATTGTGAACAGAAACAGCACAAAACACATTCAGGTTCCATGAGTAATTTTCATGTTGACCCGCAATTCTTACATAGCGACGGTTTACTTTACCTTAGAGATGAGACGTCGATTCGTGCGAAAAGATGAGTCGTTCGGAAAAAGTGTTCTCTCCCATATACTGGAGAACAGAAATGTAAATTTCGTACCTTCCGTCATGGTCACCGGGACGCAACTGCTGCAGGAACTGCAATTTGTAAGCTTAGTATGCATGTGTCGCTTGAGAACACGCGATATCGTTGTTCGCGGAAGTCGAATTTCCTGGTCCGGGCCCCTTGTGGACTTACGAGGGCTCCGTCTGAAAGCATTTCGATACACTCGACATTTTCATCAGAAGTTTGTGGCCACCAAGTGCTTTTCTTTTGCTTTTCAGACCAATTCCGAAGAATTTTGAATACTGGTCATAAATACGTTTGTGCAGAGGCGACTTCTTGCTGAATTGACGGCGCAACGTACGTGACAGTTGAACAACAGACTGACTTCGTGCGAATTGCAACATACAAAATGATATCTTTTTGTGATGTAGTCGCCATGTTGCTACAGACAATAGCTCAATTGCGTGAAAACTTCGACGCTTTCTCTATCTCGTGACACGCAGTGTGTTTCTATTTCTTACTTTGTAATAAACAACTGAAATCTTTTCTTTCTTGATGGATCACCCGGTATTTTTTGCTAAGCCAAGCAAGATCTTACACCCAAATCATGTACCTTGGGTCGGGAAAAGATACCGTTTGTAGTAAGACACTTATCCACGAGGACACTGCGATGACGTGTGGAGCACCACGGACTGCCAGCACTTCGATGATTGTTGCAGATTTCCTTGACACGGTAACAAAGAGAGGAGCGGCGACAACGGTGCGCCAAACGACAACACTGACCGTAGGGGTACCACCACGTCAACAGTGGCGGATACAGGAAAGCTTCAAGGAGGGGGCGCCAAAGATATCTTGAGGTACCTTTAGTTTTACCGTAATAATGATTGAAACGCCCGTTAAACCCGCAGGGCAGAACAGGTGATTAGGATTGTGGAAAGGGCCAAATAAGGTGGCGGTCAGTTTCACTTCGAAATCGTAATTTATTGGTATTTAATAACACATTTAGACCAAAACTGGACACAGCATAACCTTTAAAACTACGAATTTCTAAATCCAGTTCTTTCACGGCTGAAGGCCTCAAAACAAGAAACCTTAAAAATCAACAAGATGAATTTCAAGTGACTGAAAACAGGCAGTTAAAATTGCAAATAAAGTAATTAAAATACAAACGGCTAAAGGCCACAATTAATTTTCAAAATTTTAAAATATATTACCATAATTTGTAAGGCAGAAGGTCTCAATGTTTTCGCTTAAGGGGAAATTTAAGAATAAGGTTTTAAGCGGCTGAGGGCCCACAAATGATTTTTCAAAAATTCAAAATACCTTCAACCTTTAAGTGGCTTACAGCGCACTAAATGAAAAGATAGCACAACAACAGTAACTTTCAGCAAAATATCCACTTGCTAGAATTTAAACTTACTGACACGGGCTGAAGGCCCTTGATTTACTTAAAACACAATAAAAAATTATTCTGAAAGCATTGGCTATAACCATTAGCAACAGACCATTAAACACCCATGAAAAGGAGAATATAGACAGCGGCACTAAGACGCCTCCAGGGGGTGTGCGCCTGCCGTCAAAACATTAACGTTCACTTAGGTGAGACAGGTGGTGGGCCCAACTACACTTGACCCGTCGGTAATCCAACAAAGAGAGAGTCACAGACCGACCGACCAAACGACTTGCTAACCACCAATCAGTACAGGAAAGCTCAAAGACCAAAATATTACGGACATGATTATCCACAACGACATACACTCCTGGAAATGGAAAAAAGAACACATTGACACCGGTGTGTTAGACCCACCATACTTGCTCCGGACACTGCGAGAGGGCTGTACAAGCAATGATCACACGCACGGCACAGCGGACACACCAGGAACCGCGGTGTTGGCCGTCGAATGGCGCTAGCTGCGCAGCATTTGTGCACCGCCGCCGTCAGTGTCAGCCAGTTTGCCGTGGCATACGGAGCTCCATCGCAGTCTTTAACACTGGTAGCATTCCGCGACGGCGTGGACGTGAACCGTATGTGCAGTTGACGGACTTTGAGCGTGGGCGTATAGTGGGCATGCGGGAGGCCGGGTGGACGTACCGCCGAATTGCTCAACACGTGGGGCGTGAGGTCTCCACAGTACATCGATGTTGTCGCCAGTGGTCGGCGGAAGGTGCACGTGCCCGTCGACCTGGGACCGGACCGCAGCGACGCACGGATGCACGCCAACACCGTAGGATCCTACGCAGTGCCGTAGGGGACCGCACCGCCACTTCCCAGCAAATTAGGGACACTGTTGCTCCTGGGGTATCGGCGAGCACCATTCGCAACCGTCTCCATGAAGCTGGGCTACGGTCCCGCACACCGTTAGGCCGTCTTCCGCTCACGCCCCAACATCGTGCAGCCCGCCTCCAGTGGTGTCGCGACAGGCGTGAATGGAGGGACGAATGGAGACGTGTCGTCTTCAGCGATGAGAGTCGCTTCTGCCTTGGTGCCAATGATGGTCGTATGCGTGTTTGGCGCCGTGCAGGTGAGCGCCACAATCAGGACTGCATACGACCGAGGCACACAGGGCCAACACCCGGCATCATAGTGTGGAGAGCGATCTCCTACACTGGCCGTACACCACTGGTGATCGTCGAGGGGACACTGAATAGTGCACGGTACATCCAAACCGTCATCGAACCCATCGTTCTACCATTCCTAGACCGGCAAGGGAACTTGCTGTTCCAACAGGACAATGCACGTCCGCATGTATCCCGTGCCACCCAACGTGCTCTAGAAGGTGTAAGTCAACTACCCAGGCCAGCAAGATCTCCGGATCTGTCCCCCATTGAGCATGTTTGGGACTAGATGAAGCGTCGTCTCACGCGGTCTGCACGTCCAGCACGAACGCTGGTCCAACTGAGGCGCCAGGTGGAAATGGCATGGCAAGCCGCTCCACAGGACTACATCCAGCATCTCTACGATCGTCTCCATGGGAGAATAGCAGTCTGCATTGCTGCGAAAGGTGGATATACACTGTACTAGTGCCGACATTGTGCATGCTCTGTTGCCTGTGTCTATGTGCCTGTGGTTCTGTCAGTGTGATCATGTGATGTATCTGACCCCAGGAATGTGTCAATAAAGTTTCCCCTTCCTGGGACAATGAATTCACGGTGTTCTTATTTCAATTTCCAGGAGTGTATGTATTAAGCCGTCAAAACTACACACCGTATTGGACAGCGACAACAGGTGAGGAAAAGACACTGCCACGGCAGGTAACTGGAACACTAACGTCCACATGGCAGAAAATTCAGCTGGTACACTTGAATTTGAAATAACGGAATATAGTTAACTCCACCAAAAGAACACTGCCTGAATTTACGTCAGTGGCAAGGGCAGGTAACCAGAACACTAACGGCAGAAAATTCCGCTGGTGAACTTGAACTGTAGTGAACCAATATAGTTAATTCCACCGCACGGCTGCTCGATTTCACCACTACAACCACTCGGTGCTGCTCACGGGAAAAGCTCCCCAACAACGAACCACCGAAATGAACGACACATCATGAATCGACGTGGCTAGGGTGCTTAAGACACCACTTAACTTTGACGTCCTGGGTCGGTGAGCCAAGAAGCTCGTAGCAATCGAACAGCTACACACACGCTTCAACACTGCTCAGGGACCGCCAGCAGACCCACCCGACCGCGCCGCATGGAGATAGCCTCCCTGGTCCGCACCAACCGACCTAATGCCCACACACCCCATAGCCGGAAATTATATGCAAAAGACCAAAGATGGTACACGGTGCAAATATCGATACACATCACTGCTGCCGCACATAGAAGGAGGAAGAACCACGGCATAACCACAACAATGGCGGGAAACCAATCACAGATAGACAGCCAAGATCAAGGAAATGCATAGTTCGGAGTGAGCACGGCTTAATGATCAAGTCACATGCAAAGTTTAAGATAGTCTTATTTCAATTGGCTGTACACACATCCAAAACAATACCATCTTACGATACAAAAAAGGTACAATTGTGGTTTTCTTCCTTAAATGATGAATTCTATGGGCCTATTCTTCCTGGCAAATTTGTTAATTACATCGTCAATAGGAAAAATATATCAGGGTGAGTGTTCAACAGAGCTAAACCACTAAGTCCATCCTCCTCCATTGTCGACCTCAGCCACGTCCTTGTACCCTGCAATGGTGGAAACTTGCGGGGGCGGTGGTGGTGGCAATGTGGGGTCCCGCATTGACATCAGACTGTCAGACGTGTCTTGGTTCTCGATATAGCGATCTGTCATAATTAAAGTGCAGCTATTAACCAGGTTCAGTATGGGCTGTAATTATCGTGTAGCAGCGAAAGTTGGTAGATACGCTAATGCAGTAATGGAGAACATATTCACACTGAAAAAATTAGTACCAGGCATGGCCGCCAGGTGCAAATCTGGAGCTGTGATGCAAGAAACACATACAAAGTTGCTTCCATATGTAACGCAGAAAATATCACACAAGTGATACAGGCATAATATTAATTTTATTACTAACTGACTCTTACACAGTTCGTTTAAGATGAGCACCAGAGACGTCAATGAGTTGCTATATCTGTAAAGGAACGTGACCAACACTTACTCGCAGCAGTTCAAGTGGAATATATGCAATGCGGTCCTGTACACAGGCCTTCAGATCAGGTAGGAACCAAACGTGTCCATGGTAAACGTGCGCATTTAGATATTCCCAGGGCCATGTATTACAATTGGGAGATCTTGCAGGCCATACATCTGGGAAACCTCTCGAAACAGCATGTTCGTAGAATGTTGCAATGAGCAGATCTTTCACTGGGCGACTTGAAATTTTGCTCCATGTTGCATGGAAACAGTGATTTCGACACAGCTGCACTCTTGCGAAAATGGGAATCACACGCTGTACAGAGAGGTCTCGATAACGCGCAGACGTAACAGTACACCTGACAGACCATCTGAGGGTATTCTCTTCAAAGACAAAAGGATCGAGAACAAAGGCGCCTGTAAATCCACACTGCAGATTTGCATGCTGCGATTGTATTGGCTCTTCGGTCACAATACGCGGTTTACAGTAATCCATATTCGTCAGTTCTATGTATCCGATGTACCCTGTAGTGTAAAATGTGCCTCGTCGCTTCATAGGAAATTACTAGGTTACTTGTCAGAAACTTCGATCCTGAGTAGAAACCGAACAGCAAATTCAGAAAATTCCTGCGGATCATACGGTTTCTGTTGTTGCACCACCTGGATCTTGTACGAGTATGATTGTAACGCACACCACCAAACTTTCTGTATTGTTGACCACGGGATGAGACAAATCCCGTGACACTGCATGACCAACAGCACTATCCGGGACATGCGCTTCATGGTCAGTTACAGTAACAGCAACCTCGTCAATAACTCCTCCGGGATAGGAAGCCTTCTCTTCCAGATGCCACACCAAGCTCACTGGTGTTTTCTAATTTCATTCTCATCTACTTTAAACCATTTAAAGACATCGGGCCTCTCCTCAGAACTTTCCGTCAACGATACTCTTTCAGTGGAGTACGGTAATTGCTGCGCCGGCCGATGTGGCCGAGCGGTTCTAGGCGCTACATTCTTGAACCGCGCGATCGCTACGGTCGCAGGTTCGAATCCTGCCTCGGGCGTGGATGTGTGTGATGTCCTTCGGTTAGTTAGGTTTAAGTAGTTCTAAGTTATAGGGGACTGATGACCTCAGATGTTGAGTCCCATAGTGCTCAGAGTCATTTGAACCATTTGTAATTGGTGCCGCTCACATAAAATAGTCTCACTAACTGTTCACTCACATTATGGCTTGTCATATGACAGCGTTGTCCGCCCCCGGTAGCTGAGTGGTCAGCGTGACGGAATGTCAATCCTCAGGGCCCGGGTTTGATTCCCGGCTGGGTGGGAGATTTTCTCCTCTCAGGCACTGGGTGTTGTGTTGTCCTAATCATTATCATTTCATCCCCATCGACGCGCAAGTCGCCGAATTGGCGTCAAATCAAAAGACTTGCACCAGGCGAACGGTCCGCCTGACGGGAGGCCCTAGTCACACGACTTGTTTGTTTGTATATGACAGCGTCAACGTCATACCGTCATATTAAGATGTACAGGGCGAGATCTGCACCTGGTGACCGAAACTGGGACTAATTTGTCCCAGCGTAAATGGGTTCCGCATTAACGCATCAGCATACCTACAAAGTTTCGTTGCCATATGCTAATTACAGCCCACATGGACCTCCGTGAGTAGCTGCACTTTAATTACACCAACCGCTAGCGACAAAAGAACGAAATTTGCAAGATTACATTCGTCATCGTGTTAACGGGCCATCACCTGTAATTATGGCATGGGATCCACTGAGTGCACAGTACAATCACCATTAATTCCCATATCAGGTAAATCTGCACGGTAGCCATTACATTTCTGACGCGATAAGACTGGAGGCTGTGCCATATTTTTTAAATCTTCGTCATCGTTTAGCAAGATATCGGCCATATTGTCCCATATCTACATATACATCTACATGGATACTCTGCAAATAGCACCTAAGTGTCTCGCTTAGGGTTCACAAACCCACTTTTACAATACATTTCTATTATTTCACTCTCGAACACCTGTACCTTTCCGTGCGAGCTCTGGTTTCCTTTATTACGTTGATTGGTCCTCCATACGGAGTTAGGCGTTAGCAAAATATGTTCACATTCTGAGGAGAAAGCTGGTGGTCGAAATTTCGTGAGAAGATCCCGGGGCAACGACATATGCTTTTGTTTTATAGACGTTAACCCCTAAACCCACTTCGCACACAAGTATTCAAAAAGAGGACAGACAAGCGTAGTTTAGGTAGTCTCTTAAGTAGATCTGTTGCGTTTTCTAAGTGTTCTGCCAATGAATCGCAGCCCTTGGTTCGCTTTCCCCAAAACACTTTCTGTGTTCGTTCCAACTGAAGTTGTTCTTAATTGTAATTCCTAGGTGTTTAGTTAAATCCACGGCCTTCAGATCTGATTGATATACCGAGTAATCGAAGTTTACCGCGTTCCTTTTAGCACATGTGGATCACATCATACTTTTCATTATTTAGCGTCAATTGCCAATTGTCGCAATACACAGATATCTTTTCTCAATCTTTTTGCAATTTATGTTGGTTTTCTGAAGACTTTACTAGAAGGTAAACAACAGCATCATCTACAAACAACCTAAGTCGTCTGCTCAGATGGTCTCCTAAATCGTTTATATAAATAGGGAACAGCAGTGGGCCTATAACAGTACCTTGGGGAATACCAGAAATCACTTCTGTATTACTCCATGACTTTCTATCAGTTACTAGAAACTGTGTCCTGTCTGACATCAAATCACGAAGACAGTCGCATAACTGAGACGATAGTCCATAAGCATGCAATTTCATTACAGGCCGCTTGTGTGGTACAGTGTCGAAAGCCTTCTAGAAATCTAGAAATACGAAATCAGTTTGAAATACCTTTTCAGTATCACTCTACACTTCGTGTGTGTAGAGAGCTACTTGGGTATGTAATTCTAAGTTACTCTTGTTGGCAGCTGTTCTTGATTCGAATTCTGGGGTATTTACTTCGTCTTCTTTGGTGAAAGTATTTCGGAACGCTATGTTTAGTAAGTCTGCTTTAATAGCATTGTTATAGACAGCATTTCCATTACTACTGCCCAACAAGGCATTGATTGCGTCTTGATACTAGCATACTTCACACACGATCAGGATCTTTTTGGATTTTCTGACAGGTTTCGAGACAATGTTTCGTTGTGGAAACTATTATAAGCATCTCGTATTTAAGTCGGCGCTAAATTTCGAGCTTCTGTTCAATATCGCCAATCTTGGGGATTTTGATTTCGTTTAAATTTGGCAGGCTTTTATCGTTGTTTCCGTAACAGTGTTGTGACCCGTTTTGTATACCAAGGGGGATCAGCTCTGTCTTTTGTTAATTTATTTGGTATGAATATCTAAATAGCTGTCGATACTACTTCTCTGAATACAAACCACGTCTGGTCTACAATTATATTGTTAATTTGAGAGGAGTGGATATTGTTTCTCAGGCGAATTTTTATCTGCTTTTTTGAATAGTTATATTTTTGGTTTACTTTTGGAGGATTTGGGAGTTATGGTATTTAGTCTTGCGACGACAACCCTTTGTTCACTAACCCCTGTATCCGTTTTGACGCTCGTTGTTAGCTCAGAATCATTTATTGCTAAGACATCAGGTGTGTTTTCACAAGCGCTTACTGCTCGAGTTCGCTCATAAACTAACGGCTCGAAATAGTCTTCAGAGAACTCGTTCAGCACAATGTCGGATGATGCTTTATGTGTCCACGCAATCTGCAGGCTACATGGTCGTAGAACCATCTGACCCTTTCATTCAGACACTCCCCTCGGCTCTGTACCAGAGGTCCGCAATCGCTCATGTCGAGTATGCAGTAAATGGTGAGCTCTACTTTCATCTTACAAGCAAGACTGGCCGCATTTATCGCTTCTGATAGCCGCTCGAAAGCAGAGAGAATATCTTCAGACCCAAAGCGACACTCATCATCGATACCGACATGACCCACCACCAGCAGTTGGCTTCACCCTTTGCTCTTCACTGCATCCAGAAGGACATGGTCCACAACTGGAATGACTCCATCTGGTATGCACAAGGACTGCAATTTGGCTTTCTTCCCCACCCCTACCCCCACGCCCCACACCTTAGCAGCCCTGTCCCTAAGGGTCCTCATGATGCGCCTAACATCTGAGTTCCTATCTACCAGTAATCCCTGTAATTTCCGGGAACTTGCTGGCTGAGAGGTTTCCTGTAAAACAGGACAAGCGACTGCTTCTGAAGTAGGGACAGTGTCAGCCACAGACAGCACCTCGAATATGTTTGTCAGACAAACAGACACAAACGCATACGCGAGAACTGTGTCTATTAAATATCAAACTGACATGCAGAAATTCAGGAAACTAATTGCCAAAGCACACAGGCGAAACTATACAATTCGCTCCTGGTTAAAAACTCGTAAAATATCACAAAATCGTTTACTGCTAGTGTCTCGGCCGGCTGCTGCTGCCTGACTGACCTATCTCGACGCTTAGGATGTTTTAGTTATGCTCTGTTCAGATAGTTTCCCAGATCTCCCACCCATTGAAAACATATGGACATAGGGTGCCGAGAAACTAGCCACTACGATTGATTAATGAGATAGGTTAGAATCACCATGGATGAGGTACCTATGCTCTGTCATCCAAGCTCAGCTACCCTCAATGTCCAGCCAGATTAGTGCCGTTGTTAGCCCCATGGATGGCAGCTCTGTGCACCAAATTTTGCACACTGTATGCTAATAACAAATTTAAGCGTGCGTTCTTCTTATTACACTTTTCCCGTACAACTTAAATTTAGTTGTGTCCTGTGCTTCCCGATGTCGTAATTTTAATGATCGGCGGTGTACCTGTACCGTGTGTTCATCTAAACCAATCATCACCACTATTTCCTGAAAATAAGGTCAGACTGATAGAATGTTTTCGTAGAGTGAAACTTTGTGAGAGGGCTCACACAGCTCACTGCACAGTTTTCAACAAAGACCAAATGTGTTAAGGCGGACAAATTCCTAAACAGGCTGTTTTCTGTCCCTTACTCCTAATTTTCGTAATTTAAATCACATGGATGTTGTTGGCTTAAGATGATAAAAAGTCTTTGAATAAGTAATGCAACACATATTTTTTCTCGACCAATTTCAGTTGATACAATGCAGAATTTGTTGTGGGGTCATGTCGAATATTCCCACTTCAGCTCTTATAATTACATGAAGTTCACACAGTTGGGGCGTTATACGTGGCCTTCAAAACTGCATCTGCAACGGAAGTACGACCCAAGCAGAGAGCTGGCGGGAAACTAGAACATTCGTAGGCGCTTGCAGAATGTCTACGCAGACCAGATAGTGAACAAAAGCACGGAGAATCGTTGGCGAGGTGTCTGTCATCATCACACAAGACTGCGCAAACCTGTCCCATCTCCTCTCCCCTCAGAGTTGGAACATGGGGACAGTATCACTCAGGGTGATAGACGAATCGCAATCAAAACCTCTGCTCAACTAGACGTCTCCGCTGATAATGCTGACACACTCGTCCACCAGTTGAGGTACTGGAAGATGTGTACCCGCTGTTTCCGACGCCGCCTAACGGAAGACCAAGAAGAGCAACGAAGAACCATCGGCGGCGAATTGGTTACGAGACTGATGCAATTTTTTGTCTATCATCGTCACGGGCAATGAATGATAAGTTCATTTTGAACATTTCTAAAAGTCAGGTCTTCGTGTGTTAAATGAAAATAACGATAGTTAACAATGTGTAACAAAATCTAATGATTAGATACATATCTGGCTGTGTAAGTTGAAAGTGAAGTGGGGGAGGTGGGGGAAAGGAAGGAAAGAAAAAGGAAAAGGACACGATATCAACTGCATCGGTACTTTATGCGGAGTCAGCGATGCCCAATGAAAACGTGTCCAGGATCAGAATTCGAACTTGTGATCTCCTGCACTAGGCAGATATATATATATATATATATATATATATATATATATATATATATATATATATATATATATATATATATATATATATTAAAAAGAGACGAACAGGACTCGATCTAGCGAGCCCCCGATTACGGAGATTTTTTCTGTTATTTTGTTTTCTGTTAGTGAATTCACATGGACCCACCAATAGTGTACATAAGGAAATTACAAAACAAAATGAAATCTGTGTGACAATTTTTCGTTTTGATAGCAAACAATATAAAACAGAATACAACCAAACTGAGGATTCGCTTCCTGCAGTAGAATATAAGAAGGACGACCACATTGTCTGATCGCAACTCTCCACAGCTGGGACTCAGGTACGTCTTCTCGGAATACAGTGTTGTTCAATCGTCCATTCTGAGGTTCAAATCAGTATCCACCAGAATCAATTTCTCTTAACCGGTACCACCTAACTGCGGCAGGGTGTGGGGGGTGGGGGGTGGGGGGTGGGGGTGGGGGGGAGGGTGGATCCTTACCGGCCGGTGTGGCAGAGTGATTGTAGGTGCTTCAGTCTGGAACCTCGCGACCGCTACGGCCGCAGGTTCGAATCCTGCCTCAGGCATGGAAGTGTGTGGTGTCCTTAGGTTAGTTAGGTTTAAGTAGTTCTAAGTTCTAGGGGACTGATCTCAGATGTTAAGTCCCATAGTACTCAGAGCCATTTGGTGGGATCCTTGTTACTACCTAGCTGCGGGGGGGGGGTCCTTGAATACATTCCTAAACTAATTGGAAAAGGTCTGACGATGTCTGGAAATGTACTGCAGTTGACCATGTCGTTCTGAGAAAGAACTCCAAAAGTCGAGGACCTCTTTGAGAGCACCCCGGAAAAGCTAGTCCTTAGGTCCAGTTAGTCAGATGTTCCTTTGATTGGGGAAAGTAGACTTTAATCGAGCGACGGAGCAGTTCGTGCTCGATCGTGTGGGGTGCCACTGGGAGATACAAGGCAAGCATCTTCTGAATTAGAAGCCAGACGTCCACATTGCAGGCGATGTCATCTGTGTCTATCGCACGATACTGAATGCACATTGGGGATTCAGCTAGAGCAACTTTTCGTTGACGACGATGTACCAAGTGGTGCGGATCTCCGTCGTAAATTTTTTTTCGTGGATTGCTCGCCACACCGCAGGACCTGCTACTCCTGGCTGGAGTCTTTCAACCACATTCCGAGGGTGATGCGTGACCATCTGGCAGTACAGATCACGCTTCGTGGGTACCCTGGTACAGGGAGGTGGGGGAGGGGGGAGGAAAGTGGGCACATAGGGGTAATTGAGGAAGAACGTTGTGATGTGGGAGAGCACAGGAGTGATGTGAACGGGTGCAGTAGTGGGCAGGCCGGACAGAGGCGCCAGTTCATTAATGAGGAGACCAATGAAACTATGTTGACGTTAAACCTACATCCTAGGCAGGTTGTCGATCTGAAGGGCCGTCGCAAGCTCTCGAACTTTATGCACCAATCCCCGGTGTGAGTGAGGGAGAGTGAGGGCATCGTATAGTATCATGAAGAGAAATCCTTTACTAACAAAGTGGCAAAAGAGGATCCCTTGTGTCTTCACTGGAGTCATCGGTAGGATCTAGGTCAAATGACATATCCATGACGCCATACGGGTTTCAATAAAGACGGCTCTTTGGACCATATCTAAAACTCAGAGTGGCATCGGACGCCTGTGTGTAAAGCTTGTATAAATCGATCATAGGTCAGCGCCATTGTGTAGCTGTTATCTTTCGTAAATACGATATCCAAACACTAAAGTATATACGTCGTCTGGTCGTCTGTAGTGGGGCCACACTCCCTGCCCAGAGCCCTCTGCCGGTTTCAGTGGCACATGACTCGACCATTTTCTTGATACCACCTGCCGCATTCCCACACGGCTGGACCCATCCTAGTGCCGTGCGGCATTGAAATTTGTGTTCTCTCAGTGTAATCCCCAAAAGATGTTTCAGCCCCCATGGAAGCGGTTCTGCAACCATTGCATAAAGCGATTATAGTTCACCGCCATTGTATGGCTGTTATCTTTCGTAATTGAGAGAGGACAGCCTTTTCGGAACGAGCGTGAGGTGAGGGTGTCCTCCCACCCTATTATTAATCATCACCCTTGAGGAGGCACCCGAGAATGCACATGATCACTTGGGTAAAGGCCATCCGTCACGACAGCGACAAAAGAATGATTTACTTTATCAAATGCGCCATCAAATCCCACGGAGGTCAGAGCACGGCGTAACCTGCAATCCGACGCAAGGGCGATCACTTCTCCATAGTCCCTAAGGGCTGTCTGGATAATATTACTGAGCCGCGGCGGCTTCCTCAAGAGCGTGCGCGTGACCCTATCGACGGTTCTGTTCGCGCATTCCATTGACTATAGCCCTCCTCGTATCGTTTTTGCTTGGTTATGTGTGGCAGCGAATGTAGTGTCGGACACGGAGGTACACGGGTCTGCTTGCGTATTCGCCCTCCTGGCGATTTCAGAGAGTTAACACCGTTGATCGTTGGGCTGTAGGGGCCCGCGTTTTCCTGCAGCGTTGACCATTGCTACCGGCGAGTTTAGTGGGCAAGGAGCGGTTCTCGTCGCGTGCCACCTGGTTACGGCGTGCATCAGGCAATCGTGGTGTGCTAAATACGCCGAAATACACGGAACAACTTGTTAACAGCCACGAGCAGCAGGACAGCATAATCCGGTGCCTACCTGAGTCCCGGGTTTGTTTGGCGTTTGTTTGAAACTATCTATGAACACAGTTCAGCAACTACCGCATTTAAAGAATGGTAATTCTTGCCGGTGTGAGCTGGGCACGAATTGAATTTTATTTATGCCTGTCGGTGACCCCTTTGGCGCAGTGTGTCTCAATCTCGAGGTTTCTACACTCCTGGAAATGGAAAAAAGAACACACTGACACCGGTGTGTCAGACCCACCATACTTGCTCCGGACACTGCGAGAGGGCTGTACAAGCAATGATCACACGCACGGCACAGCGGACACACCAGGAACCGCGGTGTTGGCCGTCGAATGGCGCTAGCTGCGCAGCATTTGTGCACCGCCGCCGTCAGTGTCAGCCAGTTTGCCGTGGCATACGGAGCTCCATCGCAGTCTTTAACACTGGTAGCATGCCGCGAAAGCGTGGACGTGAACCGTATGTGCAGTTGACGGACTTTGAGCGAGGGCGTATAGTGGGCATGCGGGAGGCCAGGTGGACGTACCGCCGAATTGCTCAACACGTGGGGCGTGAGGTCTCCACAGTACATCGATGTTGTCGCCAGTGGTCGGCGGAAGGTGCACGTGCCCGTCGACCTGGGACCGGACCGCAGCGACGCACGGATGCACGCCAACACCGTAGGATCCTACGCAGTGCCGTAGGGGACCGCACCGCCACTTCCCAGCAAATTAGGGACACTGTTGCTCCTGGGGTATCGGCGAGGACCATTCGCAACCGTCTCCATGAAGCTGGGCTACGGTCCCGCACACCGTTAGGCCGTCTTCCGCTCACGCCCCAACATCGTGCAGCCCGCCTCCAGTGGTGTCGCGACAGGCGTGAATGGAGGGACGAATGGAGACGTGTCGTCTTCAGCGATGAGAGTCGCTTCTGCCTTGGTGCCAATGATGGTCGTATGCGTGTTTGGCGCCGTGCAGGTGAGCGCCACAATCAGGACTGCATACGACCGAGGCACACAGGGCCAACACCCGGCATCATGGTGTGGGGAGCGATCTCCTACACTGGCCGTACACCACTGGTGATCGTCGAGGGGACACTGAATAGTGCACGGTACATCCAAACCGTCATCGAACCCATCGTTCTACCATTCCTAGACCGGCAAGGGAACTTGCTGTTCCAACAGGACAATGCACGTCCGCATGTATCCCGTGCCACCCAACGTGCTCTAGAAGGTGTAAGTCAACTACCCTGGCCAGCAAGATCTCCGGATCTGTCCCCCATTGAGCATGTCTGGGACTGGATGAAGCGTCGTCTCACGCGGTCTGCACGTCCGGCACGAACGCTGGTCCAACTGATGCGCCAGGTGGAAATGGCATGGCAAGCCGTTCCACAGGACTACATCCAGCATCTCTACGATCGTCTCCATGGGAGAATAGCAGCCTGCATTGCTGCGAAAGGTGGATATACACTGTACTAGTGCCGACATTGTGCATGCTCTGTTGCCTGTGTCTATGTGCCTGTGGTTCTGTCAGTGTGATCATGAGATGTATCTGACCCCAGGAATGTGTCAATAATGTTTCCCCTTCCTGGGACAATGAATTCACGGTGTTCTTATTTCAATTTCCAGGAGTGTATATGCGCAGAGCTAGTATTTTGCAATGTTAATTTGGTACTTGAAATCATAGTTTGTTATTGTTGAGTATTTGATAGTACTGTTTGTAATTTCTGTTTGTTGTGGACCTCACGGCCCTCCTCAGCGTAAAGGTACGCACGTGTGGGTCATGTGTGTGTGTGTGTGTGCTTGTATTTGCGCACTCTCTTACTCCGTGTTGAGTAGCCCTTCGGGTTATAGGTATATGGTTTACCCAGTAAAGATACACCTTGATTTTTAAGTCTTATTTGAATTAATACATAATCATTGTTTTAAATGACCTAGTACACTGCTTCGTATTATTGCTAGCAAGGTGAACTTCCAATGTTACCAATGGGTTTTCCCACACTGAAGTTTAATAGCTAAATTTTAAATTTCCCGTTTAAGTATAGCTGAGTACGTTAATTTCTATCAAACGTCTTTGCTGTTTGCTCTTTGATATATGTTGTTAGTTTTTTACCGGCAGCGGTTGACGCGTTCCTGTTCTGCAGAGCAGTGACGAATTTTCCTTCTGTTTCGGCGGCTTTCCCGCCATCGCACGAGGCCTAAGCGTTTGCAGGTCACACGCGGTTCTGCGGTTCTTCAGCTCCAGCCTCAAGTTGAGTAGTTCGTTGTTGTAATTCTTTTGGTATAGTGTTACGGTGGGGGTGTCGCCGGATTGGGAAGTAACTGACTCAATTTTTTGTTATTTAAGGCCCTTGTGGGTGTGCGATTAAGGCTTTGGGCAAACTGAGCTCTTGAGTTTCTTGTTTTCTTAAATCAATTAAGGGTTTTTCATTATCATTATAATTATGTTTTAGGGGCCCGGTAGTTTATTTAAGTCTTAACGTGACTGCCGCGAGGGGTAGCCGCGCGGTCTTGGGCGCCTTGTCATGGTCCGTGCGGACCCCCCCGTCGGAGGTTAGAGTCCTCCGTCGGGCATGGGTGTGTGTGTTGTCCAATAGCGTAAGTTAAGCTAGATTAAGTAGTTGGATTAAGTAGGCTTAGGGACCGATGACCTCAGTAGTTTGGTCCCATAAGACCTTACCACAAATTTCCAAATTTTCTAAACATGATTTATATGGAACAGGCTTGTGAGTAATCAGTAAAGTACTACTGTTGCTTTGGTTTTACATGTGGGTAGCCTTTGTACAGCTTCTCCGTATCTCGTCTATATGACAGCAGAATAACTCGTGGAAATGTATGAATTGTAATGTTTTTTACTTAATATTTGTTGAAGTCATGTTCGAGTCCTGTTGTGGGATTAGCCACAGTTGTGATCTAGATGCAGGGACAGAGTGACGCCGCAGGTTTAATTAATTAACTGTTTATAGTCGGGCCACCATTTTTTTGCATAGTTGACATTTTTTGAATACGTTTTTTTAATTTTATGTGTAATGCTAGTATCCTTGTATTATGTTAATATAATTTAAAAATCATAATTATTTATACGTAGTTCGCAGGAATCTTGGTAATTATCAGTTGACTTAAGATTGAACTGTTATTAAATAAAAAATTCTTGTTTAGGAATGGTAAATGACGCACCAAGTTGCACCACATATTCACGTATTTTCCTTAATCTCAATGCTTCTTCTTGGTCTCATCTCCCCTCCAAAGATATTTCTTTGTATGAAGTAACTTGGTGCAATACTCGTTTAAGATGCATCACCATAATTCTTTTGAAGATCTTGGAATCACAATTAAGTAGGGCGATCGCGCAATAATGTTCAATCCGTGTGCCTCCAGATGGTTTGGGCACCGGAATTACGAGCCCTCCCATGAAAGCCGGCGGAACGGGGACCACTAATGACAACATTTCTTGGTACAGTTCCTTCCACTGCGGGGCCATTACATCCTTAAAGGTCAGGTAGAATTTCAACGGAAAACAATCTCGTCCTGGGGATTTACCAACTACCACCTTGGCAAGGTTGTCAACAACATCATTGTTTGTGACCTCCTCCAAAACTGATGCCGACGCCATATCCTCAATTGTGCCAGTGAGGGTCGGGGGAGTGCTGCCAAGGCCACATCTTCGTGCAGCATCTGCTGATACAGCCGGTGATAGCGGTCAACAATCTCATATACAATAACTGCCTGGGTTGTCACCCTGCTAGCATCAGTGAGACCCAGAGCGTGTACCAATTTTCCTCGTATTAGCGTCGTTTATAATTGCAAGAGGGTAGGTTCTTCTCCGATCCTGTCCTGGTATCTCGTTTACTGCACGACACTTTTAAGCCTGTGGCGAAAATGGTGACAGTTTTTACCTTGGGACAATGGCTCTCCGTCTGTGGATCGGTGGATGGTGGGAGCACCGTAAGTTCTCGGAGAAGCACATAACAGAGGTCCGTCTGTTGTAGGTGCTATAGCAATTTTTCTCTACCGTAACTAACTAGCACACGTCGTAAAGCCGCTTGACACATTCGAGCAATAACTAGGTCGTAGTGCATACCGCAAAATCGACATTCACATGAAGCCCATGTACTCGGTACCATGGGTTCCCTACGTCCTCGATCCTGTAGGAGTGCCACATCCATGTACATTGAAGGTGGGGAGGGGGAGGCAGGAGAAAAGAAAGGAAAGGGAAGGAACTGGAGATAACAGCTACATTGGGACTGTGTGCGGAATCGGTAGCGACAAGTGAAAATGCGTACCAGAGTGGGACTCGAACCCGGGATTTCCTGCTTACTAGTCAATTGTGTAAACCGCCGCGCCATCTGGTCACAGTCTTTATCGCAAATGCACGGACTATCTCGGCACCCTACCTGGCTGGCCCACGTTCCCACCTAACGCCATCTATCAGCAGTCCTCTTTCATATACTCCATGCTCGCTAATTTTAGATTGCCTCTGAAGGTGGTGGATTCATTGCCCATTGAGGCGCATCAAATGTATGAATTATATGAATGTCCGAAACAACAGACACCACGCAGTCATATCATTGATTCGCTTCGCAGCGCAGTGAAGGCAGTGGATTATTGGCTATCTAGATGAATCAGTTGTATAAATTATAAGAACGTCCGAAAGAACAGACACCAGTCATATTACTGATTCGCTTTGATGAGCAATAAATCCACATCATTCATTGCAGATGCACAATATCGTCAGACCTCCAGCGGAAATTTAAAATTAGCGAGAGTGCAGGACATGGGCGGAGTCTGCGATAGTTGGCGCTAGGTGGGAAAGTGAGTCGGCTGGGGAGCGTGCCGATTTAGTCCCTGCATATGCGATAAACACCGTGTCCGGGTGACACAGTAGCTAACGCAACTGTCCAGTGACCAGGAGATCGCAGGTTCACGTCTCGACCTGGCACACATTTTCGCTTGTCGCCACCGATCTCACGTAAGGCCCGATGAAGCAGATACGATAAGTTCCTTCTCATTCCTTTCCTTTCTCCCCCCCTCCACCTTTAGTCTACGTAATATGTATCGCAGCTGCTGATTCGGAGTGGTCTCTTTCCTTTCGGAGATGTCAACGGTCTGCTGTTAGAATAATCATCCGAAGGGCAGAGGAGACGTGGTTGCGGTCGAATCTGCTGGCGGAATGGTGGGTCACGTAAGAAAAGTCTGGGCGATCACAATGTACCAGCAAGATGAAGGTGTTGTACCAAGAGCCACAGTTAGGGGCATGGAATGTAGTTTGGTAGCTGGATTTTCTGAGGCGGCGTATTATTAAACTCTCAGCTGATAATGATGTCATAGCGACCCAACAGTAGAGGCGTAATTTCTTCTGCAAAAAACTGTACTGGTTCCCCCTTACATTTGTCCCAGCAGGGTTATAGACCTTAACAACACGGGTCCCCTGTATATCGAACGCCACCCCAGTGCCGACGGCAAGGACATCACATTGGTTACCTCTGTTCCATCTCTCACAATGAAAGTCGTCCGACTGCCTCCCGCAGCAGTAGGTGTGACGGAAACAATACCAGTAGAAGCCGTAAGGACTCCAGTCCTACTTCTGCAGGAGAGCAACATCCACATTGGTCACCCTAAGCATATCGGGCAGCAAATTATTTTCATACGTATACCGATGAAGTTGAGATTAATGGGGGAAATCTTGTAGGTCTGTAGCTGGTCTGCAGGCACGGGACATTCATAACAGGGGGAAGAGGTTTAATCGCAGCAAGAGGTCAACCACCCCAAGCTGCCACAGCATCGCACGTCACATTCTATCCATCCTCAGCCAAAGATTCAGGGAACTATCATCTTCCGATATCATCGTGTGAGTGGTAACATCTTAAGGGTCGTTTCCAATGGGACGTGGTGGCTGCCGTAATACTTCGCAAGATACAGGGCGTCGATCGTCCCCTTGATCAATGACTGCACTTTCGACAAGAGTTAATCGACGGCTGGCCAGGTGGAAGAACACTTTTCAAAATCCGGTGTGCAGACGTCCTCTGGAAGTTCATTGTGGTGGTGAGAGATCTTATCAGCTCGCGTCATTGTCACGGGCGCACTGGCAGAAATCATCTTTCGCGTATTACGCCTCTTTAGAGAGCGCTGGTTCCGAGACATCGTCTGTGTGTCAGATGTTGGGACTTAATCCAAGCAGAAAGCCGGCTGTGGGCACAGTCATCGTATCCACATCTAAACCGCCATAGCGACGTGTAATCCGATTCTATAGACGGAAAATTGCAGTAAATTAACAGGTTAAGTTGAGAAGACAGAGGAAATGTTGGCGCAAACCTTTGCTGCCACACAGCGTCAGCCTGGCGTCATACTGTACACAGCCAATGTACACACAAGAGGCGGTTCGTGGGCAGTGTGTGCGTGACTCGGGTTCGGTACCAAGCGCGTGACCGCAGAATAAGAGCCTCGTGATATGACCTTTTATGGTAATGTTCAGACCAGGCTATGTAGGTCAGAGGGAATCTTCCAGAAACTTTATGAATGCAAAAAGAGGGTACCCTCCCAAAAACGGGACTCAGTTTGCTAGCCGTCTGTGGCGCTATCCCTGTGTCGGTCGTCGCCAGGCTGCAGAATCTGGTGGATCGTCTGAAGAACAGCAGTATTGAGAGAGCTGCATCACAGGCAGCTGAAAAGTAGAACTGCGTAGGCCGCTTGCAGCAATAAAGGCCTTGAGTTAGAGCAACTGTGTTCAGTAGTGCCAGGAGATTACTTTCATTGAATTTTGCTTATTCGGAATTGCACCTAGTGCCATGTACTCGACGTACGCCTAACGGCATAGGCAACTCCTCAGACACTGAAGCCTCACAGTGTTGCTTATGCACAAGGCGTCGCCTACCCAGACTTTGTCGATCACAACAAGGACGACCGACGACAGGACAAACGCCACCAGAGATCCTTTGTGCCGGGAACCTATTTCCTCAGCCGTGTCGCGTGTGCGGAACTGGATCTTCACGAATTCCTTCGCGCCCTGGCTGTATAGGGTGGTGCAAGCCAACACGTTGGCAGCTCGCTGCACCGAAGCTCTGGGACAATTCATGGGCCAGCTCTTAGCAGCCCATCAGTCAGAGCCCGGTCGGAAGACACCGCAGCGGGACCTACGACTTGCAGCGACATCTCGAGACGTACCTGTCGGCCAACTACGCCGAACGCTCCTCCTCCGTCGTTAGGGATTATCTGTGTCATACTCTTGACATCCCATTACATTTACTCACTGTGTGTTCCAGGCGTATGTCTGTCAGAGATGTTGTATCATTTTTGTTGAGAATAGTTTCTCCTTTGTTATTGAATCTCTCTACTTTGGTCGCCACAATCCTTTGGTTTGGTTTATCTGTGTATTATTATTGCTTATCAAGCATCTCCCAGTGGTGAATATACCACTTAGGACTGAATTTTACTGAGATTTACTCCGACTTCTGTGTCCCTGAAACCCCTATTAACTTGTACGTTCTTTACAGAGCGGAGTCCTGCAAGCTGCCCACATGAAAGTCGCTCATGTCTTGCATCAATCGAGGAAAGCCTTGACAATCAAAATGTGTCGTTCGTACTTCCTCTCAGGACACGAGAAGGGTAGCGAACACATTTTGATGCCAGGTATGCGTTGGGATGTGTTTCAGTAAGAAGAATGCTAACGCCAATCCTTGAACTGTAACAGGTGTCGCCTTTAACTACGTGTTTCATGTACCGTGTGATCGACTCAGGCATACGGCAGTAATGAAGCACCAGATACCGTTAAAGTCCGAACCAGAGGGCATGAATACCAATCAACGGCCGTACCAGATTCCACACGTCCAGCAGGAAGCACTGAGTAAACTGACCGACGGCATTTTAGCGTATGGAATAATATCACGTAGTAAGAGCTCCTCGAACTTTCGATCAGTAATGCTAAGAAAGAAATTAGGTATTGGCGGGCAACCTAAGTGGTAACAGATTACCGAAAGTTAAATGAAATATCTATCAGTATAGTCTGCCTCCTTCCCCACATATACGAAATATTAGATAGGCTAGGGAAAGCAAAATATTTTTCAGCAATGAACTTAGCTGAGGGACACTATCAACTGATGACCCACGGGACGTTTTGAGTACAATAAGATAGCCAAGAAGATGAAATCAGGGCCATCCACATCCCAAGGGTTGATGAACACTGTGTTGACCAGCATATAGGGTAGCCACGTTTTTATCTATTTAGATGGAATTCCGTTCGAGGGTCGTAACGCCCAACTAGAAGCAGCATTCAGATGGTTGAGACACATCAGTCCAAAGCTCCAGATAGATGCGAAGTTTGAGAAAGAAAGTTACGTTTTTGGAGCATGTATTGACGGGCAACGGTATTAAACTGGATCTGTCCAAAGGGAAAGCCATCATGAAATATCTACAACAACAAACAACAACGCAAATGAAAGCATATTTGTGCCTCGTCGGCCACCACGGGCGATTTTTGAACAAGTGCAGCAAAATTGCCAGACCCTTGTATGAAATGCTGAAAAAAGGAGATCCGTATAGCTAGAGAACCAGCGGGTACATATTTCAACAACTGAAACAGAAGATTTTCAATCTACTCACATTAAAATACCTGCACTTTAAACAGGAGTTCGCAATAACCACAGATGCCACTCAGTTCTTTGGTTCAGTTCTTTGTCATGGTCCTCATTACTTAACTGTGGAACAAAATTGCAGCAAAGTGAAGTAGGAAATATTCGCAATAGTGTGGGCCGTGAAGTATTTGTGACCCTCCCTGCGTGGAAGACACTTCAAAATACTGACAGATCACAAGTCACTCACATGGTTATGTAGTATTTTGGATCTGTCCCCCCTGTTTGATGAAATTCATGTTAAAATTAGAGAAATGTGTTTATCAGATTTTATGAAGGGAAGGAAAACGCAATAAAGTGGCAGATGCATTGTCTCGTACTCGGAATGAGTATGCAGTAACAAGTGATGCAGAGAGGAGCAAAAAAGGCAATGCAGTGAGTGGGTAAGATAAAATCGTAAACGCTAGCAACGTAATTGATGCAGTCACCAAGGACACACACCGTGAAGCACCACAGATAATATAAAGAGACAATATGACACTCCAAGTGACATAAGAGCCGCTAGGAGAGCAGTCAAAGAAAACGAGCCATGACGACTTGCAAATTCACGTGTCTCAAATTGGAGGATATGAAGGAAAAGGTAAAATGTACAAAAGAATAAAACAGTATTGCGGTAGGCCGACATAGAGGTTTATTCGTGAGCACGAGAATTGCCAGAAAAATATGAATACTCAAGTTAAAACGAAGCAGGCATTAGAGATAACGCCTACCCCAGAATTCATAATTCTAGAGGTATGGTGTAGGTATAGTTGCACCACTACCACAATCCCAAGCTGGTAACAAGTACAATTTGACTTTGAAAAACTGTAGTCTACTAGTTATCACCATAAAAAAACAGTGCACTGGAAATAACTTAAAGAATTTAAACGGCATTGCTGGGACATGATGTTGACAGAGATCAATCAGAGTGGGACATTTGGGTGCCCTTTGGCACCTTTGTGTCAATACAAACCACACATAGCGCGACAGGGTTTATGTCACCTGAATTATTCGTTAGACGAAAATGCAGTATATCATGCCTGTTGCAAAGAAGCCAGTAATATTTATCTGTAACTACAATGATTACGTCACTGAGATAGGACAGAAAATGTAATTGTTACACGAAGACGCCAGAGCCACCATGCAGGAGAGTACGGGAAGGAACAAACTCCAATATGAGACAACACAAAACCCCAGTAATTTTAGGATGAGCGACTGTATTCTCTTATACGATAAGAGTGTAAGAAGGGGTAGATCGAGAATCTTAGGACCCTATAAGGTAATTGCTATGCCTAGTGTGGTGATTAGGATTAAAAACAGAAATGTCCAAAGGTACATGTAAACCGGTTGAAACAGTTCTTTTAATTACAGATGGCAAGAACTGGAGATGTACGGGGAATGCTTATCATCAGCAAAGTGGTGACCAGCGTAGCTGAATGGACAGAGACACCGTGGGCCATAGGGTTACAACGATTCCAGTCAGCTCCAGGGTTTACTATGTCAATCAATGGACAGATAGTTTACACAGTACTGCTTGGCATTTATTAGATTATTTTAATGTGAAAGAGTTCCACGGTGTATTTAACAAAACGTTCCAAGCCGCGAAACAAGGTACGACTACTTTTTCATTGTGACAATGATAACGTTAAGCGAGCAGTAGGTGGAATTAATCGTTATGTTCAATGTATTAGAAAGAGAATATGGTTATCTACAGTCGTTCGTTTGAGGATCATTTGGAGCATATCCGGCAAGATCTCTTGAGGTTACGGGGAGCCAGTAACTGTTAAACCTAGTAAAATCACGCTACCTAAGCCGGAGGTGTCTTTCTTAGGCCATATTGTGTCGGGTCAGAGTATTCGTGTTGACCAAGAGCGAACGAAAGGCCTGCGGGTATTGCCTGTTCCTATTGATAAGCTGGGAATTGCTTAATTTATAGGTATGGCAAACTACTTTAGGTGCTTTGTTCCTAATTTTGCTCACCCTTAAATCAGTTACGCCGAAAGTGTGTGCGTTTTGAATGGGGACCCGCCCAAGAGGCTTTGAGCACATTGAGACAGCGATAGCTAACCCGCCGGTTCTTGGGGTACCCGAATTTAATAAAAAGTTTATTGTGCACAGTGACGCTGCTAATGCGGGGATTTCTGCTGTTCTCCTCCAGGAACTTGAGGGGCAGAGACAGCCATTAGCTTACCCCTCTCGTCGGTTAATTGATGCCGAGCTTCTCTGTCTGCGAGTGCGAGGCCTTGACCGTTTTATTTGCCTTAGAGAAGACCTGCTTCTACCCTGAACATCTGGTTTTCCAATTGGAAACCGGCAATCAAGCGTTGAGCTGCGTGTTGGCTAGGCCGCATAAAACTGGCCGTATTGCCAGGTGGTCAGTGCGTATTTCGGCATTTCAGTTTGAAGTCAAACATGTCAAGGGCTCTGAAAATGTCCTTGCGGATGTTCTCAGCCGGATGTTTACCGAAGCTACGGTTAGTGAGAGAAGGGAACAGGTGCAACGATACAATCTTAATTGCATGGTGTTGAGTGAAATTCCCCTTTTGTTCTAAGACGTTGCTCAGCATCAGGATCAAGACCCTGTTTGGGCCGGTATTAAGCAACGTGTGCTGGTAGGAGAGCTGTCGGACGAGTATGAGGTCAAGAGGGGTATTCTTTGCAGGAATGTCGTCAATGATAAGCAGTTTAAGATCTGTTTGTCTATACCCTTGGTGCGTCCGATCTTTCGTTATTTTCATGATTCGAAAGTGGGTGGCCATTTAGGGACTTCTAACACTCTCCAAATAATCAAGGGGTATCTTACTTGGCCCTTCATGGACCAGGATGTGAGGCAAATGTATCCCAATTCCGCTTGTATAATGTATCCAAACCCAGCAATTCTCTTCAACAAGGTTGGTTGAGTTCTGAACGAGAATCCTTTCCCATACACAAGCTCTATATTGTTTATTTGGGGCCTTTACCTCGTACTAAAAGAGGGCATCGATATGTACTAGTTGTAATCGATGCGTTCTCTAGATTTACTTGGCTGCTTCAGAGCTGTAACGTTACCGCTACCAGCACCATTAATCATTCAATTAGTATCTTCAAATGTTTTTGGACCACCCAAATAGTTAGTTAGCAATAACGCTCCTGCGTTTCTCTGGGGCCCTTTCAAGGCCTTCTGCCGGCCGCGGTGGCCGTGCGGTTCTGGGCGCTGCAGTCCGGAACCGTAGGACTGCTACGGTCGCAGGTTCGAATACTGCCTCGGGCATGGATGTGTGTGATGTCCTTAGGTTAGTTAGGTTTAAGTAGTTCTAAGTTCTAGGGGACTGATGACCTGAGATGGTTAAGTCCCATAGTGCTCAGAGCCAAGGCCTTCTGTCACCACCACTCCGTATTATCCCCTGGGGTCCTTTGCAGAGACAGTTAATCGGAATCTTAAGTTCACGTTGATTATTTATCATGAGAAAACCCTTAGTAAATGTGACTCCAGTCTTCCCTGGCTTATTTTTGCCTTTAATACCGCCAGTCATGAAGCCTTGCGAGCTACGCCCGCCTCCTTGATCTTTTTTTTTTTTTCAGTTAAATCCCCTCTTTCGAACTTGTGGGAAATTCAAGATCTTATTCCAGCCGACGTTAATCCGCTTGTTATCAAGGAAAATTGGAACCGGGCCAGGCGTAGTATACTCAGAGCTCTTTCTCTGTTACTCTGCATTTGGTTTCTCGCCGTTATTGCGGTTATGCTATGGTTCTTCCTATTTATAGGTGTGGCATCAGCGGTGTGTATCTATATTTCAACAGTATACCGTCTTTGGTCTGGTGCTTATAGTTCCGGCTTGGCGGTGTTCAGCCAGTCGGTCGGTTGGAGCAGAGCAGCAAGCAAGTCTCCGGGCGGCGCAGTCGGCCAGGCCAGCTGGCGGTCTCTACAGAGAGTCCGACCGTGTTGGAGCTGTTCTGAGTGTTGCGAGGGTCGTGGCTCACCGGCCCAGGAAATGAAAGTTGAGCGGTGATTTAATTACGGAAGTCAGGTCTGTTCACGTTGTCCGTTGGTTGGTGGATCGCTATTGGTGGTATTCCTGCGAGCAACAGCAAGTGTCCGAGTTGGTGAAGATTTAGCCACCGTGTGGTGGAATTAACTGTATTTGTCGATTTGAAATTCAAGGAGACTAGCGGAATTTTCTGCCTTGTGGCCGTTAGTGTTCCGGTTACCTGCCCTGGTCGCTGACGTAAATTCAGGCAGTGTCCTTTCCTCACCTGTTGTAGCTGTCCATCATGGTGTTGGTTTTGACAGCTCAATGTATATTTGGTTGTGGGCGGCTGTGTCTGTAATGTTTTGGCTTTGGAATCCTCGTAGACTGGTCTGTGGTTAGCAAATCGTCTTGTCGGTGGGTCCCTGACTGTCTCTTGATTGGTTGCCGGCGGATCGAGTATAGTTGGGACGACTCCTTGTCTCACCTAAGCGAACGTTAAGATTTCAAGGGGAGACTGAGCCCCCTGGAAACTTCTGAGCACCGTTGCCTACCTGCCCTTCTTATTGGCGTTTAATTGTGTATTTTTAATGGCTCACAGATAATAGCAGATATTCCAGTAATGTTATCTATAGCCCATGTAACTTGCCAGACGGATGACTTCAAAAACGCGGCACGTAAGACTGAGGAACTACGAGGGGAAATAGAAAATCAACAAAGGACGACCTTCAAAGGAGGTCGATGAGTGAGTATCCACATTGGAATAGTCATGATCCGCGATTTTATGTGTGGTGTCACCGCCAGACACCATACTTGCTAGGTGGTAGCCTTTAAATCGGCCGCGGTCCATTAGTATACGCCGGACCCCGGTGTCGCCACTGTCAGTGATCGCAGACCGAGCGCCACCACACGGCAGGTCTAGAGAGACGTACTAGCACTCGCCCCAGTTGTACAGCCGACGTTCATAGCAATGGTTCACTGACAAATACGCTCTCATTTGCCGAAACGATAGTTAGCATAGCCTTTAGCTACATTTGCTACGACCTAGCAAGGCGCCGTATTCAATTGATATTGAGATTCTATTAATGTACACTCCTGGAAATTGAAATAAGAACACCGTGAATTCATTGTCCCAGGAAGGGGAAACTTTATTGACACATTCCTGGGGTCAGATACATCACATGATCACACTGACAGAACCACAGGCACATAGACACAGGCAACAGAGCATGCACAATGTCGGCACTAGTACAGTGTATATCCACCTTTCGCAGCAATGCAGGCTGCTATTCTCCCATGGAGACGATCGTAGAGATGCTGGATGTAGTCCTGTGGAACGGCTTGCCATGCCATTTCCACCTGGCGCCTCAGTTGGACCAGCGTTCGTGCTGGACGTGCAGACCGCGTGAGACGACGCTTCATCCAGTCCCAAACATGCTCAATGGGCGACAGATCCGGAGATCTTGCTGGCCAGGGTAGTTGACTTACACCTTCTAGAGCACGTTGGGTGGCACGGGATACATGCGGACGTGCATTGTCCTGTTGGAACAGCACGTTCCCTTGCCGGTCTAGGAATGGTAGAACGATGGGTTCGATGACGGTTTGGATGTACCGTGCACTATTCAGTGTCCCCTCGACGATCACCAGTGGTGTACGGCCAGTGTAGCAGATCGCTCCCCACACCACGATGCCGGGTGTTGGCCCTGTGTGCCTCGGTCGTATGCAGTCCTGATTGTGGCGCTCACCTGCACGGCGCCAAACACGCATACGACCATCATTGGCACCAAGGCAGAAGCGACTCTCATCGCTGAAGACGACACGTCTCCATTCGTCCCTCCATTCACGCCTGTCGCGACACCACTGGAGGCGGGCTGCACGATGTTGGGGCGTGAGCGGAAGACGGCCTAACGGTGTGCGGGACCGTAGCCCAGCTTCATGGAGGCGGTTGCGAATGGTCCTCGCCGATACCCCAGGAGCAACAGTGTCCCTAATTTGCTGGGAAGTGGCGGTGCGGTCCCCTACGGCACTGCGTAGGATCCTACAGTCTTGGCGTGCATCCGTGCGTCGCTGCGGTCCGGTCCCAGGTCGACGGGCACGTGCACCTTCCGCCGACCACTGGCGACAACATCGATGTACTGTGGAGACCTCACGCCCCACGTGTTGAGCAATTCGGCGGTACGTGCACCCGGCCTCCCGCATGCCCACTATACGCCCTCGCTCAAAGTCCGTCAACTGCACATACGGTTCACGTCCACGCTGTCGCGGCATGCTACCAGTGTTAAAGACTGCGATGGAGCTCTGTATGCCACGACAAACTGGCTGACACTGACGGTGGCGGTGTACAAATGCTGCGCAGCTAGCGCTATTCGACGGCCAACACCGCGGTTCCTGGTGTGTCCGCTGTGCCGTGCGTGTGATCATTGCTTGTACAGCCCTCTCGCAGTGTCCGGAGCAAGTATGGTGGGTCTGACACACCGGTGTCAATGTGTTCTTTTTTGAATTTCCAGGAGTGTATCATCAAGAGCGATGTTCTACAAATGTGGATTAAAGTTGTTGTGTCGATTCCCTAAGGTCTCGACACAATGAGTGGCTAGGTGCACGCGAAACTAACGCAGACGGGCGTAAATTCTGAAACAGGAGACTGGATGAAAAACTATAAAGAAAAGAACGTATTGGGTAGATTACTTAACTTTTAATGATGTTCTTCTTGTTGAAATACATCTCTTGCATAGTAGTAAGCAATTAGCAATGATACACATGGCGCCGATGGACTAGCTGAAGGCTATTTAATCTGTCTCTCGGCAAATGAGAGGAAGACGTGATACGTCTTGTCGCAAGCTATGTCGTCCGTACAACTGGGGCGAGGTCAAGTCCGTGTCTTGTGACCTGCCCTGTGGTGGCGCTACGTTTGCGAATACACAGTGGCGACACGCGGGTCCGACATGTACTACAGGACCGCGGCCGATTTAAGTTACCACCTAGCAAGTGTGGTGTCTAGCGGTGACACCACATTCCTCCCCCGCAAATCGGCGAACGGTCGTGAGATAAGGCTTCCGCCCGCCGTGGGGAGGACCCCATGTTGACGTATGCGATGAGGTGGGGAGCCTAACAACAGGCGAGGCTGTGCCACCCGCACCCGGCCATTCGGTCCGAGGGGAGCTAGGAAACGCCTGCAAACCTAGTCCAGGGTGCACGTCAACATGAGGTGTATGCGCACGTAATGAGACAGAAGGGTCGACCTCCATGTGGTCGGAGCACCCGACGGGCGAAGACGACATCTGGTCCGGAGCGGGCAAGAGGTCCATGGCGGAGGACGGCTGGTCACGGGAAGCAAGCGGCGGCGCGTGACCCAGGGAGGCGCGAGGCGGCTGCAGCGAAGCGTCCGCTGCTGGCGGCGCCGGCGGCGGCTGCGGCGGCGCGACGCCATGAAGCAAAATGGAAGGCAGCGCCGGTAACACCTGGGGATGAGGCGAGCCAGTAGATGGGTCCCCAGGGCGCTGACCTGACGGCTCCGTCGCTGAAAGCAGACGGGGAGCGGCAGAACCCAGGCGACGACAGAGGCGCAGCTGATTGAGATGCCGACGCACCTCACCAGAGGCCCCCAAAACCAAATACATCGCGCGGCCGAGGCAGCGAAGAATGCGCCCTGCGAGCCAACGCTGTGAACCGCGATAGTTGCGATAATAGACAACGTCGCCAGGAGCAAAAGCAGGAGTCTGCCGCTGCACAGGAACCTGATGTGGCGGATGCAGCAAAGACATCAGAGTTCGATGAGGACGACCATGGAGCAACTCAGCCGGCGAGCGACCATCGCGAGGCTGAGAGCGATATGAGGACAAAAAGAGCAACAAAGCGTCCTCCCGAGAATGCGACTCTTTCAACTTCAACATCTGTGACTTGAAAGTCCGGACCAATCGTTCAGCGGCACCGTTTGACTGAGGCGAAAACGGCGCGGATGTCAGATGTTGAATACCATTGGCCTGGCAGAATGACTGAAATTCTGCGGACATGAATTGTGGGCCATTGTCGGAAACAATAGTCTGCGGAAGACCTTCAAGGCAAAAGACAGCAGACAAGGCTTGGATGGTGGCAGAAGACGTCGTGGAAGACATCCGGACAACAAAAGGAAAATTACTGAAAGCATCGACCACAACCAACCATCGAGCATTCCAGAATGGACCAGCAAAATCGATGTGCAAGCGTTGCCAAGGGGAAGTGGCTTTCGGCCATGCAAAGAATTTCCGCGGCGGTGCGGATTGTTGTTCTGCACACGCCACGCAAGAGGAGCACATATTCGTAATCGCAGCATCGATTCCGAACCAAGTACAGTGCTGTCGAGCAAGTTGTTTCGTTCGCACTATACCCCAATGTCCTTGGTGAAGAAGCCGTAAGACAGAGGACTGTAACGAACGTGGGACTACGACTCGGGATTGATCATTATCGGAACGCAACAACAAAACACCACGTCGGACAAAAAGTCTCTCCTTGTGAGCAAAAAAACGGCGAACCAAAGGATCCTCGATCCGTGACTTTGACAAGGGCCATTGCGTAGCAACAAAACGCAAAACGGTAGCAAGGACAGGGTCAGCAGCTGTGGCTGTAGCTACACGACGAAAATCAATCGGAAACGATGCGACCACGTCATCGGCTTCCGAATCAATGAACATGCAAGCAAGTTCGGAAGAATCGAATGCTTTATCCTCAGCAACAGGCAAACGGGACAACGCATCAGCGTTTCCGTGCTTAGCAGTGGACCGATACAAGATATCGTAGCGGTACTGCGAGAGAAAAAGTGACCAGCGAATGAATTTCTGCGCTGTACGTGGAGGTACAGGCTTGTTCGGATGAAAAAGCGATGTCAAAGGCTTGTGGTCCGTGATGATGGTAAAGTGACGACCATACAAGAAATCGTGAAACTTTGTTACACCAAACACAAGAGCCAAAGCTTCCTTCTCTATTTGTGAATAATTTCTTTGCGCAGAGGAGAGCAATTTGGACGCAAAGGCAATAGGGCGATCATGCGAGCCATCTTTGTGCGCAAGCACAGCACCGATCCCGAAATCCGATGCATCTACCATCAACAAAAGGGGTTTTCGGGGATCGAATGGCGTAAGGCAAGTATTTGAAAGTAACGCCGATTTCAACAGGCGAAAGGCGCGTTCGCATTCCGTCGTCCAGACGAACGGAACACCTTTACGGCGTAAGCGATGAAGCGGAGCTGAAATGGAAGAAGCATTGCGCACAAATCGGTGATAATAATTTACCTTACCCAGCACACTCTGTAGCTGTTTTAAGTTCTGCGGTGACGGCAAGTCCTGAATGGCACGAAGGTGCTCTGGACTCGGATGTATACCTTGGGCATTTATGACATGCCCCAGGTACGGTAAGTCACGAGCAAAAAACACACATTTGTCCTTCCTCAAGCGAAGACCATGCTGACGCAAGACCTGAAATAAGGTCCGGAGATTCTGCAAATGTTCGGCTTCTGTCTTTCCTGAGATCACAATATCGTCCAGATAGTTCGCAGCAGTAGGGACCGACGCACAAATAGTTTGTAAATATTGCTGAAATAAAGCAGGGGCGGATGCACACCCGAATGGCAGTCTTTTGAAGCGATACAAGCCAAGATGCGTGTTAACCACTAAGACGCGCTGGGATTCTTCGTCCACAGGTATTTGCAAGTACGCATCTGCTAGGTCCAATTTTGAAAAATATTTTCCCGGGCACAGTTTGTCAAAAAGATCTTCCGGGCGGGGCAAAGGAAAAGTAGCAGTCACAAGTTGTGGATTCACAGTTGCCTTGAAGTCCACACAAAGTCTCAGTTTACCGGAAGGTTTTGGCAAAATTACTAAGGGTGAGGCCCAGAGAGAAGCCTGCACACGTTCAATTACACCTTGAGATTCTAAATCGGCTAATGTTCTTGCGACCTCATCACGCAATGCGTGGGGAACATTGCGCGCTCTGAAAAATTTCGGTTGCGCGTTGTCTTTCAATTCCAAATGCGCTTCATAGTTCTTAGCGCAACCAAGGCCCGGTGCAAAAATGTCTGCAAATTCGTCACAAAGACTAGAAACGCTGGCGGAAGGCACAGTCTGATTCACAGATAGGACCTGATTTACAATAGACAATTTAAACAATTGAAACAAATCTAAGCCAAACAAGTTCACTGCACTAGAGGAACGAAGAACATAAAATGACACAAGTTTTGTCTGTCCCTTGTATGTTGCAAGAAGGCTGCACTGTCCTAACACAGGTATATGCTGTCCTGAGTAACTAGTTAACTTAACATTTGCGGCACGCAATGGCGGTTGGCCCAGTTGTTTGTACGTGTCGTGATTAAACAATGAAACTGCAGCTCCGGTATCGAGCTGGAAAGGTATCACTTTGCCTGCAAAGTCTAGGTCCACAAAAAGTTTATTGTCTTGTTGACGACAAGAGCGACTGTCTCGTGCAATTTGAACTGATACAGGTCCAGAAGCACTTGCAACTTTACGGGATTTCCGGCGACGTCGACGCACACTTTGGGTGGGACGAACACAGTCACTGTTAGCTAAAGTGTCACTGGACGGGTGGGAATGAACTACATGAATGTCCATGGGCGAAGGTCCACGAGCCTGATTGTCCTGAGTGCGATTCCGGCGCGAAGCAAAGGGCCTGGAATTTGTGTGATTGTCTGATCTTAACTTTTTCTGGCAAACACTTTGTACATGTCCTTTCTTTTGACAGTAAAAGCAAATAGCTTGGCGTGACGGGCAATTTTCACGCGAATGTCTAGTGGCACACCGCGGGCAAGATTTCACTGCATTTTCTTGCTGACGCGGCGCACGTGGTTGCAAGCGAGGCGGCCGCTGCGAAGTCGGGCGCGAGGGCTGCGTAGCGTCCCGTGCAGCGGGCCCGGCGGGCCGATTAACGTGACACACTGCTGGCGAAGTTTCAAATGATTCCTGAGCAAAGTCAAGTGTGTCTTGCCTGTCCAATATGTCTATCACTTGTTGCAGGGAGGGATTAACTAGTTTCAAAATCTGTTCCCTTATGCGAACATCAGAAACGTTCTGTGCAATTGCATCACGCACCATAGTATCTGAATATGGGAGGCCACATTCACAGGCAAACGCGCAGTCTCTAGTAAGTCCTTGCAAAGTTGCTACCCACTCCCTATTAGTCTGACCGGCCGTACGTTTTGTACGAAAAAACGTATACCGTTTTGCAACAACATTAACTGTTTCTTTGAAATAGGCATCTAAAGCCGACAAAATTTCCTCGTAGGTCAGAGTTGCTACGTCGCGTCGGGGAAACAATTTCACTAGCACACGGTAGGTAGACACACCGACACAAGAAAGCAAAAACGGCTGCCGCTCTTTACCTTGAATTCCATAAGCTGTGAGGTGGAACCGGAACTGATCGGCCCACTCAGTCCAGCTTTCAGTTGTGGCCTCGAAGGGCCTAAATGGCGGTGCGACAGCGTTGTGTGGCTGCGGTAGCGAAGAAGCGGCTGCCGCCGCATCGGTTTGCAGCGCACGTTGACCCTGGACGAGCTGTCCAAGGGCTTCCAATAACGCCTGCGTCTGCTGATTCTGCTAATCCAATGTGCTGTGCACGCGTGGGTTCGAATCCCATCCTCGTCGCCAAAATATTGTTGTGTCGATTCCCTAAGGTCTCGACACAATGAGTGGCTAGGTGCACGCGAAACTAACGCAGACGGGCGTAAATTCTGAAACAGGAGACTGGATGAAAAACTATAAAGAAAAGAACGTATTGGGTAGATTACTTAACTTTTAATGATGTTCTTCTTGTTGAAATACATCTCTTGCATAGTAGTAAGCAATTAGCAATGATACACATGGCGCCTTGCTAGGTAGTAGCGATGGACTAGCTGAAGGCTATTTAATCTGTCTCTCGGCAAATGAGAGGAAGACGTGATACGTCTTGTCGCAAGCTATGTCGTCCGTACAACTGGGGCGAGGTCAAGTCCGTGTCTTGTGACCTGCCCTGTGGTGGCGCTACGTTTGCGAATACACAGTGGCGACACGCGGGTCCGACATGTACTACAGGACCGCGGCCGATTTAAGTTACCACCTAGCAAGTGTGGTGTCTAGCGGTGACACCACAAAAGTTAATTATTCCAGAAGCTACGTACTTTATAGCATTCATTACGTATCCTGTTTCAGACCTCACGCCAGCCTGCGTGAGTTTAAGCGCGTGCCTTTCGGCTTCCTCTCATTGTGTCTAGGCTGTCTTGTCTAGACACAACATATTTGGCGATGAGTCTCAAAAGAGGATTTAGCGTTTGTATTGCCCTAATTTACTTGTGTCATGGCTTCGCCACAATCTCCAGATGTACTGTCCGAATTTTATCGCTTGCAGAATCAGCAGACGCAGGCGTTATTGGATGCCCTTGGACAGCTCGTCCAGGGTCAACGTGCAATGCAAAACGATGCGGCAGCGGCCGCTCCACCGCTACCGCAGCCACAACACGCAGTTGCACCACCTTTTCGTCAATTTGATGCGGCAATGGAAAGCTGGACGGACTGGTCACACCAATTTGGATTCCATCTCCCCGCCTACAGAATTCAAGGTAATGAGCGGCAGCCTCACTTATTAGCGTGTGTCGGCGTCCAGACGTACAGAGTGATAGTGAAATTGTTTCCCCGACGCGACGTAGCAACTCTGTCCTACGACGAAATTATGTCGGCATTAGATGCATATTTCAAGGAATCAGTCAATGTAGTTGCAAAAAGGTATACGTTCTTTCGTAGAAAACGTATGGCCGGTCAAACTAATAGGGAGTGGGTTGCAACTTTGCAAGGCCTTACTAGGGATTCTGCTTTTGAGTGTGAATGTGGACTCCCTTATTCAGATACAATGGTACGTGATGCTATTGCACAGAACGTTTCTGATGTTCGTATCCGGGAGCAAATTTTGAAACTAGTCAATCCCTCCCTTCAACAAGTGATGGACATATTGGATAGGCAAGACTTGCTCAGGAATCATTTGAAACTTCGCCAGCTGTGTGTCACGTTAACCGGCCCGCTGGGCGTGCTGCACGGAACGGTAAACAGCCCTCGCGCCCGTCCGCGCAGTTACGTGTGCCGCGCAAGCACACAAATCCAGTGAAATCATGCCCGCGGTGTGCTACTAGACATTCGCATGAAAATTGCCCGTCACGCCAAGCTATTTGCTTCTTCTGTAATAAAAAAGGACAGGTTCAGAGTGTTTGCCAGAAAAAGCTCAGAACGGACACTCACAAACATTCCAGGCCCTTTGCTTCGCGCCGGAATCGAACCAAGAATACTCAGGCGCGTGAACTTTCGCCCATGGATATTCATGTAGTTAATTCCACTCCGCCCAGTGCCACTCTCTCTAAAAGTGACTGTGTGCGTCCCACAAAAAGTGTGCGTCGACGTCGCCGGAATTCACGTCAATTAGCAAGTGATTCTGTACCAGTGTCTGTTCACATTGCACGAGACAGTCGCTCTTATCGTCAGCAGGACAATAAACTTTTTGTAGACTTGGACATTCATGGCAATGTGATCCCATTCCAGCTCGATACCGGAGCTGCAGTTTCACTAATCAATCACGACACGTACAAACAACTGGGCACACCTCCGTTGCGTGCCACAAATGTTACGTTACATAGTTATTCAGGTCAGAATATCCCTGTGTTAGGACAGTGCAGCCTTCTTGCAACGTACAAGGGACAAACAAAACTTGTGTCATTTTACGTTCTTCGTTCTTCTTCTGCAGTGAACTTGTTTGATTTATATTTATTTCAGTTGTTTAACTTGTGTATAGCAAATCAGGTCCTCTCAGTGAACCAGACTGTGCCTTCAGCCAGTGTTTCTCGTCAATGTGAAGAATTTGCAGACATTTTTGCACCGGGCATTGGTTGCGCTAAGAACTATAAAGCACATTCGGAACTGAAAGAACACGCGCAACCGAAATTTTTCAGAGCACGCAATGGTCCCCACGCATTGCGTGATGACGTCGCAAGGACATTAAATGATTTGGAATCACAAGGTGTGGTTGAACGTGTGCCGGCTTCTCTCTGGGCCTCACCCTTAGTAATTTTGCCAAAACCTTCCGGAAAATTGAGACTTTGTGTCGACTTCAAGGCAACAGTGAATCCACAACTAGTGATTGCAACTTTTCCTTTACCCCGCCCGGAAGATCTTTTTGACAAACTGTGCCCGGGTAAATATTTTTCGAAGATGGACCTAGCAGATGCGTACTTGCAAATACCAGTGGACGACGAATCCCAGCGCGTCTTGGTGGTTAACACGCATCTTGGTTTGTACCGACTCAAAAGACTGCCATTCGGGTGTGCATCCGCCCCTGCATTGTTTCACCAATATCTGCAAACTGTTTGTGCGTCGGTCCCTACTGCAGCAAACTGTCTGGACGATATTGTGATCTCCGGAAAGACGGAAGAAGAACATTTAGCCAATCTCAGAACATTATTTCAGGTCTTGCGACAAAATGGTCTTCGCTTGCGGAAGGACAAATGTGTGTTTTTTGCTCGCGACTTACCCTATCTGGGACATGTAATCAAAGCCCAAGGCATACATCCTAGTCCAGAGCACCTCCGTGCCATACAAGACTTGCCTTCGCCGCAGAATTTGAAGCAGCTACAGAGTGTGTTGGGAAAAATTAATTACTATCATCGTTATGTTCCCCATGCCTCTTCTATTTCAGCTCCATTTCATTGCTTACGCCGTAAAGGTGTTCCGTTCATCTGCACGACGGAATGCGAACGCCCCTTTCGCCAGTTGAAATCGGCGTTGCTTTCGAATACTTGCCTTACGCCATTCGATCCCCAGAAACCCCTTTTGTTGATGGTAGATGCATCGGATTTCGGGATCAGTGCTGTGCTTGCGCACAAAGATGGATCGCATGATCGCCCTATTGCCTTTGCGTTCAAATTGCTCTCGTCTGCGCAAAGAAATTATTCACAGATCGAGAAAGAAGCTTTGGCTCTCGTATTTGGTGTTACTAAGTTTCACGATTTCTTGTATGTTCGTCACTTTACCATCATCACAGACCACAAACCTTTGACATCGCTTTTTCATCCGACAAAGCCTGTATCTCCACGTACAGCGCAGAAATTCATTCGCTGGTCTATTGTCCTCTCGCAGTACCGCTACGATATCTTGTATCGGTCCACTGCTAAGCACGGAAACGCCGATGCGTTGTCCCATTTGCCTGTTGCTGAGGATAGAGCATTCGATTCTTCCGAACTTGCTTGCATGTTCATTGATTCGGAAACCGATGACGTTGTCGAATCGTTTCCGATTGATTTTCGTCGTGTAGCTACAGCCACAGTTGCTGATCCTGTCCTTGCTACCGTTTTGCGTTTTGTTGCTACGCAATGGCCCTTGTCAAAGTCACGGATCGAGGATCCGTTGGTTCGCCGATTGTTTGCTCACAAGGAGAGACTTTTTGTTCGACGTGGTGTTTTGCTGTTGCGTTCTGATAATGATCAGTCCAGGGTCGTGGTCCCACGTTCGTTACAGTCTGTCTTACGGCTTCTCCACCAAGGACATTGGGGTATAGTGCGCACGAAACAACTTGCTCGTCAGCACTGTACTTGGTTCGGAATCGATGCTGCGATTACGACTATGTGCTCTTCTTGCATGGCGTGTGCCGAACAACAATCCGCACCACCGCGGAAATTCTTTGCATGGCCGAAAGCCACTTCCCCTTGGCAACGCTTGCACATAGATTTTGCTGGTCCATTTTGGAATGCTCGATGGTTGGTTGTTGTCGATTCCTTCAGTAATTTTCCTTTCGTTGTCAGGATGTCTTCCACGACGTCATCTGCAACCATCCAAGCGTTATCTGCTATCTTTTGCATTGAAGGTCTTCCACAGACTATTATTTCCGACAATGGCCCACAATTCATGTCCGCAGAATTTCAGTCATTCTGCAAGGCCAATGGTATTCAACATCTGACATCCACGCCGTTTTCGCCTCAGTCAAACGGTGCCGCTGAACGATTGGTCCGGACTTTCAAGTCACAGATGTTGAAGTTGAAAGAGTCGCATTCTCGGGAGGACGCATTATTGCTCTTTTTGTCCTCGTATCGCTCTCAGCCCCGAGATGGTCGCTCGCCGGCTGAGTTGCTCCACGGTCGTCCTCATCGAACCTTGATGTCTTTGCTGCATCCGCCGCATCAGGTTCCTGTGCAGCGGCAGCCACCTGTTTTTGCTCCAGGCGACGTTGTATATTATCGCAACTATCGAGGTTCACGGCGTTGGCTCGCAGGGCGCATTCTTCGCTGCCTCGGCCGCGCTATGTATCTGGTTTTGGGGGCCTCTGGTGAGGTGCGTCGGCATCTCAATCAGCTGCGCCTCTGTCGTCGCACGGGTTCTGCCGCTCCCCGTCTGCTTTCAGCGACGGTGCCGTCCGGTCAGCGCCCTGGGGACCCATCTACTGGCTCGCCTCATCCCCAGGTATTGCCGACGCTGCCTTCCATATTGCCCCATGGCGACGCGCCGCCGCCGCCGCAGCCTGTTCTCCCGCCGGCGCCGCCCACAGTGGACGCTTCGCTGCAGCCGCCAAGCGCCTCCCTGGGTCACGCGCCGCCGATCGCTTCCCGTGACCAGCTGTCCTCCGACATGGACCTCTTGCCCGCTCCGGACCAGATGTCGTCTTCGCCCGTCGGGTACCCCGACGCGATGAAGGTCGAATCTTCGATCCCTCCTGTCTCTTTACGGGCGCATACACCGCATGTTGGCGTGCACCCTGGACTAGGTTTTCAGGCGTTTCCTAGCTCCCCTCGGACTGAATGGCCGGGTGCGGGTGGCACAGCCTCGCCTGTTGTTAGGCTCCCCACCTCGTCGCATACGTCAACATGGGGTCCTCCCCACGGCGGGCGGAAGCCTTATAACACAACCGTACGCCGATTTGCGGGGGAGGAATGTGGTGTCACCGCCAGACACCACACTTGCTAGGTGGTAGCCTTTAAATCGGCCGCGGTCCATTAGTATACGCCGGACCCGGGTGTCGCCACTGTCAGTGGTCGCAGACCGAGCGCCACCACACGGCAGGTCTAGAGAGACGTACTAACACTCGCCCCAGTTGTACAGCAATGGTTCACTGACAAATACGCTCTCATTTGCCGAGACAGTAGTTAGCATAGCCTTCAGCTACATTTGCTACGACCTAGCAAGGCGCCGTATTCAATTGATATTGAGATTCTATTAATGTATTATCAGGAGCGATGTTCTACAAATGTGGATTAAAGTTGTTAAGTATTCCAGAAGCTACGTACTTTTCTTTATAGCATTCATTACGTATCCTGTTTCAGACCTCACGCCAGCCTGCGTGAGTTTAAGCGCGTGCCTTTCGGCTTCCTCTCATTGTGTCTAGGCTGTCTTATCTAGACACAACATTATGTATAATAGTAATTTTGTGTTGATTATGTGTTTATTGCAAAGGTCGTCGAAAATGTGGTATAAAATGTTGCAGATGCTGAGTACAGACTGTTGTGCTCGAATTTGTGTAACCAATAATGCTGTGAATGACCTTACTCCAAGGACACTTCTGAGCTATACCACAGCTCGTCAAACTGATGTAAACGATAAAGAAAGAGAGTTGGGCTCTTACTAACTGAGGTCAATAAAGTATTCCTCTTTAGCGGACCACAGATTACGCAGTGGTACCGGTCTGCCGCCAAGGAGAACTAGGGACACCGAATGCTTCTTCCCAATACCACATTCCCCTCAAATATGCTCTGATAAACGATAAATTTCCAGAAATGGCTGGAAAAAGATACCAGTCATAGTATTGTGTGTTGCGGTAGATGTAAATATGTAAACATGAGGGTAATGTTGTATAATTTTGCTGAACACGAGGAAAGATAACAGTTATAATTTTGTGAGTTGTATGTAAAACGGTAAAAATGAGTGTAATATTGTATAATTCTACAGTCAAGACCGATGTCACCGGTAAAACGTAGTTGTGGTTAGAAGCAACTATGTAACTGAATGAAATAAACGCGAATACTGATCCAAAGGCGCTTATGAAGAGGTAATAAGAACATTTTACAGTCTCTGAGGACAGAGTCTACCAAACATTCTAGGGGGGTGGCAGGCGTCGTTTTCATTTTCCTAGAGGGAGGATTGGGTTGAACTAACAATTCAGTAAGTTCTGCCGTGGGAAGGCTGAGGAAGCGCTGACGTAATCGTTCTTTCACACAGGATCAATCAGCTACCATACTGCACACAGGCAAAGTATTCAAAAGAGGCGGACAATGGCCAGAAAGCGCGTGACTCGGGTCCTGAACCAAGTGCATGCCTGCAGTGTAAGTGTCTCGTGATTTGACCTAACATGGTAACGTTCACACAGGGGTGGCTATGTACGTGGGATACAGTGTTCCAGATACTTGAGGAACACTATGAAGAGGGTACAGACACTAAAATGGGACACACAGTCTGGTAATCGTCTGTGGCGCTATCCCTGTGTCGGTCACCGCCACGCGGCAGGCTTATAATATCTTGGGGACTGTCTGATATACCGAGAGCGCAGGCACCTGACTCTTAGAGCTGCGTAGGCGACATATAGTAATAATAGGCCTTGAGTTAGAGCAGCACTGTTCAGCAGTGCCAGCAGATGACTTCCATTGAATTTTGGTTATTCGGAGTTTCCCTTAGCCCCGAGTTTCCTTCAGAGTTATGCCGAGTTCCATGTCCCTTAAGCCCCCAGTAGCTTTTGGTTCTTTACAGGGTCGAGTCCTTTGAGGTGTTCACTCGAAAGTCACTCTTCCATTGCATCAATCGAGTTCAGCGCTTCTCAGCCAAAACGTGTTCTTCTTAATCCCTCTTGGTACGTGATAATGGCGCTTCTCTTCACTTTCTAGAATCGGCGGAGCGTGGCGGGGAACAGTGTTAGGAGTCGGTTGCCTCTCGTCGTCCCGTCTGGACGTCAATGGTTGCGAAAGATCGTGTACGTGGTCAGGGCCATACATCTGACTGGGGTCTGTCTGGAGTGCAGCTGCATATGTCAGAGGTAAAGACGTCGGTGTAAGGCATCAGATCCTCTTGTTGGAACTGGCCAATCCGTCACTGCAGGCACTCTGTGGGAACGTGGTCTTTTTTTCAGCAACCTCAGCAGGTCTTTGTCTGGCAGCAATATATGATGATTTATCTGCATCCCCACGGAACATGCTTACTCGATTCAGTGGGCACCTGTACCACTACATTCAACAGGGTAAATGCTAAATTCCTTAGGGCCTCAGTGCAGCCACCACACCACATCGTCCGCCGGCGTTCGAACGTGAGTTCGAATATGCGGATCGTCCTGAGTACGCGATTCACATGATCCACAGTCACCAGACCAATGTTGCCGATCGAATGTCGGAACCAGAGCCCGTTTCTCGTCTTCTCTAAAACTGCGTCGCTTGCTGAATTAGCTACCAATTTAACGTAAACCATGCTACTCATAATTGAGAGGAGGATTGCAACAAGATCAGTACAAGAGATCTGAATCAATGCGCGTTCAACAGTTCTAACATTGTCTCCTGAACGTGATCTTTTCCGGTCGGAGTGGCCGTGCGGTTCTAGGCGCTACAGTCTGGAGCCGAGCGACCGCTACGGTCGCAGGTTCGAATCCTGCCTCGGGCATGGATGTGTGCGATGACCTCAGAAGTTAAGTCGCATAGTGCTCAGAGCCATTTGAACCATTTGAACATGATCTTTGGCAGGAAAAGTTCGTGGCAGTTTTGACGCGAGCACCGTCGTGGCCGTTTTCCGGGAGAGGCAGTGAGTGAAGGAACGCTGACAGTACAGGTCTGTGGGGTAACGGACCACCCGAGTACTTCCAAGATTGTCTGCCTGAGTACCTCCTGGACACGAGAGAGCTGCGTCGGAAACGTGAGTGGACACACCATTCATTTGGCCGATCAGATTTTAAGTCGAGCGGTTGGTCGTCGTCATCCACACGTCTCCTGGTAGGTCGAATTTTTTCCACTGTTTGTCACAGCACAGCAACTTTGGATGCTCGTTGAGCTATATTCAGTTCGTTGTTTTGGTGCCAAGAACACATGGTATTCGTTAAGTCTGGTCTTCGTCACTGCTCTGAGGTTGATAATTGTGACTGGTGGCCTTCCTGTAGGTGTTTGTTTCTTGCTTCTTCTATGTCGGACTCAGTTCAGCCTCCTGTTGTTGTTGTTGTTCCCTGTTGCTGTGTCTGGCCAGGTGATTTAGAGGAGCTTCAGTTTGGTAACTGTCATAGAGTTGTGATTTGACTGTGTGTTTTAAATTAATAGGGCTTTGTAATTTTGTTCGTACGTTTCAATGTGTCATTATTTGTGACATTCAAAGCTTTTCTTTCTTGGTAATGTATGCACTAACTCGCCAAGTCGCTATCTTCAGTTACTTGGAACCAGCAAGCTTATACTTCTTATGGGGGACAAAATCTTCTACATCTACATCTACATACTCCGAAAATCAGACTTGAGTGTCTGGCAGAGGGTTCATCGAACCACATTCAAGATAATTCTGTATTATCCCAATCTCGAAGAGCGTGCGGAAAAAGGAACCACCTATATCTTTCTATGCGAGCTGTGATTTCTCTTATTTTATTATGATGACCGTTTCTCCCTATGTGGGTCGCCATGAAGAAAATATTTCCGCGATCTGCGGAGAAAGATGGCCATTGAGATTTCGTAAGAAGATTGTACCGCAACGAAAAACGCCTTTGTTTTAATTATGTCCACCCCAAATTCTGTCTCATGTCCTTGCAATTGTGTTCCGTATTTCGGGATGATAAAAAACGTGCTGCTCTTTTTTGAACTTTCTTGCCGTACTCCGTAAATACTGTCTGGTAAGAATCTCAGACCGCACAGCAGTACTCCAAAAGAAGACGGACAAGCGTAGTGTGAGCCGTCTCTTTAGTAGATCTGTTGCATTTTCTATGTATTCTGCTCATAAAACGCTGTCTTTGGTCTGCATTCACCACAACATATCCTTTCCAATTTAAGTTGTTCATGATTGTAATTCCTAGGTAATTTAATTTAATTTACCGCCTTTGTTGCATTTATATTGGTGGATTATACTTCCAAGCCAAGCATGTGTGTAATGTAGGACAGTTTCAGCAGCCTACTGTTCCCGTCTTCTTTCCACCAAAGTTTTTCGTCCCACGTGGTGGTTAAGTACACTATGTTATCAAAAGTGTCCGGACATCCCCAAAAACATAAGTTTTTAATATTATATGCATTGTGCTGCCACCTGCTGCCAGATACTTCACATCAGCGACCTCAGTAGTCACTAGACATCGTGAGAGAGCAAAATGGGGGCGCTCCGTGGAACTCAGGGACTTCGAACGAGGTCAGGTGATTGGGTGTCACTTATGTCGTACGTCTGTACCCGAGATTTCCACACCCCTAAAGATCTCTAGGTCCACTGTTTCCGATGTGACAGTGAAGTGGAAACTTCAAGGAACACGTACAGCACAAAAGTGTACAGGCCGACCTCGTCTGTTGACTGACAGAAACAGCCGACAGTTGAAGAGGATCGTAATGTGTAATAGGCAGACATCTACGCACACCATCACATAGGAATTTCATACCGCATCAGGATTCACTGCCAGTACTATCACAGTTAGGCGTTAAGTGAGAAAACTTGGATTTCATGATCGAGTGGCTGCCCATAAGCCACACATCACGCCGGTAAATGCCAAACGGCGCCTCGCTTGGTGTAACGAGCGTAAATATTGGACGATTGAACAGTGGAATAACGTTGTGTGGAGTGATGAATCACGGTACACAATGTGGCGATCCGATGGCAGGCTGTGGGTATGGCAAATGCCCGGTGAACCTCATCTGCCAGCGTGTGTAGTGCCAACAGTAAAATTCGGAGGCGGTGGTGTTATGATGTGGTCCATGTTTTTCATGGAGGGGGCTCACACCCCTTGTTATTTTGCATGTTACTATCGCAGCACAGGACTACATTGATGTTTGAAGCACCTTCTTGCTTCCCACTGTTGAAGAGCAATTCGGGGATTGCGATTGCATCTTTCAACACGATCGTGTACCTGTTCATAATGCATGGCCTGTGGCGGAGTGGTTACAAGACAATAACATCCCTGTAATGGACTGGCCTGCACAGAATCCTCACCTGAATCCTATAGAACACCTCTGGGATGTTTTGGAACACCGACTTCGTGTCAGGCCTCGCCGACCGACATCGATACCTCTCCTCAGTAGAGCATTCCGTGAAGAATGGGCAGCCAATCCCCAAGAAATCTTCCTCCACCTGATTGAACGTATGCCTGCGAAAGTGGAAGCTGTCATCAAGGCTAAGGATGGGCCAACACCATACTGAATCCCAGCGTTACCGATGGAAGACCCCATGAACTTGTTAGTCATGTTTATTTAGGTGTCCGGATACTTTTGATCACAAAGTGTATTTACTGTCTCCGTCTCGTGGCGTGATTTGAAGCTAAATCTCGGTAGTCTACTATTTTTTAAGATCAGTTGTGATTTGGGAGGATCTTGATAGAATAATGTTCAGTCCTTAATCTGCCCAGTCCATCTTCTCCAAAGAAGTTTCACGCCAGTTGTGTACAAATGGTTGGTTCAAATGGCTCTGAGAGCACTATGGGACTTAACTTCTGAGGTCATCAGTCCCCTAGAACTTAGAACTACTTAAACCTAACTAAGGACATAACACACATCCATGCCCAAGGCAGGATTCGAACCTGCGACCGTAGCGGTCGCGCGGTTCCAGACTGTAGCGCCTAGAACCACTCGGCCACCCCGGCCGGCCCAGTTCTGTACATCAGGATCTTCACAGTGCCTCGATTAAATCGTTCTACTCCAAGCTCTTTCGGCTGTACATATTCATTCGAGAGACTGAGTTTCAGCTTTGATTTCTGATAGGAATTGGCCATTTATTTGGAGAGACATTCACTTGTGCGAAAGCCGCTGTAACACATAGACAACTCGAAAGCGCACACTGCTACATGTAAACAGCCCCTCTGCACTGCTCCGCCGACGAAGGCAGATTTCCTAACCACTACGCCATCCTGACTCAATGCTACCGTAATCGTGCGGACTACCTTGTTGCGCCCCTCAACTGACCCATGTTTGTACTTGTCAGTGTCTATTTTGGGGCCCCGTCCATGTCCTCCATGCTCCTTGCTTTGAGCTTCCTGCACGAAGTCGAATGCGATGTGCATTCGCACTGAAGGTGCTCGACTCATAGCCGATAGAGGCGACTCAGTTACACGAATGCATAGTTCAAAATGTTCAAAAGTGTGTGAATTCCCAGGGACCAAACTGCTGAGGTCATCTGTCACTAGACTTACACACTTAAATTAACTTAATCTTATTTATGCTTCGAACACACACAGCCATGCCTGATGGAGGACTCGAACCTCAGGGAGGAGGGGCCGCGCAGTCCGTGTCATTGCGCCTCAAACCGAATGGACAGGCACCTATAATTCATATAAAATATTTAATTATCCAGAAACAGACGAGTGCGTGAGCAGGATGCTAGCAAGGTAGTAGGAAAATTTGCGGATTCGGTCTGGGGTCGGCGCGCCTGCCGAGTCCAGGTAGCAGCCCATTAGCGCCCTCGGCTAAACTGGCGGTAACCTACAAAGAAGTTACAATCTGTAATTGTGATTGACAATGGAGACAGGGCTGCTATAGATGTGTGGAGAGTACAGTCGTAAGATATGGAATAGCTTTTTTCAACACAGAGACATTGAAACACGTATGTTGTGTAGCGGCGATGGTGAGGCATGGTAAGAATCTCTGACCAGAGGCAGTAGCGCGAGAGTTCAGTTCTGTTGCGAGCTACCAGTTGCGAGTAGCGCGTCGGAGATGACGCAGTCGGGTCTAGATGAGAGAGAGTTCAGTTGTGTGTGAGCAGTCGGCGGGCGTCGGCACCGCAATGGTCGAGATACAGGACAAGGTATATTATTAAGCAGCTTTGCGATCAGCTAATGATGTTAATTAAGTGTAATTTCTGTAAGAATCGCCCCCAATAATAATTTTGATTTAAAAGCAATTTTTTAACAAAGAATCATTCGATTTCCTTCCATTTCCTTCAAACAAAAAAAAAATTTCAATTAACTTCAAAAAATTTAGTTATGGCGATACATCTGCTGCAAGCTGTAGCGCACAATAAGAGCAGAATTTTGACATGCAGTTATATTAAGGTAAGAAATTAATTCTGAATTTTGCACAGGGCCAAAGACCGATATTTCGGTTAAATTGAGTTTTGATTATCACTGTGGTTCCATTGTCATGGGATCATGTTTCATTAATTTATGCGAACTTATACTTGGGTCAGATTGCTAATTTTTGCTTAATTGTCTTTGTCATTAATATTTTTGCGGGAAGGTTACGCTTGGCTCCATTTCTATTAAGTAATGTCTTTTAAAATTTTTGTGGGGAGGTTACACTTGGCGACACCCAGTCCAGGATCGTATTTCGTGAGAATCTTTTGAAAAACAGTCAGATATCTGCTCTTATTTGCTTAAATATTAGAATTTGGCGCAACGCTTTTACTAATTTGTGACTTTCTCTCCTTAGATCATCAGCAATTCTTTGCTTTGTTGTATTTGTGTGTTGCTTTTGCATTGTGCTTATTTGTTTTGTGAATATTTGTGACTATTGTAAAAATGCCGCGAAAGACTGTGAATAGTGTATCGCGAGGTATTTTGAATGAAATTTCCGACTTAAACAACATGACCGATAGCAATTGTGACGCGCAGAGTAGTGATGACAATGCTGCGTTCACTAACAGTCAGTGCGTTCCAACCGCTAATGACGACTTTTACCTTAATGATGAACAAGAGAACTCAATTGTCTCCTCTGTTAATTTGACGACAATTGATGACGCGGGGCGTTCTGTTGGAATGAGCGCTGCCCAGCTTAACACACCCGGTTTGGAAAATTCAAATAAAGTACAGACAAATTTCTCTAATGAAAATGGACAGGATACTGAAAGTACGACGGATTTATTTAGTTCCGAAATAGTGTCTGACAGTGCACATCCGATTGATAAACGTTTTTGTAAATTACAGAATGACCAAATGGTCACACAAAATGCGACAATTCCAGATCCACCATGAAACAACACAGTGAATGGAGTAGATAATGTTACATTGGGTCAAATTATGGCAATATTGCTACAAAATAAGGAAGAGTCCAAACAACAGAGTGAAAATCTCAAACAACACTTAAATGAAAAATTAGACAACAATGATGTAAATCTCAAACAACAACTTAGTGAACAGAACGAACAGCTAAATGAAAAATTAGATAACAATTCCAGACAGTTAAATGAAAAATTAGATAACAATTCCAGACAGTTAAATGAAAAATTAGATAACAATTCCAGACAGTTAAGTGAACAAATTAGAGCCGTTGCCGCGCAGTGCCATGACACTAAGGAACAGTTACGCGAGGAAATTGAGGCTTGTTCGCGAAAAAGTAGCGAAGAAATTAAGTCTGTTGCTCAGGAATTAAGGGAATTGCAAACAGCTGCAACAGAAACACTCAGAGACGAAATTAGCGGAGTCGCTAGACAATGCTCTGAAAAAGCTACACAATTACGCGACGAGTTTAAAGCAATGACGGTAGAACTTTCGCGCACAATGGATGAAAAGATTGATGTGAAATTCGAGCAACAGAACACTCAAATTAACGAACGTCTTAGTCTTCACATACAAAACAGTGATACGCGTTTCCGTAAATTTATTGATGATCAAAATAAAGTAAAACGTCAAGTAATGGAAACAATCACTGCTCAGAGACAGGAAGACAAACGTAAAATGTTTGCGAAGGCAAAAACGTATATAGACAACAATATTGCTACAGTGTCCGACGAAATTAATTCCATCAAACAGTTGAACGCGGAATTAGGTGATGAGATTTCTGACCTTAAATCGAAAACAGATACACACGCAGCAGATATTCAATCAGTGACCGATAGACTCGAACAATTAGAACTAACACAGGATTCCGATGTCGTCAAAGCTGACGTTAGAAAACTGAACGAAACTACACGTAAATTGCAAAACCAGATTAATGCAACTGACACTAAAACCGATGATCAGGTAAAAATACTGACTGAAAAATGTGATGAATTGGCCAGTCGTATTGATGTCATCGAAAGTACTAATGACAATAAATCAGACGACACTTTACCGGTTTCATTTAACCAAACACCTGAATTTCAAAATCTACAGCAGACTATTAATGAAATCGATTCGTCTAATAACATGTTGCGTAGAAAGTTGTCAAGTTTACAACAGGAAGTAACAGAGATAACAAATATTTCAGTTAATAACACATCACAACAGACGCCACTTTGTGAGCATTTGTCAGACTCACGCAGTGCGTGTAATTTAGGAAATCAGCAGAGAGTACACGACTTTGATTCCGAACAACCACAGTTCAACAGATTCTCTTACAATCCTGAACCTGTTCCATCACACAGAGACGATAATTTCGATTACAAACATTTTCTGTCAGTAAGAAAATTTAAAGTGTTTAAGAATGACAGAACACAGATTCACCCACTGGATTGGATTCAACAGTTTAGCTTTGCTTTTCCACCGACTTGGCCCGTAACACACAAACTTGAATTTATTTGCAGTTTTTTGGAAGGCGAACCGGCAACTCGTATGAGACCGATCGCGAGGCAATGTTACTCGGTAGAGGAATTTCAGAATGCTTTTCTATCAGCGTATTGGTCGAAGACGACACAGCGCGGAATTAAAGATCAGTTAATTAGCTTACCAAATTATGAGAACACAAATTTTCCCAGTGTGACGCAATTTTTTGAGCATATGGTCCAACAAAATCAGTATTTAAGTGAACCGTACAGTGAATCTGCACTTATACAATTATGTATCTCTAAATTACCGCGGTCATTAAGAGTGTCACTTTTAACCGGTCAGCAAAAAGAAAATATTTCAGCATTCAGAGATCTATTACAACTCTTGGAAGTACAACAATCTGATTATTCCTTTGTGAACAAAAATTTTTCGTATAATAATCAAGGTCAACAAACTTACAGTAATTATGATCAACCACGTAATTTCAATAGTAGAAGTAATAGACGTTTTAGGAATGACAACCACCAGAACCTTGGTAACAGACAAAATTCTAATTATCGGTATCGTCAAAATTATGAGCAACAGGAACCACATTTTAGTAACAATAGACGTTTTCCACCACAACAGCATGAAAGTCAACCGGTTAGCATACGTAACCAACAATGTAATATACAAGGTCAACCAAGCTCTGATGTTTCGCCGCGTGCACGTATAGTCCCAGATCCAACAAATAGTAACGCACGGCAGCGAGAAAATAACTACGTACAGAAAACACAATACTTCAATTCCTATCGCAATGCACCGTATAGGAATGACTATTACGACAGACGTAAAAACGATGAGCACAATTATCAGCGTACGTTTAATAACAGTCGGTACTACCAGCAACAAAATCATCAGCAACAACATATTCTCGTAAATGAACCCGAAAGTAGGTATCATCCAGAGCGTAATTCGTCTGGAAGAAGTAATAGAACTGTTCAAATAGTAGAAATGCCACGGAATCCTCCTGATAATAGTAACACGTCAGATAGAATTTGACTAGATACTGTAAAGATCACATCTTCCAATAACACAAGCACTACTTTTGACACGCAAAATGTTGTTCACGAAAATGTAATTACTTTTGACGATATCAGAGACACTCTTTTGCAGGAAAGACCAGTTGTTCAGAAAACCATTTCACATCCTGTCATCGAAATTAAAATTGGTTCATTGAAATTTTCAGCAGTAATTGATTCCGGATCACCTATGTCAGTTATAAATGAGGAGACTTTTAATGAGTGCAACAAAGAGAATACCTATCCCACATTACCTTTAGGCAAAACCAAAGTGAAAGGAGCAGTATCAAGTAAAGGTGTAGACGTTAAATTACAGACGCATTTATCATTTTGTATTGGAGGTCATACTTTTCATTCAAATTTTTGGATTGTTCCTTTATTGACAACAGACGTAATTTTAGGTACTAATTTTCTCGTACAACACGACGCAGTGGTTGATTTTCAAAATTCTTATTTAATGTTAAAGGATGAAAATGTGCAATTGGCTTTAGAATTTCAGCACTCATTATCAGCAGAAGAGGAAACAATTAATTGTACAGAGGTCATTTCAGTATCGCGTAACATAGACTGTAATCCCACATTGTTCACGGATACGTACGTACATAAATACAATACTCCTGACGAAGCTGACTACGACGTAATGCAGATGATTTCCGATAAGGTTAAACAAAGCAGTGCAAATACAGACGATGAACGAACGCAATTACACAAAATTCTTTTACAGCAAGCTCCAGTTTTCGATAACATTCCTGGTACTATGTCCGGCTTTATGTACGAATTTCAAGTCAAACAGCATGATACATTTAAAGCAAAGCATTATCCTATTCCGTATATTCATAGAGAACAAGTTAAAAAAGAATTGCAGGATATGCTCGACCAAGGAATTATTGAACCAGCAGTTAGTCCGTACATAAACCCGCTGCATATTGTTAAGAAAAAAGATGGCTCACTTCGCCTCGTACTTGATTCACGTCACATCAATGACATTATTATTAATGAAACCGATCGACCACAGACACTGGAAGAACTTCTACAAAAATTTCATGGTACTGCTATTTATTCTACATTAGATTTAAAATTGGGATTTTGGCAAATACAACTTCATCCGAATTGCAGAAAATATACAGCTTTTCTCTGTTTTGGTGACTGTTATCAATTTTGCAAATTACCATTCGGCTTAACTATTTCTTCTGCAGCTTTTATTCGCGGTTTAAACACAATACTTCCGACAGAACTTAAAGACAGAATTACGACGTACGTAGACGACATTCTTATCGCAGAAGCTAACTGGACTGAACACAATCTGATTTTAGAACGACTGTTGCAAACTTTTCATGCACAAGGACTTACAGTGAATCTCAGTAAATCGCATTTTGGTAAAACTTCTATAAAATTTCTTGGACACGTAATTTCAGCAGAAGGCATTGCGCCTGATCCGGAAAAACTTCAAGCTCTACGTGACATTACTGTTCCTACGACGAAGAAGCAATTACGCAGTTTTTTGGGCTTAATTAACTTTTTTCGTAAATTTATTCATCACTCTGCTTTAGATACACCTAGATTATGCCAATTAACAGGTAAAAACACTATTTGGTCATGGGATAAGCAAGCACATTCTGAATTCGTGAACCTGAAACATGCTTTGTTGAATGCTCCACTTTTATCGCACCCAGATCTTACCAGAAATTTTTCTATTGCCACCGACAGTTCCAACACAGCTTTAGGTGTACATATTTTTCAGGAAATTGAAGAAGATGGTTCTACAGTAATTAAGAACATCGCATTTGCAAGCCGCATTCTGTCACCTGCTGAACGAAATTATTCCGTCACAGAATTGGAAACATTATGTGTTGTTTGGGCTTTTACGAGATTTCGGCACTTTCTTTATGGCAGACATACGACTGTTTACACGGATCATAGAGCTATACAATTTTTGCTTTCGGCTAAATTTACTCATGATAGATTAAGCAGATGGAAACTGTATTTACAGGAATTTAATTTTACGATTGTTCACATTCCCGGCACACACAATGTTATAGCAGACGCACTTTCTCGTTCTCTCAGCAACAATCAGCAAGACGTCGCAACCAACTTGTGCAAAGCAAATTTCAGCGTTATGTACATTCAGCAAGTAGCATTTGAAAATTTTATTTCATCGTCATTACAGGACATAGCACGAGAGCAAAGCAAAGACAATGTGTGGAAAGAAATTAAACACCTTTGGCACGATAAGAATAATGTTACGATTAGGAACCACTACACGGTACGCAATGACATTCTGTTTCGCCGCTCTCATCCAGACTGCAACAATTGGTTATTATGCATTCCTGACGAACTGGTTAACAAATTAATCTGGTACACTCATTTAAGCTACGCACATTACGGAGCTAGAAAATGTTTTCTTATACTGAGACAGAACTGTTATTTTACAAATATGGAAAAACGTATACGACGAGTTTTAGCGTCATGTAAAATTTGCCAGAAAGCTAAGTCTGACACAACTTCACACATTCCTCCATTATATCCCATTATACCTGTTAAATTAAGACACATGGCCGCAGTAGACATTTTTGGTCCAATTCCGAGAACTAATAGAGGTTTTTGCTACATCTTTGTCGCTGTTGAACTCACTTCAAAATTTGTTACTTTCACTCCGTTACGCAAAGCTACTGCTGAAACTGTTTCGAAAGCATTTGTAAAGCATTTTCTATTTCATGTAGGGCATGTGAAGAAAGTAATTTCTGACAATGGATCACAATTTCGTTCTGCTATATGGACACGCATGTTACGAGCTAGAAACATTTCTCCGATTTATATATCCAAGTACCACGCTTCTTCGAACCCTTGTGAACGATTAATGAAAGAAATTGGTAAACTGTGTAGAATATACTGCCACAAAAGACATGTTAATTGGGACACACACATACACTCATTCCAAGATGTAATTAATTCCATTCCAAATGAATCCACTATGATATCTCCGTCTGTAATACTGAAAAACGTCGAACCACCAAACAAAATTAAAGAATTAGTAACATTTCCTACATCTCGTCGATTACGACACCACGAAATAATTGACATTGCGCTGAACAACATCAAACGTGCCGCAGAGCGCCGGAGAAGACAGCAAAAACAGGTTTGTAGACGCCGAGACTTTCACGTTGGACAGAAGATATTAGTACGTACACACTATTTATCCAGCAAATTAAAAGGTAAGTGCAGTAAATTTGAACTTCTGTACGCAGGTCCATATCGGATTCGCAGCATTCCTCACCCCAATGTTGTACACGTCGAAACTCTGAGAACCAGGAAATCGAAAGGCAACCACCATTGGTCAAACATAAAACCATTTATTGAGTGAACATACTTTATGATTTATCACGCCGTAATGCTATTTGCTAATTTTTATGAATATTTCTGCAATTATATTCACATGACTACTTATTGATGATCATCGTATTTTTTCTTGGCAAGTGCCCGGCAAGGTAAGGTTAGCAGGTCGCTCTTCTTGTCGTTACACATCAGACCGTGCATATTTTCCAGATGAACTTACACATTTTTATGACCACTTATGCAATTATATTCACATGACTACTTATTGATGATTATCGTATTTTTTCTTGGCAAGTGCCCGGCAAGGTAAGGTTAGCAGGTCGCTCTTGTTGTCGTTACACACAAGACCGTGCATATTTTCCAGATGAACTTACGCATTTTATGAATAATTATGCAATTCTCTGTAATGACGCATTAATTTTATCAAATTCTCTCTCCATTGAAGTCTTTAATTATCGCTTCTATTAACTACACCATATACAAGCTGAGCACAACGAATGTCACATTTTGTATTTCTTATGTATGTACGATTGTTCTCATGTTTTGTTTGTATGCACTGTGAACTAGTTAAGGTATAACACACACCATTTGACTTTGACATTTTGCCCTATGATATCTCAACATCGTGACTGTTTTACATTTTCCTTTTTTTGCTGCTGCATTATGATATTGTCTGTACACTTTTTGCCTTTAAACACTGTCTATGCCTTTGACATATTACGTTTTCTGTCATGTTATGCTGTATGCTTAATTTTGTCACCATTAACCAGTTATTATTTAATGGGTATATGATTTAAATGCAAGACATTAATCTTTGTTCATCAATTTCAGAAAGAAATGATGCGTAAAGGAAATAAATTGAACAGAAATGGGAATTTCACCTACGGAATAAACAAAAGAAGATGCAATAACCTTATGAGGAAGAGTAAATGGATTAGGATTAACAAGAATATACTATACACATCGTAGAGTAGCTGTCTTAACTAGTTTTTTCTTTCAGAATACGAAGCGATTGATGCAAGCTGTCAGACAGAACTACACATCTTAGTTTTAAGTGATGTAATATGCTAGGTATAAGGAATAGTTATGTGATGAATAATGAAGTGATTTTTTTTGCAGATGATAATGAATGCTGATGATGAATAATGATGAAGAATATAATAATATGGATAATGAAGTTTTTCTTTACAGGTGATGATAATAATGAAGTTATGATAATATGGATAATGAAGTTTTTCTTTACAGATGAGGATAATGTTGAAGTTATGTATTTATGCTATGTAGTTATTTAAGCATTTGTTGCAGTTTGCTTTGACAGCAGGTGTTATATTGCATAGTAGGATGACTGAAGATTTTGGAAAGGACAGCTATGGAACACATTTTTTATACACATTTCACTACCTGTTAATTCGAAGTTCACTACTTTTCAGCATAGTCTGCGTTAATTCTTTCAGCTCAATAATCCATTTTGTATTTTTCTTTCAGGAGAAGCTTTTTATGATACTTACTAAACTTGTTACCTATTATACCTGTTCTAGTACTTGCATTTTTTTTTACCCACTTGTGTCTATCATTTATAAATGTGATAACCTTGCTACAGCTGACTCATGACGAATGACATTACACATCTTTTCATTTATAGGAACAACCTAGAAGCAATTTTTTCTCTTATTTCTTCTTGCTTTCCATTATAATTACCCAAAGCAATGCATTGCTAACAGAAAAAACAAAATGTATTAACAGTCCCAGATAATGTCACTAGTTTATGATAATTCTGAATAATACTGATCAGCTCTGAATAGTATGTCACTTGAATAATGACTTCTTAATGATACCAAAACATAATTGCCACTATCTATTGTAATGAGAGTACTTATTATGCCCATGCTTATTAATGCTATTAACTGATTTTTTTTATAATGATTTCTTAATGATATGAATAATACTGAATGATGAATAATGTTTTATACTATTCAATACTTGCTGGCCACTGAGTGCCCATAATTAATGTAATTACTTATAATGCCCATGCTTATTAATGCTATGATTGTAATTAACATTTTTCTAATGATGATTTCTTAATGATATGAATAATACTGAATGATGACTAATGTTTTATACTATTCAGTACTTGCTGGCCACTGAGTGCCTATAATTAAGACTTTTTATGAACATGTTCTGTAATATTAAAATACATGGACAGAAATGTTCAATGACTAGAGTATGGATACCGCAAACTACTTATGTAGTCACTAATCAAGACTTGTGTGTTAGTTAATGTCCTTCACCTTCTGACCTAACTACCTGAAAATATTGTAACATCCATTTGTCTTGTCCATCCTCATTATCATGGAGCACTATATTTGGTTTTTGCACTAATTCTACATTGGTGTGCCTCTTAAGAGCGTGGTGTTGACACGACATGCTGTCCACCACCGTAACCGATGAAGACGTTATTATGGTCCCACTGTTTGGTGTACCTGGTGTACTGCCAAATGATAGCATGGAATATTACTACGACGTTTCAGTGTCTTGATACGCTGATAAATACTTCTGGGAACGGAACTGCAGATTGTATCACTTAGTGTTGTGACCCTGTGGAAAGATATGGACTTTCAGTGCAGCTGTGTGCAAACTAAAGTGCTACAACCATGATGCAATCCTTTCCTTTCCTATCCTAATAGTGAAAATCATTTTTAACTAACACCATTTATGTTCATGGCCTATACATTTTTTTTCGATTTGTGGGACTCCAGTGCGAGTACACTTATGTCACCTGTCGACATGATTTTTTTGCTATTATGAAAATACTAAAGACATTTTTCGATTTGTTCTGAAGTGCAGTATGTGTGCACTCTTGTCATCTATATTGTATATACTTTTTGTGATTTGAAGATTTTTCTACCCTTGCGTTTATTTGTTATAAAAATGTTCAAAAATTTTTCAGTGCATGTGCACTTATGTGAATATGTTTTCAACTGAACTTCAGTGCCTGTGCACTCTTCTCAATTTTCGATATGATTTGTGTTCATTCTGCATACTTTTATGATTTATGTCATTTGTTACTCGTTGTATATACATTTCGTCTTTTGCTGATATGTTCTCCACTGCAGTGCATGTGCACTCATGTCCCTTGTCAACATGATTTTGTTCAGAAAATGCTACAGAATCTCACAGTGCGTATGCACTTTGTTATCTGTCAAATAATTTGTATATACATTTTTCTGATATGTTTTGTACTCACATTTTATACTATAAGTGAATATTTTGTAAATTGTAAAAGTTAATTAGTTGAAAAAAATTTCTTGCGATGGCAAGTCCACATGACTCACCATCGCTGCCAAATTTTTTGCCCCCCAGTGGAGGGTTATGAAACACGTATGTTGTGTAGCGGCGATGGTGAGGCATGGTAAGAATCTCTGACCAGAGGCAGTAGCGCGAGAGTTCAGTTCTGTTGCGAGCTACCAGTTGCGAGTAGCGCGTCGGAGATGACGCAGTCGGGTCTAGATGAGAGAGAGTTCAGTTGTGTGTGAGCAGTCGGCGGGCGTCGGCACCGCAATGGTCGAGATACAGGACAAGGTATATTATTAAGCAGCTTTGCGATCAGCTAATGATGTTAATTAAGTGTAATTTCTGTAAGAATCGCCCCCAATAATAATTTTGATTTAAAAGCAATTTTTTAACAAAGAATCATTCGATTTCCTTCCATTTCCTTCAAACAAAAAAAAATTTCAATTAACTTCAAAAAATTTAGTTATGGCGATACATCTGCTGCAAGCTGTAGCGCACAATAAGAGCAGAATTTTGACATGCAGTTATATTAAGGTAAGAAATTAATTCTGAATTTTGCACAGGGCCAAAGACCGATATTTCGGTTAAATTGAGTTTTGATTATCACTGTGGTTCCATTGTCATGGGATCATGTTTCATTAATTTATGCGAACTTATACTTGGGTCAGATTGCTAATTTTTGCTTAATTGTCTTTGTCATTAATATTTTTGCGGGAAGGTTACGCTTGGCTCCATTTCTATTAAGTATTGTCTTTTAAAATTTTTGTGGGGAGGTTACAACATACATAAATATGAGGCATAACCTGCAAAGAAGTTCATCATCATCAAAAAAAAAAAAAAATGGTTCAAATGGCTCTGAGCACTATGGGACTTTACATCTCAGGTCATCAGTCCCCTGGACTTAGAACTACTTAAACCTAACTAACCTAAGGATATCACACACATCCATGCCCGAGGCAGGATTCGCACCTGCGACTGTAGCGGCGCGCGGTTCCAGACTGAAGCGCCTAGAACCGCTCGGCTACCAGCTCATCATCATCATCGTGGGCCTTTGTCCCACTTCAACAGGTGGTCAGCCCTTTTACTATGGAGTTGTTAGTGTCGGAGGGTGGCAGGACGCCCTTCCTATCGTCACCCTGTACCCCCTGGGAGGGAAATAGTGTACCCCAGCAGTCAGTGTCTAGTGTAAGCCATGAATTAGTGCGAACCTCTGCAAACGTCTGCGAGTCGTGTAACTGAGGCTGGACGTGGGGACCAGCCTAATATGCACTTAGTGGGATGTGGAAAACCGCCTAAAAACCACATCCAGGCTCTCGTCGTTAATCCGCCAGGCGGATTCGATCTGGGGTCGGCGCGCCTGCCGAGTCCAGGTAGCAGTGCATTAGCGCCCTTGGCTATACTGGCGGTAACCTACAAAGAAGTTACAATCTGTAATTGATTACGTTATAGGGAAAGAAAATAATCGTACAAAGGTGTAGGATTGCAAAGCCTACAGGGGAGCAGAATGTGGATTTCATCATTTCCTGCTTCAGTAGGCAATTTTATTGCCCCTTCAAAAAATTGGTAGATGCCAAATATTTTGATGAGAATGTAGAGAAACAGGACCAACGACACTATAACTTTACTTCAGGATCCTTCAACTGCCTTCTTATACAAGCTTAGATTGTATGGGAATCTACCGCCGCAAAGGTGAAGGAGAAAAAGGAGGCCTGTAAAAGATGACTCGTGAGAAGTACGACTGATGGCAGAATTAGTTGTATAAGATTAGGGGGAAAAAAAGAAAGCAGTAAGTAGAGTACAAAATGGGACATTGAACTTTAAATGTCAAGAAATGAGTTACTATGTGCACAGGGAGTTCAAAATCCAAAGAAGCATGTAACGTGATTAAACAGCTAAGAACAAATGACAGAAGTAGTATAAACTTACAGCTGATAAGCCTCGATGGAAAATCTACTATGAAGAACTGTTTGAAGAAGATCCATCCGAATTTCAGGATATGTGCTTCATTACAGTCAACGAACAAGACACAGAAACCCAGGAGATAATAACAGCCGACGTGCAGAATATAGCTAAGCAATTCAAAAATGGAAAAGTATCGGGACCTGAAGCTGTATATATGAAGCTGTTGCAGGCCGGGCCAGATGTGTTACTTGAACATATCGCAAAGCTATTTAACCGCCTTCTTAGTGGAGAGAAAATCCCTGCCGAGTTTAAAGAAGAGTTCATCACATAGGTATTTAAAAAGGGGAGCGAGGACGACAGCGCAAATTATCGAGGCATCACAATTCTCCGTTCGATATCGAAGAAGAAAAAGAGAATGGCTTTCGGACAGGAAGATCTTGTATTGATAACTTCTGCAGCATTAGGCAGGCGACTAACAAGAGACTGGCACATAATTTTGGGACACACGTGGTTGTTATAGACTTGCAGAGGGCCTATGACAGTGTACCACTTTCTAGGATGGGGAAACAATGAAAAACAAGAACATTTGTAAACGTTATGTACAAGCCTTTAGAAAGCTTTATTCAGATACTACTTTTCGTGTTAAATTTGGGAAGTTACTATTACAAAAACTTAAAGCTAGCAAAAGACTGAGATAAAGGTGCTGTTTAGTGCCTACGTTCTGTAAAACATTTTTGAACGAAACACTGAGAAACTGGAAAAGGAAGTGGTGACAACCTGTTCTCCCAGGTCATCTTCTCCGAGTAAGAAGCGGATGTGCCTAATATGTTTAGAAAGCTTAAAGAAGAATATGAGCAGTGCGGACTTTGGAAAAGCTGAATACGTGTTTGTCAGAGGCATAGGAAGGGATGTTGCTATGGATGATGGATCTGTAGTAAAGTGTATTCGTTCATATAAATATTTAGGGACAAACATTTCGATAAAGGTAGAAGCAGCGAGAAAGTAAAGCACAGAATAGGAAAGGGAAAGGTGGCAATTAAGCAGTTACATTCAACTAATTGGAATAAATCGAGGTCAAAAAATTTGAAAAGGACGATATATGAAACTATAAAGCTTGTTTTGTATGGTGCTGAACTGGGAGAAGTCTCCTGGGTCAATGAGAAGAAGGCAATGGAAATGGAGTTTTGGAGACGAAGCTGGGAAGTAGCAAGAAGAGACAAGAAACGAAGTGATACTAGAACAGATGGGAGTTACAAAAGATACCGCATTGTAGACACCATTGAAAACAAACGGCTAACAGGATATGGACATCTTAGAAGAATGCCAGAGGAAATATGGTTCTCTAAAATATGGAACTGTAGACTTCTATGACACAAAGAAAGACGAAGACCCCGGATACATTGGAATGAGGGATTAAAGCGTGCCATGCGGGACAATGCCACGCAAGAAGAGGGCTGGCAGGATCAAGAAGATGGAAACTTGGAAGTGTGAGACGCAGCATGATGTAGAAAACTCACAGAAATACGAAAGAAGAAGAGAAAAAAGTGATAAAGAAACAATACGCTCAACAGGTCAGGGATTTTGTTATACTGCCACATGCTTGAAGTGAATAATGAGGTGTAACATGTTCTGCTGTTGTACGACGCCCTTCCTAAGTATTTTCGAGAAATCTAGGTCCGAAGATTTACGAGCCTGTTGAAAAACACAGGAGAACGGCACCCATCGACCATCGACGTTAACACAAGTGACGCAAGCTGCAGGGTAGAACACTGCCTTTACTGCATTAGAGCATAATCACTTTTTTCTCTAATCTAACATTTGTATCGCTACACGAGTCATGTGTCTTCGGAAATAAAAAATTCTATTCTGTTCCATTAATTGAGCCATTACCCCGCAGTGTGCACAGGGTCGGTACTGTTACAATCGGATTTGACATGGTTAATTCAGAGGGGTGGCCAGATGCCTCTCCTGCCGCCACCCCGTACCGCCCCCCCCCCCCCCCCCCCCCCCGGGACGGAATCAATGTACCCCAGATGTCTGTGTCTAGTGCATGATATAGTGCGAACGTGTTTTCAATGTCTTCAACTGTAACTGAGGCGGGACGTGGGGACCAGCGCGGTATTCACCTAGTGAGATATGGAAAACCGCCTAAAAACATCCAGGCTGGCCAACATACCGGCCCTCGACGTTAGTTCACCGAGCGGATTCGATCCGGGGCCGGCGCGTCTACCAGAGTCCAGGAAGAAGCGCTTTAGCGATCTCAGCTAACCTGGCGGGTCGGAAAGAAAAAAAATATAAAAAATGGTAACTGGTACAGTGTATTCGTGGCGAGACATAATCGAGGTATCATTAGGAATTATGATGAAACGAACATTTATTTATCGATACATTTATGTCGTGAGAAAGAACACACAGCATTTAACTCAAGTTAGAAAGTGAGCCCAACGATACGAGAAAAGTGCTAGCGAACCGTTCTTTGCTAGAGGATTTGGAGTTCCGGAAATTTTGTCGTTTTTATTGCACACCCCAGACATGAACATATGGCTGCAGCTTGTTCAAACGGAACAGGCCGAACGGAAACGTCCACGCCAGGTTTGGGGTAGAGAGACCACTTTCTTCCAAGAGTCGCCCGAGGTAAGGGAGCCAGCAGCCTAATGGAACATAATGTAACTCGGCCCTGCTTGTCGCTCGAACGTTCAACGCCCACTATATTCCTTGAGAATCAGGATTCACCATACTAAAGGCTTAAACGACCGCCCGAGAACTAGGCTGGGCACTGGCCAGAGCACCTTCATCGTTTCCCAAGGCTAGGGGAGTTTAGTAGCATACTCGGCCACTTCATGACGCACCGAACTGGCAGGCAGATGGATGCTGAATGTGATTCGTGAGACAAGAATATGTGAAACTGGATTAACAGTGGATGACCGTATGCATACCTGCAATTGTGCAGAGACTCTTCCAAGCTTACAAGGACAGGGTCTGACTTGTGGGCCACCGATTTTGACCAAGTTTCGCAAGGACGTTCTATATTTAAAATAAAGAGACACGTGTTTCGTCATTTTCCTAGGCACTCCCTAGTTTTTAAAAAATTAAAGGATAATTTGATGACGAAACATCGTATTTTCAACGCTATACATCAGAAGATCGTCTGAAAGCAGACTTTTTTTATTAATTTAATATTAGTTCCAAACTTAATTCGAGTTACTAACGCTTTTCGTGTCTTCACGCTGTAGCTTTGATATCCGTCATTCAGTATGTCTAGCTGGGTGGAGTAATGATCGAGCGTTATATGTACTAAATTAGCAGAAGACTGTTCTATTCTTGGTCATGGCACTATTCTCATTTGATACTTTTAGTGTATCTAATAACATTCTGATAACCAAATTCTTTTTTTTTTTGTTTTGTTTTTTTTTTTTTGTATTTTCTTGAAGTAAACATCGGGAGATGTGACAAATAATCAAAGTAGTGTACTGACAAGTATTTTCATAATAAGATTTTCACTCTGCAGTGGAGTGTGCACTGATATGAAACTTCCTGGCAGATTAAAACTGTGTGCCCGACCGAGACTCGAACTCGGGACCTTTGCCTTTCGCGGGCAAGTGCTCTACCATCTGAGCTACCCAAGCACGACTCACGCCACGTTCTCACAGCTTTACTTCCGCCAGTACCTCGTCTCCTACTTCACAGGTTCGCAGGAGAGCTTCTGTGAAGTTTGGAAAGTAGGAGACGAGGTACTGGCGGAAGTAAAGCTGCGAGGACGGGGCATAAGTCGTGCTTGAGTAGCTCAGATGGTAGAGCACTTGCTCACGAAAGGCAAAGTTCCGGAGTTCGAGTATCGATCCGGCACGTAGTATTAATGTGCCAGGAAGTTTCAATTATTTTCATGGTGATACATAGTATAAAAACACACCTAATATATATTATTCCGTAAACCTAGCTGATAGTCTATTCGTGATCGTTCTCATAATCAGTGGGGTGAGAACCAACGCAGAAACAGTGAAAATATAAATATTTCTGGCACCATGCGCAACACGAACGAAATCTCACCGCATTGGGATGTTTCCCGGTACATTGTTCGTGGAAAACATCTGATTCACGTTGCTAAAAAGGATATGTCAGATATCAATTTGTATGCATACCAAGAGTGTAAAAGCATCGTCTGAAAGGCAGACATGATAAACTGGTTATGCTTTTTCATAACATCTGCAGTACCTTGTAATTCAGTGATCTGCTGTGACGTTCCATGATTCTGAAGTCATGCAATAAAATCATTTATTTGTCGGCAAAAGTAAACGTCACATAGCTGACAAAAAGAGATACATTTTGGTGGTATCTTTTTCACGGTGCAGGTTGGTTGAGCATCATCTTCCAAAGTCCTACCTAGCACGTCATGTATCACGACGAAAGTAACTTTCAATACATTATACATACGTTTAGAACATGGATGTTTTTCAGCAACCGTATATAAGTTTCAGCGGAGAAATAACTCAGGCAATCAAATTTGGCCTATGTTTCGGCACCTCTAAGGGTGTCTCCATGAGAATGAAATTTTAACAACCGTAAAGTTACACTGCGAGCAGGCAGTAGTCAAAGAAAGCTACGACCAGAAATGGAGACATAGGTATTTGATTATTAATCACACCACAAGAATTTTACTTAGAAACAGCATAAGATAGATATTCCCACTAAAATATTATCAGGTACACCAAAATGAAACTAAAACCACGAAAAATGACGAACACGGATCAGCCGCTCGACTACCGATCTCGCTCTGCTAAACAAATTCAATGACGGATATTCAAGCTACAGCATGGAAACACCAAAACTAGAGCGTTATTAACTTTGGAACCCATATTATATTAAGGATGTTTCGATGTATAGCGTTTCCCTTTATTTTAAATTCAGAACGCCCTTGAAAAACTTGATCAGAATCGACGACCCACGTGTTAGATCATCTGTAGATGTAGACGTAAAATCATCCCTCTTACTGTTACGGTATCTTGTTACACGTTAAGCAGTTACTACCAGTCGACCACTTAGCTCGGCGGAATGAACTAATGATTACAATAAAGTCCAAACTTATTAGGAGTTCAAGTAAAGAAGCTTCCAGAATATAAGATAACCCAGATCGCAGATGATACATACGCTGATTACTAGTCTCCGTAAAATTATATAGCTATCTTCAGATCATTGGATATGTGAAATATGAAGCTACTACATGTGGTACATAGCCATCTGGCCATTGAGAACATGCAGACAGACTCACAGGGCAACACTAAAAACATTAAAACAAAAGCCATAAACGTATCAGCAAGGCACGGCGGTGTCACACACATCAAACAGAGCACATTAACTGCTGTCTAATGAGTGTACGTTGGTAATGGCTGCGTAGTGCCGAAACTTTGGTTTTATGAATTTGATGTATTTGACACCTCCGTGCCTTGCTCATACAGTTATGGCTTTTATTTTAGTGTACTCAGTTGCATGGGAGTGCCTTTCCTGTTCCATGTCTTTCCATGTTCTTAATGGCCAGATGGCAATGTGCCACATGCAAGTGCTTTTATATTTCACGTATCCGATAATCTGAAGATGGCGATATAACTTTGCCGAAACTAGTAATCAGGATATGCATCAACTACGAGCTGGGCAGTAAAACTCCTATTTTGGAAGCTTTTCTACACTGATACAGAGATCGTTCTCCCTCTTTCAATCTCAGGTAATTGCTTGATGACATTTCCAAACATAATCTGGTGGCGACCCACTTGCGTCACAATTGTTACAATTTGCCACCGTGCCCGGTTTTAAAGATTATTCTAATGCGAGCGTTCCGCAAGCCAGAGGCCACAAAGACAGAGGCGAACAGCCCCCATAGTGGTGCGTGAGTCGGTATACCTAGAGCGGCAAACAACTCACCAACTAAAGTAAAAACAACCTCAAGATACGTTACAACAGGTATTAAAATGTTATCTCAGCGAAATTATTACACTTATAATTCTTCGTTGTCATTTATATCCGGCAGAATTTCGGTTGTTATCAATAACAAAAGCATTATTAACGTAGTACAGACTTGCATAAAGTCACATTTTACGAATGTGGAAGACGAAAATATACGTCATTAACATTGAAGAACAATGGTGTTTCAGCAACAATTTTTGTCGCAGCTAAAAACCGATAAAGACAACTGTCAACCAGGGAGTGAAGAGAACTGCAGTATTGATCCGTCTCCGGCCCTGTGACAGTGTATAAGCATTCTGCATTCACTTCCCGAGATATTTGACTTGGCAATCTTCTCTACATGTAAAAGACAATGTCTCGAGTGAGTGACTCACTCACTATCACCCAGCCAAATCCACTGACAGAAACTCGAAATTTGCAGAGAGTGTAGATTAACGCTGTACGCGTCTCTTAAGGGGGATATTTAAAATGCGCCCCTAAGGGATGAAATAGGGACGACAGATTTCTTGAAAAACGTCGTTATTAAGGCAATATTGAAACTAGACCCACGAAAATTGGTATTTGCTTCCTCAATGAGAACTAAATACGTGTTTCAGCATTTTTAAAATTCAACCCATGTGGGGAAGAAATAGTGGGTGAAAATATTTTTCTGAATATAAATCATTATTAAAGAACTACCGCAGTATTTTTGAGCTACATCTATGAGAAATGGCATTTTACTTCTCGGTTAGAAATAAAAAAGTTTTTTCATTGTTTTCAGAAATTCGACCCCGAAGGATGAAATGTTTTATGAAAGAATTTTTAAAGCTAAATCTTTTAAAATTTGAATTTCGCTGCTCGAGTAGAAATAAAAATACACATTTTTCGTTGTTTTTGGAAATTCAACCCCTATCTTGATGAAATAAGGGATGAAAGTTTTAATGGAAACCTTTCATTAAGCACGTTCGTTGAAGTTACATCTACGAATATTTGTATTTGGCTTCTCTGTTATAAATAAAAAAGTACGAGTTCACTGTTTTTGGTAATTCAAACCCTACAGGGGTGGAAAAGGTCCAGAGGGATGTACCTACTTATCATTTTCTGGTCAAAACCGATAAGGATAGAAAACTGAAATTTGGGTAGTGTGTTGATATTTTACTGCAGACGTACTTTCAGAAGGTGTTGTTCGAATTGCCTCTCCTAATGCGGTGAAATAGAGGATGAAAGTCTTCTTGAATATATGTCGCTTTTGAAGTTAGGACAACGAAAATTGGTATTTGGTCTCAGTCAGAAACCAAAAAATACGTGTTTCATCAATTTTTGAAATTAAACCGCTAAGAGGGGCGAAATAGTGGGTGAAAATATTTTCTTCAAATAAATCATTATTGAAGAACTGTTAAGCCATTTTTGAAGCTACATCTATGAAAACTGGTATTTGATTTCTCGGTTAAAAGCGAAGAAATACGTATGTCAGTGTTTTTGAAAATGCAACTTGCTATGGAAGTGAAATAGTGGATCAAAAATTTTATGAAATTAGTCATGATGAAAGCATTTTCAAGGCTAAATCTATTAGAAATGAAAGGATAATTGTCTCACTGTTCTTGGAAATTCAACCCCATCATGGTGAAATAGGGGGCAGAAAATTTTAATAGAATATTTTGTTACGTTAAAAGAAAGGTAAATCCATGAAAATGGGTTTCACTTCTCTGTTCGATGTAAAGAGATATGTTACGTAATGAAAGTGTCTCTGGAAATGTTACCCTAACAAGGGAAAAAACATGATTGGAAAAAACCTGGACTCCAGCTACCGGAATCGCTTTTTGTCCCGAAGTGCATTCGGAAAAAAACCTTGCTTTACAGGCCTTAATTGGTGTGAAAAGTTTAGAAGATGTAGCAAATTCTCAACTAAATCGAACACCGCTGTTTAACAATCACCACGACAAAATCACTGTCAGAGCTGCATAGAAAAAAAGGGCTCATTAATATATTAATTTCTGAGTAGGCCTAATATATGTTTATGAGATAATTTTTGATGTACTTATACGACGCAAATGCGGGCGAAGCACCAGGTGCTAAGATAGCAAAAATAGACTTCATAGGGCCAACACAACACTATTCATATCGCTGGTATGATATTAGGCGTATACGTTATCCCAGCAAAAGTAGCCGGATACCTATTAGCGGACGTTAACATGGAGTGTGTCCATGTTTCGCCTTTATGACTACTTGGAATCTGCTGGGAACTCTTTCAGTGAAGAGACATTATGTTGTGTAACCAACGACAGTTGCTGGATCTCTGTAAAGATGAAGAATACACTCTGGCAACCTTCCTTCTTCTCTGAGCCTCCACACGGGGATACGTCGTCCGTGATGCTGTACTCTCAACAGCGGGACTCCTTTGACAAGGGGAGGTCTCCAGCAATGCGATAGACTCTTTGAAACTATCTACACGGTGGCGTAGGTTAAGTTCCCAGGTTCATCCTGCTGCGCCGACGTTTGCGAGTAATTAACTAAAAAAAAATTTGGAATTTTGTGAGATATTCAGTAGCGTTATAAAAGATGCGTAATGTAGTATGTGAGGTGTAAGACGTGGGTTCGAATCTCGTTGGGTGCACTAAACTTTCTTTATTTTTAAATCTTTATCGAAATGACTGATCATCATTTTTATTCAACTAATTGCTTTAAATGTGACTTTATATTTCTATTCCTTTGTCACAACATTTTAATCACCGTCTTAACGTTTTCCGTTGATTCGTTTTTTCATTATGTCATTCTCTTTCCAATCGCAGTTTCTGTAAACAAGAATTTAATTGTATTTATCTATTGTAATATTAAATTATTTTTAAATTCCTACCTATCAGTTAAAAAACAAAAGACGAAATAACCTATTTATATTTGCGCAATGGTGTGAAAATGTATTTCCGTTACCAGATGCACTGCTTTTTTTTTACACAGTAATCATCCCACAAACATTTAAAACATAATCGAAATACCTACTGCACTATAGGCAAAATAACACGAATGAAAATTTAAATGAAAGACGGATTTATAAGTAAAACTAAATTGAAGCAGAATGAGAAATAGATGTAATGAACGCAATAATGATTATGCGAAAACAGTGTCATAGAGTAATAGAAATTAAATCGTAATTAATACATGAAATTAAATAAAAACGCATGAATAAAGATTTGAAGTCGAGAAAGAATGATAGGGAGAAAAATAAGAGCAGATGAAGAAGTTGGTATTATGAATAAAATTATGTGACGAAGAAATGGAATTAAAGAATTACATTTAAATAGATTAATTAAATAAAATTGTGATCAAAGTCAAAATGGCTCTGAGCACTATGCGACTTAACTTCTGAGGTCATCAGTCGCCTAGAAGTTAGAACTAATTAAACCTAACTAACCTAAGGACATCACACACATCCATGCCCGAGGCAGGATTCGAGCCTGCGACCGTAGCGGTCGCTCGGCTCCAGACTGTAGCGCCTAGAACCGCACGGCCACACCGACCGGCGATCAAAGTCATTTCGACAAATAAAAAAAAAGTTGTGCACCTGTCTACATGCGAACCCACGTCCTGCCGCCTAAGAAGCTGTTGTTCTATCCATTACGCTGCACTACCACTAACTTTTACGGAACTACTTCAACGCTATTGCGTGTCATGCAAATTTCCGTATTTTTATTTCTTATTTTTTTTTTCGTCTGTTACTCGCAAACGACGGCCCACCAGGGTGAATGACTGCTGTGTGTGATACATGGGATCTTGACCTCCGTCACCGCATAGGTAGTTTCAAAAAGTTGATCCTGCCTCTGGGAACCTCTCTTTGCGAATAGAAACCGTGCTGTTATTCCTGCATCACCTGTTGCCGCTACTTGCACAACTGTATACGAGCCTCCGTGTGTTGATGCGTTACAGGGATCTGCAACAACAGTCGCCGTTCTAAAATCCCGTGATACTCCAGAGGTCGACGCACTGTTGGTATGGATACTTGTCTCGCAGAAAACGAGCGCTTATCCTAAACGATCCTGCACGGTCGAGTGAACGAAATGTGCGACCCCCATCTCGTGGGGATGGTCAGGTCGTGCAGGACGCTGACTCTCTCTATGTCACCGGTTTCATGTACTTGAGAGAATCTTGGTGTTCCGAGATTAAACGAGACATTCCCACAGACAACCGCTATTCAAATGTGATCTCTGAACGAGAAACACGGTGAGTAATATTACGTTATATACACTCTAAGGAAAGAAAGAAAGGAATTATCCGAATGGAACGGATATTAATAGATGTGATGTACATATACGGACAAACAAATGATTACAATTTCAGAGAATTTGGTTGATATATTCAAGAGAAAGAGCTTCATAGGCTAAGCAAGTCAGTAACATGTAGCTCATTGGTGGTGCACCTCTGACCCTTATGCAGGCAGTTATTTTTTTGTTTCCCTTGACTCATCTGACTGGTGCCTATGCCAACCTTTTCATCTCAGAGTAGCTCTTACAACCAATGTCCTCAATTATTAGCTGGCTGTATCCAAATCTCTGTCTTCCTCTATACTGAGGAATATCGTGCCAAATTATGTCCAATTAGAGCGATAGGTCATCAGAATGCGGAGATGGTTGGAGGGCTATGCCCATAATGCTCCAAACGTACTTAATCGGGGACATATTCGTTACTTTCTGGCCAAGGTAGGGACTGGCAAGCGCGAAGACAAGCAGTAGAAACTCTCGCTGTATGCGGACGAGCATTAATTTGCTGAAATGTAGGCTTACGATGGGTTGCCATGAAGAGCTACAAAACGGTGGTGTAGGACATCTTCGACATATCATTGCACTGTAAGGATGTCGCCGGTGACAACCAAAGGGGTCCTGCTACGAAAAGAAACACCACCAGAGACCGTCGCACTATCGAGCTGTAAGGCGGGTGACAGTCAGGTTGGTATCCCACTGCTGTCCAGGGCGTTTCCAGACACGTCTTCGGCCTGGAATCTTATTGCATTGAGTAGGTCTTCAGTAATAAATTGTGGTTTGAGTGGAGCCTTGATGACCAGCGAAGACGTGTCTGGAGTTGTCCCAGCCCGATGGGACACCAACCTTTCGGCTGCCTTAGACCGCACAACCAGGACTCAAGGTCCTTTCACAGCAGGACACGTTTGATTGTCATCCGCGGCATTCTTACATCACAATGATACGTCGACCATATTTTATGCCCTATTTTCGTGGTCCTCATGGAAAACCCTCTCGGGCTTCATTTCAGCAAAATAACGCCCACCCGCACACGGTGCGTTTATCCGCTTCTTGCCTCCGTGCTTGCTAAGCCCCACATTGGTCAACAGGGGTGCCTCGTCACTCCCCAACTGAGACCGTGTGGAGCATTACGTGAAGAGCTCTCCAAGCACCCAGCGATCCAACAAGTCATTTGGACAGAATTTGGCACGATATCCCTCAGGAAGAGACCCAACAACTCTATCAGGCAATGCCAAAACGAAAAACAGTTTGCATAAGGACAACAGGTAAGCCAATGTGTTATTGACCTGCTCGATTTTTCAATCTCTTTCTCTTGAATAAATCATCCACTGATTCTGAAATTGTACTCATTTTTTTGTCTGAACATGTACAACACATCTACGTAGTTCCGTGCCATTCGGATAAGTCCTTCGTGGTGCTGCAGTATTCTTTCTTTCTTTCTTTTTTTTTTTTTTGCCTTCGACTATAAATGCAATGGCGGTACTCACATCTAACTTGTGCAGCTGACCTGAAATGTTACCTATATAGACATACAACTTCTTAGCAACTTTATGGTGCTACAGCTCAATGACGTCTTGTTGCACAGTCATCCTCAAATATGTTTCATCTGCCGTACGATAAAAATGTATTTCCTTTCAGCTCTTTGCGTACATAATATATACCTCAACCAGACCGTCGCAATTTTTGTAATCTAATATACCCTTGGATTTTAATAGCTTCCACAGCAACTGACCATTCGATTTTAATAATTTTCACAACAAAATCTTGCAGAAAATCCGAAGAGATTCTGGTCGTATGCAAAGTGAACCAGCCGCAATACGCAATCCGTACCTTCGCTAAGCTATTTCGGTGATGTTACAATGACAGTAGGACTAAAGCAGAGGTACTAAAGCCGACCGCTGTGGCCGTGCGGTTCTAGGCGCTTCCGTCTGGAACCTCGTGACCGCTACGGTCGCAGATTCGAATCCTGCCTCTGGCATGGATGTGTGTGATGTTCTAAGTTGTAGGGGACTGATGACCACAGATGTTAGGTCCCATAGTGCTCAGAGCCATTTGAACCATTTTTTAGAAGTACTAAACACGGATTTCCGAAATTGTTTCACCAAAAAAGACGATTAAATATTCCAGAATTCGAATCAAAACTACCGTCACACACAGTTTGTTAGAAGTAGGTATCCTAGGTGTGGTGAATCATCTTAAATTGATAAAGACGAGACCTCTGGTCTAGAAAGTATACCAGTCCGGTTCCTTTCAAAGCACATTGCTGCAACTACTCCTTAGCTAGTAATCATAGTTTTATGCCTGCCTGGAGTGGCAAACATAAGTTGGAATTAGTAGCAGGACGTGACCGGGGCGTGACGCAAGATCTGCTGGACCAGAAAAGATTACTCTCAAAGTAAGGCGCCAGCGATCAGGAAGATTACGTATCTTCATTCTCCACACTGAAGCAGGCACCGCCTATTGGTCTCATAGCAAGTAGCTACGTAATTAAGTTCACAATACAATTCACAAATCCACAGTGTAATCCAAATCGCAAATAAGTTCTAAGCCCAAGGCTGTCATACAAGATCTATACAATAACACTTCGATATTAACACAGCCAGCGAGCAAGAGCGAGTGGCCGTGTTACCAGCTCTGTGCTCCAGTTATATCTTGTGGCCATCGAGGGAGCTGCAGGCAAGAACTGTTGAATGGCGCGACGTCTTCAGCCAGAGACAACACCATGAACCTCCGGCGGCCGCGACGTGAAGCTGAGGCCGACCACCGCACATGTGCGGCCGTGCTGAGCGACGGCAGGGCGCGCGTGATTCGGTTAGGTCCGCGGACATAGCACATACACACTCATCAGAAAAAGTTTTTGCCTCACCTCGATTCCCAGAGTTCCGGGACCTGTACAGAAAATTGGAACAGAGCTCAACATAAACATCACATCCGCCCTTTTTGTTGCTCATGAAAACCACACATTGCATGTTGTACCACAATACAGCGAGACCTTGACAGGGGGTGGTGCAGATTGCTGTACACACCGGTATTCCCAACGCCCAGTAGCACGTCCTCCTGCATTGATGCATGCCTGTATTCATCGTGGCATGCTATCCACAAGTTCATCAAGGCACTGTCGGTCCCGATGGTCCCACCCCTTAACGGCGATCCGGTACAGACACCCGAGAGTACTTGGTGCGTCAGGTTGTCCATAAACAGCCCTTTTCAGTATCCCAGAGAAGTTCGATAGGGTTCATGTCTGGAGAACATGCTGGCCACTCTAGTCGAGCGATATCGTAATCCCGAAGGAAGTCATTCACAAGATGTGCACGATGGGGGCGCGAATTGTCGTCCATGAAGACGAATTCCTCGCCAATATGCTGCCGATAAGGTTGCACTATAAAGTTGAGGATGGCATTCACGTATCGTACAGCTGTTACGGTGCGTTGCATGACCACTAGCGGCGTACGTCGGCCTCACATAATGCCACCCCAAAACAGCAGGAAACCTCCGTCTTACTGCACTGGATGGACAGTGTGTGTAAGGCGCTCAGCCTGACCGGGTTGCCTCTAAACACGTCTCCGACGATTGTCTAATTGAAGGCATAGGCGACACTCATCGGTGAAGAGAACGTGATGCCAATCCTGAGTGGTCCATTCTGCATGTTGTTGCACCCATCTGTACCGCGCTGCGTGGTGTGGTAGTTGCAAAGGTGGACATCGCCATGGACGTCGGGAATGGAGTTGCGCATCATGTAGCCTGTTGCGCACAGTTTCAGTCGTAGCACGACGTCCTGTGGCTGCACCAAAAGCATTATTCAGCATGGTGGTGTTGCTGTCAGGGTTCCTCCGAGCCATAATCCGTAGGTAGCGGTCATCCACTGCAGCGGTAGCCCTTGGGTAGGCCTAGCGAGGCATGTCATCGACAGTTCCTGTCTCTCTGTATCTGCTCTATGTTCGAACGACATCGCTTTGGTTCACTGGACACCTCTTTTGTTGAGAGCCCTTCCTAGCACAAAGTAACAATGCGGACGCGATCGAAGCGCGGTATTGACCGTCTAGGCATGTCTGAATTACAGACAACACGAGCCGCTTACCTCCTTCCAGGTGCAATGACTCAAAGTGATCGGCTGTCGGACTCCCTCCGTCTAATAGGCGCTGCTCTGGCATGGCTGTTTACATCCTTGGGAGGGTTTTGTGACATCACTGAACAGTTACAGGAACTCTGTCTGTGATACAAGATCCACAGTTAACGTCTATCTTCAGGAGTTCTGTGAACTGGGGTGATGCAAACCTTTCGTTTGGTATGTGTACAACCGAGCACGAGTCACACTAGTTCCCAGACCCGTATCAGTGACGTTAATTTGTAGTGGTCTTTAAGAATACACACTGTGTTCGAAGATTATGAATTACAGTGACGAAACCGATTTAACGGCAAATAGAAAACGCAGATTCTGAAAATACCGATCTTATGAAACACAACCACGGCTTTATTCTCTAGAAGGAATGATTGATATTGACAGGGGATGTCAGAACCGATTCCATACAGATTGGCAGCAGGCTTCTGATAGCGTTCCGCAAACACAACTTCTCATCAGTTTGCGTGCCTATGGAGTGTCGCCTCAGTTATGTGAATGGATTCGTGCTTTCCTGTCAGTAAGGGTAAAATTCTTAAGACCTGACGGGAAGTCATCGAGCAAAGCAGAAGTAGTATCCGACATTCCCCAAAGAATGTACATGAGTGATTTAGGAGACAATCTGAACAGCTGTCATTTAGCGTCTTGTAAATTCAGCTCACAATCAAAACTGGAAATGATAAACAAGATACCTCTATGGTGTGAAAAGTGGCGGTTGACTATTAATAATGAAATGTGTGAAGTGATTACGTACTGCTGAGTACGAAAAGGAATCCGCTACATTGCGGTTACACGATAAATCACACAAATCTAAAGGCCGTCATTTCTACTAAATAGTTAGGGATTACACTTATCAATGAGTTAAGTTTCAACGATCACATAGAAAGTTATGTGGGGAAAGCAAACCAAAAACCGAGGTGTACTGAAGGAACACTCAGAAAATGCTAAAGCTCTACTGAGGAGACTGCTTAAACTACGCTTGCCCGCCGTCCTCTCGAGTAGTGCCGTATGGTGTATAATAAATATCAGGTAGGATTAACGGAGGACATCCAAAAAGCTGAAAGAAGGGCAGCTCGTTTTGTATTATCGTGCAATGGGTAGGGAGTGCCATCGGTATGATAAGCGAATTGGGGTGGTTATCCTAAATTCAAGCCGGCCAGGGTGGCCGAGCGGTTCTAGGCGCTACAGTCTGGAATCGGGTGACCGCTACGGTCGCAGGTTCGAATCCTGCCTCGGGCATGGATGTGTGTGATGTCCTTAGGTTATTTAGGTTTAAGTAGTTGTAAGTTCTAGGGGACTGATGACCTCAGCAGTTAAGTCCCATAGTGCTCAGAGCCATTTGAACCATTTTTGAACCTAAATTCAAAGGCAGGGATCCACGATGAAATCTAAGTCACGTTCTTTATCCTCAGAGTGTGAAAATGTTTTGTTGTCGTCCATCTACATAGGGAGGAATGATCCCAATAATAAAATATGAGAAGTAAGAGGAAGTACGTAAATATTTTAAGTTTCGTTTTTCCCTTGTGCTGTTCCTTAGTGGAATGGCACAGAAATACCCGTCTGCCAAGTACTTACTCAAGAAATGAGGGGTAATATTGTAGATGTAGACGTAGATCTCCAAGAAACAAAGGTTTCTAAACAGAACAATGGAAGAAAGAATTAATACTTCTAATATTTACAGCACTAACCGCCGAATAGTGAACTGTTGAAAAACATACTTGCTTGCAGATGATAAATTCTACACTGCAAGAAATTCCTACCGTGGGCTTTCAAAAGCAAAACGCCCCGGTTGATCCAGCGCAGGACGCCAATTCGTTCTTTTAGCTGAAACTCGTCCCCTTCTTTTGTCCTCGGGGGAGCGCTGTCGCAGCGGGGAAACTGGCGCCGCGTCTTCGCTTGTTAGCGGAGAGGAAGGACGAGGCGCGAGATCAGTCGTGCTGCAGTCGAGGCAAGACAAGACAAGACAAGACAAGACAGGCCTTTACCAGCGAACGTTCCACAGCGCCCTGGTCGCCAACGATCCTGCCCGGCGATAACAAGTAGCGAGGCCGTGCCGACGATGAGATAACAATCTGCCGTTATTGTCAACCGGTAGCCTTGTCAGGCGTTTCCTTGTAAAACAAGATGTGGTTCAGCCCGCAACCATTAGCAATAGCGATGACCAATACAGTTACCCATGACTCCGAAACAGTACTGTAGTAAGGTAAACTCACCGGAAAATGCCTTACAGCGGACAATTTTGACCTCGAACGCTTGGAACTGCACGAAAGCAATTTTACAATAACACTCGATCATTGAAAAAAAACCATGGTCTGTGTCATTTCCACGCAAAAAGTTGCATTGTACTACAAGTGACATTTTAACACAAAGAAAACTTGATCGTATATCACAGAGTGCAGTTTGGTGATCAAATAACCATCATCTGTCTTCAATTGTGGTTTGGCACACTATAGTCCTTCAAAATCAGCAGTCCTTCTGATATAAGGCTTGCATTGCCGGAAGGAGTATTTATTTGCTTTCTGTGGAAAAATCTTCAGCCTAATATCTTTGTTTGGCGAATTTGCATCTACACTCATGCTCACAAATTAAGGATAATTGCAGAATGTGGTGCCACACAACATAGCACTACACAAAACTGGCGCTAATAGCATAGGCACATAGTGAACACACACGACACAGATCTGTAAGTCCACGGTATTGGTGAAAAGTTGAGAAAACCATCCCGAAACACATGTGCTACATAAAGCCACTGTTTCATGCGCATGTACCCCGACATCAGTATGCGATATGATCACCATGCACACGTAGACGAGCCGCACAACGGGTTGGCATACTCTGGATCAGGTGTTCGAGCAGCCGCTGGAGTATAACCTCCCATTCATGCACCAGTGCCTGTCGGAGCTCCTGAAGTGTCGTAGGGGTTTGAAGACGTGCAGTGATATGTCGACCGAGAGCATCCCAGACGTGCTCGATAGGGCTTGGGTCTGGAGAACAGGCAGGCTACTCCATTCACCTTATATCTTCGGTTTCAGGGTACTCCACCACTATGGCAGCTTGGTGGGGCCGTGCGTTATTATCCATAAGGAGGGGACATATTGGTGCAAAATTACGGCCTGATACACCTGACCTGTTACAATTCCTCCATGTCCGAACAACATCGCTGAGGTTCACTCCGAGACGCCTGTACACTTCCCTTGTTGTGAGCCCTTCCTAGCACAAAGTGCATAAGACAGGAAGACAATCTTTCGCCTCTATAGTTCGATCTTTGCAATGAACAAACAATGACGGAAATAAAAGAAAGGTTCACGACTAGGTTTAAAATTCATTGTGAATGGATATCAGTTAATAAGATTTGCAGACGACATAGCCATCCTCAGTGGAGGTGAAGGAGAATTACGGGATCTGTTGAATGAAATGAACAAGCATCCATACGAGTACAGAAATGGATTGGAAGTAGATCGGAGAAGAAGAATGTAGTCGGAAGTAGGAAAAATAGGAACAGTGAGAAGTTTAGCATCAAAACTGATAGACGAAGTAAACGAAGTTCAGAAATTTTACAGCCTTCGAAGCAAAATAACCCATAACAAACGAAGCAACGAGGGCGTAAGAAGCCCGCTGGCGCAGGCAAAGAGGGAATTCCTGGCCAATAGAAGTCGACTGATATCAAAGGCCTTAATTCAAGGAAGAAGTATCTGAGAATGTTCGTTTGGAGCACAGCATTGTATAGTAGTGCATCACGGACTGTGGGAAAGCCGAAACACAGGACAGTGGAAATACTGGAGATGCGGTGCTACAGAAGGAGGTTGAAAATCAGGTGGACCAGTCAGGTAAGGACTGAGGAGGTTCTCTGCAGAACAGGCGAAGAACGGAAAACGTGGAGAACATTAACAAGAAGAAGGGACAAGATGATAGGCCATGTTTACTCGTCAGGCAATAAATAGTTCTTGAGAACGCTCTAGAGGGTGAAAACTGTAGAGGAAGACATATTTTGGAATGCATACAACATAAATTGAGGATGTAGTGCGCAAGTGCTAATCAGGGAGGAAGATGTTGGCACAGAAGGGAATTCGTGGCTGTTTGTATCAAAGGGAAAAAGACATCACAAAAGCCCATTGCTTAGAGACTCACTTAAAGCTGCACCTTTTTAATAGTTATATGGGACAGGATAAGTAGAGCAGCCGACTGGAACCATGTAATGGGGTCCGATTAGTCGCAACTCTCCCTGTTTTAAAATGATGAAAGGCGTTGTGTGAACCTACGGCCATACGAAGAGTTTAACTCGCAGAGCGTAGTTCAGGCTGGAGATGGGTTCTGTGTCTTTCTGGAGGTGGTTATCATACCATTACTTGAACTAATTTAGGTTGCCGTAACCATGAACCTGGATGTATATTTCAGCATTCTCGGTGAGGAAGTGTTCTGGAAGCAGGTTAGTTTTATTCAGCATTCCAGTTCACCATATTATTCCATACTCTTGTGGTTTTTGTATTTTTCATTTTTATTTTTTGAGTCATCAGTCTTCTGTCTGATTTGATGAGACCCGCCATGAATTTCTCTACTGTGCCAACTTCTTCATCTCAGAGTAGCGCTTGAAAAAAATATCCTCAATTATTTGCTGGATGTATTCCAATCTCTGCCTTTTATCCTCTACAGATCCCTCTAGTTCCATGAAAGTTATTCTGTGTTGTTTTAACAGATCTCCTACCATCCTTTCTTCTCGTCAGTGTTTTCCACACATTTCTTTCCTCTCCGATTTTGGGCAGAACCTCCTCATTCCTCATTTTACCCATTTTCAACATTCGTCTGTAGCACCACATCTCAAATGATTCGATTCTCTTCTGTTCCGGTTTTCCTACGGTCCATGTTTCACTACCATACAATGCTTTGTTCCAAATGCATATTCTCAGAAATTTCTTCCTCAAATTAAGATGTTTCATATTAGTGGACTTCTCTTGGCCAGAAATGCCCTTTTTGCCAGTGCTAGTCTGCTTTTTATATCCCGTTGATCCATCCGTCATGGGTTATTTTGTTGTCTAGGTAGAAGAACTCCTTAACTGCATCTAATTCGTGATCACCAGTCCTGATGTTCAGTTGCTCGTTTTCCTCATTTCTGCTCCTTCTCATTGCTTTTGCCTTTCTTCTATTTACTCTCAATCCAAATTCTGTACTCGATAGACTGTTCGTTCCATTCAGCATATCCTGTAATTCTTTTTCATTTTCACTGACGATAGCAATATGAATAGTGAATCTTATCACTGATATCTTTTCACCTTGAATTATAATGCCTCCATTGAACCATTCTTTTATTTCCGTCATTGCTCCTTCGATGTATATAGATTGCACAGCAGCGGCGAAAGACTACATCCCTGTCTTAAAATCTTTATAATCAGAGCACTTAATTGTTGGTCTTCCACTCTTACTTTTTCTTCTTCCCCTTGTACATATTGCGTATTACACATCTTTTCCTGTAGCTGACACCTTATTTTTTCTGAATTTCGAGCATCTTACACCATTTGACACTGTGTAACGTTTCATCCACGTCGACAAATCTTATGAACGTGTCTTGATTTTTCTTCAGTCTTGCTTCCATTATCAGTCGCCTTTCAGAACTGCATCTCTTCCGTAAAGAGATACTGATCTTACTGATCTTACCAGGAAATTACTTGGGCTCGAACAAACAGATATGTATGAACGTTTGGTTACAGGACCTTTATGTACATCAGAATGTGATGGTGGGTGTCGCTTTTCTGCAAAACTCTGCAGTCATGCTCTAGATATCACTGTAGATGTAATTGTAGACGCCATACGCAATGCAGCAATCTTAACTACAAATGTAAATGCGGAATGTCAATAAAATGCTCCGAGCAATACGAATGACTGCAAAACGCACAGTGAAGAAATGCAAGTTGATCGCATGGCGTATTTCCACATTCTATAATATCAGTGAAATGATAATTAAATAGACACCCTAGCTGCAAACAGGCGTTGATATACTTCACTGGGGACATGTTGAAAATGTGTGCCCCGACCGGGACTCGAACCCGGAACCTCCTGCTTATATGGCAGACGCTCTATCCATCTCAGCCACCGAGGGCACAGAGGATAGCGCGTCTGCAGGGACTTATCCCTTGCACGCTCCCCGTGAGATCCACATTCCCAACATGTCCACACCACTACATTCGTAGTGCACCTAATAGATGTTTGCCCATCATACTCATTACTCGTGGAAGCTTAATCTACCCAGTCCCGTACGAGAACAGATACTACCGTCATATATAGTTAAAATATGGCTTCCTGGCCATTGACCTCCTTGTGTGAACGCACACGCTATGCCCCAACTCGTACGGGACTTGGTAGATTAAGCTGCCACGAGTAATGAGTATGATGGGCAAACATCTATTAGGTGCACTACGAATGTAGTGGTGTGGACATGTTGGGAATGTGGATCTCACGGGGAGCGTGCAAGGGATAAGTCCCTGCAGACGCGCTATCCTCTGTGCCCTCGGTGGCTGAGATGGATAGAGCGTCTGCCATGCAAGCAGGAGATCCCGGGTTCGAGTCCCGGTCGGGGCACACATTTTCAACATGTCCCCAGTGAAGTATATCAACGCCTGTTTGCAGCTAGGGTGTCTATTTAATTATCATTTCATTTCTAGCAAAGCTGCATGGTCATCCACGGTATGTGTTGTTTCGAGAACAGATACTACCGTCATGTATATAATATCAGTGTTGAACGCCACGTCAATGACACTTTTGAAGTTGTTCACTGGTTCACCAATATCGTAGCCAGCGTTCTGCCACGCGTAACGAAGCATTGGTCTGTATACTCCCGCAGATAACTGATTGTAAATGACAGAATGCATAGTCGTGATAAAGAGTCTGTCGTGCATTTTCGGCTGCATATCACTGGAACGTAGTTTAATGAAGTTTGTTATTCTCTTGGCATATATTTTATATTGCCTGAAGAAATACACATCCAGAGGTTGTGCATATTTTGAAGTTTTAAGCGGAATGATTTTTAAATCTACATGTTTTCCGCCAGATGCTTCCAGTAGTACTCGTTCATCCTTATGTCCAGACCAGGAGCCACAAAGTACTAATGACTATTGTTTCGTCATCTTCCCACTCACACTTGCATCGACGACGACATTTGGAGGGCACCGCGTTTCTATTTCCCTTGACACGCAGGGTCCAAACATTCCACTGGATCCTTGGAAGCAATTATAGAGTTTGTCTGCCAATCGTTCGTCCATTGATATAGCAACATCGATCGTGTAACTATGTGTTGCACAGTTAACTGATTGCAACATCGCGACAGTCTTTCTCTCCCCTTTCATGGATAGTGTTCTGTCACAAGAAAGTTCATAGCTGAACTGACTCTGATCACAGTTCCATACAGAACTAATATCGATGTTTTCTCTCGTGATATGCTCATTGACGTCAGCAACAAACGTTTGAGCTCTTTCAATCAGCTCTTCTTCGTCATCCATATCTTTTCGTGCTTGGAGCCTAGTGATACGGCGTGATGTTATCCTAAACTCCTTTTTCAAATCAGTAATAAATCCTAGTGAAGCTGTAAAGTTTGTACACCCGAGATTTCTGCCTACGTCCAATGCCCAATGTTGTAAATGCCAATAATGAACGGCGGAACCGAATTCTCGCGCTTCAACGAATTTCGCCATTACACGCTCCTTGGTCTTGACCGGCAGTGTAAGATTTCCTTTGAAAACTGTATTTCCTTCTCTTTTCTCTGCTACGTAATCCAGTATGTGTCGAAACCTCTTACGTAATAATGATCGTACATGTTCTCCAGTGTGTTGTCATCAAACGCCGTGATGATACTTGCAACTTCAACCTTCTTCTTGGGAGACGGTTGGTATTCTCTGTCACTGCTTCCATCGCCTCTTCCCGCACTTGCCGTAGCGCTACCGTCTGCAATGAGTTGTTCGTCATTATCATCGCTATCATCATCATTATGTGTTAGTGTTACAACAGTATCTGTTTCTAACTTATGCTCATATTTCTGCACTATAATAGATACCCGAAAACATGCGAATGATGCGTCTTCTACACCAATACTATCTTCACGAAGAAGGGTTCTTCGTAACTTCATCTCAACCAATCACAATACATTAGCAGCATTGATTACCAATCGCCGAGCCATCTGACGCTTCAATACACAAATAATGTCACAAAACGCAACTTCAGAGGCACACTGCACCGTCCCTACTGGTCCCGGTGGCGTACCGGCAGGTCAGTGTGCAATGCGGTACGGCATACGCAGAGGCCTCTAACGGACGACTGCAGAGTTTTGCAGATGCGGGAGTATCACTAGTGCAATAAGAGACCTTTACATTATCTCTCACACGATTCTGGTGTATTTGTGTTTGTTCGAGCCCAAGTACTTTCCTGGTTAGTCTTCTTTTCAATTTTTCTGTGTACTATTTTTGTCAGCAACTTGGATGCATGAGCTGTCAAGCTAATTGTGCAATGATTCTCGCATCTCTTTCAGTCTTCAGAACTGTGCGAATTACGTTTTTCCGAAAGTCAGATGTTATATCGTCAGACATGTTTTCTACAAGCCACACTTTCACATTCCCCAACGAGTTCCGAAATTCTGATGGAGTGTCATGTATCTCTTGTGTCTTACTTGTCTTTAACTCTTCCAAAGTTTTTTCTTTTTTTTTTTTAAATTCTGATTCTAATACTAGCTACCCTATCTCTTCTACATCAACTCGTCTTACTTCTTCTATCCTGTCATCAGATAAGGCATTCCCCTAATAAAGACATTCGATGTACTGTTTCCACCTATTTGCTTTGCCCTGTACATGTTTCAGTAGCATTCCCTTTACACTCTTAATATTATCAGCCTTGCTTTCAAATTGGTTCAAATGGCTCTGAGCACTATTTTGACTTAACTTCTGAGGTCATCAGTCCCCTAGAAATTAGAACTACTTAAACCTAACTAACCTAAGGACATCACACACATCCATGCCCAAGGCAGGATTCGAACTTGCGACCGTAGCGGTCGCGCTGTTCCAGACTGAAGCGCCTAGAACCGCTCGGCCACCTCGGCCGGCCCTTGATTTCAATTCCATCGATGACTCTTTCACTTTTCTATATAATAGGTCATTCCTTCCGGCAATCATTTCTTTTTCTATTTCTTCGCATTTTTCGTGCAACCATTTCGCCTTGGCTTTCCTGCACTTCCGATTTATTTCATTCCTAAGTGATTTTTTTTCCGTACTACTGAATTTGCCTGAACGTTGTTGTACCTTCTTCTTTCATCGATCACGTGAAGTACTGTTACCCATGGTTTCTTCGCAGTTATCTTCTTTGTATCTATGCTTTTCATTCCTACTTCCTGGATTGCCTTTTTTTAGAGACGTTCATTCCTCTTCAACTGATATACCTATTATCGCAGTATTGACAGCCCTACAGATGTCCAAGCGTATCTCTTCATTCTTTAGTACTTCCGTATCCTAGTTCTTTGCGCAATGATTCTTTCTGACTAGTCTCTCAAGCTTCTAAATTGTGATCTGAATCTGTGTCTGCTCCTAGGTACGCCTCAATGATATTTCGGAATCTCCGCCTGACCTTGATGTAATGTAACTGAAATCTTACTGTATCCCGGCTGTTTCCAATTATATAACCCTCCTCTTTTGATTCTTGAACAGAGTATTCGCTATTACTGGCTGAGATTTATTGCAGAACTCAGTCTTTCTTCTCCTTACACCCCGGTATAAAGACTATATTCTCCTGCAACCCTTCCTTCTACTTCCTCCCCTACAAACGCATTCCAATTCCCAGTAACTATTAGATTTTCATCTCCCTTTGTGTACTGAATTACACGTTCGACATCCTGATGTGCTTTCTCTATCAGTTCATCAGCTTGCGACGTCGGCATATATACCCGACCTATCACCTGGTGTTGGTTCTGATGAGACCAACCCCGTCACTTAACTGTTCACGGTAAGTCGGTCTCTGTCCTGCCTTCCCGCTCAAAAGATATCCTGCTAGCGTTACACCATTTTCTGCTAGTGGTTGATATTGCCCTATGCTTATCTTACCGGAAATCCTTGTGTTCTTCCCACTTCACTTCACTGATTCCCACCATAGATTGAGCCTTAGAATTTTCCTTTCCAGATTTGCTAGTTTCCGTACCAAATTAAGACTTTAAACATTCCATGGCCCGACTCGTAAGACGTTGTCCTTTCGTTGGTTATTCAATGTCTTTCTCATTGTAACTTCCTCCTTAGGAATCCCTCCTAGAAAACCCTATTTTCAACACAATCTCCGTTCCGTGCGACGGCTTTACGCCACCTTACTGGGACGGCCTGTATGCTCGTAAGGTTCCGCTCTGCTGGTCGACATCGGAGTCAACGTCTTGCTTCATCAGTAGTTGCCCCCATCTGCATACTGCTTGCCGCGGATAAAATTTTTCATTGCGCCAAACAGATTTAGATCGGAAGGTGTGAGAGCCGGGCTGTAGAGGAGTAAGAAAGAACGGTCCAGTGAAATTTTTGCTAGCATCTGTCTGGTGTGCGAACTTGAGTGAGGCCTTATGCTGCTAAAGAAAAGGAGAATTTCGTTCGCATGTTTGGGGCGACGAGCAGGGAGAAGTTCCTTCAATTTTCTCATGCTATGTGCGGCCAGTAGGTAAGCGGGAAATTCGATAGGATTGCTTTACCTTGTTGTGACGGTGACAGGCGCCTCGCCCAACGACTCGCTGTGCTTTTGTTCATTGCCAAGACTTCATAAGCATTCTGCTAGCGCGAATAAATATCTAAGATGCTCTGGTTTTCCGCAAAAAGAGACAGAAGGACGGCTCTTTGCTTGAAACACATCTTTCGTACAGACCTAGATTTAATTGCTACGTATAGTGCCTCCACCTTGCCATAACGTCACGAAACTATATGATGTGATGCAGAATATTCCGCGATGTCCCACAAAAAATTCCTTACTTTTTCTGAATGATGGTCGGAGAAAAAAGTTGCTGTATTACTTATTGAACAGGTTGGTTTTGTTTAGGATTCCGGTACACCGTATTATTCCTCACTCTTTTTGTCACAAAACTCAATTTTTCAAGACAGTCTCCGTTCAATGCGACGGCCTTACGTCACATTACTGAGAAAGCCTGTATGCCGGCATGATACTACTCTATTGGTCGATACCGGAATTAACGTCTTGCTGCACCAGCGATATACCCATCATTCACGGACTGCTCTTCATAGTATGCATCTTTCATTGGGCCAAACAGATGGAAGTCGAGATACGGTCTGTCGGGTGGATGAGGAAGACCAGTCCAATGAATGTTTTGTGACCACCTCTCGGGTGCGCAGACTTATGTGAGGCCTTGCGTTGTTAGGGAGTAGAAGGAGTTCGTTTGCAATTCTGTGGGCCGAACACTGTAGAGTCATTTCTTCAATTTCGTGAGTACCCCAACTGGTGGACGAGTGGGTCAGCATGTTGTTGTTGTGGTCTTCAGTCCTGAGACTGGTTTGATGCAGCTCTCCATGCTACTCTATCCTGTGCAAGCTTTTTCATCTTCCAGTACCTACTGCAACCTACATCCTTCTGAATCTGCTTAGTGTATTCATCTCTTGGTCTCCCTCTACGATTTTTACCCTCCACGCTGCCCTCCAATACTAAATTGGTGATCCCTTGATGCCTCAGAACATGTCCTACCAACCGATCCCTTCTTCTGGTCAAGTTGTGCCACAAACTTCTCTTCTCCCCAATCCTATTCAATACTTCCTCATTAGTTATGTGATCTACCCATCTAATCTTCAGCATTCTTCTGTAGCACCACATTTCGAAAGCTTCTATTCTCTTCTTGTCCAAACTATTTATCGTCCATGTTTCACTTCCATACATGGCTACACTCCATACAAATACTTTCAGAAATGACTTCCTGACACTTAAATCTATACTCCATGTTAACAAATTTCTCTTCTTCAGAAACGATTTCCTTGCCATTGCCAGTCTACATTTTATATCCTCTCTACTTCGACCATCATCAGTTATTTTGCTCCCCAAATAGCAAAACTCCTTTACTACTTTAAGTGTCTCATTTCCTAATCTAATTCCCTCAGCATCACCCGACTTAATTAGACTACATTCCATTATCCTCGTTTTGCTTTTGTTGATGTTCATCTTATATCCTCCTTTCAAGACACTGTCCATTCCATTCAACTGCTCTTCCAAGTCCTTTGCTGTCTCTGACAGAATTACAATGTCATCGGCGAACCTCAAAGTTTTTATTTCTTCTCCATGAATTTTAATACCTACTCCGAATTTTTCTTTTGTTTCCTTTACTGCTTGCTCAATATACAGATTGAACAACATCGGGGAGAGGCTACAACCCTGTCTTACTCCCTTCCCAACCACTGCTTCCCTTTCATGTCCCTCGACTCTTATAACTGCCATCTGGTTTCTGTACAAATTGTAAATAGCCTTTCGCTCCCTGTATTTTACCCTGCCACCTTTAGAATTTGAAAGAGAGTATTCCAGTCAACATTGTCAAAAGCTTTCTCTAAGTCTACAAATGCTAGAAACGTAGGTTTGCCTTTCCTTAATCTTTCTTCTAAGATAATTCGTAAGGTCAGTATTGCCTCACGTGTTCCAGTGTTTCTACGGAATCCAAACTGATCTTCCCCGAGGTTGGCTTCTACTAGTTTTTCCATTCGTCTGTAAAGAATTCGTGTTAGTATTTTGCAGCTGTGACTTATTAAACTGATAGTTCGGTAATTTTCACATCTGTCAACACCTGCTTTCTTTGGGATTGGAATTATTATATTCTTCTTGAAGTCTGTGGGTATTTCGCCTGTCTCATACATCGTGCTCACCAGATGGTAGAGTTTTGTCAGGACTGGCTCTCCCAAGGCCGTCAGTAGTTCCAATGGAACGTTGTCTACTCCGGGGGCCTTGTTTCGACTCAGGTCTTTCAGTGCTCTGTCAAACTCTTCACGCAGTATCATATCTCCCATTTCATCTTCATCTACATCCTCTTCCATTTCCATAAAGTTGTCCTCAAGTACATCGCCCTTGTATAGACCCTCTAATATACTCCTTCCACCTTTCTGCTTTCCCTTCTTTGCTTAGAACTGGGTTTCGATCTGAGCTCTTGATATTCATACAAGTCGTTCTCTTATCTCCAAAGGTCTCTTTAATTTTCCTGTAGGCAGTATCTATCTTACCCCTAGTGAGATAGGCCTCTACATCCTTACATTTGTCCTCTAGCCATCCCTGCTTAGCCATTTTGCACTTCCTGCCGATCTCATTTTACAAGGATTTGAATTACCATTGTTTCTATAATGTTGCCTTTCTCGTAAACTAATCAAGAAATAAAACTGGAATTTCACAGTTAACATCTGCATAAGAGGTTAATAAAACGTGTGGAACATTTTTTAGTTTAAGCACATAATTCCTTTGAAATTCATTTTTCTCAAATTTTTGAGGAGAACTTTTCACGAAGAACAGATGACGGAAAAGTGTTGCACAGGATTATTCAGTAATCAGTTCCTATAAACTATTCCAAATTTCAGGATGTAGCTTTCCTAGTTCCTGGGAAAGGATGCATTATAGCTCAAAAAAGTAAGTTTACAGCAATTCTCATTTAAAGGTTTCATTTCAGTTTTTGACAACATTGCTACACGTCTAGTGATTGATGCTGTCCATATCCATAATCTTTATTCTCTTCATCGTCTTCCCCTGCCTCCTCTGCCTAGGCAACTTTTCCATTTTTTTCTTCTCCTGCCTGAGCTTTGTCCAGTCGCGCTTCATCGATGCTTTTGAATATCTTCAATGAGAATGCACCTGGATGGAAGGCTAGACCCTACAGGCACTTAATACTACTATATTTCCACTTTTTGAACACTAGACGGGCATCGCATGCAGCTACCTTCACAAGAGTTGAGGACACAAATACTGTTTTTGGACATGCATTCGAGCTGTCATTTGCATTCTGTGTTTTCCCATGTACACATTTTTTCAGCGGTTTAGGACTGTTTACGTATCTGAAAGTTGGAACATTTCGGACCTGTTCTTCTTTTCAGTTCAATAAGGGAGTGACAGCAGCGGAGGTAGCCACAAACTTGATATATTCAAAACCAAAAATTGAAAAGTGTTTGTAGCACGTAGCATTATCTAGCACGTAGCAATCTAGTAAATTACTCAATAAAAAATTCTTATTTTTCCACAACTTTTCCCTGTATCTGCCGTTCAAGTATTTTATACAATGATACAGTACAATTCTCAGAACAGTTTTCATAGTCACAACATTGTCCTGTTGGAACCATGGTACTACCGCATGAGAGAAACACATGAGGACGCAGGATTTTCGTTATGTAGGGTATCGCCGTCAGGGTTCATTCAGTCACTACCATCCGTGAACCAAAGTCATAGCCGACAGATCCCTCCACCACGACGCCTGCATTAACACCGCCGTGCCTCTCCAACACATCGATCAGGGTCGTCCGAGGTAGTGCAAAACCACGAATAATCGATGAACAAAGGGTGACGCCCTTCGTCAGCAGTTCGTGTTTCCCTGTCAAGACACCAATCGAAATGCAGCCGCTGTGAAGCAGACTAACCATGCGATGGCAATTCCCTAGTTCACTTGATGTTAATCACCCTTCCATTGGTGACGCAGACTGTTGGAAGGAGTCCGTTAGCCGGCCGAAGTGGCCGTGCGGTTAAAGGCGCTGCAGTCTGGAACCGCGCGACCGCTACGGTCGCAGGTTCGAATCCTGCCTCGGGCATGGATGTTTGTGATGTCCTTAGGTTAGTTCGGTTTAACTAGTTCTAAGTTCTAGGGGACTAATGACCTCAGCAGTTGAGTCCCATAGTGCTCAGAGCCATTTGAACCATTTGGAGTCCGTTACTTGATATCGGGCACAATATGGCTTTCACCTCTAGTGGTTGTCCGACGTGGTCGAGCGGAAACTTGACAACTAGTAGAGCTGCACTGACGCTTACATCCAGTTCAACGTCACCTGCAACGACAGGGGAAGGAGGTTTCTTTCTGCTGGGTGCCGGGGCACGTGGGTATTAGGGGAAACGAACTGGCGGATGTGGCTGCCAAAGATGCAAGTTCCCTCCCTCACGTTGTTGAATGTGCCGTCCCCCTCCATGCTGTTACCTCCATTTTGCCTTTTCGTGTTATGCGTCAATGGGAAGAGGAGTGGCTGGCAGTTGGTGAAAATAAGCTGCGTCTGGTCAAGGCCACCATGCGGCCATGGCGTACGTCTGGTCAAGGCCACCACGCAGCCATGGCGTACGTCCTACCAGTCATGCAGGCGGGATGAGGTTCTCCTCACTCGCCTCCGCATCGGGCACAGTGCCTTAACGCATGGTTTTTTACTCCGGCGGGAGGACTCCCCCCCCCCCCCCAATTTGCAGTGCTTGTGGCGTCCAGATTACTGTCCGCCACATTTTACTTGACTGTCCTTTATTCTCTGAGCAGAGGGCGGTGGTTTCCTTGCCACCGGATTTGCCCTCTATTTTGCTAGACGACGCAACGACTGTGGTTAAGGTCTTACGGTTTTGTGTCCTGTCCAATTTGTTGCCTCGGATTTTAGGGAGAGGATTTTAATGTGCTGCTGGGTGACTGGCTCACCCAGGTTTTAGGTAAGAGGTCCGCCAGTCACGATTACCTACTTGTTTCACTTTGATTTCTGTTCTCTTTTCCTTGTGTTTCCTTTCCTTTTTTAGTGCGTTTCTTTTCCTCTTGTTTTGCCTCTGTATGTGAGGATTTGGAACTGCGTCAGGCCTGTGTCTTTTAGCCGTTCTCCTTGTTCGCTGTCCGTCTTCGTCCCTTCACCGCATGTGTTCCTGCTTCTATGCGTTTGGGCGCTGATGACCACGCTGTTTAGAGCCCGAAAACCTTAAACCACACACAACGTCCGACCGCTGTCACATGCGAATGCCCTATAAATCTGAATATTGCGTGATTCGATCAGCCAGCCAAATGGAAAGTCACACTGAGGCCACTTTCAAAGTTGGTCATATGCTGACAACGGTGCCTCGCTCCATTCCTCGTCATTCCTGTGTTCTTTCCAGTGATCGCTCAGTATCTGACATTCCTTAAACAGTGCTCCCCACCAGGCGTGGTAACAAAAATAAAGATGAATTACAATACTGCGCTCTGGTGGCCGATTTATCCGTCACAAAAAAACTAATCATTTATTAATGCGTTGATGTAGGTATGTGAAGTTAACACTGATATCTGACGATGACTTGTGGGTGCTTCATTGCTTCTGTCAGACAGTCTGCATGCTTTGATGTCTGGAAGAATTTCCGACTGTAACAAGAAATTGCTGTAACTGTTGTAAGTGTACCTATCTCATTTGAAAGGAACACACGAGTACTGAGTACAACACATAGTCTTACGACACAAAAATATGTGTGTTCCAATAAGCTAGCACATAATGAGCATTTTTTCTTATTTTTAATACTGTTTACTCATTTTCTTTATTCAAGATACACTAAGAATCCTAGAAAGTGCATAACTACTATCACTAATCTACTATTACTGCTACTACTACCACTTAGCCAAACCGTCGTATTAAAAGCATAAAACGAAACATCTTTGATACGATATAGTTAATTTTTAAGGCAAATTTAGGAACAATTTCGGATGTCCTGCTCTCAGAAAATGTTTCTAGATTCAGTTTTTAAAAGACTGCATTGCTCATTTGTCAGATTCAGCAGCTATTCGCTATAATGAAAGCTTAAATGAATACCAATGTAGAAAATATATGACTGATTACAATAGTGCCCCAGATCTGGATGCGAACTTGAATCTTTGCTTTAATTATACAGTTCTGAGCTTTTCTGGCCCGCTTCTCAGTCGGCCTGAAAGCCTTCTATCTTACAGCGTTTTCCTATCTTTCAAATATAAGTTTTGTCTTCGTTAAAGTTATGACGATTTTCGTAAGAAAATGAACTTGCCAAACCGTTATATCGAAAAGAGATTATCAGTCGATTCATAAACAAGTTTTCAACATGGCAGCTTCAAAATACCCTGAAGAGACATGCAGTTCCCATTTCCAACTTCAGATCTCTTCGTTTCTCTAACATCTTGTTGAGATACGCTCTTGTTTATCTTGCACACTGCACTATTAGACGAAAGTTTGTAGGAACTTGTCCTTCTTCATAGCTAGATCTTTTTCCTTATTATTTTTGCCCGTTCTCTTATGAGAGAAGATGGAGCCTCTTTATGACGGAAATGCCACATAATTTATAACGGGCAAATAAAGCGTGGAAAAACACTCAGTAACGGACATCACCTCATTTTCAAAAAGATACTTTTAAGGGTCGTGATGCATCTGTGGCAATCTGCTATAGCTCGAGACCCCAGGGCTATTATAAAATGTACAGAAGAGGGAATTTATCGTCCGAAGCACTGCATATCAATGCGTATAGCTCCATTTGTGAGAACGGCAGCATAGTATGCACTTTAAGATGGCATAGTGCGGCCTGAGGGGGAGCGGACCCGTGATGGGTGGTGATGGAGGGGAAGGAAAACTGGAGTAGCTACGAAAGTGAAACACATATTTCCACGTCTGTCTATCTCAAAACTTTGCAATATTGCGATGTCTCTCTCTCTCTCTCTCTTCCTCTAGAGAGAGAGAGAGAGAGAGAAGCAGACAGACAGACAGACAGACAGACAGAGAGAATAAAGATGTAAGTAAAATAATAAGAATATTGTGCTGCACATGAAAATGAAAATTTTAATAGCAGAACAGTGGAAAATTAGCTTAAACTTGCTTAGAAATGTAAAGAACTAAAACAGAACGCCCTCCCTATCTTCTCACGGTAGAGTATCTACGTCGCACATCAAAGACTGGATGTTTCAGTCTCGTCTAGCGTGTATGTGTGTGGTTTAAGTGTGGTGTTGTTGTATGTCAGTCATCACCAAATGCTAAACCAATAACAGAAATCACAAGATATGTGCAAAATTGTTTGGTACATCAAAAAATGAGGATCAGTAATTAGAATGTGTTGTGGATTGGCAGGAGACCAACCCACTAAATTGAGAGGAAGCCGAAAGGCACGCGTTTTAGCTCACGCAGGCTGGCGTGATATCTAGAACAGGACAAGGACTTTATAACTTAGAAAAACGGACGCAGATGGTGGAATACTTAACTTTAATCCATTAATGTTGCAGGTAGCTCTTGTCTGTACATTCTTCACAATATCAATATTAACTGAACATGGCGCCTTGCTAGGTCGTAGCAAATGACGTAGCTGAGAGCGTATTTTGTCAGTGAACCATCGCTAGCAAAGTCGGCTGTACAACTGGGCGAGTGCTAGGAAGTCTCTCTAGACCTGCCGTGTGACGGCGCTCGGTCTGCAATCACTGATAGTGGCGACACGCGGCTCCGACGAATACTAACGGACCGCGGCCTATTTAAAGGCTACCACCTAGCAAGTGTGGTGTCTGGCGGTGACACCACAGAATGTATGACGAGGAACATAGGTTTTTCCATGTAATAATCAAAGCGCTAATTCACCCTTTGCTGTCTTCACTGTTTGCTAACGAACTAAATTTCTATTTAACAAACCACACTGTTATTCAAATATGTACGATAATTATATATGAAAAATAAATTCCTAGCCAAGCCACCCGTAGTCTGTCTACTTAGAGCCATAGTAATATTTTGTGGTCTACTATCCAAGATATACATTTGTATTAATTAAAGGCTGCAAATTCTCAATGAATATATAAATAGTGCATTTTTCTATGTTTGGAATTGTTCCTATAGGCTGATGGTACAAGAAGCCAAATTATAAGGCTTTGGGGGAGAAATGTACTTGCTATTTCCTATGCATTTCCACTAACAGATTACCTGTTAACTGTGAATAAAAGTGTTCTACTAAGACTTAGCAATTGTCAAGAATAAAATCAATCGTGTAATAAGTCAATTTTCTACTCTTTGAAGTTATGTGCTTAAGATGAATAGCACTCGTACTCGCCTGCTTAAGCAATAGGATTCAGTTACTATGCTTGTAAATCTAACTGCTGACTTTTGTATCTTAACAAACTCCTTTAACAATAGGTCAGTTAAATATTATTTAATATGCATTTTAGCCTAAATATGAAAACCAAATGGTTGAAATAATATGACTTCCACAAGGAAGAACAATTTGTAAAAAATATACTTAAATAACTGGGAACAATTGCATAGCATCATTGTAAATTTATACTTTGGTGCAGTTTATATTCACTCTATCATAATATGAGATTATCAGTGACATTTTGAATACAATCCTAGATTATTTTAAGGGACATCATACATCGTTTATTAAAAAATCTAACAATAGAAGAAAACACATGATGATATCATATTATTAATCTTCACCTGTAAACAATTAGATGCTAGCAAATTTGTTAACACAACATACTTCACTTCTCAGTGTTTGCGTTGTAATTGAGTGAGAAGTATAAGTTACCTCCAAAACAGCTAATGACTTTAAGTTTACTCTGTGAATGGTGCCTAAATTTCCGCCACAAAAAGAGAGCCTATGTTCGTCAAGTGTGACAGTCCACATGCTGTGATGCTATTTTCAGAATAATTACCAATACATCGAAAAATCGGCTCTGGCTTGGTGTCGTTATCTGCATCTGCTAGACTTTTATTTTGATGTGCAGTGCTTCTTCTATTTTTGAATAATAAAACACCAATTTATCTATGTTACAATCACATACTTCTGTAAAAATTTTATAGAGTAGCTACCATTACTTTCAGTTAATGCGATATCGGCAAAGATAAAGCAAAAATATTCATTCACTTAAGTGTCTCGTAAAAAAACCACACAGTCTACACAGCGGTTCTGATAAAATTTCAAAGAAATTCTCAAATTCCGGGATGGTGTTATTAATGTAACAGCTTCAACATGTGCTTTTCGATGCTGAACTATTTCATTTTGACAAACTTTTGAAAACTTTGTAATCTTACGAGTTCGATTCGAAGACAATGTGTTGAGGAATTTCGTAAATCAGTTCTTCTAACTTCGAATCTGGTCTGATATATGAGAGGGCTAGAATTAGAACTGATTATGTCCAAGTAAATTCTTGCTTCACAGTTTTATTCAATTTGTGTATGAAATGATTAAATTATGTCAAAAGTAAGCTACAAATGGCAGTATTGGCAATATTAGTAAACGTAAGGAATTTATGATCAAAATATGGGGAAATTATCTATGGATGTAATAACTTTTGATACTGACCTACTGTACATAGCCAGTTCCTCTTCTTACATAGTTGGGCATAAACAATTCTGTAACAGAATGAGATTTTCACTCTGCAGCGGAGTGTGCGCTGATATGAAACTTCCTGGCAGATTAAAACTGTGTGCCCGACCGAGACTCGAACTCGAGTTCGAGTCTCGGTCGGGCACACAGTTTTAATCTGCCAGGAAGTTTCATATCAGCGCACACTCCGCTGCAGAGTGAAAATCTCATTCTGGAAACATCCCCCAGGCTGTGGCTAAGCCATGTCTCCGCAATATCTTTTCTTTCAGGAGTGCTAGTTCTGCAAGTTTCGCAGGAGAGCTTCTGTAAAGTTTGGAAGGTAGGAGACGAGGTACTGGCAGAAGTAAAGCTGTGAGTACCGGGCGTTAGTCGTGCTTCGGTAGCTCAGTTGGTAGAGCACTTGCCCGCGAAAGGCATAGGTCCCGAGTTCGAGTCTCGGTCGGGCACACAGTTTTAATCTGCCAGGAAGTTTCAATTCTTTAACAGATCTATATTAAACAGCAAACAAAAAAGCTCATTACTTCATTTGAGGAAGCCTATTGATTAAACAAAATTGAATTCTCTCCGCTTTGTTACATTTTAAAAATATAATACTCTTAAGAATTTGATCCAAAAATACCTGTTAGGTAACTATCAAATAATGGAAATTAAACTGTTTTTATGCAATTTAAAGGGTTGGTTCTTTATATGCTTCATGTAGTTCACTGAAGTTGTCAGAATAATTTACATGCATTCCAACTTTTTTTTTTTCTTTTGCTGCGCCAGTTATGTATTTATAGTCAACCAAATGACCATCCCATTGCCATTCTTCTACGACAAGCTTGGTAAGTAAATTATCTGTAACTTTCAGTTTCCCTTTCTTTATTCAAACTTGTGGAACTATTGGTATTTTGGTCATGCCAAAAGACATCTTCCTCCCCCCCCCACCCCTTTTGCATAACCCTTTATACTGACCACAGTTTTTAAAGGCACATTTGCGGCATGAGCGTGTATATATAGCATAAACGTAGATATGAGTCCAGAATATAAATAAAGAATTACATCAGGTATTAATTAGTGTCAGCAGTTGTATTGGTTGTGGCGTGCAACCGCTGAAACGTTAGAATGATTGTCCACTTCAGTTGTCTTGCCGAGAAGATGGCTCCTGTTTTGTTCCGGGTGCCATACTGATCGGACGAATATCTTCCATCGCTGCAGACAGTTATTTGGCACAACGTCATCATATATACAGGGTGAGTCACCTAACATTACCGCTGGATATATTTCGTAAACCACATCAAATACTGACGAATCGATTCCACAGACCGAACGTGAGGAGAGGGGCTAGTGTAACTGGTTAATACAAACCATAAAAAAATGGACGGGAGTACGTTTTTTAACACAAACCTACGTTTTTTGAAATAGAACCCCGTCCGTTTTGTTAGCACATCTGAACATATAAACAAATACGTAATCAGTGCCGTTGGTTGCATCGTAAAATGTTAATTACATCCGGAGATATTGTAACCTAAAGTTGACGCTTGAGTACCACACCTCCGCTGTTCGATCGTGTGTATCGGAGAGCACCGAATTACGTAGGGATCCCAAGGGAACGGTGATGGACCTTAGGTACAGAAGAGACTGGAACAGCACATTACGTCCTCATGCTAACACTTTTTTATTGGTCTTTTTCACTGACGCACATGTACATTACCATGAGGGGTGAGGTACACGTACACACGTGGTTTCCGTTTTCAATTACGGAATGGAATAGAGTGTGTCCCGACATGTCAGGCCAATAGATGTTCAATGTGGTGGCCATCATTTGCTGCACACAATTGCAATCTCTGGCGTGATGAATGTCGTACACGCCGCAGTACATCTGGTGTAATGTCGCCGCAGGCTGCCACAATACGTTGTTTCATATCCTCTGGGGTTGTAGGCACATCACGGTACACATTCTCCTTTAACGTACCCCACAGAAAGAAGTCCAGAGGTGTAAGATCAGGAGAACGGGCTGGCCAATTTATGAGTCCTCCTATGAAACGCCCGTCGAACATCCTGTCAAGGGTCAGCCTAGTGTTAATTGCGGAATCTGCCGGTGCACCATCATGCTGATACCACATACGTCGACGCGTTTCCAGTGGGACATTTTCGAGCAACGTTGGCAGATCATTCTGTAGAAACACGATGTATGTTGCAGCTGTTTGGGGCCCTGCAATGAAGTGAGGACCAATGAGGTGGTCGCCAATGATTCCGCACCATACATTTACAGTCCACGGTCGCTGTCGCTCTACTTGTCTGAGCCAGCGAGGATTGTCCACGGACCAGTAATGCATGTTCCGTAGATTCACTGCCCCGTGGTTTGTGAAACCCGCTTCATCGGTAAACAGGTAGAACTGCAACGCATTCTCTGTTAATGCCCATTGACAGAATTGCACTCGATGATTAAAGGCATCACCATGTAATTGCTGATGTAGCGACACATGAAAGGGTGAAAGCCGTGACGATGCAGTATGCGCATGACACTACTCTGACTCAGTCCAACGGCTCTCGCAATGTCCCGTGTACTCATGTGTGGGTTCATGGCAACAGCAGCTAACACACCAACTGCACCCGCTTCTCCTGTGACGGGCGTGTTACGGACCCGTTTGCGTGCTACGACCATACCTGTTGCATACAGTTGGCGGTAGATGTTTTGCAATGTGCGGCACGTTGGATGCTCTCTGTCCGGATACCGTTCTGCATACACCCTGCAGGCTTCAGCTGCATTTCGTCGACACTCGCCATAGATGAGTATCATCTCCGCCTTTTCAGAGTTCGAATACACCATGGTCACAGTTCCTACAACACTACACTATCACAGCCGTCTGGTAACACGGTGTACTACAGTTGGTCTGCGTGCGGAGACGAATGCAGAATAACAATAGCAGCAAGCCCTACATGCGGACACTGCGACAGCTAGACCAAACCTCAACAGTGCACTACAGCCACACTCGTAAACACGGTCGTCATCGTAAACATGTCCCTGCAGATGCTGCTCGCCGACCGTGGTCCGTGTTTGTTACAACACGCGACTGAACGTCGGAGGTTTCAAGCGTCAACTTTAGGTTACAATATCTTCGGATATAATTAACATTTTACAATGGAACAAACGGCACTGATTACGTATTTGTTTATACGTTCAGATGTGCTAACAAAACTAACGTGGTTCCATTTAAAAAAAACGTAGGTTTCTGTTAAAAAACATACTTCCGTGAATTTTTGTATGGTTTGTATTAAACAGTTACACTAGCCCCTCTCCTCACGTTCGGTCTGTGAAATCGGTTCGTCAGTATTTGATGTGGTTTACGAAATATATCCAGCGGTAACGTTAGGTGACTCACTCTGTATATGTATATGCGGAACAAATTTGGAACCTGAAAATGATTTTACAACACAAACAGAACCTGTCGACTTCAAAAAGGAGTACAACTCTATCGACCGGAAAACTCTATTCAAAATTCTAGCAGGATACAAAGTAGACAACAAAACACGGGCTATCATAGAGCAAACTTTAACCAACACGACCTCCAAAGTAAAATTCTGTGGGGAACTATCAGAGGCCTTTAAAATTCGGTGTCCGACAAGGCGATGGCTTCTCACCTCTCCTTTTCAATCTGGTGTTAGATAAGGTAATAAAAGAATGGGAAACATCACAGCAGGGGAGAACCTCAGGAAACCTACAGATTAAATGCCCGGCTTTTGCAGACGATTTGGCGATTGTCACGAAAGGTATAAAGGAAACAAAAGACGCTATTGATAAACTGCACGAAATCGCTTCCAAAACTGGACTACAGATCTCTTACGAAAAGACACAGTTTATGAGCACAAACAAACTCTCATCTCTGAACACAAAGTATGGCACGATTTACAAAACGGTGAACTTCAAATACCTCGGTGAAACACTACAAATGAGTGGACATAACAGAGACTCAAACGAAGAAAGAAAGACTAAACTGGACCAGGCATACAAAGTAGTGTGGAATCATTACAACAAGAAGTCTACCTCACAAAAAGCCAAATTACGCCACTACGACACGGTGGTGCTCCCCGAGGCATTATATGCGGCAGAGACCACACTAACCCTAGGGCATACACGTATCAGACAACCAGAAAAAGTAGAACGGAAAATACTTAGGAAAATATTTGGCGCAACTAACAACAATGGAATATGGATCAAGAAACCTACAGAGGAACTATACAAACACACTGAGACAATCACAGAAAAGATTAGAAAACGCAGACTACAATTCTATGGACACCTATACAGAATTCCATCACAAAGGCTGACCAAACAGATCTTTGACTGGGTAACCACAAGAAACAACAAATGGGTGGCAGAGGTAAAAAACGACCTGAACCAACTCAACATAACATCAGACACAATAAACGACAGAATAAAATTCAGAAATATCATTAAGAAAAGTAAACTACATGAGATACAATGTGACAAATGAACAGGCGTAAAATGGACCGAAGAACGGAAGCAAGATCACAGCCAGAAGGTGAAAGAAATATGGGCAACCAAAAAGGCAATCAAGATGAAGCCGAAGACACAAAGCCGACAAGAAGCATGGACAGAGGACCGGAAACAGAAACACAGCTGGAGAATGAGGGAAGTTTTGGCAGCAAGGAAGGCAGCAAAAGGAACTGGCCATGAAGTTTAGTCCAAATATTCTCTTTAAGGGCAAAACACCAATAATATATATATATATATATATATATATATATATATATATATATATATATAGCGAGACGCAATCTCACTAGGCGTACTCACAGTTGCACACAGCAACAGAATTAATGTAACTATGTTATTTAATTTACTATAGTATTTTGTGAATACAGTGTATTATTTAATCTTGTGTTTCACTTATAAGCTACCGTTCCAATTAAACGGCGCCTTGGCAAGGCTAAAGGTTCTGTGTTACAAATTATATCAAAGGTCCAGTACGAACCAAAGCTTTGGAATTATTCAAACAACGAAGCCCGATGAAGAAAAATCACTCACATTGAAAAATCACTCACGGTACAATTTACAATGAATGGACCTTATGCAAAAAGCCATTGTCAAGCGCACAAAGTTTGTATAAACTGATCACATACTGTTATCATTAATTATTATTATTTGCTTGTTCTTCGATATACTCACACCAGACAGGAATAGCCACGAAAAATCAAACTTGCTTTCATATTCGGGGGGCGAACATATCAATTCTGTGTTCTTCCTTTCGGATTGAGCGTCAGTTCAGGCGTATTTTTTATTGCTTTGAATTTTGTGCTTGGTGACGAGTTAGTTGAGACTGTTACACATTATTTCGATGATCTTTTGATAGCCATTAAGACTTGGAATGAAAATCTTGACACGCTTGAAGTTGCTTCAACTCTCATTAATATACGTTCCAGTTTTTTACTTTTGAAAACGTTTCTTGAAGCATTGAAACCAAAATTGTCAAAGTCTTGGTGGTTTAATATTTTTTATTTAAACATACGTCTAGTCATAAATTACTGTATCTTGTTTTCTTACTGTTACATGGTCGTGATATACACTCTTCTGGAACTCTGATTGCGTCTCTCTTCCGCAAAACCTCAATTCACACGAAAACACGATCTGATTGGATGTACACAGGAAAAATCGGTTGAATTTCTTTTATATTATGTGGCGCATCATGAGTAAAACAATAAGCACTCATTGTGGCCGTAGAGAAATTTTCATTCTGGCCAACGCAACTGTCTGATATGAGCCTAACTTCTTTGTCCACCATGTTTACTATTACACAGGCGATCATATACTACAGATGCTGTTTTATTTGTTCCTTCTGAGACATCACTTTCCTTCCACACATAAAGAAACATTCTGTGTTGAATGTCCTGCACAGATAGTGAAATTGTATTAGTGCAACGGTCTTGAATAACGTGCAACTTGATCACGTACTTTGGACGTAAATATATTTGTCTGCAGATATATGAAAACTACACTACTCTTTCTTCTGGTGTTTTTACAATGTCATAGACTGCCTTAGCTCTTAGTTTATGTATCTTTAGCTCAGAAGTCATTTGGGTACTTTCATCGTCGTAGCAAGGTATCTTAAGGTTTTCTTGTAACATAATGCTCTTGGAACGTGGATCCATTGCTGGAGTTCCAATCCAATATTAAAATTCTGGTTTATAAAGGTACAGAAGTAAGCCGTCTTAACTTTTATATCAGCAGCGACAGAATCACTGTATTGTTTCGATAATTTTGCAGCAATCAAATCAGATGAAAGATACTATCAAGGTGTAAAAAAAACCGACAATGGTGTAGTTTAGCATTGTGTAAATTTTCTAAGAACCATGACATATATTGTTTCCATGATTCAAATGCCTTTCTTTTACGGTCGCCACCTCAAAGCTCTCAATGAGTTAAGCCAGTTACAAAATGTTTTTTTATACATTCGTTGCACTATGTCCTTAGATAAACTTAGTATACCAAGAAATGTGTCTCTGCAAACTGAAATTACCATTGAATTCTTACTTGGAGCCAGCACAGCTTTCTTCACATAATATTAATATTATTACCTTTGATTACAGTAACTTACTTTATCTTGGTCTTTCAGGAGAAACTGCTGTAGTGTGCTCCAAAATCAGACAGTGCTGTATAGTGTTTGTTGATGTAGCATTGAATGTTGCATGGATTATGCCATGACTGGTTAGTGACCTGCATTGGAAGCTGTAGATAGGTGGCAACAGGAAGGAAGACTTGGTGGCTTGCAGCATGAGTGCCAAAAAGAAAAATTAGCTAATAATGTTCCTGCTCATCTGAATGAGTATAGTAACCAAAAGAAATAAAGAAAACATATTACTTAATTATTCTTTACCTCTGCAGTTTATTCTCATTTGCTTTCCAATTTACTTCATCTCTTACTTACTTACTTACTCTTGTATGTCGTGTTACAGGGGTAGATTTCATACTTCCATCCATCTTCTAGCTTTTTCTAAATTCACTTAAAGGACAGTGTTACTTTCACCGTTATGGAAACAGCACAGATTAACGGAAAAGCTTCCAATCTGACAATCACATAGGCTATTTACACAACAATGAGCTCACGTTCACCTAATCCTAATCTGCCAACTTTGCCTAACAGAACGTCGCTTCTGAAACCTTTTTAAAATAAACCTCAAAGCAACCAAATTCTAAAAGTAACATTTTCAATGAACAATGATTTTAAAGTACCTTTTACAAACGTTAAAGTGTAATAATTTTAAAATACTTCTCGTATAGAGCCTGTAGTTGCCCTTGTATTATGGGACATAGCTAGTTTTGATATGGGCAGTACATGACCAGCCATGCTTCTGACATAGTGTACACATGAAACGTTTTGTTAATAATGTCCGATATTGAGGCATTTACGGCCAATTTTGTTGAATAAAAAGTGTAGCAAGATAATTTTGGCTGCCAATAGGTTCGAAATTCAGTGGCAACTGTTTCCTATTTTTGTTAAAGCGAACACAGCCAGTTCAGATTCTGGTCCCCTCATACGTAAACTCAGAACTTAAATATTTTATTTAAATTGAGGTGATAGTAAGCAAAGGGGTGTAGGTAACAAAACTGAATGTGCAGAAATATGTGCACCATATTGCAGTGGTGAAGTCAGTTTATCTGGTGGTAAATGGACATTGGTGTATGAGGTGATCTGAACTGCTTCTTTGTGATTACTTGAAGAAGTTTTTAACAAGAATGCCAAGAAGTAAAAGTGAGCATACATCTCCTTGATTCAAAATATTTTGTAAGTTGATGTGGTCAGGTGATTTGGTGCAGTAGAATTTGACAGTTTGGAATCTGTTTCCGCTTTCAGAACATTCAAATAGAAGTATCAATAAGGGGAACATATTAAGAACAGTGGAGGTAATGAACAGACAAGCAATTAAAATGATAGCTATGCTGATGTATGTACTACAAGGTCCTTAGTCAGTAATGGCCCTCATTGCATTTATTGAAAATGCAGGGGGTCACAACAGAACGAGAACATCATAAAGTTTTAGATGTATATCTTAAAACCATATTTTTTCCATTAGTTGCAATGGTGTCCACCAAATCCTGTAATTATTTTTCCCCTGTGGCTAGAAGGACCATGTCATCAGCAAATCTCAAACACCCTACTCTTCTTCCTCCAATTTCGACTCCTTTGTCATCTAATGAGCATTGGTCAATCATATTTTCCAAGTGGAGGTTGAAAAGAGTAGGTGATAAACAGCATCCTTGTCTTACTCCTTTTCCTTGAAAAAAAAATATGGAATGAAAATTAACACAAATAAAACAAAAGTATTGGCACTAGGAGGAAATAAGGAAATAAAAATTATGCTGAATGGAGAAATACTGGAACAGGTGCAAAATTTTAAATATCTTGGAAGCAGGACAGACACCGACTGGAAGTGCACCACAGAAATTAAAACAAGGATAGCAATGGCAAAAGAGGCGTTTTATAAGAAAAGGAGACTCTTCTGCAGCGGTCTGGACAGAGAACTCAGAAAGAGACTCATAAAATATCTTGTATGGAGTGTTCTTCTATATGGCTCTGAAACGTGGACTATGAGGAAAAAAGACAGAGAAAGGCTGGAGGCTTTTGAGATCTGGACATGGTGGAAGATGGAAAGAATAAGCTGGATGGACAGAGTAAAAAATGAAGAGATACTGAGAAGAGTGGGAGAGAAAAGACAGTTACTAGATGTAATAAAGAGAAGAAGAAGAAATCGGATTGGGCATGTATTAAGAAAGAACGACGGACTGATAAAAACAGTTTTAGAAGGTTATGTAGAACGGAAAAGGAAGCGAGGAAGGAAGAGATTCCAGATACTGGATGACATGATGGACGGTACAACATACAGCAGCCTTAAGATGGAAGAAATGGTTCGCAGAAAATGGAGAGGCAAAGGACCTGCTAATATAGCAGATAACTTATGATGATGATCTTAAAACACAACTCACTGTAGGATATAACTCACTGATTTCGTGCCACTGCTGTATGGAGTATATTATTAGACTACCCTCAAGAATCTCTTGAATTTTGAGACCATTGTCCAGATGATCAAAGCCAATTCACTCAGTCAGAGTGATAATACAGTTAAATGCACTATCACCACCTGCCATAACAGGAAAAGGTCAGAATTTGCAGTAGTTACTTCCATTTGTGACGCTAATTCACCATCCATTCTATAACAATACTAATCACAAATCAAAAACATCTGTTTCGAAACCATATTGGAGAGCATCAGCCAATGTAGGGGCAACCCCACAATCTGATAATGATATGGTGCCTTCTGATATGGGACCCAGAATAGACATATGGTATAATAAAACCAAAAGGGAGTATCTGCATATGTGTCTGCTAAGAATCTGCTTGGAAATTTATGTTAGAGAACGTAACATTGTTTATTAATTTCTCTTATGTATTTAAGATAACATTTCAGTGTATGGATTAACGCAAAATATGAAATTACGACAAAGTATTCTATTACGCTGATCTGAATCATTGCAATCCCAGTATTAATGAGAGTAAAAGATATATAAGTGACATCCTTGGAGGCAGAAGGGTATGAATGCTAACTAAATTACTGAGCACAATAGTATGAATTTAATTCATTGGTATTTTATGTATAACTACTTTAATAGCCAGTGCTTATGATGGTTATTGCAAACAATGTAAAAAATGATCATAGAATGCTAAATCTGGTCGCAAACTTTGAATCTTATTTTCTCATAATCAAGATTTAGTCACTTTCTCCTTTTTCCTTATAACTGTCTCAGTTACATCGATGTTTCTAATATTTCATTTCTGTAATCACTTCTGCTGATGGCAGAATCGGTTGATGCCCATCTTCCCGAGATTGTAGACTTGAGCCGTGTTACTAGCCGGCCGTTGTGGCCGAGCGGTTCTAGGCGCTTCATCTGGAACCGCGCGACCGCTATGGTCGCAGGATAGAATCCTGCCTCGGGCATGGATGTGTGTGATGTCCTTAGGTTAGTTAGGTTTAAGAAGTTCTAAGTTCTAGGGGACTGATGACGTCACATGTTAAGTCCCATAGTGCTCAGAGCCATTTGAACGATTTTGAACCATCTGAACCATTTGAGCCATGCTATTGACTAATGGACAGTACCCAGGGTTGGCTGCAGGCTGCTCCGGATGGATGTCGCTTTTCGGATGCATTTCGCTTAGCTGCAGGACATGAAGCATAAAACAAAATCGAGAACTATTCTTATTTTAAACAAATAAAATAGTTCTCTTATCTACTGTGTGTGCCTGAAGTGGGAACGTATCTCACACTTTTATGACACTTAATATTCCCCTCACCTAACCCCTGCTACTCTCTGACCTGCAGTGCTGGATGAAACGGAATATTGCTTGGAGCAGAGTACATTACATGTTCTGGAGTGACAGGCGCAGATATGAAATGGTTACGACGTCCTTGATCCTCATACGTGAGCGATCACAAACCTGAAGATGAGTATACCTGACCTCGTGCTCCCATATAGTCCAACACTGGGCCTCTGTCACATCTGAATGCCCCACAGATACGGATATTGCAGGATTCGACCAGTTGGCTAAATGAAGACACATGCTGAGGAAACTTTAAAATTCTGTCAAGTGTTCATAATGCGGTCTCACACAAGTACACAGCATCTTCGTCTCATTCGCAGTGACTAATCGACAACTGACTCTGTTCATGCACCTTCTATACCGTAACACCCCCTGAACATCAGTAAATATGAATAAGACAGTTACACTCTGGTGCCAGTTATACCTGTCACATAGAATTGCAGCTCTAATCATTTATATATCCACCAGTGTTGCGTAATTGTACGAAGCTACTTTGACAATTCAACCGTGACTTCTGGGTGCTTCGCTTCTTTGTGAGACAGTGTAATTAGCTAAATATTCTGTTTTTAGTTGACTAATATTATCAAAGTTCATTCGTGGAAGTGCTGGTTGGCATCAAACTTTACATGACTCTTCTAAAGCATGCTTAGCACTGCTCTTGTGGCCATCACCATTTCATTTGTCTAATACACTACTGGCCATTAAAATTGCTACACCACGAAGATGACGTGCTACAGACGCGAAATTTAACCAACAGGAAGAAGATGCTGTGATATGCAAATGATTCGCTTTTCAGAGCATTCACACAAGGTAGGCGCCGGTGGCAACACCTACAACGTGCTGACATAAGGAAAGTTTCCAAACGACTTCTCATACACAAACAGCAGTTGACCGGCGTTGCCTGGTGAAACGTTGTTGTGATGCCTCGTGTAAGGAGGAGAAATGCGTACCATCACGTTTCACATTGATAAAGGTCGGATTGTAGCCTATCGCGATTGCGGTTTATCGTATCGCGACATTGCTGCTCGCGTTAGTCGAGATCCAATGACTGTTAGCAGAATATGGAATCGGTGGGTTCAAGAGGGTAATACGGAACGCCGTGCTGGATCTCAACGGCCTCGTATCACTAGCAGTCGAGATGACAGGCATCTTATCCGCATGGCTGTAACGGATCGTGCAGCCACGTCTCGATCCCTGAGTCAACAGATGGGGAAGTCTGCAAGACAACAACCATCTGCACGAAAAGGTCGACGATGTTTGCAGCATGGACCATCAGCTCGGAGACCATGGCTGCGGTTACACTTGGCGCTGCATCGCAGACAGGAGCGCCTGCGATGGTGTACTCAACGACGAACCTGGGTGCACGAATGGCAAAACGTGATTTTCTCGGATGAATCTAAGTTCTGTTTACAGCATCATGATGGTCGCATCCGTGTTTGGTGACATCGCGGTGAATGCACATTGGAAGAGTGTATTCGTCATCGCGACACTGGTGTATCACCCGTGATGATGGTATGGGGTGCCATTGGTTAAACGTCTCGGTCACCTCTTGTTCGCATTGACGGCATTTTGAACAGTGGACGTTATATTTAAGATGTGTTATAACCCGTGGCTCTAACCTTCATTCGATCCCTGTGAAACCCTACAGTTCAGCAGGATAATGCACGACTGCATGTTGCAGGTCCTGTACGGGCCTTCTGGATACAGAAAATGTTCGACTGCAGGCCTGGCCAACACATTCTCCAGATCTCTCACCAACTGAAAACGAGTGGTCAATGGTGGCCGAGCAACTGGCTCGTCACAATACGCCAATCACTACGCCAGTACCTGTACACGTCATCCAAGCTCTGTTTGACTCAATGCCCAGGCATTTCAAGGCCGTTATTACGGCCAGAGGTGGTTGTGGGTACTGATTTCTCAGGATCTATGCACCTAAATTGCGTGAAAATGTAATCACATGTTAGTTCTAGTATAATATATTTGTCCAATGAATACCCGTTTACCATCTGAATTTATTCTTGGTGTAGCATCTTTAATGGCCACTAGTGTAGTATCGCTTAGTGGAGGAGCCTATAGTACGATTCCGGATCCTTAATGCCACGTTTGTTGCCAAATGCTTTTTTTTTATATTTTTCATTGCTGATTGGTCTAAATAATTCTCACGGGCCACGGCAAAAATTTTAACAACGGTTCGCTGGCCGCTTACTTTCCTAATACTATTACGAGTGTCATTCCAGTAGCATGTAATTGATTGTTTTTTCGTAGTCTGACACTAATTCTCCCCATTTCGCATGTTTATTAGCACAAGTGTGACATAACCGCCCAACTCCTCATGATTCGTGCTGCTCTGTTACTCTGGGGATGGTACTTAGGTATAAGTACTTGCTTCAAACCAGCGTTACTCAAGAACTCTTAGAACTTAATGAGATTAAAGCCATTTCGGTAGACCCATAGCGAAATAGTCCTTCGATAAACACCTGATGATTCTTCTATTAGTGGCAAACCGCAAGGTGTGCAAGCATAGCAATTTGGACCAGCATTTTATGACTATGAAGACATTCCTCAACACCAACCCGCCCCCTCCCTAATATACTCCTCTGTGACGTTAGAAAAAATGTGCTGTCTCAGCGAAATCTCCATTCACCCACACGTAACTACACAAACGAAATACACTGCTAAGTTCACATCCAAGCAACAAACAGAAAGAAATCTAGAACGCAAAAACTATAGCAGACACATATAAAATGAAAACGTTTTGGGAGGATGAGAATATTACAGCTAACGGGTGGTTCTAATGTGCTCTTTTAAGAGTCGAAGTGTATAGTAATAACAATAAAGTTTCTGGAAGCTGAGCAGTAGTTTTATGTGCTTTTAAGGGCTGAACTAAGTAGTAATAATAATAGTAATACGACATAAAAGGAAGGGAACTTCTACTATTGACTGTATTCTAGTTCTCTGGAAATATCATAGTATTAAGAGTGTTGGGCAACAGTACAAACTTAGAACGCGGCAAATAAAAAAGCATTCCGAGTCACATGGAACCACTATTACAGAAACACATCACGCAACGCGCAGTTTCGACGTTACGAGGCAGTTCTTTTTTGCGAATGTACGCCGCTCATCAGAGGTCTTGCAGGACCTTTTTTCGGCCGCAGCGATGTCGGATAGAGCATAAGAGTCGGGAAGGGGTCGGACCTCGACAACCACGTTCATGACACTGGCAGTCTTAGTAAGTGATTGCGCGGTAGCTACTATCGGACGCTCTGCGTATTCTTCTTTCGTTTATGTTGTGTGTTGCACGTTGTTTTCTTTCCTATTTATGAAATAAGTGAGGAGACTAATTTGGATCCAACTCAGCTTTCGAGTTCGCCTCCCCAACACCAGAATGGTCGTCGACCCCTATGCGTCAGTTTTACTTCCCCAGAAGCACACATCACTTACGTGGGCTACCAACCTTGCGAGAGGGAGACGAGTGTGTCTTCCCACAACACTCGTCTCCCCTCCAGTAGTCTGTGTTCACGACCCTGGGACCCAGTAGGCTTGGTTTACAATGACCTGGTCGAGCTGTTGTTGAGGGATGCCTGTTTTTCTGGTCATGTAATGCACGTCAGTCTGCCATCCTTCTACTTCAAGTTTTGGATACGGAAAGTGATCGGGTTGGTCGAGGTAGAATCGGCAGTGGATTCTTGCTTTCCGTCAGCAATAAAGGTGAATAAAAGGGTGTATATTCTGTTGCACTTCAGCAAGTAGTTAGGAACTTATTCTGCTTTCTAAAAGTTCGGGCGAGCACGAAGCTGACAAATACGAGAAGCGTTCAATAAATAATGCAACACATTTTTTTCTCGGACAATTTCTGTTGGAAATGTCCGGAATTTAATGTAGGATATCGTGGACTATTTCCGCTTCAGCCACTCTAGTTTCTGATTCGCGGCGCCGCTGTACGTAGCGTTTTAAAAGATATCTGTAGCACACTTGTGTTCCAAGTAGACCGCTGTCATTTTCTTTTGTCACTAAAGCAGAGCATCGCAGATATTCATAGGCGCTTGCAGAATGTCTTCGGAGACTGGCAGTGAACAAAAGCGAGGCGAGTCTTTGGGCAAGAAGTCCGCCATCATCTCAACAAGGTCGTACAAACCTATCTCGGGCTTTCTCCCTTTCCTCTCTCTCGCTGGCCTTCAGTCCTGTTTATTGTAGTAAATGGCTAAATCGGTTGGGATCACTGGTCTGCGGCCTACGAGAATCCTGTTCTACTTGTGGATCTAGGAAGTTAGTAGCTTCTATGAAAGTATATCGAGACAGTATTTTCAATAATCTGTAAGCGAGTAGGAGTGCGAAGTGTCGGACGACTGAGGTTCCGTAACAGTACTTCAATCGTAAGCCGTTGATATAACTTTTCCGTTTTCTGTTAAAACCCTCTGCGAGCAAGAAATCTAAAAACCACACAGTTGTGGATACAATTTTTGTTTAAAATTATATGCTGTAATTGTAGAAATGATATAGATGAATGGGGGGAACTATTTCTGTAATTGATTAAATGGCCCGCTGACTCTTAAAACTAACTGCGAGAAAGAAATTGAACCCACGCTTTTTCACGGCACAGCACAGCACAGAATTTTTCTTTCTCGTAGTCGGTTCCCCCCCCCCCCCCCCCCATGAACCATGGACCTTGCCGTTGGTGGGGAGGCTTGCGTGCCTCAGCGATACAGATAGCCGTACCGTAGGTACAACCACAACGGAGGGGTATCTGTTGAGAGGCCAGACAAACGTGTGGTTCCTGAAGAGGGGCAGCAGCCTTTTCAGTAGTTGCAAGGGAAACAGTCTGGATGATTGACTGATCTGGCCTTGTAACAATAACCAAAACGGCCTTGCTGTGCTGGTACTGCGAACGGCTGAAAGCAAGGGGAGACTACGGCCGTAATTTTTCCCGACGGCATGCAGCTTTACTGTATGATTAAATCATAATGGCGTCCTCTTGGGTAAAATATTCCGGAGGTAAAATAGTCCCCCATTCGGATCTCCGGGCGGGGACTACTCAAGAGGATGTCGTTATCAGGAGAAAGAAAACTGGCGTTCTACGGATTGGAGCGTGGAATGTCAGGTCCCTTAATCCGGCAGGTAGGTCAGAAAATTTGAAAAGGGAAATGGATAGGTTAAAGTTAGATATAGTGGGAATTAGTGAAGTTTGGTGGCAGGAGGAACAAGACTTCTGGTCAGGTGACTACAGGGTTATAAACACAAAGTCAAATAGGGGTAATGCAGGAGTAGGTTTAATAATGAATAGGAAAATAGGAACGCGGGTAAGCTACTACAAACAGCATAGTGAACGCATTATTGTGGCCAAGATAGATACGAAGGCCACACCTACTAAAGTAGTACAAGTTTATATGCCAACTAGCTCTGCAGAAGACGAAGAAATTGAAGAAATGTATGATGAAATAAAAGAAATTATTCAGATAGTGAAGGGAGACGAAAATTTAATAGTCATGGGTGACTGGAATTCGAGTGTAGGAAAAGGGAGAGAAGGAAACGTAGTAGGTGAATATGGATTGGGGCTAAGAAATGAAAGAGGAAGCCGCCTGGTAGAATTTTGCACAGAGCACAGCTTAATCATAGCTAACACTTGGTTTAAGAATCATGATAGAAGGTTGTATACATGGAAGAACCCTGGGGATACTAAAAGGTATCAGGTAGATTATATAATGGTAAGACAGAGATTTAGGAACCAGGTTTTAAATTGTTAGACATTTCCAGGGGCAGATGTGAACTCCGACCACAATCTATTGGTTATGACCTGTAGATTAAAACTGAAGAAACTGCAAAAAGGTGGGAATTTAAGGAGATGGGACCTGGATAAACTGAAAGAACCAGAGGTTGTAGAGAGCTTCAGGGAGAGCATAAGAGAACAATTGACAGGAATGGGGGAAAGAAATACAGTAGAAGAAGAATGGGTAGCTTTGAGGGATGAAGTAGTGAAGGCAGCTGAGTATCAAGTAGGTAAAAAGACGAGGGCTAGTAGAAATCCTTGGGTAACAGAAGAAATATTGAATTTAATTGATGAAAGGAGAAAATATAAAAATGCAGTAAATGAAGCAGGCAAAAAGGAATACAAACGTCTCAAAAATGAGATCGACAGGAAGTGCAAAATGGCTAAGCAGGGATGGCTAGAGGACAAATGTAAGGATGTAGTGGCTTATCTCACTAGGGGTAAGATAGATACTGCCTACAGGAAAATTAAAGAGACCTTTGGAAATAAGAGAACCACTTGTATGAACATCAAGAGCTCAGATGGAAACCAAGTTCTAAGCAAAGAAGGGAAAGCAGAAAGGTGGAAGGAGTATACTGAGGGTCTATACAAGGGCGATGTACTTGAGGACAATATTATGGAAATGGAAGAGGATGTAGATGAAGATGAAATGGGAGATACGATACTGCGTGAAGAGTTTGACAGAGCACTGAAAGACCTGAGTCGAAACAAGGCCCCCGGAGTAGACAACATTCCATTGGAACTACTGACGGCCTTGGGAGAGCCAGTCCTGACAAAACTCTACCATCTCGTGAGCAAGATGTATGAAACTGGCGAAATACCCTCAGACTTCAAGAAGAATATAATAATTCCAATCCCAAAGAAAGCAGGTGTTGACAGATGTGAGAATTACCGAACAATCAGTTTAATAAGCCACAGCTGCGAAATACTAATGCGAATTCTTTACAGACGAATGGAAAAACTGATAGAAGCCGACCTCGGGGAAGATCAGTTTGGATTCCGTAGAAATACTGGAACACGAGAGGCAATACTGACCTTACGACTTACCTTAGAAGAAATATTAAGGAAAGGCAAACCTACGTTTCTAGCATTTGTAGGTTTAGAGAAAGCTTTTGACAATGTTGACTGGAATACTCTCTTTCAAATTCTAAAGGTGGCAGGGGTAAAATACAGGGAGCGAAAGGCTATTTACAATTTGTACAGAAACCAGATGGCAGTTATAAGTGTCGAGGGACATGAAAGGGAAGCAGTGGTTGGGAAGGGAGTAAGACAGGGTTGTAGCCTCTCCACGATGTTATTCAATCTGTATATTGAGCAAGCAGTAAAGGAAACAAAAGAAAAATTCGGAATAGGTATTAAAATCCATGGAGAAGAAATAAAAACCTTGAGGTTCGCCGATGACATTGTAATTCTGTCAAAGACAGCAAAGGACTTGGAAGAGCAGTTGAACGGAATGGATGGTGTCTTGAAGGGAGGATATAAGATGAACATCAACAAAAGCAAAACGAGGATAATGGAATGTAGTCGAATTAAGTCGGGTGATGTTGAGGGTATTAGATTAGGAAATGAGACACTTAAAGTAGTAAAGGAGTTTTGCTATTTGGGGAGCAAAATAACTGATGATGGTAGAAGTAGAGAGGATATAAAATGTAGACTGGCAATGGCAAGGAAAGCGTTTCTGAAGGAGAGAAATTTGTTAACATCGAATATAGATTTAAGTGTCAGGAAGTCATTTCTGAAAGTATTTGTATGGAGTGTAGCCATGTATGGAAGTGAAACATGGACGGTAAATAGTTTGGACAAGAAGAGAATAGAAGCTTTCGAAATGTGGTGCTACAGAAGAATGCTGAAGATTAGATGGGTAGATCACATAACTAATGAGGAGGTACTGAATAGGATTGGGGAGAAGAGGAGTTTGTGGCACAACTTGACCAGAAGAAGGGATCGGTTGGTGGGACATGTTCTGAGGCATCAAGGGATCACCAATTTAGTATTGGAGGGCAGCGTGGAGGGTAAAAATCGTAGGGGGAGACCAAGAGATGAATACACTAAGCAGATTCAGAAGGATGTAGGTTGCAGTAGGTACTGGGAGATGAAGAAGCTTGCACAGGATAGAGTAGCATGGAGAGCTGCATCAAACCAGTCTCAGGACTGAAGACGACAATAACAACAACAACAACAACAACAGTCGGTTTTCATAGAAAACCTAAACATTGTTATATAAAAATGTATGAAAGTTTATTTGAGCATCATGTAAAAGTTTGAAGTAAGTCGCTGAAGTACCTTTCGAGATTTTTGCTAATGCTTTTTCCCTTCTTACTGCGACGTTAGTCTCCGCACTATCAATGACTGAGGGCTGAACGTCGAACTAGCTCACCTCAGTTGATAAGCGTTACTCCGGCATACGCAGCTTTCGTCGTCGAGTTGATTTTTTTTTTTTTTTCTTTTAGCTTTCGCGGCGGATCAGTGGCTAAGTGGACAGCAACCTGCCCGCCCCGCTTGCGGCGACGTCCCGCAGTGCGGACAGGGGTGGCTGAGCGAAATGGCTCGTCAGCAGCGCCTCCGAGCCACCGTGGGCGATGAGAGGCTTAACGAACCGAATTACGACTGATCTGGTTAATTAATTTTCCCCGCGCCATTTTCAGAGAGAAGGAAAGGATAGCACGGAGCAGAGAAGTCGACCGCGAGGCGCAGACGTACGTGTCCAACTGCGCAGCCAGCCTAGTCTCAGGCGGCTAGCGATTGCCGGAATACTGGGACAGCCTGATGGACGCGTTGTCTCACTTCTCAATCTTTAGTCCGGAAACCATGACACGTTGTCAATGTGGTGAATTATTCTTACTTCTTCGTTTTGTAGAACGTTGTAACTTGGTAGTTAGCTCGATACTTTGTGCCATCTTACACTCCCAGCGCTTTTTCATAAGTTAACGGTGTTTGTTTTCCACTCATAAACCATTTCTTTCCACTCTTTTTCTTAGACTCCTGCGTGAATACGTGCTTCGTTGCTAGTGATCCGAAGGCTGCAAGATTTATAACATTTTCTTCTGTAATGTTCACGTCTTGTAATCTTCCTTAGTTTTCCCTGATCAGTTATTTTGGATTAATAATATTAAGTAGTTTTTCAGCAAGCTTATTGTTATGCGTTCCGTAAAGATGGCCACAATATATCAAGATCTACTGCGCATAGTGAGAATGGTGCAAATTTATATGGCTGGGTCAATTACAATAGTGCGTTTCCGAATGGTTACATCAGAAGGTTCGAGAACGAGACAGGTCTAGATTCAGAAAGGTCTCAGACAAGAGAATCCTTTTCCATCCGCTTTGTTCAGTGTCTTCTTAGAGAAAGTAATAAAGGAATCTAGGCAACACGAGTGGGCTGGAGCCGAAATGGATGATAATTTGAATTGTCTCCCATATTCCGATGATACAGTATTAGTAAGTGAATCAAACGAAGAGCTGAAAGAAATGTATCAGAAAATAGATAACCAAGCACAGACGGTAGGTCTAAAGGTGAACCAATACGAAACGGAGTTCTAAATCTATATCTACATATACGTTCCGCAAGCCACCGTAAGGCGCGTGGCCGAGGGTACAATGTATCACTACTAGTCATTCCCTCCCCTGTTCGAATCGCAAATAGAGGAAGGAAAAACGACTGTCTGTATGCCTCCGTATGAACTGTAATTTCTCGTATCTTACTTTTGCAGTCCTTACACGCAATGCATATCGGCTGCAGCAAAGTCGTTCGGCAGACAGCTTATGATGCCGGTTCTCTAAATTTACTCAATAGTGCTCCTCCAAAGAACGTCTTCTTCCTCCCAGGGATTCCCATTTGAATTCCCACAGCATCTCCGCAAGTGTTCATGCGATTAGGAAGAAGATTAGGAAGAAAGGAACAGCAGGAAGAATTTCTTGAGATAGGTGACATGAGGTTCAAGAGAGTTCACTAGTGCACATACTTGACAACAACGTACGAATGGATGTAAAAGAAAGTGGGGATGAAATGGATATATGCTCTCTGGGGGATCCTCGCCCCAAAATCAGTATCATCGATTACTAAGATGAGAAGCTATAACACATTTATATTTCCAGTTGTCATGTACGGTTCATAATCGTAGAGCATACCTAAACGAGAAAAGTAAAAACTATCACAATTGGGAGAAGAGTAGTGAAGAAGATATGGCGACCGATCATAGATAAAGGAAAATGGAGGAAAGGGGAAGAACTACAAAATATGTCTCTTTATGCAAGAACCAACAATCCTACAGAAACTGAAGAACAAAAGAAAGCAGCGCCCGTAGGGCAAAAGAGAGGCAGGTGAACAAAGCGGTTACGGGAAAACCAAACTCCAGAAGACCCATATGACGACCAAGGGCAGCGCTTGGTGGACGACCAGTGGAAGAACCTGGAAGTCGTGAGGACTGAAGATACGTGGAGGAACCGAGCACAAAACACATAGGAGCGGAGGCAATTTGTGGAACGCGTGCCCTGCAGGGGCTGTGATCGCTGGATATGTTTGTATGTATGTATTTAGCGCACGGCGTTGTGAATCTACACTCCTGGAAATGGAAAAAAGAACACATTGACACCGGTGTGTCAGACCCACCATACTTGCTCCGGACACTGCGAGAGGGCTGTACAAGCAATTATCACACGCACGGCACAGCGGACACACCAGGAACGGCGGTGTTGGCCGTCGAATGGCGCTAGCTGCGCAGCATTTGTGCACCGCCGCCGTCAGTGTCAGCCAGTTTGCCGTGGCATACGGAGCTCCATCGCAGTCTTTAACACTGGTAGCATGCCGCGACAGCGTGGACGTGAACCGTATGTGCAGTTGACGGACTTTGAGCGAGGGCGTATAGTGGGCATGCAGGAGGCCGGGTGGACGTACCGCCGAATTGCTCAACAAGTGGGGCGTGAGGTCTCCACAGTACATCGATTTTGTCGCCAGTGGTCGGCGGAAGGTGCACGTGCCCGTCGACCTGGGACCGGACCGCAGCGACGCACGGAAGCACGCCAAGACCGTAGGATCATACGCAGTGCCGTAGGGGACCGCATCGCCACTTCCCAGCAAATTAGGGACACTGTTGCTCCTGGGGTATCGGCGAGGACCATTCGCAACCGTCTCCATGAAGCTGGGCTACGGTCCCGCACACCGTTAGGCCGTCTTCCGCTCACGCCCCAACATCGTGCAGCCCGCCTCCAGTGGTGTCGCGACAGGCGTGAATGGAGGGACGAATGGAGACGTGTCGTCTTCAGCGATGAGAGTCGCTTCTGCCTTGGTGCCAATGATGGTCGTATGCGTGTTTGGCGCCGTGCAGGTGAGCGCCACAATCAGGACTGCATACGACCGAGGCACACAGGGCCAACACCCGGCATCATGGTGTGGGGAGCGATCTCCTACACTGGCCGTACACCACTGGTGATCGTCGAGGGGACACTGAATAGTGCACGGTACATCCAAACCGTCATCGAACCCATCGTTCTACCATTCCTAGACCGGCAAGGGAACTTGCTGTTCCAACAGGACAATGCACGTCCGCATGTATCCCGTGCCACCCAACGTGCTCTAGAAGGTGTAAGTCAACTACCCTGGCCAGCAAGATCTCCGGATCTGTCCCCCATTGAGCATGTTTGGGACTGGATGAAGCGTCGTCTCACGCGGTCTGCACGTCCAGCACGAACGCTGGTCCAACTGAGGCGCCAGGTGGAAATGGCATGGCAAGCCGTTCCACAGGACTACATCCAGCATCTCTACGACCGTCTCCATGGGAGAATAGCAGCCTGCATTTCTGCGAAAGGTGGATATACACTGTACTAGTGCCGACATTGTGCATGCTGTGTTGCCTGTGTCTATGTGCCTGTGGTTCTGTCAGTGTGATCATGTGATGTATCTCACCCCAGGAATGTGTCAATAAAGTTTCCCCTTCCTGGGACAATGAATTCACGGTGTTCTTATTTCAATTTCCAGGAGTGTATATATTTGCTGATGGAAGGTTCTTGTTTGGTACTGTATATTTTCTTAAGAATTTTTGTCTCCTGTCTAGCAGTACCGTACGTTTCTAGTGGGGCGAATCTCACCTAATTAACGGAAAACCCCAAGTCATTCCCGTTATCAAGAAGTAACATCGAACAGACCCGCAAAACTATAGGTCTGTGTCTATGACGACGTCTGTTACCGAATCTGGAACATGTTTTATGTTTTAAGATATTTCTTGAGACCGAAAAATATCTTCTGTTGGATCCTACATGGATTCCGAAATCAACGATACTCTGAACGCAGCTTGCAGGACGAGACGCAGAAAGCTGTAGACACAGGTGCCTAGGTGGATGCTGTGTTCTTCACTTCCGGGAGGCATTCGACACCGTTCCGTATGCCACTTAACGAAAAAAAAATATGAGCGTATGGAATATCAGGCCACCTGTGTGAATGGACTGGAGAGTTCCTAGTAAACAGAATACAGCATGTTATTCAGGACGAAGGAAAGTCTTCAGACGTAAGAGTAACTTTTGGCGTGTCCCAGGGAATTTTTATAGGTCCGTTACTTGTCACAATATGTAAATGACCTAGAAGATGACGTCACAGGTTAAAATGTAGGGAGACCTGCAGAGCATCGACACTTGGTGCAGGGAGTGACAATTGACTCACAACGTAAACAAACAGTGTGTACTGCGAACACATAGAAAGACCGTTCAATATGCGATTACAAAATTTCAGGTCAATCGCGGGAAGCAGTTACATCCATAAAATACGTAGGGTTGTGCGTACGGAGCGATTTGAAGCGGAATGATCACCTAAAATTAGGAGCGAGTAAGGCAGATGCCAGACAGTCATTGGAGAAACCCAAAGAAAAGTAGCCTATCAATAAAGAAAGCTTATCAAACTCTCGTTCGACCAATTCCTGGCGTCAGTACGGGATCTTTACAAGATAGGAGTGATGATTCAAATGGGTCTGAGCACTATGGGACTTAACATCTGAGGTCATCAGTGCCGTACAACTTAGAGCTACTTAAATCTAACTAAGGACGTCACACATATCCATGCCAGAGGAAGCATTCGATCCTGCGACCGTAGCGGTCGTGCGGTTCCGGACTGAAGCGCCTACAACCGCTTGGCCACACCGGCCGGCAGATAGGAGTGATACAGCTATTAGAGACGATCCAAAGTAGCACGATTCCTTACAGGTTCATTCAATAAGCGCTACCGGGATGCTCAGCAAACTCCAGCATCAGACACTGCAAGAGAGCCATTCTACTTCACGCTATGATCTAGTGTCAGAGTTCCGAGAAAAGTCAATCAGTACACTGCTTCCTCCAACATATATCTCGCGAAAAGCTCATTAAGATAATGATTAAGTTCAATGACGTACTACTCCTTCGGTTCTTGGTAATTTTAAACATTGTAAATGAAAGCACATTCGACACTGGTGTATTACTTCGAGCCCACACTAAAGCTTACCAGCAATCGTTCTTCCGGCGAACTATACGCGACTGCAACCAGAAAAGGGTGAAGTGAACTTGGTACACCGAGTACCCTCCGCCACACAGATTAACGTACCTTGAGGAACATGGAGGTAACTGTATACATAGAATTCAGAACGTTTCCAATGTGGATGTTGAAAGGGAACAGGAATGAGTTAGTTTGAAGAAGGGATAAAGAGACAAGGTGAAATGATAAAGGAATGCTACAGGAACACTAAGGAACAAATGGGAGGGAACAGAAATTGTCATGTGGTTCCCACCTGGCCGAAGGGGAAGGGAAAAACATTCCCTTGACGTAGAATAAACGTTGATTCCTTCGACAATTTTGGTCGATTTATCGATCTCCTTCTGTAGTCACGGCGGCAGAGCAAGCGAGGAAGATGAGGAGATATTTGCGAGCAGTGTTCTCTGCGGCAGGTAGTTTTGCGACTGCTGCTTGTATCTCGAATCTGCGTGGCGCGGGGCGCAGTGGAGATTAAAGCGACGTGTTTGCCTTTATTGTCATATTTGTTTCTCTAATAGAACATTATTACACGTGCGTGGCAGCCCCCTGCCCGAAACCACCGACCCCCCGCAGCCACTCTCTGGGCACAAAGAGGACGCAATAATGGCGGAACACAGAGGAATTTCATCAAAAACAAATCACCGTTTGATCAGGAGGGCTGCGGCCACCAAAGAGTGTGCAGTCGCGGCGTTCGCTCGCCGTGTGTCGCCGGCGGCAGGCGGCAGGCGGCAGGCGGCAGCGCCCACCGGCGGCGTTCTTTTCGCTCGCCTTCCTCTCGTCTGATGACGCTGTGTCGGCATCGGCTGGTACGTTTCGTGTTTATTTTCACAATCCATTAACAAAGTACTGCTACTTAACCGCTATTCCCACACTGAAGTACACGTGATGGTTGAGAAAGAATAACAAACACTGACGAAAGAAAACATCGCAACACCAAGAAGGAGTTGTGCGACATGAACGAAGTTGAATTTACAATGAAATTCAGACCATTAGCTCCTCACAGGCGTAGATAGATATTAACGGGGACAGATAAAAATTTATGCCCCGACCGGGACTCGAAGCCGGACTCCCATGCTTAAATGGTAGACGCTATATCCGACATTTATTTCGTAGCCATCTCTTTTTTCTTTTACTGTCGCATTACGATTATTTGTTTAGTTTGTGTTTTTTAAAATTTTCTTTTCTTTTTAAGGAAGGTAGGAGGAACAGAAACGTATATTATTCACAAAACCGTAGTACGTCCTTATATAAGTGTCCTGGAAGGAACCTCGCTGCCGTCCTACCATGCAGCATGAAATAATAACAAAGTCAAAGTGTGGCTATCTCTGGCACACTTAGAAAAGTATTTATAGGCATTAAAACATCCCACTGCTAAGTGTGCACGTAATTTTCCTATAATTTACGTCTATGATCACAAACTATTTGTTAACAGATTACCGGTTTCGGTCTCTAATGACCATCATCAGATCTGTTGTATAAAAACAAAGTACTAATATACTGCAGCCATAGTAGTATCGTCATATGTTAAACGCAAAATCAGCACCAGCATCGTCAAATATTGCATTTAACATTTGACGATGCCACTATGGCTGCAGTACGTTAGGACTTTGCTTTTATAAAACAGATCTGATGATGGTCATTATAGACCGAAACCGGTAATCTGTTAACAAAAAGTTTGTGACCATAGACGTAAATTATAGGAAACTTATTGTGTACACGGGTCACTGATTTATTTGCGACAGTGTCGCAGCTTGTAAAACTGTGCAGGTATAAGTTCTTCCTGGGCCACATACTCGTGTAATTTCCCTAGCTCATCACTTTACTTGGTCGGTTTCACAACGACAGTACCGCCGCTCATTTTTGCGCATCCGGCACACCCCAAGTATATGGTGGGTCCGCAAAAACCGTTCCTTAAGGAAATAGCCATACCAGTCCTTGTACTTTAGTAGCCGCAACAGTTTTGTGCGTCCATCTTGCAAGTATTGCCAGTAACCCAGTACTCGCTGTACGTTCAGGCGTGTGTCTGTACATGTAGCGGAGCGTCATACCTGTGATCCACGTCACTGCGTTCGTCTGATGACGTGGAAAATACATTTCTTCTGGAAAAATTACTAAGTCGGAAGATATTGCTGTACAGGGCTATTACAAATGATTGAAGCGATTTCATAAATTCACTGTAGCTCCATTCATTGACATATGGTCACGACACACTGCAGATACGTAGAAAAACTCATAAAGTTTTGTTCGGCTGAAGCCGCACTTCAGGTTTCTGCCGCCAGAGCGCTCGAGAGCGCAGTGAGACAAAATGGCGTCAGGAGCCGAGAAAGCGTATGTCGTGCTTGAAATGCACTCACATCAGTCAGTCATAACAGTGCAACGACACTTCAGGACGAAGTTCAACAAAGATCCACCAACTGCTAACTCCATACGGCGATGGTATGCGCAGTTTAAAGCTTCTGGATGCCTCTGTAAGGGGAAATCAACGGGTCGGCCTGCAGTGAGCGAAGAAACGGTTGAACGCGTGCGGGCAAGTTTCACGCGTAGCCCGCGGAAGTCGACGAATAAAGAAAGCAGGGAGCTTGCCGACGGTTTGGAAAACCTTACGGAAAAGGCTAAAGCAGAAGCCTTACCGTTTACAATTGCTACAAGCCCTGACACCCGATGACAAAGTCAACGCTTTGAATTTTCGGCGCGGTTGCAACAGCTCATGGAAGAGGATGCGTTCAGTTCGAAACTTGTTTTCAGTGATGAAGCAACATTTTTTTCTTAGTGGTGAAGTGAACAGACACAATATGCGAATCTGGGCGGTAGAGAATCCTCACGCATTCGTGCAGCAAATTCGCAATTCACCAAAAGTTAACGTGTTTTGTGCAATCTCACGGTTTAAAGTTTACGACTCCTTTTTCTTCTGCGAAAAAAACGTTACAGGACACGTGTATCTGGACATGCTGCAAAATTGGCTCATGCCACAACTGGAGACCGACAGCGCCGACTTCATCCTTCAACAGGATGGTGCTCCACCGCACTTCCATCATGATGTTCGGCATTTCTTAAAAAGGAGATTGGGAAACCGATAGATCGGTCGTAATGGAGATCATGATCAGCAATTCATGTCATGGCCTCCACGCTCTCCCGACTTAACCCCATGCGATTTCTTTCTGTGGGGTTATGTGAAAGATTCAGTGTTTAAACCTCCTCTACCAAGAAATGTGCCAGAACTGCGAGCTCGCATCAACGATGCTTTCGAACTCATTGATGGGGACATGCTGCGCCGAGTGTGGGAGGAACTTGATTATCGGCTTGATGTCTGCCGAATCACTAAAGGGGCACATATCGAACATTTCTGAATGCCTAAAAGAACTTTTTGAGTTTTTGTATGTGTGTGCAAAGCATTGTGAAAATATCTCAAATATTAAAGTTATTGTAGAGCTGTGAAATCGCTTCAATCATTTGTAATAACCCTGTATATATAGTGCGCCGCATGATTTCTATTACCTTCTTTGCTAGAGTCCAGACAGCCAACGCCTCGCAGCAGGCCAGCCGGTGGCCGTCCGTGTGCAGCATGCCGCATTGCTGACACATGGCCGGAACCTCCAAATGTATTGCGTTCTTTTTGTCATTCGTTGGGTATTTCCGGTTCACTACAATTTAGCATGTTGACCTGACTGTTGTAAAAAAAAGTGTGTGAAATCTTATGGGACTTAACTGCTGTCCGCAGTTCGTGGTCGTGCGGTAGTGTTCTCGCTTCCCACGCCCGGGTTCCCGGGTTCGATTCCCGGCGGGGTCAGGGATTTTCTCTGCCTCGTGATGACTGGGTGTTGTGTGATGTCCTTAGGTTTAAGTAGTTCTTTCTAGGGGACTGATGAACATAGATGTTAAGTCCCATAATGCTCAGAGCCACTTAACTGCGAAGGTCATCAATCCCTAAACTCGCACTACTTAACCTTAATTATCCTAAGGACAAACACACACACACACCCATGCCCGAGGGAGGACTCGAATCTCCGCCGGGACCAGCCGCACAGTCCATGACTGCAGCGCCTCAGACCGCTCGGCTAATCCCGTGCGGCTGACTGTTGTATGCAAGTGGGTGTGCGTCACCCCACGTGCCAATTAACGGCTGGATGCTTCCGTTCCACCCTGTTCCGGGCGATCTGTCGAAGAAGCAGATGGTACACGTCCCTATATGTCGTCTCGAACGTAACTGTGTTCAACGATGAACGTCCGCACATACGTTAACTGGCCGACACTGACCGGGGGTAAGATGCAATGTTGGTACTGGTTCTTCGATGGTCGTTCCCGTAAGCGAGTGATTCCTGTTGCGCCACCGTTTGAGCATAGTATTAATATACATGGCACGAGCCTTATCGTGCACGTTCACTAAACCAACGCCCCCTTCTCGCACTGTGAAAGATACCATATTCATATAGATAAGGCTTACCGGCCAATGATCTTCTGCAGTGCGGATGCAGTCATATTGCTCAAACTCTTACGGCAATCGGCAGATTGACTACCGCGAGTAATGAGTATAGTGGGCAGGGGCACTACAAATGTAGTGTGTGGACAGTAAGATGGAAGTGCCGGTCTCATGGGGAGCGTGCCAGAGACAAGTCCTTGCATTGTCCTCTTTGTCCTCGAAGGCTCAGTCGGATGGCGGCACGGTAGCTCGGCGTGTTCGGTCAGAAGACTGCACGCCTCTGTAATAAAAGAAAACTAAGTAAAGGAATCAATGGTCAACTTGAACGGATGTCTTGTGACATCCACCCAGACCAAAAGCAACGAACAATACAGAGAAAAAAGCAAAAAGTCGAATAGAGCATCTGCCATGTAAACATGAGATCCCAGAACACACATTTTCAACTGTCCCCGTTGATATTTATCAACGCCTGTAAGCGTGTAATGGTCTGGATTTCATTGTAATTTCTTTCTTCGAGACCTGCAAGATCACCAGTGGTATCTGTTCTTTCGGACATGTCCAAAAGAACAGATACCATCTTCATATATTCATATAAACGGAAGTTGGTAGGTGTGTTTCTACATCTAAAAGATAGTATCTATTAAAATATCGCAGTAGCCGTATGGGATGTGAGATGTTGCTATCTCAGGGTGGGTGACGTCGCAATCTGTCTAGGTATATTAGCCATCAGAGACTTTCTTCAGCCCGAGCGTGTCTTACGTAGCTGGTAGGCAAAGTAAGTTCCATTATCTTCTTCACACAGATCGCGCCCAGCCACGCCTCTATGCATCCGAAGATTAGTAAAGTTATTATTTACACAGGTTCACTCCGCTCTAGCGGTCAATTTGTGGGCACTGAATAGTACATATTCTTCAGAAAAATTATCTTTAGGCGTAATTACGTGAGCTGTAACCAAAGATCCTGTACTATGCGAACCAAGGAAGACTGTTAACACCAAGATCGGTAACACAGTCATCTCGGCGCTACAGTTCTGGAACCTCGCGACTGCTACGGTCGCAGGTTCGAGTTCTACCGCGGGCATGGATGTGGGTGATGTCCTTAGGTTAGTTAGGTTTAAGCTGTTCTAAGTTCTAGAGAACTGATTAAGTCAGAAGTTAAGTCCCTTAGTGCTCAGAGCCATTTGAACCATTTTTTTAGAAGAAAATAATTTGAACAATAATCGTCGATGACATGCTGCAAGCGTGTGTCTAAACAAAATAACCTTGTCTCGTTGTTCTTGTTGTTGTAGTCTTCAGAGACCGGTTTGATGCAGCTCTCCATGCTACTCTATCCTGTGGAATCTTCTTCACCTCCCTTAACCTACTGCAACCTACATCCTTCTGAATCTGCTTAGTGTATTCATTTGTTGGTCTCCCTCTACGATTTTTACCCTCCAATACTAAATTGGTAATCCCTTGATACCTCAGAACATGTCCTACCAACCGATGCCTTCTTCTAGTCAAGTTATGCCCCAAATTTCTCTTCTCCTCAATTCTATTCAGTAACTCCTCATTAGTAATGTGATCTACCCATCTAATCTTCAGAATTCTTCTGTAGCACCACTTTTCGAAAACTTCTATTCTCTTCTTGTCTAAACTATGTATCGTCCATGTTTCACTTCCATACATGGGTACACTACATACAAATACACTACTGGCCATTAAAATTGCTACACTAACAAGAAATGCAGATGATATACGGGTATTAATTGGACAAATATATTATACTAGAACTGACATGCGGTTACATTTTCACGCAATTTGGATGCATAGATCCTGAGAAATCAGTACCCAGAACAACCACCTCCGGCCGTAATAAAGGCATTGAAATGCCTGGGCATTGAGTCAAACAGAGCTTGGATGACGTGTACAGGTACAGCTGCCCATGCAGCTTCAACACGATACCACAGTTCATCAAGAGTAGTGACTGGCGTATTGTGACGAGCCAGTTGCTCGGCCACCATTGACCAAACTTTTCAATTCGTGAGAGATCTGGAGAATGTGCTGGCCAAGGCAGCAGTCGAACATATTCTGTATCCAGAAAGGCCCGTACAGGACCTGTAACATGCGGTCATGCATTTTCCTGCAAAAGTGTAGGGTTTTGCAGGGATCGAATGAAGGGTAGAGCCATGGGCCGTAACACATCTCAAATGTAACGGCCTATGTTGAAAGTGCCGTCAATGCGAACAAGAGGTGACAGAGATGTGTAAACAATGGCACCCCACACCATCACGCCGGGTGATAAGACAGTATGGCGATGACGAATACACGCTACCAACGTGCGTTCACCGCGATGTCGCCAAACTCGGATGCGACCATCATGATGCTGTAAACAGAACCTGAATTCATTCGCAAAAGTCACGTTTTGCCATTTGTGCACCCAGGTTCGTCGTTGAGTACACCATCGCAGGCGCTACTGTCCGTGATGCGGCGTCAAGGGCAACCGCAGCCATGGTCTCCGAGTTGATAGTCCATGCTGCTGCAAATGTCGTCGAACTGTTCGTGCAGATGGTTGTTGTCTTGCAAACGTCCCCATCTGTTGACTCAGGGATCGAGACGTGGCTGCACGATCCGTTACAGCCATGCGGATAAGATGCCTGTCATCACGACTTCTAGTGATACGAAGCCGTTGAGATCCAGCACGGCGGCCCGTATCACTCTCCTGAACCCACGGATTCCATATTCCGCTAACAGTCATTCGATCTCGACCGACGCGAGCAGCAATGTCGCGATACGATAAACCGCAATCGTGATAGGCTACAAACCGACCTTTATCAAAGTCGGAAACGTGATAGTACGCATTTCTCCCCCTTGCACAAGGCATCACAACAACGTTTCACCCGGCAACGCCGGTCAACTGCTGTTTGTGTATGAGAAATCGGTTGGAAGCTCTCCTCATCTCAGCACGTTGTAAGTGTCGCCATCGGCTCCAACCTTGTGTGAATGTTCTGAAAAGCTACTAATTTGCATATCACAGCATCTTCTTCCTGTCGGTTAAATTTCGCGTCTGTAGCACGTCATCTTCGTGGTGTAGCAATTGTAATGGCCAGTAGTGCCCTTTCAGAAACGGCTTCCTGAGACTTAAATCTATACTCGATGTGAACAAATTTCTCTTCTTCAGAAACGCTTTCCTTGCTATTGCCAGTCTACATTTTATATCCTCTCTACTTCGGCCATCATCAGTTAATTTGCTCCGCAAATAGCAAAACTCATCTACTACTGTAAGTGTCTCATTTCCTAATCTAATTTCCTCAGCATCATCCCTTGTCTTAAACAAGTGCAGTTTTATAAACGGGTAAGGCATGTGAGGTTAAGGATGTAAGTGTGGTAGCTATGACTATAAGGTAATTTTTTTAACGTTGTTGTTGTTGTTGTGGTCTGGTTTGATGCAGCTCTCCAAGCCACTCTATCCTGTGCAAGCTTCTTCATCTCCCAGTACCTACTGCAACCTACATCCTTCTGAATCTGTTTAGTGTATTCATCTCTTGGTCTCCCTCCACAATTTTTACCCTCCACGCTTCCCTCCAATACTAAATTGGTGATCCCTTGATGCCTCAGAACATGTCCTACCATCGATCCCTTCTTCTCGTCAAGATGTGCCACAAACTCCTCATCTCCCCAATTCTATTCAATACCTCCTAATTAGTTATATGATCTACCCGTCTAATCTTCAACATTCTTCTGTAGCACCACATTTCGAAAGATTCTATTCTCTTCTTGTCCAAACTAGTTATCGTCCATGTTTCACTCCCATACATGGCTACACTCCATACAAATACTTTCAGAAACGACTTCCTCACACTTAAATCTATACTCGATGTTAACAAATTTCTCTTCTTCAGAAACGCTTTCCTTGCCATTGCCAGTCTACATTTTATATCCTCTCTACTTCGACCTTATTCAGTTATTTTGCTCCCCAAATAGCAAAACTCCTTTAATACTTTAAGCGTCTCATTTCCTAATCTAATTCCCTCAGCATCACCCGACTTAATTTGACTACATTCCATCTCCCTCGTTTTGCTTTTGTTGATGTTCATATTATATCCTCCTTTCAAGATACTATCCATTCCATTCAACTGCTCTTCCAAGTCCTTTGCTGTCTCTGACAGAATTACAATGTCATCGGCGAACCTCAAAGTTTTTATTTCTTCTCCATGGATTTTAATACCTACTCCAGATATTTCTTTCGTTTCCTTCACTGCTTGCTCAATATACGGATTGAATAACATCGGGGAGAGGCTAAAACCCTGTCTCACTCCCTACCCAACCACTGCTTCCTTTTCATGTCCCTCGACTCTTATAACTGCCACCTGGTTTCTGTTCAAATTGTAAATAGCCTTTCGCTCCCTGTATTTTACCCCTGCCACCTTCAGAATTTGCAAGAGAGTATTCCAGTCAACATTGTCAAAAGCTTTCTCTAAGTCTACAAATGCTAGAAATGTAGGTTTGCCTTTCCTTAATCTAGCTTCTAAGGTAAGTCGTAGGGTCAGTATTGCCTCACGTGTTCCAATATTTCTACGGAATCCAAACTGATCTTCCCCGAGGTCGGCTTCTATCAGTTTTTCCATTCGTCTGTAAAGAATTAGTGTTAATATTTTGCATCCGTGACTTATTAAACTGATAGTTCGGTAATTTTTACATCTGTCAGCAATCATTTTTAACAGGGAAAGTGAAACTATTGTAAATAAAATATAGAGAAAAAATATGGCATGACACTAGGAGAGGTATCTTAGACAAAGGCTGGATGGGATTATGAATATTATCTGCAGGTAGAAGTGGAAAGTGAGGGAACTGTGTCTTCCCATTTATTACTAAGCTTGGACTAATGGACATATGTTTAGTAATTTCCATTATTTAAAGGTAGTTCATCTCATTCCTTTAAGAATGTGATGTAAGAGCTCACGTTGCACCTTGTAACTGTGGCATTATTTAAGCAGGATCTCTGCAAAATGAAAGCCTCTTTCTCTGTGTTTCCAACCTTGAAGAGTATTCATATTACCCTTCCAGATTGACCTGTGCGTGGAAGTTGGAGACTTAGGGAAGGAGATAGGCACAACGAAATGGTCTGTCTCTCCACACACCACAAGTACACAGAGAAGTTTCCTTGAAAATGAGTCTGCATAAAAAGGTGTGGGTTTTCGTCGGACTATTGATGTGAGAAACTGGCTTCATCAGTAAACAACTGGGACTACTCGACGATCTGCATCTAGTTCTACATCTACATCCATATTCCGCAAGCCACCCGACGGTGTGTGGCGGAGGGTACTTTGAGTACCTCTATCGGTTCTCCCTTCTATTCCAGTCTCGTATTGTTCGTGGAAAGAAAGATTGCCGGTAAGCGTGTGTGTGGGCTCTAATCTCTCTGATTTTATTCTCATGGTCTCTTCGTGAGATATACGTAGGAGGGAGCAATATACTGCTTCACTCCTCGCTGAAGTTATGTTCTCGAAACTTCAACAAAAGCCCCTACCCAGCTACTGAGCGTCTCTCCTGCACAGTCTTCCACTGGAGTTTATCTATCATCTCCGTAACGCTTTCGCAATTACTAAATTATCTTGTAACGAAGCGCGCTGCTCTCCGTTCGATCTTCTCTATCTCTTCAATCAGTCCTATCTGGTACGGATCCCACACTGGTGAGCAATATTCAAGCAGTGGGCGAACAAGTGTACTGTAACCTACTTCCTTTGTTTCCGGATTGCATTTCTTTAGGATTCTTCCAATGAATCTCAGTCTGTCATCTGCTTTACCGACGATCAACTTTATATGATCATTCCATTTTAAATCACTGCAAATGCCTACTCCCAGATAATTTATGGAATTAACTGCTTCCAGTTGCTGACCTGCTATATTGTAGCTAAATGATAAAGGATCTTTCTTTCTATGTATTCGCAGCACATTACACTCGTCTACATTGAGATTCAATTGCCATTCCCTGCACCATGCGTCAGGTCGCTGCAGATCCTTCTGCATTTCAGTACAATTTTCCATTGTTACAACCTCTCGATATACTACAGCATCATCGGCAAAAAGCCACAGCGAACTTCCGATGTTATCCACAAGCTCACTTATGTATATTGTGAATAGCAACGGTCCTACGACTCTCCCCTGCGGCACACCTGAAATCACTCTTACTTCGGAAGACTTCTCTCCATTGAGAATGACATGCTGCGTTCTGTTATCTAGGAACTCCTCAGTCCAATCACACAATTGGTCTGATAGTCCATATGCTCTTACTCTGTTCATTAAACGACTGTGGGGAACTGTATCGAACGCCTTGCGGAAGTCAAGAAACACGACATCTAGCTGGGAACCCGTGTCTATGGCCGTCTGAGTCTCGTGGACGAATAGCGGGAGCTGGGTTTCACACGATCGTCTTTTTCGAAACCCATGCTGATTCCTACAGAGTAGATTTCTAGTCTCCAGAAAAAGTCATTACACTCGAACATAATACGTGTTCCAAAATTCTACAACTGATCGACGTTAGAGATATAGGTCATCTGTTCGACGCCCCTTCTTGAATAAGGGGATGACCTGTGCACTTTTCCAATCCTTTGGAACGCTACGCTCTTCTACAGACCTACGGTACACCGCTGCAAGAAGGGGGGCAAGTTCCTTCGCGTACTCTGTGTAAAATCGAACTGGTATCCCATCATGTCCAGCGGCCTTTACTCTTTTGAGTGATTTTAATTGTTTTTCTATCCCTCTGTCATTTATTTCGACAAAACTCCATTCGTCTACCTTCATCTCTTTCTCGAATGTGTTTAATCCTTAGTAAATGACAGAGATGCAGAACACGCATACGAAGTGTTAAATTTTATGTGTGATTGTTCAAGGACTACGTTCTGCCGTCGGCATGAAGTGTTCTATTTCATCCATACTTTGTTCATTTGCGTGGTCATATCAGAGGTGACCGGTGTGGCTCAAAACTATACACTTCTATTACAAATCCTTATTCTCTTTCGTACCTGATTTGTTATTATTCAGAATGCACCTCTTGCCACAGGCCACAGACTTTTGGAAACGACTGTGATTTTCCTTAAAAGTAGGCAATGCCTTCCTATATCCCAATATGGTGTGCAATGTCGTGTGAGGTCGTTAATAGAATTTACTTATGTTTGACCCAATCACTTCTTCGAGAAACGCAATGGAAGCTAACACAGAGACTTCAACACGACGGCCTAGGGAATAGGTTTCATTTTACACTTGCTCTTCATTTCTCAGTCAGAGGTCCAAGTATTAATGATAACAGAGTGTGCAGGGAAATGATGATGTGTTTATGGGGAAAACATAAATGGAACTGTATAATATGAAATAAACACTTAGTAGTCCGCATACTTTCTCACCGTTTACCAAAAACAGAAGAAACACACTGATAGTGTTCCTTAAGGGGGATGAGTTTCTAATACTTACAAAAAAGTCAAACGGTTTGAACAAAATTTTTCCTTTATCGGGCTTCGACACCGACTGTGGGTGGCTTCATCAGAAAATCCACAGTTACATAGAAACACTATAAATAAACAGTAACGCCAAGGAATACTAAAGAATGGACTGTTTTTATTACGAACAGATTTATTAGAGGAACAAATTTTACAGCAATGAAGCTATTGTCACACAAAATACTTCATTAAGACGTTAATATTAAAACCACATAAAGTTAAAGACTTTGAAGCTGTCGTAAACCTGGTAACTGCCAGTAAAACAGCAGCTACATGACGTGCCGCAGTGCACGCTTCTAACGTGTGCTTGAGGTAACAGTCACTGGAGGTGGCATAAGACGAAGAAACTCACATTTATACGAAACAAGTCACGGTAACTGTTAAGAGTCGAAGATACGAGCTGATTAATTCACGACAAATATTTTAAATGGCATAAAAGTAGCCTTCCCACATATCAATAGCCAGTATAATACGAAATGAAAATTATAGAGGACAGTACAATAGCAAATATTAGGTGTACTTTCGTACGAAACGAATACATGAAAATGAAAAAAGGGAGAGGAGAAGGACATTTTAGAGTCTACTCTGAAGAAAATGTCGCGTTAGTTTCAGACATTTTTAAGGAGTGCCTTCATACCATTATTTGTTTATTTCGTAACTGCAATTGTCACTGAAAATTAAAACTTCGTTAAAAGAAAGATGTCTGGAAATTTCTAACTCGTCAAGAATGTTAAGTTTCAAGCATTTCCTCTTTGTGTGCAGGATACTGACGTCATGAACGTCTTTAGGTTTATGGCCTGCGATTAATAAATGATCTTCAGCGACCATGTATGTATGTTTGTACCATCTTTCCTAAAAGATGTTTTTTTTATCTAACAGAAAATGCTCTTTTGTTTGTTCTATGTAATAAGCTGAACATATGTCATGACTATTTTCATTGACACCTGAGTTTTGTAAGGGAAAATGGGCTTCTTTCAAATTATGAAGAAGACTATTTTTAAGGTATTATTGGTAGAAAATGCTACTCTACACCCGTTTTTGTTTGGGAGGAAATGTTGAATCCTCTAAGATACAGGTCCTAACAATGCTACAGAGAATTTTTTCTTTTCATTTAGTTCATTAGCGAATAATTTAATTATTGATTTAATTTTTGAAAATATTATCCGCTATCGTCGGATCGTGTCCGTTATTGACCGCAACAATTTTAGCCACAATAATCCCAGCTTCAAGATATTCACCTGCCAAGATGTAGTAACAGTCGTACGAAAGGAAGAATGAAAAATGTTTTTTTGTGGGAATGAGGGTGTGCTGAACAGGACAGCACCGTTCCATCATAGTAGGTTTATTGTTGAAAAATATTGAAAGAAATTATCTTGTCAGTTATTGTTATGGTAAATCGAAGTAGCTTAACTTACGGAATTCGTTTGCGAGCTCACATCTAAGAGTAGTTTTTTGTCAAGCTTGATGAAAATTTTGAATTGACGATCAGTATTGTTACTAAGCGTTGCTAGGGCACGCGTGGTCTGGGAGTAGTGTTTTTGATTAGTTATCAAAACGTCCTCAGTTCCGGGCTAAAATACCGCCATCGCTTAATTTCCGGCATAAGGAGTCACCCTCACTCAGCCAAAGGCCTAATCAAAGAGGGCGGAGGAGCGGACAGAGGTTCAGGGAACTCTCTAGCCCTTGAGATTGGAAACTGCCCCTAGAGGAGGCAGAATCAGCAATGATCAACTGCATGAGGATGTAAAAGGCAACGGAAACCACTGCATTAAAGGCACATAATGTTGTAATACCAACACCAGCAGAGAATGGTGTAGCGGAAGTAGGATTCGCTATGAACGGGAAGGTAGGGCAGAGAGAGTGTTACTATGAACAGTTCAGTGATAGGGTTGTTCTCATCAGAACTGACAGAAAACCGACAAGGATAGTTCAGGTATACATGCCGGCGTCACAACCAGAAGATGAAGAGATGGTGAAAGTGTATGGGGCACTGAACGGATAATTCAGTACGTAGAAGCAGCAGGTGAAAATCCAACAGTCATGGGGGACTGAAATGCGGTCGTAGGGGAAGGAGTACAAAAAAAGGTTACGGTAGAATATGGGCTTGGTACTAGCAATGAGAAAGGAGAAAGACTGATTGAATTCTGTAATAAATTTCCTCTAATAATAGCGAATACTCTGTTCAAGAATCACAAGAGGAGGAGAAGGTCGGGGGATACGAGGAGATTTCAGTTAGATTACATCATGTTCAGACAGAGATTCCGAAATCAGATACCCAGGTGTAAATAAAGACTCAGATCACAATGTAGCAGTGATGAAGAGTGAAGTTTAAGAGATTAGTCAAGAAGAAACGATACGCAAAGAAGTGGGATACGGAAGTACTAAGGAATGAAGAGATACGCTTGAAGTTCTCTGGGGCTATACATTCTGCAATAAGGAATAGTTCAGTAGATATTTCAGTTCAAGAGGAAAGGACATCTCTAAAAAGGGCAATCGAGGAACTTGGATAGAAAAGCATAGATACAGAGAAGGTACCTGCGAAGAAACCATGGGTAACGGAAGAAATACTTCAGATGATCGATGAAAGAAAGAAACACAAAAATGTTCAGGGAAATTTAGGAATACGAAATACAAGTCGCTGAGGAATGAAGTAAACAGGAAGTACAGGTAAGCTAAGGCGAAATGGCTGCAAGAAAAAATGTGAAGAAATCTAAAAAGAAATGATTGTCGGTAGGACTGACTCAGCATATAGAAAAGTCAAAACAATATTCGGTGAAATCAAAAACAAGGGCTGCAACACTAAGAGTGCAATGGGAATTCCTCTGCCAAATGAGAGGAGAGAGAAGATAAGTGGAGAGAGCACATTAAAGGCTTCTATACGGCGAAGATTTGTCTGATGACCTAATAGAAGAAGGAACAGGAGTCAAAAGATAAGTCATAGGGGATCGAGTATTAGAATCTTAATTTAAAATAGCTTTTGAAGACTTAACATAGAATTGGGCAGAAGGGACGGATAACTTTCTATCAGAAATTCTAAAATCATTGGGTTAAGTGGCAACAAAACGGATATTCACGTTGGTGTGTAGAATGTATGAGTCCGACGGTATAACATCTGACTTTGGGGAAAATAAAATCTACACTATCCCGAAGACTGCAAAAGTTGATAAGTGCTGGAACTATGGCACAATCTGCTTAACATTCCATGCATTAATTTCGTTGATAAGAATAATATACAGAAGAACGTAAATGAAAATTGAGGATACATTTGATGACGATCCGTTTGGCTTTAGGAAAGGTAAAGACAGGCACCAGAAAGTCAATTCTAATTTTGCGTTTGATAATAGAAACAATACTAAAGAAAAATCAACACTCACTAACAGGATTTGTCGAGCTGGAAAAGGCGTTCGACAATGTAAAATGTTTGGTGCTCATGAAGAAGATGAAGTTCAGGAATTCTGCTACCTAGGCAGCAAAACAACGGACGGAGCAACGAGGATATAAAAACAGACTAGCACTGGCCAAAAGGGCATGACTTACCTAGGGAAGTCCAGTAGTATCAAACATAGACCTTAATTTGAGGGAAAGCATTCTGAGAATGTTCGTTTAAAGCACAGCATTGTATGATAGTGGAACATGGACGGAGGAAAAATGGAAAAAGGAGAAGATCGAAGCGTTTGAAATATTGTGTTACCGAAACAGGTTGAAAATTAGGTAAGCTAATAATGTACGGAATGAGGAGGTTCTTCGCAGAATCGGCGAGAAAAGGAGTATGTGGAAAACTTTGACAAAAAGAAGGGACAAGATTACAGGACATCTGTTAAGACTTCAGGAAATAAGTTCCTTCGTACTAGAAGAAACTGTAGAGGGTGAGATATGTGGAGGAAGATAGAAATTCGAATACATCCAACAAGTAGTTGATGATGTAGGGTGCAAGTGCTACTGTGAGGTTGGTACGGGAGAGGAATTCGTATCGGGCCGCATCAAACCATTCAGAAGGCTGATGACTTAAAAAAAGAGCCTTTGTAAATAATCAAAACCTGGAGTACAAAAGAATAGCTTGAGTGACAACAAAACGTTTTGTAAAAGTTCTTTCTTGTAAGGAATTTATGAATTCGTCTGCGAGGATACGACATAAAGGATTACCCGTTGCAAGACCGTCGGACTGCTGATACACCTCTGTGGATTTTCTGATGAAGACACCCATAGTCGCGTCGAAACCTGTTAAAAGTAAACATTTGTAGCAACTGGTTGTTTATTTTATATTATTCTTGTACAACTGCTTTCTCACAGCCATATTTCATTATTAAAAGCATTCTGTCAACAAAGGAGTTTATGCAGGGACTATAGGACCTGGATGCTCTTCGGAATAAAATAACCTCTGATATTCGCAATACCGAAGCAGTTGTTCTAACAAAAAGCTACAGGAGGTGGTTACCTGGGGTTCGCACACCAGCAAGTTATATAATAACACATGAATCAGAAGAAAACCAGGAACTGCAGTCTAGCACAGTTCATCAACATCTACCCTGGCTTGTAAATGTTCATTCTGATCAAGAAACTGAATAGGGTGAATCATATTGTTCGCATAGGATAACTTCAAAGTCAGTCCGCAGCTATCACAGCTATATCGATAGAGATCGGCAAGCGCAAATGCGGTTATAGATCCCGGTATGAGTTTTACTTAGTGAAAAAAAGACAATTATTGACTAGTAGCATGAGAATTTTGCTGCAAATCCCACTCTAGGCCCACACTTAGGAAAAAGAAGACAACAGATCCAAGTAAGTAATCGTTTCACACTGAACGAAGGAGCAATATTTTTCTTCGTTGTTGGTGTTTAGTAATACAATAGTCACCGACATCAGAAAACGAACTAATTAACGTTTTCCATCCAAAAACGAAGTCTTATTAGATGCACTCGTAAGAGCACGACCTACTCACCGCACCGACAATAGAAGACTGCCTCGTCAGAAGCATTTTAGCCCTTCATAGACGCCATATTTTCTCCCAAGTGTGTTCACCACTCTTTGGCGGGTTCTCGCATGGTTACCATGGTGCCTCAGCCTTTGCAGCACTTTTCCCTTCCATGCTGCATGTCTATCCTCTTCCTATTCCTTTTCCCCTCCCTTGGGGAACATGTCTGGCATGTTATTGGGAATGTTCTGCATCGTCTGTCGCTGACGTAAGAAAAGTCTCACCTAAGTTTTTCGCTCCCTTTTCCTTCCTTTGTTTCCCTTCTCCTCGTTCCTCCGCTTTTTCGTTCGAGGTTCCTCTTTTTCTTCTTCCTCTCTGTGCGCTCCTGAAGGCCGGCCCGCCTCCTGAAGGCCGGCCCACGCCTCTGACATGTAACAGGTGACTGGGTAACGCGTAATTCCCAGCCCCAGATCGACATGTAGGGTTCGCATGTACCCCCTGGTATAGGCCAGGCCCAGCGATGGGTGACTGTCTGAGCTGGAACCTTCCCAAATTCCCGTTGGTCCCTCTGTCAGGTGTTTGGGAGGTGTGACCTGAGGTGTGAACAATCAGGGTGCGCCCCTTGTGAAGAGGGCCCATTGGAAGGAGCGCGCCGTTGGAGGCACTGGCAATGATGGGGGATTTTCTCGCGATGAGTAAATCATCTTTCACTAAACGTCAACAAAACGTAATGAGGCTACTGATTAAAAGACCTTTCCCACTGCATCACGGATCCTCGTAGTATCACATACTGAAGACGGTCAATCCCTCGCCATGGTAAATACGTTTATTATTCAGAAAGGTGTTGATGCAAAATGGGAATTTGCTTTTGGAGACCTAATTCTCAAGCACAACAACTGCGTGCTGCCTCGCTTCTCCATGGCTGTCCGTGTCGAGGCCCATAGTACTTTGAACTCTTCCCGTGGTGTAATTTACACTAGGCTGCTCGACGGTCTATCGGAGGACAAAATCCTTTCTTACATCTCTCATCAGGGTGTCATTGCCGTCAATTTTTTTTTTCATCAGTCTACTGACTGGTTTGATGCGGCCCGCCACGAATTACTTTCCTGTGCTAACCTCTTCATCTCAGAGTAGCACTTGCAACCTACGTCCTCAATTATTTGCTTGACGTATTCCAATCTCTGTCTTCCTCTACAGTTTTTGCCCTGTACAGCTCCCTCTAGTACCATGGAAGTCATTCCCTCATGTCTTAGCAGATGTCCTATCATCCTGTCCCTTCTCCTTATCAGTGTTTTCCTCATATTCCTTTCCTCTCCGATTCTGCGTAGAACCTCCTCATTCCTTACCTTATCAGTCCCCCTAATTTTCAACATTCGTCTATAGCACCACATCTCAAATGCTTCGATTCTCTTCTGTTCCGGTTTTCCCACAGTCCATGTTTCACTACCATACAATGCTGTACTCCAGACGTACATCCTCAGAAATTTCTTCCTCAAATTAAGGCCGGTATTTGATATTAGTAGACTTCTCTTGGCCAGAAATGCCTTTTTTACCATAGCGAGTCTGCTTTTGATGTCCTCCTTGCTCCGTCCGTCATTTGGTTATTTTACTGCCTAGGTAGCAGAATTCCTTAACTTCATTGACTTCGTGACCATCATGTAATTATGCCGTCCATCATGTAATTAAAAAGGTAGATTCCTCCTTAGTCCCCAACCACAGACTTTTCCTCATATTTGATAGAGTGGTGCTTCCGTTCAAGATCAAAGCTGGGTATGAAATTATCACAGTCTGGCTGTAAATTCCAATCCTGATGCGAGGGGTGTCATCGTTTCAATCACGTTCCAATCATGTCTTGCCAACACCCAGCCAAATGTGTAACCGGTGGTAGGGATGCACATGAGGGTGGTTGTCTGCCTCCTTCTCCCTGCTGTATCAACTGAAATGGCTGCCATGCTGCTTCCTCTCCGGATTGTCCAGTGTATCTTGATGAGCGGGCTGTCGAAGAGGTCTGGGTAAAGGAAAAAGTACCTTACCCAGTCGCTCGCAAGTTAGTGGCTAGTAGAAAACCCTGCGTTCCCCCATCTGACACCTATAGTTCTCTTCTTGTTCCTCTCGTTCCATGAAGGACATGGCCACACAGACCTGCGAGCTCCAATTCACCTCTGCGGTTGTGAAATCGCCCAGTGTCAAGGTAGCATCGCCATCCCCCCCCCCCCCCAATCCAGCTGTGCAACAAGTTGCCAAACACTCACCTCAAGGGGTGAAGCCAACAGCTACACAACTGGTAGGCTGGAAAGGACAGAAATACTCCCATGAAGACTTCCTCGGTCCCTCCAGCCAAACAACACCCGAGTCTTCCTCTAACCGGAAAGGCTCAAAGAAGTCCACCAAACGCAAATAGTCTTGTCCTTCATCAACTCTAACCTCTTCGACGATATTGCCGCATGTTAGCCCGGCGAGCCTCCATGTCGCCGGTGCGCACCGCCAACCGATTTTCAGCTTAGGACTCCACAAACCGACTGCACAAGCAAGCCAATGCTTCTGTGGACGCCATGGAACAGAATTCTCCTGCTTCTATGCCCTGTAATAGCGACTCTTAACCGGCTGTCACTCGGCAGCCGCCGAGTTGACACCTCTTCATCTCTTCCTCATCATGACTCTCCTCGAATGGTAAGTTTGTGGCCATCGATCTCACAAAGAGGACTTACGGCTGCTTTTATCATCGCAGTGTTCCCTTGTACTCTGCCTTCAGGAAACGAAATTTCGGCCTCATGACCACTTTGAGCTTTCACATTTCTTACCGATTCCTTTTGACCTTCCCCCTGAGGTTGGCATTGCATCTGATGGGGGCGTCATGCTGCTCACCCAGGATGACATTCATAGCCAACGCATGTCCCTGAGTACCCATATTCAACCTGTTGCAGTTCGCCATTTCCTTCCCCACCTGACTTTTTCGCTCTGCGCCACTTATGTTCCTCTGTCATTTGATGTCACTTCCTTCAGCTTATTGGAGAGCCAACTCCCCATTTTTGCTACTCAGTGACTTTAATGGGCATCATCTCCTTTTGGGTTCTTCCAGGACCTGTCAGAAAAGATGCCCTCTTGGCGGACTTTCATAACCAACTTAACCTCTTCTGCCTTGTCATTGGAGCACCTGCTTTCCTTTCTGACTTCTCACACACCTGTTCCCATTTGGACCTATCCTTCTGCACTACTCAACTTGCTCATCGTCTTGAGTGGTCTGTTGTTTCTGACAAATACTCGAGCGACAATTTCCCTTATGCTATCCGTTTGCTGACTCCTACCCCATCCATATGCACGCCCAAATGGCAGCTTACTAAAGCTGACTGGCAGCTTTACTCCTCCCTGGCGACCTTCGCACAGTAAGATTTCCGTTGTGATGACCAGGTTGAATATCTCACAAACGTTATCCTTACTGTTGCAGAACGTTCCATTCCTCGCACTTCGCCGGCCGGAGTGGCCGTGCGGTTCTAGGCGCTACAGTCTGGAGCCGAGCGACCACTACTGTCGCAGGTCCAAATCCTGCCTCAGGCATGGATGTGTGTGATGTCCTTAGCTTAGTTAGGTTTAATTAGTTCTAAGTTCTAGGCGACTGATGACCTCAGAAGTTAAGTCGCATAGTGCTCAGAGCCATTTGACCCTCGCACTTCCTCTTTACCACGTCGTGTCCCAGTCCCTCAGGCTTGCTGCGACGCAATTCACGCACGGAGACGTGCTCTCTGCGTTTTTAACCCTCATCCTACGATGGCACGCTGCATTCATTATAAACAGATGCGTGCAAAGTGTCGTGAAGTTCTTCGGGATAGCAAAAGAGCTGTCTGGATTTCATTCACTGGTTCTTTTAACAGTTCCATCACTTCCTCTGTCGTGTGGGCCAACCTCCAACGGCTCTCTGGGACCAAGATCCATTCCCCAGTTTCCGGCCTGACAGTAGCAGACGATGCCGTCGTCGACCCTGATGCTCCTCTTATCTCCAACACCGTGGGCCACCGTTTTACGGCAGTTTCGAGGTCTTCCCACAATCACCCTGCCTTCCTCCATCGGAAACGAGCGGAGGAGGCTCGGGCGGTACCCTTCTATTCTCCGAATCGTGAGTGCTACAATGCTGTCTTTACTATGAGGGAGCTACATCATGCTCTCAGTTAATCGTGATCCTCCGCCCCAGGGCTAGGCGCCATCCACATTCAGATGTTGCAGAACCTTTCTCTTATGGGCAAGCACTTTCTGCTTAACATGTTCAACCGCATCTGGGCAGAGGGCACATTTCCCAGATGCTGGCGTGAAGCCACCCTCATACCCACACCTAAGCCTGATAAGGACAAGAACCTTCCTTCTAGCTACCGCCTCATCTCTCTTACCAGCTGCGTTTGCAAGGTGATGGAACATATGATTCATGTCTGGCTCGTATGGTGGCTCGAGACTTGCAATTTACTGACGAATGCACAGTGTGAATTTCGAGCGTGGCGACCTGCAGTTGACCATCTCGTTACTTTGTCGACTCCTGTCATGAATGATTTTCTGCTGAAATGTTTGTGGCCTTGTTATTCGCTTTGGAGAAGGCCTACAACCCCTTCTGGGGAACTGGTATCATCTGTAATCCTTACACGTGGCGCTTCCTTGGCCACCTACCCCGTTTCCGTGACACATGTTTAAAAGACTGAGTTGTCAAGGTGCGTGTGGGTTCTGCCTTCTCAGACACCTTTATCCAGGAAAATGGTGCGCCTCAGGGTTCCGTCCTCAGGGTCATCCTCTTTGCTATCGCCACTAACCCTGTAATAGCCTGTCGCCCACTGGGCATCACCGGCTCCCTTTTTGTTGACGATTTTACCATCTATTGCAGTTCTCCCTCCACTGACCTATCGCACTGAGCGGTGTCTTCAGCGATGTCTTGATCGTCTTTATTCCTGGAGAATCGACAATGGCTTTCGCTTTTCCACTGACAAAACCGTCTGTATGAATTTCTGGCGACGCAATTGGTTTCTCCCACCATCTCTACATCTTGGGCCTGTTGGCCTTCCCTTCGTTGAGACTACGAAATTCCTGGGGCTCATGCTCGATAGGAAACTCTCTTGGTCCTCCCATGTGTCGTACCTGGCAACCCACTGTATGCAGTTCCTCAATGTGCTACATGTCCTCAGTGGTACTCCCTGGGGTGCCGATCGATCTACTCTCCTCCGTTCGTACCGGTTCCTTGTCCGTTCGAAATTCACTATGGGTGCTTTGTTTATGCGTCTGCACGTCCATCCCTTTTACACCATCTCAACACTATCCACAATCGTGGCATCCGTTTGGCCATGGGTGCCTTTTACACTAGCCTGGTTGAGAGTCTGTATGCTGAAGATGCTGTCCTACACCCGTGACATTCTCCGCAGCACGTATGATATGCCGTTTGTCTGCCACGTGTGGCCACCCGTCCTATGCCTCCTTCTTTGATGATTCCTTTGATCGCCAGTATGTGGCGCGTCCCTCTTCTCTGTTATCTCCTGGAGTCCGCATTCGTCACTTGCTATGGCGGCTTAACTTCACACTACTTGCATCTTGCCCAGTGAGTATGAACCCTTCAGCAGCTTGGCGTCGTGAAGCGACCCATGTTAACCTTCTCTTCCTAAGGAAGAGCCTCAGGCTATCACCATCAGTTTCATGACCTTCGCATGGAACTTTGTGATAGTACCTTTGGCTCTCTCACTGACGGTGGTGTCGGGTGTGCCTTCTTCATTGGCACCTGTGTCTCTCGATATCGGCTTCCGACACACTGCTCAGTATTTACAGCCGAGCTGTTCGCCCTTTATCAGGTCACGGAGTACATCCGACGACACAGCCTTTTCAATTGTGTCCTCTGCTCAGACTCACTCAATGCCCTTGAAAGTCTATGTGCTCTGTACACCGCTCACCCCTCTGTGCAGTGGGTCCAGGAATACTGTCACTTGTTCACTCTTGGTGGAGCCAGTGTGATGTTTCTGTGGGTTCCTGGTCATGTCGGTCTGCCAGGACACGAGGCTGCTTACTCTGCTGTGAAGGCTGCAGTCCTCGTACCTCAGCCCACTAGTTAATATATTCCCTCCAACGATCTCTGCGTTGCCGTTGGTCAGGAGGTGGTGTCCCTTTGGCATCGCCATTGGTCCTCCGTTCATGGGAGTAAGCTCAGGATTATTCATGCTCTCCCAGCGTCTTGGACGACCTCCTGTAGGCCCTCCCACCGGGAGGAGGTTATCTTCACTGGGCTGCGTATTGTGCGCTGCCTTTTTAGCCATTCCCATTTGATAAGTGGTGCTACCCCACCACTTTGTGCACATTGCGCACATGTTTTAACTGTTCTCCTCTTCCTGATGGAATGCCCATTTCTTAACCGGTTGCTTTCCCACTTGGGTTTGCCTTCTCAGTTATCGCCTGTTTTAGCAAATGACGAGTGGGTTGTCGACCACATTTTACTTTTTATCCGCCAAATCATTATGGCGAAGGCCATTTAATTTTTAGTTTTGGACCACCGTTTCTGTATGGTGTCTTTTTTGCCCTTTTTCCATGTGCCTGTTTTTAGTTGTCTTCTATTATGTCAGTTGGGACTGACGTATAGTCGTTTCTTTAACTCTTCTCTGTCCTCGTGTTCTATAGTTTTTTTTGCGCCTTGAAGCAAGACAAAACCAAAAAACACCATATTTTACAGTAGGGACAGTGGACAGACCGTCACCGAGAAACTGCAGCGGGCTCCCAGATGCTGGCCCATTCAAGAAGGGACTAAAGACGCGGGAGATCGTTGTTACCGCATCACTCTGCACTACTGGCCAAGTGTTCGAGCAGGGCTCGGTGGGCATTTGTATAATTGTGCGACTCGGTTTGCCTGGCCAATCGCAAGGCGTATTGTGAATTTTAAATCCTGGACGAGACGACGCTGTCTGTATTAAGTAAGGGACTTAATTTTACACCTACAACTAGGGAATCACCTTTGGTAAACTTTTTGAGTTGAGGTGAAGAAGCCGTAAGACGCCTTCCTTCGGGTGTTGCAGAATAAATAACAAGGGAAGAATCTTGCTGTGCTCTTTTCAAAGCTCCTCTTCAACATAGTAATTTAACCTCTGCAGAAAGGGTAATGTAGCGGTATTGAAGGCTGGAAAAGGTAATAAATTTTGCTGCCTCATATGTGTATGGTGGTTACATGTATGGTCTGCTGAGTGATTCTACCTGTTGGGGGATTGATTGGGATCCTACAGGAGGTGTGGAACGGAAAACTTCTACACTGTTGAATTTCTCCTGCTTTTCTCAAAAGATTAACAAGAGATTAAGACTACATGGTTGTGTACCACTAACAATGTAAGGCCTTCAAAAATTCGTAAGTTATATTTTCCATTATGACCAATAGTGGGCAACATTGGAGATCCTACATATGATTTGCTTCTATGCTGCGACCGTTGTTGGGCAAGTGGTCACATCACATCCCTAACTCAGCTGATTTTATCAACAGACTGGGGGCTCTCTCTCTAAGCAGCGCTGACTGTTTAGTTAGCTTTGGTGTGGCTTCACTTTACAAAGGTCCCTCTCGCAGATTCGGTGCCACTAACCGGTCAAATATTTCAGGAGGATGTCACGGCATTGTTTCGGCTCGCCGTATCCTTAAACTGATTTATTTTCAACGATGTATATTTTGAACAAAACGATGGAGTCGCAATGGTCAGCCCTTCATCTCTCTTGATGGCCAGCTTTTTTGTGGAGAATTTAGAGGAAAGAGCACTTTAATCAGCTTACCTTAAACCAAATGTAACTTAGAGGTATGTGGACGATACTTTCATAGTGTGGCCTGACGAACTCGCCCGACTGTTCTCTTTCGTGCTGTTCTCCCTTCTCATATCTATGTACGTCATATTTTCTCCTTTCAGTTATTTTAAATGTCTTCTTTCGTACAATTACTATCTTTCGGTTGAAGGGCAGCGCATATGCTGCTGCCAGCCCACCCCAGATGGGGCATTGAAATACAATAAACGAAAGAAATCACCCAACCCATGCAGATCCTCTGTGACCTGATTCCTTTCCCCATCTGCTCCTTTTCCTCAAACATGTCCGTGTCCTCTGCACCTCCCTCCGACTTCATCACCCTCATCCCCTGGTTGCTCCTCTCCTCTCCAATCCCTGCCCTCATACATGCCTTCACCGTTGTGCCCTACATGCCCTCCACCGCTACACCCTTCATTTCCTTTCCCATGCCCTCTCTCCCTCCATTTATCCCTCCTATCAACTCTTATATTCACTTCCCCCTCCCTCCCTCTGACCTTTCCTCAGGCTCCCTCTCCCAACTTCCATCCAGTTTCTTCCCCACCCACCCTCTCTCTGACTCCCTTCTCTCCCCTGAGTCCTTTTGCTTTCCCCTCGATTGCCTTCCCCACTCCTTCTCGCATCCGCCCTGCCCCCTTTTTTCTATGTCCTCTCCCTCCATCGGCTCCCCCCCCCTTTTTTTCTTTTCCTCAGCTCCCCCATTTTCTCTCCCTCATCAGTTTGGGTCCTCCCCCAACCCCATCTGCCGCCATGTCGCTCCTATAGTGCTGTTTAAAGTGAATGTTCAGTGTCGTGCGTCCCCTGTAAGTGTTGCAAACAGCCACCATACTGTCACTACTTGCGTTTTTTATCTCATGCCAAGAGAAATCAGACTGTCACTGTGTATTTTTTTTTTTTTTTGTGTCTGTCTACTTACTGTGTGTCTCATCTGCATCATGAACACCGTGTTTTTATATTTTAAATTCCACAACTTTCTGCCATTTTACAGTTTTTTACAATGTCATCGTTTTATCACCTGTTTTTATTGTTTGTTATATTCTCATTATGTTTTTTTCACTATTCTGTAGGCTGTAGAGCGGCCTATTACGATGCAGCCAGACGCTCCCCCCTAATAGGGGGGGGGGGGGTAATCGACATTCAATGAAGGAAAAGTAAAAGATCCTAAGCGTCTATAGGAAGAGGGAAATAAGAACAACGACCCTGATACCATTGGACGCTGTGTGCAATGAGTAACCCACACACTCAGAAACACTGCAGAGTTTATTCATTGTCAAGATTTTGGAGAAAGGTATAATATACTTTGCTGATATGGAACACAAATATAAAAATTATTAAGGCTATGGTTTCCTATGCAATCCCTCTTCCGGCTGCGCAATTTGTAAAACAAATAGCAGAAAAGTTACCGATTAAGATTATCTATTACGGATGTTTCAGTAACAGTGACTGTTTGTTGAATGTAAACTCATAAAACTGCTACCCGTCACTTTTTTTGAAGTAGTTATTTATTATTCCATGAACCGGTTTTCGGACCTTTTCAGGCTAATCTTCAGATGTTTTTTTCCGGAAGCGCAATGGAAGCTGACAAATGGATATTAAGAACAATATAAGCCGCCCATCCTGTCGCAGTAAGTACAAAGATGTATTAAAGCGTGTTTCATGTTCTTGTCACAGAGACAGCACCCAGTATTATGCTTGAAATAGATATGTAACTTCCGGAAAACAATCTGATGATGAGCCTGTAAAGATTCGAAACCCGGCTCATGGAATAATAAATAACTATTTCGAGAAAAGTGACTGGTCGCAGTTTTATGTACTTACAAAGAAAAGTAACCTACTAGACGAATTACTTGAAAGTGAACTGAAATAGGCTCTTTACAGGATGACATATGACTGCGTGCTTCTATACCAGTCTCATGCAGTTTAGTAAAAACACCAGTAAACACACTTCAGTCCGGTACTCTGTGATTAGGAAACCGTGTACCATATTCTCTACGATCGATAGCAGCGTTTTTAAAAAGACCAGTGCACAAATGTCATACCGGATACACAGTATTTTGTTAATACGTAGAGCATCCTTAAACGATACACTAGAAAAGGCCACAAAATCACAGTCACAATCACGGGTGAAATATTCAGTTGTCTAGTCTTAAGTACAGCTTCACAACTAGAGCTCCAAAAAACGAACAACAGTACACAAATAAACCGAGGGCATGTGGATCACCAACAACCGAAATAAATACTTATCTCTTTAACGAGCTGTATCTCTTTAAACAATGAAAACTGGCCACATGTTATATCAAATGTTTTACTCGAATCGGTCTATACTGCCACCTTCTGAGACATTTAATATTCCTTCCGAAACATCAAACTTTTGACACTGTTCAGAGACATGACAGAGGCATGAGAGAGCCACGTGGTCTCTAATTACTTCTTAAAGAGGAATTAAGATTCTTTTGAGTTTTATCCTTGTATTGCACTGAAAATATCTCTACCACAGTGCAAATGTCAACGTTATGTGCTGGTGTCTTGTTTAGAGACAGTCTTGCTGCATTTACTCAGGATACGGGGCAAAGTGGCGGCGCGTAGTATTGTTGCAGTGTGGCACAACTCTCAACAATTTTTCACTTGATGTGTGCAATTTTCTCAAATTTTTCTGGTTTACGAAAGCTGGTAAGTACCACGAAATAAATTACAATGAACTACCTCAGGTCGTTCGACGTCCTGTTGCTGCGTAATGCATCCAGAAACGCTGCCGGGCTCGAAGAAAATTCAGGGGATTTGCACACCTAAGAGCAGGCTCACATGACAAGCGCTTAACGTGCGTTAAACGTGTTTTGTTACTAGCAGAACAACTGTAACTCCGACTCATTGCTGGCATTGGTTAGTGCTGGCGATGGAGTGTGTGTGTTACTGTCGAAAGAGGTCCCACTGCTGTAGTATAACCATCATGTGCTAAATTATTTGGCACACTAGACTGCTGTGATCTGCAATCATGGAATTGAAAGCCTTCTGCAGAAGCTTGACTACGCTGCTCTTGTGACAAATAGTTTCTTCGTTGTGGTAACGGGTTATGATAATCTTGATTTTCAAATGACTGATGTCGCGGTCCTTGAAGGAAAATTTGGTTTTGGTAGATTAAATTATAAATGCTAATTTCAGTATGAAGTCGTCTACATTCTGGGATTTTTTTAAATCTCTTTAACGAGTCACAAACAAAACATCTTGTCTTCATCGTCATCTTCTTGTGGTTCCGAAGCATTTTTATGTGCTAAGCTTTGCTGTAATATGCAAATCTTTCGTCAGGATCACTTATATATATATATATATATATATATATATATATATATATATATATATGGACTGGATTTAGGACTCTTAAAGGCAGAACTTACTTCCATCAGTAACTTAGGGCGAATCTGATGCATTATCTGCATCGAAACTACATGTATCTTTGTTGGCTATAGATGCCTGTAGAAATCGTAGTCTATTATAATGAATATATGACGAATTTTTCGAAGCTCCTGATCCAGATTTAAACAGTCTTCATATTATTTACCACTCTCATATAATTGTAAACTCTTCCATTTCTTTTCCAAAGATGACACTGAATAGAAAAACAGAATTAAATAATAGTAGACCAGCCTCTTAGCCCCTTTTCAAATATTTACATTAAGGTTTTATGTCTTTTTTCAGATATTTGGCCACAGGATGTTCACTTGGTATATTATTGGCAAGTCCACTGCGGTGACTATAATACCACAAGTATGTGAAACTATTTGGAGAAAGTTGAGACCCATTGTTATGAGTGAACCATTGAAAGATATATTTGAAAAGAACTCTTGATTGTTAGGGAGCGTTGGACGGTAAACATACGGTTAATCCAGCCTGAACACACGGGTTCAATGTATTATAAATAGAAAAATTATTTTTCGCTAGCTTTATTAGCGCTAGCGGATGCAAACTATTTTTTTGGTATGGGTTGACATAGGTGCCTACGGCAAAAACAGTGACTCACGTATATTCAAGAGTTCTTCATTGTACAAGAAGCAGACAGAAAGGTCATTAGAGCTACCTGAGTCAAAGGCATTGTTAATACAAAATACAACAACAGTGTTGCCATTAGTGATAGTGGCTGATGAAGCTTTTGGCATGTAAAGAATTTAATATGGCCATATGGCTGAAGGTCACTAACTTATGCTAAAAAATATTTAATAAATGTTTGACATTAGCACGCCGGTATGTCGAATGTACTTTTGGCATAATTTTACGTAGGCCATTAGATGTTAACACCGGTTTTGCTGAAAATATCGAAAAATCGATATCAACACTACACAATTATGTCAGAATGAGGGATGGCTACAGTTATGAAGATACTCTTCATACTCCACCACTGTAAAATCTAGTCTCACATTATACCGAGCCTGCTATGCGACAGGCAGACAATGTTCGAGTACAAATTATTTCATCAACGAAGGAAAAGTTGACTGACTAGATTGCAATATTTAATTTGTAACACAGATTTGTTGAAAATCTAAACTTATGTACTCACATAATAATTTCTTCATTTCTTCATTGTCGTCTCCTTCACAGAATATGAGAACGAGTTCTTCCCAAGACCTTCTCCTTAAGTTCTTATCTGAATAAATGCTACCTGTCACGTTCTATTTCGCAGGACGTTTCTCTGTTTCGTCTATAAATAATTCGGTATTAAAAGCTTCCGTTTCCATTTCGGACGATACGTCTATACGCGTTAAAAGCGCGCCGTCAACTGAACGGTAACATAGAAAACCAATTATCTCAAAGCGAACGTTGACGGGCGCTGACAACAGTCAAGCGCTAGCGTAACGTTCAATGCGCACTTAATTCAAACGCCCATTAGCATGTGTACGGCCTGAATGAAATGTGTGTACAGTAATTGTAAAGGCGCGTTATCAAAACGCGCGTTAAGCGCTTGTCATGTGAATCTGCTCTAAGGCAAAGCACCGGCGGACAGAGCGGCCCATTCTACTTCGGGCAGATGCTAGCCGAAGCCTGTCCTTGACCCATAACTAGTACACCAGGGTCCTAGGGACCCGAGAGAGATTTATTTTTTCCAGCACTGCAATGTGTGCAGCGCACTGACTTGCACTCCTACATACTCTGCCAGCATTCAGTTGGCTAGCTGCCCACAGCATTGTCGTAGGTGTGTCTTTGCTAGTTTCGCATCTACGAGGGCAGTTCAATAAGTAATGCAACACATTTTTTTTCTGAAACAGGGGTTGTTTTATTCAGCATTGAAATACACCAGGTTATTCCCCAATCTTTTAGCTACACAACACTCCATTCAATGCTACGGCCTTACGCCACCTTGAAATGAGGGCTTGTATGCCTGCACGGTACCATTCCACTGGTCGATGTCGGAGCCAACGTCGTACTGCATCAATAACTTCTTCATCATCCGCGTAGTGCGTCCCACGGATTGCGCCCTTCATTGGGCCAAACATATGGAAATCCGACGGTGCAAGATCGGGGCTGTAGGGTGCATGAGGAAGAACAGTCCACTGAAGTTTTGTGAGCTCCTCTCAGGTGCGAAGACTTGTGTGAGGTCTTGCGTTGTCATGAAGAAGGAGAAGTTCGTTCTGATTTTTGTGCCTACGAACACGCTGAAGTCGTTTCTTCAATTTCTGAAGAGTAGCACAATACACTTCAGAGTTGATCGTTTGACCATGGGGAAGGACATCGAACAGAATAAACCCTTCAGCGTCCCAGAAGACTGTAACCATGACTTTACCGGCTGAGGGTATGGCTTTAAACTTCTTCTTGGTAGGGGAGTGGGTGTGGCGCCACTCCATTGATTGCCGTTTTGTTTCAGGTTCGAAGTGATGAACAAATGTTTCATCGCCTGTAACAATCTTTGACAAGAAATTGTCACCCTCAGCCACATGACGAGCAAGCAATTCCGCACAGATGGTTCTCCTTTGCTCTTTATGGTGTTTGGTTAGACAACGAGGGACCCAGCGGGAACAAACCTTTGAATATCCCAACTGGTGAACAATTGTGACAGCACTACCAACAGAGATGTCAAGTTGAGCACTGAGTTGTTTGATGGTGATCCGTCGATCATCTCGAACGAGTGTGTTTGCACGCTCCGCCATTGCAGGAGTCACAGCTGTGCACGGCCGGCCCGCACGCGGGAGATCAGACAGTCTTGCTTGACCTTGCGGCGATGATGACACACGCTTTGCCCAACGACTCACCGTGCTTTTGTCCACTGCCAGATCACCGTAGACATTCTGCAAGCGCCTATGACTATCTGAGATGCCCTGGTTTTCCGCCAAAAGAAACTCGATCACTGCCCGTTGTTTGCAACGCACATCCGTACAGCGCTGCCACCTGTCGGAAGTCAATGAAACTATACGAGACGAAGCGGGAATGTTTGAAAATATTCCACAAGAAATTTCCGGTTTTTTCAACCAAAATTGGCCGAGAAAAAAAATGTGTTGCATTACTTATTGAACTGCCCTTGTATAAAAGCACACGGCTCCCAAGGACCCAGTTGTACCGGCAGTGAAAGTCTTTTTCTTAACAGCACTTGCGGTATTTTGGATTTATTATACCAGATTTCATAAAAATGAGTGAGGAAGATATCATCGATACTCAGAACGAACCAGTGGACAGTGACATTGATGATATAAGCGGAAGTGACAGTGATTGTGAAACTAGTGAACATGAAACTGAAAGTGATGAAAGAGCTGATGACAGCAATGAAGGGAAATCTATCGGAGGAATAGATTCAAATGATTAACAACACCCGGCATGCGTGGAAGAACCCCACAAAGTAATATCATCTCTCCAATTCATCTTCCTGGAATACGTGGCCCAGCTAGACGGTAAACAAAAAGACCCCTCGAGCATTTTGAGAACTACTTCGATGAAATGATTGCAGAGATAGTAGTCAGAACCAATGAAAAAATTATATCATCGCCACCTGAGTATAAAAGAAATTCTTTGCCAAAAGTTACAGATAAAGTGGAAATAAAGGCCGTTATGGCTCTTTGTTATTCTGGGGAGCATTCGAATAAAACAATGAAGATCTGGATTGTTTATATGCTACAAATGGCACTGGTAGACCAATTTGTAACGCAAATATGCCCTTGAAACGTCTATTATTTTTATTGCGTTTACTTCGTTTTGATGGTTCAACAACCCGTAATGCCAGAAAACTCAGAGATAAACTATACCACATCTCTTGGCTATTACATTCATTTGTAAAATCTTGCCAAGAAAACTACTTAGTAGGAGAATATGTCACCGTGGACCGAATTCTTGCTAGATTCAGTGGCAGATGTGCATTGAGGATGTACATTCCTTCCAAGCTAAGGAAATATGGAATAAAAATAGTCATCCTGGCTGATGCCAAAATGCATTACTGTTTGAATGCCGAAATTCATAGTGGAAATTAGGCTGTAACCACCGCACAGCGTATGCTCCTTCGAACAGCAGTTGTCATGCGGTTGGTTGAACAAATCAGAGGAAGCAACGAAATGTGACTGGAGAGAACTGGTTCTCAAGTGTAGAACTGGTTAATGAGTTGTCCAAATGCCATTTGACTTATATTGGCACTATAAGAAAGAAAAGGCTGAGCTACCATCAAACTTTTCGACGGCGAAAGGCAGAAATGTGTCTTCCTCAAAGCATGGATACTCTGGCTGTATAACGCTACTTTCACACACCCCAGGAAGAACATGGTAGTGAACATGATATCAACAATGAACCGTGGTGAGTGTGAGGTGGAACAAAGCCTGAAATTACACACGACTACAATAGAAGAAAAGGGGGTGTTGATGCTCTTGATGAAAATATAATTATACAACTTCCAGAAGAACAAGGTGATGGCCTATGGCAATCGTCTATACCATATTGGATATAGCTGGTGTACTTGCTTTTGTTTTACTCCGTGGCAAAGAAGATAATAACGATGTGACTCGTCGAGAATTCCTCATTCAACTAGGAACAGAACTTGTGACAATATGAAAAGAAGACTGGATTCTACATTTCTGAGAAAAGATGTCAGAAATTCGAATTGTCATAATTTAGGAACGAATCCTAACGAGGCACCAGGAACATCCCAAGCCCGCCAAGAGACCCCTGCTACTAAATCTAAGGGAAAAAGCTCCTCAATGTGTCCATCTAAGAAAGATAGGAAAGCATCAGGAGAGTGTACCATATGTCGAGCACCAATGTGTTAGGAATGTTCCAGTGTTTTGTGCTCAAAATGTTTCGGTGGTTTGGACGAGTAAAAATACTGAATTTAAATGGTGAAAACAATAAATTATCTAAAACCTGTGATTTTTAAGCAATTGCTGCTATTTTTTTACCACTTTCATAAATAAGGTATGTCATTCGACTGAAAATTTTACTATAGAATCTTCTCAGAAGCTATGCCTGCAAAAATCTTTGTGCGTTATTGGAACTTTTCTTTAGGTTTACAGCTTTGAAGAACAGTCCATTTTGATCGTAAATGTGTAATTTCAGTAGTATAGGTTAAAGTTTGTACCTCTCGACTGGGACTTGACAAATGCATGCTTTTCACTTCTTGTGCTTTAACTACTCCACTGTTTTTTTATATAGTTTCAGGAAGGGATGACCAGAAATAAAGAAACTAGTTTTGTATTGGCGCTAATACTACCATATTAAATAGCTAATATATAAATTTTATCAACTTTAATATTTTTACTTCTAAAACATGTTCAAAATTTTTGTGTCCCGAGGACACACGTGTACCTTGTGGGTTAACATTTTTGGATGTCCCAGTTAGCGGTTAATACCAGGTATCACGCACGTCAGTGACATCAGAGAATGCTGCAGTCAGCGTGCGAACTAACTGTCTTGAAACAGATCCTGTTGCCCCGTTAGGTAGCACTTAGCACCACTCTACGGAGTAGACATCTCCTTGCTTTATCTGCTGCTGCTACGTTTATTTGTTATCCAAGCCGCTAGCGCACTCAGTTCCATCACCTGCAATATAAACAATATTTATTGTGGTGTCACCGCCAGACACCACACTTGCTAGGTGGTAGCCTTTAAATCGGCCGGGGTCCGTTAGTATACGTCGGACCCGCGTGTCGCCACTGTCAGTGATTGCAGACCGAGCGCCACCACACGGCAGGTCTAGTGAGACGTCCTAGCACTCGCCCCAGTTGTACAGCAGACTTTGCTAGCAATGCTACACTGACAAATACGCTCTCATTTGCCGAGACGATAGTTAGCATAGCCTTCAGCTACGTCATTTGCTACGACCTAGCAAGGCGCCATTACCAGTTTATATTGAGATTATAATTAATGTATCATCAAGAGCGAAGTTCTCCAATTATGGATTAAAGTTAAGTATTCAAGCAACTCCGTACTTTATTTAGTAGACTCAACTCCTTTAACTGTTCCAGACCTCACGCCAGTCTGCGTGAGCTTCAACGCGTGCATTTCGGCCTCCTCTAGCAACACGGTGTTGGCTCTTCTGCCAACACATAATTTATCATCATCATCATCATTTAAGACTGATTATGCCTTTCAGCGTTCAGTCTGGAGCATAGCCACCTTATAAAATTCCTCCACGATCCCCTATTCAGTGCTAACAATGGTGACTCTTCTGATGTTAAACCTATTACTTCAAAATCATTCTTAACCGAATCCAGGTGCCTTCTCCTTGGTCTACCCCGACTCCGCCTGCCCTCTACTGCTGAACCCATGAGTATCTTGGGTAACCTTGCTTCTCCCATGCGTGTAACACGACCCCACCATCTAAACCTGTTCGCCCTGACTGCTACATCTATAGAGTTCATTCCCAGTTTTTCTTTGATTTCCTCATTGTGGACACCCTCCTGCCATTGTTCCCATCTACTAGTACCTGCAATCATCGTAGCTACTTTCATATCCGTAACCTCAACCTTGTTGATAAGGTAACCTGAATCCACCCAGCTTTCGCTCCCATACAACAAAGTTGGTCGAAAGATTGAATGGTGCACAGATAACTTAGTCTTGGTACTGACTTCCTTCTTGCAGAAGAGAGTAGATCGTAGCTGAGCGCTCACTGCATTAGCTTTGCTACATCTCGCTTCCAGTTCTTCCACTATGTTGCCATCCTGTGAGAATATGCATCCTAAGTACTTGAAACCGTCCACCTGTTCTAACTTTTTTCCTCCTATTTGGCACTCAATCCGTTTATATTTCTTTCCCACTGACATTACTTTCGTTTTGAAGATGCTAATCTTCATACCATAGTCCTTACATTTCTGATCTAGTTCTGAAATATTACTTTGCAAACTCTCAATCGAATCTGCCATCACAACTAAGTCATCCGCATACGCAAGACTGCTTATTTTGTGTTCACATATCTTAATCTCACGCAGCCAGTCTATTGTTTTCAACATATGAACAACAGTGGAGACAGGTTGCAACCTTGTCTTACCCCTGAAACTACTCTGAACCATGAACTCAATTTACCGTCAACTCTAACTGCTGCCTGACTATCCATGTAAAGACCTTTAATTGCTTGCAAAAGTTTGCCTCCTATTCCATAATCTCGTAGAACAGGTAATAACTTCCTCCTAGGAACCCGGTCATATGCCTTTTCTAGACCTATAAAGCATAGATACAATTCCCTGTTCCACTCATAACACTTCTCCATTATTTGCCGTAATATAAAGATCTGGTCCTAACAACCTCTAAGAGGCCTAAACCCACACTGATTTTCATCCAATTGGTCCTCAACTTATACCCGCACTTTCCTTTCAACAATACCTGAGAAGATTTTACCTACAACACTGATTAAAGAGATACCTCTGTAGTTGTTACTATCTTTTCTGTTTCCATGTTTAAAGATTGGTGTGATTACTGCTTTTGTCCCGTCTAATGGAACCTGTCCCGACTCCCAGGCCATTTCAATTATCCTGTGTAGCCATTTAAGACCTGACATTCCACTGTATTTGATGAGTTCCGACTTAATTTCATCCACCCCAGCTGCTTTATTGCACTGCAATCTATTGACCATTTTCTCCACTTCCTCAAATGTGATCATATTTCCATCATCATTCCTATCCCATTCTACCTCGAAATCTGAAACATTACTGATCGTATTTTCACCTACATTGAGCAACTCTTCAAAATATTCCCTCCATCTGCCCAAGGCATCCACAGGATTCACCAGCAGTTTTCCTGACCTGTCCAAAATACTTGTCATTTCCTTCTTACCTCCCTTTCGAAGACTGATAATTACACTCCAGAATGGTTTTCCAGCAGTTTGACCCATAGTCTCCAACCTGTTTCCAAAGTCTTCCCAAGATTTCTTCTTGGATGCTGCAATTATCTGTTTGGCTTTGTTTCTTTCTTCAACATAACTTTCTCTGTCTACCTAAGTTCTAGTATGTAGCCATTTTTTATACGCCTTCTTTTTCCTTTTACAGGCTGCCTTGACTGTGTCATTCCACCAAGCTGTTTGCTTCATCCTACTTTTACACACTACTGTTCCAAGACATTCTTTAGCCACTTCTAGTACTGTGTCCCTGTACCTTGTCCATTCCTTTTCCAATGACTGTAATTGACAACATTCAACTCAATGGTACCTTTCTGAGATCGCTGTTATGTACTTGTGCCTGATTTCCTTATCCTGAAGTTTCTCCACTCTTATCCTCCTACATATGGACCTGACCTCCTGCACTTTCGGCCTCACAATCCCAATTTCACTGCAGGTTAAATAGTGATCAGTGTCATCAAAGAATACCCTGAATACACGTGTGTCCCTCACAGCCTTCCTGAATTCCTGATATTATATAGTCAATGACAGATCTGGTTCCCCTGCCTTCCCAAGTATACTGGTGAATGTTCTTACGTTTAAAAAATGAGTTTGTGATTACTAGGCCCATACTGGTACAGAAATCCAAGAGTTGTTTCCCGTTCCTGTTGGCCTCCATATCCTCTCCAAATTTATCCATAACCTTTTCATACCCTTCTGTTCGATTTCCAATCCTGGCGTTAAAATCACCCATGAGCAGAACACTGTCCTTGTCCTTTACTGTAACAACTACATCACTGAGTGCCTCATAAAAACTACCCATCTTATCTTGATCTGACCCTTCACAATGCGAATATACTGACACAATCCTAATTTTCTTGCTAGACACTGTCAAATCTATCCACATCAGTCGTTCGTTTACATACCTTATTGCAACTACGCTGGGTTCCATTTCTTTCCTGATGTGAAGCCCTACACCCCATTGTGCTATTCCTGCTTTGACTCCTGACAGATAGACCTTGTATTCTCCCACTTCCTCTTCTTTCTCACCCCTTACCCGAATGTCACTAACAGCTAAAACGTCCAGCCCCATCTTACTTGCAGCCTCTGTCAGCTCTACCTTCTTCCCAGAGTAGCCCCCATTGATATTAATAGCTCCCCATCTCATTACCATTTGTCTTCCAAGTTGTATCTTAGGAGTCCCTGGTTTGTCAGAGGTGGGACTCCGTCACCTCCAAAGGACCGAGGCATTTTGCTCTGATTGTTGCCAGCATCATATTTAAAGTACCAGGGATGCAGGTTGCTAGCCCTACTTGCCCCGAATCCCATTGGGTTTTACCCCTAACGGTTGAGGGACTAACCGGTGGACTTGGTAGTCTTTGCCGCATGAGCACAAAGGTGACCACGACTCAGAATATGTCCGAGATGCCCAGCCTTATTCCAAAGTAACTGGTATACCGACTGTCGGGACCACTTACTTGGCCACTCATACGTTGCCCGTGGTTCATGAACTAGGACATGACTACAGGAACCCACACCATGAACCACAACAATATCAATCAAAAAAATGTTGATTTATTCACAAATTTGTTTTGAAAGTAAAGGTTTGGAGGATTATATTTGTCTATTTTTGTCAATCGTAAACTCATCTTGGATTTAATCCTTGGGAATGTGGCTAGAATATTGAAATTGTTGGCGTTATGCAGCCGTATTGTTTATATTTATCACGTGTATGAATATTATTTCTAATAACTTTGTGTATGGTTGTTGTGGCGTTTCAGAGTGATAGAGTGGTTTGGTCCTTGACGCCGCCCTTTTCTACGGGTTACTGCATGTCCTACGTTCTGGACACTGAGCTCTATCTCATGACATATTCTCTAGGTTGTGCAGTGTGACTGAAACTGAAGAGAGTAAATAATTAACAAGGCACAGACTTTTACCACCATTAGGGATGAGGCGAAGTTTGCTGAAAAGAGACTTGGACGACCGTTACTAGTTTTAAATAGCGTGCAAAATACTGATACTGGAGGTCAACAGTTTAAGAAACAATCTCCAAGACGTCGGTCGAAGAAGAAAAGTGTTTTTCAACTTCAGAAAGAATAAAAACCTTATTACGTAGCTCTATTAGTCAGGAAAGATTGTCGGTCATGGCGAACCTTTCGACTGAAGGAGACCTCGTGATGGCGATCAGAGGCCTGTATCGTGGATGACGGATAAGTTTGCATCAATAAAAAATAGGAGAGCAGTTTCTCAATACAAGTGAGGCAAAGAATAACTGCTAATAGTTTTTCTAGATAATGGATAAATCATAGCGTCCTCTTTGTCACAGATATTTTTCTGTCATATATATGTATATATTCTATGGGTGTCTGCATCATTACGAATGCACGGCAGTCAGACGATAAGATAAAGAATTTTATTCCTTGTAAGCGTCTCATGTCAAAATGCAAACCTAAGACCTCAGACCAACACCCATTTTCAGATATCACCGACCGCCCAGCGGCAAGCCCTGCTGGGAATCCGTAATTCAAACACAACGTACAGGAATGTAACCGGGTGGCGTCTTTGGCAACTGCACACATTTTAAACGGTGGGAGAAATTCTGGTTTCACAATAATGCCCACTTTACTTTTCACACTCAGTTCTGCTCGATTTGTTTTTCAAGCAGCAAAGGTTTTAAGTTTACGGTAACACACAGCAGTGTGGATGGGCGACAACATTCGGTACAATAACTTACGGCCACGATGAGGGAAAGAAGACAACATAAAGAGCTCATGTATGGTATGTCTCTGATCATTCTGGGGAAAACGATTACTTTTTTTGAAAGTGTTATTCGGCAACCCCAAGCAATTAAGTATATAATGTGGTCACCCGGCAGCAAAGAACAATCAGTAGGAAATGTAAGCACAAAATTAATAGTTCAATAACAGTAATAGGTATTACTTTTAATTTCATGTATGTAGAAAAAGACATTGATGGTGGCGTTTGTGGACGCATATATTAACGTGTGCAATACTACCGCAGTGGCCACTGACGAATGCCGTGTTTCATTTACATACTGTTTTCCGACTCTTTGCTGGAAAATGTATCATGAAGCTAGAACTGACCGCCAAGGACACCGAAATTGGGAAAATATATTTATGGCAAAAATCATCTGAAATTTCAGCAAATCGAATTTTCTATTTGTGCTGTTAGCACGTTTGTCCCGCGAACAAGATAATACAAAATCATTTATATCCATGGCACTACCAACTCTGCACAGCCAAAATTGGTTCATATGGCTCTGAGCACTATCGGACTTAACATCTGAGGTCATCAGTCACCTAACTAAGCTAAGGACAGCACACACATCCATGCGTGAAGCAGGATTCGAACCTGCGACCGTAGCAGCAGCGCGGTTCCGGACTGAAGCGCCGAGAACAGCTCGGCCACAGCGGCCGGCCGTTGCACAGCTCGCGACTTTAGCCAAGAGGAGATTATCAAACTCTCAGTTGTAATTGTTGGTGTTGTTGTTGACGTTGTTGCCGACTTCTTCAGTCCGAACACTCGTTTGATGCAGCTCTCCGCGCTGCCTTCTCCCATGCAGGCTTCTCATCTCCGAATAACTACTGCAGTTTACGCCCATTTGGAGCTGCTTACTATATTCATCTCTCATCTTTAATTTCTTTGCCTCACACATTCCTCGAACATGAAACTGATGTTTCTCGATGTCTCAGAAGGTGTCCTGTCAACCGATCCCTTCTTTTAATAAATTTGTGCCAGTACTTCCTCATTAGTTATACGATCTACTCATCTAACCTACAGCATTCTTCTGCAGCATCACATTATTGTCTGAACTCCTACTGCCTATATTTTACTTCCGTACAAGGCTATACTGAAGACAAAAATCTCCAGTAAAGACTTCCGAACACGTACATTCATATTCAAAGCTAACAAATTTTTCTTCTGCGGAAAAAAGGCTTCTCTCGCCATTGTCTATCTGCAGTTTGTATTCACTTTACTCCAGCTATCGTCCATTTCTTTTGTTCCCCAACAGCAAACTCCGTCTAGTGTGTGGTTTCCTAATTCCCTCAGCATCACCTAAATTAATTCGACTATGTTCCATTACCCTTGTTTTGCTTTCGATAATATTCATCTTTTACCCTCCTTTCAAAACACTGTCCACTGCGTTCAACAGCTGTTCCATGACCTTAGCTGTCTCTGATTAAATTACAGTGTCATCGACAAATCTGAAACTTTTTATTTCTTGTCCCTAATTTTTAATTCCTTCGCTACATTTTTCTTCTGTTTGCATTACTGCTTGCTCAACATACAGACTGAGTAACATTGTTTCTCCCTTCTCAACCACTGCTTCCCTTTCAAGCCATCGAGTCATATCCCTGGCATCTGGTTTCTGGTTCAAATGGTTCAAATGGCTCTGAGCACTATGGGACTCAACTGCTGTGGTCATCAGTCCCCTAGAACTTAGAACTACTTAAACCTAACTAACCTAAGGACAGCACACAACACCCAGCCATCACGAGGCAGAGAAAATCCCTGACCCCGCCGGGAATCGAACCCGGGAACCCGGGCGTGGGAAGCGAGAACGCTACTGCACGACCACGAGATGCGGGCATCATCTGGTTTCTGTATAAATTGTAAATAACATTTCGCTCCCTGTATTTTAACCTTGCTATCTTCAGAATTTTAAAGAATTTGTTCCATTCAACTTCGTGAAAAGCCGTCTGTAAGTCTGCAAATGCTATAGACTTCAGTTTTCAGATAAGTAAGGTTGTTTCTCCGGAACCCAAACGGATCTTCCCCCAGGTCGGTTTCTACGAGTTTTTCTGTTCTTTTGTAGATAACAAGTGTTAGTGTTTTGCAACCATAACTTATTAAACTGGCAGTTAGGTAATATTGAGTGTCAGTTAGACCGTCAGCGAGAGCGCATCGCTAGCTCCTGCTACTACTAAGGCGAGTACACCGTTTGCTTCTTACATATTTTACAAACAGCAGCGACTTATTTTCAGTTATCTGTGTAATTACTAGTTTATTTTTGTAATTTCTTGCGTGTTCGAGTGCTTACTAGGTAGAACCTTTTATTTCAATAACAGTGTTTTTGTACTTATTTGCTGCGCTTAGCTTTTAAATAGTTTTTCTGGGAAAACCTAGCGTAGTTTTCGCGTCTCGTATTTCAGTGAGTGTTTCTTGATTATCAGAGTAGCTCATCAGAAGATTATCTTGGGAATTTGTCACCGTATAGAGTAGGGTAAACATAGTCATGTGTAGGGACTGTGGTTGTTGTGAGCGGACGCAAGGAGAATTGGCCACTCTTCGGGGACAGGTGGAGGCTTTGTCTGTTAGGCTCATCGAGCTCGAGGCGCAGGCGTCGGCTCGTAGTGGCGTTGGGGCAACTGTGGTGAGACCTATGCCTACTTCGGTGGCCTTGGAATCACATGGAACCCCTGATGTCGCTGCGTCTTCCGGCAGTGAGCATCTTACCGGTCAGCCATCACTCCAGGGTGAATGGCGGACAGTGGTGGGCTCGCGCGTGCCTGGCCGAAAGGCGAAGGTGGGATCTGGCCGCGTGGCGGCTGCCTTACCCCTTTCCAACAGGTACGGGGTGCTTCCTAGTGGTGATGACATCGTTTCCGAGCCACCACAGGATGCCTCGCCTGTTGGGCCAGTGGCCGATTCTCCGGCAAGGTCCCGACAGTCACAGAGGGCGGGCCTATTAGTTATAGGGAGCTCCAACGTTAGGCGGGTTATGGAGCCCCTCAGGAAAATAGCGGGTAGGTCGGGGAAGAATGCCAGTGTGCACTCGGTGTGCTTGCCGGGGGGTCTCGTCCGTAATGTGGAGGAGGCCCTTCCGGCAGCTATTGAACGCACTGGGTGTGACCGGCTGCAGATAGTAGCACATGTCGGAACGAATGACGCCTGCCGCTTGGGTTCTGAGGCCATCCTTGGTTCCTTCCGGCGGCTGGCTGATTTGGTGAAGACAACCAGCATCGCACGCGGAGTGCAAGCTGAGCTTAATATCTGCAGCATAGTGCCCAGAGTCGATCGCGGTCCTCTGGTTTGGAGCCGTGTGGAGGGTCTAAACCAGAGGCTCAGACGACTCTGCGACTATAATGGTTGCAAATTCATCGACCTCCGTTATTGGGTGGAGAACTGTAGGGCCCCCCTAGACAGGTCAGGCGTGCACTACACACCGGAAGCAGCTACTAGGGTAGCAGAGTACGTGTGGCGTGCACACGGGGGTTTTTTAGGTTAGAGGGACCCCCCCTTGGGCGAAACGATAAAATACCTGACGGCTTACCAGAGAGAACATTATCATCGTTGATAAAGAACGTCCGTCCTCAGAGACCAAAAACAGGAAAAGTTAACGTAATATTGGTAAACTGCAGGAGTATCCAGGGCAAGGTTCCTGAATTAGTATCTCTTATTGAAGGAAATAGTGCGCATATAGTATTAGGAACGGAAAGTTGGTTAAAACCGGAAGTGAACAGTAACGAAATCCTAGACACAGAATGGAATATATACCGCAAGGATAGGATAAACGCCAATGGTGGAGGAGTATTTATAGCAGTAAAGAATTCAATAATATCCAGTGAAGTTATTAGCGAATGCGAATGTGAAATAATCTGGGTTAAGTTAAGTATCAAAGGTGGGTCAGATATGATAGTCGGATGCTTCTATAGGCCACCTGCATCAGCAACCGTAGTAGTTGAGCGCCTCAGAGAGAACCTGCAGAACGTCGTGAAGAAGTTTCGTGATCATACTATTGTAATAGGGGGAGACTTCAATCTACCAGGTATAGAATGGGATAGTCACACAATCAGAACTGGAGCCAGGGACAGAGACTCTTGTGACATTATCCTGACTGCCTTGTCCGAGAATTACTTCGAGCAGATAGTTAGAGAACCAACTCGTGAAGCTAACGTTTTAGACCTCATAGCAACAAATAGACCGGAACTTTTCGACTCCGTGAATGTAGAAGAGGGTATCAGTGATCATAAGTCAGTGGTTGCATCAATGACTACAAGTGTAATAAGAAATGCCAAGAAAGGAAGGAAAATCTATTTGCTTAACAAGAGTGATAGGGCACAAATCGCAGAATATCTGAGTGACCACCATCAAACGTTCATTTCTGAGGAAGAGGATGTGGAACAAAAATGGAAAAAATTCAGAAACATCGTCCAGTACGCCTTAGATAAGTTCGTACCGACTAAGGTCCAAAGCGAGGGGAAAGATCCACCGTGGTATAACAATCATGTACGAAAGGTACTACGGAAACAAAGAAAGCTTCACCATAGGTTTAAGAGTAGTCGAATCATAGCTGATAAGGAAAAGCTGAACGAAGCGAAAAAGAGCGTAAAGAGAGCAATGAGAGAAGCATTCAACGAATTCGAACATAAAACATTGGCAAACAATCTAAACAAGAACCCTAAAAAGTTTTGGTCATATGTAAAATCGGTAAGCGGATCTAAATCCCCTATTCAGTCACTCGTTGACCACGATGGCACCGAAACAGAGGACGACCGAAGAAAGGCAGAAATACTGAATTCAGTGTTCCGAAACTGTTTCACTGCGGAAAATCGTAACACGGTCCCTGACTTCAGCCGTCGCACGGACGCCAAAATGGAAAATATTGAAATAAACGATATCGGAATTGAAAAACAACTGCTATCACTTAGTGGCGGAAAAGCATCCGGACCAGACGAGATACCCTTAAGATTCTACAGTGATTATGCTAAAGAACTTGCCCCCTTTCTATCAGCAATTTATCGTAGATCTCTGGAAGAACGTAAAGTACCTAGCGACTGGAAGAAAGCACAGGTCGTTCCCATTTTCAAGAAGGGTCATAAATCAGATGCGAATAATTATAGGCCTATTTCACTTACGTCAATCTGTTGTAGAATAATGGAACATGTTTTGTGTTCTCGTATTATGACGTTCTTAGATAATACAAATCTCCTTCATCATAACCAACATGGATTCCGCAAACAGAGATCATGTGAAACCCAGCTCGCCCTATTTGCCCAAGAAATTCACAGTGCCGTAGACACTGGCGAGCAGATTGATGCCGTATTCCTGGACTTCAGGAAGGCATTTGATACGGTTCCGCACTTACGTTTAGTGAAAAAAATACGTGCTTACGGAATATCGGACCAGGTTTGTGATTGGATTCAGGATTTCCTAGAAGAAAGAACACAACATGTCATTCTTAACGGTTCAAAATCTGCAGATGTAGAGGTAATTTCGGGAGTACCGCAAGGAAGCGTGATAGGACCTTTATTGTTTACAATATACATAAATGACTTAGTTGACAACATCGGTAGCTCCGTGAGGCTATTTGCAGATGACACGGTTGTCTACAAGAAAGTAGCAACATCAGAAGACTCGTACGTACTCCAGGAAGACCTGCAGAGGATTAATGAATGGTGCGACAGCTGGCAGCTTTCCCTAAACGTAGATAAATGTAATATAATGCGCATACATAGGGGCAGAAATCCATTCCAGTACGATTATGCCATAGGTGGTAAATCATTGGAAGCGGTAACGACCGTAAAATACTTAGGAGTTACTATCCGGAGCGATCTGAAGTGGAATGATCACATAAAACAAATAGTGGGAAAAGCAGGCGCCAGGTTGAGATTCATAGGAAGAATTCTAAGAAAATGTGACTCATCGACGAAAGAAGTAGCTTACAAAACGCTTGTTCGTCCGATTCTTGAGTATTGCTCATCAGTATGGGACCCTTACCAGGTTGGATTAATAGAAGAGATAGACATGATCCAGCGAAAAGCAGCGCGATTCGTCATGGGGACATTTAGTCAGCGCGAGAGCGTTACGGAGATGCTGAACAAGCTCCAGTGGCGGACACTTCAAGAAAGGCGTTACGCAATACGGAGAGGTTTATTATCGAAATTACGAGAGAGCACATTCCGGGAAGAGATGGGCAACATATTACTACCGCCCACATATATCTCGCGTAATGATCACAACGAAAAGATCCGAGAAATTAGAGCAAATACGGAGACTTACAAGCAGTCGTTCTTCCCACGCACAATTCGTGAATGGAACAGGGAAGGGGGGGATCAGATAGTGGTACAATAAGTACCCTCCGCCACACACCGTAAGGTGGCTCGCGGAGTATAGATGTAGATGTAGATGTAGATTGACAACTGTCAGCCCCTTCTTTGGAAGTGGAATTATTAAATTGTTACAATATACTTGACATGCAACTTGCACAGTAGGAGGAATAGTTTTTTTTTCAGCGTAACGCTACAAAAATACTGCAGTTTACGTGAAAATGCTATGAGACGAAGTGGCCATGTGGGTACGCTTCAATAACTTTCTGATGTGTTGGCTACACTTTTTGTTACATCCAAAATTGCATTACACCTCTCGACATTCCGTCTTTTCCAAAAACAGTGTTACGTCAATCATATAAAAGTGTCCAATAAATAAATCGTATATTGTCAACAAGTGCATTTGTGATTCGGAAAAAAGTGTTTACAAGATATGTGGAAGTCATTAAAGTGCTAAAAAATGCCTACAGCATGTTAATCTGCTCTGTACATCTTAAAATTACTTATTACTGTTTTCAGTCAGTACAAGTGTCAATTTGTTCAAAATCTGATTGCTGCTAATAAACAGTTGTTAATTTCTGGGAGATAAATTCATAATTATAAGATTTTTTAAAATCTTATAGTAATTGCTGGATAAGTAGATAATACTTCTGTTGTGTCTAGACAAGACAGTCTAGACACAATGAGAGGAAGCCGAAAGGCACGCGCTTAAACTCACGCAGGCTGGCGTGAGGTCTGAAACAGGATACGTAATGAATGCTATAAAGAAAACTACGTAGCTTCTGGAATAATTAACTTTAATCCACAATTGTAGAACATCGCTCTTGATGATACATTAATAGAATCTCAATATCAATTGAATACGGCGCCTTGCTAGGTCGTAGCAAATGTAGCTGAAGGCTATGCTAACTATCGTCTCGGCAAATGAGAGCGTATTTGTCAGTAATCCATCTCAGGCAAAGTCGGCTGTACAACTGGGGCGAGTGCTAGTACGTCTCTAGACCTGCCGTGTGGTGGCGCTCGGTCTGCTATCACTGACAGTGGCGACACGCGGGTCCGACGTATACTACCGGACCGCGGCCGATTTAAAAGCTAACACCTAGCAAGTGTGGTGTCTGGCGGTGACACCACAACTTCGGTCTTTCGAACCGAACAGAACAGTTTCTAGCGCAGTTAAGTTCTGTGGTAATTATGGACATAAATATCCATTGTACTACAAATCTTAAAATGATACAGCTTATATAAGAGCCTTTTAGTCTAATCCCGGCGAAGTCGAAATCTTCAGTTTTGAAGTTATCCCTCTCAAGGAAACACTCTGCATTCGCAGTGACAAAGTGCTTAAGAACTCTGGAGCAAACCGACGCTAAGAATGTTGGTCTGTCGTTTTATTGTTCGATGCTGTCATCTTGCACTTTTTTCCAGTCGCATTGGACTTTTCATTGGTACAGAAAGACACTACAGATGCCTACATAACCCACAGAGGCTGCGTAGACGAGATTAAGAACGGTGTGTACACGGCCATTTAAACAAGTATTCCTCCCGTACTTCAAACGCTAATGAAAGTGTGAAAAGTCTGAATACTTCGCACAATGAGGAGTACACTCTGTTACGCCCTTCATAGTATTTTGAAAAGTATGAATGTAGTTGTAGCCGTAGATGTAAAACCGACATCTCCTGTCTTTTAGATGACCACAACAATAACGAATTAGTTCCTCGAAAGCAAAAAACGCAGTCTATTGGTAAAGCACTGATGCCGGGCACTGCATAAAAGCAGACAATCAGATGCGAGTAACAGCCCACAACACGTGTCACTGCTACTAAAATCCCCTGCCGATCACACAACGGCGCAGTTAATACTCGCCTGCCAGCTTTTATCAACAGGACCGACGGACATAATTCGCTCTCCCGGAACAATGGCCCGCCCAAAGGGGTGGTCCGGCATTATACTAGCGTGGTGAACACGTGCGCTACAAATGCACTTCCCGCGGAACAAAAACACTGGCTAGCCGCCGACAGGAAAGAAAAGTTTCGGCGCATTCTCCATTTAGACGGGGTGGACAGAAAAAGTCTGAAAAACTTTTAAGGGTATTGTTGGGGAGGTTGTGCTGAGAAATAATTCCTAAGAAAAAAAATTCGATACGTTGCGCTGTTTCTGACTTATTTAGCGCTGAGGTTAACTACTCAATTCACTGCGCGAGAAAAAACAAGCAGCTGCACGCAAGAAAATGTCGTAATGCGAAGACATCTGCTGCCGTGAGTTGCCAATTGTTGAAATACTCATCACCAGTTAACATGTGCCTTTTTGTGAAGTGATAAATATAAGCTAGGTGAACAAAAGTAGATTTTGTTCGGTTTGAGCGTCGCTGCCTCGAACTTGGGCGCGCGACCACATGATTGGGTTATCTGAATGCTAAATAACTCGGAAACGACGCAACGTATCGATTTTTTTCATCATAGTCATTTCTCTGCACAATCTCCTGTGCAACGCCCTTACGCGCTTCTCAGGCTGTTTCTGACCACCCTGCATCTGCGAGGAGCCGATGATTTCGAATGACGGAGAACATTAAAATTGAGTATTTACACTAAGAATTATGTTTCAGAGGCCTTTCTGGTATGTTAATGAGTTTGGCACCAGCAGGGACATTAAACTGTGAGACGAGCTTTGAAACTGTTAACTCACCTGAGACTAATTCGATGGTGTAGAAGCATTTTTGTGAGTTCATAAGTTGGCATTACACAAATGTAGTAATTTTTGTGTAAGCGTATATGCTACACTGTCTATTTCTGGCTGGCAGATACTGTGTGCTGGTCCGAACGCTGAGGACACGTTTGAGTGAGACTGTCTGTTGTTTATGTTCACTCGTGAGTGCGGGATTCCACAGAGGTTATATGCAAGAACGGGGTCCCGTTCCAGCGGCAGTTTATCGTGAGTGACTTGACCAACGCTGACTAACATGCCGTTGGAAAGAAGGTCATTCTTTGTTTTCAGGAGGGGACGTCCGAGAGTTAGGCATAATTATAGGCCAATATCGCCGACGTCAGTATGTTCTAGAATATTGTGAATAATGTTTTATTCTCAAGTATTATTTGGGAAAACCAAACATCTGCTCTATAAAAAATGACATGGATTTCGCAAATAGAGGTCTTGCGGTTCTCAGCTCGAGCTGTTCGTCTGTGAGACGAAGAGTTCGTAGAGCGCTGTGTTTCTTGACTTGTGCAAAGCCAATCGGTACACTTCCTCACTATCGTTTAGCGAGCAAAACACGAGACTACACCTTCCTGGTAGATTTCAACTGCGTAACGGACTGGGACTCGACCTCTTAACCTTTCCCAATCGTAAGCAAATGCTCTAGTGATTGAATTAACCAGGCACTACACACAACCCACCCTCACAGCTCTACTTCCGTTAGAAGCTCTCTCCCAGCTGTGAAGGCGCGTCACTTGGTGGAGCGTTTGGCTACGAAAAGCAATGTTAAATTTCCGCCATTTCTTCAAATACCGCCAATTCCTGTTTGGTCGTTAAAAACTGCCGATTCCTTGGTAATTTTCGTTTTATCTCTTACGTGAAATTTTCAGATGTGTACCTGTTACGTTTTTATTCAGTTTTTGTAGTGATCATTTGACTGGTTTGAAGGAGTCTGTTCTCCCTTCCAGTCTTCAATATTCCTATATCTAACAGCCAGGTTTTCCCAATATCTCCAAGACAACTTTTCATGGCTGCAAAATACTAACGCGAATTCTTTACAGACGAATGGAAAAACTGGTAGAAGCAGACCTCGGGGAAGATCAGTTTGGATTCCGTAGAAATGTTGGAACACGTGAGGCAATACTAACCTTACGACTTATCTTAGAAGAAAGATTAAGAAAAGGCAAACCTACGTTTCTAGCATTTGTAGACTTAGAGAAAGCTTTTGACAACGTTAACTGGAATACTCTCTTTCAAATTCTGAAGGTGGCAGGGGTAAAATACAGGGAGCGAAAGGCTATTTACAATTTGTACAGAAACCAGGTGGCAGTTATAAGAGTCGAGGGGCATGAAAGGGAAGCAGTGGTTGGGAAAGGAGTGAGACAGGGTTATAGCCTCTCCCCGATGTTATTCAATCTGTATATTGAGCAAGCAGTAAAGGAAACAAAAGAAAAATTTGGTGTAGGTATTAAAATTCATGGAGGAGAAGTAAAAACTTTGAGGTACGCCGATGACATTGTAATTCTGTCAGAGACAGCAAAGGACCTGGAAGAGCAGTTGAACGGAATGGACAGTGTCTTGAAAGGAGGATATAAGATGAACATCAACAAAAGCAAAACGAGGATAATGGAATGTAGTCGAATTAAGTCGGGTGATGCTGAGGGAATTAGATTAGGAAATGAGACACTTAAAGTAGTAAAGGAGTTTTGCTATTTAGGGAGTAAAATAACTGATGATGGTCGAAGTAGAGAGGATATAAAATGTAGACTGGCAATGACAAGGAAATCGTTTCTGAAGGAGAGAAATTTGTTAACGTCGAGTATAGATTTAAGTGTCAGGAAGTCGTTTCTGAAAGTATTTGTATGGAGTGTAGCCATGTATGGAACTGAAACATGGACGATAACTAGTTTGGACAAGAAGAGAATAGAAGCTTTCGAAATGTGGTGCTACAGAAGAATGCTGAAGGTAAGGTGGGTAGATCACGTAACTAATGAGGAGGTATTGAATAGGATTGGGGAGAAGAGAAGTTTGTGGCACAACTTGACTAGAAGAAGGGATCGGTTGGTAGGACATGTTTTGAGGCATCAAGGGATCACAAATTTAGCATTGTAGGGCAGCGTGGAGGGTAAAAATCGTAGAGGGAGACCAAGAGATGAATACACTAAGCAGATTGAGAAGGATGTAGGTTGCAGTAGGTACTGGGAGATGAAGAAGCTTGCACAGGATAGAGTAGCATGGAGAGCTGCATCAAACCAGTCTCAGGACTGAAGACCACAACAACAACAACTTTTCAGCCTTGAAGAATCTTCTTCAGTTTAACATTCCCTCGCAGAATTTGCCGAACTATTTCAGACTCGTTTCGTGTTTGATACCAGGAAGTTTCTATTGTTAAAAACTAATTTTTTTCTCTTCTCTGCTCAATTGTGTATAGTATTTGTTTCCTTCCACTGTTCCTTATCAGTCTGCTTTCAGTGCACTAAACCTGAATTCTGTTATCAGTACTGCACTTAGAAGCTTTCGTAAGCACAAAACTCTTTCAGCTGGAACCTGTGATCATTTACGTCGCTTCCTTTTCATTCATACTTCTTACGCAGTTTAAATTTTCGTTTTTCTTGCTTTTCAGCGTAAAGAAAGAGTGATAAGTCATATACACATCGTCTCAGTAAATATATGTGCATTTTTCTTTTTCCCGGTGTTCCAGCTAACTCAACAGCCTATGAACGGTTTCACCTTTTTCTGAAAACTGACAACACTTTGGTACAGCTTAGATGATGGAAGATAGTGCAGTTCTGTAGGTCTTCTACACCTGCATACATATAGTACAATCTGGTGAAGTTGGCAGCCGACTTCCGAGAAATGCTATTTTTTTCGCAATTCTTGATAGGTATGGCATAGTTCTAGAGATCTCTGTATAAAATCTGAATAGTCCTGCAGAATTTCGCGAAGGAAATTACAATACTTGGAAAATTATAATCTTTTACAAGAAATTAATTGCTATAGTAGCGAAAAAACTTACAATCACAACTATGTATAGCTTTAAAAGGTTTCTACTGAAAACTTTAATGACAGTTTTTTGTACGGGTGTGAGATAATTGGAATGATAAGAGACCCATTTCCACAGTGATGTGACGTTAGCATCCGACTTTCGAGAAATACACATTTTTTATGGTTCCTGCTTTAGTTCTAGAGTTCTGTGTAAAAATTTGTAATAGTACTGCAGAATTTTTCGTAAAAAATTTTGATCACAATACTGAATAACTGAATAACAGTAAATTTACCAACCGATTTCCGATAAATATTACATTTATTAACAGTTATTTATACATATGCTATAGCTATAGAATTCTCTGTACAAATTTTGAATACTTCTGTAGAATTTCGCGAAAAACATTGTGATCATATTTCTGAGTAGCTGACTAGCTACTTTTGAGAAATAAACGTTTTTTCTGAGATCTTAGGAGATATGCCGTTGTTATAGAGTTGTATTGAATTTGAATAATTCTGCAGAATTTCACGAAGAAAACACTAGTAATAGCGAAAATTTTAATGTTGAAAATAACTGCCGATTTACGAAACTAAAATTGTGATCACAAGTCTGAAGAACTCCCTAAAACTTCTGCAGAAAATCTTCATGACATTTTTTTGTGAGGATATTGGTTTATGAGGTAATTGCAGTCATGAAGCAAACCACATTTTTTTTTGCCGAAAATATACGAAATCGCAATAGAGTAGCGATGACAGCTCCAATCACATTTCTGGATAGTACCCCAAGAGTTTTATCGACAATCTTAGCGTAATTTCTAATGGCAAATCTGTAGTTGAAAATACCTACTTCACTAACATACAGGTTTTCGATCGGAGGCTGAGCTTCCCTGCCCTGGTTGTGGTCGGTGCACGTACGTACAAGTCTGCATATATCGTGTCGAGCGCCGTTATGTATCCGACTGCTGGCAGCCTCGGCAGTCTAAATGGTAGTTGCCCTTTTTGGTCTACTTATTGCGTTGTTTTACAACAATAAGTGACCATCTTCAATTTACATATAAATTTTCATTTAATTTGATTCTCTTAGCTAAAATAAATTAAGTTCCGGATCTGAAGATAGTTGTCACTCCAGTGTTTGATACATACTCAGATTTTCCATCATTTACCAAGATATACGCTATTTCTTTTTGCAGACGAGTTCAGACGTGAATAAAACATTCTCGGTTTTCAAGCCGCGTCAATTCGAATAAAATCCTCGAGCTTTCGATGACCATCTTCGCCATCATCGTCAGGAGTTCACTGACTATCGGGGTGCTACGGTTTCACGCTTATGATGACATCATCAGCAGCCAATCAGATAGAGCCAGAAGTCCAGACGTGTCGTACGATTAAAGCACCTTTTGAACCTTCACATGTTCATTGTCGGTGTTGGAAAACAGGGACAGCATCTTGCGCGATTAGATGAGGTGAAAGAATAGCTGACTCACGAAATTTACGTCGTTTCAGAAGACACGCGGTTATCGGATGACCAAATAGTTGAAAATCATCTCTTACCGAGAGAGTCAGTGCTGCCGTGCTACAGCTACGGGAGGGTGTCGTTTGGTGAGGGTGACTCTGGGTCTGATTTATGGATGTGTAGAGAGAGAGAGAGAGAGGGTGGGCGAAAGAGCCAAGAGCTTGGAACGTTAACTTGTTTGTTCTCGCTGCTCAGTAGGGTTAGTTGCAGCATACGAGTGGTCGTACACACCATTAACACTTTAAATGGTATAACCAACGTATATGAACAAAATCTGCTACAGCACAGGAGCCTTGCATACAATTAATTTGAGTCTTTCATCCGTAACATTCGCCTTTATTAAATGTTGTGCATGGAAAGCTCGTCATCTGTGTGTCGTCTCAAAGAGACATAGGCTTATGTAACTATGTGCAGATGTTCTTAGCTCTAGGAAATATTCATTGGTAATGAATGCCTGGATCATTTTGATATGAAAAAAGCTTATCAGCTTTTATTTATCAACGGTCAAATTGTTTTCAGGAAAAACCTGAATTACTTTCATAGCGGATGCTGCTGAACTCCGTGACTGAACTTTTACAGGGTGTAGAAAATCTTCCGCTACCGTCACAGTTAGATTATTTATTCGTCACACGACCGGTTACGGGCTTGCGCCCATCCTCAGGGATGTACATTTATGTACAGACATGCTCAAAAGTATCCGAACGACCTGAATTGCATTTCGCCTGATTCACATGCAACCCGCATAACGCAGCTGACTAGCAGTTCCTCTAATCGCTCCTCGGTGCCGTTTGACTATTGAAAATGGCTCCAACAAGTCACCACTAGAAAACTCTGCTCTGTATCGCAATAACTAAAGATGTAAAGTAATACCACGATACTACAAATATCAGGGAACACCTTATCACAGATAATACTGTCCTTAAGGCTTGTAAGCTCACATTTATTGCAATAAATGACATACCTGATACGTTACCACTCTCATTATTTCGTCAGATAGGTATTGGACGTAGTAAGTTTGTGGTATTCATAATTTCCTCTTCAAAGTAACATACCGTCCTTGTTATTTAACACAAAATTACGTTAAAAATTTATGTTCTTCACGAGCAGCTAGCTGAGAATATGTATGAACTTCAAATGACACGACGAACCGTCTCGTTCTGCATTTGGATTCAAACCCAGGCCATGCAGATTAAGATTTCGTGACTGACGGAAACGAACAGTCATTCCTGACTAGGCATACAGAGTGATATACCTCGATTTTAGACAGTCTCAGTTAGCAAATATCAACTTTAAATTGCAAAACGTAAACATTTTTAACGGACGCGAATTCCTACCCAGCATCTATTGTCTCTGTTAACGAACTACGAGAGATGTTAAATATCGCTTCTTCACAAGTAACTTACTTGAAATGGCGTCAGGTAAAGCTTTGTGTTGGACAGGGATTCCAATCAAGAACCTAATCGGATTGTTATCGAAGCACAATCAACTGTGACATATCGGACTTTCTCGGCAGTAGCTAGATCTTTTAACTGAAACGACGAGACGAAACATTAATTTTTTCCTTCCCAGGACTCCAACCCGGAACCTATTGCTGTTATATTCTAGAGAAAACGAACGCTAAATATGGGTTTGTTACATCAGCAGCGACATGTGAGCATGTTTGAACTAGAAATAATATGTCGAAGAGTTCAGTGCTGACTGGGAATAGAACCCCACACATACTGTTGTTGACTACACACAAAGAGACGTCAGCTACCGAATTTTTCTCCACCAGCAGCTCGGAATAACATCCGTGAACTTACAGTGATCTCTCAAATAGTTCTGTGTCTCACTGGGAGTGAAAAACGTCAGATATCGTTAGTGTTGACAACGAATGAAAATGCATTAAAAATCAAAATTATTATCCACCAGCAGATAGGTGTTCTCATGCTAGAGCTTGGTAATAATGAAACCTTTAGTGCCGGGCCAGCATTCGAACCCATTCACGCGCAATATGTGGAGATGTTGAGAAATCTGCAGTTTTGAACAAACAACAAATTGCAGTGTAGCTGTATTGGCACGAAGGGATCAAATTCCGTGTTAAGGGCGGTCTGAGTTGCATTCCAAGTTCAGAACCAGTTTTATCGACATACAGAAGCTCAAATAAAAGTTGGAATAAGGGTCCTGTGACCCTACATAGCGTTTGTTTCGTCAGTAGAAATAAATAACTAGTATATGAAAGGTTACTGGCGATAGAGCTCCCACATTTCGCCACTCCTGACTTTATTGTGGTTCAACCCAACGTCTACTTGGTAGAGAAGGAATATCATGTTTAATGTGAATTTCAGACCACAATGCCATTATACCTTCTTCTCTTGGCGTAGCCAGAAGAGAATAGAATCTGTCTCACCCTATTAAAAATCATCGGCCGAAGTTTGGAATCGAACTCAGACCATCATCACAGGAACCTATCATCAATCCAACAGACCACTAAATCCTCTTCTGTTTGACTCATTTTTCTATCAGAACACCGTTGCGGCACACTCGATGAGAATTCCGACACACAGGCTCCCTGTAGTGGTTTGCAGCATGTTCAGTACATTCATTTACTTGGTTGACCGAATCGCCATGAACTAGCTGCCTCGGCTACCCAGTGCATACATTCATTTTGTAATCACCGAAATAAAATCACGTAACTGCCACCTACACAGAACTGCCAACAGTGTAGGATGCAGAAATTTAAATAGGAAGTGTTCCTTTCCATTTGAGCTACGCTATTGCGCTATCTGTTTCTTGAAAACGCCCTGCAGTGCAAAAGAAAAGCTGTAACTGTCTGTCTCTCAGAAGTCTAGGTCCGGCCGTATGCATTATCTCACAGCACTGTGGAACGCGGAAATTCTGGAGGAACTGTTGTTGACTTCTGGAGGTGCTGCAGTTAGATGACAGCTAGTAGCGTCACGGTAATTGTCGCGCATCGTAGATAAGACGTCGCGAGTTCTATTACATTCACTGCTACATTTCTTACAACGCAATTCTGCTGTCTGCTGAAGCTACAAACTTAATGGAACTTCGCACATAATTCCCTTCACTTCTCAACCCAAAATAGCCGCATGTGGAAAAAGGGCTAATTTCTGCGACATTTTGTTCTTTTCAGGTTTAATAGACGGCCAGGTTGCAGATGAATCTCGAAGCTTTTGTATTATGTATGGGGAGAGCGCATCGTGCCAAAGTAGTCAGAAAAGAATTTTCTACATTAGCTGTCGTCTGGTAGTGGCATTTTTTCTTCTTCATACCTTGCTTGGCAGCTTTAACTCAGAACAAGTTTTCTACATGCATGTAATCAATAAACTGCATGTGCATTGTCAGACTGTTATAGATAACGTCAGAGAATTCGCATATATCGTTGATGATTAATTTCTCTCTCATGTTTAGTATTGTTTTAACAACACTAAAAGAAACCTTACGAAAATTGTGCAATGTATTATAAGAAATGAAATAAAACTACCCACGATAACCTTACGACGAAAGTCTGTTTTGATCAAACAGAGTATCTGTACACAAGCGTGCGTCTATCGGCACGAATTAGTAAAATACTACTCACTTAGATTTCGATTCGGACTGTGTTCAATCGGTATGCTGTGTCATACTCAACAGGTATGTAAATGTGGCATTTCATAAATAAAGTTACGTATTCCTAGAAACCCAAAATTTGCTTGTCAGCTGCGGAAAGAGGCGTTACCTGTTGTGCAGCATTGTAAGTTTTTCACCATTGCACTATGAGCTAAAAGTATTTTCTTGCGGTTTCCTATCGATGTTTGATCTGACTGATTGTAGCTCTTTCACAGAAGGGATAAAAGCGTTGCATTCAGGGAGACTCGAACCGCGAACCATAACGGACGCTTTTTTATAGGTATGCACGTCAACACAGAGCTAGCGAACACATATGTGATGTGCTTTCCTCTTTCGAGGCTAATAGTGCCTAGAACTCGTAAACCGCTGTTTAAAGGACGAGATTAGTTGCGATTTCCACATGCTACGATTTTCCTGGGCTGAAAACCGTAAATTTACAATCTTTTGTAACACCTCAAGCGATAATAACTCAGATTATTCAATGGAAATGACAGGAAAAATCAAGTGAACTTTGAGATTTAATTCCGTGCACACCAGGATCACAGTGTTGCCAAACATACCTTGCCTTGTTACCAAATCTCATTTACAGTACCAGCAGGAAGAAGACGAACCGATGTGAGCCTACAGCGGGCTGCGAAGTGACCATAGCTGGCCTCTCAAAGACGCGGCTGCTACGGACTGGAATACGTAATGCGTCTGATTCGCATTTCTGTAACTAGGTTTAGGGACTGGAGCGTAGTTACTAATAATACTCAGAACTGACTACAAACTAAGCATCATATATCAGTAACTCTCATTGTTGTTTTTATATTTCTTTCGTAACTGTACTCAAAACTAAGAAATTCATTCACGGACGTTTTCGTGCCTCGCCGATAGTCGAGCACACCAAATAAATAAAAATAAAACAAGAATGTGTGTGTGTGTGTGTGAGAGAGAGAGAGTGAGAGAGAGAGAGAGAGAGGGAGAGAGAGAGAGAGAGAGAGAGAGAAATAAAGATAAAAAAGAATGAGATGGAGGTTTGAAAATTATTGTAAAGAAATTGAATGCCGGTATATAAAGAAATCATTCTTTAAAATGACACGTTCCACATCATTACGAAAAGTCGTACTCATGATCTATGGAACAAGTATTAATCTAATCTAATCATATCATATTGCTGGCAAGCCGTGAAGAGTTATGAATTACCGAAATTTTCGCCAATATCAGTAACCAAATCTAAACTCGAAAATAAAAGACGACAGTTTTTGTAATAAACCGGGAGTTCTATGAAAACCCTTTCATCCCTGTTAACTTACCACGAAAGTTGTCTGGTAACAACGTGGGTATGCATTTAAAGATGAAGTACATGATGTGAAGTTCTGTGACGGAGGTACGAACCCAACACGTAATCGGATTGTTAACTAAGTAAAATCAAATGTTACGTAATGGTTTTTCATACCAGCTGCTAGGTGTTTGAATCTAAAATAAGGATACAAATTTTTGTGCCTGAGCGACAATCGAACCGCACTCCTATCGTTCTTCTTTAACGTCCACGAATGTAGCTTAAGTATCAATTTCTTACTCACCGCCGGCCGAAGAGGCCGTGCAGTCTGGAACCGCAAGACCGCTACGGTCGCAGGTTCGAATCCTGCCTCAGGCATGGATGTTTGTGATGTCCTTAGGTTAGTTAGGTTTAACTAGTTCTAAGTTCTAGGGGACTAATGACCTCAGCAGTTGAGTCCCATAGTGCTCAGGGCCATTTGAACCATTTTTCTTACTCACCAACAGTATGATGTGTGCGTGTTTGACCAGAAATTGTTGGCAACACATGAACAGACGTTAAAAATACACGTTATTTTTCACTAGCTGGCCGGTGTGCACGTGATAGGGCTTGAATTGAAATTATGAATATTTTTGTACTGGATCAGGAATCGGACCCACATACTTACCTTTGGAGGAGACATAGAGAAGACTGCAGTCTTGGAAAAAGGAACGAAATAATTGAACTATACTGTACCGAGGGATTCAGATCCTCGAAAGAGGAGATACGAATTCAAATCTCAGTCCAGCACCCAATTTTTCAACGTCTCCAGTTCAATCAAGTACAAGTAAAATTAGAGCCCTGTTCCTTTAAATGTAATGTAAGTAAGTTTACTGGTGACAGTATTTCTGTTTACAATGACCTCCACCTATGTCATTTCCCAAAGCAAACCTGCTCTGTTCAGTTGCGAATGAAGGAACGTGATGTTTAATGCGGATTCTGGATTATAACGTCTTTCTGTTAAGGTTACCAGGGGTAAAGTAAATCTGGTTGTGCCTCTTAAAAGTAAAAGCCTGAACCGACGCATTCCACCTGTGATAGTTCGTTCCACCAGTCCATTGTGGCCACATTTCCCAGCCCCAGGAGCGTGCTGTAACGGATGATGTGCTTAGCTTACAAAATTAGTCACGGTGGAAAAGATACGAGTCTATTTAATGGCTAAGTGGAAGCCAGCTTCTGATGCGGAGATTATGCTATTCTCACGTCAGCAGGATGTAAAGGCTCCTCTAAGCATCACAGCCTCGATGTGAAGCCATTTTGAAATTTTCACTAATTCAGGAAATTTCTTAGTTCGAGAAAATCCACTGTGAAGTGTGAAGTTATCGGACAATTCGATTATTGCCGTCATTATTACTATCATTTTCTTCCTAACGTTGATGGAACACATGTGCTTGAAGATCATTTAATGCCTGTTGGTCAGTATGTAAGTAGTGGCCCAAGAACAGGTTCTTTCCCTGTCTAGGGAATTCTTTTATTTTAGTATCAAACATCAGCAATTATTCGTAGATTACATTAAAACTAAAGTAATTGCTGAGGACTTTACTTGATAACAAAAACGCGCTGCCTTGCTTCATTTACTTGCGCCTATAAATGGCTATCGAATACTGCCAAACCAAAATCGAAGGGATATTACTGCCTTGCGATATACATCGTTGTCAGTTCTTCCATATAATTTGGCCGACGTGACCTGTTTCAACTTGCGTATGATAAAGAATGTTTTAGAAAATCAGTTGTTTTCCTTTACAATAAACATAAAGATTTTCATTCTAAGCTATCCAGGTTCAAAATTTTCGCAGTATTAGTTCAAATTTAATATTCGCTTCTATAATGTAGGAAAGTATTTCACAATTGCCAAACCTGCATTCGATTCATTGTCCTTACACTTAGTCGCAGGCCAAAATTCTAGCTCAGTGTGACACCAGTTTAAGTAACCTAATGTAGCGAAGACTGTTTGCTAGTGCTCTTTCTCACCGGAAAATATGCAATTCACTCATTGGGCTCCATAAGTACACTGTAACAGTAATTTCTGTGTGTATGCAATGCATACTGATTGTAGAATTTAGTGGTGCCCTCTCTTCCAATTCTGTATACAATACGCCTGACCTAAATGGGCCCTTTATCATGAGAGGCTCTGGGCGGTGCAACATCATACTGACAACAGTAATGTGCTTATACTGACAACCTCACTGTTCGTTTTACCTGATTTTGTAATAATTTAAATAAAACAACATGACCTTCCAGTGGGAGACATTTCGTCCCCCTTTTCCTTCTGTGAAATTTGTCAGTAAGCTTTTTGCCTTCCAACCAGCGAAATGCAGCAGAGTACGGCCGGTAAACGATTCACAAACCACGATTTAGTGCCGTTAAGACGAGGCGTATTTATAATATTCAAGGTAGACTGCGGATCCTTGTCTTCCTTGAGTGGGCATTTGAAGGCGTTTACACACACGTATACGAGGGTAACCCCAAAAGTAAGGTCTCCTAAGGGACACGCATGTGCCAACGCAGGCACAAAAGAGAGATCCTTAATTTTAATGCTTGGCAAAAACGACGGTAGTAGTTGCATGGTGGCAAAGTGATAAAGAGCAAGAGAACCGATACTAAGGTCTCAGGTTCAATTCCTCGTTAGCCCCTTAGCCCCGTGATTTTCATGTGCCATTTTACACTTATTTCCCGTCAGTGTTTGTTGATGTGAAAAATGACGAGTTGCTTTGTGGTCCGGAAGGCAAGTTAAACTGTGGGTTCCCCTATTAACTGGCTAGGTGTGTCAACTCAGAGGTCGGAGGAAAGCAACGGCATACCACCTCCAACAAGACCATGCCTATTAAAGCACTGCGGTGTTCAAACCACTCTTCCGACTGATGACTGCTTTACATTCTGTGATCTTCGGGTTGTTAACGTTTTTGTGCTTTCATGCCGTAGCTTTGATACCAGTAAACGTAAGTAACCGGCCGGGCACTGTCACCGTTCGAGTTGCCAAGGTGGTAGACGACGATGCTGTCGACCCCAGTTACAGTCTTGGTCACGTCTATGTTTCAGTTGAATACCTCCATGTGACTTTCTGCGTATTTCAAGATATACTTTTATACACTGGGTACGCATCCAAATTGATATCTGAATTACGCAATAATACACTTAAAAGTTGTATTTTTGCATTATGTATCCCAATTAAAATGCCAGTAAACAGCTTATATGCCTACTTGCGTATTATTCGCGCTTCTCGGTGCTTCACTCAAAAAATAAAAATAAAAATAAAAAGAGAGAGACAGAGAGAGGAAGCAGAAATGTAGTTCAAATATCAGCTCGGTGACGCCATGTTCGTCTCGTGATGTAAAGCAAGGATAGTTGATAGGTAATATCTAGTTGTACTAGTGATATGTATGGCTACAGGGTTCTTTCCTTTCTCTCTGCAAACAACCAGAACAGAATTCGGTAACAAAGTGGTAAGAACACCTATGCAGTGGGCCAATTAAACACTCAGCTTTCCTTGGTTATTTTGTTAATCGTCTGTGATGCAGTAACATCCTTGATTACTGATTCGTTATTACCACCATTTTTATTGTTATTCGTCACCTCACAACAGCTTTCCTATCACTCATTGCTGCCGATGCGTGTAACGAATGGATCACGATGAATGGAATATGGGATGTTTCGTGACGGAGAATATACACATTTATCTCGGCGTCTCGTGTTCAGGGTAAAATGAAAATCTCAATAAGAGAAGACGACAACGGGATGCCGGTGATGCAGGCAATAACACCCAACTATTTCTGTCGACTTAACACCATGACGACAGACAAATTGGCGTCTCACTGTATTTTGATTATAATTCGTTAGCCTTCTTGCGACCTCGTTTTAATACCTCGTGGGGGCAGGCATAGTATTTTGCTTTTTGAACACCGAACAATAACACACAAAGATAGGGAATTGAAGGATACAAAGAAACAATCAGACCCATGAGTGTGGATCCAGTTCATCACTAGAAGACTAAACAAGAGGAAAACATTACGAAAGCAATGAATACCCTGGTTAGTATACATTATTTGTATAGATTTGAAGATGAAAAAGCGCAGATCTGCACAGTGCCCGAATCTGCACTTTAGTTTCTGTCTTAATGGGCATAATTTTTAGTTTATTCTCTTCTGCATTTTCAAATGAATTGATTATTACGTGGTACAGAATAATTAGTTAACTGTGTTTCTTACAGATTCCATTCGCACCAACATTTTTCTACATTCATGAAATTCTACTTGTATGATCACAAGACTTCACATAGATGCAATCGATTTCGAGGTGCAAAGTGATTGTTATCTTACTTTTCGTGACAGGTGTACAAAGTTGATTTCCAAAGATATTTTACTGTACTGAAATAATCTTTTGTCACAAAGTAACAAGGTAAGTTTTTTATTCGTATATATTTTGTAGAAAACTGTAATCGTGATGGAAGATTACGCACCTGAATGTTTGACACAACTGGTAGGAGACAACGCTGCATATTAACCAAACCCGCGCCCCCTCTCTGTATCCTCCTATGACACGAGCACGGGATTCTCCTCCCATAACGCTACAGAGCCGTTCCTAGCACAGCTGAGAATTGACAACATCGTCACAAACATTTGGCAACACTGTGACAGTGCAGTCACTTCCGCGTATGGTACTGAATTGACTCTCTAAATTTACTTGATATTCCCTTTCCATTTGAATGATTCGCTTGAATTATACTCATAGCTTCAGCACCAAGAGGAAAGGGGCGATAAAATTTTTGTCGACGTGTGCTATGGTTACCAAACGTCGTATTAGCTAGTCTCGGGTTTTACATCAAGACTACGGTCGTAGACAAGGCCGATGTACTCTGACTGCAGTCAAGAGTTCCTACGGGAAGTGTAGCAGTCTACAATGTTGCCAGGTCGAGAATATCGCGTAACATAGAATTCAGAGGGGAGCACGACTGTATTGTCCACCTTACGTGAACCACTTGCGGTCAGTTTTTTTCTCTAAGACTGTATCCACGACACATATTGCACGCTTAAGAACCAGAAGAATTAAAAAAACAAAATTAGTTTATGAGAGCAACGTTAACTATAGCGTTCGAAGTATTCATTGTATTGTATACGTGTGTGTCAACGCCTTCCAGTGTCCACTCAAGGAAGACAAGAATACACGCCTAGCTTCAGTATTATAAATACACCTCAGTTTGTGGATGAACTCAGACTTAGGTTGATAATCATTCTGAATATTTAGCAGTGCTTTACCCACTGGTGTTGAACTCGTTTTCAACCAATGATTCCCACAGCTACAGGAAAACTACTTGTACCCCTTAGACAAAATACTTACGCAGTGCTATCAGACGAAAAGATCAACCTAACACAAACAGTGGGACGTTTGTTTTACAATCTTCGTACCTGGATTAAGAGGTTTTCCAATTTGAGATATCTGTAACGTTGCTGCATAAGACGATTTAAGAAGAAACTAAATTCCTTCAGCTACGACAATGTTTAAAGAAATCGTCTTAACAGCACTAAATCGTGGTTTGTGAGTCGTTTACAAGCCGCAATCTGCTGTATTTCGCTGGTTGGAAGGCAAAAAGCTTACTGTCAAATTTCACAAAAGGAAAAGGGGGACGAAAAAAATGGTTCAAATGGCTCTCAGCACTATGGGACTTAACGTCTGAGGTCATCAGTCACCTAGAACTTAAAACTACTTAAACCTAAGTAACCTAAATCACACATACCCATGTCCAAGGTAGGATTCGAACCTGCGACCGTAGCGGTCGCGCGGTTCCAGTCTGTGGCGCCTAGAACCGCTCGGCCACTAGGACAGCAAGGGGGACGAAATGTCTCCCACTGGAAGGTCATGTTGTTTTATTTAAATTATTACAAAAGCAGGTAAAACGAACAGTGAGGTTGTCAGTATAAGCACATTACTGTTGCCAGTATGATGTTGCACCGCCCAGAGCCTCTCATGATAAAGGGCCCATTTAGGTCAGGCATATTGTATACAGAATTGGAAGAGAGGGCACCATTAAATTCTACAATCAGTATGCATTTCATACACACAGAAATTACTGTTACAGTGTACTTATGGAGCCCAATGAGTGAATTGCATATTTTCCGGTGAGAAAGAGCACTGCCAAACAGTCTTCGCTACATTAGGTTACTTAAACTGGTGTCACTCTGAGCTAGAATTTTGGCCTGCGACTAAGTGTAAGGACAATGAGGCGGATGCGGGTGTTGCAACTGTGAAATACTTCCCTACATTATAGAAGCGAATATTAAATTTGAACTAATACTGCGAAAATTTTGAACCTGGATAGCTTAGAATGAAAATCTTTCTGCTTATTGTAAAGTAAAACAACTAATTTTCTAAAACATTCTTTGTCATACGCAAGTTGAAACAGGTCACGTCGGCCAAATTATATGGAAGAACTGACAACGATGTATATCGCAAGGCAGTAATATCCCTTCGATTTTGGTTTGGCAGTATTCGATAGCCATTTATAGGCGCAAGTAAATGAAGCAAGGCAGCGCGTTTTTGTTATCAAGTAAAGTCCTCAGCAATTACTTTAGTTTTAATGTAATCTACGAATAATTGCTGATGTTTGATATTAACATGAAAAGAATTCCGTAGACTGGGAAAGAACCTGTTCTTGGGCCACTACTTACATACTGACCAACAGGCATTAAATGATCTTCAAGCACATGTGTTCCATCAACGTTAGGAAGAAAACGATAGTAATAATGACGGCAATAATCGAATTATCCGGTAACTTCATACTTCATAGTGGATTTTCTCGGACTAAGATATTTCCTGAATTAGTGAAAATTTCAAAATGGCTTCACATCGAGGCTGTGATGCCTAGAGGAGCATTTACATCCTGCTGCCGTGAGAATAGCATAATCTCCGCATCAGAAGCTGGCTTCCACTTAACCATTAAATAGACTCGTATCTTTTCCACCGTGACTAATTTTGTAAGCTAAGCACATCATCCGTTACAGCACGCTCCTGGGGCTGGGAAATGTGGCCACAATGGTCTGGTGAAACGAACTATCACAGGTGCAATGCGTCGGTTCAGGCATTTACTTTTAAGCGGCACAACCAGATTTACTTTACCTCTCGCAACCTCAAGAGAAAGACGTTATAATCCAGAATCCGCATTAAACATCACGTTCCTTCAATCGCAAGTGGAGAGCAGGTTTGCTTTGAGAATAACATAGGCGGAGGTCATTGTAAACAGAAATACTGTCACCAGTAAACTTACTTACATTACATTTAAAGGAACTGAGCTCTAACTTTACTTGTACTTGATTGAACTAGAGACGTTGAAAAATTTGTTGCTGGAGTGAGATTCGAATTCGTATCTCCTCTTTCGAGGATCTGAATCCCTCGGTACAGTATAGTTCAATTATTTCGTTCCTTTTTGCAAGACTACAGTCTTCTCTAGGTCTCCTTCAAAGGTAAGTATGTGGGTCCGATTCCTGATCCAGTACAAAAATATTCATAATTTCAATTAAAGCCCTATCACGTGCACACCGGCCTGCTAGTGAAAAATAACGTGTATTTTTAATGTCTGTTCATGTGTTTCCAACAATTTCTGGTCAAACACGCACAAATCCTTCTGTTGGTCAGTAAGAAATTGATACTTAAGCTACATTCGTGGACGTTAAAGAAGAACGATAGGAGTGCGGTTCGATTGTCGCTCAGGCACAAAAATTTGTATCCTTATTTTAGATTCAAACACCTAGCAGCTGGTATGAAAAACCATTACGTAACATTTGATTTTACTTAGTTAACAATCCGATTATGTGTTGGGTCACACAACTTCACATCATGCACTTCATCTTTAAATGCATACCCACGTTGTTACCAGACAGCTTTCGTGGTACGTTAACAGGGATGAAAGGGTTTTGATAGAAGTCCCGGTTTATTACAAAAACTGTCGTCTTTTATTTTCAAGGTTAGATTTGGTTACTGATATTGGCGGAAATTTCGGTAATTCATGACTCTTCACGGCTAGTCAGCAATATGATATGATTAGATTAGATTAATACTTGTTCCATAGATCATGAGTACGACTTTTCGTAATGATGTGGAACGTGTCATTTTAATGAATGATTTCTTTATATACCGGCATTCAATTTCTTTACAATAATTTTCTACCCTCCATCTCATTTTTTTTATCTTTATTTCTCTGTCTCTCTCTCTCTCTCTCCCTCCCTCTCTCTCTCTCTCTCTCTCTCTCTCTCTCTCACTCTCTCTCTCACACACACACACACACACACACTCACATTCTTGTTTTATTTTTATTTGTTTGGTGTGCTCGACTATCGGCGAGGCACGAAAACATCCGTGAATGAATTTCTTAGTTTTGAGTACAGTTACGAAAGAAATATAAAAACAACAATGAGAGTAACTGATTTATGATGCTTAATTTGTAGTCAGTTCTGAGTATTATTAGTAACTACGCTCCAGTTCCTAAACCTAGTTACAGAAATGCGAATCAGACGCATTACGTATTCCAGACCGCGCGAGGTGGCGCAGTGGTTAGCACACTGGACTCGCATTCGGGAGGACGACGGTTCAATCCCGCGTCCGGCCATCCTGATTTATGTTTTACGTGATTTCCCTAAATCGCTCCAGGCATATGCCGGGATGGTTCTTTTGAAAGGGCACGGCCGACTTCCTTCCCCATCCTTCCCTAACCCTATGACACCGATAACCTCGCTGTTTGGTCTCTTCCCCCAAACAACCAACCAACGTATTCCAGGCCGCAGCAGCCGCGTCTTTGAGAGGCTAGCTATGGTCACTTCGCAGCCCGCTGTAGGCTCACATCGGTTCGTCTTCTTCCTGCTGGTACTGTAAATGAGATTTGGTAACAAAGAAAGGTATGTTTGGCAACACTGTGATCGACGATTACTTCCTGGTGTGCACGGAATTAAGCCTCAAAGTTCACTTGATTTTTCCTGTCATTTCCATTAAATAATCTGAGTTATTATCGCTTGAGGTGTTACAAAAGATTGTAAATTTACGGTTTTCAGCCCAGGAAAATCGTAGCATGTGGAAATCGCAACTAATCTCGTCCTTTAAATAGCGGTTTATGAGTTCTAGGCACTATTAGCCTCGAAAGAGGCAAGCACATCACATATCTGTTCGCTAGCTCTGTGTTGACGGGCTTACCTATGAAAGAGCGTCAGTTATGGTTCGCGGTTCCAGTCTCCCTGAATGCAATGCTTTTATCCTTTCTGTGAAAGAGCTACAATCAGTCAGATCAAACATCGATAGGAAACCGCAAGAAAATACTTTTAGCTCATAGTGCAATGGTGAAAAACTTACAATGCTGCACAACAGGTAACGCCTCTTTCCGCTGCTGACAAGCAAATTTTGGGTTTCTAGGAATACATAACTTTATTTATGAAATGCCACATTTGCATACCTGTTGAGTATGACACAGCATACCGATTGAACACAGTCCGAATCGAAATCTAAGTGAGTAGTATTTTACTAATTCGTGCCGATAGACGCACACTTGTGTACAGATACTCTGTTTGATCAAAACAGACTTTCGTCGTAAGGTTATCGTGGGTAGTTTTATTTCATTTCTTATAATACATTGCACAATTTTCGTAAGGTTTCTTTTAGTGTTGTTAAAACAATACTAAACATGAGAGAGAAATTAATCATCAACGATATATGCGAATTCTCTGACGTTATCTATAACAGTCTGACAATGCACATGCAGTTTATTGATTACATGCATGTAGAAAACTTGTTCTGAGTTAAAGCTGCCAAGCAAGGTATGAAGAAGAAAAAATGCCACGACCAGACGACAGCTAATGTAGAAAATTCTTTTCTGACTATTTTGGCACGATGCGCTCTCCCCATACATAATACAAAAGCTTCGAGATTCATCTGCAACCTGGCCGTCTATTAAACCTGAAAAGAACAAAATGTCGCAGAAATTAGCCCTTTTTCCACATGCGGCTATTTTGGGTTGAGAAGTGAAGGGAATTATGTGCGAAGTTCCATTAAGTTTGTAGCTTCAGCAGACAGCAGAATTGCGTTGTAAGAAATGTAGCAGTGAATGTAATAGAACTCGCGACGTCTTATCTACGATGCGCGACAATTACCGTGACGCTACTAGCTGTCATCTAACTGCAGCACCTCCAGAAGTCAACAACAGTTCCTCCAGAATTTCCGCGTTCCACAGTGCTGTGACATAATGCATACGGCCGGATCTAGACTTCTGAGAGACAGACAGTTACAGCTTTTCTTTTGCACTGCAGGGCGTTTTCAAGAAACAGATAGCGCAATAGCGTAGCTCAAATGGAAAGGAACACTTCCTATTTAAATTTCTGCATCCTACACTGTTGGCAGTTCTGTGTAGGTGGCAGTTACGTGATTTTATTTCGGTGATTACAAAATGAATGTATGCACTGGGTAGCCGAGGCAGCTAGTTCATGGCGATTCGGTCAACCAAGTAAATGAATGTACTGAACATGCTGCAAACCACTACAGGGAGCCTGTGTGTCGGAATTCTCATCGAGTGTGCCGCAACGGTGTTCTGATAGAAAAATGAGTCAAGCGGAAGAGGATTTAGTGGTCTGTTGGATTGATGATAGGTTCCTGTGATGATGGTCTGAGTTCGATTCCAACTTCTGCCGATGATTTTTAATAGGGAGAGACAGATTCTATTCTCTTCTGGCTACGCCAAGTGAAGAAGGTATAATGGCATTGGGGTCTGAAATTCACATTAAACATGATATTCCTTCTCTACCAAGTAGACGTTAGGTTGAACCACAATAAAGTCAGGAGTGGTGAAATGTGGGAGCTCTATCGCCAGTAACCTTTCATATACTAGTTATTTATTTCTACTGACGAAACAAACGCTATGTAGGGTCACAGGACCCTTATTCCAACTTTTATTTGAGCTCCTGTATGTCGATAAAACTTGTTCTGAACTTGGAATGCAACTCAGACCGCCCTTAACGCTGATTTTGATCCCTTCGTGACAATACAGCTAGACTGCAATTTGTTGTTTGTTCGAAACTGCAAATTTCTCAACATCTCCACATATTGCGCGTGAATGGGTTCAAATGCTGGCCCGGCGCTAAAGGTTTCATTATGTGTTACCAAGCTCCAGCATGAGAACACCTATCTGCTGGTGGATAATAATTTTGATTTTTAATGCATTTTCATTCGTTGTCAACACTAACGATATCTGACGTTTTTGACTCCCAGTGAGACACAGAACTATTTGAGAGATCACTGTAAGTTCAAGGATGTGATTCCGAGCTGCTGGTGGAGAAAAATTCGGTAGCTGACGTCTCTTTGTGTGTAGTCAAAAACAGTATGTGGGGGGTTCGATTCCCAGTCAGCACTGAACTCTTCGACATATTATTTCTAGTTCAAACATGCTCACATGTCGCTGCTGATGTAACAAACCCATATTTAACGTTCATTTTCTCTAGAATATAACAGCAATAGGTTCCGGGTTGGAGTCCTGGGAAGGAAAAAATTAATGTTTCGTCTCGTCGTTTCAGTTAAAATATCTAGCTACTGCCGAGAAATTCCGATATGTCACAGTTGATTGTGCTTCGATAACAATCCGATTAGGTTCTGGGTTGGAATCCCTGTCCAACACAAAGCTTTACCTGACGCCATTTCAAGTAAGTTACTTGTGAAGAAGCGATATTTAACATATCTCGTAGTTCATAAACAGAGACAATAGATGCTGGGTAGGAATTCGCGTCCGTTATAAATGTTTACGTTATGCAATTTAAAGTTGATATTTGCTAACTGAGACTGTCTAAAATCGAGGTATATCACTCTCTGTATGCCTAGTCAGGAATGACTGTTCGTTTCCGTCAGTCACGAAATCTTAGTCTGCATGGCCTGGGTTTGAATGCAAATGCAGAACGAGACGGTTCGTCGTGTCATTTGAGGTTCATACATATTCTCAGCTAGCTGCTCGTGAAGAACATAAATTTTTAACGTCATTTTGTGTTAAATAACAAGTACGGTATGTTACTTTGAAGAAGAAATTACGAATACGACGAACTTACTACGTGCAATACCTATCTGACGAAATAATGAGAGCGGTAACATTTCATGTATGTCATTTATTGCAATACATGTGAGCTTACAAGCCTTAAGGACAGTCTTGTCTGTGATAAGGTGTTCCCTGATATTTGTAGTATCGTGGTATTACTTTACATCTTTAGTTATTGCGATACAGAGCAGAGTTTTCTAGTGGTGACTTGTTGGAGCCATTTTCAATAGTCAAACGACTATACCAAGGAGCGATTAGAGGACCTGCTAGACAGCTGCGTTATGCGGGTTGCATGTGAATCAGGCGAAATGCAATTCAGGTCGTTCGGATACTTTTGAGCAGAACTGTACATGTTTATACAGCTGGAGATTCTGTTTGAATAAAAAGAAAATTATTTGCTGATGACTAGACAGACACAAATGGAGCAATTGTAACAGACAAGGCAGCATTTGTTGAAAATACATCTACACGTAAATAGAGGTGGAGTATCCTCATTAAAGGCCCATCCTGTTAGCCGTGCGGTGTAACGCACTCCTTTCCGAGTGTCGAGGTCCGGTATGTCGGCCAATCTGTGGCTGGTTTTTAAATTGGTTTTGCATCCGCCACGGCGAATGTGAGCTGGTTTTCCTTATTCCGCCTCAGTTACACTATGTCGGCGATTGCTGCGTAAACACTGTCTCCACGTACGCATACACCATAATTACTCTACCATGCAAATATTTGGAGTTACACTCATGTGGTGTGAGACGTTTTCTGGGGGTCGACTGGGGGCCGAACCGCACAATAACCCTCGGTTCGGTGTGGGGCGGCGGGGGGCTGAGTGGTCTGCTGTAGCCTGATGTGGGGTTATGGACCACTGAGGGCTAAGGCGGGGATGAAGCCTCTCCGTCGTTTCTAGCTCCCCAGTTCAATACAACACAATCCTCATTAAAATTATGTAGAAAATAGTAACAAATGTGCAACGGAGTGGAAAAACTGTTACCACAGCACAACTGTAATAAGGATACTTCATCCTTATGTAAGTACAGATATATTTTCGACAAATGCTGCCTTGCCACTTACAATTGTTCACTTGTATCTGTTTACTCACCAGCAAATAATTTTCTTTGCATTCAAATAGTGATATCCAGCAATGTAAAGATGTACATGAATGTATAAATACCTGATGATGGGCACAAGTCCAAAACCGGTCGTGTGACGAATAAATAATCTTTTCTTGCGTCTGGTGGCCAAAATTTTTCTACATGCTTTAAACAAATCACCTCTATTGCTGCGTCACTGAGAATCTGCGTAACAGTTTGTTCACTAACTAAAAATAGGTTTACAACTTCTGAAAACGACTATCAAATGACCCTTGCAATATTTACGTTTTTCAGAATATTTAGTCACATCGCTGTCATCCGCAGCACATTCACTCTCTCCTGTCACATATGGAAATTAACCAAATCGTGATTTTACGACTGAGACATGATTAGTTTTGTTGTAATTTCAAATGGGCTTATGCTTTTATCTTCCAGTTTTAAAATTAGACTTTGAGATGGCAACCAACTTCAACTAAAAATGCAAAAAAACAGAATTTTTCTAGATCCGGAATGTAATCAGAAGCTTTCCTTTAGAAATACTGCGTCCGACATTGTAGCACAATTTCACCACACTCGAAATCAAGCAATTCACAGTAGCCTCACAATTCTCGCGTATTTAATGCCGTACCTGTGGGTTTATTCAAACATTCCAGAACCGGTGGCATAACAAGCTGCGTATTTTAGGTTTTAAGATTTTTCCACACACTGACTCTTGGTGTATAATGCAGTAATATTTTAGTACAGGGTGATTTTAAAAGTTTTCGAGCAAAGTTGCAGAGCCATTGATTTTACCCTTCACTGACGGCTCTCAGTCAGTACATACACATTGATGACTTCACAATTATCTACTTTACAAATTTTTATGCGTAATTTTGCTTCTTCAGATATTTCCGACCCCTCTCGTTTTAGCATGCAGTGTCCACAGACTGGCAAGCTCTTCGAAGACCCTTAAATTAACGTCTATTCTAGTTACAAAATGGTAAACTGGCCCACATCGCATGTGTCCGTTGATCCAGCCAAAGCTAAAGGAAAAACAGTACAAGAACGGATAGTTGGTGAGATAGAAGCTGAGAGAAAGAGTTTACCATTTTGTCACGTACCTGGCTGCTTTGAATAGCAGTTGTTTTTCGATTTCTTTTCGATACCATTAGTCTATTAAGAAGATGCCGTGGAAATATTTGGAGACCAAGTATAACAATACATTCCCCATCAGAATGAAGTTTATCTTATTTCACTAATGCTACAGAAGATTAATATGTAGCTTACCTCATTGCCAACTCTCCGCAACTTACTACAGCATATATAATGTCTTTTTCTGGCTTTTTTTTCTCTTGTAGAAATGCATAGTAAACACTGTGCTGTCTTACAGTATCTTTATTAACAACCGGTTTCGATCATTAATCATCGTTAAACTCGAAAACTTCTCATGTCATACATGCTGTTTAACCAGGAAAGTTCCATAACTGGCATGATGATCGAAACCGGTTGTGAATAAATATATTACAAGACAGCGCAGTGTTTACAGTGAATTTCTCCAAGTATATCAAATGGCTCTGAGCACTATGGGAGGTCATCAGTCCCCTAGACTAAGATCTATTTAAACCTAAGGACATCACACACATCCAAGCCAGAGGCAGGATTCGAACCTACGACCGTAGCGGTCGCGTGGTTCCAGACTGAAGCGCCTAGAACCGCTCGGCCACACGGCCGGTTCCAAGTATATCGATGCGGTTGACAGTCACCTGAAAAAAGTTTTTGCTTCTTCTTTTTCTAAGTCACATATTCCTTCCGTACGTGAGACCCTAGAACAAGCTTCATTTCTTCCTCGTTAGTCTGATTTTGTGCTCTTTAGTGTCTATCAAAGTCATGTATTCTATTATGTAAAAGACTACTTTAACAGATAATGCAAAAGTCTTTTCCTAATCGGTGTAATATAAAGAAAAATAATGACCTCCAAACTATGAAGTGAAGCCCTCGGAAAAAGTCTGCCATATTTAATTTCTGGCGTTCATTACGCAATGTACGTTTCCTCGATCCTAGAGCTAAGAATACTAGCACATACTTCATGTCTTATCCAGCTCTCTCTCTCTCTCTCTCTCTCTCTCTATCTCTCTCTCCCTCTCTCTTTCTCTCTCTCTCTCTCTCTCTCTCTCTCTCTCTCTCACGCACACACACACACACACACACTCAACTACTGTTCCTTATCTTAGCGTAAGTCTTGCTGAATACAGGAAAATCCCAGTATGTATAACACCGGGGTAACAGGAGTTTGTGAAAGCACATTAGACAGGCAACTTTCTTCAAATCCGGTACTTAATTTACTGTAGCAAAGCCCGTCAAATTAAATTAAAGTTGTTGTAATACACGCAATAAGAAGACATGTGCAAATCACAACTAGGGCAGCAATGCTCAGCATCCGATCGAAAACCTTTTGACAGTGAAGTGGGTCACATATTACTGAAATCATAAATATCTTCACTAGAAATTACTTTTGCAAAACTCTTGAAAATTGTGATCACTATTTTAGTTTCGCAAATCGGCAAATAAGCTTTTTTTCAGCAGCAAAATTTTCCCAGTTACTAGTGTTTTCTTTGCATAATTCTGCAGAACTATTCAAATTTCGTACAGAGAACTCTAGAAGTATGGCATACCTTCAGGGTGACAATTATTGAACTGTATTAAATGAGATCGTCATAACGTCTGAATGGTTCACGTTAGGACGTTGAAACTGCACGGTTCGCCGAGGGGCATGATGGGAATTAGTATGCCCATGCGCACGCGTCTCGTTGTTGTTGGCCATTTGCATGTGAAAATGTCACTGTACAGCATGACTGGCCGTATAGTGCTTGTGAAGGCCTATTATGCGAGCAATAACAGCCCAACTGCGGCTCAAAGAAAGTTTGCGACCGAGTTCAAGCACTCCAAGTGCGGTAACAATCAAGAAATGGATTCGCAACATTGAGAGAAAGGGTAGTGTTCGTGATCACGGTGCTGACATTGTCGGTCCTCCATAACCGGTGAAAACGCTTGAAAACATCGATAAGACACGTGGGTTGCGTTTCAAACCAGCCCCAGGAAATCGATCGGACGGTCTGTACAACACGTGGGAAACAACTGAGAGACACTGCAAGAAATTGTCGTTTAAGACCTAATAAATTCAAATCCATCAGCCATTAAGCCCCAGGGTCACGGAACAACGGTTGTGTTTCGCCAACACTATTATCCTCAGAATTGACGAAAGGACTTTGATGTGAATATGGTCTGGTTTAGCGCTAAACCCACTTTCTATTTGGATAGGTTCGCCAATAATCAAAACTGGCACATTTGAAAGACTGTGAATAAGCCTACGCATTTCGCGATCAAGTCTTCCCACCCTCAATACGTGACTGTGTGGTGTGCAATGCCCAGTCACGGAATAACTGGTGCAGTGGCACTGCAGCTTCCCCAAAATTATTTCACTATCTTTAAAAATTAAGTGACATTCAAAGTTTTTTTTTTTCTTTCCTCGGCTTTTTCTTACGTCTGAACAGCAACTGCTCACATCGTTGGAGGTTAGTTGAACCAGCTGGATGGCCAAGTTCAATGTACCGGTAAAGCTGTTGTTCCACATTATCGCTCAGTCTATGTGCGTGTAACACAGCTTAAGACGTATACTCATGGTCGTATTGATTGTACTGGACACAACTTGGCTTCCGCTCCACGTGGAACGAAACCCAATGAGATTCAAGCAAACGCGGAAGACTACATGGCGTAATGTTTACACTAGGTTTATTTTTATGATGTAATTACTACATTTGTCATCTTCATTCACACGCTTTTATCTGCTTTACAGTCTCCGTCATATTTTTCGTTGCTACATTTTTCGTTGCAACTTTTAGTCCGCAGCTCGTGGTCGTGCGGTAGCGTTCTCGCTTCCCACGCCTGGGTTCCCGGGTTCGATTCCCGGCGGGGTCAGGGATTTTCTCTGCCTCGTGATGACTGGGTGTTGTGCGATGTCCTTAGGTTAGTTAGGTTTAAGTAGTTCTAAGTTCTAGGGGACTGATGACCATAGATGTTAAGTCCCATAGTGCTCAGAGCCATTTGAACCAAAAAAATTTCGATGTTCCTTTCATTCTGCTTCTGAAGTTCTCCCTTAATTCCTAGATATATGCTTACCTTTCGCATGTTGTCTTTCACGGTATTGATGTTTAGTATGCTTCATTTACACCGTGAGCTGAAAGTCATCATTTTCATAATGAAATTTCCACTTCGCAGCCGAGTGCACGCTGATACGAAAGTTTCTGGCAGAATAAAAATATGCAGCAGATCGAGACTCGAACTGGGGAGCAGAGTGAAAATTTCAGTCTGGAAAAATCACCCCGGCTACAGCTAAGCCATGTCTCTGCAATATTCTTTCTTCCAGAAGTGCTAGTCCCGCAAGCTAGGAGACGACGTGCCGTCGAAAGGGGTGCTGTGAGGACGGGTCATGAGCCTCGCTTGGGTGTATTTCGGGAGGTAGAACACTTGTCCACGAAAGACAAACATCCCGAGTTCGAGTCTCGGGCTGGCACACAGTTTTAATCTGGCAGGAAATTTCACTCATAATTTTGTTTGATCTACTCTAAATTTTGTGACAGCTGCCTTACCATGCCGCCAGCAATTCCTCGCTAGTGGTTCGTATCTTCAAGTAAAATTAGCACATTACTTGTTGCCATTTAACTCAATTCTCTTCTGACATTCCCTCTTTCACACACCAATTTGACATTATTAAGGATCACTGGAACTTGGCCTTGCACGTTATACAGTTGAACTTCAGAAATCTGCGGCTTATTCCCTTTACACTGTTGAACGTTTTCCTTAAGTCGATAAGTGAGATCCTGATTGTCTTTCATTCTTACGAACCTTTCGCCATCTGAAGTCAAACTGATGTCTCTGAGCGAAAGTTCCGCATGAATCATGTCTATTACAATAACAGATTTCGACTCTTGCTGGAGGCGTTCTTCAGATTCAGATCTAATTATTGCGAATCTCAATTCATCAGCAGGGCTCGACACGCAAGTCACCGAGTTGGTGTCAACTAAAACGACTTGCTTCAGATAACCGTCTACACGGTGGGAGACGCTAACCACACGCTCATTTCACTTCATCAGAGCGAAGCTTTAGTGGAAACTGAGCTTAAATAACAGCTTCTTCCTTATGATGAACGAAGACTGGAATTAATCAAAACTGACATTGAAGAGAAGGATCGGATCCTGTTACCCGAATAAGCGTAAAAAGAAACAAGAAATCGCACATCGAGGGTTCCGGACAAACTTAACTATGTATGTTGATAGTTCAACCATCCCGGGAATCGAGGATCTCGACAGCTACTGCCTGTTACCGTTATCGATACATTCGTGAGAAAAAGACATCCTAACAGGGCAGACAGACAGTCGGAATACATATGACAAAAAATCATTAAGGTATAATTAAACATTAACCAATTGCCGATTATTTCCCTAAATAGTACTGTGAAATATTGCTACTAGCTAAATTTCGTGAGTCGAGGTCAACGGGAAGTGCACGGTAGGTTTTGATGAGTGAACGTGTGAGTTCGAAATTTGTGAAAAAAAAGATAGTGTCTTTTGATTTCATTAACTTCGAAGCTAACACTTTTTACACCGCCAAGAGACGGTAGACCTTAATATATGACAACAACTATACGTTAAAAGCGGTGGCTCGATTTATTTTACAGGTTACTATCTCTCTGTGTAGGGGCTGTAATTTTTGATATTCTCTTTTTTTAAACCAGCAAGGTGAAAAAGAGGCCACGACTTCAACCACATCAAGTGGATTTAGTGCTCACGTACTCACACTGAGCCGTGAACACTTCCCGGTTTATCGGTGGGGGATAATTGAAAATTATTATTACTATTATCGGTGCCATGAGTGCAATGGTCGTGCCAGGCGCGCGATATTGTATCTTGATCCTATCATTAAAGGCGCGAGACCTGCACGACCTTGTAGCAACCGTTATAGTTCTTCATTATTCTACTGTGACACTAAGGATGGTTTCACGCAATGAAAGGGAGAATGTACAGATTAAAGGACTCATTTATTTAACAGTTGAATACTGAACAATTATACAATCAAATGGGGTGGGGGAAGAAAGAACTGAGTTCAGCAGCTTGCCCCAACGCTCGTTCATAATAAGCCACGATAGCAGGAGAGAAGGAATTTTAGGGACGATCGCCGTATGATCAAATGGGGTCCAATTTACTAAAGGAAGGGGTTGCAGGCATGTAACAACCACCACCATGAATCAGCCAAAGACTAAGAAAGATGCTACTGTTGGTGAATCGCTAGGTAGTCTCCTGTACTAAAGGAATACAACCAGCAAGACGTGAAACTATTCATATAACCTTGGGCTCGCGGTCCGACTACGTTAACGAAACATGAAGGGGCGCCAGACACTCACCACGTGGCGTAGGACAAAGGGGACAAGTTTTCAAGCTAGTAAGACATAAATTCTGAGTCGAATTTTACACAGGAGAACTGAAAGAGCTACTGCCGGACTAAGTGGAAAAGTGAGCTTGAATGTATGCACTTTAGTGCCGTACTGCAAGCTGCTGTGACTGACTAACACGTCTCGCACATTATGCCCGACTGTATAAGGAAAACCCTACAGTCTTATAACACGGAAAACATTGCAGAAACCGTAATTCAACGAGCGCACATCAGTACAATGACCTATAAGGTTACCTCTGGGCCGCAGGGCGCGAAGCTACAGTGCACGTCGGCGCTCATGGAAGCAGCACCTCCGGCCTCAGGCACGGTCACACTAGAACTGACTGCTGCCCCTTTGTCCACCATCCATCCGCGGAGGGCGGTTGGCGCCCGCCCGCGAAAAACGGGTACGCACCTGAACTGGCCAATCGTAGGGCCGGAATTTCACAGGGAGGCGACCTCGCGACGTTAAAGTTGAGAAGAAATATCATTTACAAGGTTGGTAAGGCAGGCTGGGGAACTGAGAGCAGGAGAAACTGTGGCCACTACTGAACTTTCAAACGCCACTAAGTGCTACCCTGCCGATCGGAAAAAGGATAGGAAACGGGGAGCCATCATGGCTGTTAGGAAGACTGCTGCCCTCGCCCATAAATAAAGAAAATACCTGGCGCCAAGCTCCTCCCACAGATCAGCGTGAGACAAGCTGTAAAAATGTCAAATAAATCAGGCAACCCATAGAAATTATTAATATTACCTGAGTTATTAGTTTACCGAATACCAGAATGCTGGGATTAGAAATATGAAACGCGAGCACTGAATGGTGAGTGAAGTGCACGTCTTTCAACGTGTAACCGTTCCTGGAGGAAAGCGTTTCCAGCTGTCGGACAGACAGACAGAGAGAGGGAAAAATAATCTACATCTACATCTTCATCTACATCCATACTCCGCAAGCCACGTGACGGTGTGTGGCGGGGGCTACCTTGAGTACCTCTACCGCTTCTCCCTCCTATTCCAGTCTCGTATTGTTCGTGGAAAGAAGGATTGTCGGTATGCCTCTGTGTGGGCTCTAATCTCTCTGATTTTATACTCATGGTCTCTTCGTGAGATATACGTAGGAGGGAGCAATATACTGCTTGACTCTTCGGTGAAGGTATGTTCTCGAAACTTCAACAAAAGCCCGTACCGAGCTCCTGAGCGTCTCTCCTGCACAGTCTTCCACTGAAGTTTATCTATCATCTCCGTAACACTTTCGCGATTACTAAATGATCCTGTAACGAAGCGCGCTGCTCTCCGCTGGATCCTCTCTATCCCCCTCTATCAACCCTATCTGGTACGAATCCCACACTGCTGAGCAGTATTGAAGCAGTGGGCGAACAAGTGTACTGTAACCTACTTCATTTGTTTCCGGACTGCATTTCCTTAGGATTCTTCCAATGAATCTCAGTCTGGCATCTGATTTACCGACGATTAACTTTATATGATCATTCCATTTTAAATCACTCCTAATGCGTACTCCCAGATAATTTATGGCATAACTGCTTCCAGTTGCTGACATGCTATTTTGTAGGTAAATGATAAGGGATCTTTCTTTCTATGTATTCGCATCACATTACACTTGTTTACATTGAGATTCAATTGCCATTCCCTGCACCATGCGTCAATTCGCTGCAGATCCTCCTGTAAGCGTTCGATTTTTGCCGACTGAGGCACAGAACCGAAAAAACTGAGGCTGTTCTTCACTAAATATGTAAAAAGTGTTCAAAGGACCCATAGATGTGACGTCTTGAACTGTAATGTGTTTATTATTTTAGATTGCAGACTGTGAGTAGTTGCTAGACAGGTCTGTAATCTTATAAGTTCGGACACTAATGCGGCTCCCCCCGTTGGAAGTTCGAGTCCTCCTCGGACATGGGTGCATATGAGTTGTCCTTAGCATAAGTTGGATTAAGTTAAGTAGTGTGTAAGCCTAGGGACAGATGATCTCAGCGGTTTGGTCCCATACTAATTTACCACCAATTTCCAAAATTTCTGAAACTAAGAGTACTTCGCTGCAGTGGCACTGCAAGATTGGTCACGTTGGAAATACGCGTGTGCGCCAGTGCCACATCCTGTTACTTTGCCGACTAGGGTGAGAGAGCGTCAGAGCTGCAGCGAGGGCACTCTGCTCCGCAAATGAGGCCGGAGATCAGAGTCGTGTTGGCTAATAATCACGTGTTCCACGCGCCGCCGGTGAGTCAGCGGCTGCGATAACTGCACCGGACACAACGTCAGTCACCCGTCGCGCCCAATGCTGGCCCACGTGAGCCGCTCCGCCCGACTCCGGCGGCCGGGAAATGGACTGCGCTGCCACGAGTGCCCTCCGCCACTCACTTGTCAGATTTGGGGTAATCTCGGTGAGCCAGTGGCGGCCGCTGCCGCGCACGCGTCACTACGGCAGCGTCAGCGCCAGCCGCGCCGCGCCGTCTCCCGCGTCTTCATCACGTGACCTGCACTCCCTTCAGTGTTGTGATTGCCGCTCGTCCCTGTCAAAATCGGCAACCCTCTCCTCAAATAGCTACACTTGTATGGGATGGATAAGCTAACCAACACTTTCTCTTTACAATAAGACTTTTCTGACTGTACTGGGTGAATCACCTGAAACTTGCACCGCAAATATTGCGGAAATGGGAAGTGCTATTGTTGTTCCGTTGTGGCGTTCGATGTGTTATTCTGTGGTTTGGTATTTAACTAATTTGTAAATGGAAATCATAATCTTATTTTATTACAGTGAGTACTTACTAAATAATTTTTCTCCCGGCTAAAGATTTGATCAAATTACTAAAGAACTCCAAGTTAACGTCGTGTTAAAGTGTTGTCTGTAAGTTGTGTAAGTGTCACTAAATCACAGTTCATACAACAGATTCTATACAACTGTGGATTATGATGGAAACCGTTCTCTTCAGCAAAATGATCATTAAAACCACAGAATATCAGCCGCGCACAACAATGACGTATGTTACCTGAAACAATATTCTTCGCAACTCGTGCGTAATTAATTTCGGCTCCATACATCAGCTAGAAAAGTCATCAATGGCTGCGCTCGTTGCAGCGGAAAGAAATAATTAACACAGATAATGCTTACTGAGAGAGGAATTAGAGTTACAAATAATTAATCACTCATATTTATAATAATAATGAACTCTATTTTCAAGTAATAATTAACAAATAATTACAATTTCTTAACTGACCTCAGTTTCATATGCGTCCGCAACTTACAAAAGCTAACCAACAAAAGGTAAAAACAAAGGAAGACAAACGCAGATCATAAAAGGAATTTACAATTATCATTGTCTTTGTATGATACACATCGATATGTCTAATTACATCATAGAGTATTATATAAATAATTAATATTTATAACTTTTCATTGTTTTTTCATACCTCGAATACATAATGTTTATAACTGTTAGAGGCATAATTTCTTCTCGGCGCACTGTAGCCAAAAATTTATCTCGTGGATGTTACACCGTTTTCACAGAATAGATTGGTAGTCAGGGTCTCACATTGCGAACCCATCGACAGATTTTAATAAAACTTAGAAAGTGTATTTTTTGTGCTAACATACATTCCTTTAAATGGAACGATGCCTATTGACATTAACAAATTAAAAGTAGGGTACATCAGTATATCAACGGTGTTTGTTGCGGGATTGTAGTGCGAATCGTGTTCAAAATGAACACCGTCAGCGGCAGTACACACTCACCGTCTGGAGTGGAACGGTTACTGCACACTTCCTAGCAGTGAAGCGGGGATGTCCAAGCAGGCTGCAGTAATACGTCGTTGCATATCACAGGTGTAGTTGGTATGCCCCTGTAGAGAGCGTCCTTCAGCTTTGCCCATACGGAAAAGTCTTCCTTCTTCTTGAGCTACCGCCTTTATCCCGCATTGTGCGCAGGGTCGGCAGTGTTAAGTACGGAACTGCCATGGTTAATGTTAAGGGGTGGCCGGATGACCTTCCTGCCGCCACCCCTGGGACGGAAGTAGTGTACCCCAGCTGTCTGTGTCTAGTGCAGATCGTGAAATAGTGTGAATGTGCTGCAAATGTGTGTGAGTCGTGTAACTGAGGTGGGACCTGGGGACCGGCCCGGTATTCACCTAGTAGGATGTGGAAAACAGCTTAAAGACCACATCCAGGCTGGCCGGCACACCGGCCGTCGGCGTTAATCCGCCGGGCGGATTCGATCCAGGGCCGGCTCGCCTACCCGAGTCCAGGAAGCAGTGCGTTACTGCTCTCGGCTACCTTGGCGGGTCCCATAGGGAGAAGTCTGCAGGTGTCAAATTCAGGGAACGGGCCGGCCAAGGCATAGATTCTCTGTGTCCATTCCAATGATTTGGAAACAACTCTTGAAGGTATGTTGTAGCACTTCGTGCACTACAGGCTGGACAGCCATCATGTTGGTACCACAGGTTCCTCCTAGTCTGCAGAGGAACGTGTTTTCCCATCTGTGGAATATAATCTGGTAGGCCTGTGAAATCCTGGCCTATTATATGATGCTTCACTATTCGACATCATATATTTACACGCCACGGACGCTGAGATTCCACCAGATGAAGCTGGCGAGGATTGCCAACAGAACTATAGCGCATGTTTCGGCGGCTCACCTAGCTATGATTGATAAATGTGGCTTCGTCTCTGTACAAGATATGTCATATATCTGGAGTATTCTGACTTAACGCCCATGTTCAGAAGTTAAAACGATTCTGATAATCGTTCCAGTGCAGCTCTTAATAGAGAGAGATGTGACAGGGACGGACAATGGAGAAAACGTAGGACACTTCCTCATGCGAATGTGCGAGAGATAACATGCGAATCAACTGCAACAGCAGCAAGAACATTAATTTGCCCCTCTCCTATCGTCACTTGTTTCCTTCTGTTACGTTGTCTAGATGTTACACTGCCACTTCGACGTAACTGGCTCATGAGTTTAATAAATAATTGCCGAGATGCTTGACGTCTTTTACGATATCTTGCCGCACCGTGCAAGAATGAACTACGTTCTTAGTACACTGTCCATACACCGTGAGCATGTCTGCTTTTTCGGCACTAGTACACTACTGGCCATTAAAATTGCTATACCACGAAGATGACGTGCTACACACGCGAAATTTAACCGACAGGAAAAAGATACTGTGATATGCAAATGATTAGCTTTTCAGAGCGTTCACACAACGTTGGCGCCGGTGACGACACCTACAACGTGCTGTCATGAGGAAAGTTTCCAACCGATTTCTCATACACAAACAGCAGTTGACCGGCGTTGCCTAGTGAGACGTTGTTGTGATGCCTCGTGTAAGGAGGAGAAATCGGTACCATCACGTTTCCGACTTTGATAAAGGTCGGATTGTAGCCTATCGCGATTGCGGTTTATCGTATCGCGATATTGCTGCTCGCGTTGGTCGAGATCCGATGACTGTTAGCAGAATGTGGAATCGGTGGGTTCAGAAGGGTAATACGGAACGCCGTGCTGGATTCCAACGGCCTCGTATCACTAGCAGTCGAGATGACAGGCATCTTATACGCATGACTGTAACGGATCGTGCAGCCACGTCTCGATCCCTGAGTCAGCAGATGGCGACATTTGGAAGACAACAACCATCTGCACGAACAGTTCGACGACGTTTGCAGCAACATGGACTATCAGCTCGGAGAACATGGCTGCGGTTATGCTTGACGCTGCATCACAGACAGGAGCGCCTGTTGTGGTGTACTCAACGACGAACATGGATGCACGAATGGCAAGACGTCATTTTTTCGGATGAATCCAGGTTCTGTTTACAGCATCATGATGGTCGCATCCGTGTTTGGCGACATCACGGCGAACGCACATTGGAAGCGTGTATTCGCCATCGCCATACTGGCGTATCACTCAGCGTAATGGTATGGGTTGTCATTGGTTACACGTCTCGGTCACCTCTTGTTCGCATTGACGGCACTTTGAACAGTGGACGTTACATTTCATATATGTTACGACCAGTGGCTGTACCCTTCATTTCAGCAGGTTAATGCACGACCGCATGTTTCAGGTCCTGTACGGGCCTTTCAGATTACAGAAAATGTTCTACTGCTGCACATTCTCAAGATCTCTCACCAATTGAAAACGTCTGGTCAATGGTGGCCGAGCAACTGGCTCGTCACAATACGCCAGTCACTACTCTTGATGAACTGTGGTATCGTGTTGAAGCTGCATGGGCAACTGTACCTACACACGCCATCCAAGCTCTGTTTGACTCAATGCCCAGGCGTACCAAGGCCGTTATTACGGCCAGAGGTGGTTGCTCTGGGTACTGATTTCTCAGGACCTATGCACCCAAATTGCGTGAAAATGTAATCACATGTTAGTTCTAGTATAATATATTTGTGCAATGAATACCCGTTTATCATCTGCATTTCTTCTTGGTGTAGCAATTTTAATGGCCAGTAGTGTAAATACCAAAATCCACTAGCGACCTACTGCTTCCACTGTCAAATATTAATTGACTATCAAGTCACAATGTACTCAAGCAACACACAAGGACACTGAAAATGTAACATTCCGAGCTTAGTGACAGCGGCGGGTGACAGTCGACAGAGACAGGTGACAGAGACAGGTGATAGAGACAGGCGACGCCCATGACAGCGACATGTTGTTGCCGTACCCAGCGACAGCCTCTACAGCGTGTCGTTCGAATTCGAAGACGACGGTTGTCTGCGAAAACATCTCGACTAACTAAATTGTGCTTTTACTTTTTGAAGAGTTTGTTTTTGTACCAATATTTAACGAGGAGACGCCTTGTTAACTCGATGTTCAAGGAACGATGCAAGGAAAGTTTCTACATTTAAGAAAAACATTTACGAAGTGATGAAGAAAAACTTAGATCTTATTGCAGATTAAATAAAACAATTTTATTTTATTTTGAACTTAATTCGTGAAGAATTACAACCAACAACTACAAGAGATGTGATTGCAGTCGGAGAAAAATTATTCTTTACGTTAATGTATTCTATTTGTATCGTCTTGTATGATATTTTCAATTTCTTCTACACTGAAATTATGCTGTTCTTGAACATGTGGTAGTGTCAAATCAGTAGGCTCTTGAGGCGAGTATGCATACATGGCAACGGAACTGGTGGAAATAGAAGGCTTTGAAATTATGTAATCAGGAGTGCTCGCAGTTAGACTTGGGCAATCTGAGTGACATGAACTGGAGTTCAATGACGCTTCGGTACTGAATTGCTGAATAGAAGAATAAGGATTCTCAACTGCCATCATTTGATAATTAATCAGGATGTTAAAAATTTCTTGCTTCGTTTTAAGTTTGTAAATTTGTGGTAGCGAGCCTATAACATCTCCGACGTGATTGCAAAATGAATGTGTTTCAATATCATATTTTGTGTTATTTTATTCAACAATGTCTGCGGATTGTCATCCCTCTTTTTTAATTAATGGAGAATGGTATCGTCTTCTTTGTTTCGGCGTCGTCGTTAAGTATTAGTGGCCTCCTGTTGTAGGTTGGCGGTCTGTAAGAGTTTCAGTCGCAGCTCCTTCCTCATTCACCTCCCTGTAAGCAACAATACTCTCACCCCCAGATTACTCAGCAGTATCATGTCCATCTACCCTGTCTTCCACCACGTTAGTGGAGCCAGTTCTATGCTGAGGTACGGTCTCAAGAAAACTCAACTGTTTGTATATTGTCCATTTAGAGTTCTTAAGTGTAGCAGATCCTGTTCCTGATTTATTGTGGCGCTTGAATCTATTGTAGGAGTCTTTAATGTGTTTCCACCGTCTTTTACAATCCTCACCTCTAATGAAAATTATGACATGCATTTTACAAGTTAACGTTCAAATACTTATCACAGTTTCTTATGTATGTGGTGTACATTTAGAAAACACATATTGTCTATATAAATAATGATAAGGGATCCTTTTTTCCCCTTTTTTACAGATACATGGCCACAGGAGAAACGTTTGACTTTGCCATATGACTATCGCATATCAGACGGATATATCTCCCGGATCGTTATGAAAGTTTTGAACGTATTGAGAACAAAAATGGTGCGAATAGCCTTGCCATTGCCAAATGAAATTACTTTTAAGGACGTTAAACAAGATTTCTGGCATAAATGGAATATACCAAACTGTATAGGTACTATTCATGGGAAATATGGAGGCCTAAAAGCACAATAAAAAGCGGATATCATTTTTTCAACTATAAAAACTACTTTTCCATTGTTCTGCTTGCAATAGTTGACGCCAATTACAAATTGATTGTTGTAGATGTTGGTTCTTATGGCAAAGAAGGTGACAACCGTGTTTTTCAAAAATCCGAGTTGGGGAAAAAGATTGCCACAAACAAATTTAATTTCCCTGCATCTAATTGCTTTCCCAGCACTGATATTTCAATGCCGCACTTCATAATCGAAGATGAAGCATTTGTACTTGGTAATTACGTGATGAAGTCATACTCTCGAAGAGATGCAAAATTGGATTTGGAAAATTAAATTGTTAACTACCATTTGTGTCGTTCTCGTCGAGTAGTAGAAAACACCTTTGCGTTATTGTCTCAAGTATTTGGAGTGTTTTATGCACCAATTGCAATTTTACCAGAATCAGTTGATGACCTGATTATAACAGCTTGTTGCCTACATAATATTCTGCGAGATGCTTATCTTGAAGATCAACCAATTCCCTTCTATCAATGTGAAACACCGACTCAGTCAACAAGTATGATAGAATTGGCGCATAACGGAGGTCTTACAAAGAGTGTTGGATTTGAGGTGAGAGGCAAGTTTAAACGGTTCTTATGTAGTACACAGGGCGGAGTAGCATGGCAAGATAATGCTGTAAATATTGGTAATTGATCTTCGTTGAACTTCCCTAGTTAATTTGAATATTATTTACAAGAAACATACATAACGATATGTATATGTTTTTATTTACGAAATTAATTTGATTATATATCATACTTGTACATACTTATATAAATTCGAGTACTTGGCAAATAAAATGTGTAGTTGAATGCCGGCCGGGGTGGCCGAGCGGTTCTAGGCGCTACAGTCTGGAACCGCGCTACCGCTACGGTCGCAGGTTCGAATCCTGCCTCGGGCATGGATGTGTGTGATGTCCTTAGGTTAGTTACGTTTAAGTAGTTCTACGTTCTAGGGGACTGATGACCTTAGAATTTAACTCCCATTTTGCTCAGAGCCATTTGAACCATTTATAGTTAAATAAATAAACTCACTGTTTTTATTGAGCTTCTTCCTCACATATTTCCGTATGTTCTCCTTCGCAAGTGTATTTTTGTATGCATCTAATTTGACATCATATATCTGGGGGTTGAAACAGACCAAATTGATCAGTTTTTCGTCTTCTTCGCGAGTAAAATCCATATTTACGCTCGGCGACACGCGACGCTACTGGACTGGGAGCAGCAGTGTCACATGTCGTGTGCGTGACAGGCACAGACAGGCGTGACGTGCAGCGCGGCTCTTGTCGCGCCCTGCGATCGAGCTCACGTAAGAAATAATAGAGAACCAGTAGTGTAGCTGTCGCTGGGCGACACTCCTCTCTGTCGCCTCTCTCTGTTGACTGTCGCTGTCACTGCGCTCGGAATGTTGCCTTAAGCAAACATAACAACAATGTACATTGCAATTACACAGCATGACTGGCACAAGCAAGTGTCAGCGTGAAAACTTTTCAAAATACGATATCTCATAAACGACTAGCAATAAAATCCTGCAACCAACACCACTGACATTCTAATTTACCCTATCTTTAGTTTGTTAATGTCCATAGGTACTGTCTTATTTTAAAAAAAATATGATTCTTTGGCCACTTTCTAAAGATTATCACAATCTGTTCATTGGCTGACAATATGAGCCCCTAACTACCAATCCATTCTGAGAAAACCGCACGTCAATAGCACTTCCTTTTCCACAATATTCAGCCTGTAATCCATCAGCACACGATCTCTCTCTTTCTCTCCCTCTCTTCCTCTGTCTCTGCACACCTTTCTCTCTCTACTTTCACTGTAATGTGAGGGGCGGTAAGTATTAAAAAGGCTATAGACGGTGATTACTCAATGTGTCGAAAAACTTGAACGGCATGCAGAAAAAGCTTGTAAGGTTTGTGGCTTACTTTTAGAATTCAGTGAAAGCGATATGAGCTCTACTTTCATTCGATGTGTGACCTTTGGAGGGGCTCTGTGTTGTATTTACATTCACTTGTTGTAATATACGCGATCAGCTGATTCACTGTATCAATTTTTAACTATTGAAATAGTTTTGCATAGGCATTGTCATTATTAATTTGTAGGGTAAGATCATTAATTCTTTTAGACTGGCCTATTTAAATACAGGTTTATTATTATTATTGTTGTTCTCGGATAGATCTTCTATTATTTAAATACTGATTTGAATATGCTCTGGTCATTGTTATTGAGTAGGGTAAAATTTAGTTCTGTGAGTAATGTCTACCTTTTATTGTTATACGGTAGAAACACTATTTTCTGTGACTATAGCCTTGGCTATTTGAAAGGGCTGTTACTAATTATTTTGATGTTCGATAGCTTTAGTTCAAATTTCATTGTCTTGGAGACAAAAGTTTTTCTACTGTTTAAAGATGCTTTCTAATCAGCAGGAAAGGTGTTCGTTAACTGCAATCTGATTTAAAATAAAGTCTTAGTATGTAAATATGAACGACGCTGTCCTCACATATTTTTTTCGTCCACTCTTCCACTCTATAACCTCTTGTGCTGCACCTTGCTTCTTTTAATCCAAAGAGACGCAATATCTATACACTGGACTGTTTTCAGACAAAGTCTTCAGTAGGTGGTATGTTACGCCACAGAGATTTTGAGTACAAGCAATGTGATCTTTGTTTGGTAGCAATATTCTCATTGTCAGTAGCTTTCAGTCAGAAGTGAGAGAATCCGGCGTTGGTCACGCAGTTGTGCGGTCTGGAAATAGCTAGAAGAGAACAGAGATACAACTGTAGATGGTGCTGATTTTTGAAAAGTTGATTTGATAAAGACTGATTTGAGAATTGAAGGGTTTGGTGCAAGAAGGAGGCAGCTCCACTTTTTCCAGTTTGTAGCAAATTAAAAAGAAAGTTTTAAAAATTCAGTTTTCACCTAAACGAAAAAGTTGTCCGCCTTGTATTAGGGTATGGGGTATCTAATACTACTAGCGAGGATACACACAAATGCATGCACTCAGGTGCGTGCAATAGAGTTTTCAATTTTGGAGTTTCCTCAGTTTTGCTTCAAAGTGAATGAAAAACTCTTTGTAGGGCCATTTTTCTCATAATTAACCATATTTCAGTTTAAAAAAATTATGAATAAAGAAAGTACAACAATATTGGCATAATACATTAATTCTAGAGTTCTTCTTCAGTCTTCTAGTTCCCTTTCAGTCACCTCAGGATCGTTTGAAGTATCTGACGTCAACTGGTCGTAAAACCACATTTCGTTTGCCCAACATACTTTCTGGCCAGCTCTTTGACATATTTAAACTTTTGGCCTTTAAGTGTGAGGAGACAATCATAAGCTTGATGAAGGTGGTCCATTGTTATGAGACTCGCAGGTCCTTAGTTGGAAATTTGCGCATTATCGAAGACACACAGGGCGGAATTTTGAAATTTGATACAGGGAACATTGCAGTCATAGCAATCGAACAGCATTTGGAACACATGTAAAAGAGAGTAGACATGAAGTGAGTAATTTAAATGAACAAATGGAGGTGCTACATGAAGCTCCAAAAAGTCTCTACCTCAACGTGCTCGAAGAGATTGAAATATACGCTCATCAAAGAAAAACCCCAGGCCTACTACTTAATGAGCAAAGTGATTTTATGCACACAAATTATTATGAGATTTTTAAAGACCTGTTTTAGGCTTACTCTTGAATGCAACAGCACGCCCCAGTAAGAAACAGCTGCAGCGGAACGGCCCTCAGCGTACTGGCGGCGAGGTGAATTGGGCGCGGCGGAAGATGACTCGGCGTGGCGTTGTATACGTTCTGACGTAGGGAAATCCACTCCACCACCAATCAAAACAAAGAAGAGGAAACGCACATTTTCGGAAGAATATCTACATTTTAATTATATTTTATGTTTCTTTATAAAGAAATTTTAAATTAATGTAAAAATTTTTCGCTTCATGGTCCACTCAAAAAAGATTATTCGTATGCTATTACCTTAAAAATTGTTTTATTAAAAAGAATATTCGCCATTAATATATACGGTGAAATAACAGATGCACAATTGTTATAGGTAGAGGGCACTTGTAAGAGGTCCGAGCAAATGTAATTTTATGCAAGAGGTCCGAGCAGATGTAATACAGATGTAATTTTATGTAAGAGGTCCGAGCAGATGTAATTTCGATGTATTGCTCATGCGCTGCCTGCGGTATGCAAGGTATAAGAGAATCGCTGACCAGAGAGCAGTGTTGACTCAGTACGAACTGTGTAGCTGTAGCAGTAAGTTGTTGCTAGTCTGGGCTAGTCTGCGCTAGTCTGCGCTTGTCTGGTCTGGAGTCTGCTCTGGAATAGTGTATCGTGTTGGCTGGGCCGGTCGCGGTGCAGCGATGCCGGAGTCTGCGTATTATTGTATAAGGTAAAAAGCAGCCTCGCGCATATCTAGTAATGTATCTGAACTCCCATGTAAATCTTTTAAAAATGTCCTGATAATAATCTTTCTCATATAAAGTAATTTCTAACAACCATTCATTTCAATTTAAAGAATTTACTAATTTCTCCAATCCATGATCATTCCGGTTGTTGCAAAAGAAAAATCAGTTGCTTCCTTTCATAAATGACAAATCTATCGGCCAGCATTGCACAGAACTGTGCCGGAAGAAGTTATTGTAAGAGCAGATAGTTGGCGACTTTATTGAGGTAAGAATTTTTGCTTTTTTATTCAGAATGTTCTTACAGGGCCATGACGCAGCACTGCTGTCGTCCAAAATTTACCAGGTTACTGAATTTATTTTTTATTACGAGGTTTAGGAATTTTTCTGTTTCGAGCTTACATTAAATGAGAAAAGAATTTTGTGGGTACATTAAATGGTAACCAATTTTGTTCTGAGGTTACACAAAAATTAGAATCATTAACCAAATAATATTTATTTTATTTTGTGGCGAAGTTACGCTAAAATCAGAATCATTATCAATAACATTTATTTCTTATTTTGTGGGGAGGTTACGCACTTTTTACTGTTACCAATCAGGTTACTCTTAAAAACTGCGATATAAGGTTTTAAAAGATTGAAATTTACTTTACTTATGACAGCGAACCGAGTGTTCTGTACGGACAAGTTACTCTGTAACTACAATATATGGTATGTTGGCATTTAATACGTTCCAAAATTTCTTTTTGTAAACTTAGATACTTCTATCACTAACTGTATCTCTCTTATTAATTACATTTTAACTTTTTCTAACAGATCTGAAGATGGGCAGCTAGCCCGAAACCGGTAATTGAAAATAAAGAATAGCGATCGAAGACTGAAACGCCATATTTTATTTAACGAACGGTCGCGGAATTCCCATTGAGACAATCATGACTAGTTTTGATAAACCTATGCTAAATGCTTTCCAAAAAACATCGCTGTGGCATCTCAGAATGAAGGGCAAATGGCACATAGACTAAGACACAAACCAGCAACGACAAAACAAATGAAATACAATAATTCCGGAGTATATAAGATTAAATGCGCTGAATGTGACAGTTATTATATAGGACAAACAGGGCGGAATTTTGAAATTCGATACAGGGAACATTGCAGTCATAGCAATCGAAAAGCATTTGGAACACATGTAAAAGAGAGTAGACATGAAGTGAGTAATATAAATGAACAAATGGAGGTGCTACATAAAGCTCCAAAAAGTCTCTATCTCAACAGGCCTACTACTTAATGAGCAAAGTGATTTTATGCACACAAATTATTATGAGATTTTTAAAGACCTGTTTTAGGCTTACTCTTGAATGCAACAGCAACAGCAACAGCTGCAGCGGAACGGCCCTCAGCGTACTGGCGGCGAGGTGAATTGGGCGCGGCGGAAGAGGACTTGGCATGGCGTTATATACGTTCTGACGTAGGGAAATCCACTCCACCACCAATCAAAACAAAGAAGAGGAAACGCACATTTTCGGAAGAATATCTACATTTTAATTATATTTTATGTTTCTTTATAAAGAAATTTTAAATTAATGTAAAAATTTTTCGTTTCATGGTCCACTCAAAAAAGATTATTCGTATGTTACCGTCACGAGTTGGTTCTCTATCTGCTCAAGGTAATTTTCAGACAAGACATCCAGAACAATTCCCCACAAATCCCAGTCTCTGGCACTAGTTTTGATGGCGTGATACTCCCAATCTATACCTGGCAAGTTGAAGTCGCTCACTATTACAAAGGCATGATCAAGAAAATTACTTATGATACTCTGCAAGCTCTGTCTGGAGCGCTCTACAACTACAGATCCTGACCCAGGTGGTCTATAAAAGGATCCGATCACCATTTTTGACCGTTCATTGATACTCAAATTCACCCAGATTAATTCACATTCGAAACCGTGATAGCCTCGCAAGATTATATCGAATTGTTTACTGCAATAAACACGCCACCACGAATGGCTACTACTACTAACCTATCCTTACGATAAACATTGCACTCTGAACTTAGGATTTCGTTGTCGTTGACGTCTGCCTTCAACCAGCTTTCTGTTCCCAATACTATCTGTACATTATAACTTTCGGTAAGCGATGCTAATTCTGGGAACTTTCCGTGGATATTTTAAGAAAGCCTTCCTGCCATATATCAGCCAAGGGAACCGTGACACAGATAATGTGAGAACAGGGAAGGATGATCTACACACGGGGGAGGGGGGGAACTGGAAGGACGCCGTCATGCTTTAAACAAGTTTTCTTTTCCCCCTAACGTAAAACTAGATTGGGCAGTGGAAGAAAGAAAGGCGCTTGCTTGAGAAATGATATTGCACTTCTTTACTGCTCATAAGTCCACAGAGACTCTGCTGTATTGTGGTATATCTTACCTGGTACTATTAATACTATATGCAATATGTGCTACATAGTTAAATCCAGGAGATCATAGTAGGGGGGGGGGGAGGGGATGAGAAAGTTTTGAGAGAGGAAGGGGAAGACTGGAGTCCCTCATTCATTGCTCGTCATAACTTAATTTTGAGGCTATTGGAGAAAATCAGTATCGGGAGGGAGTAAGGCACAAATTGAACAATTTTTCAGCAACTTGCATACTTTGCAATATAAATATAATTTTTCTCCCCATCGAGTCTATGAGGAAGGCGAAGCAGGTACATAGACCGTACCAGGAAAATGGCCGAAAAGTGCTGCAAAGAAAGGGCATAGATGTGTAGTTTCAGCAGTTGTGGCCTACAGAGGTCAAACCTTTAGCTGCATGAGCACCACAGGACATTATTACCTATCGCCGATGTATATCTTCAGGAGAACAAAATGAATTCACCGCTAATCAGCGGGACCTCTCCAGCTTCAGTAATGATGGTTTCAGAGAAGCGGTACATGCCAAGGCTGTTTTCATCGAATGGCTCCTCCATTTCCAGAAATACGTAAAGGCTCCTTAGAAAATCCAGCGTTGCTTGTTCTGGATAAGCACAGTTCACATTTGCCAGTAGACACTACACATTATGTGAAAAAAATAATATTCACTAACTCAATTTGCCTCCACACAGCAGCAATAAGATCCAACAGCTCGTCCGCTATGTCTTCAAGCCACTGAAGGCAGGGTGTGACGAAATGTGTGATAAATGATTGTTGTTGTTGTTGTCTTCAGTCCTGAGACTGGTTTGATGCAGCTCTACATGCTACTCTATCCTGTGCAAGCCTCTTCATCTCCCAGTACCTACTGCAGCCTACATCCTTCTGAATCTGCTTAGTTGATTCATCTCTTGGTCTCCCTCTACGATTTTTCCCACCACGCTGCCCTCCTATGCTAAATTTCTGATCTCATGATGCCTCAGAACATGTCCTACCTACCGGTCCCTTCTTTTAGTCACGTTGTGCCACAAACTCCTCTTCTCCCCAATTCTGTTCAATACCTCCTCATTAGTTACGTGATCTACCCACCTAATCTTCAGCATTCTTCTGTAGCACCACATTTCAAAAGCTTCTATCCTCGTCTTGTCCAAACTATTTATTATCCATGTTTCACTTCCATACATAGCTACACTCCATACAAATACTTTCAGAAACGACTTCCTGACACTGAAATCTATACTCAATGTTAACAAATTTCTCTTCTTCAGAAACGCTTTCCTTGCCATTGCCAGTTTACATTTTGTATCCTCTCTACTTCGACCATCATCAGTTATTTTGCAACCCAAATAGCAAAACTCCTTTACTACTTTAAGTGTCTCATTTTCTAATCTAATTCCCTCAGCATCACCCGACTTAATTCGACTACATTCCATTATCCTCGTTTTGCTTTTGTTGATGTTCATCTTATATCCTCCTTTCAAGACACTGTCCATTCCGTTCAACTGCTCTTCCAAGTCCTTTGCTATATCTGACAGAATTACAATGTCATCGGCGAACCTCAAAGTTTTTATTTCTGCTCCAAGGATTTTAATACCTACTCCGAATTTTTCTTTTGTTTCCTTTACTGCTTGCTCAATATACAGACTAAATAACATCGGGGACAGGCTACAACCCTGTCTCACTCCCTTCCCAACCGCTGCTTCCGTTTCGTGCCCCTCGACTCTTATAACTGCCATTTGGTTTCTGTACAAATTGTAAATAGCCTTTCGCTCCCTGTATTTTACCCCTGCCATCTTTAGAATGTGAAAGAGAGTATTCCAGTCAACATTGTCAAAAGGTTTCTCTAAGTCTACAAATGCTAGAAACATAGGTTTCCCTTTCCTTAATCTATTTTCTAAGATGCGTCGTAGGGTCAGCATTGCCTCCCGTCTTCCAACATTTCTGCGGAATCCAAACTGATCTTCCCCGAGGTCGGCTTCTACCAGTTTTTCCATTCGTCTGTAAAGAATTCGCGTTAGTATTTTGCAGCAGTGACTTATTAAACTGACAGTTCGGTAATTTTCACATCTGTCAACACCGGCTTTCTTTGGGATTGGAATTATTATATTCTTCTTGAAGTCTGAGGGTATTTCGCCTGTCTCATACGTCTTGCTCACCAGATGGTAGAGTTTTGTCATGACTGGCTCTCCCAAGGGAGTCAGTAGTTCCAATGGAATGTTGTCTACTTCCGGGGCCTTGTTTCGACTCAGGTCTTTCAGTGCTCTGTCAAACTCTTCACGCAGTATCGTATCTCCCATTTCATCTTCTTCTACATCCTCTTCAATTTCCATAATATTGTATTGACCCTCTATATACTCCTTCCACTTTTCTGCTTTCCGTTCTCTGCTTAGAACTGGGTTGCCATCTGAGCTCTTGATATTCTTGCAAGTGGTTCTCTTTTCTCCAAAGGTCTCTTTAATTTTCCTGTAGGCAGTATCTATCTTACCCCTAATGAGATAAGCCTCTACATCCTTACATTTGTCCTCTAGTCATCCCTGCTTAGCCATTTTGCACTACCTGTCAATCTCATTTTTGAGACGTTTGTATTCCTTTTTGCCTTCTTCATTTACTGCGTTTTTATATTTTCTCCTTTCATCAATTAAATTCAATATTTCTTCTGTTACCCAACGATTTCTACTAGCCCTCGTCTTTTTACCTACTTGATCCTCTGCCGCATTCACTACTTCATCCCTCAGAGCTACTCATTCTTCTTCTACTGTATTTCTTTTCCCCATTCCTGTCAGTTGTTCCCTTATGCTCTCCCTGAAACTCTGTACAACCTCTGGTTTAGTCAGTTTATCCAGTTCCCATCTCCTTAAATTCCCATCTTTTTGCCGGGCGCTGTTGGCAAGCGGGGTGCGCTCAGCTCTTGTGAGGCAGACTGAGGAGCTACTTGATTGCGTAATAGCGGCTTCGGCCTCGTAAACTGACGTACGGCCGGGAGAACGGTGTGCTGACCACATGCCCCTCCATCTCCACATCCAGTGACGCCTGTGGGCTGAGGATGACACGGCGGCCGGTCGGTGAGGTCGTGCCTTAATGGCCTGATCCGACAGAGTTTCGTTTAGTAATAACGCCACTCTAGATATTAAACGAAAATTTTACATCAATGCTTTCGTTTACTGTGATATGTAGTTTCCTTCGACTAGATATGATCGTATATAAAAATTAATGATATCACCTTCAGCCATATGTCGAAAACTATTTACTCAAATGCTACCGGTTTCGGTGACACACTGTACCGTCATCAAACACCTCAACTGGCAAAAACTGGACTCAAAATCAACTTTACATTCTACCATAACAGGAATAAAAATCAAACTGTTACAGCAGTACGAAAAATGGGCTATAGGTCCAGTTTTTGCCAATAGAGGGATCTGATGACGATGCAGTGTCTAATCGAAACCACTTGCATTTGCATAAAGAGACTCAGACACACGGCTGACTCTGTTACCCTTAATTGTCATGTAATGAGCACCCGTTGTCTCACTCTCCCTATGAAGCAGAAGGCGGATACACAAAAGTTAGATATGAACATCGTGTTTATTAAAAAAAGGTGCCACTTGTGAAAGGCCATTCATCCGTGAATAGGGCGTTTCCCAGGAATGAGAATACGTGAATAATTGTTCGCTGTATCCCCTACAGAAGTTCATACGCTTTTGGTAGTTGGTAGGCACAGCCTTTTGAGTAAGCTGCGTATGGTGCTGCTAGTGTTTCTTTAAGACTGCACCACAGAAAATATCTACGACATTCGTATCAGATTTAGTATGTATCGAGTGCTTGTCCATGGACTTTGAAAAGAGGATAATCCCGTACAGGGAATGGGGTGTTGCGTGGACTATAAGGCTGCATCAAAAACGTCCCTGCAATAACCGTACGATCGCGACTGTGCTCTACAGGGCATGATATACAGGGAATGCAGAGAAATAGAAATATGGGGACGTCTCGAGGAATGCAAGCTTCAACGTGAAGTCAGGTGCTAGTCAAGCCTGCAGGCTGCGCTTTTATATTTGACAACCGCGGCACCATTGCGGTGTCCTCGACATGCTGAAAGTGTCAATCGTGATCAGAACGGTGTTCTTTGTAGTGGTGAGTGCACCGTATCGGAGAACAGTGACCTCGAACGTGGCCAAATTGGTGCTCGTATAACGGGTGTTTCCGTAACCAAAGTCGCCTAAGAGTTCCGTGTTTCGAGAGGTGTCGTATAGAAGATTTATGCCGATAAAGGGAAAGCGGAAAAATCGCCCGAGAAGTCACAGTGCGGACGAAAGCGTGTGGCGAGTGATCGTGCCGTATGGTCATTGTGAAGTGTTGTGATGAAAAATAAGACGGCGACAGCTGCATAGTCACTGCAAAACTGAATGTCGCACTCGCTGACCCTGTCAGGACCGCAACAACACGAAGGGAGCTCCAGAAGAAGGAAATTGTAGGGCGAACTAGAATTCCAAAACCACTCAAATGATGATGATGATGATGATGATGATTTGGGTTGAGGGGGGCCGTCGACATCATGGTCATCAGCGCCGTGACGAAAAGTCAGCTTGCAAATCTCATGGATGGGGATAATGGCTGTCCCCACATGCGGAGCAGTTTGTAAAACTTTAAAGGCTGCTGCCCTTCCACGCCAATTTAGGATTGAGGCCTAACGGTTCACAAAATTTCACCACTCTTGTAACACTGGTATCGGTATCTGCAAGAATGGTGGGCAGCTCTCCAGCGAGACCGAGGGCTGCGCTAATATCAGTCTATAGGACACACATAGCTACAATATGCTGAGCTGAAAGTGGCACGCCACAAACTTCACGGACTGGTGGATCCTTCTGCCGGAGCAGGAAGCCATGTATGAAAGGGTTATGCCCGATGTGCATTCTGGTAAGCAAAACCTTCTTCCAGTCGCGAGGCTGACATGAAGTCCACTAAGCCTTTGAAGTCGATTTGAGCGACCACGGTTTGTTGCCTGTCACTTTCAATCGTTCAGTCTCCCACTGAAACATGATGCATTTGTAAGAAAATGAGATGATGGCCTGCCACTGGATGGGACATTGATGGACAGCACTGTCCCAACATTCTTCCTTGGTAGTTTTATCAGCCATGTCGTTACCATGTATCCCAACGTGGCCAGGTGCCTAGCAAAAGATCACCTCCCTGCCACGATGTTGGAGCCGCTGTAAGGTGTCATGAATGAGCTGAATCAGCGGGTCTACCGGATACAATTGGTGAAGTGCTTCCAGTGCACTAAGAGGGTCGGAACAGACAAGAAAACTCCTACGGTGATGCCTGTGAGTTCCATCCCTGGGTGTGTATTTTCATGGCTGAGAAATCCAGATCCTTGAGACAGTCTGTAGCACATATACCAAACCGCTTGGTTGCTTTGGGCCGATTCCTGAACAGTCGTTCGAAGGTGGGTTGTATCAGTGAACTAAAGGCCAATTACTGGGGTGACGCTGAGATTTTCAGCGCCTGTCGAGCCAAAAAGACACGTCGCCGAATCCAGAGTGGTGGTTCACCAGCCTCTGCACACAGACTCTGAACTGAGCTGCTCTAGTCGACATCCGAATGCCCTCACGATGGACAGTATCTAACATCCGGAGGTAGGAAGGACAGGCCGATCCGTAGAACACGCTGCCGTAGTCTAAGCGTGATACAAGAAGTGCCCTATAAAACTGCAGGAGGCGGGGCCTGTCAGCTCCCCATGATTTTGCGCCAAGGCGTTTCAAATTATTCAACGACTTGAACCCTTTGTTCGTAGGTCTTTCAGGTGTGGGAGCCAAGCTACTTTCAAGTCAAATAATAAACCCAAAAAGCGCACAGTGTCCTGGAAACGTAAAATATTGTCCCTCATTGTCAGCACTGATTGGTTAAAACTCTGACGAGCAAGGTTAAAATTGACACATGTAGTCTTCTCTGGCGACAACCGAAAACCAGCTGTCTGGGCCCAGGTTTACAGCCTCGTCGTCGTCGTAATATCAGAGGAAGGGCAGAAGATTGCAAAGTCATCCACAAACAAGGAACATTTAACAGGGCTCCTGACTGCAGAGGAGATGCCATTGATAGCGATGGCAAACAGTGTGACACTGAGGACACTGCCCTGGGGCACACCATTCTCCTGAACACAGCAATCAGACATGGCATCACCAATGCAATAACGAAAACGCCGGTCTTCAAGAATGGATTGGATCAAGCGGCAGGTGTCCACGTAGTCTTCATTCATGAAGTTGGCGAAGGATATAATATCTCCAAGTAGTGTCATATGCTTTTTAGAGGTCAGAAAAAACACAAACCAAATACTTTTGGCTTAAGAAGGACTCCTGTATCGACGTCTCCAGTAGAATTAAGTTGTCAAGGGTGGAACGGTAGCGCCTGAAATCCCACTGGGAGAGGCTCAGGTGACCTCGGGACTCCAGCAGCCAGACCAGGCAGCTGTTGACCATGCGTTCAAGAGAATCATACGACTGGTAATTGCGACACTCCAATAACTGTTATGGGCAGTACGATCCTTGCCTGGTTTCCAGAATGGAATTAATATTGCCTACTTCCAAGTCGTGGAGTACTGGCCATCAAAGCAGATCTGATTGAAACAAGAGAGGAGCTGTCCTATCGCTCCAGGGCACTGATGACGAAGCACGGCATAATGGATCTCATCAGGCCCTGGAGCAGTGTCTCTGGCTGTAGACAAAGCTGATTCCAGTTTCCACATGGAGAATGGAAGGTTGTAGACTTTCTCATTATGCGAGAAGAAATTTAGATTCCTTGTCTCTGCAGTCCCACAGAATGCCTGAACAGCTGGAGCTTGTCTGGATAACGTAGTAACAGTAGAGAAGTGTTCAGCTGAAACGTGACCCATGTCTTCTGGCGTGTTCACCAAGACCACATTATTTGACAAGGCCATAAGGGGACGTGTACTACCCCTTCCTGAAATCCGTCTTATTGATTCCCAAAACTAGCGCATTGGAAATGGACCGATTAATGAAAGTCGTGAATTTCCTCCAGAAAGCCCTCTTCTGTTGACTGATCACTCGCCTCCCATGTGCCTCTTCTCGCAGACATGAAGAAATGGAGATTGTTTGGAGTTGGATAGTGTTTGAAGTTCTGCGGAGCTGTTCGTCTGGACCTGATTGCCAATCGGCAGCCGTCATTCCACCAAAGTACAGGATGTCGTCTGAGGTGGTTACTAGATTTGGGTATGGACTCTGCGGCAACTCTTTCGATCTTACAAGTGATATGGGCCACCGCCTCCTATGCACACACTTTTTGTTCAAACATAGCCTGTCGACTGTACTGTAACCAATTTGCCCTTTGTATCATATGCGTGGTCTCCACATTGGGAAGTGATCAGTCACTAGAACGTAAATCTAGAGCCAGTTCCCGCTGAACTGAGTCTGCAATATCTGGGGAACAAAAACGTAGATCAGTGCCTGAAAAAGACCCTGTAGCTGTGGAAATGCAGATATTCTCACAATGGACGAGTCTCTCGATTAACGACCCCTGGAGCACGTGGTAGCCGAGCCCCACAGCACATTGTGGGCACTGAAGTCCCCCACAAGGGGGAATGGGCGTGGGAGGGCCCCGAAGAGTTCTGCCAGTGCGTCTGCATCCAAAGCATCATTAGGTTGTAGCTACAAAGACACACTGTGATACTGCTGCGAGAGCTTTCACAGAAATTGCTTGCATGGTCGTAGTAAGAGGGACAGGAGAGGAGTGGCATCTGTCATCAACGAAAATAGCCACTCCACCTTTAACCCTGTCTCCAGTAGTATCGTCCTTCTTGTATGTGTGGTAGCACCGTAATGCAGGTGTGTCGGTGACTTTAAGCTGCGTTCCTTGTAAGCAGATCCAGAAAGATTTATCCTGGACCAGTAAGTGATATCCATTCAGATTCCACTGAATCACAGAAGTCAGTGTGGAAGCCATTGGTGAGCGATGGTTGTTCCTTTGTTTCTCCCTCGGAGGCGGTGATTTGCTGTGGAAGTCAGGGGGAACGTTAGCCGGTTCCTTGCTCTCCGTTTCCTCCGACTGGAAGTCCATATCCTCAACAGCTTAGTCTCTGTCAGAAATGGAGAGAGCTCGCCGATCCGAAGGTTTAACTACCGCGTTCTTGGACTTAGAACTACTTTTGGAAGGAAGTTTTTCTTTACTGGCAGGAGGAGGTGGTTGCCTCGGTTGCGGGGATGGCTTAGTTGGCTTCTGATGTTGGGTAGTGGTACGTGGCTTAGGTGGTAAGTCTATTGCTGATGGCTTCCGAACTACATCAGTTGCAAGTGGAGCGTTACCTCCACAGGTACATCGACAAGCGCATGTGCTCCTACTTGAATCTGTGGTGCGGAGGCATCACACATACCGATTGGTGTCTTGAGGGCTGATGCAAAAAAATTAGCTAAGACCAGCGGCTGCATAGCTTTTAAAGCTTTTTTAGGTTCACCATAGGGTTTGCGTCTCTTTAGTTTCAGCTCCTGAATTTTCCTTTACTCCTTGTAAACTCCACACTTAATGCTCAACACTGGGTGATCCGCACAGCAGGTTACACATTTCGTAGGAAGTGTACAAGAAGTGCCTGACTCATGAGCTGAGCCTCAACAATTGCCTCACGTAGCCTTCCCATTACATCCCATAGTGTTATGGCCAAATCGTTGACGTTTGTAGCATCGCATGGGGTTAGGACCAAATAAGCGAACCTTAAGGGGCTCCGGAAAGGCTCAAAATCATGAAAAGTTCAATTTTTACTTTTTTGCGTTTTCTGAATCTGCAGACTATTACCTTTTAATAGATATATAATTTATTCAATTCCGAAGACTACAACTATTTTTTAATTTTTTTTGAAATGTGTTCTACATGGGCGTGACCCACTGTGGCGCTGTTAAACTGCTGTCAAATGGTGTTATTATTAACGTCCGTGTTCATCAGGTACATTTTAGTGATGTGAGATGAAGTATGTGTTGTGGCTAACCTGTGATGGTTCAATATATATCGCTGGTGATTGTCGATTGTTTCATGTTTATTTACTCTGTCGTTATCTCGAAAATATTCGTAATTAATTCTGTTTCTTGAGTCTCTGTTTTGTTGAAGTATAATAATGAGTAAAAGTAAAGTTATTAGAAATCCTCTGAAGGCTTTTAAGAAAAGGAGAAATGTTGGAAAGCCAAAGGTATGTGTTATTACTGTAAACAATAAAGACGATGAAAATCCCCAACATAGCTTGTGTCCCAAAGAAGAAGACAGTTGGTGTAAATATAACAAAGGATTGCTAACTGGTGAAGTGTACACTCATAAGCATAGTCTGCCTCATGCAATAATGGAGGTGATAAAACCTATTTTCAGAGACTTAGCAGCACCTGAACTGTTGAAAAAGTGTATTCACGGAAAAACTCAAAACCCCAATGAAAGTGTAAATAGTGTTATATGGTCGAGAATCCCCAAGACTGTATTTGTTGGAATAGAAACACTTCACTTTGGTGTGTATGATGCTGTTGCGACTTTCAATGATGACAACATTGTAAGGTGCAAGGTATTTAGAAATATGGGAATGAAGATAGGTTCTAACATGGTATGAGCGATGCTTGCTTTAGACAAGGAACGCCTTCGGGCTGCAGACAGGGCTGTAAAGAGTCTAGAAATACAAGCAAGAGTAAACAGGAGGAGGAACAAGAGGAAGCTGGAGGAGGAGTTTGCAGAGGATGAAGATAATCCATCCTATGGACCTGGAATGCACTAAAAAGTTAATCCAATCTTTGTCGCTCGATTCCCAAAACTTTTATTTTCTCATACTAATTACATGTTTTCTAAGGATCTTCCAAACATATTTGTTTCAAACTTTCAGTAAATGTTACACAGTACCTTCTGCATAATTTAACACAGCCTTTTTCCAAAAAAACTGTATATTTTTGAATATATAAATAAAAAATTGCAAAAAAATGTTGTGAATTTTCATTACAATTGAAAAAAAATCATCTTTAATAACTGAACTAAAATTTTGTAAAATCCCTGTGTTAAGTTGTAGCCCATGTACCAATAAATAATCTGTAAAAAGTTCAACTTCCTACCTCAAACGCTTTGTGAGGAAAGATGTAATTTATAAGCGTTATTTTAACATTGCAAGTATAGGGTGTTCCGGAGCCCCTTAAGACGGAGGCAAGGATATGTTCAGGTAATTCTAGAGTATGAAATGTTAGAATAAATGTTGCCGATTTGCCAATTTGTCATTGATTATCCTCATAATTCTGCACTTCCCTGACGCCCATGTTTTTCTATTTTTCACATAACTCTGCTGGGTCCACCACCATTGTATCGGAGCAGGTAACCACGCCCTTACTAAAGTTAAGGGTGTTATGCAATTCAGCCTCGACTGGGTAGTCATCTAAGTCCTTACATCCGAGGAGCTTAAATATTTGATTGGAATTAGCAGTTTCACCTAAGAATGTTCCATTACGAAGTCGTTTGACACTTTTCAGAACCCAGCAATACCTTCCAATGCCTTATGAATGTAGAAAGGGATATCTTCTCAAAGGTTCCCCCTGTTCGCTTTATTACAATGAAAGTGTTATTGCACACTAATGTCCTGTTACTATGATTATGAGACTTTTTTTCAGGAGGACTGACCAACCGAGCTGAGGTGTGGGTGTAGGTGCTGCCCGACGGTACACACGTCGCGTCAGCAGTAGTAGTTTCATGATACAGTCCCACAGCGATCCCGTGAGACGCTAGGGAAACAACCGTTGACCCAGGCCGAGGCCAGCATGTCTGAGCAAGCCTTACACAACTGGGTGGTGGTAGGTGCCCCAGAGGTGGCCCGCTAAAGACTGTTTCACCTCAACAGCCATTCACCTCCTCAACACGTAGCACACCTTGAAGTTGAAGGTTTTTTATAGAGGTGTGTACCTACCTCGCGGCCCAGCCCGTGAAGCCAACACTCCCGTTCTCCGAAACATACAACATTCCACAGGTGCGCCGCACGGTGGTCGTTGAAGTATGAGCAGAGCTTACGCTGACAGAGGACTGGTTGTGCTTACCAGACCCCAGCTGAGAAACTCCAGGATTGCCAAGCCTGTACTTAGCAAACCAATGCTGAGCCGCTGAGGGAAGTGACTGAAATGTCCGTATCAGGAAAACGCAGTGTCGAAGTCACAAAACTCGGACTATGGAGAAATGAAAGAAAGTCATTTGGTGTTATAAGTCTTGCTTCACATTCTTTCCAACGTGTAGCGGAGTTTAAGTCCAAAGAATGGAACATGGCGGGGATTTAGTGGTGACTGATGCAGCCATATGATAGTATTTCAGTGGTCTCATGGGCACTGTTCAGGGTTGCATTACAGCCAAGGACTCCATGATCATTTTGGCTGATTTTGTCGATCCCATGGTACAAGTTCCCCAACGGCGATGCTCTATTGCAAGAGGACAGGGCCCCTACTGACAAAACTCGCATCGTCCACGTCTGGTTTTCTGGCCACGAGGATAAATTGTCTCACCTCGCCTCTGTGGTCTGCTATAGAAAGAAGGGTCCGTAATCGCTATTCACCTCGAACATCATTACCTTGATTTACCACTATCTTGTATGAAAAATGGTACAAGATCCCCTTTAAAAGCGGACAGGACCTGTATTTACCCATTCTGCCACGACGGTTTTTCTATACTACATTAAGCATGTATTTTATTGGTGGTGTTTCCACATTTTTATCTACTCCCCCCCCCCTTCCCCCGTACATTCTGCAGGAGAAGACTGCAAACATTAAAAAACGCCTAGGAATAAATAGCTAAACGCCTACTTCCGTGTGTAGGAAATGCTTCAGATCAAATCTCAAAGTATATGATCGCTGCAACACAAACGAATCCTGTCACCCTAAGGGCATCACTTGTTTGGAAGATTCAGTAATCAATAAAATAAAATAATTTGAGGAATCCCACATCTAAATAAATCACGTGACATGTAAACCCGAATTTCCAACCCTCTGAGCCATTCTCTCGCGGTTCTTCAGGCGTATAACAAGTTGTGGAGCGATTTTTCTTGCAAATCGCGCGCCGTCCTTGGTGATAAACGATGTCATATCGTTGGAGTAGGCTGCAGAAGATGTACCGCCCGAGGGACATACTTTTTCCCTGGCCACACATGCATAAATGCATGCTATGCCTATCCTCAGCGCATCGTGCAGATCCCGTATAGTCTCTTCTAGGCCGTCGCTCTGCTTCGAGTCACCTCGTGGAAGACGTTCTGACACAGGAGTTAGCGCTGCGCCATTCTGGAAACGGTTCACTCTTTCAGCGTAGCGTCTTGTCTGTTCGCCTCAGCGAGATGAGGCTTTCCTTGGTACTACAATGTGTTCATAGCAATTTTAACGCGAATCTAAACATTAGGGCAAGTATTCTTCTGTATTTTTGGTTCCCTCGCTGTATGCTCCTCCGTATGTAAGTTTATGACGCCCTACCTACTACACTCGCGTACATACGGCTATTACCCTATGTCTGTATAGCAACCTCATAGTTAGGCTGGCTACAGCGTGAAAAGGATCCAGGAACAATAGAGACGATTCAGGCACCGAGACTTGTTATGGAAAAACAGCAATTAGCCTATAGAAAAACAATCCAATTTACGTATCTCCAGCTGGCAGGGGTTGCAATGGATACACTAATTTATTGGGATTAAAATAACAGTCATGAAAACTGTCTTGCGTTACACAGAAAGAAGATTTGCTTTTGATGACCGGTTTCGGACTGCTTGTCCATTATCAAATCAGCCTGTGGTATAGACATAGTGGAGCCTACAGTGTACAGGAATAACGTCTATAAAAATGCATTACAGTATAAACTTTGGCTCTACCTCGCTGATACTGTTCAAAAATAGATGACATACCATATATGCAAGTCTTGCATTACAGCAGACATACAAATGTAAAACTGGCCATGAAATTAGTAAGTGTGATAGTAGATAACGTGGGCTCCACATGTGTCAAAGCTAAAACTCCCTCTAAGAGCGTAAAGGTCACCAAGTATTTCGCTAGTGGCGGCAAGTGTCCAAAGATTGCGACTTTTATTCTAACCCAAACAGGTTTACAGAATCGTACATGAAGTACGTTATTTATAACTTGTTCATGTAATACATGAATAAACAAATAGAAATATAATGTGTAATCTATAAACATCACGAACAATGACACCACCCGTGGCGTATTTTAGCCATAAGGCAGTAGCACTGCATAGCAGGATCTGTAAATTGTAGTTAGTGAAATTATTAAAACTTATAGGATTTATTCTTGCCACGTTGTTATAGGTACAGGACTAACATTCTAAAATATAAACAAAATAAAAGTACGACAAACTGCCTATTGGCTTCTGTCTCGGGTTCTTCGGCCGACGTTCATCTAATGATTTTTCTGACGTTTCGCCAGCACGAGTGGCTGGCATTGTCAAAGCTTCACCCTCCATTGCCGGTGGTGAACTGGACTTAACAATTTTGTAAAATAAAAGTACATCAAATACCAATGACGCCAGTCAGATACGGCATATTCTAAACTCATTGAGTAGTGATACAAAACATGAATAAAATGTAAGCACATCAAGCGCAAATGACAGCCCGTAAGACGTTTTCGTAAATCAACACAATGTCAAAAACTTTGGGCCTTTTATTACAAATAATTTACGAAAGATATCATCGTGATTAAAAATTAACAGTTTAAATAAAATCTTATGAAACAAAAAAAGAAGCTGTACTTGCCATAAATAAAATGACGCCACGCCATTCGTATTCTAAAACGACTGTAACAGGACCTAAGATGGATTTTAGGCACTTAAAGTGAGATAACAGATTATAGCATAGCATGACTTGACGTGAAGCGTGTATGTGGTGCGGGCGTGCTGCCTATGTTATGTACAAAACGTATAGGAGATAATAAAGATAAGAAATTCTCACTGTAAACAAACTGTCCGCATAAAAAGCACCATACTTCCTACAGCTGTGTTCTGACTCCATGTCGTGTTGTTACGTTTGCTCGTCAAATCTAAGAGAAGAGGCAGTCGCAACAATGAACGTGATTGCGATAAACTCCAGAACTAACGAGGAGTTTAAAGAGGCATATTTGCACTAAACGTGGGTCAAAGTAAAACTGGAGCGTATGAAATAATGCATTTTAATGATGGAGCTGAACGTCATTTCACAGCTTCGAAGGTCGACGCACTACTTCAAGTAACTGGTCACGAGAAACCATTTCTTGGACGTGTTCCGTGCGTGGAAACCTTCCGCAAATTCTGGTATTTTTCAATTTTGCGTCTCCCTGGCGGAATCGGAGGTTGTGTGGAATCTCATTGCCAGTGAGCCTCGTGGTGCGCATGTGGTCCGCCAGGCGGCGTGGCTCGACCAGTGAATGAGTCTCGATTTAGCAGTGGCACGAGGGAGGTGGCGATCGGAGTCATGTGCTGGGAGCAGCCCGTGTATGTGCTGGAAAAAGACTTGGCTGCACCTGGAGCGATAGTGCGGGCTATTTGTAGTTGAGACCCGATCTTTGGGAGGCTGTATTTGGAAAGGAGCTTCCCTTTTGCGTGCACAGTACTGGCGTTGCCCGAAGGAGATCGTCGTTTAAAGCAACGGTTGAAGCTCTGTACAGCCATAGTGTCGCTGCGGCTTGGTTGCATTGGCATACGAGTGCTGGTAACTCCACGTGAAGCTTAGTAACCTTGTTATTGAGTACTTGCCCATCTGTGTGTTTTAATTGTTCATCCTGCGAAATTGTAATTGAGTCCGCTCTTGTAGGTGCTGTTAGTTCCACTATTTCGTGACCAGTCATTCGTTTGTTTTAATTGTTAAGATTGTCACTGAGGGGTTCATGTTAAAAGGTTGTCATTCAGTTTGCCCTCATGGGGCCCATTATTTGTATGCACGTGTGGGACCAGTGGTAACGGATTTATGCTTCAGGTCTCATCACGCGAATTTATTGATGTGTTTAATGTATTGCCAGGAAGTGTGTGCAAGGCTGACCTGCGAAGAACATAAGATTATGGCTCTGTAAACCCACTGAGGTGGCAGCTGATGAATTCTAATGCTCCAGATTTTTTTTGGTTCTTGAGTTAACTAATTACCTTGGTAATCGAATAGTTCACACCTTTTAACTGGGCATTCATCTGAAGAAGTTAGCACCTAAACGTATTTGATATTGTTCGGTACCCCTGTTCTGTAAACGAGCAAATTTTATACTGTGGCACGAAAAAAAAAGATTGTACGTACAAAATTGTGATATGGAGGTCCGAGTGTAATTTGTTGTGTATTTAAAGTGCTTTGGTTAAATTTGATTTATGTAAATAGTGTTTTTAGTTTTGAATTGCTATCAGTTTAGACTCGGGGAGTAATTTTTCTCATTGACGAGCGAGGGGGTATCGGCATACTTCGCGCGTTTCCCAAGTCTCGCAGGTACAGAAATCAGACTTACGTTGCCGACGTGTCAACGATAAGGTTCTTCCTGTAGTAGGCAGTATTCTCTTGTATTTTAAATTCCAGGAGCTGAGTCGGGGTATCCAATTTATTGTTATGCAGTTGGTTATGCGTCTTGTATTTGTGTGATTATTTAAGAAACCGGTTTTGTTTTAGGTTATGTGGTTTCCGCCATTCATTTTAAAATTAGGCCGAGTGTAGAATACCGTTGGTGTCAGCATCAGTCTCGAAATAATGTATGTATCATCCAGTCTATTGTTCCCAAATTGACTGATACATAGTATCAATACTAGGAATAAAAACAATCGACATAGAACTAAAATAACTTACCTTGGTCCGAAAAGGGGTCCAATATTCAGGAACACACATTTTCAATAAATTGCCAGCAACCATTAAAAACTCGGTTTCAGATAAAGCACGGTTTAAACAGAGACTGAAAGACCTTTTGGTAGGAAACTCCTTCCATTCCATAGATGAATATCTTAACAGCGACTGTTAAGCCATCTTAAGTACAAATATGTTAGATTTCAGTTTTGACAGCACTTGGTCATAACAGTCAAGATTAGGTATTGTGTGTATGATAAATTTATTAATAGTGTATAACAGTGTTTCATTCTGACAGCGTGTTAATTCTGTAAATATTACCTGTTCCAGTTACTGCATTGTATTCACCTATAAATGATCAGAATAGTATGTATTATATTCAGATGTCTTACGTTTTTATGCTATATTTTGACATGTTCCACACCCACGAGAATCTAATCAATTTTTGGGTCTATGGAACGAAAACTGAATCTAATCTAATCAAATCTGACACATCACATTTGAGTACAGAACAGAGGGAGGCCATGTTAGGACGATTCCTTGAAGTGCTGACGGACCACTTGGGCGTCACAAATAAAACTGAGTACACCATTCAGTTGACTGATAAAGTATCGGTTCTCCAGTCCCCCTGCCGTTTGTCCGCTCCTAAGATGGAGTTGAGGCGACTGGTGCATAAAATGCTGACGGAGGGAGTAATTAGACCATCTGTCTCCATACGCCTCGCTTATTTTCTTAGCGGCTAACACCCAAGGGCAAGGTTACCGACCTGTAGTGGATAAAAATAGTTTTGGAGTCTGTCCCGTTGTCCGATTCGATTAAATGTTTTGCTTGGTTTTCTGGGGCTAAGTGTTTTTCCATCTTGGACTTAAATCAGGCATATTATCAAATTCCTTTAGCCGAAGAATCTAAGGCGGTGACTGCATTTACCACCGTCTAGAATTCGAATATAATCTGGTGCCTTTTGGTCTTGCCAGAGGGGTGGCGGAGTTATCTCGTTTGTTAGATTCAGTTTTGGGAGATCTTTATATAAATTTGTTTAAGACTATCTTTATGACGTCATGACCTATAGCCGTGTCTTAGACCATCATTCGTTGCATACTGCCCAGGTCCTTCCAAAGTCAGTTCAGTCAGTAAGCAAATGTCATTTTTGGGAGCGTATAGTTTCTGCTGATGGCGTGTGTATCTATCAGCAACGCACTCTAGTGGTATAGAAATTTCCGATGCCAAGAAGCAAGGAGCCCATCTCTAGGTTTGGCAGGATGCCGAATTTTTTTCGTACGTTTGTGCAGTATTTTGTTCAATTAGCCGCATTCCTAAGCCAGTTTCGGCGCAAGGGAGAACCTTTTGTTTGGGGACCGTCCCACAGTGATCTTTTGATGCTATAAAAGCTGCTTTAGCCAACGCACCTGTTTTGGGTATGCCTGATTTTGTCAATTTATCATGCTGAGAGATGCTCTGAATACTGGTATTGCTGAAGTCTTTCTCCAGGAAATTAGTAGAGAAAGGAACCCTATGGTTTCCGCCTCCCGGACATCAGCTGAGCCAGAAAAGAAATATTTTTACGAACTGGAAGGTTTGGCTGTGTTATCCGGACTGGAAAGATTCCAAATCGATCTTGAACATAGGCAGGTTTTATTGTAAACCGACAACCAAGCGTTGTCCTGGGTGCTGGTTCTTCCGAGCAAGACGGGAAAACGTGATAGGTGGATGGTGCGGGTTTCGGCATTTCGTTTTGAGGTCCGACACATTAGAAGAACTGATAACCAAGTCGACGATGCCCTGAGCCGGATGTTTCAACCTGAGGACGAAACGGGAGCGTTGGGGACTGAAGAAATTAATGAAATGTATGTCTGTACTGTACTTGCAAAGTACCTGAACTGCTTGACCTGGGCGCTAGGAAAGACAATAACGCACAGATGGGTGCAATTAAAGGCCGATTTAAAGTGGGGGACGAGGTTCCGGGGTACAGGTTGAATAAGAAGATTTTGTGTTCTACTACCCGTCGAGATGGAAAGCCTGCCCCAGGAACAGGTGCCTCGCACATTCAAGTGTTTTCATGCATCCCCTTGTGGGGGCACATACGTACATTTAAGATGGATGGTAGAATATAAGGAAATATTGGCGGGCCTCTAGGAACAGCATTCTGCATGCGCACGAGAGGGAGGCTGCGCATTGCAATTAGGGTTGGCGTCCCATCACTCTGTGCGTTGGCAGTCAGGTTTATGTAAAAAATATTTGGGTTTAGAGTGAAGGGGCTAATAAAACCACATATAGATGGTGCCTCGGTTTTTGGGTCCATATGAAGTACCCAAGTTTCTTTACCCAGTTACGTCCCTGGTATGTGAAAAATGTGGTGGTAAACAGATAAGGGCACACATTTCTCCATTGAAGGTACTAAGCAACCAGACTGCCGCTCCAGTGACGGTGCCATGACCTTCCCCCACAGTTTTGACTTCAGGGGGAGCATTGTGCCGTGTGTCGAAACCTTCGGCAACATTTGGTATTTTTCCACTTTGTGCCTCTCTGGTAGAATCGGGGGTTGTGTATAATCTCTTTGCCAGAGAGCATTGTCGTGCGAATGTAGTCCGCCATGCGGCGTGGCTAGGGCAGCGCAGACGTCATTACAACGGCACCAGGTAGGTGGCGAGTGGGGCCCTAGCGTCCTACTTGTAGTTGTTTTGTTCTTTGGGAAGCTGTAACTTGGAGAGGAGCTCCCCTTTCGCGGCACAATGCTCGTGTTGCCTGAAAAAGATCGTCGGTTAAAGTAATGATTAATGCTCTGTACAGCCATATTGTCGCTGCGCCTTGGTTGCATTGGCATATGAGTACTGAGAACTTCACGTGAAACTTAGTAACCTTGTTATTGACCACTTGCCCATCTGCGTGTCTTAGTTGTTCAACTTGCGAAACTGTAATTGAGTCCCCTCTTGTGGGCGCCATTAGTTCCACTATTTCGTGACCGGTCATTTGTTTGTTTTAATTGTTCATGTTAAATGATTATCACTAAGTTTGCTCTCGTGGGGCTCATTATTTGTATGCATGTGTGGTACTAGTGGTAACGGATTTATGCTTCAGTACTTACCACGCCAATTTAACGATGTGTGTAATGTATTGCCAGCAATTGTGCACAAGGCTAACGAGGCAACTAACATAGGATTACGGCTCTGTAAACCCACTGCCGAGAGATGCTCTGAATACTGGTATTGCTGAAGTCTTTCTCCAGGAAATTAGTAGAGAAAGGAAGCCTATGGTTTCCGCCTCCCGGACATCAGCTGAGCCAGAAAAGAAATATTTTTACGAACTGGAAGGTTTGGCTGTGTTGTCCGGACTGGAAAGATATCAAATCGATCTTGAACATAGGCAGGTTTTATTGTAAAGAATTCTAATGCTCCAGATTTGTTCTTGAGTAAAGTAATTACCTTGATAATAGAATAGTCCACTCCTCTTAATTGGGCGTTCATCGGACGAACTGTCACCTCAACTTGTTTGATATTTTTCAGGCCGGCCACTGTGGCCGAGCGGTTCTAGGTGCTTCAGTTTGCAACCGCACTGCTGCCATGGTCGGAGGTTCAAATCCTGCGTCGGGCATGGATGTGTGTGATGTTCTTAGGTTTAGGTAGTTCTAAGTCTAGGGGAATAATGACCTCAGATCTTAAGTCCCATAGTGCTTAGAGCCATTTAATATTTTGCGGTAATCCTGTTCTGTAAATGAGCAAATTTTAATCCGTGGCACGAAAAAAAAGGCGTGTACAAAATTTGTGATACGGAGATCCCGAAGTAATTTGTTGTGTATTTAAAGTGTTTTGGTTAATATGGATTTATGTAAATAGTTATTTTTGTTTTCAAATACTGTCAGTTAATTGTAAATTTGCTTAAATGTTACTACATGCATTTTGAAGTAGTCTTGGGCATTTTAAACTTTTTATCACAAATAGGTACTGAGCTTGATTTGAAACTTTTAACTGTCATCATAAATACTTTAGAGTCGATAATGTTTCCTAATTACTGTTGAGCAAGATTTGTTGTTAATAAATTTTTTTAAAATGATGTGTGAATTAATATTAGCCCGGCACCTTAAGTCTTTGAGATTCCTACCAGGACGCACTATTTGAAACGAAGGAACTGGTACGTGTCTGCCAAACAAAGCTGCCTATTCGAATACAGAAGGACATCACTCTAACAGGTGTTATATGGGTGACGCAGCTATATTCTTATACTTGGTGGACGAACCAGCCTACGATTGCAAGAATGAAGTCAGAGAATCAGTGCGCTTTGTACAAAAACATTACGGATTGCCACAATATGGGCTTCCATATGCATAATTGGGAGAGTAGCAAAATTCAAATGGCTCTAAGCACTATGGGACTTAACATCTATGGTCTTCAGTCCCCTAGAACTTAGAACTACTTAAACCTAACTAACCTAAGGACAGCACACAACACCCAGTCATTACGAGGCAGAGAAAATCCCTGACCCCGCCGGGAATCGAACCCGGGAACTCGGGTGTGGGAAGCGAGAACGCTACCGCACGACCACGAGCTGCGGACTGGGAGAGTAGCATCCAGACTGCATAAATAGTAACTGATGGAACAGAAACAATCAATATAACATGTTGGCGCCTTCATATTGGGCCGATGAGAGACGAAATCAGAGCACGACATGATCGAAGAGAAAAGGGTGCTGAAATCGTTTAAGTATGTGGCCCAGTTGCAGAAAAGAAAATAGAGGAGGGAACTTGAGGACAGACTGATTAGTGTCAGAGGCGTAGAATTCGTAAATATCTGTCCAAAGGCTTGCTGGTAGATTACGAAGCTTTAAAGATAAAAATATCCGGATGTGTAGCACAGTTCGATTGTAGAACGGGACATTGCATACCCAATCCTGGATGCGATGTTTGGGGATGTAGCTGTACTGTACAGCTTGTAAGTAGGCCGTTAAGTTTTTGTGTTGGTAACGCCACTTAGCGCGCTGTATGAAAATCACTGACTGTACTGTGTGCAGTCTGTGGCTGGTTTGCATTGTTGGAATATTTGCTATTGTAGTGTTGGGCAGTTGGATGTGAACAGCGCGTAGCGTTGTGCAGTTGGAGGTGAGCCGCCAGCAGTGGTGGATGTGGGGAGAGAGATGGCAAAGTTTTGAGAGCGGACGAAATTTTGAATATTATTAAGGTAAATAAATTGCTTGTTCTTTATCAAAATCTTTCATTTGCTAACTATGCCTATCAGTAGTTAGTGCCTTCAGTAGTTAGAATCCTTTATTTAACTGGCCCTATTGGCGGTCGCTGTATTGCAGTAGTTCGAGTAACAAAGATTTTTTTGCGGTAAGTGATTCTTGAAATGTATAGGTTATTGTTAGTCAGGGGCATTCTTTTGTAGGGATTATTGAAAGGCAGATTGCGTTGAGCTAAAAATAATTTGTGTCAGTTTAGTGATGATCAGAATAAGGAAAGAGAGAAATGTCTGAGTACGTTCAGTTTTGCTCAGCTGTTTCAAAATCAAATAACGTAACGGGTTTACCAGCACAGTAATTCATAAATTTTTTTAAGGGGAGATTTCAAGCTTAGATTCAGAAATTAAAGTCTGGCACACAGTAAGAAAATATATGTGTAATAACAAGGTAAAATAATCGCTGTTCAAGAGGCAGGGGATGAGAGTACGCATTGCAGTTCACAGGAAATGTACAGAGGTAAAGAAGGAAATAAAAGCCAACTTCATGTTAGTAACAACTTTTTGATCTTATAGGACCTGACTGTAAAGACAATTTTCGGTCGTGTTGTAGTTACAGCACAATATGAGCTAGTGTATTCAGTTGGGAAAGAATTAAAATTAAGTTTCAATGTCGATCATGGTGATTTGTACACTACTAGCCATTAAAATTTTTACACCAAGAAGAAATGCAGATGATAAACGGGTATTCATTGGACAATTATATTATACTAGAACTGACATGTGATTACATTTTCACGCAATTTGGGGGCATAGATCTTGAGAAATTAGTATCCAGAACAATCACCTCTGGCCGTAATAACTGCCTTAATACGCCTGGGCATTGACTCAAGCAGAGTTTGAATGGCGTGTACAGATACAGTTGCCCATGCAGCTCCAACACGATACCACCGTTCATCAAGAGTAGTGACTGGCGTATTGTGACGAGCCAGTTGCTCTGCCACCATTGACCAGACGTTTTCAGTTTGTGACAGATCTGGAGAATGTGTTGGCCAGGGCAGCAGTCGAACATTTTCTGTATCCAGAAAGGACCTGCAATATGCGATCGTGCATTATCCTGCTGAAATGTAGGGTTTCGCAGGGATCGAATGAATGGTAGAGACACGGGTCGTAACACATCTCAAATGTAACGTCCACTGTTCAAAGTGCCGTCAATGCGAACAAGAGGTGACCGAGACGTGTAACCAATGGCACCCCATACCATCACGCCGGGTGATATGCCAGTATGGCGATGACGAATACACGCTTCCAATGTGCGTTCACCGCGATGTCGCCAAACACGGATGCGACCATCATGATGCTGTATACAGAACCTCCATTCATCCGAAAAAATGAGTTTTGCCATTCGTGCACCCAGGTTCGTCGCTGAGTACACCATTGCAGGCGCTCCTATGTGTGATGCAGCGTCAAGGGTGACCACAGCCATGGTCTCCGAGCTGATAGTCCATGCTGCTGTAAACGTCGTCGAACTGTTAGTGCACATGGTTGTTGTCTTGCAAACGTCCCCATCTGTTGACTAAGGGATCGAGACGTGGCTGCACGATCCGTTACAGCCATGCGGATAAGATGCCTGTCATCTCGACTGCTAGTCATACGAGGCTGTTGGGATCCAGCACGGCGTTCCGTATTACCCTCCTGAACCGACCGTTCCATATTCTGCTAACAGTCATTGGATCTCGACCAACACGAGCAGCAATGTCGCGATACGATAAAGCGCAATCGCGATAGGCTACAATCCGACCTTTATCGAAGTCGGAAACGTGATGGTACGCATTTCTCCTCCTTACACGAGTCATCACAACAACGTTTCACTAGGCAACCCCGGTCAACTGCTTTCTGTGTATGAGAAATCGGTTGAAAACTTTCCTCATGTCAGCACGTTGTAGGTGTCACCGCCGACGTCAAACTTGTGTGAATGCTCTGAAAAGCTAAACATTTGCATATCACAGAATCTTCTTCCTGTCGGTTAAATTTCGCGTCTGTAGCACGTCATCTTCGTGGTGTAGCAATTTTAATGGCCAGTAGTGTAGTAATGTTGGATAGAACTAACTGTTCTAAGGAACGGGCTGCAGATATAAACTCTGTGCTAATCAGCACGTTAATTACGGTCATGTAGTTCCACTTGTACAAGCTACTAATTTGTACTTGGGAATCACATCCTGCTTCCGAAAAAAGGTCTGTTGGAACTATAAACACTAACACTTTTATCCATTTTTTTCTTGTATCGAACATTCCGTAAAAATGAGTCCGTGTGTCGAACCTTTCGCGAAAACGTGACGAAAAATGGGAAAAATGAATTGTTTTTTGTTTTATACGTTCTTTCTGCTTCCCAGGGACTATCTTAGAAAGTCTGGCCAGTAGGCCCGGCCAGTTTTTATTAACTGACTTTTAAGCATCGCATCAGCGGCCTTGCAGATTTGTTTTCTATTGCTGTTGATGTTTGTACGATGAAGTAATTCTAATGCATGCAATCACTGGTGTCGTGATTTGTCGGTAGTTGTGAATCCATAATATTTACGGTGAAAACTTGCTGTAACTGCTTCGATCATTATTTGATACTATCTAAACCACGACTGGGCGCGTGAACATTAGTATCGCCGTGCGGACACCTCGCATTTTCTCACTTGCGAACAGGACTGAAGACTGCCGAGACTACACGACCGACAGCTGACTGGAGTTTTTAGTCTTTGCATTGTCCTAATTATTACAGTACGGCAATGCAATGAGTACTTGCGACACAACTAACAAGTGCATAGGTTCTCCACAGTGCGACGAGCTTTTATTTCATGTCCCATTTTCTTCTGATCATGAAGTTATCGTTTCAGCTTCGTTCGAAAAACTAAAGGCAGGTACACACGTGCAGACGACATCTGCAAACAACAGAAAAGCGGTTGGCGGGCTACAGTTCGACATAGGCCTAACACAGTGGCAAAGAAAGAAATAGTTACATATCCGCTGCGTAATGCCGTAATGAGTAATGTTGCGTTGCACGTTATTCACTGTGTAGTGTTACAGCAATAAACAAGCAGGACGGAAGGTTCCCAATTCTGTCGTTCAGTTCATCAGACGATGAGCGTGCATAGCAAAAAATAACAACAGTACCCATACTCAGGTAAAATATCCTTGATGAACTTGTGCTACACATGAATCTTAGCACAACTTCACTGATATCCATGTTTTTCATTTTTTTGTTATTTATTTATTTTTAATGTGGACGTGATGTTACATGGCTGCTTTCCCCAAAACTGCCACACATCTTCTATGATGTTATAAAGTCATTCCCCATGGTCTACGTAGTCAATCTCTCACACCGCAACATAACTGCACATAATATTCATCACTAACAGTGACTGCCCAGCAAATTGCTTCTTCTTTTCCCTTCTGTTATTATGGTGAAGGTCCGGCTGTTTTTTCTGCAGAGGTAAAAGCTTCCATCCTGGCTTTGCCGACACAGACGTTTACCTAAAAATGCCATTTAGTAATCATTAAAGTGTTCAGAACTAAGAGCTGACTTAAGCGCAGGCAGTCGAAAGCGGAATTCGCTTTTCCCACCCCGTACTCTGGATGTTACAGGGGCCAGCCAGCTGCCAATAATTTTTTTCTTGATATAATGAAGAATCCTCTTAGAAAAGACAAAAATGTAATCCAGTTTCAGCCATTCACAGACGCTGCAGCGTGAGAACTACCGTTTGCGTCGGCAGCCACACCACGTAAGAACTTCCGTGTCAAGTCGGTGTCAGAGGTCCTCTCTCTCATTCATAGTGTTTATTTCTCTGGAGTGTTCACGACTGTGTGTAAGCCTGCCTATTTGTCAGCTTCAGAATTGTTGTATGGAGTGGGAGAGATTTCCTGGTTTCCTTGTTACAATAGAACAGAATCTGCAGGATAAAAAGTTTGTTCAACCTTTCTACAACATTATTGTTTAACGTACCTCTCAATGACTCCTACTATTGGATGGCAAGATATCAACTCCACCAGAAACAGTCGAATTACAGAGCATTGAGACAGACTACTTCTTCCTGGGATACCGAAGATAAACACTTGCAGCCAGACGAGACTTGGGGTCCTACAGAAGGCTACACTGGGTACAGAGGCTGAGCTGGACGCTCTCGAGCTGTCAAAACTTCTTACTTCCAACTTCAGGCCCTGAGTGTGGTAATAGTGGAGCGGTTTTGCAGTCACCTGTAGGTATGCGATGTTAGTTAACTCCCATCAGAAGCTAACTGTACAGTTTTAGTTGCTTCCATCACACACTTCGGCGATCTTAATGGTTTTCATACATATTTTACTGGTTTCTTTCTTTAATCCATTAACGACTCTTGCAACCATTGGCCCTATCATGATTTATTCTCCTAATTATGCTTTTTCATGCCCATACACCTGTGTCAAAATTTGGTTTCACAATTATAACCCTCAAGTCTATTTATTAAATACTGATTTTATTATCTCAGTGAGTAATTCATGTACTGAGGCTTTACGGTAATAATTGTAATTTTCACAGCGACCACTTGATTCTGTTGTAAATAGATAATCCCTCCTCTCATTAATGTGGTGTGGCGCCTATATTCCCATGCTTGTCTGTGCCAGGCGTGTTGTTATTCAGTAAGACATTTCCCTCTGTGCGACATTACTGTTTCTTTAAAATTTCATTATCTTATGGATAGCTTCCCTTCACCGTAGGTCACCAGAGATCAGTTATCGCATCCTAGCTGTATACTAAATTGCTCAACCGACACCGTGCAGTAATCTTTGTCCCTTCCTTGCCTCACAGTCTTAGTGGCTCCTTCAGCACCAAATTAACATTTCTACGCTGGAGGAAGTGTCGGCCACAATGGCCGAGCGGTTCGAGGCGCTTCAGTCTACGGTCGCACGTTCGAATCCTGCCTCGGGCATGGATGTGTGTGATGTCATTAGGTTAGTTAGATTTAAGTAGTTCTAAGTTCTAGGGGACTGATGACCTCAGAAGTTAAGTCCCATAGTGCTCAGAGCCATTTGAACCATTTTTTTCATTTAGTTGTTTGTATTTTCACTTAATTTTAACGCCCTTCCACGTCTCCCACCCCAAATCTGAAATGGTTTCAGTTTCTTCTCCTTCACACTTTCCATTGCCTACAGGGCAGATTAAAGCCGTGTTAGTCTAATGACTGGCCATGTGTAGGTGGTTACGTAGAAAGGAGCCCTTAAGTGCAGATTGTGTGGTCCTGGGGATGAAACCGCACCATATTTAATCTTCAGAGATGAGCACTGAACGCCAAAAGAAATAACACTGTAGATGTGAGTCATTAATTCCTAAACTAATAGGGCCTAACGGAGGTCCGATAAAGTAGCTCCCACCACTCTTAGAGTACTAGTAGGCTTTTCTAGAATTACGGGAAAAGATATCGCGCGATCAAGTTTGTCTCGTCGCAGACAATGGGGGGCAAGGACAACTTTTACTTTGTCTCCCTGGGTAAATTGAATAAAATCAAAATCACGATATCTAAATTTCATGATCATTATTAACCTAATATTCCTTAGTGTGTAGGTACTACTCACTATCTTGATAACTTGTAATTGATTGAATTTCCTGAACATCAATCTTTAACACAGTGTGTGTTCCACCTTAGCGGCTGAAGACATCAGAACATAATGTGGAGGTCTATGCGAATTTAGCAACGAATGCAAGTGGATTATAGATAATACGTCTAAGGCTACAATTTTAGTTAGGCATACAGTCATGAAAGTGCTCTGATGGCTGACCTGCAAGAATATTTAAAGAGAAGTTTGAGTGTCAGAACTCATGAGTGATACAGAACACAGTCGTAAATTGTCTAATGTATTCACTGCATTGAATACTTCGACAAACACTAGAAACCTTTGTATCAATGTTTTATGTGCTGTAAATCTGAAGAGATCACTGCAGAAACGGAATAAGTGTTTTCAGTTATTTTAATAATAAAGAGTTACAACTGATCAAGAAAATGTCAATATTGCACAGATACATGTACTGTCTTCAACCAGCAGTTTACGACTTTTTAGTAGTTTATATGGATTTGCAGGAAAGAGATCGTGGTTTGAGATATCTTCTACTAGATCATTTATACAAATAGTAAACAGTAACAGTCCTATCACACTTCCTTGGTGTATCGGTGTTCAGGAAATTACCTCTACGTCTGTCGATTTTGTTCCGTTCAGAGCAACATGTGAAGTTCTGTCTGGAAGGAAGTCTTGAATCAAATGGCTCTGAGCACTATGGGACTCAACATCTGTGGTCATAAGTCCCCTAGAACTTAGAACTACTTAAACCTAACTAACCTAAGGACATCACATACATCCATGCCCGAGGCAGGATTCGAACCTGCGACCGTAGCAGTCGCGCGGTTCCTGACTGAGCGCCTAGATCCGCCAGACCACCGCCGCCGGCGAAGTCTTGAATCCAGTCGCAAATCTGGTTCAATGCTCAATCAGCAGTGCAGAACAGTGTAAATACCTCCGTTAAGTCCAAGGACACGACATCAACTTGAGCGCCGTTTTCTAATGAAGGAAAGGCGGCAACGGATGGGAAGGATCAAATTGATATTGGCTTTTGAGAGTACAAGTTGCACAAACAGGAAATTGTAGAGCATGTTGGACCAAACGACATCTGTCGCTTGGGATGCGAGTATATTCTTTGATCTTTCCAGCGACTCCAGCGGTAGTTACGATGACCACCGTTGATCGCTGAGTTTCAACGGAGTTCCCAACTATCGTGATAGTACTCAGAACTGACCGTGGCCCTGTGTTCTGTGTTGAGTAGAAGGCTAGAACCAGAGACTTTCAATGTTACTGTGCGTCCGTCCTTGTGACTGATGGTCTCGAAACTTCGGCCTTTCATTTACGTAATAAAATGAAACACCTGCAGTCGTCGTTTTGATATTTTATTATGTTGCAACCAGTTTCGGTGACTCAGTACACCATCTTCGGGCTTTAACGGACGCTAGGGTGTGAACTCCAAACGTATACACGATCCCATCAGTGGCCAACGCATGTGAACTGGCTCGTAGAATACAGTTAAAGCGACGTTGTGTCTGCAACCATGAACTACCAACTGACGAGAGAAACGTGAAAACTATCAAGCCCAAACATTGAGTCAGCAACATTCTATTTCGAATGTTTCTCCAGTGAGTGGGTAGTTTATGGCTGCAGAGATAATAGTGCTTTTACAGTATTCTCCGGAAGCCAATTTCGTAGACGTTGGTCACAGATGGAATCGTGTGTGCGATTGAAGTTCACACCCACACCGTCAGTTAAGGCCTGAAGGTGGTATATTGTCACCAAAACTGCTTAAAATAAAATAACATAAAAACGACGGCTACAGTTACATTTCAATGTTCCAGTGTTCTGTAACAGGTTATGCTGTGGGTTTATGGACTCACGCCGTAAGGATGAGAATGGCAGGGTCTCTCTAAATAGTTCAGGTGCGCACTACACTTCAAATGCTCTGTGTGGACTGCATATAGCGTACTTTTTTCGTTTTTTCTGGAAGGGGGGCATTGTCCAGGTGGTAAACGACTTTAGCCTAATGTCTTCTAGGAGTAGCTAATTTTCTGTCTAGTGTACTTACTACATGCAGATTTCCTTGTCGCCTGGTTTTGATTAAGTCACTTACTATTCTGGAAAAGTACCACATCATTTCCTTTGCGTAATATCCTCGCTTTTCGTATTACACCACCTGTCATGTACCGAAAGTGTGAGGGCAGGTCGAGGGCAGAGGCCGGTGTGGGGAGCTCATGACTGGGGGCGCGCCGCCAGCCGCCATCGCGACCATCCATCACGACTCGCGCCGCGTCGACAGCCGAGTTTGTCGCAGCAGCGGACTGAACGGCGGACGGCTGCGCCGTTTGTCACGGCTTGTTTGTTGGGCTGTCACTTCCCGGCACAGCCAGAACCTGTCTCACGTTTCCTGTGGAACTGCTGCCCTGTAAACGACACGCGGGCCGCAGTAAAGTGTCCCAGCGTTATTTCCCGCAAACTCCTGCGATCTGATTTGGTACGGTAGCAAATGCGGTGCTTACTGATAATGAGAAAGATTATCTTTGATGACGAAAATTTGGTAGGACTCAAATCAAAGTTGTAACTTTTTTTGAACCCAATAGCGCGGCTAAATAATAGAAAATTTCTTGCTTTGAGACACACTCGGAAGCGATCCAAAGAAAGAAAATTATACGATAAACATTTCCACTTTTAATGTCTGTAGCACAAAGAAAGAAGGCTGTTAGCTGTGTTGGTGCTCAATGGAAGTGACGTGAACTCCATTTTTATTCTATACATCGCATTTGTACTACAGACATTTCACACACAAATGTTCAATTGTCGATATGTTTTGTTCTGAGTACAAGCAATGGGATCCTCATGAGACCTTAAGTTTCCCCGGCGAATTGAATGTTCAAATAACCTACGGGTTTGCCGGCCGAAGTGGCCGTGCGGTTAAAGGCGCTGCAGTCTGGAACCGCAAGACCGCGACGGTCGCAGATTCGAATCCTGCCTCGGGCATGGATGTGTGTGATGTCCTTAGGTTAGTTAGGTTTAACTAGTTCTAAGTTCTAGGGGACTAATGACCTCAGCAGTTGAGTCCCATAGTGCTCAGAGCCATTTGAACCATTTAACCTACGGGTTTGCTGCCAGGTGACGTCGTCGACCACCGCCGATATTTCGACAGGAGCACACCCTGCCATTCTCAAGGCACAACTGCAAGGAGGAAGCAGTATGCAAGGGAATTTAATACCTCGGTTCACAGAGGAGAAACAAGGAAGATACCACACACAGAAGAAATAACTGTAGAGTCAACACAGAATAAAAGATAACCAACATCAGAAATATCGATAGCGACTATTAATCAACAGGAGAGGTAGCACTAATTCTGCCCCCCGGTTTTTTGATGAGAGACAGAGCCGGATTCCAAGCAGCATTTAAACAAAATCCACCATCTCTGTTTATAAGGTTGCTTAATAGTTTGATTTCAACAGCTTCCTTAATAACACTATCCCAATAGTTGGACGTGCAAGTCAGAATCTCCGTGTTGTTGTATTCCATAGGATGACCGGTGTCAAGGCAATGTTCTGCAATAGCGGATTTGCTCGGCTGTTGTAAGCGTGTCTGACGCTTGTGTTCAACACACCGGTCTTTCACAGTCCTGATTGTCTGATCTATATATGACATGCCACAACTGCAAGGAATACGATAGACACCAGCCTTACACAAACCAAGATCATCTTCTACGAACGCCAACGGGGCTTCAATCTTAGAAGATGGTCGAAAAACCCATTTCACATCATATTTCCGCAAAATGCGGCCAGTCCTGTTGTAAATGCTTCCTGCGTAAGGCAAAAAGGTCGCAGACTTAGGTGCCACTTCGTTGCTATCGTCACTCACCCGTTGCACAGAAGGCTGATAGCACAACGTCCGTTTGATCTGCCTCTCACTGTAACCATTCTGACGAGAGGTGCCTTGAGAATGGCAGGGTGTGCTCCTGTCGAAATATCGGCGGTGGTCGACGACGTCACCCACCAGCAAACCCGTAAGTTATTTGAACAATGGGATCTTTGGTTATCAGTAGCATTTAGTGAGAAGCAAGGAGGGAGTCGGGTGTTGATTACACTTCTGATCAGTCCTGAACTAGCAGAACGCTGAGATGAGAATTCAAAAGATGTTGTTATTTGGAAATATGATCTGGTAAAGACTGATTAGAGAACTGTGTAGACTTTCGGGTAATGTTGAGGCTGGGTTGCTATCTTGCACGTTATTTATCATAAATTTCAGAAAGACAAATACTTAGCACCTTTCTTTTTGTCGGTTGAGGTCAGTTAGGATGGTTATCGAGACGGGGTCAAGCAAAACTATCTGTTCGTATGACGTGCTTTCAGAGTTATACATGCACCGCTCCTATACCGTTCTGTTAACTAACAAACGATTTTTGTAAAGATGGTTGTAATTGTTAAGGAATCAGATATCCACCATATAGTTTTTCAATACTAGTCTCTTTTCAATCATTTAGTGAGTTTCTACCACTGTCTTCTGACAAAAATTTTGTTTTGTACTTGTCACCGCATTGCACAGAACGGGACACAATAACTCAAAATAAAGCATCATCTGCCAAGCTGCTCCTTCTTCCAGTGCACTTGGGTAAAGACTTTTATTTTCTTTGACGGGCTTGCTGCTGCGCTGTGTTTTATTTACACCACTTTCGAGCAGTACAGAGTTTCCGACGCCACAACATAAGTCATGAAAATTTGAAAGGCTCAGTTCTTCAGAACAGTCAGGACATAGTAAAATCGTTCACAGTCAAGCTTTGCGTTTAAAAAGTATTACCAGGATCAGCATAGGCAAAGTTCAGTTCAGACCTCATTTCTTATGCAGGTAGTCTTATTCTTACAGGGCAGTACATTCATATGTATTGTCGGATGTCCGTAACTTTATTTATTTAGTTTGCCAACGTCTAAAGACAAGGCATTTTAATAGAAACATTTCCGCCACTTATTCTTTGTAAAATTCGATTTGAAATTTTTAATCACTTAATTTTGTGTGGTGGTAATAAGGATAGTACGTACTGTGCCGTCATGCATTTTAACACAGTTCACTGCACTGCGCAATATGGAATATACAATTAGAACTACTAAAACCTAACTGACCTAAGGACATCACACACATCCATGCCCGAGGCAGGATTCGAACTTGCGACCGAAGCGGTCGCACGGTTCCAGACTGTAGCGCCTAGAACCGCTCGGGCACCCCGGCCGGCGACGTTATTCGACCCGTACATGGAGTAAGCGAACGAAACAATGGAGAACTCTGAAAAGGGAATTAAAGTTAAGGGAGAGGAAACAGAAAGTCCCTGAATTGATACTAACTTAGTAATTCTATCAGAGACGACAAAGAACTCAGTTCGGAAGTTGACCGGAATAGATAGCGTCTTGAAAACAGATTAAAAAAAGAACACCAGCAAAAGTGAAATAAAGGGAACGGAATTTAGTTGAACTGAATCAGTCGATGTTGACGGGGTTGAAGTAGGAATTGATCCGCTAAAGGAATTGAAGCAGTTTTGCTATATGATCAGTAAAATAACTGACGGTGACGGAAGCAGAGGGTACATAATATATATTTGAAATAGTATGAAAATATTTTCTGAAAAATAGGAAATTTGATAACATAGAATACAAATTTAAATGATAACACGCCTGTTTTGACCGTATCTGTGTTGAGTATATCTTTGAACAGAAGAGAAAGCACAGACTACGGATCGGCGACGAACATCTCATTATAAAAACTCAATAAGACACAGTAAAAACCGCTTAGAAAATGTCCTGCTGTCAAAGAGTCAACACCAAACAATGTAATACTTACGGGAGATAACGCGCCGCGTCGACACTTGCGGCGCAAATATCTAAGCATTAATTGCTGAAGAAGACGGTTCTGTTTTCGAAGAATTATTATAATCTCCGTCATTTAACTTACTATGGGAAAGGGCAGTAAAAAGTTTTCCACGAAACTCACACTGAATGCCTTTTTAATAAAATCATTACTTTGACAACAGCGTAAAATTTTACCATATATGGAGGTGATCGAGAAAACATTTTGGGAAAAGATCTCCTGCATTTACGTCGCAGTCTGCTAGAGTTTCCTGTGCGAGCCTCATCTCCGAGTCACAACTGGAACCTACATCCTTCTGAATCTGATAACCATAATCATCTGTTGATCTCCCTCTACGATTTTTACTTTCCACACTTCCGTCCCGTACTAAATTGATGATCTCTTGATGTATAAGAATGTGTCCTAGCAACCGATCGCTTTTTCTAGTCAGGCTGTGCCACAAATTTCTTTGATTCCCCATTCTATTCAGTACTTCCTCATTATTTACGTGATCTACCAACCTAATGTTTCCCATTCTTCTGTAGCACCACATTTGAAAAGCTTCCATTCTCTTCTTGTCCAGACTGTTTATCGTCCATGTTTCACCTCCATACATGGCTACACTCCATACAAATACTGTGGGGAAAGGCAATCCTGACACTTAAATCTATACTTGATGTCAACAAATTCTCTCACTTTCAGAAACGGTTTTTATACCTCTGCCAGTCTAGATTTTATGTGCTCTCCCTGGACTTTAATTCCCATTCCAAATTTTTCTTTGGTTTTCTTTCCTGCTTACTCAATGAAAAAACTGAATAACTTCGGTGATAGGCCACGACTGCCTCTCTTCCGTCTCAACCGCTGCTTCCCTTTCATGCCCCTCGGCTCTTAAAACTGCCGTCTGGTTTCTGTAGAAGTTGTAAATAGCCTTTCGCTTCCTGTATTTTACCCCTGTTTCCCCCAGAGTTTCAAGGAGAATATTCAGGTCAATGTAGTCAAAAGCTTTCTCTAAGTCTACAAACGCTATAGACGTAGGTTTGTCTTTCCTTAGCCTAGCTTCTACAAAAAGGCGTAGAGTCAGCATTGTCAACATTTCTCTGGAAACCAAACTGATCTTCTTCGAGGTCAGCTCCTACCGGTTTTTCCGTTCTTCTGTAAAGAATTCGTGTTATTATTTTGCAGCCACGACTTATTACAGTAATAGTTCGCTGATGTTCACATCAGTCAGCACCTGCTTTCTTTGGAATTGGAATTATTAAATTTTTCCAAATGAGAGGATGATATTGCTTTTTGAATTAACAGCGAACTCTCTTCTCGAAGGACCATATCATGGACTGTCTTTCCGTGGAGCAAGTGGATTCAGCAATTCAGCATGCAAGATGGTTGGTCCCCCAAAGACATTTACGTATCGAAAAAGGTTTGTGTTCCGTGATGAAGTTGAATTACGACCACACGAAGAAACCGCAATTTTTTTCTTTCGCATTTTGGTTACCAGTATGTAAGTCGAAGCCTGAAACTGCGTTGCTTCAGAAGCCAAGAACTTTATTTGGAGTTCAGAAGTCTTTCAAAACACTATGTACATCATGTCGCCGATAATGATTTCCCGGGTGCGATTTTACAAAAACTAAAGAATCATTTATGGTTCACGTCCCTTGTACTGTCGCATTAATCTTATGAATCAAAAATAAAAACGATCACTTCTCTGAATCATGAAGCAGAATCAACGGACTGAAATATATAAGGATTCAAGTAGGGGTCGAACGCTTCTCAAAAATTATGAATAATGGGACTGAACAGTTCGTTTCTAATAAAATAAGAGAATCTGTAAACAGATGTGATTTGAGTAACAGGGTTGTTAACCATAGATTACAAACTCTTCGTAACATGTGGTACCAATTCAATGTTCCCGACAATCTGGTATTGTCAGTATTGGGTGTAAATATAGGATATTTTGTATGTGACATATCATTAGAGACGTTATAATTGTAGCTATCTAGTGCATGAAGTACAAATTTTAACTTGCTTTGTATAAAATATGGAGTAGTAAATTACACGAGGGTTTAGTAACGATTTAACATTTTCTTCCCTGTAGGGTTCTTATGTTAAGACAGATTCTTCACGGTGGCATGAAAATGAAGATCTCATCAGGGTACTATACTTAGCTAATATACTGAAAGTTGTAAATTATCGAGCTGAGACTGGTGACAAGCTCAGGGAATACTCTAATGAATAATTTAGGAGGTTTGGATGAAAAGTCTTGGCAGTACTGCCGTAATATTATGAATGTGCGCCGAGGTGTGTGGACGCTGTCTGTAGCAGACAGGAGAAGGTCAGATGAAACGTGCAATGAGCGGTGGCGGCTTTGTTTGAGTCCGTTACAGTGTGTAATGACTGAAAGTACGGGAGGTCGGTTTAAGCGCCCTGGCACTAGGCGTAGCAAACACAAACAACGAGAGTGTATCAAGACTCAATAAGAAGGGTAAAAGAACGGACCCGCAAAATTACAGACCGTTATCGTGAACAGCGATTTGTTGCCGAATTCTTGCGTATATCCTAAGTTATAATATAATAAATTCACTTGTGAGAGAAGCTTTTGTCCAAAAAATTTAGATAGGCGGCATTTGTTTGGCTGGTTACAGGATCCAGTTGCCAGCACCGCACATTTCGTGTAAGGAGCGCGAAGACAAGATAAATCAGGGCTCGTACGGAAGAGTATTGACAGTCATTTTTTCCTCTTTCCATTGTAGATGTAGAACTGTGCTCTTACTGCTGTAGAATTCGCTGTAGAAGGTATCAGGCATAATACTTGGCTTAATTTTACATAATGACAACATTTACTGGAATTGACTATGTTCCCTTCATGGCTTTTTAAAGATGTGACTCACAGATGGAAATCCTATTTTTCTGATTTATGTCATTACGCAATTTTCCCATATATCTTCAGGGGGATTTTCCCCGTTGTTTGCATGATTATATGCTTATTACAAAGCCTGAATGGAAGTTTATGTGCATAAATTGCACGAAAAAATTAGTCGTTGGCAATGTTCCTGGGGGACCCAAAGGGATAGGCCTAATGAAAAGGATTTTCATCCTACACACACACAATGATCCCTTCTTTCGCTGTGTGTGAGAAATGTGTCTCAAATGTATCCGTTGACAGCAGTATGATGATAAAAGGAGAGGGAGAGAGAAGCTAGGTACCGATACATTGACTGCTCTTCTCGAAATGCACTGGGGCGACAGCCTGGTTTAACGCCCCTATGGATGGACCGGTACCATCAACTTCGTCGTTCCCTCAGTCAGTGCGACACTGCTGATGGATTTAGACATTAATTCTGAACACTGATGTAACGTCTGGTGATGAGGAAATTAACACCACCACCTGTCCTCTCCATGTTGGCCACGGGTGCCTCGTGGTGATATACACTCCTGGAAATGGAAAAAAGAACACATTGACACCGGTGTGTCAGACCCACCATACTTGCTCCGGACACTGCGAGAGGGCTGTACAAGCAATGATCACACGCACGGCACAGCGGACACACCAGGAACCGCGGTGTTGGCCGTCGAATGGCGCTAGCTGCGCAGCATTTGTGCACCGCCGCCGTCAGTGTCAGCCAGTTTGCCGTGGCATACGGAGCTCCATCGCAGTCTTTAACACTGGTAGCATGCCGCGACAGCGTGGACGTGAACCGTATGTGCAGTTGACGGACTTTGAGCGAGGGCGTATAGTGGGCATGCGGGAGGCCGGGTGGACGTACCGCCGAATTGCTCAACACGTGGGGCGTGAGGTGTCCACAGTACATCGATGTTGTCGCCAGTGGTCGGCGGAAGGTGCACGTGCCCGTCGACCTGGGACCGGACCGCAGCGACGCACGGATGCACGCCAAGACCGTAGGATCCTACGCAGTGCCGTAGGGGACCGCACCGCCACTTCCCAGCAAATTAGGGACACTGTTGCTCCTGGGGTATCGGCGAGGACCATTCGCAACCGTCTCCATGAAGCTGGGCTACGGTCCCGCACACCGTTAGGCCGTCTTCCGCTCACGACCCAACATCGTGCAGCCCGCCTCCAGTGGTGTCGCGACAGGCGTGAATGGAGGGACGAATGGAGACGTGTCGTCTTCAGCGATGAGAGTCGCTTCTGCCTTGGTGCCAATGATGGTCGTATGCGTGTTTGGCGCCGTGCAGGTGAGCGCCACAATCAGGACTGCATACGACCGAAGCACACAGGGCCAACACCCGGCATCATGGTGTGGGGAGCGATCTCCTACACTGGCCGTACACCACTGGTGATCGTCGAGGGGACACTGAATAGTGCACGGTACATCCAAACCGTCATCGAACCCATCGTTCTACCATTCCTAGACCGGCAAGGGAACTTGCTGTTCCAACAGGACAATGCACGTCCGCATGTATCCCGTGCCACCCAACGTGCTCTAGAAGGTGTAAGTCAACTACCCTGGCCAGCAAGATCTCCGGATCTGTCCCCCATTGAGCATGTTTGGGACGTCCAGCACGAACGCTGGTCCAACTGAGGCGCCAGGTGGAAATGGCATGGCAAGCCGTTCCACAGGACTACATCCAGCATCTCTACGATCGTCTCCATGGGAGAATAGCAGCCTGCATTGCTGCGAAAGGTGGATATACACTGTACTAGTGCCGACATTGTGCATGCTCTGTTGCCTGTGTCTATGTGCCTGTGGTTCTGTCAGTGTGATCATGTGATGTATCTGACCCCAGGAATGTGTCAATAAAGTTTCCCCTTCCTGGGACAATGAATTCACGGTGTTCTTATTTCAATTTCCAGGAGTGTATTTGAGAGGATCGAGGAATCCGTACCAAATGACAGAATAAATAACTTAACGCAACAGTATGAACAGTTAACTACTAAATGTGACAATACCGAAACCCGAGTCGCGACACTTACGGAAGACGTAAATAAACAGAAAGAAAAATAGGTGACTCATCGGAAAGAGTTGAGATTTCAGATAAACTGACAAGTCTTAGTTTACATGGGGACAGAGATTCGGATGATACAGCTCCATTGCCATTTGCAGAAACCGAAGAGTACCAGAACATAAATAAACATGTTGAAAATCAGGGAAAATTTAATTAAGGCGTTAAAAAAGAATTTGAGGCATTACGAATGCAAGTCAAACAAACTGAAGGCGAAATCGTAGGAAAAGACAGTAGAAGAAATTTAGAATCACAGATAGCAGAGGGGTTTCAAGAAAGTAATTTATTTCATTTACGAGAAGCAACAAGAGAGCGCCAGGCGCGTCAACTTGACAATAATCGACATTCGGACTGGGACAGACGCGGTAGGTCTTTGTCGCCACGAGGAGAAAACTTTGACTATAAACACTTCTTGACTGTTCGGAAATTTAAGATCTTTCGTAATTCTAAGAATGACATACATCCATGTTCATGGTTAGATCAATTTACGTACGCACTTCCGCCAAATTTGCCACTAAGTCACAAACTGAAATTTATGTGCAGCTATTAAAGTCCTCAGGGGATTCACTACACTAAGTGAATATGTGCCGTAGCGTGCATAGGGCCCCGAGCTGTAGTGGTGCTATTTCCCTTTTAGTTTTCTGCACCGCTGCCTACTCTTTTACTATTCTTTACGTCTGTCAAAACAACTCTTCGACTATCAATCTATCTATAGAGTCGTTAAAGAGTAACCGGATATGACTATTTTACCCAAAAGTGATTTCGGAAATTATCGTTTGGACTTACTGTATCTTCTGCAGCATTCATTCGTAGTTTAAACGAAATCTTACCTGTTTATCTTCGTGACAATATTACTTCAATGTTGACGATATTCTTATTGCTAAACGTTCTTGGAGTGAGCACAACAAAATTTTGGATTCATTATTACGTATTTTTGCACGAGTTGGCATTACAGTGAACTTGGACAAATCTGAATTTGGTCGTTCTCAGGTGAAATTTCTCGGTCACATTATTTCTACAGAAGGTATTCTTCCTGATTCAGAGAAACTAGATGCTATTCGTAATTATGCTGTTCCTACCACAAAACGTGATGTTCGTAGTTTCCTTGGTGTCTGTACTTTTCTTAGACGCCTTGTTAGATTGGACGATTTGGCCACACCTCGTTTTTGCGATCTATCTGGAAAGTTCTTGTTAAACGAAAATCGGTCGACAACTCTGTTTGGTTAGTTTGTATTCCTGATGAGTGGTTTAACGAAATCGTCGAAATATTTGGAATTGATTTTAAATTTCGTTAAAGAAGAATAATAGATTTTATCTTTTTGCTTTTAAGTTAATTTTCTTTCGTGCGAACTTTGTTGTAGAACCACTCTCTTATTAACACCACCACCTGTCCTCTCCATGTTGGCCACGGGTGCCTCGTGGTGATATACACTCCTGGAAATGGAAAAAAGAACACATTGACACCGGTGTGTCAGACCCACCATACTTGCTCCGGACACTGCGAGAGGGCTGTACAAGCAATGATCACACGCACGGCACAGCGGACACACCAGGAACCGCGGTGTTGGCCGTCGAATGGCGCTAGCTGCGCAGCATTTGTGCACCGCCGCCGTCAGTGTCAGCCAGTTTGCCGTGGCATACGGAGCTCCATCGCAGTCTTTAACACTGGTAGCATGCCGCGACAGCGTGGACGTGAACCGTATGTGCAGTTGACGGACTTTGAGCGAGGGCGTATAGTGGGCATGCGGGAGGCCGGGTGGACGTACCGCCGAATTGCTCAACACGTGGGGCGTGAGGTGTCCACAGTACATCGATGTTGTCGCCAGTGGTCGGCGGAAGGTGCACGTGCCCGTCGACCTGGGACCGGACCGCAGCGACGCACGGATGCACGCCAAGACCGTAGGATCCTACGCAGTGCCGTAGGGGACCGCACCGCCACTTCCCAGCAAATTAGGGACACTGTTGCTCCTGGGGTATCGGCGAGGACCATTCGCAACCGTCTCCATGAAGCTGGGCTACGGTCCCGCACACCGTTAGGCCGTCTTCCGCTCACGACCCAACATCGTGCAGCCCGCCTCCAGTGGTGTCGCGACAGGCGTGAATGGAGGGACGAATGGAGACGTGTCGTCTTCAGCGATGAGAGTCGCTTCTGCCTTGGTGCCAATGATGGTCGTATGCGTGTTTGGCGCCGTGCAGGTGAGCGCCACAATCAGGACTGCATACGACCGAAGCACACAGGGCCAACACCCGGCATCATGGTGTGGGGAGCGATCTCCTACACTGGCCGTACACCACTGGTGATCGTCGAGGGGACACTGAATAGTGCACGGTACATCCAAACCGTCATCGAACCCATCGTTCTACCATTCCTAGACCGGCAAGGGAACTTGCTGTTCCAACAGGACAATGCACGTCCGCATGTATCCCGTGCCACCCAACGTGCTCTAGAAGGTGTAAGTCAACTACCCTGGCCAGCAAGATCTCCGGATCTGTCCCCCATTGAGCATGTTTGGGACGTCCAGCACGAACGCTGGTCCAACTGAGGCGCCAGGTGGAAATGGCATGGCAAGCCGTTCCACAGGACTACATCCAGCATCTCTACGATCGTCTCCATGGGAGAATAGCAGCCTGCATTGCTGCGAAAGGTGGATATACACTGTACTAGTGCCGACATTGTGCATGCTCTGTTGCCTGTGTCTATGTGCCTGTGGTTCTGTCAGTGTGATCATGTGATGTATCTGACCCCAGGAATGTGTCAATAAAGTTTCCCCTTCCTGGGACAATGAATTCACGGTGTTCTTAATTTCCAGGAGTGTATTTCAACCAAATCTAGCATGTCTCGGAGCCGAACGTCAACACACAGGCGTGTAATAATGACCTCGGTCCGTGAGACGAGTAGTTCCATTAAGACGATCAGTGTCTAAAAGGTGACCATACTTATGCACGAGGAGTTTCCTCAATGTTTGGATGGAATTTTATCGAAACGTTCCACAAATTAATAGGCTAAGAAGCATTTTCGATACCACCAATACCACAACGGAGAAGTAAACGTACAAGGGGCGACACTGTCCAGAATCGTTACTGAAGACGCCCGTTCGATAAAACACCATGTCCTGCTCCATGAAAAAGTCCGTAACTGCCTGCTGCACATCCTCGTTCGCCAACAATTGTTGACACTTCAAGGCTGTTTTAAGGGACCGAAAGCGTCATACTCGCACGGGGAAGAGATCAGGACTATAGGGCGGGTGCTCGATTGTCTCCCACCTGAGTTGGTGTAACATCTGCGTTATGATATTTGCGATATGGGGGGATGTGCCTTATCATGAATCAGCGGCACCCCAGGCTGCAGCCAAGACAAGAATAACAGCACATTGGCCCTGTCTGGATGCATTTGGTAATAACGTCGCCATAATTTCTCATTTATGAATTGACCACACAGACGTGAAAAAGATACGAATGTCCCACTAATCACTTGTCTACATGTCGGTGTGTCTAGACCCGAATCAGGGTCAGTGCTACGTTTCATATGCGCTGCAGCAACGACTTCAAATGGAAAATTTCAGATCGCCACTTTTAGCTCATCCGATAGCAATCTCTCTTGATTGCTCAAGTTTTGATCGTAGTGTTCGAAAATTTAACTAAAGGAAGACACATATCAGTGTTACGTGCTACATTTCCAATAACATTAATATCCAACGCTTGTTTAAAAGCTTCTAAAAATTTCTAACGTAGCTAGATTATGCTGTTTCACTCATTGTGCCACACATACTATATCCTATTTATATAAATACGAAATACAGAGAAGCTGAGGTAAAATGATTTCACGAAAAACAAAAATTGCAATGGTCGAGAGAAGGAAAGACTCAGCATGTAGTAAAGTCAAAACATCCTTCGATAAAATTAAAAGAGAAATGTCAAAATGAAGAGTGCAAGAGAAATTTTACTTCCAAACGCAGACGAGAGAGCGGATAGGTGGACAGAGTAAACTGGTGGCGTCTACGAGACAGAGGAACTGTTTTCTGACAGAGTAAGAATTCGGGTACAATATGGGAGACAAAGGGGATCCATTGTCAGAGTTATACTTTGACAGCTGTTTGTGCCTTGTGATCAAATCTAGTAGAAGGTGTAGAGAACATTCCTTTTGGAACTTCCAAAATCATTGAGGGACGTGACGACCAAATGACTATTGTAGTTGATGGAATCTATGACACTGGGGAAACGTCATCGAACCAAATTAAACGTTTTGAAGCCTCAGAAATGTATGGTACTTACATGCAGACGAGGGTCGAATGAAAATTTGTGCCAAGGCTGAGCTTCGAACCCGGTTCTCCTTCTCCCTAGGCAGGAGCTCTAATAACTATGCCACACCAGCAGCGGTTTTGGGACTGTCGTAGCACTCCACCCAACTCAACACAAATTCCCATTCACCCACAGGCCACTTGGTATTTCCTCTAAACTAGAACATCACTGTAAGGGCTCTCCAAATATATTGGAATAACAGCTCATTGTCATCACCGAACGAAACAGATGATCCTGACTGACGCCGTGACATAGGTCCTTTAATCTTATGGAACTTTCATAGCTAGAGATATTTTCAAGTCAAAAACGTCTACAGTGTATCTACGCAGGCTTAAGCAGCAAACGAAAACTCATATCAAGGCTGGGATTCAAACTTGGACCTCCTGTTCACATGCGCTAACCACTATGCTACCCTGGCAGAGTGGCTTTGAGAAATTGCACAGATTACTCTCCTCAATCCAAATTTCCATTCACGCATCCAACTTGGTATCTCCCTTAAACTCGAGCAGCAACTATATTGGAATAGCACCTCAGCATCGAAAGAAACACTGGATTCAGACTCAGAGCCATGTGCTATTCCAATAGAGTTGGAGGCTCTCTGCAGTACTGCTCGAAATTATGTGGAATACAAAGTGGGCTGAACGTAAATGGGAATTTGGACAGAGGTGAGAGAACGGCTAGGGTAGTCCGTGGAGTTGTGCAAAGCAGGAGACCTAAGTTCGAATCCCAGCCTTCGTACAAATTTTCATTCTTTGCTTGAGTCTGTTTATATACGTCATAAATGTTATTGGACCTTCGGAAGAAGACATGCACACAATCCCAAAGACGACAAAGGCGAATAACTAACTCCCAGAACAATCGCACACTCATTTTAACAACTCATAAAGTGCTGACAAGACTAATTTTCTGAAGAATTGGAAAGAAAATCGAAGTTCAGACGACGACGAATGTTTCGGCTTTGAGGAAGGTAAAGGCACCAGCGTGGCAGGTCTGATGTTGCGCTTGACAATGTAGGCAACACAGAAGGTATTCAGAACAATTTCGTAGAATCTGTTGACCTAGGACCGTGATTTATTTTCACAGAATATTCGTAAGAATTTATTTTATTTACTAGCGATTCATCAAGATCATTAACACATTTAATCACACTATTAAGAATGGAAGTAGTTGCAAGGGAGTAACTGATGAAATCATAACCAAATTCCTTTTAACAAATGGGAATTTTATTCACTTTAATAGTGCCTAAAAGCATGTTTAAAAGAAACAGATTTAAAATTATAATCAGGAAGCACCCTCAAAATATCCAAGTTACAATTTATTGAGAGGCAGAAAGAAACAAGTTTTGGCTGTATGAGCTTTCGGCCAGAGAACCTTACCGCTTCCTTTTCACATGGCCGTAGTTACGACCGCTCACAACAGGCTCTGAAAGACTACACTGGTTCAAATTTGCAACACACCAGATAACTTTAAACTAAGAGTTTTAACAATTTACACAAGTACACAAATTATGCACCCCCCGTAGGAGGGATGGAAATGGTACTAAACACTAACAATTAAAATATTAACCTTGCCACCGAAGGTGTAACTTGATTTTAACTTCTAAGAAAAGTCTTACGGTGAAAGGGTGGCAACTTTATATACTAAAATGATCATTTAATTCAAAGCCCATGAAATGCAATCATATATAAAATTCTACAAGGTTGGCCAAACAATAGTTAAGATACTCTACAGTACACAGATACCGCCTCTCAAGATCATAGGCAATAATATCAAAGTTTCCAAAGATCAAAACATATTTCAGGTATTAGGCCGTTACACTCGAAGCAATAAATTCGTTAACACACCAAATCCGACGAACATGACACAGGCAGCTACTAACGTATGGTAGATTGATAGGGAAATTACCGAACAACCCAAACTGCAGGTTGCTCTAACCCGCCTCTACTCCACAAGGGAAAAACGGACAACCCAATTTATAAACAACCACCTTCCCGCGGGTAGGAAAACGGAGAAGAATGGTGGGACGACCCCAAAGCAAAACGGCTGGTGACCTCACCAAGAAAACAAGTAGAATTTAACAAGAGTAAATCAAAGAAGATATCACTAAACACTTAACTTCTAATAAACTGCGATTTCTCTAGAAGACCTGGCGCAGCACCCCCAAATCCCTCTCCGGAACCGTCCGCTGCCAGCCGCTTCACCGGACGTAGGAAGCCGCGCCGATCTCCCGTCTCACGGCATCGCAGCTCGCACCGGCCAGACTGATGTCGTGGGTTGACTCCTGTTGCTCTCGTGTCGACCGCGAAGTGACTACCCCTCGCTGTACGCCGCGGCCCACTGGACTCACGTGGCGACCTCACATGCGCCGACGCTCAAGACGGACAAGTCATGTTGTGTGTCAGTGAGTGACCGACCAACCGATCGATCCACCCGCCAATGACCATCGCCTGAGCAAACTCAAGCAGACTGGCGGCCTAACGCGGAGTGGAAAGGCTCTCATTTTGCCGGCGAACGACAGACATACTAGCACTCCGAACGACAGACAAACTGCCTAGCAAATGCGGACGAGAGACAGACTAGCAAGCTGGGGACGAGAGACTGACCCAGACCGACCGACAGGCGAGCTCATAGCGTCCCTTAAATGCACGTGAACAGGCAACCTTTCCCACCAGAGGGAGACACCAAAACTGCGATTGCCACAGCGGCGCCACCGCCAGAAACGGAGGGCGACTGTTCCACACTACGCGCTGCGGCGCGCTCTTCAAAAGAGCAATTTTTACCACGGCTCAGATTCTGCAACATTAAATGAAGTAAGATATTTAAACATCTCAGAACAATAGGTGTAAGCTGTTGAATAAGTCTGGTAACAAACAAAGATAAAAGAAGACGCACCACAAAAGAATTATCGGAATGGAGCGGAAATCGGTAGATATGATGTGTGTGGACAGAAAAATACACTATCTGAAAAATGGAAGGTTTATTCAAAAGAAAGAACTTCACTAATTGAGCAAATCAATAACGCATTGCTCCACCTCTGGCCCTATGCAATTCGGCTTGGCATTGAGTCATAGCGTTTTTGGATGTCCTCCTGCGGGATATAGTGTAAAATTCTGTCCCATTGACACTTTAGGTGGTCAAAATTCCTAACTGTTTTGAGTGCCCTACCCACGACGTTCCGAAGCTTTTCGGTTGAGGAGAAATCCGGGAATCTTGTTGGCCAAGGTACGGCTTGAGAAGCAAAAAGGCAAACAGTAGAAACCGTAGCTATTTATGGGCGTAATTATCTTCGTGAAATGTAAGCCCAAAATGGCACGCCACAAAGGGCTGTAAGTAAGTCGAGGATGACAACGAAAGAGCTGCTGCTATAAAATGACATGGCACCCCAGGTCACCACTCCTGGTTGTTGGGCCGCAAAGCGGGTGGCTGTCGGGTTGGTACCCCACCACTTTCAGGAGTTTTCTCTAGAAACATTTCCGGTGGCCATTGGGGGCTGGAATCTCACTCCCTGGGGTGGAACTGTCTTCAGTGATCAATCCCGCTTCGAACTGAGCTCCGATGACCAGCGGACATGTCTCCATGCGCCGCCGACGGTGGCGGCATATCAAGCTGACTGTCGCCCGCCATACGGCCAACAACCAGGAGTGATCGTCTGGGGTGCCATTCATTTCACACCAGAATCCCTTTGGTTGTCGTCCACTGCAGTATTACAGCACAACGGTAAGTCGACGACATTCTGCGCCCTGTTTTGAAGCCCTTCATGGAAAGCCATCGTGGGCTTGCATTTCAGCAAGAAGGTGCCCGCCCGCACACGGCGAGAGTTACTACTGCTTGTCCTTCGCCAACAAGATCGCCAGAAGTCTCCCCATTGGAGACGTTTTGAGTATTATGCGATTGTCCCGCCAATAGTCTCGGAATTTTGACGATCTATCGCGCCAATTGGACGGAATTTGGCACGAGATCCATCAGGAGAACATCCAGCAGTTCTGTCAATGAGTGCCTAGCCGAATAACGGCTTCCATAAGGACCAGAGGTGGGCCAATGCGTTATTGGAAATAATTAGTGACGCTTTTTCTCGTGAAGACATCATCCAAATATTCTGAAATTTTAAGCAATTGTTTCACTGTACATGCACATCACATGTACCGATTTCCTTCCCATTGAGATAATTCTTTCGTCGTACAACGTTTTTTTGTGTTAAGGCGTACAATATGTTCAAGAACGAAAAGTAAAACAGAAAACAGAACTTCGTATCCTGTACGTTGAAGATCCAATCGTGGAAGTTGAAGAAAGGCTCAGAATTGGTATTAAATTTAAAGGTGGGAAAACAATAATAACGTTCGCTAATGACAGTCTAAGTAAGGAAGAACAGCAGGACTTGATGCGTGTGATGAACAGTTTAATGAGCATGTGGCATTTATTCAAAGTAAACTAAAGAGAGACGAAAGTATGAGTAGAAGGAACTAGACGAGTGATAAATCTGGTTGGGGACTCTGAAGTAGAATTACGCATTAGTAACTAGGAAAGAAGGGGGTGCGCTCAGCCTCGTGATGCCAATTGAGGAGGTACTCGACCGAATAGTAGCGGCTCCGGTCAAAGAAAACCACCATACCGACCTGGAGAGCGGTGTGCTGGCCACACGCTCCTCCTATCCACATCCTCACCTGAGGATGACACGGCTGTCGGATGGTCCCGATGGGCCACTTGTGGCCTGAAGACGGAGTGCTTAAGCGAGAAGCATATAAGAAGCAGACAAGCTCAGGGAATGAGTGCATTCCTGGCCAAGAGAAGTCTACTGGTATGAAACATAGTCTTTAATTTAAGTAAGAAATTTCTGGGAATGTACGTACTGAGCACAGAAATGTAAGGAAGAGAATCATAGAATGTGGAAGAACTGTAAATAAAGATAATCCAAGCTTCTTAGATGTAGTGATACAGATGAATGTTGAAAATTATGTAGGTTACTAAGATAAAAAGCCCGACGGTTCTTCACAGAATCTCGCGGAAAGGAGAACGTGTTAAAATACCGACAAGAAAAAGGGACCACATGGCAGGGCATCTGTAGGTGAAAACTGTAGTGGAAGATAAAGACAGGAATACATCCAAGAAATAATCGATACGCTGGGTGTACATCATGTTCTCTGATAGAGGTTGGCACAGGAGAAGAGGTAATTGTGGCCCGCATCAATCATTACTCAATAAAACGAGAAAAAAGATTAACGTCTGTTCCATATGGACCTTGGATTCGAACCGTCGTCGTCACTACACACTTAAATTAGCCCTGATTCTCGCAGGCGACACCCGATTTCAGACATCGCCACTTTCAGGAAGGCAGACAACATTTTAACAGTGACGATTCGAGGAGATGCGGAGGGCGACGTGGATACGATCCATATGTCGGTGAGATTGATGCAGAAACGATTTGCCAGACCGTTGCAACCCACGCGCGGCGCATGGGAGTATTAGTCACTGTCAGAACTGGGCCACAGCTGCGGCGTGGAAGAAACCTCGTCAGCTGTCACTGAATGGTCCGTGGAAACACTGGATTCCTCATACATGGTTCACACGGCTGTGGGCGTCTACGCGAGGAAAGTACTGAAAAAAAGTTGTTGCTTAACAACTCAAAACGGTGACGAGAATGGCTACAGAGATATTTAGACCATTAAATAACTAACTACGAATGTGTTTCTTTATCATAACATTTCTGGCTGTTTTACTACGACCCCAATAAGACTTCCTCTCCCGCGCCAACCTTTACATCACGGAGAATAACACGCAATGTCCCCTGTTATTTGTCGACTGTAGTTCAGTTTCTGTCTTTCCCTGCAGTTTTTGCTGTCTACAGCGCCCTCGGGTACCACAGGCGTTATTCCCAGAAAATGAAAACAATCGGTCGTTTATCATTTCCGCTTATAAATGCTTCTACCTTTTTTTGCTGATTAGCCCTCGGTATGTCGCAACAGTGATGTTAACATAATTCTGGTGTTGCATCCAGACGATTCTACTATAATTATTGCCCTGAAAAATAATTTTTTTACTAACAGAAATTTATTGCGTAGTGTGTATATACAGTTAACTTACAGTGAAGTAAAGGCAATAACCATGAGTAAGACAAAATTTAATTATATGTAAATAGAATTAATTTCTAAAAAGTGCGACTGAAGAATCTCAACTCACGCAAAACAGGAAACACATTTTACGAAAAACAATCAGTACTGGCCAGTCAGCTTCAGGCTGGTAGAGACAACGTGGGCAGGGGTCGAAACCCGAGACGTGCACCTCCTCACCTCACGCCGGTAGCTGAGCTGCTCCCGCACAAGGCTCTTTTTTTAATTTTCCGACAGTAATATCAGAATAGTCTGATAGCAAGGAACACAAAGGAAAAACAGAGCTGAGGAAACAAAAACACAATGAGGGCAGCAGCTTCTGGCGGAACTAGCCAAAGGCCTGTCTTTGAGAGGTAAGATTCAGCATGTTGGCAAACAGCTCTCGAAATAGGGGCAGATTCGAAAAGGCAAAAGGTCGTCGTGACCATCTCCAGCAAAGACAGAAGGTACAAAATGACCAACCAACTATACGATCGTACGAGTCTTGGTCCTCGGAAAAAAATAGTAGCCACCCGCAGAATTATATCAGTGGAATATACAGCTTAAGGTGACAGAGTGAGGAAAGCGAATTACTTCCCGAACTAGGAACAGTTTTCCAGGTGACGACGACGAATAAACCGGTACTAGCGTATCTAGGGACGCGCACCTACTGCACTTATCCGGGTCACTGAATCCCTATGATATGGACGTTCGTTGGTGAAAATTAAATTACTGACCAGACTGTACCAGGAAGATGCCACTGCCATTGATAGAACCGCGAGGCTGTCTCCACTACACACAATTTTTCTGGATATTCGCAGTGATAATTGTTCAACGGGAGTGAGACAGAAAGTCGCTTCCCAGCGGGTCGAAAAAAACTTTGTCGTGAAGATCGACCACTGTATTTTGTCAGCCCACAAGAACACGACTGTTTGTTAAAAGTGAAACACTCAAAAGCAACGGTCGGCAACCCGCCATGATAACAGGACAAGCAGAACAACAGAAACTTAACACCTGGTTTAAATGGCAGTGAGGTAACAGGCCCAGCAGCGTTATCTTTTGTGTGACTGGACAGGTCAATTTAATGTAATGTTCAGCTGGTGCAAAACTGTCATACGAAGCGTGACGTGTAATAGAGTGCCACCATGCCTCGCCGACATCACAGCGTGGAATATTGGCATGTTAGTGAGTTTGAACGAGGAACACTGAGTGGTCTGCGGAGGCGGGTCCGTCGTTCCGTGACGGGGCTCACGCCTTCAATAGTTGCGCTTGTGTGGAATCAGTAGAGAGAAGAGGGCCGTCCATACTGACGGCAGGCTAGTGGATGACACAACGTGGCCACAACGCGAGATGACCGCCATCTTGTCCGCTCGATCGTAAGGGGCAGAGCAGCTTCGTTCAATGTTAACGCAGCGTTGGAGAGAACTGCAACGGGTGTGGAGGTGTGTGCGTCGACGGTTGACGCCGTCTTCTGCGGGCTCGGCTGGTGGTGGCACGCTCGCCGTAATGTGCGCTTCCAGTGACAAGAACTGGCAGCGAAGGCGGATACTGCACCATTTCCATGTCGATCTGTGTCTTCTCAGCGTCAGAGTCGCACCCCAAACAAGGTGTGGTGAGATACTAATGGAGCGCAAGTAAAGTGAATCTCAGATACAGTGGGAGATAAATCTGGGGTAACAATATCCGCAACGGGAGTAGCAGTAGGCGGCAAATCACTATTTCCGCTGTAGAGAGTAGATAGAGGAACAGAAGGGCATTATGGTCCTACCAATTGTACTCGTGGTGGAGGCTGCGAAATAGACCACTCCGACACACTCTCTCTCCAGGGCGACTCCGTAGGACCCCCCCCCCCCCCCTCCTCCTGCAGAAGCATGAATGCCAGACGCTGCCTCCCCAGTCTCCACCCCACCAGCGCCGTATGGTACCACACTACCGGTAGGAATGGCAGACAAACACGGTTCAGGGGAAGGTGGACACAACTAATTCATCACTACGCTGAGTGCGGCGCCACTTGTTACTAACCGTAGTCCAAACAGTATCAGGAACCGGGCCCGGCTTTACTTGCAATGCTGGAAAATCACCCGCAGTGATAGTGGAAACTGTCCGAAGTCGTCAGAAACCAGGGAGGATGTATTCCAAAGTTCGTTACCAGGCGGGGACAGGGTCAGCAACCTGCTTGAAGTACGGTCGTAAAACAAAAACTCTCACTTTCATTGCGCAGAAAACACGCCACCACTTGTCCGAGTACGTGACATTGATACAATAGCCACAAACTTCCTTATTAAGTGGAATGTTCTTTTTGATTTGCAATTCCACCGAACTTACGCCGCTATAGCATTCTAGCTTGTGTTGACTTGACCAAGTTTCCAGCGATTGCTTCTCACGTCACTATAGTGTTGCCAAAACTCTCTTGAATTTAGTCTACCTCCTAGAGGAGATGGAGTATTATTATTTTCAATATCCGCATTCTCCGACAGCACTATAATGACCGTACCATCTCTACGCCGGGAGGGAACCTGATTACTATGCTGTAATATGAACTTGGCTACTTATGGAGGATCAAAGATTTTCAGAAAGGAAACATAAATCTCATTGCGAAAATAGACGCTATACACTTGTTTCGAGATAACATGAAAAGTACCAACTAACTAGTCATCGATTTCTAAAGATCCGGACTCCACACCGTCTGTGGACTGCTTAAACGAAAAACGCACAGTACCTTTACGTGGAACACTCTTTGAGTCCGTGAGAAACAAATGGGAGCGGACTAGGCCACTGTCAGGCGTATACCCAAGGAGGAACGATACGAGACCACGACGATTTCAAACACACAAAGGCGAAAACATCACTGAAGCGATAAACTCGCAAAACTTGAGACACTGCGGAGGAGCGGATACGTAAACAACCACCTGCGTGAACGGCACGCGAGGCGGAACTGGCGCTAGACCACACGACATCCAGATGCGCTGTTCATCTGCAGGTTGTTCGGAAATTCCCGTGAAAGACTTCTAGGACTTGTAGAGGGGAGTGAGATGTAAAATTTTGAACAAGAACCCATGTCCCGAAACGTATCGTTTTCGTTCTACGACGGTTGCAGTTCAGATGTGTGACATATCCCTCGTCTGCTAAGGAAAGAGGGAAGTCTGAGAGTTGCTTGTCCTGCTATGCAATAGGGTAGACAGGATAATGTATACGGCGTCAGACGGTCACCTGATGTCACTTATCGTCTGCCTCGCTACGAGACTCCTGTAGAGACAGTGGAAGATCAGGTGGCGGGAGTTCTGGTCTAGAAGAAACTGAAGGGACACATGGTGGCAAGGACAATGTGTATCAGAATATGCTAAATAGGTACAATATCTGTGAAAAAGTTGGTGGTCGCCACATCGATCCCCTGTTATAATGCGTTAGTACTGTTTTGTACGTAAAGGAGGCTGAGTTCTTTTTGTTTTGGGATAATATAAATATGTAATTTGTAAGTGTTAATACAAATGTGCTTAAGTGATAAATGGGTGTTTCGCTATATTTCCTTCCGAACTGTTAACTAATAACTGTTCCGCACCACGCCTGATTCAATTCCTCAAGCAGAAGTGGATGACTTAAACATTATGTACTCATTCCCCTGTACAAATCCTATAACTTTGTAACGGGAATTTCCCAACAACCTGTATAGCTTTTGGTTAGTCAGTTTGCTGGTATCAATATATATTACATAAATGCCTCATCTTTTGGGTGCAGAGATTTAGAAGTTTAAATTTTTCACACAGCATCGACCATAGGCCTCTATCCGTTCCTGAGAAAAAGTGTTTTAATAGTTCGGTGGCAGGACAGGCAGACAACAAAGTGATCCTGTGAGGGTTTCATCTTTACCGATTGAGTTGCGGAACCGTAAGAAGTATTTCAGGACCTCAAAATTTTCAATAGTAAGAAGCAGTCTGTATGATAGACTTCACTACGGAGTGCGTGTAACTGCATGCATGTTCGCCAACTTATCACTCATCGGGCGAAATGCCGAATATCACGTTTCAGCTAAGTTTACAGGACTGCTTCCTAAGGTAAATACTCACATCCTGTACTGACTATATTATCTAAAATATTACGTGTTTTGCAGTAATCTGGAGTTTTACGTATGCTCAGAAGGTTTAATCGTGAGTCTGGTTCTCGATAGGAATTTCGTGACACGTGACAACCTAGAGAAATAGGCAAGTGGTGAACAGCAGTGCGGTCAGACAAGAAATTAAATGCACTGAACAGGCTGTGATACACCTCCAGGGAGTTAAGAAATCAGAATTCTGATTCAGTGCGGTGAATACTCCATTACGACAAAGCCATGATGCAGCCACATGTGGTTCGGTGGTCTCTGATATGCTTAAAGTTTAATTCCCACTTAACGAAATTAGCGTTAACATGAAAAAAGATATTCCTAACCTCTTGTATGGCTAAGTGCAGAACTAGGATTGCCCTTTCACTCCGTATCCACTATAAACTGGATGTCCCACGCCTACCAAGGCGAGAGATTCGGTTAGGCTTGAGCCACGACACAAGCCAAGTCGCAGCAAGTGAAAACTCTGACATCGCTAAGCTTTCTTACGTTAAAAATTCTACTTTAGTTAATGTAAAGTAATACGCTGATTTTCTCACATTTTACTTGAACATCGTTTCAAATAGTATCCAGCGCACAGATAAAAATTTTACAGCAAGCGAAGAAAATATTTAGATTATGTTCAAGAATTAGTCATGACTTAAATCATTTCCCAATGCATGAAGGCGACTTTTCAATTTTTAAATTTCACTTAATACGTTTTGAACCAATCCACTGAACGAAACTCTTTTTGATTCAATCACGTTTTCCACGTAATATGGTTTGAAACTTTCATATCAATTTTATAATTATCTTACTACTGGACACAGCCCATCAGATAAGAAAATAAAGTTATTAACGTGCTGTTGATGGCAAATCGATGTGTTACAACCTTGTGCTTAGTCTTTCCTCCTCCTACAAAAGACGGTTCAGGTGCCACATTCATATTGATCTACAACAATGAGTTAGTTACCTACATTACTGGCCATTAAAATTGCTACTCCACGAAGATGACGTGCTACAGACGCGAAATTTAACCAGCAGGAAGAAGATGCTGTGATACGCAAATGATTAGCTTTTCAGAGCATTCATACAAGGTTAGAGCCGGTGGCGACACCTACAACGTGCTGACATGAGGAAAGTTTCTGACCGACTTCTCATACATAAACAGCAGTTGACCGGCGTTGCCTGGGGAAACGTTGATGTGATGCCTCGTGTAAGGAGGAGAAATGCGTAACATCACGATTCCGAATTTGATAAAGGTCGAATTGTAGCCTATGCGATTACGGTTTATCGTATCGTGACATTGGTGCTCGCGTTGTTCGAGATCCAATGACTGTTAGCAGAACATGGAATCGGTGGGTTCAGGAGGGTAATACGGAACGCCGTGCTGCATCCCAACGGCCTCGTATCACTAGCAGTCGAGATGATAGGCATCTTATCCGCATGGCTGTAGCGGATCGTGCAGCCACGTCTTGATCCCTGAGTCAACAGATGGGGACGGTTGCAAGACAACAACCATCTGCACAAACAGCTCGACGACGTTTGCAGCAGCATGGACTATCAGCTCGGACACCGTGGCTGCGGTTACCCTTGACGCTGCATTACAGACAGGAGCGCTGCGATGGTGTACTCAACGATGAACCTGGGTGCACGAATGGCAAACCGTTATTTTTTCGGATGAATCCAGGTTCTGGTTACAGCATCATGATGGTCGCATCTTTGGTTGGCGACATCGCGATGAACGCACGCTGGAAGCATGTATTCGTCATCGCAATACTGGCGTATCACCCGGCGTGATGGTATGGGGTGCCACTGGTTACACGTCTCGATCACCTCTTGTTCGCATTGACGGCACGTTGAACAGTGGGCGTTACATTTCAGATGTGTTACGGCCCGTGGCTCTACCCTTCATTCGATCCCTGCGAAACTCTACATTTCAACAGGATAATGCACGACCGCATGTTACAGGTCCTGTACGGGCCTTTCTGGATACAGAAAATGTTCCACTGCTGGCCTGGCCAACACATTCTCCAGATCTTTCACCAACTGGAAACGTCTGGCCAATGGTGGCCGAGCAACTGGCTCATCACAATACGTCAGTCACTACTCTTGATAAACTGTGGTATCGTGTTAAAGCTGGAGGGCAGCTGTACCTGTACACGCCATCGAAGCTCTGTTTGACTCAATGCCCAGGCGTATCAAGGCGTTATTACGTCCAGAGGTGGTTGTTCTGGGTACTGATTTCTCAGGATGTATGCACCCAAATTGCGTGAAAATGTAATCATATGTCAGTTCTAGTATAATATAACTGTCCAATGAATTGCCGTTTGTCATCTGCATTTCTTCTTGGTGTAGCAATTTTATGGGCCAGTAGTGTAAATATCCTCGGAGTAGTGAAGAAACTCAAATCACTTAATAAAAGCAAGTCTTCTGGTCCAGACTGTATACCAATTAGGTTGCTTTCGGAGTATGCTGATGCATTAGCTCCATACTTAACAATTATATACAACCGTTCGCTCGATGAAAGATCCGTACCCAATGACTGGAAAGTGGCACAGATCACACTAATATTCAAGAAAGGTAGTAGGAATAATCCACTAAATTACAGGCCCATATCGTTAACGTCGATATGCAGCTGGATTTTAGAACATATATTGTGTTCGAACATTATGAATTACCTCGAAGGAAACGGTCTATTGACACACAGTCAACATGGGTTTAGAAACCATTGTTCCTGTGAAACACAACTAGATTTTTATTCACATGAAGTATTGAGTGCTATTGACAATGGATTTCAGATCGATTCCGTATTTCTGTATTTCCGGAAGGCTTTTGACGCTTTACGACACAAGCGGCTCGTAGTGAATATGCGTGCTTATGGAATATCGTCTCGGTTACGTGACTGGAATTGCGATTTTCTGTCAGAGAGGTCACAGTTCATAGTAACTGACGGAAAGTCATCGAGTAAAACAGTAGTGATTTCTGGTGTCCCCCAAGGCAGGCCCTTTACTGTTCCTTATCTATATAAACGACTTGGGAGACAATCTGAGCAGCTGTCTTCGGTTGTTTGCGGATGACGCTGTCGTATATCGACTAATAAAGTCATCAGAAGATCAAAACAAACTGCAAAACGATTTATAGAAAATATCTGAATAGTGCGAAGAGTGGCACTTGAGCCTAAATAACGGAAAGTGTGATGTCATCCACATGAGTGCTAAAAGGAAGTCGATAAACTTTGGTTACATTATAAATCAGTCTAATCTAAAAGCCGTAAATTCAACTAAATACCTAGGAATTACAATTACGAAAAAATTAAATTGGAAAGAACATACAGAAAATGTTGTAGGGTAGGCTAACCAAAGGCTGCGTTTTATTGGCAGGACACTTAGAAAATGTAACAGACCTACTAAGGAGACTGCCTACACTACGCTTGTCCGTCCTCTTTTAGAATACTGCTGCACAGTGTGGGATCCTTACCAGATAGGACTAACGGAGTGCATCGAAAAAGTTCAAAGAAAAGCAGCACGTTTTGTATTATCACGAAATATCGGAGAGAGTGTCACAGAAATGAAACAGGATTTGGGCTGGAAATCATTAAAAGAAAGGTGTTTTTCGTTGCGACGGAATTTTCTCACAAAATTCCAATCACCAACTTTCTCCTCGGAATGCGAAAATATTTTGTTGACACCGACCTACATAGGGAGGAATGATCAGCACGATAAAATAAGGGAAATCAGAGCTCTTACGGAAAGATATAGGTGTCCATTCTTTCCGCGCGCTATAAGAGATTGGAATAATAGAGATGGTGAAGGTGGTTCGATGAACTCTCTGCCAGGCACTTAAATGTGATTTGCAGAGTATCCATGTAGATGTAGATGTAGAAGAGCTTCCGTGAACTTTGGAAGGTAGGAGACGGGGTACTGGCAGAAGTATAGCTGTGAGGACGGTGCGTGAGTCGGTCTTGGGTCCTTTAGTTAGTAGAGCACTTGCCCGCGAAAGGCAAAGATCCCGAGTTCGCGTCTCGGTCCGGCACTACAGGGTGAAAATCTCATTCTAATATTTCTCTTATTCTGAGGTTAGTTTCGTGCCTGCTATGAATGTCAGACACCACCAACGCAAGAGGGAAACCATTATCGCCAAAACTCGTTACACTGTCCAGTAGAATTTTGTGATCCACAAAATCAGAGACTTTGACGAGGGAAGAAAATACACCAACAAGATAAAATATCTCATTAGCTAAGGAAATACTTACCTTCCGAGGCATTGCTTTTACTGCGGAGAAGGTTACGACACTCTGACTGTGAGGCGGTTAAATTCTTCTGCTCAGTTAAATGAGTGGGTATTCCACCGTAGCCAGTTTCTCACAGACTTGAAAATAGTAGAAAGAGTGAAATATGTCTGTAATTAAAAGTTTTTGACTTACCTCCTAAGCACAACTAAATCTATGCCCCTAGTCATTGATTGATTACATAGGTAACTTTAGGGCAATCCTACCTGACGAGCGTAAAATTTAAATATTTTATTGGAAACCCAATCATGGGTAACAAAATTAATGAATTGTATTTATGCGATGATTTTTGTAGTCTCCATAGCGGCTCTATTTATGGAACTGTCTGTTGGTGGTGCACCCTGTATCTTCGCAAATAAATCTAACGTTTCGGCGTAGGGTTTACTGGCGTTCGGAAGGAGGAGTCACTGCCACCGTATGACAGAGGATGACCCGGTAGCGGGTCAGCATCACGCAGTAATCAGGGCTTTATTCCAGAGATTACTAAAAGGTGGTGTTGGTACTTTTTATTAATTAATGAAGAGCTTTTTATAATTTTTTAACTCATAACGTTTTTTTTTTTAAATTACCGCTACCAGTCACAAACTTTGTCAAGTATTATATTATTTATTTGGCGACATGTTTCGAGGGAATGTCTCATCTTCAGGCTAAATGGCATTACAAAAACAACTTTACAATAAGGTCATACTGATGTTACATAGTCTTTTCGTAAATGTGGAAGAAGAGGAAACTTAGTACGAGTCCATGTCATTTTGGAAGCTGGACTGATGTTTGCACGAAAATGTTTTGTAACGGTCACTCACTTTGTTCTTCTGGCGTGGTAGTCTCGTTGTGATGCGATGAGGTGTTTCCATATCCGTAGCTCTCTTGGTCACTGTTCACAAATTGTCACTAACACAGCAGTAACATGGAAACACGATCACAAACAGTGCAGTGGACAAGACGGTGGTCTAAATACAGCTGGTTTCGATTTAATTATCGATTTGTCGATCTATGTGGTGTCAGATGTCTTCTGCACGTCTTGTTATCGTATTACAGATGTAGGTTGACGAAATGCATTAGAAATTGAGCACCTGTTACAGTATTATTGAGCACGTCATGATATAAACTATTTATTTTACATATTTCTAAGCTATTGCTGAGGCTAGAGTCAAACAACTGTCATGTTATGTATCTTTTGTTCTAGGAGTACTGCAGTGAAACTGGAAAAGAAATGTGAATTTTTGAAGTCTATAGTTTCATTCAGGATCTCGTTATTCCACATGTGGCCATGGATGAATATTTCTATTTCTTCCAAGATGTCCATTTTCCAGTTATTTTCTAAATTATGTAGTACTTTGAGATCGTTGTCTATTGTAACACTGTGTCCTATTCCATTTATATGTTTCGCTATAGCTGATATATTCGGTTTGCCAAGTCTGAAACAGTCTGGCCAATGTAATATTTTTGCAATGACTGCACATAATTTTATACATTCCTGCTTTGTTAAGTTTCTCTGTGGGATGTGAGATGTCATGCATGAGTTTCTTTTTTAAGTTGTTTTTAGTGGCAAAGGTGATCCTGATGTCTGTCTTTTTAAGCAGCTTGGCTATTTTGTCTGATATGACACCTAAATATGGTAATGTTATATACTTGGGTTTTTGGATGTTGTGTGAGGAAGCTGTGTCACATTGTTTGTTGTTATTTTTAGTTGTGCATTGTGATAGTGTGTCTATTTCACCTTTGTGATAACCATTATCAAGTGCAATGTATTTGAAAGTGTTCATTTCTGTCTCATAGTCGGCAGCATTAAGTGGGAATTTCTGTGCTCTGTTTAAGAAGGATCTGAATGCAACTTGTTTATGTGAGTTGGCATGTGTGGAAGATTTATTAATGACTGTGTCTGTGTATGTTGGTTTTTGTGTACATTGATATTTAGGGTTTGATCTGCGTTACTTACTGTCATGTCTAGAAAATTAATTTTGTTATCTTTCTCATGTTCTATGGTGAAGTGGATGTTTTTGTGTAAATTGTTGAATCTGTTTAAAAGAGTTTCTATTTCTTCATCAGTTCCATTGTATACAATGAATGTGTCATCAACATATCTGCAGTAGTGTACTATTTTCTGGGTTATTATGCCTTTGTTGTTGAGAAGTTTATTTTCCAAGGTGGTAAATGATTCTGCAATGATTCCACTTAGAGGACTTCCCGTTGCTAGGTCTACATCTTGTTTGTCCATTTTGCCATTAAATGTGAAATAATTGTGTGAAAGAACAAGCTCTAGTAGTTCTATTAATTGAACTACTTCAGCTGAAGTAGTTGAATTAATAGAATCACACAAGATATCTAAAAGCCATTTCGTGTCACAAAATTAAGTATGTCTTTCACAGTGTGTTCTGACTATATGTGAATGACTAAATGGAAAATACCCTTATGGTTACTATCATCAGCCACCGCGCCTAGTAGCCTCACTGAGCAGTGCGCATGCGTATTGACGTTGGCATCCTGGTGGAAGTACTCGGTCGCCCGCTGGAAGGAAATGTCGGTTGAAAGCGATTTTTCTCACTTGGCGGGCCACACAAAACACTTAGCGGACCGCATGTGGCCCATGGGCAGCTGTTTGTCCACTCCTGCTAAATGGCATAGTGCATTGCCAAGACGAGAAGTGTTCCATAGGAGAAAAGACAGAATTGACAACCTAACCTGTAAATCTTGATGAACTGAAGGACGGAGCGAAGTAACAAGTTCGAATGAATATTTAACGTTACAAATGGAATGTACAGCCTCACTGTCATGTACGAGTTGTACAGATACGGAAGTGTACTGCAGTAGTTGCCTGTTGTTGTAGTGGTCTTCAGTCCGAGTAATTATTTAATCCAGTTCTAAACGCTAATATGGTTTGATACAGTTCCAACACTAATCTCTAATGAGCAAGCCTAAAAGCTTCTGTGACCTACATCCATTTGTGCCTCCTTACGGAAAACAAACCTCAGTCTCCATCGGAAAGTTTTATCCCACATACTTCCCTTCATTATCAAACTGACGATTACTTGGTGTCTCAGGATGTGTCTGGTTCACTGATCCGTTCCCTTAGTCAGGTTGTGCCTTTTTTCATTTCGATTCAGAACCTCCTTGCCCGTTATTTGGGCCCTCTAACCTTCCATTCACGTCTCTTCCCCTCTATAATGACTGCCATCCAAGTTTCATTTCTGTAGAATCATATTTTCCTGATAAATAGTCCGAAATACACCCCAGCACTTAAATTTATATTCAGTGCTAAAAAATTATTATTTTTATAATGTGCTTTCCACGCTACTGCTAGTCTGCCTTCAATATGCTTTCTTTGTAGACCATAGAAAGTAACTTTGTTACCCAAATAACCAAATAGTGTCTACTATTTATGTTGCATGTCCTAATGTACATCTCCAATCATCGCTTGATTTAATTTGACTGCATTCCAGAATCATGGTTTTACATTTATTGACTTTCCATCTTATAAACTTTTATCAAGACCGTATCGACTCCCTTGGACTGATCATCCACGCTGTTTCATATCTTCGACATAATTAACAAGGGCTTTCAATAAGCAACGCAACACATTATTTCCCATTTCGGTTGAAAAAGATGCGGAATTTATTGTGAGACATCATGGAATATTCCCGCTTGAGCCCTTATAGTTTCGCGAAGTTCAGATTGGTAGCCTTCAAAATGGCTTCTGTAATGGAGGTGCTTCATTGAGACTTTTGGCGAAAAATCAACTCATCGCAGATATGCAGACTTTCTACATACACGTAAAAGTGAACAAAAGGACTGTGAGTCGTCGGGCGAAGCGCCTGTCATCATCCCAACAGGATCCAGAAAAACCACCCACGTGCCGGCCAGCCGCCCACAGCTGTGACTTGTACAATTCGAGTCGATCGACGGATCAGAATCAACTACCTCGCTGCTCAACTGGACGGCTCTGTTATCAGTGCTGCCACACTCGTCCATCAGTTGGGGTACCCTGAGCTACCCACATTAGTGTAACCTTGGGTTCCTCGTGGCCTTACAGAGGGACCATTTCTGTGGAACTGGTTTCGGGGTTACTAAGTTGATCGTGATAATTTTTTTATGAGGACATACAGGGTGGTCCATTGATCGTGACCGAATCAAATATGTCACGAAATAAGCGTCAAATGAAAAAACTACAAAGAACAAATCTGCGTTTTTTTAAAATAGGAACCCCCATTTTTTTATTACATATTCGTGTAGTACGTAAAGAAATATGAATATTTTAGTTGGACCATTTTTTCGCTTTGTGATAGATGGTGCTGTAATTGTCACAAATATATGGCTCACAATTTTAGACGAACAGTTGGTAACAGGAAGGTTCTTTAAATTAAAATACAGAACGTAGGTACGTTTGAACATTTTATTTCGGTTGTTCCAATGTGATACATGTACCTTTGTGAACTTATCATTTCTGAGAACGCATGCTGTTACAGCGTGATTACCTGTAAATACCACATTAATGCAATAAATGGTCAAAATGATGTAAGTCAACCTCAATGCATTTGGCAATACGTGTAACGACATTTCTCTCAACAGCGAGTTTTTCGCCTTCCGTAATGTTCCCACAAGAATTGACAATACGTTGGCGTTGTCGGTGGATCACGATAGCAAATATCCTTCAACTTTCCCCACAGAAAGAAATCCGGGGACGTCAGATCCGGTGAACGTCCGGGCCATGCTTCGTACTTCGACGACCAGTGCACTTCTCATGAAATATGCTATTCAATGCCGCTTCAACCGCACGCGACCTATGTGCCGGACATCCATCATGTTGGAAGAACATCGCCATTCTGTCATGCAGTGAAATATCTTGTAGTACCATCGGTAGAACATTACGTAGGAAATCAGCATACATTGCACCATTTAGATTGCCATCGATAAAATGGGGGCCAATTATCCTTCCTCCCATAATGCCGCACCATACGTTAACCCGCCAAGATGGCTGATATTCCACTTGTCGCAGCCATCGTGGATTTTCCGTTGCCCAGTAGTGCATATTATGCCGGTTTACGGTACCGCTGTTGGTGGAGGTCCTTCGTCGCTAAATAGAACGCGTGCAAAAAACCTGTCATCGTCCCGTAATTTCTCTTGTGCCCAGTTGCAGAACTGTACACGACGTTCAAACTCGTTGCCATGCAATTTCTGGTGCATAGAAATATGGCACGGGAGCAATTGATGTAGATGTAGCATACTCAACACCGACGTTCTTTAGATTCCCGATTCTCACGCAGTTTGTCTGCTACCGATGTGCGGATTAGCCGCTACAGCAGCTAAAACACCTACTTGGCCATCATTATTTGTTGCAGGTCGTGGTTGACGTTTCACATGTGGTTGAACACTTCCCGTTTCCTTAAATAACGTAACTATCCGGCGATCGGTCCGGACACTTGGATGATGTCCAGGATACTGAGCAGCATACGCAGCACACGCCCGTTGGGCATTTTGATCACAACAGCCATACATCAAAACGATATCGACCTTTTCCGCAATTGGTTCAAATGGTTCAAATGGCTCTGAGCACTATGGGACTCAACTGCTGTGGTCATCAGTCCCCTAGAACTTAGAACTACTGAAACCTAGCTAACCTAAGGACATCACACACATCCATGCCCGAGGCAGGATTCGAACCTCCGACCACAGCGGTCGCGCGGTTCCAGACTGTAGCGCCTAGAACCGCTCGGCCACTCCGGCCGGCCGGCAATTGGTAAGCGGTCCATTGTAGCACGGATAATGCATCACGAAATAAATACCGTCCGCACTGGCGAAAAGTTACGTGATAGCACGTACTTATAGGTTTGTGACTATTACAGCGCCATCTTGCACAATTCGAAAGAAGTGGTCCAACTAAAACATTCATATTTCTTTACGTACTACACGAATATGTAATAAAAATGGGGGTTACTCTTTAAAACCGCAGTTGATATCCGTTTGACCTATGGCAGCGTCATCTAGCGGGCCATCCATAGCGCCATCTGGTTTGCCCCTTCAAGCTAGACGAGTTTAATTCTTTGTAGTTTTTTCGTTTGATGCTTATTTCGTGAGATATATGGCCCGGTGACGATCAATGGACCACCCTGTACACAGGTGATGAAACATGGTTTCATCTCTTAGAACCGGAAACAAAACGACTGTCGACGGAGTGGCGCAACTCAACTTCTCCTCGTAAGAAAAAGTTCAAAGCCACACCTTCAGCCGATAGTCATGTCGACGGTCTTCTGGGACTGTGAAGGGGTTATTGTGTTCGATGCCCTCCCTCGTGGTGCACCAGTCTACTGGGAAGTCAAGAAACCGAGGAAACAAGTTCGGCATGTTTGTTGGCACAAAAACGCAAACATGGTAAGCAAGGACTCACACAGTTCCGCGCACCCAAAAGCAACTCCCAAAGCTTCATTAGGCTGTTGTTCCTCATCCACAGAACAGCCTGGACCGCGCACCCTCGGATTTCCATCTGTTCTCAGCGGGAAGCAGCATGTCGACGGGGAAGTTACGATGCGGCCGGACGTTGGTTCCCACGTCGACCTGTAGAGTGAAACCGTGCAGGTATTCTGGCCCAGCCAATAACGTGGCGTAAGACAGTAGCACTGAACGGAGATTATGTTGAGAAATTAGGTATTGTAGCCGAAAGAGAGCGAAATACACTACTGGCCATTAAAATTGCTACACCAAGAAGAAATGCAGATTATAAACGGGTATTCATTGGACAAATATATTATACTAGAACTGACATGTGATTACATTTTTACGCAATTTGGGTGCATACAGCCTGAGAAATCATACCCAGAGAAACCACCTCTGGTCGTAATAACGGCCTTGATACGCCTGGGCATTGAGTCAAACAGAGCTTGGATGGCGTGTACAGGTACAGCTGCCCATGCAGCTTCAACACGATACCACAGTTCATCAAGAGTAGTGACTGACTGGCGTATTGTGACGAGGCAGTTCCTCGGCCACCATTGTCCAGACGTTTTCAATTGGAGAGAGATCTGGAGAATGTGCTGGCCAGGGCAGTAGTCGAAGATTTTCTGTATCCAGAAAGGCCCGTACAGGACCTGCAACATGTGGTCGTGCATTATGCTGCTGAGATGTAGGGTTTCGCAGGGATCCAATGAAGGGTAGAGCCACGGGCCGTAACACATATGAAATGTAACGTTTACTGTTCAAAGTGCCGTCAATGCGAACAAGAGGTGATCGAGACGTGTAACCAATGGCGCCCCATACCATCACGCCGGGTGATACGGCAGTATGGCGATGACGAATACACGCTTCCAGCGTGCGTTCATCGCGATGTCGTCAAACACGGATGCGACCATCATGATGCTGTATACAGAACCTGGATTCATCCGAAAAAATGACGTTTTCCCATTCATGCACCCAGGTTCGTCGTTGAGTACACCATCTCAGATGCTCTTGTCTGTGATGCAGCGCCAAGGGTAACCGCAGCCATGGTCTCCGAGCTGATAGTCCATGCTGCTGAAAACGTCGTCGAACAGTTCGTGCAGATGGTTGTTGTCTTGCAAACGTCCCCGTCTGCTGACTGGGGGATCGAGACGTGGCTGCACGATCCGTTACAGCCATGCGGATATGATGCCTGTCATCTCGACTGCTAGTCATACGAGGCCGTTGGGATCCAGCACGGCGTTCCGTATTACCCTCCTGAACCCACCGATTCCATATTCTGCTAACAGTCATTGGATCTCGACGAACGCGAGCACCAATGTCGCGATACGATAAACCGCAATCGCGATAGGCTACAATCCGACCTTTATCAAAGTCGGGAACGTGATAGTACGCATTTCTCCTCCTAACACGAGGCATCACAACAACGTTTCTCCAGGCAACGCCGGTCAACTGCTGTTTGTGTATGACAAATCGGTTGGAAACTTTCCTCATGTCAGCACGTTGTAGGTGTCGCCACCGGCGTCAACCTTGTGTGAATGCTTTGAAAAGCTAATTATTTGCATATCACAGCATCTTCTTCCACTCGGTTAAATTTCGCGTCTGTAGCACGTAATCTTCATGGTGTATCAATTTTAACGGCCAGTAGTGTAATAATATTTTGTATTAGAGTCCTGAATAAAGCCAGGGGAAAACATGTGCCAGGGGGAAAAATGTGTGGCATTTCTTATTATCAATATACAATGTAATCGGTAAACCTCAATGTTTTATACCATCTTACTGAACTTTTTGTCCCCTTTGCATATTCCTCCACTGATCCCCCAGTTTTCTCAGTGTAGAGATTAAATAATATCGGTATAGGCTACAGTTCTGTCTCAGTCCCTTCTCAATTACTGTTTCCGTTTCATGTCATCCGACGGTTACAACTGCAGTATAGTTCCTGTACAAGTTGTAGGTAACCTTTGACTCTCTTTGGAAGTTTGTGGTAAGATCTTATGGGACCAAACTGCTTAGGTCATCGGTCCCAAACCTTACACACTACTTAATCTAACTGAAAGTACACTAAGGACAACAAACACACCTATGCCCGAGGGAGGACTCGAATCTCCGACGGAGGTAGCCGCGCGGACCGTGACAAGACCCTTCAGACCGCGTGGCTACCCCGCGCGGCCTTTGACTCTCTTTTTTTATCCCTAAAACCATCAGCATTTTAAAGAGTGTATTCCAGTGACTAGGAACGATTCGCTGTTCCGGTGACCTGTGGTATACTGTTGCTAGAAGAATAACACATCGCTGTGAGAAGAGGAGCACGCGCATTCGCATTCGTACTATTACCCCGTCGAACTCAGTGGCCTTTCGCCTGCTGATAAACTTCACTTGCTTTTCTATCCAGTGGTCACTTATTCCGATATCTGTAATTTAGTCGTTCGCGCGATGAATTAAACCAGGAAATACGGTATGATCATCATCAATGAAACATCTTTTAGTATTTCGGCCTTGTCTTTGTCATCCTCCGTTTCGATGTCATTACGGTCACAGAATGTGCGGAGAGATGGCTTAGATTCATTTAATAGTTTAACTTAAGATGAAACCTTCTTTGGGTTTATGGTCAAGTCGGCGGATAGAAGTTTGGTTAAGAAATCTTTAAAATCGTAGAAACATACAGCTTATTCTCTTTTGTTCATTGTTCTCTTACAGAAGTAGTGTACATAGTTTCTCTTGGAGCGTGAAATAGTTTTCTCCTTCGAACTTTTCACCTCTATACTGACAGAGATTCTTGCATTCAAACGAAGTCACGAAGAAGGCAATCGGTTTGATGTTCAGAACAGATGAATCCTAAACTGTAAATAATATTTGCCATCTGGAAGCACTCTCTGGACGTAACAAGATCTATCAGAGACGTCGAGGGCAAACAGCCGACCTCTCCGACTGGCTGGTTCGCCATTGTGTGTCAGAGAGGTTGGGTCTACACCTGTGCCCTAACATATGAAATGATCCATCTAATTATTTATAGGCAGTCGAGTTTAGGGACACTGTCCAGCCGAAGGTCTTTTGTAATTTTTTTATTTATGTTTTACGACTGAAAACCATTGAAATCAAGATTCCAAATGAAATCTTCTTTGTTTGAATGGTTTACTAGTTTCGGTTAACATGCTAGCCATCTACGGATCAGAGTCAGAATACGAATTTTTCTCAGTTTGCCAACATACAACAGCTTAGGGAAGAGCACATAATATTGTCGCAGGGTTCAAGGGTATATACATGAATTATTTGCAGTACACGTACCATAAAACACACTTGATTAGAGCTGGTGCCATTACGGCTTCATACATCGTTAAAATCCATGCATGACATAGTTAAAACAGCATTTCACAATTCGGGGTCAGTGTAACAGAATGATAGTCATAAGACTGAAAATATATTTCAGTATGGAGAAGAGGCAGTGAAAATGAAAGAACAATATCTGCATCAGGAACTATCCTCTAAAATGACTAAATGTATCACCTTACCAAACGCCTTTAAAACTTAGTAACTGAGACAATCAGTATTTACATAATCTCGTGACAGAGATCATCACATATAGCTCTCTGCATCGATGAACATGTAAGTACTATGCCAATTGATGTCCATTACAACGTTCAAGAAACGTAGCACTCGGCAAACGCATAGCATACACATGTGTGGCAGGTACTGTAGCGAAATGGGGACTAACGGACGTTGTTTGATGTGAAGCGTGCTGGATGGCGTTAGCAGTTGGCTATACATTGCATAAAATCTACATGCTCTAACAACATTTTAACGAACCAGATGCAAATGTATTTAAAATTTAAATAGCTGCCATCAATACCTTTCTTAGAGTTAAACAGACAAGATATTAACAATAATAACTAACATAATGGGAATTTGCTGATATTATATAAATGAAGCCATATAATTTTATGTAATACTTTATTGAAATGATAGTAATGGATTGCCGAACTTAATTTTATTGCATGTCTACACAACGACCGAAATGATAAGGAACAAAGACAGCACGTAACACTGCGGGGTACAATTGAGGTCGAAATAATGTCAGATAATATTTCCATCGTTGTAACGGTAATAGTTAATAAGAATCGATTATACAATCGTTAAACTAAAACGGGTGTAAAATGTGATACAATTTACTTGTTAAAAGAAAGGCATTTTTAACATATTTTGTTACCTGTCTTCATAAGTTCAAGTTTTTTAAGTCACTACTTAAATTTGTAGACAGATTAGGGAATTATTACAAAATTTATTGCATAAATGAACTCCATAAGTTTAATAATGGTAACTAACACAATAGACCTATAATTCAAATCTCATAAATGTATATTGATGGTACCCATATATCAATGCTCAGTGCTGTCACATCAGCGCCAGTTGAAATGAAAGCTACTAACGAGTAGTCACGAATAAAGCGCAGCAGTACGGATTTAACGATGGACATGTTCGGGCGGAGTTCGTTCCTTAACGCACTAGCTGTGAAAACCCATGCGCAAACATCGAAAGTCCTGATGCACTTTTCTCTGACTAAACAGGGCACGAAGTATTGTCGTTACTCTTTGTCACGCCTAACCACAAGCATCGCTGCAGCAAAACAGTTGAAATTCATTGCTGCCTCGCTTGTCACAAGAGCAAAGTAGAAGTCTGAACAGGTGCTCCTAAATCAATCAGTGAAACTGCCGTCAGAATATTCCCGCACGCAAAATTAAATTGTAACTCACAATTAATTAAAGAGTTAAATTACCCAAAAGCCGTGTGATAAAAATGAAGCCATCTCACTCAGCATCTCGCTCTCACTTCCTGTGTCTATGTGCGTCTACTTCCCATGCCTCCTTTTTCTCCCGCTATTTACAGCACACCATACTGCCACTTTCTCCTTTATCGCTTACAGTGTCTCCTTCTGTCTTTCTTTTCCACTGCTGCTACCCCCGTCATGCATCGACAGATCAAAAATCTCTAGGGATCCACCTGATTTACCCCTACATATCAGTGTCTAAAATTTTGGTCCACAATGCTTCCTCCCATTTACCTACGCATTTAAATTTATAAAAAGCATGACACACAAATGCTGACTTTATATTTTATTTCCCACCGGCTTCGGTCATAGAACATGTTCGCGTTCGTCGGAAAATTAATCTGCCGGCAACATTACATACCAGCGCTAAAGGTATCGGTCATATATATTGTCGGCTATAGATTTTTTCCATGAGTTTGAATATGGTTTATAACCGAAACAGGGCGGAATAAAACGTAAATAAAGATAGCATTTGTGCGCCATGCACCTTATAGTTCATTTACAATCACATAAGAGCCTTAACAAAGAGTTAATGTTTGCTTGGTTGGAGGGGACTGGGGGGGGGGGGGCGGTCTCCACTAACCTGTATTTTTAATTTCTACTTTCTCCTCCTTCTTTTGTTGCCACTGCATCTACACTATCTGCTCAAAAGTATCCGGACACCCGGCTGAAAATGACTACGAAGTTCATCGCGCCCGCCATAGGTAATACTGGAATTCAGTATGGCGATGGCCCACCCTTAGCCTTGATGACAGCTTCCACTCTTGCAGGCATGCGTTCAATAAGGTGCTGCAAGGATTCTTGGAGAATGGCAGACCATTCTTCACCGAGTGCTGTACTGAGGAGAGGTATCGATGTCGGCCGGTGAGGCCTGCCACGAAGTCGGCGTTCCAAAACATCCCAAACTTATTCTATGGGATTCAGATCAGGACTCTGTGCAGGCCAGTCCATTACAGGAATGTTATTGTCGTTCAACAACCCCGCCACAGGCCGTGCATTGTGAACAGGTGCTCGATCGTGTTGAAAGATGCAGTCGCCATCCCTGAATTGCTATTCAACAGTGGGAAGCAAGATGTGCTTGAAACATCAGTGTAGCCCCCTGCATGAAAAACACGACCGCATCATAACACGACTGCCTCCGAATTTTACTGTTGGCACTACACACGCTGGGAGATGACGTTCATCGGGCATAAGCCATACCCACACCCTACCATCAGATCGCCACACTGTGTACCGTGATTCATCACTCAACGTTTTTACACTATTCAATCGTCCAATGTTTACGTTCCTTGCACCAAGCGAGGCGTCGTTTGGCTTTTACCGGCGTGATGTGTAGCTTTTGAGCATCCACTCGATCAGGAAATCCAAGTTTTCTCACCTCCAGCCTACCTGTCATAGTACTTGCAGTGGATCCTGATGCAGTTTGGAATTACTGTGTGATGGTCTGGATAGATGTCTGCCTATTACACATTACGACCCTCTTCAACTGTCGGCGGTCTCTGTCAGTCCACAGACGTGGTCGGCCTGTACGTTTTTGTGCTGTACTTGTCCCTTCATGTTTCCACTTCACTATCTCATCGGAAACAGTGGACCTAGGTATGTTTAGGAATATGGAAATGTCGCGTACAGACGTATGAGACAAGTGACACGCTATCACCTGACCACGTTGGAAGTCCGTGAGTTCCGCGGAGCTCTCCATTCGGCTCTCTCACGATGTCTAGTGACTACTGTGGTCACTGATACGGAGTACCTGGCAGTAGGTGGCAGCACAATGCACCTAATATGAAAAACGTATGTTTTTGGGGGTGTCCGGATACTTTTGAGCACATAGTGTATCTCTAACCATATCTACTTCGTCTTTATTGACACTGTCTCTCATTAATCTGTGTTCTTCTTTCATTGCTACTTTCACTTTCCCACGACAATTGCTTCCTCTCTGTTTCTCCCCGTCACTGTCTCCCTGATATGCTCTCTCAGCTCAAAAAATGACAAATACCGGGTGATCAAAAAGTCAGTATAATTTGAAAACTTAATAAACCACGGAATAATGTAGATAGAGAGGTAAAAACTGACACACATGCTCGGAATGACATGGGGTTTATTAGAACAAAAAAAAAAAAACACCCCATATTGCTAGACGCGTGAAAGATCTCTTGCGCACGTCGTTTGGTGATGATCGTGTGCTCAGCAGCCACTTTCGTCGTGCTTGGCCTCCCAGGTCCCCAGACCTCAGTCCGTGCGATTATTGGCTTTGGGGTTACCTGAAGTCGCGTATGGTGATCGACCGACATCTCTAGGGATGCTGAAAGACAACATCCGACGCCAATGCCTCACCATAACTCCGGACATGCTTTACAGTGCGATTCACAATATTATTCCCCGACTACTACTGTTGAGGAATAATGGTCATATCGAGTATTTCCTGTAAAGAACATCATCTTTTCTTTGTCTTACTCTGTTGTGCTAATTATTGCTCTTCTGATCAGATGAAGCGCCATCTGTCGGACATTTTTTGATCGTTTCTATTTTTTTGTTCTAATAAAACCCCATGTCATTCGAAGCATGTGTGTCAATTAATACCTCTCTATCTACATTATTCCGTGATTTATTCAGTTTTCAAATTTATACTGACTTTTTGATCACCCGGTATATTCGCATCCAGAATATGGTCGTATGCAAAATTTTTTTAAGGAATAGACTGTAAACGGAATCAAACCATTTTTAATTTGTTGCTACTTGTTAAATAAACATAAGAACCAAGTGTAGAATACAACTGTTCTTTGTGATAAATACTTAATTGCTTTGAGTCAAAATAATAAGACTCTTACCTTATATCTGCATGTATCTGAGCAATGTGTAGGTTTGATAACGAAAACAGCGAAAGGCATTATTTTTGAGCATGGATAAGTACTCATCTGAACTTTTCCTCTACTTAAGATACTAAATATTTATTATGTATTGTCATCTGGAATTAGTGAAGGATTCTCGTCAAGTAAATACAGTTTCCTTGCCTGAATCAAAAGGGGCTGTAAAACGACATATTAGTATTTTTTATTTTTCTTTTGCTAGTAAAATTACTTTTACTAACTATAATGAATTAATTATGCACTGAGCCTTTAATGACACCTGAGATACTCCAAGTGTTCACGATCGCGAAAATACGAATGCAAGACAGTTATTCAGAGACTAATATTTTGTGTGTTAGAAATAATGAATCCGTAAACCTGTTCTCAGAATAAATCCCTCGTTTCTAATTACAGTGAGTTGAAAACTTCAGTCAGCTTCCGCTATCCAGTGATGAAATACGTCAAGAGACTTACCTATCTTCCCAGCACTGTAGAATGGTCAGCGAGAGAAGCTATACGCCAGCTGGCAGCGCTATTGCCAGCTTTCAAATGTGAAGAATGGACGGCTGAATGCGAGAACGGTAGCTGTCTGTAGAGCTGTGACAAAGCTGAAGCGTTGCCATAGATACATATACCAAACCACGTTGCATGATAGGATGAGGCAGACGTGCAAAGCAGCTATGCTAAGCCCAGTGCAGCTTACGGCGACCCGTTTTCTATGACAACTGTTGGCACAATGCCCCACCCCCCACTATCCTTTCACTTTCTCCCATACCCTTTCCTCGCCCTCAGTGACTGTTAGTAGCGACGTTAGTCAGTTCCGCAATTTATACTGATGTTGTACTCCATCGTCAATACGATCATCTTCATACAATAGCAGTATTATTAACATAAGTGATAATGTTTTAACTGTGATGCCTATGTGATCATATAAAAACCTTCTTTTCTTTAAAGAGAAGAAGGAACACTCCATGGAAGTGTATTTTAAAAGAACATCATGTATTAATATTAGCTGTCTTTTGTGTACCATAAAACACGAATATATAAAACGTTTCATTCCCCAGCCGTTTTATCTGTTGCCAAATTTCCCCTTTTTGGCAAACTGAAACAATACTAAGGAGGAACATTATATATAGATAATGCAATGCAATCAAAAAGTTTCCTTACTGTCAGTAATCTTCTCATGACAATCTAGTGTCAAAATTTACTTGACTGTCTATGTACTCTCATATTAATTATGTATTCAAACCACTAGTGAACGACAAAAATAAATGCACACTGTTTTGCAAAACTGAAGCGTAGAATAATGCTTTGAAAGAGAATGGAATGTACGAACCGGTCAACAACGCAACGCCAGGTACATTGAAATACCTCTGTCACTGCGGCAAAAAACGCAAGATAAGAATACGAATAATGCGCTAGTTACTGTGTTGTGAACTAACGGATCTTTCTAGATCAGTGATACGTCTGCACAGTACTACTTACACTGGCGGTATAAGTTCATACAGTGAATGTAATAACTGCAGATACATACCTAGAAATTTCTGTACTGAAGCTTGTTCAAGAGACAAATAAATGCGCCAACAGGAACGTAGACAGAAAATATATATTGTGTAGGACTTCGTTTTCCACATCAAGAGCGAAACGTTAAAAACGAAACGCAAATTATATCTAATAACATAAAACCGTAAGCAGCTGCCAGTTTCTGACGATCTGCAACTGTTTCAAGACATATAATATGTATTCATTCGACATTCTTGCAGACTGATTGGGTTTTATGGATAACTTCACGAATTAGAAGCAGTTCGGAGGTCAGGTAATGTTATGTGTGCTGCTATAAGGAACAAACATAACAAGAAAACAGTCTAAATCTAAACAATAACTCTACAGATGTGGTTTGCCATCGACTGAAAAATCTACCTATGTGATGTGATCTGCAAAGAATCATCAAGTGTAGGGTTACCATATCTTAATATACAAAAACTGGTGAATTAAGATACTCTGATTTATTTCACATGTTTCCCATTTACTTGGACCTCTTTTGGATATCATTTTACATATATTTCTTTCATAATACTGAACCCGTGCTACTTTCGTGTTGTGCAGCACAGTCAACAACAGCTTTACATTTTCAACAGTGAGCATATTCCACTTATCTGTGCACTGAACATTTAACAGAGAAAATATTCTCTGTGCAGCTTAATTATGTGGAAGTCTGGCAGACTAGTACTGTACCACTTCCAGCATTCCAGTGCAGTCATCAGTACTACTCTTATACTGGCCACACGTCTCAGCAAAACTTTTCCTTACCATAGCTGCAGAGTTCATGATGTAGTATGTTCTTGAACGGCTTATTTCATCAGTGAATACAGAGTCAACAATAAGAATATTAACACCTCTTAAAAATAATACAGTTCTTCATATGGTTGCCACTGTGGCTCTTTTTCCAGAGATACCCACAGAAATGCAGACATACCACGGCACTGGGTCATTCATTTATTAATAAACTGTGACTAACAGTGTACAAAGTGTAGATGTTTGTTCCCCTCTGGCTCAGAAAAGGAAAGTCAGTTTTGTAATACATTTTAAACGTGCATTACTAGTTACGTTTTGGCACCTTGATCCCTATAACGATGTACTATAAGTCTCATAATACACTAGCCGGTCCACACTCCAGAATATCTAGGTCCATTGAAAACGCTATTGTGAAGCTTCTCTTGTTCGCTGCTTCTCCAGGAAAGGGAAGAGAAGAAAATGTGGTGTCACTGCTAGACACCACACTTGCTAGGTGGTAGCTTTAAATCGGCCGCGGTCCATTAGTACATGTCGGACCCGCGTGTCGCCACTGTGTGATCGCAGACCGAGCGCCACCACTCGGCAGGTCTAGAGAGACGTACGAGCACTCGCCCCAGTTGTACGGACGACATTGCTAGCGACTACACTGACGAAGCCTTTCTCTCATTTGCCGAGAGACAGTTAGAATAGCGTTCAGCTACGTCCATGGCTACGACCTAGCAAGGCGCCATTTGTAACATTGCATGTATCTTAAGAGTCTCACTTGTATCATCAAGAGCGATGTACCACAAGGATGGAATAAAAGTTAAGTATTCTAGCCGCTACGTACTTTTCTTTATAGCATTCATTACGTCTCCTGTTTCAGACTTCACGCCATCCTTCGTGACCTTATAGCGTTAATCTCAGCCCCCTCAAACACACTGTGTCGGCACCTATTGTCGACACAACAAGTGGCGGCGAGGATCAAAAAGGATCTGGTTCTTTATACTTGCTTTGCCCTAATTTACTTGTGTCATGGCTTCGCCACATTCTCCAGATGTACTGTCCGAATTTTATCGCTTGCAGAATCAGCAGACGCAGGCGTTATTGGATGCCCTTGGACAGCTCGTCCAGGGTCAATGTGCAATGCACACCGATTCGGCCGCCGCCGCTTCATCGCTACCGCAGCCACAACATGCTGTTGCACCCCAGTTTCGTCCGTTTCACGCGGACGAGGAAACATGGACGGAGTGGTCACGACAATTTGGATTCCATCTCGCCGCCTACAGAATTCAAGGTAACGAGCGGCAGCCTTACTTATTATCATGTGTAGGGGTGCAAATGTACCGTGTGATAGTGAAATTATTTCCCCGACGCGACGTAGCAACTCTGTCCTACGAAGAAATGTTGTCGGCTTTAGATGCCTATTTCAAAGAAACAGTTAATGTAGTTGCAAAAAGGTATACGTTCTTTCGTACAAAACGTACGGCCGGTCAAACTAATAGGGAGTGGGTTGCAACATTGGAAGGACTTACTAGGGATTGTGCGTTTGAGTGTGAATGTGGACTCCCTTATTCAGGTACTATGGTACGTGATGCAATTGCACAGAACGTTTCTGATGTTCGCATACGGGAACAGATTTTGAAACTAGTTAATCCCTCCCTTTAACAAGTGATAGACATATTGGATAGGCAAGACACACTTGACTTTGCTCAGGAATCATTTGAAACTTCGCCGGCCGTGTGTCACATTAACCGGCCCGCCGGGCCCGCTGCACGGAACGCTAAACAGCCCTCGCGCTCGCCCGCGCAGCCGCCGCCTCGCTCTCCACGTGTGCTGCGTAAGCGAGCAAATGCAGTGAAATCATGCCCGCGGTGTGCAACTCGACATTCGCGTGACAATTGCCCGTCACGCCAAGCTATTTGCTTTTACTGTCATAACAAAGGACACGTTCAAAGTGTTTGCCAGAAAAAGCTCAGATCAGACAATCAGAACCATTCCAGGCCCTTTGCTTCGCGCCCGAATCGAACCAAGGACACTCAGGCTCGTGGACCTTCGCCCATGGACATTCATGTAGTTAATTCCACCCCGTCCAGTGCCACTTTCTCTAACAGTGACTGTGTTCGTCCCACAAAAAGTGTGCATCGATGTCGCGGGAAATCTCGTCAGGTCGCAAGTGATTCTGTACCAGTGTCTGTTCACGTTGCACAAAACAGTCGCTCTTGTCGTCAGCAGGACAATAAACTTTTTGTAGATTTGGACTTTGCCGGACAAGTGATACCGTTCCAGATCGATACCGGAGCTGCAGTTTCATTGCTCAATCACGCCACGTACAAACAACTGGGCGCACCTCCGTTGCGTGCCGCAAATGTTCAGCTCACGAGTTTGTAAGTAGGCTGTTTAGGTTTTTTTATTGGTAACGCCACCTCTGTATGAAAATCACTGGCTGTGCTGTGTGCAGTCTGTGGCTGCTTTGCATTGTTGTAATACTCGCCATTGTAGTGTTAGGCAGCTGGCTGTGAACAGCGCGTAGCGTTGCGCAGTTGGAGGTGAGCCGCCAGCAGTGGTGGATGTGGGGAGAGAGATGGCGGAGTTTTGAAATTTGTCATGAACTGCTATATTTATATATGATGATATCAAGGTAAATACATTGTTTGTTCTCTATTAATATCTTTCATTTGCTAACTACCCCTATCAGTAGTTAGTGCCTTCCGTAGTTTGAATCTTTTATTTAGCTGGCAGTAGTGGCGCTTGCTGTATTGCAGTAGTGGGAGTAACGAAGATTTTTGTGAGGTAAGTGATTTAGTGATTTGTGAAAGGGATAGTTTAATGTTAGTCAGGGCCATTCTTTCGAAGGAATTTTTTGAAAGTCAGATTGCGTTGCGCTAAAAATATTGTGTGTCAAGATAAGCACAGTCGTGTATAATTGTTCTAAAGGGGACGTTTCATATGGCGACCCTGCCAGGATACCACACTGGAATCTTCTGATTTTTTCTTGTAGTTTGTGTAATTAGTGTAGATTTTGTTTATTGATAGCGCTTAATTGTAGAGAAAATCTCCTTTGTAGTTGCAGTCTTTCATTGTTGTACAGTAAAGCAGTTGTGACATGCATGTAGATTTGCACCAAGTATTTTGCAGCTGCAATTAACTAGATATTATTTTCAGTGCTATGTTAATGTGTTCCCCTATTTTTGCTCTTCAAATTGTGTTTTTCTGTGTTGTCGTGTGAAATATTGTGACAATAATGGCGTGTGAAAAACGTAATACTAGGCTCCAAAGTAAACTGAGAAATGACAGTGAAGACGAAAGCAGTGTGTTAGCGCCGCAGAGTAATGAATTAACTAATGTTCAAAGTAGTAATTTGGGAATTGTGCATAGGGAAATGGAGTGGGCGGCAAACAATGGTGTAGACAGTGAAACAATTAGTGAAGAGGGAAGCATTATCGATCGATCGGTCGGCAACAGCTCGCCTCAGGAATCCGAAATGACAGAACACGATATTGCAAATACTGTAGACTTAGGTTTTGGGTCCTCACCGTTTTCTCAAATGAGTCAAGACACATTTTCTGCTTGTCAAAATGTGAATGTTGCCGGTGAAAATGCACTGCCAAAAAGCATAGAGAAACAGATTCCAGACACTAATAAATTATTATTGCAATTAATGCAACAAATGGAACAAAATCAGAGACAAACACAGCAACAGTTAGACACAATGGAACAAAATCAGAGACAAACACAGCAAAATCTTCAAAAGTTAGATACAATGGAACAAAATCTTCGGAAGTTAGACACCAAACTGGAACAAACACGTGAAGATTTAACTACTGAGTTACATAACATTGAATCGAAATGTCAAAAAGTCTGTAATGACGTAAAAACACAAATTTGTGAGCATTTTCAACCTATTTTTTCGCGGCATGAAAATGCATTACAGAATCACGAAGCAGCCATAAAAGAACTGCAAACCATTGTTCATGAAAATCATGAGATCTTGTGGGCTAAAATTGACTCAGTTGCATCTACCGATTTGGTTACGCAACTTGCAAAAACACAGGAAAACTTGAAGGACACAGTAGATTCGATTTCAACACAAATGGACACTCTGAAACTTGGTTCAGAAAAACACTGAGGAAATGTGTTCACTATCGGAGAAAGTAGCCGAACTTTCGGGTCAGGTCACTAACTTATCTACAAAGGTAGATGATGATCTGAATGACCCAAGACCTGTAGCCTTCATTGATACAGAAGAGTATGAACAAATTAGAAAATTCAAACAAAATCAAAATCAAATCAATACACAGTACAAAAGAGAAATCCGGGAAGTGCAAGATCAGTTGACGCAGGTAATACAAGAATTACATATTTCAGAGGACACTCGTGCTCCAGTACAGGAAGAGGGACATAGAAATACGGAACAACCACAAAATAATAACACAGGACACTTCGGAAATTATGAAAGAAATTGGCAAGGCGCATTGGATTTTGAGATGGAACCGCCGACACGACGTAACAATGACCGATATGCTACTCGCCGACACGATGATTTTGACTATAAGCTGTTCATTACTACACGTAAATTCAAAACGTTTAAGAATTCTGCCAACGACATTCATCCACAAGCGTGGCTCCATCAATTCTCTCATTGTTTTCCTCCCAACTGGTCATTGGAGCACAGGTTAGAATTTATGTGTGGCTACTTGGAGAATGAACCAGCTGTAAGAATGCGATCGGTCATTCACGATTGTCACAGTGAAGGAGAATTTTATCATGCCTTCCTCTCAGCATATTGGTCTCAAGCTACACAAGACCGAGTAAAACATAGCATCATAATGATGAAACATTTAGAAGAATCTGAATTCTCCAGTCTTGTGAAATATTTTGAAGACATGTTGCACAAGAATCAATATCTTTCAAACCCATACAGCCCTTCAGAACTCATCCGCATTTGCTTAATCAAATTACCTGAACATTTACGACATATTATTTTAGCAGGACGTTGCAAAGACGACATTGAAGCTTTTCAGGGACTGTTACTAGAACTGGAAATTGACACTGACAATCGCGGAACGCAGGAGCAGAACAATTACAGATCACATCCGTCGCAATTCCGCGATGAAAGAAATAATAACTGGACGCGACAAGGCTATTCTCACAACACAAATCGTGACCAAAACAGACACCACCCGTACAATAACCATTGGCAGAGTAGTAATAATTTCAGGGAAAGATCACCTCTCCGCGGTAATGACTATCACAGAGACAATCAGAGAAACAGACAATATGGGAACCAAAACAATTATTATCAAGGGAGACAGAATAACTTCAGACGCAACAGTTCGGCGCACAGATACGATTCAGGGAGAAATTCTCCACAACGTGACGGACAAGGAAGAAACTACGGAATCTACCAACATGACGACAGACGATGTATTCGTAACGACAGACCTGAATTGCATCAGAACTGGCGGGATTTTAACAGGGCAGGGCCTTCTCGTCAAAGTGAATTTGTAGAAGTTAGGTCTCCTAATCCCAATAACGGCGCGCGCCAACAAAGAGACAGACAATGACTCGCACAGAAGGCAGCCGCGTGCGCCCGCTGGCTCCGAGAAAAAAAACATAAGACGCTAGCCTTGAGAAAAATTTTAACATTCTTTACCAATGTATAAAACATGACAATTGCTTTTCAGTTGAAAGTCTGAGTACTATGAAGAGTAAAAGTTTACACCACATTTCACATGTAAAACCGTTTATTGAAAGATAATGTGCTTTTTAACTTTGTCTTTGCCATAAAACGTTTCACTTCACATTTCTAGTATGCTTTGTCAGACTTAAGAAACTGTTAACATGCAACAATGTTTGAAGTTAAATATCCAGTCTAGAACCTAGGGAACATTTTTAAACAGAAATTTCGATTGCATTGTTATAGTGAACAGACGACACAGTGTTGTATTTGTACATTCTTGCTTGTTAGTTGCACGATTACGTAACAACTATCAGGCTTACATACTTAGGACACATACTGGTACTGCTAATGAGATTTTAATGCAACATTTTGGTTTACTTGAAATTTGGTGTATCATGAGGTAAGTACATTGACTTCTGCAGAACTTCGCTTTCGGAGGACGATAACTACGACACTTCCACAGAGATTATGTTGCGACAAGACGTACAGTTTAGCGCTACAGTACACGCATTTGAGTGATTAATCTTATACTTAAGACACTTATTTTTAAAGATTTTTGAATTACAAAGAAAGTTTTCTGTGATACATTTCATTCCATTGCTGTAATTTGTAACACCTGAGGGTATAATTACATTAATCCTCAGGGGGGTACACGCTTACTTTGTGTACCATGTGTTTGGCAGGCACAAGGAGCCCTAGCTAATATGGTATTTGCTTATACAACTGTACACATTGGTACCATATTTATGTAACACACAAATTACACAGCTATCTGATCATTTAACTGAGAGATAAACATTTTTTTTTTACTACATCAGTGACACATGTTTACGCAATTTCACAGTTGGGTAACTTCACACTTATGAAATTGTATTTTGTCTGTACTTTGTGAACTGTTCATTTTTTTCGGAACCATTGTGATACTATGAGAGTTTTGAATGATGTATTTGGTATGGGATCATGATTTTTAAAGTACGTTTGAGGTAGATGACACTTTTGACATGAGCAGAGAATTTTTTTAGGTTTTGAAATTATTGAAGGAAGCTACGACGATTTTGAGATTTGGCTGAGGTTTTATGATATTATTACGACGACGATGTGTACTATGCTGTTGAGATATGTTTATGATCAATAAGATGATGCTACCGTATATGACGAATAAGAAGGATGTTGGAAACCAAGAATTGTACTTTAAGAGTTGTGAAATGTGTGTAAATGCGTGAATGTATCACAATGCCGGCAAAAATTTTTTGGACACTGTTATATTCATAGGATTTTGTTTCTACACATTTGTAACTAAATTCTCAACCAGTGAATTTTTTTATATGAGACTGTCACTGTAGCGAAAACTGCTGTCGTAAATATTTCGGTATGAAAGGTAAGTGACCGTGACGTAATTCGTTGTGAGCGGCCAGGTGTGCCAGCGACCTTGAGAAAAAGCCATTAGGTGGTAGAAAAAAAAAAGGAGGCCATTATCCTCGCTATTGACATTCCTTTGTAGAAAGCATTGTAAATACGACACGCTAATAATAACTTGGAAACATTCTTACATCTGCACACCTGATTAGAACAAGTGTCTATCTACGAGAATTGAGAGAATTTCTACTAACTTATGAAATGCCTCATGACTACTGAATGATTATTTTATGCTTTACTTTGTACATATTTGCTTATTTCATTTGATATCTGGTTTCCAGCTGTCTTGCAGCATTGGTTTCATAAAATAAAATTAAATGCATTTGCTAATGTGAACACTTTCTGTCAACAGATCTATTAAATAATAATTTTGTGATCCACATTCTTCAAAAAAGGAGCACTTGGAAAGGAAAGAACAATAAGAAGGGACTAGTAACAGTAACTGCATACATAATATTCTTTTCAAGTACATGGTAATTTTTTTTACAATAAGTTGTTGTGGTGCACCACTTTAATTACATAGACATTAAGATGTGAACAGACATTTTCCTTATATGCATTGTTGTCTTTAGTGTACTATTTTTTCTGCTTGAGCTTTGTCATGTTTAGGTATAAATTATTTCATTTTCTGCTGTTTGCCAGGCATAATGCTACTAAATTTCACTTTGTATTACTCTGTTAAGCTAGTTTTGCTACTGATTTATTTTTCTTGTTTGCTGCACAGTGCCTTATATTAGTTGTAATATTGCAATTGCTTTGCCTATTTAAATTTTTTGTCATTGATGTTTGTGTTAATTGTTTTATGCTGCTGCATTGCCTCGTCCCTTAGTTTAGCATCTGAGCTCAATAGATTTAAGTTAGCTTAAGAGGGGTAGACTATATAAGAAACTAACTATGATGAATTGGAAGAAATGCATTGAGAAGTTATACGAAAAAAGTACAGAAAGCAGGAGATAGATAGGACTTTTGGAAATAATGAAGAACGATGGGAGATCTCCGAGCAGTAAAGAAAGTTTTGTTTGCAGAATACTGCAGTAAAACAAACCCTGTCCTTTCCTTGTATTATTCCGCTATATGCTTGTGTACCCTTGGGTATTTATGTTTTTCCTGTATTTATATGTTTATCTGATAAGACTTATGTTGTAGAATGTTTCTAATACTCAGCTACATGAACTATGATCAGGAATACTGTTATCCTCAAATATAATTTGCATTAATAATATGTTATTTACTTTGTAAAGATGTTTAGACATTATTTATTCTGTTTTGTTTTAATGCTCATGTGTAAAGTTGATGTTTCAAAAGTTATTCTGATCTTTTATGTATTTACTTATGTCATTATTTCTGTAACACTGATGTACATATTTTTATTCTTTTGTAAAGCCCCTATTACCGCAAATGTCATTTGTATTGTTATGTTCTTTACTGATGTATTTTGTATCTTTGTTATTGTATTCTTATGTTGTAAATTTATAATTGTATAGACACCAGTTCTTCAAATTAAGTATCATTTCACTGCACACGTTTTTGTTGGTCATAATATATGCACAGTATGTGAGCAGTTGGGACTGTTAGTGTTTGCACGTGTGTTAATAATTCAGCAAGGGACTGGATAACAGCATTGCTGGTTCTAAGGACAATTCCAAAAACTTTGTGAGTGCACAAGTGGTGGTTATGGACTTGCTATATTATCCGCAAGACTCTTCTATGGTGATTGTGCACCTGCACAGTCACAACAGATGGCTGCTGGGCATCTCTACAAGGACTACAGTGGGTCTGCATCTTTGATGACCCATCAATACCATTATTTCTACAAGGACTACAGTGGGTCTGCATCTTTGATGACCCACCAATACCATTATTTCTACAAGGACTACAGTGGGTCTACACCTTTGATGACTCACCAGTACCATTACTTCTACAAGGACTGCAGTGGGTATGCACCTCTGGTGGCCCACCAATACCGTAATCTCTACCAGGACTACAGTGGGTCTGCTCTGTGATGACCTACCAAACGATATTCTTCAAAACTTCGATTGACTCCGCTGTGGGTTTGCTCTGTTGTGGCCTATTACCTGTCAGCATGTCAAGAGTCAGCACTGTCTTTCCGTTGGAAGGACAACACTACCTCTTCAAGACTGCATGGCAATCCACTACTTCCGTGTGCATTTTCTTTTACTGCTCAGAATTTGAGAAAAACACTGATATTTTACCTTGATGAACGATTAGGACTGTCTTTATGGACTGTGAGAATGTTTAGCTTTTGACCAACATTGTATCAATATGTGTGTGCATTTGATTTCTTTGTTATTGTAATTATGAAAAATCTTTTTAAATCTGTATTGGCCACTGCCCAAACCAATTTGTAAAATTTTTTGTGGGGAGCATGGGGGCTATGTAAGTAGGCTGTTTAGGTTTTTTTATTGGTAACGCCACCTCTGTATGAAAATCACTGGCTGTGCTGTGTGCAGTCTGTGGCTGCTTTGCATTGTTGTAATACTCGCCATTGTAGTGTTAGGCAGCTGGCTGTGAACAGCGCGTAGCGTTGCGCAGTTGGAGGTGAGCCGCCAGCAGTGGTGGATGTGGGGAGAGAGATGGCGGAGTTTTGAAATTTGTCATGAACTGCTATATTTATATATGATGATATCAAGGTAAATACACTGTTTGTTCTCTATTAATATCTTTCATTTGCTAAGTATCCCTATCAGTAGTTAGTGCCTTCCGTAGTTTGAATCTTTTATTTAGCTGGCAGTAGTGGCGCTTGCTGTATTGCAGTAGTGGGAGTAACGAAGATTTTTGTGAGGCAAGTGATTTAGTGATTTGTGAAAGGTATAGTTTAATGTTAGTCAGGGCCATTCTTTCGTAGGGATTTTTTGAAAGTCAGATTGCGTTGCGCTAAAAATATTGTGTGTCAGGATAAGCACAGTCGTGTATAATTGTTCTAAAGGGGACGTTTCAAGTTATTCAGGACAGAATATACCTGTGTTAGGACAGTGCAGCCTTCTTGCAACATACAAGGGACAAACAAAACTTGTCTTTTTACGTTCTTCGTTCTTCTTTGGCAGTGAACTTGTTTGGTTTAGATTTATTTCAGTTGTTTAACTTGTCTATCGTAAATCAGGTCCTATCAGTGAACCAGACTGTGCCTTCAGCCAGTGTTTCTCGTCTATGTGACGAATTTGCAGACATTTTTGCACCGGGCCTTGGTTGCGCTAAGAACTATAAAGCACATTTGGAACTCAAAGTGAACGCGCAACCGAAATTTTTCAGAGCGCGCAATGTTCCACACGCATTGCGTGATGAGGTCGACAGAACATTAAACGATTTAGAATCACAAGGTGTCATTGAACGTGTGCAGGCTTCTCTCTGGGCCTCACCCTTAGTAATTTTGCAAAAACCTTCCGGAAAATTGAGACTTTGCGTGGACTTCAAGGCAACTGTGAATCCACAACTTGTGACTGCTACTTTTCCTTTGCCCTGCCCGGAAGATCTTTTTGACAAACTGTGCCCGGGAACGTATTTTTCAAAGTTGGACCTAGCAGATGCGTACTTGCAAATACCGGTGGACGAAGAATCCCAGCGCGTATTGGTGGTTAACACGCATCTTGGATTGTACCGATTCAAAAGACTGCCATTCGGGTGTGCATCTGCCCCTGCATTGTTTCAGCAATATTTACAAACTGTTTGTGCGTCGGTCCCTACTGCTGCAAACTATCTGGACGATATTGTGATCTCCGGAAAGACGGCCGCAGTACATTTAGCCAACCTCCGCACATTATTTCAGGTATTGCGGCAAAATGGTCTTCGCTTGAGGAAGGACAAATGTGTGTTTTTGCTCGTGACTTACCATATCTGGGACATGTAATCAATGCCCAAGGCATACATCCGAGTCCAGAGCACCTCCGTGCCATACAGGACTTGCCTTCGCCACAGAATGTGAAGCAGCTACAGAGTGTGTTGGGAAAAATTAATTATTATCATCGCTTTCTGCGCAATGCCTCTTCCATTTCAGCTCCGCTTCATCGCTTACGCCGTAAAGGTGTTCCGTTCGTCTGGACGACGGAATGCGAACGCGCCTTTCGCCAGTTGAAATCGGCGTTGCTTTCTAATACTTGCCTTACGCCATTCGATCCCCGGAAACCACTTTTGTTGATGGTAGATGCATCGGATTTCGGGATCGGTGCTGTGCTTGCGCACAAAGATGGCTCGCATGATCGCCCTATCGCCTTTGCGTCCAAATTGCTCTCGTCTGCGCAAAGAAATTACTCACAGATAGAGAAAGAAGCTTTGGCTCTCGTATTTGGTGTTACTAAGTTCCATGATTTCTTGTATGGTCGTCCTTTTACCATCATCACAGACCAAAAACCTTTGACATCGCTTTTTCATCCGAACAAGCCTGTTCCTCCACGTACAGCGCAGAAATTCATTCGCTGGTCTATTTTCCTCTCGCAGTACCGCTACGATATCTTGTATCGGTCCACTGCTAAGCACGGAAACGCTGATGCGTTGTCCCGTTTGCCTGTTGCTGAGGATAAAGCATTCGATTCTTCCGAACTTGCTTGCATGTTCCTTGATTCGGAAACCGATGACGTGGTCGAATCGTTTCCGATTGATTTTCGTCGTGTAGCTACAGCCACAGCTGCTGACCCTGTCCTTGCTACTCTTTTACGTTTTGTTGCTACGCAATGGCCCTTGTCAAAGTCACGGATCGAGGATCCGTTGGTTCGCCGCTTTTTGCTCACGAGGAGAGACTTTTTGTACGACATGGTGTTTTCTTGTTGCGTTCTGATAATGATCAGTCTAGGGTCGTGGTCCCACGTTCGTTACAGTCCTCTGTCTTCAAGCTTCTCCACCAAGGACATTGGGGTATAGTGCGTACGAAACAACTTGCTCGTCAGCACTGTACTTGGTTCGGAATCGATGCTGCGATTACGAATATGTGCTCTTCTTGCAAGGCGTGTGCCGAACAACAATCCGCGCCACTGCGGAAATTCTTTGCATGGCCGAACGCCACTTCCCCTTGGCAACGCTTACATATCGATTTTGCTGGTCCCTTCTGGAATGCTAGATGGTTGGTTGTGGTCGATTCTTTCAGTAATTTTCCTTTTGTTGTCCGGATGTCTTCCACGATGTCTTCTGCCACAATCCAAGCGTTGTCTGCTATTTTTTGCATTGAAGGTCTTCCACAGACTATTGTTTCCGACAATGGCCCACAATTCATGTCCGCAGAATTTCAGTCATTCTGCAAGGCCAATGGTATTCAACATCTGACATCCGCGCCGTTTTCGCCTCAGTCAAACGGTGCCGCTGAACGATTGGTCCGGACTTTCAAGTCACAGATGTTGAAGTTGAAAGAGTCGCATTCTCGGGAGGACGCGTTATTGCTCTTTTTGTCTTCGTATCGCTCTCAGCCCCGAGGTGGTCGCTCGCCGGCTGAGTTTCTCCACGGTCGTCCTCATCGAACCTTGATGTCTTTGCTGCATCCGCCGCCTCAGGTTCCTGTGCAGCGGCAGACTCCTGCTTTGCTCCAGGCGATGTTGTCTTCTATCGCAACTATCGAGGTTCACGGCGTTGGCTCGCAGGGCGCATTCTTCGCTGCCTCGGCCGTGCGATGTATTGGGTTTTGGGGGCCTCTGGTGAGGTGCGTCGGCATCTCAATCAGCTGTGCCTCTGCCGTCGCCTGGGTTCTGCCGCTCCCCGTATGCTTTCAGCAACGGTGCCGTCCGGTCAGCGCCCTGGGGACCCATCTACTGGCTCGCCTCATCCCCAGGTGTTACCGACGCTGCCTTCCATTTTGCCTCATGGCGACGCGCCGCCGCCGCCTGTTCTCCCGCCGGCGCCGCCCGCAGTGGACGCGTCGCTGCTGCCGCCTGGCGCCTCCCTGGGTCACGCGCCGCCGATCGCTTCCCGTGCCCAGATGTCCTCCGCCATGGAACTTTTGCCCGCTCCGGACCAGATGTCGTCTTCGACCGTCGGGTGCTCCGACCACATGGAGGTCGACCCTTCGGCCCCTCCTGTATCTCTACAGGCGCATACACCGCATGTTGACGTGCACCCTGGACTAGGTTTTCAGGCGTTTCCTAGCTCCCCTCGGACCGAATGGCAGGGTGCGGGTGGCACAGCCTCGCCTGTTGTTAGGCTCCCCACCTCTTCGCGTACGTCAACATGGGGTCCTCCCCACGGCGGGCGGCAGCCTTATCACACGACCGTTCGCCGATTTGCGCGGGAGGAATGTGGTGTCACCGCTAGACACCACACTTGCTAGGTGGTAGCTTTAAATCGGCCGCGGTCCATTAGTACATGTCGGACCCGCGTGTCGCCACTGTGTGATCGTAGACCGAGCGCCACCACAAGGCAGGTCTAGAGAGACGTACAAGCACTCGCCCCAGTTGTACGGACGACATTGCTAGCGACTACACTGACGAAGCCTTTCTCTCATTTGCCGAGAGACAGTTAGAATAGCGTTCAGCTAAGTCCATGGCTACGACCTAGCAAGGCACCATTTGTAACATTGCATGTATCTTAAGAGTCTCACTTGTATCATCAAGAGCGATGTACCACAAGGATGGAATAAAAGTTAAGTATTCTAGCCGCTACGTACTTTTCTTTATAGCATACATTACGTCTCCTGTTTCAGACTTCACGCCATCTTTCGTGCGCTTATAGCGTGCATCTCGGCCCCCTCAAACACACTGTGTCGGCACCTATTGTCGACACAACAGTAAACAAGGAGTAAACAGATACAGTGCTAAAAACTTTAAGGAAAAACCCGACAGAAGCGAAAAAATCTTACGAAAATACATATACAAGACAACTGCTAAGACTGCAACAAATTTTCTGCATGATTGTTGCCAGAGTCAGGATTCAAAAGTAATTGAAGTGCTAAGTAAATAATAGATATTTATTGTATGCTAAGAATGGATGATTTTCCTGAAAGTTCCTAACTGAGTCAGGGTGTCAAGGATAGGTGTCAAACACAGGTGACGCTCAAACACATGTGAGCCCAGTAAAAGCGGGTGATATAGTTACTCTAACAAGCGACACTTATTCACAGTGAACAGTTGTTCAGCAACCAACCATAAATACGTAACAGCAGCACATTTAATGTACTCCCCATCAACAGTGAGGGTGTAGTACTGAAACCTAAACAAAGCCTGGTGCTGCGGTTCAGAATGAAACAGACTTTGACGTCATAAATTCGGGCAACCAAGGCCGTGAAATTACCGAAATGTTCCGTGTCTAGCAGGCATTGACGCATACGAACTTCATAAAGCATTTTGGTCACGGTGGTAACGAAAGTTTCTACGTGTAATCTAATTTGTTTGTCGTCTTGGTAACCACATCAAACTCCCTGACAGCAAAAATTAGTGGACAGGCATCCTTTAGCACTGAACATACGATGATAGGTGACATAATTTAGTGAAGTGATGGCAATCATTGTTTGGGGAGATCCAACATTGTTACAAATACAAATATCAGACTTGAGCCTCAAGTTTCACTTTTTCAATTATTGCTTGGTTTTATTAAACAAATATTGCAAAAATGTCTTAGGTTCCTTCAAAAATTTCATGCTGGATTTGACTGGAATTACACTTTTTTATCATTTACTTTCAATTTGTCAGTCAATTGAATGATTCAAAATTTGATTCACAGCATTTGTTGCACATGATACGGTAATAGTACAGCATGATTGTTGATCAGCTGCACAGCACCTTTAGTGCTGCATACACTTTTCAGTTGCCCTTAAAATCTCAACAAATGCACATGCCTCTAACATGCATTCGATGCATTTACATCTTCCTGGACGTATCTCAGATCTACTATCTTCCACAGTGAGGCATTTATAGTTCCAGGTCACTCACTCTTGAGTAGACACCGCGGTATCAGCCAGGGAAGTACAAATTTTAGACAATTTCGCATATAGTGAAATTTCTGTTGCGAGACAGAAGCATCAACCGAGGACTGTACCAGACAACTGACCTAAACAATGTATACCTTCGAGGCGACCTGGAATACTGATTCTCTCATTGTCATTCTATACAGTTTCGTTTGCACATGACATACTTCAACAAGATTTAGATTAGCTTCCTTGGTCTGTAGATGCACAGCGAAGAGATTCACATGGACAAAGGAAGATTGAAAAAGCTAAATGTCATTCCAGATCTGATATCTTTGAATGAAACATTACTAAAAAGTAATTATATTGGTACAAGAGTTGTATTACAATATTCATAGCAATGCTTGTAATAAAATGGGGCCTGTTCTATGTGGTTCAGTATTAATTATATTACTTGGTTCATACAATAGCGTCTAATTTCGTAAACTGGCGGAACGTAATGATTCCTACTTATCTAACAACTTTTTGGGAAAGGCAGAAAGAAGACAACATTCAAAAGATAATAATCTCATTTGAATGCGTACATGTGCAAGTGCACGATATTTTTTCAAACAAGTATTCAAGGAGACACTTCCTAAAATACTCATCTGAATTGTACAGTAGGGGTGGGTTAATGATAGGTAACAGAAAGTGCTCCCAACTTTCAGACAAGAGAACCCTATTAAAAACTTCCAGGATGACCCTATCTTCTTAAAATTGCTACACCAAGAAGAAATGCTGATGATAAACGGGTATTCATTGGACAAATATATTATACTAGAACTGACATGTGATTACATTTTCACCCAGTTTGGGTGCATAGATCCTGAGAAATCAGTACCCAGAACAACCACCTCCGGCCGTAATAACGGCCTCGATACGCCTGGGCATTCAGTCAAACAGAGCTTGGATGGCGTGTACAGGTACAGCTGCCCATGCAGTTTCAACACGATACCACAGTTCATCAAGAGTAGTGACTGGTGTATTGTGACGAGCCAGTTGCTCGGCCACCATTGACTAGAAGTTTTCAATTGGTGAGAGATCTGGAGAATGTGCTCGCCAGGGCAGCAGTCTGAGCCGTGGTAAAAAATTGCCGTTTTGAAGAGCGCGCCGCAGTGCGTTGTGTGAAGCAGTCGCCCTCCGTTTCTGGCGGTGGCGCCGGTGTGGCAATCGCAGTAGAGAACCTGTATGGGGAGACAGTGGCCAACCGGACGATACGGCGGCCATTTTTCTGCCAAACTGCGGGCGGGACTTTTGAATGGCCAGTAGTGGAGTACACACTCAAAAGCACAAGACAACATGGCGAAATCATTCGTTACATGCCTTTGTTTATAAGAATAATGAGTTATAATAATTTCACACAGACAATTTACAGGTCTGTTTTCAAATTTAACTATGTATATTGCAAGTTGTTTTTATGTAGTAAAAAGCAAAAACGACTTACTTCGCATAGATAAGAGTACTTTGTTGGTTTCCACAAGGCTCCTGTTTGATTTATGTCAGCCCTGTTGACTGCGACTGCCCACTGCTTTCGTCTTTATTCATTGCGTGGAAATGCAAACATGCGAAATCGACCTTCGCCTCTATTGGAACAACCAAATGCAGCACAACCTGGCTTCGTTTACGAACGTCTGCAGAACTAATTAGTTGTCAAAAACTATACTGTACAATTACTAACGTGTTTACTTCAAAGATGTAGGCCTACCGACTTCATCACAAAACGCTTCATTATTTCAACTCGTATTTAAGATCGCAAACGCTAATTGCGTACTAAAAACGATATACAACTAAATCAAACATGTATGCACAACAAATAACAAGTATCTCAATAATTCAAATACCTTTGAATCGTTTCCAAAAGTCCTCTTAACTTCAGTTCAACTCAAAGCACGGCGAACATAGGAATCGCGAGAGACGTTTGGCGCCATTTTTCTGCCAAAACTAATCAACCAATCAGGGGCAACTTCACCTATGGCCACTCTTCTGTATACAGGCTCTCTAAATCGCAGCTTTGGTGTCTCCCTCTGGTGAGAAGGCGGAAAGGTGGCCTGTTCACGTGCATTTAAGGGGGCTATGAGCTTGTCTTTCCATCGGCTCCTTTCGCGCCCCCCCCCCCTTCGCTTTTCCTCTCCTTCCCCCCTTTTTTTATTTTCCCATCATCTGTCCAGTTTCCCCCCACCTGCTCTCGGCTGTGGTATGTCACATTTGCCAACTTTTTAGTGCAGTGTTCCAGTGACTGTTAAGGGTTGTTCGTCTTTCTCGTGCTGCGGACAGAAACCATGCTGTCGCTAGATGTGAATTTTATGTCTTTTGCGAACAGAAACCAGACTGTCGCCGTGTTTTTTAATTGTCTGTCTATTGCTTTACCTGTCTGCTTCGTATGTATTTTATTAGCATCATCATCCCTCTGTTCTATGTTTTAAGTTCCACGATTTTTTTTCGCCATGTTACTCTTTTAGTCTCCGATTTTATCGCCTGTTTTTATTATTTATTCTCTTCATCTTTTTAACAAAGTCTGTAGGCTGAAGAGCGACATACTAAGCTGCTGCCAGCCTGCCCCCTTCTGGGGGAATCGAAATTCAATAAAGAAAAAATAAAAACTTGTCTGGGGTCAGTCTGAGTCTAGTCAGTTGCACAGCCGGCTCAGTGTCGGGCAGTCAGTGTCTGTCTGCCTGCCGATCTGCCGTACGTTAAGGGGGTCAGTCGGAGTGAGTCTAGGTCGGCCTCGCGTCACCAGTTGCTAGTCTGTTTCTCGTTTGCATTTGTTCGGCAGTTAGTGTCTGTCTGTCGTTGGAGAGCTAGTATGTCTGTCCTTTGGATCAAACCTTAAAGCCAGAAAATGATAGTCTTGCCACTCTGCCAGTAATAGAACTCAGCTAGTGCTTGTGTTCAGCACAGTTCTGAGTTGATCTGAACAATCGCACATGATATCACACGAGTGGAGGTAAAACTGTTTTTAGATGATAGCTACTCTTTAATTACTGCTCAGTTGTCTAAAATACTGACGTAGGACGTATTTTTTTACAATTTTGGTAAACATTTTTGGAATACAGTGATCAATAATTTATTATATTTTGACTAAAGTTCAGTCTTGATCACACCATTTATGTTTCAAACACATAGGTAACCAGTTTCGGTTATTTTAACATAACCATCATCAGACCCATGGCTCCCTTAGGATGGTAGGCGGAGCTCTCCTCAGCTGCTACGAAGTCAAGCCATGGGTCTGATGATGGTTATGTTAAAATAACCGAAACCGGTTACCTATGTGATTGAAACATAAATGGTGTGATCAAGACTGAACTTTAGTCAAAATATACGTATTTTTTTGCCTATGGTAGTACGCACCTAGGAAATAAATGAGGTATTGCGTCTGACAAGACTAAATTGAAAAACATGAATTGTCTACCTAATAATGATGGCGGTTATCGTTGAAGAACCGGTTTTCATTTACATTGGCCTTTCTTTTTTTTTTTTTTTTTTTTTTTTTAACGCCAATTTTGTTTGACTGCTGAAATCGCTCCAAATAACAAGTTTCTGAAATAAACGATTTTCGGTTTATTATTCCTGTAATAAAATCGAACCGAGATTGAAAAAAATTGACTCCCTCAGTTTCAAGATACTGAGATTCAAAATACTAAATTGAACAGGCAAAGCCGGCCGGTGTGGCTGAGCGGTTCTAGGCGCTTTAGTCTGGAACCGCGCGACCGCTACGGTCGCAGGTTCGAATCCTGTCTCGGGCATGGATGTGTGTGATGTCCTTAGGTCAGTTAGGTTTAAGTATTTCTAAGTTCCAGGGGACTGATGTCCTCAAATATTAAGTCCCATAGTGCTCAGAGCCATTTGAACCATTTGAACAGGCAAATAAAGAGATAGCTTAGTCCATCCAATGTTCGCTTTTTTTTTACAAAAAGTGATAACTGGCTGCATACGACACAAAAGAATTGTCAGAATTCTCCTATTGACTCTAATTTTTTGAAACTTTGCTCAAAAATCATGTTGCAATCGGGAGTCATACAACACTACCTGTGCACCAGGAATCGTCTGCGCTGAAGGGTGAAAATTAAAGTCAAAGAACTCTGTTTTTTGGATTAATTTATCCGTTTTCAAGTGCTACAAGCAGATAAAGTCATAGTACATTGACACCTGCAACAAATCGGCTACTCTCACTTTTATTGTAAACAATGCATGAACTGTTATAAGTTTCCTTTCTTATGTGATGTCTCAAGGTTCTTGTTGCTCCTCCCATTCCTGACATTTTAAAGGAAGTGGAGCACTGTACTTCACTGATAATGCGCTTCGTAAAATACTTCCAGTGAAGGTATGGTACTATTCTGTAGCACAATTGATGACCGACCGCGACAGCGTGAAACTATCGTACAGACCAGATGGAGCAAGACTCTCAGACTGCCTGTACACGGGTACAATCGCATAGGCCACACCACATGGTAACAGGTACATTACTGGCTCAACAGTACTGCACCAATACTCCTGCCATGTGTTTTTTGTTCGTTTCTGTCAGAATTGATATTAAAATATCACTGACCGTTTTTCCTATTTTCTACGTATATTAAAACCTTTTGATACTGCTAAGCAATGGAAATTTTACGCGTCAAAATTACTCAAGTTTTTTAAAAAAAGTTTTATTTGAAAATCGAAAATTTAAGGAACGCTACTATGGAAAATCGATATTTCGGTTTTTTCCCGATGCAATATGAAAAACCACTTGTTATATCTGAGACGAAATAAATACCGATAAATACCGGTTACTCAGAACGAAGATACCGGTATCTGTTTTAACCAGTCTGATTTCCCACTCCTTCATTCCCGAGTTCCTTGCCGTTGGTCACGCCATTCGTTTTGACGCTTGTTGTACTCTCGCTGCTGACTGTGTCACTTCGCCTGGCAGGTGCTGCACTCTGGCGGCACGGCCCCGGCATCAGTCAGAGCCTGTCGGCATAGAAGTCTTCCTTGTTACCGGCCTGCTGCTCGGAACCGGACGTTCTGCTATCTCGCGGCCTTTCCATGGACTTTCTCGAAGAGTTCGTTTTGCCAACGACACGCAGACTGGGAGGTGCTGCCACGTCGTGGCCTTCATCCGTAGTCCGCTGCTTGTGGCCTGTGTGGCGCGCCATTTGATCGACAGCCCGGCCTCCTGGTTCTTTGCACTCAATCGGTTCGTCCACGACGGTGATCTGTAGCAATACGTCCCAAAAGGTGCGAGCGAAAATTCTATTCTTTAGGGTACCATATCACGGGTTTTATTCATCGCACAATAGTGAAGTATTTTGGTTAGCCCTTGACCTAACGACTATTTGTACACCTATCCTTCAGTAGAGGATAAAAATTGACCATTTCACACCTCCTTCAGCCCAGGCAAATTGTAGAAATCTGTTGGTTTCACTGCATAAGATGTGGCCTGGGGTGGACCTAGGCGGCTTGTAAAAGCGTTTGTTCATTAGCAGTTCCTGGGTAGACTCCGATAAACAACGATTTGTGGGTATGGAAAGTATCCCTTGCTGTGAGGTCCATTTCTACAATTTGTTTTAATGGCAGATCGGCAAAATTTTCACCACGAGGTCTTAAGATGATATTTTCGATGAAATTGGAAATTATCCATTGCCGATGTCTACTGAATAAAAGTTACCGTATTTATGCAGAGAACCGCAAAAACCGGTTTTTAGCCGTTTCTCCGCCGTGTGCCGCAGTTATCTAAATGCGGAAAGTAACCGTAGCAAATGGCTCAAATTTTAATTCTACATTTGTTAGACATTCATGTAGAAACGCCATTTTCTCGTTTTCGAAATCTATGTTCGTTATCGAGAGACACCCGAAAATCCATGGTATCTGGTTACCAAAAGTACCAGTTGTCGGGATGATCACTTCTACATTCACGGAAAATCATCGAAATTTTTACCATAACCTTTTATGATAATGTTCTCGAGTAACTTTGAAATTTTTTTCGAAATCGTTATTCGTTACCGAGGTTGAAAATTATCGTACTTATGCGCGTAATATCCTGTTTGAGGAGCAAATATAGTTTTAACCAACGTACTGAAAGACAGTTCTAGGGACAAGGTTTCTGAGGTTACCAAACTGTTCTCTGTACTTTGGGCACTTCATTCCCATACAAATTTACGAAGTGTAGTACAGCAGTAACAGGAAGTGGGCTAGCAAGGGTCTTGAAATGCCTGAAAAATATTTAAAATATTGTGAAAAATTATTTAGAAGTGGAAAGGCAGTAGTTCAGTTCAATATTTGACATAAGAGTTTAACTCTTTTAAGAAACAAAACATAAGACATACGTTTTCTATGAAATGCGATCAGTGAGCATAGTATCAATAAAAAAAAGTGAAACAAACGATTTTGTGTTTACCTCATGTTACGCGTACATATTTGTGGTTTATGTGTCACAAAGTATATAAATGTGTCGAAGTACATGAATAAACCGTCACAACTTTACTGAAGTTCAGATATAGTTCTGTATAAGCGCACCCGTGGTCTAGCGTTAGCGTCTTTATCAAGCGATCAAACGTTCTATGTTCCGGGTTCGAACACCGCCACTACTTAAATTTGTCATTAAAATCATCAGCAAAGCTAGCCGAAGGCTTCCGGCGTAATAAATCACCAACGTTCAACCAACAGCCAAGTCAAAGAAGGCAGAGGAGCGGATAGAGGATCAAGGAAGTCGCCTGCCGTTGGGGTGGAAACTGTCTCTAAAGGCGGCAGAATCAGCTGCGATCAACGGCATGAAGATGCAGAAGAAAATGGAAACCACTACTTTAAAGACACAAAACGTGTATCCTCAGAGCATGTGGACAGTAATTTTAAAAAAGGTATCAAGATGATCTCTCCATTGGCAAAAGATTCCTGACTAGTCGCCCATTCGGATCTCCTGGAAGGTACTGCCAAGGGGGAGGTGACTATAAGAGAAAGACTGAATAGCCAACGGAAGGATAGCGTACAATGAGTTGGGGAACAGAATTTTGGAAGTTTGAAGGTCGTAGAGAAGTTATAAAATCTGAAAAGGGGAATGCTAAGGTTCAAATGGCTCTGAGCACTATGGGACTTAACTGCTGAGGTCATCAGTCCCCTCGAACTTAGAACTACTTAAACCAGGGCTTCACAACATACGTGCTCGCGGAGCAAGCTGTGAGCAGCAAGGCGCGAGCACGGAGCAGCGCGAGCACGCTACCCCCACTACCGGACCAGAGCGGAGAGTGGGGAGAGTCACGTGGTGCACACAACAGCTGCCGCCAGTCAATGTAAATCCGCGGCCACCTGCAGGGATATCACTCACGAATTATTACTGCGACAAATGAAACAAATAAAGGAGAATGTACACGTGCCACACAATTTTATTAGCTTAGGGTATGCCTCTACATTCGTATTAATTTGTGAACTATTACACAATAAAAGGTGTCACTTAAGTGTGGGATTCTCGGTTATCTTGTACTTATTGCCCTTTATAATTGCGTCTATGTTCGGAGTAATTGTTCTTGTGCAACGTAGGCGCAGCGTGCAGTTTAAATTTCGATCAGACAATGCGTTTCTCAGGCGCGTCTTGTTACATTTCATTGCAGAGAACAGTTGTTCACAAACATACGTGGAACCGAACATTGATATTATTGTAGCCGCCAGTTTGTGCAAACGAGGAAATCTATCCTGAGGGAAGTGTCTGTAGAATTCCAAAATTTTTTTCTTGTTCTGAAATTTGTCTCTGTATTCTCTGTCACACTGCAGGTCAATAATTTCTAGTTGCAGCTCAGGACGAATCTCTTCAATATTAGCTGAATATGGAGAGGAGAACAGATCAAAATCACTGTCTAGTGCTGTCAGATCTTGAAAGCGTTGATCAAATTCTTCCTTAAGGGCAGCTAAACTATGTGAATAACGTTCACAGTCTTTGTGAACATCGTGCATGGATGATAATTTAGGAAAATGAGCTAGATTTCCTGTTTCCAGCTGACTCACCCAAAGTGTCAATTTCATTTTAAAAGCTCGTACTCGATCTATGAAATGAGTAATTAGCAGATCTTTAGCTTGTAGTGAAATGTTCAAAGCATTCAGATGGCTACTTAAATGTACTAAGAATGCGAGATCACATTTCCATGAAGGCTCTTTCAATTCAGGAACACACATGTTATTTATTTCCATGAACATATTTATCTCATCTAATAGGCAAAAAAAATCGATTTAATAATTCGCCACGACTAAGCCAGCGGACCTCGCTGTAATAAGGCAGGCTACCACACTGACTTTCTACATCCTCAAGAAAGCTTTTAAATTGTCTGTGTTGTAGCCGATGCTTCCTTCTATAATTGGTTGTACGAACAACAACACTCATCACATTTTTTAGAGTGATACTCTTTGCGCATAAGTTTTCCTGGTGGATCACGCAGTAAACGCCCCATATTTCATTCGGCACGGTCAGTTTTTGCGTTTTCTCCTTCAACAGCGCAACGAAACCTGATTTTTTCCGTGTCATCGCTGGTGCACCGTCTGTAGACACTGAAACTAAAGAATTCCACGACAATCCTATATTTTCAACACTTTCTTCAATACAACTTAAAATATCACCTCCGGTTATAGTGTTCTTCATGGCTACTACATCGAGGAGCTCCTCCCTCACCTGAAGATCTCTTTTAACACCTCTAATAAATATGGCAAGCTGCGCTGTTCCAGTGATATCAACACTTTCGTCCAGAGCTAGAGAATAAGCCATAAAATCTTTACAGATATTTGCAAGCTGGCTCTGGACGTCGTCTGCCATGTCCTGTATGCGACGCATAATGGTCATGTTAGATAATGGCACAATCCGAAACTGTTCAACTTGAGATGGACACAAATGTTCCGCTGTAACTACCAAACATTCTTTTATTAAATCGCCATCAGTGAAGGGGCGCAGGGATTTTGCTAAAAGCAAAGCAATTTTGTAACACTCTGAGAGCTGCCTCAGTTGATTTTTCTTCGTCGTCCAGATCTTCTTCGGATAGCTTTCTTTTAAGTTTAATAACTTCCTGTGCACGATCTGGTCCATCACATTTTCCACTTCCGTAGTCTTTCGCGTGGTACGACATATAATGCCGCTGCAAATTAAATTTCCTAAAAGAATTCAGCGTTTTGTGACATACTAAACATTTTGCAAACACCATCTTTTTCTGTAAACAGATACAATTCCTCCAAACTGCGAAAGCATGGTTGGGATTACACAACGGCGACTTGACATGATTCTTAACCAGCGAAGTGACTGTTAGAACTGATCGTAGTACTTTAAACGTTACACAGTCGGCGCGATTTCAATAGGCAAGCTGCGGCCCTATTCAAACGTGCGCGCGCATTTCCCCTCCCTCCCCTCCCTCCCTACTCCGCCACGTTGCACCTGCTCGCGAGCAAGTGCCTGAGCAGACGCGAGTACTCGCGCTCAAAACCGGCCAGTTGTTAAGCCCTGACTTTAACCTAACTAACCTAAGGACATCACACACATCCATGCGCGAGGCAGGATTCGAACCTGCGACCGTAGCGGTCGCGCGGTTGCAGACTGTAGCGCCTATAACCGCTCAGCAAATGCTAAGGCTCAATCTATTTACAGTAGGGGTCATTGAAGTGTAATGGAAAGAAGACAATGATTTCTGGTCAGATGAGTATGGGGTAATATCAACAGAGCAGAAAATGTTATAACGGGAGTAGAATTCGTTATGAATAGGAAGGTGGGGCAGAGACTGAGTTACTGTAAACACTTTGATTGGGTTGTTCTCATCAGAATCGACAGCGAACCAACACTAACAATAGCAGTTCAGACATACGTGCCGATGTCTCAAGGAGAGGGCGAAGAGGATATCGAACGGGTAGTTCAGTATGCAGAGTCATAGGAAAGTCTTATAGTAACGAGGGACTAGAAAGCGGATGTAGTAGAGAGAGTAGAAGAAAGGGTTGGTACCAGAAACGAGAAAGGAGAAAGACTAACCTAGATCTGCAACAAATATGTTACTGGTAGCGAATACTCTGTTCAAGAATCGCAACAGGAGGAGGTATAGTTGAAAACGACAAGAAGATAGCGGAAGATTTCAGTTAGATTATATCATGGTCAGGCAAAGATTCTGCAATTAGATATAGGATTATATGGCGTAAACAGGAGCGGATATAGATCCAGATTACAATATTTTAGTAATGATGAAGAATAGGCTGGAGCTTAAGAGACTAGTCAGAAAGAATCAATACCCAAAGAAGTGGGATACGGAAGTGCTACGGAATGAAGGGATACGTTTGGAGGTCTCTGAAGCTATAGACGCTGCGATAATGAGAAACTCAGTAGGCAGTACACTTGAAAGGGAATGGACATTTCTAAAGGGGGCAGTTACAGAAGTTGGAACGAAAACAATGGGTGCAATATAGGCAACTGCGAAGAAGTCATGGATAACAGATGAAATACTTCAGCTGATAGACTCTCAGAAGGAACTACAAAAATGTTCAGGGAAATTCAGGAATGCAGAAATACAAACCGATTAGGAATGAAATACACAGGAAGTGCAGGGAAGCTAAGGCAAAATGGCTGCATGAAAAATGTGAAGAAATCGAAAAAGAAAGATTGTCGGGAGGATTGCTTCAGCCTATAAGAAAGTCAAAACAACCTTAGGTGAAATTAAAAGCAAGAGTGCTAAAATTAAGTGTGCAATGTGAATTCCACTTGTTAAATTCAGAAGAGAGAGCGGGTAGGTTGAAAGAGTACCTCGTAGGCCCCTATGAGGGCGAAGATTTGTCTGATGTGATAGAGGAAGGAACAGGAGCCGATTTAGAAGAGAGAGGGGATACAATACTGAACCAGAATTTAGAAGACCATTGTAAGACCTAAGATCAAATAAGGCAGAAGCTGTAGATAACATTCCATCGGAATTTCTAAAAGCATTGGAGCAAGTGGCAACAAAATGACTATTCACATTAGTGTATACAGTGTGACAGACTGGCGATATACCATCACACTTTCGGAAAAACATCAACCACACAATTTCCAAGATCGTAAGAGCCGACAAATGAGAGACTTATTGCACAATCGCATTAAAAGCTCATTCATGCAAATTTCTGAGAAGAATCTGAAACAGAAGAATGGAAAAGAAAATTGTGGATCTGTTAGATTACGATCAGTTGGGCTTCAGCAAAGGTAAAGGCACTAGACAAGCAGTTCTAACGCTGCTTTTGATAGTGCAAGCAAGACTGAATAAAAATCGAGACACGTATATAGGACTGGTGGAAAATGTTCGAAATTGTGAGAAAAATAGCGGCAAACTAAAGAAGTTATAGGGAAAGGTGGGTAATAGACAAAGTGTATAAGCACCAAGAGGGAACAATAAGGCTGGAAGATCAAGAACGAATTACTCGGATGTAGAAGGATGTAAGACAAAAAATGGCTCTGAGCACTATGGGACTCAACTGCTGTGGTCATAAGTCCCCTAGAACTTAGAACTACTTAAACCTAACTAACCTAAGGACAGCACACAACACCCAGCCATCACGAGGCAGAGAAAATCCCTGACCCCGTCGGGAATCGAACCCGGGAACCCGGGCGTGGGAAGCGAGAACGCTACCGCACGACCACGAGATGCGGGCGGATGTAAGACAGAGGTGTAGTCTTTTTCACTTCTGTTCAATCTGTACATCGAAGAAGCAATGACGGAAAGGAAGGTGAGATTGAAGAGGGGGCTTAAAATTCTGGGTGAGAGGTTATCAATGATAGGATTCGCTGACGACGTTGATGTCCCAACTGAAAGTGAAGAAGAATTGCAGGATGTGTTGAATGGAATGAACAGTCCATTATTACAGAACATGGACTGAGAGGAAATCGAACAAAGACCAAAGTAACGAGAGATAGCAGAAATGAGAACAGCGAGGAATTTAAAGTTACAACTGGTGATCATGGAGTAGACGAAGCTTAGGAATTCTGCTACCTAAGCAGATAACGACGGATGGAGCAAGGAGGGTATAAAAAGCACACTAGCACTGACGAAACCGCATTCCTGGCCAACATACACTGAAGCGCTAAGGAAACTGTATTCAAATACAGAGATGTGTAAACAGGTAGAATATGGCCCGGCGGTCGGCAACGCCTATGTAAGACAACAAGTGTCTGGTGCACTTGTTAGATCGGTTACTTCTGCTACAATGGCAGGTTATCAAAATTTAAGTGAGGTTGAACTTGGTGTTATAGTGGACGAGCGATGGGACACAGCATCTCCAGGTAACGATGAAGTGGGGACTATCCCTTACGACTATTTCGCCAGCGTACCGTGAATATCAGGAATGCGGTAAAAGCGTCAAACCTCCGACATCATAGAAGTCGGAAATAGGCCCTGCAAGAACGGGACTAATGACAACTGAAGAGAACCGTTTAACGTAACAGACGTGCATCTCTTTCGCAAATTGCTATCAGTGTGCGAGCCATTCAACCAGACATCTTCGATTAGTGCTTTCGAAACCGAAGGCCTAATCGTGCATCCTTGATGACTGCCCGCCTGGGACCGTCGACAGTATGTAGTATTGTATTGTATGGTAGTAAGACATGGACTGTGCGAAAACCAGAACACAAGAGAATCGAAGCCTTGGAGATGTGGTGCTACAAAACAAAGTCGAATGTTAGGTAGACGGATAAGGTAAGGAATGAGAAGGTTCTCGAAGGAATCGGCAAAGAAGGAAACATACAAATACCCTGTCAAGAAGAGGGGACTGAATAACAGGACATCTGTTAAGGTTCCAGCGGATAGCTTCCATTGTACTGGAGGCTATTACAGAGGGTAAAAACTGTAGAGGAAGACAGACCAGGACACAGATTAGCTGGCTGTCTTTCAGGAAGTTCCTAGCAGAGTGGGGGAGTGGCCAGTATTCGCTTTGAGTCCATAGACGTATCACGACACTGCATTGAACAGATGTTTGAATCAGGTTACCTTCGATTCAGAAGGCTGATGCACGCAGCGACTGTTATATCGACTTTTAAATAATAGATTTCAGCCATCAGTCGTCCTTTTCAAATTTTATTGGCAGATCTAGACTTCCGCTAGAAAATAGCCATTCTCAATGCACTATCATTTTTTATCAATGCATGTAATGCCTGTTGGTAGGGCTTCATCCACAGTTCATTGAATCAATATTTACAAGATATATGAATGTTGTGCGGGGGCAGTTCAATTTGGTGGAACTAAACTTCTAATTTTTGTTGTTTATAGGTTCCCTAACACTGACTTCTGAGCATTTCTGCTCAAGCTAGAGAGGGTTCTTGATTCACTTCATAGGAAGTACAAGAAATTAGTTTAGACTATGTGCTCAAAAGTATCCAGACACCTGGCTGAAAATAACTTGGAAGTTTGTTGCGCCCGCCATCGGTAATGCAGGAACTGAATGTGGTGTTGGACCATCCTTAGCACTGATCACAGCTTCCACTCTCGCTGGCATACGTCCAGTCAGGTGCAGTCAGGTGCTGGAAGGTTTCCTGGGGAATGGCAGCCCATTCTTCACGGAGTGCTGCACTGAGGAGAGGTATCGATGTCGGTCGGTGAAGCCTGGCACCAAGTCGGCGTTCCAAAACATCCCAAAGGTATTCTATACGATTCAGGTCAGGGCCTTGCATTATGAACAGGTGCTCGATCGTGTTGAAAGATGCAGTCAATATCCCCGAACTGCTCTTCAACAGTGGAAAGCAAGAATTTGCTTAAAACATCAATGTAGGCCCCTGCTGTGATAGTGCCACGCAAAACAACAAGGGGGCAAGCCCCCTCCATGAAAACCACGACCACACCATAACACCACCGCTTCTGAATTTTATTATTGGCATTACACACGCTGGCAGAAGACGTTCACCCGGCATTCGCCATACCCACACCCTGCCATAGGATCGCCACATTGTGTACCGTGATCCACACAAGGTTTTACGCTGTTCAGTCGTCTAGTGTTTACGCTCCTTACACTAAGAGAGGCGTAATTTGGCAGTTACCAGCGTGGTGTGTGGCTTGTGAGCACCCGCTCGACCATGAAATCCAAGTTTTCTCACCTCCCGCCTAACTGACACGGTACTTGCAGTGGATCCTGATGTAAAACTTTCTGGCAGATTATAACTGTGTGCCGGACCAAGACTCGAACTCGGGACCTTTGCCCTTCGCGGGCAAGTGCTCTACCATCTGAGCTACCCAAGCACGACTCACGCCTCGTCCTCACAGCTTCACTTCTGCCAGTACCTCGTCTCCTACCTTCCAAACGTTACAGAAGCTCTCCTGCAAACCTTGCAGAACTAGCACTCCTGAGAGAAACGATATTGCGGAGACACAGCTTAGCCACAGCCTGGGGGATGTTTCCAGAATGAGATTTTCACTCTGCAGCGGAGTGTGCGCTCATATGAAACTTTCTGCAAGTTTTGCAGGAGACCTTTTCTACAGTTTGGAAGGTAGGAGACGAGATACTGGCAGAAGTAAAGCTGTGAGGACGGGGCGTTTGTCGTGCTTGGGTAGCTCAGATGATAGGGCACTTACCCGCGAAAGGCAAAGGTCCCGGGTTCGAGTTTCGGTCCGGCACACAGTTTTAACCTGCCAGAATGTTTCATATCAGCTCACATTCCTCTACAGAGTGAAAATCTCATTCTGGATCCTGATGTAGTTTGGAATTCCTGTGTGATGGTCTGGACAGAGGAGCGCCTATTACACATTACGACCCTCTTCATCTGTCGGTGGTCTCTGTCAGTCAGCAGACGAGGTCGGCCTGTACGCTTTTGTGCTTAAGTGTCCTTTCACGTTTCCACTTCACTGTCACATCGGAAACAATGGACCCGTTGGGCAGTACGAATTTCATCCTTCCGTTTTCAGGTCAGACACATCAGAGGATCTGATAATTGCGTGTCCGATGCTCTGAGACGTATGTTCACTGAGCAGGAGCAGGGGGTGCAAGTAGGTGCCATCTTGACTGAGGTCCAGTTGTTTTGCAATCTCTCTAAGAAACACGTTGAAGATCAATATTGGGGACCCATTTATCAACGTGTTAAAGGAGGTGAAATGGTTCCCGATTATATGTCGTGGGGTTTTGTGTAACAGGCAGAGTGATTCTCGTAGTTGTTTGTGTATCCCTAAGGCTCTAATGGCTCTAAGCACCATGGATCTTAACTTCTGAGGTTATCAGTCCCCTAGAACTTACAACTACTTAAACCTAAGCAACCTAAGGACATCACACACATCCATGCCCGAGGCAGGATTCGAACCTGCGACCGTAGCGGTCGCGCGGTTCCAGACTGAAGCGGCTAGAACCGCTCGGCCACTCCGGCTGGCCTGTATCCCTAAGGCTCTAGTAGATATGGTAATCAAATATTTCCATGATTCGGCCGTTAGTGGGCATTTCGGGTTTAATAAAACCTTGAATCGGGTACGGGAAAAGATGTTTTGGCCAGGAATGTATGCTGATGTCAAACGTCATGTGGCATCGTGTGAGGCTTGTAAGTGGGCAAAGCCGGATGTCGGGGGGCGTGTGGGTTTCTTGCAGTCAGAGAGATGTTTCGCGCCTCTTGAGCGACTTGTTACTCACCATGCTCCGGCTTTCCTTTCCGCAGCTTTTAAGGTTCAAATGGCTCTGAGCACTATGGGACTCAACTGCTGAGGTTATTAGTCCCCTAGAACTTAGAACTAGTTAAACCTAACTAACCTAAGGACATCACAAACATCCATGCCCGAGGCAGGATTCGAACCTGCGACCGTAGCGGTCCTGCGGTTCCAGACTGCAGCGCCTTTAACCGCACGGCCACTTCGGCCGGCAGCTTTTAAGGGATTCCTCTTTTCTCAAGGGATTCGCTACGTCACTGCTACTCCCTATTACCCCAAGGCATCCTTTGCTGAACGTGTTAATCGGAATCTTAAGGCGGCCCTCTGTATTTTTCATTCCCGTTCTCCCAAGGGTTGGGATTTGACCCTGCCCAGCATTTAATTCGGCGCCTCATGAGGCAACGGGTGGCACCCCTAATGCTCTTCTGTTTGGCTACTCGGTGAATTCTCCCTTGTCCAACCTGTGGAGTATTAATTATCTTCTTCCCCAGCAAATTGATCCGGCTAGCCTACGCGAGAACTGGCAACGGGCGCGTCGCAATGTCTTACAGGCGCATCAGAGGGGAGCCTGTTACTATAATAGGGGTAGGCGCCCCTTCAGGGGCAAAGATGTGGTTTTTGTTCGCCATTTTGGGTCCTCAGTGGCGAGTGCTGATAAAGGGAAGTTGAGACCACCTCATCAAGGCCCCTTCCGTATTGTGAGGGGTCCGGTCAACCTCCTCGTTAAACAGCCGGGATCGGGGAAGAGTCGTCATGTCCACGTCTCTCAAGTAAAGTTTGCTCCTAATGTCGAGCCAAAGGGAGGGTGCTAATATCCCTGTACCTCTTTCTGGGTCTCTCTCTCTCCGTTTCTCCTGTTCTGCACACATCCCCTGGGTGTGTTTTGCGTGGGGGGGAGGGGGGGGAGGTTGTTATGGTGCTCGCTTATTTCCAAGTCCGTATCGATCTTAGTGCTGAGTTTTCACTCAGACGGCGCTTTGGCGTTAGGCGGTTGTTTCTGTGTGTGATCGCTGGCCGGAGCTTAGCTGAAGGCGTGTGAGGAGGAAAGAGGTGGCTACCTTGGCGTGGAGACAGTTCGGCTCGGCTGGGGTTGTTTGCGTCTGGACGCCGAGTGGGGCCCGATGGGAAGACCGGACCGTGATTTTACGGTTAATAGTGTGGACAGCGGCGTGGTGTGCCGTTTAACTTGATTCGCAAGGGGAGCAAAATCTCGCCTGAGTTTGAAATACCTTCTATGTGCGGCGGGATGTCATTTCGTCCTCCTATCTCTCCGTCGCTGGGTTTTCTATCCTCGTTTACCGTCCCATGGATGTATATCGATGGGGTAGGCTGCTCTCCGTACTCTACTAGACGCTGGTGATGGAAGTGCGTCGTTCAGCGGCACGTCAGTCTGGGTGCTTTATGTTTGATCTTCAAGTGCAAAGTCTTCGAGTGGCACTCCTTAGAGTTTGCCTTGCGCAGTTAGATTGGAGTTTATTTTGTCTTTTGGTGCTTCCGCTTTCCGTTAACGAAGGTTAAGCTTCATTCGACACTCCGTACGACGTTTGGCACCTCAGCAGGCGGGCCGGAGCCACCTTCTCGACTAAACGGAAGCCTTTGGACTGAGAGGTCTTGTGTTTTGCATATTGTTCATATATTGTTGTTTTGGTATAAAGTTGGCTGAGGTTTTTTATGGATTTCCCGGCATTTGGTCTGTTGTCCGGCTCGGGCTAGGTCTCGTTATTTTAAAAGTCGGTCCTTTTTTTGGCTTAGTACGATTTTGGTTTACTGCCTGGTGGTTCTGGTACGCCGGGTCGCTGTGGTTGTGTTGCATCTTGTAGGGGGCTGTGTGTTCGAAGCCGTGGAGTACCATTTTGTGTGAACTGCTTCACTGGGGAGTACTGATCGGGCCATTCTTGGTCCTCTGCTGTATGAAATGATTTTATTATTATTTTAAATTAACACTATCACTTAAATGATTTAATTCTTGTTGCGTTAATTGCAACTTGGGTACTGAGAAATTTAGTAGTCTAATTACGGAAGATTTAATAGTGGCACATGCCCCTTTAGCTGTTTCGTAATCTGTTAATTACCGAAAGTCCTTAAGCTCATAGTCATATGATGTGATTTTCTTAAATTATTGTATTTTTATGTCATGTTATTGTTTTTTTTAATTTGCTGATCACTGGTGTACTGTTCCAAGTATTGAAATGTTTCAGGTAGCTGTTACTTGGGTGGAACGCGCGGAACCGCAACGGAGAGAGTAGTTGCGTGCCTTACGTGTCCGTTGTTGGCGCGGCCTGCTGTCCGTTGTTTTGGTGCGCCTGAGTTAAGTATTGTGTTGCCTCCTCCCTTGCGGCCCCGTCGTGTTCTTCTCATAAACATTTCCTTCAAGGAATTTTAGTTAATTTTATGCTAGCATTATTTTGATTTCTTACATTGGTAAAATTGTGTGGCCCTCATTATGCACACTGTTTGTCATAGCGGAGTTGATGTACCATTGGAATTTCTTAAACTCCATTGTTTGTGCCCTTCGTGATACATATTGTTTGTCATAATACATTTGAGTATGGCAATTATAATGTCTTATATATCATGATGTGCGTGTGTAATGATGCAATAAATGAGGTGATTGTTATTTGTGTTTTTGGCGCTCTTCATGCCTCCTTTCTTGTCCCTATTGGTACGCTATCCTTGTACTTGTGTTGGTAACCCACATCATGACCTATCATTAATTAAGGTAACTTTCATTACAGCAGGTATAAATAGAAATTTAATAGAGTGTGGTATAAAATTCCATATAATATAAACAAAGAAACCATTGGTTTACGACGTTCAAAGTATCAAAAAAAAATTATTGATACCGCTAAATCATATTAAAAATTAAACACATTATAGTGATTCACAGTCAATATCAGTAAGAATTGGCCTGTAGTTCTGTTGTTTGATTGATTTGTACTTGTAACACCTCACTGTACTCATCGACGTCTGATGAAAGTGGACCATTTGCCGTGCTTGATAGAAGATATTGATCGTTTCACTGGCATCAGTAGATCACTTTGAATACTATGGACAATGAGTTCACTGGCATAGAATTCCGCAGATAGTTTTTTATATGTATGACCTTCAAAAATAAGCGTTCATCGGAAAAAACACCAAGAGGAATAGTTAAAAACAGGTAACATTTTGGCATAATATGGTGTGTTACTACTACAATTGAACTCTTTATTACCTAGAGTTCTGTTAATCAATAACAGAGGTTAATAAGGCGGTTTTTGGTCTAGTGGCTAGCGTTGCTGCCTCTGGATCACAGCGTCCCAGGTTCGATTCCCGGTATGGTTGGAGATTTTCTCTGCCCGGGGGCTGGGTGTTTGTGTTGTCTTCACATCATCATCATTTGTGACGGTGGCTATACTGGACTCTGTAAAAAAATGGGACTTTGTATGGGCGATGATGACAGCGCAGTTGAGTGCCCCATAAACAAATCATCATCATATTTTTTCAAAAGCTTTCTTGGTCTGGGAATTTACAGAATAATTCCTCCTTATAATCATTTTTGAAGAATTACTACTGCACTTGGAGATCGCTACCGGTTTTGGGAAAATACTTTGAAGAAATCGTTAACATTATGCATACCCTCGAATTTCTTCATTTTCTTGGCTACAATGATGACAAAACAGTCTTTAAAACATCCTGTTTCTTTGCTAAGGATGCATCCCATGAAATTTTCCTTATAAATTGTGTCGAGAGAAACATAAGTTATCAACTGCATCTGAACAAGAGAACACACTTTATTATGCTCTACTTTTCCTACTGCATAATATGAGATGCTAAATTGCAAAATTTGATTGCAACGCTATATGAAAAAAAATCAGTTTTTCCAAACAACAGTTTGTTCTCTTTCTTCCCGTTACTTAGAAGTCAATATTATTTTTCACAGAGCTTTAAGTAGTCTAATAGATATAAGCATAACGAAGAGCTTTTACAGACTGGTATCTAGAAGACGAACGTGTTGGACCAAGGTTTTTTAAGGTCCATGAAGATAACAAAGGTTCCCAGCTTTTAATTCTATGACAGACGAAACAATACAACGTTTCTACTTCTTCGTAAAAGGACCTGACTTCTTGAATTTCACATGTAGCATCTTTAAGTGCAAAACTGGAAGTCAGTACTGCACAACGCACATATTTTTCAGTCTTTTCCTTTCGCTGAATTCTCGTTCTGATAGCCTTTTCTTTTCCTAATGCACTTTTCATTTTGTTTTGCGAAAACTAAAAAAGCTTTCATGAATCGTCACATCACAAGATCTAAATATCTCACTGATCTCTTTTTGTAATGTCCTATGTTGCATGTGTAATAAAGGAAAATAATGACACATCGTTAATCTCATTAATAATTTCTTTTTCAGCTGCACAGGCTAGAACATTTTGAAGTGAAGGGTTAAGACATTTTTGAATGTAGGTCTATTTTGATTTATTTATCAGATCGTGTAATACCGGACTGTACTTTGCAAGAGGTTTGGAGGTTGCTAAAGAGTTTCCACTGTTTAATTTCTCTCTTTTCTTACTGTGTCACCGAAAATCTATATTATTAGATTCCAGTGTTATGGTCATATTCACAATAAGCTTAAGCACCTGTTTTCACATGTTCTTACTTTTGCACACTATACTTTTGGTTAGCCACCTCCAATCTCGAACCACTTCCCACCAAGCTGAAGGATTTTGTATAACAGTTTTTTTAGTTTCATCATATACATCCAACTGATATTCCTCGCAATCATTTGAATAGTCTGCGATGTTAACAGACCTAGCTACATTTGTGGTCAGTCTGCTACCGTCTCCGTCTCCTTGATAATGACTGTTATAACTTTCCACTTCACAATAGGAACCACTTGTGACATAGCAAACTTCTGTAACCCTTGAGTTAAAACTGAGTAGACTGCACGTTATTAGACCATTAATTCTGACTGGGCAACTGACAATGCTGCCGAAATTAAATGTTCAGAAAAACATGCATTATACAGTCTCAGGTACACTAAAGAGGAAGGATGGATCACTTTCAACCTTAAAGTGATATTTCGGTATACATGTTCATTGTTGCCATTGTTTTGTATTATCTACCCTCCGCTGCGCTTTTGTGAGGTCCGAGGAACATGGTGTAAAGTAGTATGAGAGACGTCAAGGACTAGCATTGTTCATACTGTGTGCTAAACTCAATTTAACGTTGACTGATTCTACGAAACGGTGTTGATGTCACTATTCCTATGCGTTTGACTTTGCTGTTTATTGTATAGTATTTCAGTGTTTATATTTCTATAAATTTTAATTTTAATTCTTAATAAAATAAAAATAAATTTCTACTCTCAGTGGGCTGCTAGAGTACAACGCCGGCTCACTTTGCAGGCCCTAAACGGTACAGCCGTGCTCACCTGCACAGGCTGTACATTTCCGAGGTCTACTCACCCCAAAATGAGTAGCGGGTCCAGCCCAGGGACCAAAGCGGCTCACTGGCCACGTGTCCGCAGCCACAAACGCCTCTGTGACAGGCCGTGGTCCACAAGGGCTGTACATTTCGGAGGTCTACTCAGCCCGAAATGAGTAGCGGATCCAGCCCTGGGACCAAAGTGGCTCACTGGCCACGTGTCCGCCCCCACAAACGCCTCTGTGACAGGCCGTGGTCCGCAAGGGCTGTACATTTCCGAGGTCTACTCAGCCCGAAATGAGTAGCGGGGCCAGCCCTGGGACCAAAGCGGCTCACTGGCCACGTGTCCGCCCCCACAAACGCCTCTGTGACAGGCTGTGGTCCACAAGGGCTGTACATTTCGGAGGTCTACTCAGCCCGAAATGAGTAGCGGATCCAGCCCTGGGACCAAAGTGGCTCACTGGCCACGTGTCCGCCCCCACAAACGCCTCTGTGACAGGCCGTGGTCCACAAGGGCTGTACATTTCGGAGGTCTACTCAGCCCGAAATGAGTAGCGGATCCAGCCCTGGGACCAAAGTGGCTCACTGGCCACGTGTCCGCCCCCACAAACGCCTCTGTGACAGGCCGTGGTCCGCAAGGGCTGTACATTTCCGAGGTCTACTCAGCCCGAAATAAGTAGCGGGGCCAGCCCTGGGACCAAAGCGGCTCACTGGCCACGTGTCCGCCCCCACAAACGCCTCTGTGATAGGCTGTGGTCCGCAAGGGCTGTACATTTCCGAGGTCTACTCAGCCCGAAATGAGAAGCGGGGCCAGCCCTGGGACCAAAGCGGCTCATTGGCCACGTGTCCGCCCCCACAATCGCCTCTGTGACAGGCCGTGGTCCGCAAGGGCTGTACATTTCCGAGGTCTACTCAGCCCGAAATGAGTAGCGGGGCCAGCCCTGGGACCAAAGCGGCTCACTGGCCAATGGTCCGCCCCCACAAACGCCTCTGTGACAGGCCGGGGTCCGCAAGAGCTGTACATTTCCAAGGTCTACTCAGCCCGAAATGAGTAGCGGGGCCAGCCCTGGGACCAAAGCGGCTCACTGGCCACGTGTCTGCCCCCACAAACGCCTCTGTGACAGGCCGTGGTCCGCAAGGGCTGTACATTTCCGAGGTCTACTCAGCCCGAAATGAGAAGCGGGGCCAGCCCTGGGACCAAAGCGGCTCACTGGCCACGTGTCCGCCCCCACAAACGCCTCTGTGACAGGCCGTGGTCCGCAAGGGCTGTACATTTCCGAGGTCTACTCAGCCCAAAATGAGTAGCGGGGCCAGCCCTGGGACCAAAGCGGCTCACTGGCCACGTGTCCGCCCCCACAAACGCCTCTGTGACAGGCTGTGGTCCGCAAGGGCTGTACATTTCCGAGGTCTACTCAGCCCGAAATGAGAAGCGGGGCCAGCCCTGGGACCAAAGCGGCTCACTGGCCACGTGTCCGCCCCCACAATCGCCTCTGTGACAGGCCGTGGTCCGCAAGGGCTGTACATTTCCGAGGTCTACTCAGCCCGAAATGAGTAGCGGGGCCAGCCCTGGGACCAAAGCGGCTCACTGGCCAATGGTCCGCCCCCACAAACGCCTCTGTGACAGGCCGGGGTCCGCAAGAGCTGTACATTTCCGAGGTCTACTCAGCCCGAAATGAGTAGCGGGTCCAGCCCTGGGACCAAAGCGGCTCACTGGCCACGTGTCTGCCCCCACAAACGCCTCTGTGACAGGCCGTGGTCCGCAAGGGCTGTACATTTCCGAGGTCTACTCAGCCTGAAATGAGAAGCGGGGCCAGCCCTGGGACCAAAGCGGCTCACTGGCCACGTGTCCGCCCCCACAAACGCCTCTGTGACAGGCCGTGGTCCGCAAGGGCTGTACATTTCCGAGGTCTACTCAGCCCGAAATGAGAAGCGGGGCCAGCCCTGGGACCAAAGCGGCTCACTGGCCACGTGTCCGCCCCCACAATCGCCTCTGTGACAGGCCGTGGTCCGCAAGGGCTGTACATTTCCGAGGTCTACGCAGCCCGAAATGAGTAGCGGGGCCAGCCCTGGGACCAAAGCGGCTCACTGGCCAATGGTCCGCCCCCACAAACGCCTCTGTGACAGGCCGTGGTCCACAAGAGCTGTACATTTCCGAGGTCTACTCAGCCCGAAATAAGTAGCGGGTCCAGCCCTGGGACCAAAGCGGCTCACTGGCCACGTGTCCGCCCCCACAAACGCCTCTGTGACAGGCCGTGGTCCGCAAGGGCTGTACATTTCCGAGGTCTACTCAGCCCGAAATGAGTAGCGGGGCCAGCCCTGGGACCAAAGTGGCTCACTGGCCACGTGTCCACCCCCACAAACGCCTCTGTGACAGGCCGTGGTCCGCAAGGGCTGTACATTTCCGAGGTCTACTCAGCCCGAAAACCGAGCGAGGTGGCGCAGTGGTTAGCACACTGGACTCGCATTCGGGAGGACGACGGTTCAATCCCGTCTCCAGCCATCCTGATTTAGGTTTTCCGTGATTTCCCTAAATCATTTCAGGCAAATGAAGGGATGGTTCCTTTGAAAGGGCACGGCCGATTTCCTTCCCAATCCTTCCCAAACCCGAGCTTGCGCTCCGTCTCTAATGACCTCGTTGTCGACGGGACGTTAAACACTAATCACCACCACCACCATCAGCCCGAAATGAGTAGCGGGGCCAGCCCTGGGACCAAAGCGGCTCACTGGCCACGTGTCCGCCCCCACAAACGCCTCTGTGACAGGCCGTGGTCCGCAAGGGCTGTACATTTCCGAGGTCTACTCAGCCCGAAATGAGTAGCGGGGCCAGCCCTGGGACCAAAGCGGCTCACTGGCCACGTGTCTGCCCCCACAAACGCCTCTGTGACAGGCCGTGGTCCGCAAGGGCTGTACATTTCCGAGGTCTACTCAGCCCGAAATGAGTAGCGGGTCCAGCCCTGGGACCAAAGCGGCTTACTGGCCACGTGTCCGCCCCCACAAACGCCTCTGTGACAGGCCGTGGTCCGCAAGGGCTGTACATTTCCGAGGTCTACTCAGCCCGAAATGAGTAGCGTGTCCAGCCCTGGGACCAAAGCGGCTCACTGGCCACGTGTCCGCCCCCACAAACGCCTCTGTGACAGGCCGTGGTCCGCAAGGGCTGTACATTTCCGAGGTCTACTCAGCCCGAAATGAGTAGCGGGGCCAGCCCTGGGACCAAAGCGGCTCACTGGCCACGTGTCCGCCCCCACAAACGCCTCTGTGACAGGCCGTGGTCCGCAAGGGCTGTACATTTCCGAGGTCTACTCAGCCCGAAATGAGTAGCGGGTCCAGCCCTGGGACCAAAGCGGCTCACTGGCCACGTGTCCGCCCCCACAAACGCCTCTGTGACAGGCCGTGGTCCGCAAGGGCTGTATATTTCCGAGGTCTACTCATCCCGAAATGAGTAGCGGGGCCAGTCCTGGGACCAAAGCGGCTCACTGGCCACGTGTCCTCCCCCACAAACGCCACTGTGACAGGCCGTGGTCCGCAAGGGCTGTTGCGGTAGTCGATTTGCGTTATTAGGGTGAGTTACCTTAACGAATACTCTGAAAATATGTAATCGTAACATTAATCGATTCTTTCTGTATTAAATTATTTATCTGTTTCTAACTTTTATCTAACTAACAAAATGACAGCTAGATCTGTATCAGGTATTATCTACTTTAAATAACTCATAGGCACAGTGATTGCAACAGACCACGATGTTATCAACACGTTACTAAAAGAAAAAAACATTCATACAAATTAAAATGAAAAAATCAATCATATAATTTAAATTTAGTGGGGAAACAACTAGGCTGAGATTTATTGGAGAACAGAAACACGAAATATCTCACTTTACATACCAAATAATAATCATGATACATTAACTTTCAGTACAAAACACTTTCCATTTTAGGTTATTTCCACACATGAATTTGTTTGAAATTCTGGTAATAATAATATTTTTAGCAATTTCCTTATGAACATACAAAACTGACAGATCATACAATCTTTTTTGTTTCGTCACTGACCGCAAACCGTTTTCAATCATCGAAGGGCTGAAAACAACCGCTCAGAGGTACAAGAAGTAACAGGTACAGTTAAAACAATCCGAACAAGCTTCACAAATTCTGTGAGCATTTCACGCGTCGAACAACTGTTTTCTCTTCTTGAAATATGTGTAGTACCTGACACGTTGGCCACTTCCTCTTTCTTTATTCTGCGCACATGTAGAAACACATCGCTACCAATGTTTGCTTGACTGTATCAAAGTCTGTCCCATAGAACTGCAGGATTTGATCAGCATCAATTTCACAGTTAGCAAAAGCTTCAAATTGTGAAATAAATTCGGGAACTTTTGAGTCAAACCTACGATTAGCAAATCTATAGATACATCAGTTATTTAAAAAAAATTCTCTCTTCATTTCCTCCGGCTTTTGCTACGTCTGAGGATCATTACATTCGTCGTAGAGTTTTGCATCTTCATTTTTATGGAGAAACGTGGATCATCAATGTTCAGTGTCTAGGCTTCCGTTATGGTTTCATTCCACAACTTAAAACATGTATTCCTTTGTGAGGCCTAACTTGCAGGCAAAGTTTTCACGAATGCTTTCATTTCTCGACATGACGATGATTTCTTCTGAAAATGAGAATGAAATTGCTCAATTCTGCAAAACTGCAATTAACATTCTGAGGGAAATAATGAATCTGAATTGACGCAGGTTTGAAAAATATCCACTAGGTTGGTTGGTTGGTTTGTGGGATTAAAGGGACCAGACTGCGATGGCCTTCCCGCCGATTGAACTTTTTTCTTCTGGAAGATCTTCGATTAACTTCAAGAGAACGTCAGAATTACTTTCCAATGTCTTATAGATGATATTAATTCACGAATAATCACCCGAAAGTCTCGCACACAACTAATATCTTTCATTGCATCTTGTCCTATAAAATTCAAATAATACGCTATACAATGAACAAATATAGCTCTCGGCTCCAGCTCACTAAGCCTACTTTGTAATACTGACACTGCTCGCGCCGTCATAACACTGACCACGACAGTATTTTATGCCGAGGGATGAACGTTTTATGACATCCTAGAACTTGTGGAAGCTACTTCGTACAAGACCATAAAAACTTCTTCGACTTGAATATTTGTATTGACATATCTGAAACATATGGATAGTTGTTCGTTCACTGATACGTCGAAAGTCTCATCTGAAATAACAAAAAAATATACTGAAACTTCCTGGCAGATTAAAACTGTGTGCCGGACCGAGACTCGAACTCAGGACCTCTGCCTCTCGCGTGCAAGTGCTCTACCAACTGAGCTACCCAAACACGACACAGGCCCCGTCCTCACAGCTTTACTTCTGCCAGTACCTCGTCTTCTACGTTCCAAACTTTACACAAGCTCTCCTGCGAAACTTGCAGAACTAGCACTCCTGAAAGAAAGGATATTGCGGAGACATGGCTTAGCCACAGCCTGGGGGATGTTTCCAAAGTGAGATTTTCACTCTGCAGCGGAGTGTGCGACCGTATGTAACTTTCTGCAAGTTTCGCAGGAGAGCTTCTCTACAGTTTGGAAGGTAGGAGACGAGGTACTGGCAGAAGTAAAGCTGTGAGGACGGGGCGTGAGTCGTGCTTGGGTAGCTCAGTTGGTAGAGGACTTGCCCGCGAAAGGCAGAGGTCCTGAGTTCGAGTCTCGGTCCGGCACACAGTTTTAATCTGCCAGGAAGTTTCATATCAGTGCACACTCCGCTGCAGAGTGAAATTCTAATTCTGGAAAACAATATACTCTCTCCTTAATACGTTTCACAACGTTTTTCAGTACATCGCTGGATGTTAACGAGACAATTACAGTCAATATACCGTGAGAAACCCGCGTACATGAAGTTCGCTGCAGCCAAGAATTCGAGTCAGGAGGCTACTGCTCTATGCATCGTGGTTTAACGATAACGGTTCTGGAAAATACTCTGTGTGATGTGAACTCATAGAGTGAGGATGTGTAATTCCACCCCCGACACCGTAGACTCACGCTGTTGGAATCAGAACAGGGAGCGCTAAGATCAGTCACAATCATAGTTGGCCACGGTACGGATTTTTGGTCAGAAATGAGTATCCAGGTGTTATGTTAACGATGGTAGTCTGCAGATGAAATTTAGAAGCATCGTTAGGCCTATGAATACGAGTTAAGCAAAGGGAACGACGAACTGTAAACCATGCTTTAAAAGTAATTCAACAGGTGCCGTGCGTCACTACTGCAATGTAGTTTCGTTGCAGTTCAGAAACTGAAGTAAGTGATGAAGTGATTCGTCGAGAGAAACTTGCAACTACACTCCTGGAAATTGAAATAAGAACACCGTGAATTCATTGTCCCAGGAAGGGGAAACTTTATTGACACATTCCTGGGGTCAGATACATCACATGATCACACTGACAGAACCACAGGCACATAGACATAGGCAACAGAGCATGCACAATGTCGGCACTAGTACAGTGTATATCCACCTTTCGCAGCAATGCAGGCTGCTATTCTCCCATGGAGACGATCGTAGAGATGCTGGATGTAGTCCTGTCGAACGGCTTGCCATGCCATTTCCACCTGGCGCCTCAGTTGGACCAGCGTTCGTGCTGGACGTGCAGACCGCGTGAGACGACGCTTCATCCAGTCCCAAACATGCTCAATGGGGGCAGATCCGGAGATCTTGCTGGCCAGGGTAGTTGACTTACACCTTCTAGAGCACGTTGGGTGGCACGGGATACATGCGGACGTGCATTGTCCTGTTGGAACAGCAAGTTCCCTTGCCGGTCTAGGAATGGTAGAACGATGGGTTCGATGACGGTTTGGATGTACCGTGCACTATTCAGTGTCCCCTCGACGATCACCAGTGGTGTACGGCCAGTTTAGGAGATCGCTCCCCACACCATGATGCCGGGTGTTGGCCCTGTGTGCCTCGGTCGTATGCAGTCCTGATTGTGGCGCTCACTTGCACGGCGCCAAACACGCATACGACCATCATTGGCACCAAGGCAGAAGCGACTCTCATCGCTGAAGACGACACGTCTCCATTCGTCCCTCCATTCACGCCTGTCGCGACACCACTGGAGGCGGGCTGAACGATGTTGGGGCGTGAGCGGAAGACGGCCTAACGGTGTGCGGGACCGTAGCCCAGCTTCATGGAGACGGTTGCGAATGGTCCTCGCCGATACCCCAGGAGCAACAGTGTCCCTAATTTGCTGGGAAGTGGCGGTGCGGTCCCCTACGGCACTGCGTAGGATCCTACGGTCTTGGCGTGCATCCGTGCGTCGCTGCGGTCCGGTCCCAGGTCGACGGGCACGTGCACCTTCCGCCGACCACTGGCGACAACATCGATGTACTGTGGAGACCTCACGCCCCACGTGTTGAGCAATTCGGCGGTACGTCCACCCGGCCTCCCGCATGCCCACTATACGCCCTCGCTCAAAGTCCGTCAACTGCACATACGGTTCACGTCCACGCTGTCGCGGCATGCTACCAGTGTTAAAGACTGCGATGGAGCTCCGTATGCCACGGCAAACTGGCTGACACTGACGGCGGCGGTGCACAAATGCTGCGCAGCTAGCGCCATTCGACGGCCAACACCGCGGTTCCTGGTGTGTCCGCTGTGCCGTGCGTGTGATCATTGCTTGTACAGCCCTCTCGCAGTGTCGGGAGCAAGTATGGTGGGTCTGACACACCGGTGTCAATGTGTTCTTTTTTCCATTTCCAGGAGTGTATCACAAAGTATGGACGTCATACTTCTGTTGTTATTTTATGGAAGAAAATTTAACAATGTTTTTGGTTAAGAGCACTATCAGACTGAGGAAGACCGTACGGGGCTAGCTCGAGGATCAGTTCTCACGCCCATGTTGTTTAACATTAATGCCAAAGACCTCTGAAGCAGAATTAACGTACTACAATACGCCAACGATTCGTGTAGTTTCGCTACTGAAGCTTACATGGAGGCCATTCGAAGTAATTTGAGGGAAGCAGTACCCCACTTTGGACATTAATCAAAAGTCCTGGTTAAGGGTGAACGGGTCCACCATTACACCTAGCAAGCCGGCGGTCAGCATATGGGGTGAATCACCTAAAACTAGCACCGCAAATATTTTGGAAATGAAAAGGGCTGTTGGTGTGTGGCTTTCACAGAAAGGATTGGTACTCAGGAGCTCCTTTATCCAATACACATTTGGTAAAAACATATAGAAGATGCTTTCTTGTGCAAACATCCGCTTTTCTCATGGACAGTGACTATTGACATTACCAAACTAAAAGTAGGTTAAATTAGAATGTAGAGTTGTTTGTAGCAGGATTCTAGTACCAGTCGTTTACGAGTGTCGTATTTGAAAGGTTGCCTCTCTTGTACACTTGTACAATAAATATGATAGAACACTGTAGAGAAGAACACATGTGCACACAATACAATAGTTATGTGGATTCTGAGCAGTAACGAGATAATTGCTCATCACACTTGTGTTTTAAAATTACCACCAGCTGTGGCAATACAAAATTCCAGTCTGGTATGGAGAGCTGCTGCACACGTGCTAGCATTTCAATGGAGATGTCCAACCAGGTAGCAGCAATATGTCGTTGCATATCATCGGGTGTAGGTGGCATGTCCTTGTACACAGCGTCCTTCAGCTTCCCCCTACAGAAAAATGTCTACGGCGTGAAATGCGGGGAACGAGCCGGCCAAGGTACAGGTCTTTTGCGTCTAATCCATCTATTTGGAAACAATTTGTGAAGACCTGCTGTAGTACTGCGCAAACTATGGACTGAACAACCATCATGTTGGTAATAAATGTTCCTCCTAGTATGCAGAGGAACGTCTTCTAGCATCTGTGGAAGGTGGTGAGTTAGGAGGCCGCGATACTTGTACTTATGTGGCTGTCATTTTGAGAGTAATACATATAGTTTACAGTTTATGGTATTTAAATTTTCAAAGCTACTAGCAGAAATAATATATACCCTAGCATCACACATTGTCATTCCTTCAGCTGTGTAATATTTGCAGTACCACTTAATCATCTTCAGCGATGAGAATTTTTCAGTACTGTGTTATATATATTACGTTACATAAAAAATTGGTAAATAAAGATAACATAAAACGGAATAATCCAGATCAATTTCAGATGACAAACGAGAAAGTATTAGCTGTAATGTAAATTTTAAAGAGCCACATGAATGACATTATGTGATACGACGTTATATATTATTTCTGGTAGAGAGTTAGTAAATATATATGTCATAATCTCGAAACTATTTGTATCATATGTAACCCTTCTTTACGGGTTATCTTAAAGAAAATTGAAGCCACTAGTAATGGTGAAACTTCACTGATACATGTTTTGGTGTTAAACAAGAGATGTTTGTGGTTATAAAAGACAGAACTGCGTTTCCATAGTTATATATTAAAAAACAACCTTGGAGACACAGGGAGCTTCAGTCATAAGATGGATACCATGTTTTTGTTGGTAGGTGCAAACTTTTTTGTTGAGTTTATCAGTTTACTGCGTTTATGTGTTTCAATATAGCTTGTGTATACGAAGGTAAGTTGTACACAGAATATGAGCATCAGAACTGTCAACTACAGGAGAAAGTACCCACTGTAACACAGATGTATCCCTAATTCTATACTGTGAATGGCGTGGACTAAATTCAACGAAATGTTATACACGTATGTCTCATTTTTACCACCACAGAAGTAACATCACTAAGAAGATAATGTACCACTCACATGTTATGGGAGTGCTTTGAACATCAACATTATTGAGTGGGCCTTACATTTTAAGTAGACTAGCCACCATGAAGTGTTTCTAGTGCATACACAGTTCTGATAGAACAGTGCTCGTGGGTCTCACAGTGTGAGTAAAATAGAGGGTAGAAGGATATGTTTTGAAGAGACTCACCTTACCCAGGGTGAAGTATTTTTTTTATTTCGTCACCGCTTCTCTTTGACCTACTGCACGGCTAGTGTAGAAGACAGGAACTGTTTGTGTGAACAGAGAGAAACAGGTCGAGACTTGAGCAAGAGTATGGACGAGATGTGCTTGGTCGCATTGTGTACGTAATAGTGCGTAAAACACAGTTAGCTAACAGAAGAGAGCGGAAACCATATCCAGAGTGAGTTGCACAGACTGTATGTTACGTTAGTTCATATAACTGAAAGAATCACACCAAATATGAATTTATATGAGTGAACGCAAGGATTGTGATTTCGGTAGTGAGTGTGTAAGAGACAGAAGAAATAGAAAATGATGATAATAAACTGCAAAGTATAGTGCAACTTGGCTGTAACTGCAACTATTCAACATTTTTCCAGTCTTAAATAGTACATAATTGTAATAATGACTTAAATTGTGATCATACTGGTTAAATGCACGTGGTCACTGTTAGAAGTATTTGCGGCTAATGTATATTATGTCTGCAACTAACAAAGCAGTCTACTGAAAATTAATTAATTAGTGATCACAATATATTACATGTAATAACTACTTATAATTCGAAGACAAAAATGTATATTCCCTTTATTTTTCTTTGACCATTAACTTATTGCATACTTCTTACTAACATGCTTCGTTTGGAAGAAGAAATATGTGATCTTTATAATGTGAACATTTTCTGTATAAAATGGGTTTGCGTTATTCTAATTTGTCATTTGTGAGATATAAAAAGTAATGACAGTTCGTTAATATTGCTATGTGTAAAAATGTTTCATAACTCATTGATTTCTTTTGGGATTCATGGTGCGTCCTTTAACCATCGTTGCTCGTCGAAATCTCACCTCACATAAAGGTCGACAACATTCCAGTTGGCCAGTGGTCACTCTCCAGCCCCAGTAGACTGCTCCTGTTGGCTTCTCTGGCGGTCTTAATTCCTCCATGGTCTTTAGATCAGGAGGTCTCATTGATCCGCACACTATGAATACATACTTTAGCCTTTGTATACAGTTGAAATGATCACCTGTTATACTTAATCTGCCACTGTAGTATCACAGACCACATTTGTAACTGTCAACAAACTTGCAATTCGTTTTAAATGATAACGAATAGGACAACACGGTTTTTTGCATGTAATCATACTCTTTTCTTGAAATAATTTGTCCCCTTGAATATGGTGCTATGGTTGAAAGTAGTTGCTGCGTAAAGCACTGTTATTAAGAAAAAGCACCTTCGATAAAAAATATTGTTTCTGCTATTTGCGGAAGCTGTGGAGCACACGCTATAAAATATATTTTCGAGATGTTAAATCTGTTTTTTTATGTTCATGATCGTTCCACTCATTAACGATACTTGCCTCTTAAACAGATTCAATGTACATACACTGTAGCTGATCTTTTCTGATGGTCAACACTCACGCAGTAATTTCTCAAAAATGGTAAACATGTCCACTGTGTAATCTTTGACCCACTGAGTCAACTGGAACTGCAATTACCTAGTAATCGCTCTGAGAATAAAATCTAATGTTGTCGCACAACGAGCTGAGTAGGATTGTGGTGTAGTGGTTATGAAACTAAACTGTTGCATGGCGGCTATTGAGTTCAAAACTCATGTGGACTGTACTATTTTAATTTCTATATTCGGTTCGAGTGCATTCTAGAAGTATCCACAAGTGTCAGGAATCATTGTACTGGAATGTTCTGTAGCTGTATGTGTTCTGGCCGGAGGCAGTTCGATCCGCGCTATTGTATGTGCAAGTGCTGATTAATCCTTCGTTAGGTTAGTGTTCGTCATTCATCTAACTACACCTTCTTCTACGCGACATTATTCCGTTGGAGACGCTGGGTATTGGAACTTGTGACAGCGCACATTATCGACGACACAGTGGCTCCCTTCAGGACACGACATAGCCGCCGTTTACGTGGCGAGAAACCCGACTTCGAGCCATATTCAACAGATCGCAATCTATCGGAGGCAGAATAAGAAGAGGACTTTACGATGACAGCCACTGTGTACCAACACATGAGAGATCCTTCCGAGATCTCTGGTGACGAGGGCCAAGATCCAAAGAAGTGGCTTGTGCGTATACCCAAATTTAACAAATGGGATGACACCGTGTGTTTGGCTAACGTATTTTTCTACTTGGAGGGCACTGCCAAGCAATGGTATGAGAACAACGAGGAGAATTTCACAAGCTGGGAAGTATTCCAAGCGGAACTGCGCAATTATTTACACGTAAGAAGTTGGAACGGCTTCCAAACGTCGTACCAATGTCTGTGATGGAGGAAGCAATTGATTTCACAAGTGTTGTTCATCAGAAAGTGAGAGAGGAGGTTCAGAAGGCACTAGGATTGCACGGCGAGCAAAAAACCGAGAAGCTTCAAGACGTCATCAGGGAGTAAGTCGAACAGACATTGACCCCAGTCTCTCGTCCTTCATTTCCCTTTAAAACAGTGAAAAAGTTGAGACCCAAGTGAAGTTACTTTCCTATAATGCCGCATGAGGAACCTGTTTGGGCATCAAGGAAGACCGTCGTCTGGAGAACCGAGGATAACCAACCAGTATGTTTCTACTGTGGACGACTGGGACATGTGATTCGCTATTGTCGAGTAAGGCGGCGGATATTTGGTGACGCCCGCGCCAGAAGACAGCAGACCGATCTTAGCCGACGCCAACTCAGAGACGACATAGATGAACAACGTAGGTCACCATCGCCGGAAGCTAGCCGCCGGAGACGACGCTCCCCAACACGCCGATCAAGGTCTCCATCTCCGTTTACAAGCGCCAGTCGATCACCTAGCCCCCACAACCTGGAAAACTAAAGGGTGCGACCTTCCTTGGAGGTGAGGCCGACGAAGAGAAAAATCCTCCGCCGTCGATCACTACAAAAATGATAGGAAACTACGTCGATATCCTCATGGATGGCCGACCAGCCCAAGCTCTTGTGGACTCTGGAACATCATATTCAGTCATTTCGGAGAAGTACAGTCGCCAGTTGCAGAAAACCGTATTCGTCGACAGCAAAACATCTCTGCTGAAGGTGGCTAATGGGAAATATGTAAAACCTACAAAAAGATGTACCATTCGTGTGAGTAAAAGTGGCTATACAGAGCCCTTAAAATTCATCGACTTAAAGAGTGTAGTCACGACGTCATTCTTGGATGTGACGTTTTGAAAGATTCTCAGGCAATTATAGAGTGTGGTCGCTCGAACATTTTGCTAGATGAGACGAGATACTGTGGACGGGAAGATGCGCATCCGAGTGTGTGGAGACAATATGTGCTGAATGAAGTGATTAGTCCAGCAGTCAGCGCTAGAAAGGTAACTGTCACGTGTCACGCGACGCATCAAACCCTGCACCTTCTAGTGGAATGTAAGAGAAGCATACCACTGAAGAATAACATCGTCATCCCAGCCTCTGCCATCTCGTTTAAGAACGGATTCGGTGAATTGTGAATAGTTAACTGTAGCTGAGAACCGCAAATCCTTCCAAGACGAATGTGTGTAGCAAACGCTGAGCCGTTAATTGAAGAACAGCTGAGCGTCATAGAAACCTACGAGACAAGATCTTCTAGCTCGACTGTCACCAGATCTCACTAAGGAACTACTTGCCATTCTTCAAAACTTCTCTGAATGCTTCAGTCTACAGGTGAAGATCAAATTAGACCAATCGACTGTGAAGCACCGGATTAGCGCCAGAGACCACCAACCAATGAGCCAGAGAGCATACCGTGTGTCAGCAACGGAACGTCGAACGATCCGCGACGAGGCAGAGACAATGAGGAATGACATTATTCAGCCTTCACAGAGCCCATGGCCGTCACCAGTGGTCAGGAAGAAGGATGGCAGTTGTCGCTTTTGTGTTGATTACAGGAAGCTTAATAAGATAACGAAAAAGGACGCTTACTCTCTTCCACGAATTGACAATACACTAGATTGTCTCAAGGGTGCTAAGTTTTTCTCAACCATGTACATGTACTCGGGATACTGGCAAATCGAAGTAGTTGAGTCTCATCGTGAGCCAACTGCATTCATCACCCCTGAGGGCCTGTTTGAGTTTAAGGTAATGCCGTTTGCTTTGTGTAATGCACCAGCAACTTTTGAACAGATGATGGATAATCTTCTAAGCCACCTGAAGTCCACGATGTGTCTTTGTTAATAACATGACATTATAGTGTTCTCAGAGACGCTTGATAAACATATGAAAAGACTGAGGGCCGTTCTTGTCTCCAAAAAGGCGGACTGAAACTTAATCCAAGAAAGTGTCTCTTCGGAGCAAAAGAAATCAAAATGCTTGGACACCTTGTGTCAAACGAAGGTGTGCGGCCAGACCCAAAAAATGTATGATCTATAACGGTATTTCCTATTCCTAAAAGTATTAGAGATGTGAGAAACTTCTTCGGATTATGTTCTTGTTACCTTCGTTTTTCAAACAGTTTTGTATCAAAGCCAGGTCATTCGAAGAGTTGTTAAAAGCTGATGCGAAAAGCTCTGATGAGTGACCCTGTACCTGGTCTGTATGATGAGAGAGCACCTACAGAACTACACACAGATGCCAGTGGGTATGGGATTGGTGCTGTTCTCGTGTAAATTTCTGATGGAAAAGAGAAGGTTATAACCGACGCTTCTATGACACTTACAAAAGCTGAGAGAAACTACTCAACTACAGAAAGAGAATGTCTTGCTGTGATCTGGGCCACGTGCAAATTTCGACAGTATCTCTATGGTAAGCCATTCGCAGTAGTTACAGACCATCATTCACTTTGTCGTTTGACAGGCGGGCACTACGTCTTCAAGAGTATGACATTACCACAGTGTACAAATGTGGAAGGAAATACCAAGATGCCGACTGTCTCTCCACAAACCCTGTGCAAAACCATGTAGTGTCGTGGAATAGTAAAGAGTTGGAAACATGGAATATTGTCAAAGTTTCGTTGCCTATTCCGAGAGCCAGAGGCAGTAGGTTAACCAAGAGGTAAGAGGATTGCACATGTATCGGAATGTGTCGTCACACTGGGGCAGTGGCCGGGTTACACACAACAGGCGAGAGAGAATTGCTTAGCATGCGGGTTTGTGTTAGACGGAGACTTTCGTAGAGTGTAAGACAGAGGTATAGCGTCAGCTGTACTGCATTTCGCAACTTCGCGTAAGTCTGCTGTAACAACACGTAACTCTGTCACAAGAACAACTAATGGGCGAGTACGACAGATAACTCAGCAGTATAAGTGGAACGAATGCGTTCATTACAAACGAGCATGACGTCAGGACGTCGCTCGTGCTTCCTTTAAATACGCCAGCTTTGATAGCAACAAGGCACTCGCAGTTAGATGTGTACTGGGGCGCTGCATAGCACTCAGCTCAGTGATCGACATGTTAATCTTTATTAAGGAGATGTTGCAGTAAGGGCGGCCCATCCAGCAGCAGACGTGTGGGGACAGTACCAGCTCTGGTCCTCCCTGCTGCCGCTGTCAACCATCGACCCAGGATTAGCAGACATCGCGGCAGACGCGCTCGCCGCCAATGCTGACCACATCAGTGAGCCGTCGTCGAGATCGTGCGGGGCCTAGGCGCTGTGCATCCGCCGTCACAACCGGGTGAGCCGACGACGCTGGGGGATTGCAGCCTGTTCCACCCGTCCACCGCGGACGAGCCAATAGGAGGAGCAGGGAAGAAGATGGGGTGGGATAGAGTACACTCCGCAGCACGAGAACGCTTCTCGTGCCGACAGCGCCGGGACTCCAACCCGGAGCCTCCTACGCACAGCAGCCTGCTGTCCCCCGCCGAGCCGGCCAGCCAGCCAGGCACCGCCAGCCACGCGCGGCCAAAGTAAGGACATTCCACCGCTACGTCACAACACGCGGCGCTGCGCTAGCAAGACTGGTGCGGCCCAGAGCTCGTGTCATCACTCCGAGTCAGCGAGGACTCGGCGGGAAGGTCATTGATATCACCAAGCCCAGCCAGCCTGTGTTACGCGGGCCACATTGTACTCGGCAGGAATAAAGGCGTCATGAATTAATAATGTTTCTTTGGTGTTTCTGACGCGTCCACAGTCATTTCCTATCATCCTGTCAACTGGAGAGGTCACCACTCGGCTTCCAGTGCACCATAGGCGATCGGGACCACCGGGGCGCCTACAACCATCAAGACTTTGATAAAGATAGTGACTGTCTCGCTGCACTCCAGGATCTCTCTGCTGAGCAGAAGAAGGACGCCAAGATATCTCAAATTATGCTTGCCTTAAATCGGCCAGAAGATGTGAAAGGACCAATTAAGGTAGGTAATGGATTACTTTGCAAGACAAACTTTGATCCGTTTGAAAAGAGGTGTCTACCAGTGATTCCTAAACACATTCACTTAAATGTTTTACAGAGATTCCATGACTCACCTGAGGCCGGACATATACGATTTATTAAGAGGTACGATAGAATCCGCAAGAGATGTTTCTGACCAGGTTTATTTAGGAGTGTCCGTCACTATATGTCGCACTGTCGAGGGTGACAGAGGAGAAAGGCAGTTCCTCAGAAACTACCTGGCCGACTCATACCAATTCCACCAGCCGAAACGCCTTTCCACTGTGTTGCGATTGATCTCCTAGGACGACTTACAACATCTGCTAGTGGCAATAGATGGATTATTGTTTGCACATATTATATGACCCGCTATGGCATTACAAAAACCGTCAAAACAGCCGGAGCATCTGAGGTAGCGAAATTCATCGTGGAAGACATGGTACTAAAGCACGGTGCCCGAAGGTCGTTAATTACGCATCGAGGGAAAGTTTTTCAATCGAATCTTGTTGGTGCTACATTGCTCATCACATGACGACTGCCTACCATCCGCAAACTAACGGGCTTACTGAACGCCTTAATAGGACCTTGGTCGACATGCTATCGATGTTCGTTAGTGTTGAGCAGAGAAACTAGAATGAGGTGCTACTTTTCGTGACGTTTGCCTACAACACCGCCAAACAAGACATCACTGGATTAACGCCATTTTTCCTGGTGCATAGGCGTGAGGCAACTACGACGATTAACGCTATGTTTCCGTTACATCCTGATGACGTAGACGACGATTACATGGGCCAGGTGATAACCAGGGCTGAGGAAGCTCGGCAGTTAGCTCGACTCCGCACGCTGCAGGCTCAAGAAAACGATCGCCCAAGGTATGACGCGAGCCACCACCTGTTCTCTACCAGCCTGGTAACCTCGTCTGGATCTTCAATCCTGTTCGCAAGGTTGGTCTCTCTGACAAGCTCCTCAGGCCGGCCAGTTTGGCCGATCGGTTCTAGGCGCTACAGTCTGGGACCGCGCGACCGCTACGGTCGCAGGTTCGAATCCTGCCTCGGGCATGGATGTGTGTGATGTTCTTAGGTTAGTTAGGTTTAAGTAGTTCTAAGTTCCAGGGGACTGATGACCTCAGAAGTTAAGTCCCATAGAGCACAGAGCCATGTGAACCATTTTTGAACCAAGCTCCTCAGGCGGTACATTGGACCTTATAAAGTTGTAAGTTAGTTGTCTGATGTTACTTATGAAGTTCAAGATTTCGACTCCGGCACAAGACGACGAAAGATCAGAGATATGGTCCACGTCCTTCGAAGGAAGCCCTATAAGGATCTTGCAATCCAGGGTCAATTCGAAGCTCCAGCGACAGGCAACAAGTGGAAACATGACAAAAAGCGTTGCTGTAGAAGAAGTTCTAAGAAGTTCACCGCCAGGGTGAGAATCAGTCGTCAGGAGTCGGAGTATGCAGGACCGGACTCGTTCCCGGACTAGGATGACGTAACACCGAGACGCTGATCTCTTAAGGAGGGAGCAATGTCGTGGAAGGAGCTAAGTAGCACCGTCGTGTTGTGGTCATGATTTCAAACTGTTGCATTGAAGGTGGTGAGTTCAAAACTCAAGTGGGCTGTACTATTTTAATTTCTATATTGTGTTCGATTAAATTCTAAAAGTATCCAAAATTGTCAGGAATCGCTGTACTGGAATGTTCTGTAGCTCTGTATATACTGTGTGTGTTCTGGGCGGAGGCAGTCCGCTCCGCGCTCTTGTATGTGCAAGTGCTGAATAAACCGTCGTTAAGTGAAGTTAACGTTCGTCATTCATCTAATTACACCTTCTGCTACATGACAATATTGCAACTCACAATTCCCATTACATGTCAGGCTTACTCGATTTATCTCGCGTATGGGTCAATTATTTTGTTGGTAATATCATATTTACTTTCACCACTTACTTGGACGTCAGAACTAGCTTCGAAATACATTATACTGTTCTTAATTACACTCCTGGAAATGGAAAAAAGAACACATTGACACCGGTGTGTCAGACCCACCATACTTGCTCCGGACACTGCGAGAGGGCTGTACAAGCAATTATCACACGCACGGCACAGCGGACACACCAGGAACCGCGGTGTTGGCCGTCGAATGGCGCTAGCTGCGCAGCATTTGTGCACCGCCGCCGTCAGTGTCAGCCAGTTTGCCGTGGCATACGGAGCTCCATCGCAGTCTTTAACACTGGTAGCATGCCGCGACAGCGTGGACGTGAACCGTATGTGCAGTTGACGGACTTTGAGCGAGGGCGTATAGTGGGCATGCGGGAGGCCGGGTGGACGTACCGCCGAATTGCTCAACACGTGGGGCGTAAGGTCTCCACAGTACATCGATGTTGTCGCCAGTGGTCGGCGGAAGGTGCACGTGCCCGTCGACCTGGGACCGGACCGCAGCGACGCACGGATGCACGCCAAGACCGTAGGATCCTACGCAGTGCCGTAGGGGACCGCACCGCCACTTCCCAGCAAATTAGGGACACTGTTGCTCCTGGGGTATCGGCGAGGACCATTCGCAACTGTCTCCATGAAGCTGGGCTACGGTCCCGCACACCGTTAGGCCGTCTTCCGCTCACGCCCCAACATCGTGCAGCCCGCCTCCAGTGGTGTCGCGACAGGCGTGAATGGAGGGACGAATGGAGACGTGTCGTCTTCAGCGATGAGAGTCGCTTCTGCCTTGGTGCCAATGATGGTCGTATGCGTGTTTGGCGCCGTGTAGGTGAGCGCCACAATCAGGACTGCATACGACCGAGGCACACAGGGCCAACACCCGGCATCATGGTGTGGGGAGCGATCTCCTACACTGGCCGTACACCACTGGTGATCGTCGAGGGGACACTGAATAGTGCACGGTACATCCAAACCGTCATCGAACCCATCGTTCTACCATTCCTAGACCGGCAAGGGAACTTGCTGTTCCAACAGGACAATGCACGTCCGCATGTATCCCGTGCCACCCAACGTGCTCTAGAAGGTGTAAGTCAACTACCCTGGCCAGCAAGATCTCCGGATCTGTCCCCCATTGAGCATGTTTGGGACTGGATGAAGCGTCGTCTCACGCGGTCTGCACGTCCAGCACGAACGCTGGTCCAACTGAGGCGCCAGGTGGAAATGGCATGGCAAGCCGTTCCACAGGACTACATCCAGCATCTCTACGATCGTCTCCATGGGAGAATAGCAGCCTGCATTGCTGCGAAAGGTGGATATACACTGTACTAGTGCCGTCATTGTGCATGCTCTGTTGCCTGTGTCTATGTGCCTGTGGTTCTGTCAGTGTGATCATGTGATGTATCTGACCCCAGGAATGTGTCAATAAAGTTTCCCCTTCCTGGGACAATGAATTCACGGTGTTCTTATTTCAATTTCCAGGAGTGTATATCAGTGAGCTTTCAGGCATTGTCTCTGATACTTGTCATCCCTTCTTACACTTTCAGCCCAATATTTGGTACGTCAGTAGCTACTCTGCTTCCCCAGAAATAGATACTCAAAGAGCACATATAAGCGCCAAAAGAACAACGAGGCGTGTGGGGTCATATCACGCGGGTCACCACAATCACATGAAATGATGCTGTCGTCTTTTAGGTTGACAGATTTTTCTTTACTTGTGCAACGACTATTACTAGTCTGAGCTGAGTACCTGTCGGATTAAGTTCTGGTGGTGGCTGCCATTTGGGAAGGTTTTGTGTCCACTTACTTCAGGAAAATTCATCTGGATTACGATTTTAGTGGAAAGCTGATCTCTACCGGTTCGTTACATGATTTTCATGGAAGCACCGTTTCAAATTTTCCATGTATTCTGTTGTTGATCGTCCAATAGGGGAAGCAGAGAAGCTAGCTTCACTATACATTGGGATGTAGCCTTTATACAGACAGCTGTTAGATGGCAAATTACGTTCAGCATGACATCCACTTTTGCCGTATGGGCAGATTTATTCCAGATGGAGCAGGTGTTCTCTGCAGCGGAAAAGAAGAGGAACTGGCGTGACAGCAGAATAATTCCACAATTATTCAAAGTACGTTTCTTAAAAACGTTCACCCTCGTTGCTACTTTCTTAGCAGTGAGGGTGGACTGATTTGTATTGGTCTAAGAAATGTCGAGGAATATTCCTTGAATATTAGGAGTGTTACGTGTTTCAAGTGCTTGCCCTTTCAATATATTATGAATATTTGTCTCGCCCGTCTAGCTCTCAAATGAGGTCCATATATTTCTATTCTTAATCCACGACGTTCATCTCTATGCTCACTTTTGCCTTTATCGAAACACGTATAAAACCTTCTGTCCTGAAGAAATGACAGAATAATTAGAACCAAATACTCTGAGGCTTTCAATAAGTATTGCAACACATTTTTTTTAGAATCAGGTTAGTTTTATTCGGTATTCAAATATACCATATTAATCCCCACTCGTATGACTACAAAACTCTGTTTTCCATCAGAATCTCCATTCATTGAAACGGTCTCACGCCATCTTGTTGCGAGGCCCTGTATGCCCGCACAGTACCACTGTGATGGTCGACGTCAGAGTCAACGTCTGGCTCCCCATCATCCACGTCCTTCTTCCGGCGGAGTGCATCCTTCATTCTACCAAACATACTGAAGGCGGTAGGGGCGAGATCTGGGCTGTACGGTGGATGAGAAAGAACAGTCGAATGGAGTTTGCTTTTTTGTGGTGACGTACACGCTCAAGTAGTTTCTTCAGTTTCCTGTCGGCACCACATAACACTCTCGAGTAGAGTAACCTGTTCAGATTCCTGGGACGCTGTCGCCTTGACTTCACCGGCTGATGGTGCGACTTTGCCATTTTTCTTCGGAGGTAATGTCGTGTAGCGCGACTGCAAGGATTGCCGTTTTGTTTCCAGTTCTAAGTGGTGAAATCACGTTTCATCGCCTGTGACGATGTTCAACCAAAAATGGCCACCATCACCCTCGAAACGCGCAATCAGTTCCGCACAGATGGTCCTTCGTTGCTCTTTATGGCCCTCTGTCAGGTGGTGAGAATCCGATGACCATATACTTTTGAGTAGCTTGACTATGGACGAGAGTGTCAGCACTACCAACAGAGAAGTCCAGTTGCGCAGCGAGGTGTTTTGATCCGTCCAGCATTCGAATGAGAGGGCGTGCACGTTCCAACACTGCAGGACTCACAGCTATGTGCGGCCGGCCGGCACAAAGGAGACACTGGACGAGTCTGCGCGACCTTGTTCCGATGGGGACGGACGCCTCGCCCAACGGCTCACTGTGCTTTTGTTCACTGCCAGGTATCGGTAGATAATCTGCAAGCGCTAAAGAATATCTGCGATAGAATGGTTTTCTGACAAAAGAATGACATGTCTTTTTTTTTGGAACGCACCTCCATTACCGACGTCAATTTGAATGACTATATATAACCACACCATCTATCGGAAATTCTTGAAATTATAGTGGCTAAAGCTGAAACATTCCATGATGTCACACAACGGCTTCCCAATGATTTTAACCAAAACTGGCCGAAGAAAAAAAAAGTGTATCATTGCTTATTGAACACCCCACACACTAAAACTGAATTTGCTGTACCGCTTGTCCAGTAAAATTCTTTGATATACGCTATCTTAAGCAAAATACAGATGCACGAGAGAAACTCCTGTGAATAATTTCTTTTGACGTCACTTCCCCATTTGTTCTGCTCTTCAGATAAAAAAATCTGCTATTTGAGGGACCAAGTTTGATTCTGTATGTGGCTGAAGTCTTACAAGGATTAGTCTCTCTTATAATCTGACCTGTAGCTATCAACTACATCAAGACCTTTTCCTGGTTTCAAGAGTGCAATATCTTAAGATTTCCTCGACATTTTTCGGGAAATACGTGCTTGAAAACAATTGTTAAATAGATGTAACATCCAATCGTTTGTTGTAACATCAAAGCGCTTAATCAGTTCAGTTTTTATGTCATATATCCTCGTAACATTCCACTTTTTGTTTTCTTAGACCGCACTTACGCTTTTTGTTCCAGTTTTAGATGTTCTCGTTATCCTAGGCTTTGGTAAATTTTCTTTGGGCTTTCTGTTAAGAAGAAGTTGATGAGCGACGTTATTAGCGATCATTTCACTTATAAATGGCTCAGGGTTAGTTTCGTCACTTAATTTCCGAACCAGTTTCCATGCAAGTTTTCTAGTGTGTATCACACTCGTTTCCTCAACCCATTTTGCCTCACTTTACTCATGACTTGCATCAGCGATATGTCGGTGTCAAGGGCTTTTCCACAGTGTCTCCAATTTGCATTTTGGAAGTTCAATCTCCTTCTGTAGGGGTTTAAGCTGTTTTTAGCGCAGGAAAAAGCTGGAGACCGATAGGTCGTTGTTGTGTTTCTGATATGGGATTGGCTACGAACTTGGTAAACCAGTGTTCTGGGTCAAGAGTGACAAGTTACAGGTCTGCGTTTTGCCCTCGCTCACATATCCTACTGTTATAGGAGTGTGGTAGTTTAGTGTCATAAATCAGCATTTAAATTTCGTGTGGTTCAATGTTCATGCATTTATAACGTAACAGCTCAGATTTGGCCAAAAAGTTTATTAAAATTTTTCCATTAAACTATGACTATAAATATCGATACACACAAGTATCGATGTTTTCAAGTAATCTTAAATTATCGAGTTTTCTAAACGTATTATATGTCTTTGAGAATGTATTAAATGTAAATGGAGTAAAAGATAATATTTAAAAAAATAAAACCACAGAAATGAATGGCTTCTCTTATGATAATGATTGTTATGCTTACAGGTTAACTGAAGATGTATATTACTGATGACAATGAAATAAGAAATTCGAGATTTCACTTTGGTTTTGAACCCGCAGTTATGTGGATAACCTTGACGCTAAGTGACGCGGAAACGACATACCGAAACGTAAAGGCAGCAGCCGCAGGCAGCTTGGCCTGTTGTGTGTACGTAGCTGTGCCGTGCCTTGCTGTGTCAAAATCGTGTGAGTGCTAAAACTGTGCATAATCGAGTGAAAGGTGGTGTACCAACGGTATCTATGTAGTAAAGTAGTCTCCGAAAATTGCGATTTTTGGAAAGCAAAAATATCGAGCATTAAACTAAGACGGAAGTTGGAGCTGACGCAGATTTAAGGAAAATGTCTACCCCAAGCAACTTGACAGTCATAAATTAATCCCGTGTTACTGGAAACTTGAAGAGCCTAGATAACTACCATTCAGCAGTCTTCAACTACAGCACCACAAGTGTCGTAGACAGGGGAAAATCTAAATCTAAGTAATCAAATGTGTAATGAATATTATAGTGACAAACTTCATATCTAATTACTGAACAGAGCCCAAATTTTTAAAAACATATGTTAAAGTCATTGTCCTACAGTCACAAATTCAATGACTGATTACTTTGTCGCTAATTTCAAACAATTTAGAGTAAATCTATACGGTGAAAAGATCATATAAAAAATTACACAGTTGGAGAATTCAGCTTTAAGTTTACTGATGTAGATATTACATTATCTGGTCGAATTGCTAATTTACTTAATGCTTCATATTTTGAGATGAATTTCACTTAATTTTTCGTTATTCAGTTTCCGTTAATATGTCACTGCAAATTGTTAAGGACGTAGCCATAGTTATGTAACAATCTCACAGTTTGCATCCATCTCGATTCGAAGCAGAACACAGAAAATAAACTGTAACACAGTAAATTAATTTCAGTAACAGATAGATAAGTTCTGAAATAATAAAGCTTCCGTATTACCGGGCTGGACGGCAGCCGTTTTCTTCATGGCTCTATAGATGGCGAAGCATTTTCCTTCCAGTCACTTAAAACATTATTATGTACCATATTTAACATCACAGGAATTAAAGACAGCGGTTACAATAGTTAAAAGTTGCTAGTTTTGTAGTTAAAAAGAAATATTTTCCTGCTACGAAAAGATTAAAAAGTTCGTTTGCACGAGGATCCTGTTCTGTAAAATAAAAAGGCGAATCGGTGGATTCCGTAACACGGTACTTGTGAGGTCTAAGACTTGTAATCTCCCCACGGAAAATTACCCTCTACCACGCAATAATTAATAATGGTCAATCAAATCATCCACATTTATTTACGTTTGAAAAGTATCTGATCAGATTTCCTAGTAATATATGCGCCGACAGCTCGTCGACGCCAAGGTATTTTTCTAGTACGTTTATTCTTTGGGAACAACAGAGGTAAAAAGATGTATGCTCCATGGTTATTAGAGAGAGAGAAAGGAACAGCTTCGGAAAGTATCGGTTGGGAGTTTTTCGGATTGCTAAACGAGATTTATTTACTCTTCTTCGCGCTAAAGCGAGATATGAAAGTTTGTGCCGCTAGCGTGATAGGTCAAGAGAAGGAAAGACTGTAAAAGCAACCTTCATGAGACTGAAAATCCACAGAAAACGGAACATGTACGGAAATGGATTCAACAGACAATTTTCCTCAGAAATAAGGTTTGTGACCATTTTATTCTAGAGTGAATGACGAATGAGTTCTCTGTCTGAATCATTGATGATTGTCTGGGCCCTGTAATTAATTGGGAAGTTTCAGCTGTGACGGAGAGAGCCTGCAATCTCTGAGTTTTTATAAATCGCCTAAAAAGGCTTCGTCCACATCTGAAATTTTAGATCTGTCGTAAACTGAACGAATTGTTCAAACGATCGATTTTCCCAACTGAATGCAGCGCTTAATAATAATAACAAATGCAAAGATCTTTTCTAGCAAGCCAGCCGCTGAATATTAAGACGAAGGGCTCCACCAGAGATTCTACTAGGCTGATTTCATGTAAATAATAGATTTAAACTGTACACAGATAAAGGACAGAGAGCGAATGAAATTCTAGAAATTACTCAGAATCCTCAATTAGCATAATTGTTTGTCTGTCTTTTCAAGGATCAGCCTATTAAGAAAACATAAAGCCCTGACTTTATTGTAACGATTTATGTGTGAGAGTGAAAGAGCGATAAAGGCGACAGATACACTTCTGTACAGACAAAACATTACACCAAGTTAGCGGCAAGCTGCATTCACATAGACTTTCATCATTTACAAAACAGTAGTGAGAATTCATTATAATGGCCAATCCGTGACAGGACACGTTTTTAGACGTTGTTAAAATAATTTTGTTCTCTATTTCATGTGAATTACGACGAGCCAACTTAACTTGGGAAAGAGAAGAAATACTCGCAGTCAAATCTACACAGATAAACAGCACGCTGGGCGCAGGAAAAAGGCCAGGTCTATAATTTTTTTAAAGCTTGCTAGTATTCTGGAAGTAGACGTAGATTTGAACATTTACTAATTGTGTTCATGCCAGACGTAGATTGATTGAACTGCCCTAGTTGCATTTACCTGTATAAGTACTATAAGAAAGTAGCCACAGAAGTATTATTGTGTGAAGGGAGATATATACTTATTGACTGTAGAATATTTATATGGTTTTAACTAGGGCAATGTTTAAGATGAGTCAAGCAGAGCAGAGTAACACGCAACAGCCTTCAGCTGTTAGCACTGAGGATAATAGTGATGTAGTAAGAAGTGTTATAGAACCGATCGCTACAGATAGCGCGATAGAACGCCCTGTAGACTCGGTTGGAGATGTAACAGCAAGTACGCAACTTGGATTAGATCCATTGGTCATTATCATGAGGCAGATGCAGATGTTAAATGAGACCATGAATAATATGAATACGAGATTAGCCTCAGTTACTGAAGGGCAAAATGATTTGAATGCCAAATTAGCCTCAGTTACTGAAGGGCAGGAAAATTTGAAAATCGACATTAACGCGAAGTTCGCCTCAGTTAACGAAGGGCAAAATGATTTGAACGCGAAATTAGCCTCAGTTACGGAGGGGCAGGAAAATCTGAAAGCTGAGATTAAGCAGCAGTTACATGACAGTTTTTCCGAATTAGAGCAGCGGATAGAGGCAAAGACAAAGGAACTTAAAGATCAGGCCGAAGAGACGGAACGAAAATTAACTGCACTAATAGAATTGGTTAAAGCTCAATGTGAGGAATCTACTCACCGCGTACGTGTAGAAATGAAGGAGTATGTGGCTATTAAGATAGATACTGTACGGGAACAGGTGGAAATGGTTCCGCAATTAGTACAAAAGCAAGATGCCATGTCATGTGCAATTGCGCAACTTCCTGAATTGGCACGTACGCAGACTAACCTAAAGGAAAGTGTCGAACATCTGACAGAACGTCAAGACGTTATAGACCACCAAATTAATGTATTAACGGGTAAATTATCCGAAATCACATTAGAAAACAAAAGGCTAATGTGTGAAAACGTTGAGCAAAATGTTAAAGCAGCATTCCAGAGTCTATGTGGCCAACAGGAAGAGAATTTGTTTTGCTAAAGGACTTGAGGAAGTGCGACAGCAGTTAGGTGCTGATTTCGAGCATTGGAAACAAACGATCGCAGAGTCGATACGCGTTTCACAACAAGGCTCAGAACAAATGAATACAGGCCAGCAGCAGAAGGTGGCGGGGACTATAGAGCCAGTTACTGCACATTCGCACACAATACCGACTTGTGTAAGTAACTCAGATATTAAATTGCCACGAGCTAGTTGTTCGCGTGAAGTTTTATCGGACGGAGATTACGAAAGCCTTTGCCATGCCGAAGAGAAAATGATAAAGCATCGGCAATTTCAGATTTTTAACACTGACAAAAGGGGGGTCCATCCGATTGTTTTTATTCGAAGTTTTAGAGGAGTGCTACCCAGAAATTGGTCGGAGTGGCAGAAGATCAGTTTCGTTACTGGGTATATACAAGGTTCGGGGGCGATCTGGGCCTCGGACATGACTTCTGTTTGCTCGACATATGACGATTTTGAGAAAGCGTTTTTAGCAAAGTTCTGGTCAGAAGGGGTACAGGAACGCCTAAGGCAGGAGGTGCTCTACCCAGAGCCTTTCTCTTTTTCAAAGGGAAGCCTTAGGAAGTATTTTGAAAAATATATAAATAAAACCAGATATTGGGACAGACCTATGCCTTTGCCGGATATAATAAACATACTTAAGGCAAGATTACCAACTAACATACGGAATCAATTAATTTACGGGAACGATAAAGACTTGGAGTCGTTCCTCACGACGTTAGATCGTATAGACATTATAGAAGAGAACAACCAGAAAGCCCGTAACAATAGATTCCAATATAGGGAGATAGAACCTCCGGCAAATGGTAGGCAAGGGAACGCACAGAGATCGATAAATAGTGGAGAAACCCCTCAAAATCTCAATAATAATACCGGCAATAGTCTTGCGAGGGGCTGTCCAAGGAACAACAGGAATGGGAAACGATACAATCCCGTATGGGGAAACGAAAGGAATTTCAGACCGCAAGCTTGGAACAATAACGGTAATAGAAAGTGGAATCAACCGGGGGGAATAAACTCAAACAACCAACATCAGTGGGGACGGACATCTGCGAATCAACCGGTAATTACCGAAGTGACGGACGATGTCAACCAACAGGCGAATCAAAATCCAACAAACTTGTAAGGACCCACTCGTGCCCCGGAGGAGCGGTCAACAATAGGTTGAGGGGCAACAGGATATGTGTACCCATGCTAACGTATAATGATGGACAATTACTGGCAGATGAATTGACCGAGGACTTAGAACTCCAAGATGAAGATAAGGAACAGGTGGCAGTAGCCGAAGTGCAAGTCATTTTGGAGACTGTACCTACAGTGGCGGTTTTAGACACAGCTGCAACCACAAATGTTATTTCGGAGGCTCTATTCAACAAGATCAGAAATATAAGACGAGTACCAATTTCTCCAGTTCAAAATTGCGGAATAATAGGCGCCGTTGGGGCTAGATCGGCTAATGTAAAAGTGCAGTCACTACTTAGTGTAGAAGTCGGAAATGTAGCAATATTAAGCACATTCCTTGTTGTAAAAAATTTGGTGGTAGACTGCATTATCGGAGTCGACAGCCTACGTCAATACGGATGCAGAATAGATTTTAAAACAGGAAAAATTTGGTTAAATGTAAATAAACAAGAAATTGAGTTGGACTTGTTGAAAAAGGAAAGCCTTACCAGAAAATATAATAGTGGGATCAGTGTGCAAGTAATCAGGACTGCACAAAATTCTAAACAGCACGTGAATAATGAGTTCCAAGTCAAAGGAGATTTCGGTCAATTAGTGTATGAGAAGTTAAATGAATCCGACTGCATTACTGAAGATCAGAAGAAGCAGCTCAAAGAATTATTATTAGTGTATGAAAACGTGTTTGATGAAAGGCCAGGAGTTATTAAGGGATACATATGCCATCTCTACGTTAAGCCGCACGAAACATATTGTAGAACTTTCTATCCTGTTCCCTGGAGGTTAAAGGCTCAAGTTCAAAAAGAAATAGATCGCATGTTGAAATGGGGTTTGATCGAACCCTCTACAAGCCCATACTGCTCCCCATTGTTGGTCGTGCCAAAAGCAAATGGAACTGTGAGATTGGTACTCGACGCCAGGGAAATAAATAAAATCATAATTCCAGTGAGAACACATCCGGAAAACATAGACGAATTGATACAACGGTTCCAGGATGTCCAATATTTGACGAGCATCGATTTGCGGAGTTCTTATTGGCAGGTCAAGCTGGATGAGGTATCAAGGAAATATACAGCTTTCATTTATGCCGGAAGAAGTTACCAATTTACTGTAGTTCCTTTCGGACTCAACATTAGTGCTGGAATCTTTATAGCAGCTCTAGATTATGCACTAGGCCCAGAACTAAGAAGCAGGATAACAGTATTTGTTGATGATATGCTTATTGCATCGAAGACCTGGGAAGAGCATATTACCTTACTGAGTCGGGTGTTGGACGTGTTCAAAACCATGGGAATAACTGCTAACCTACAGAAATCCCATTTTGCACTAGACAGAATCAAGTTCCTGGGGCATATAATTGACGCAAAGGGAATTTTACCGACCAAGGAGAAGCTAATTGCGATTAGTGAGTTTCCAACACCAAGAAATAGGAGGCAATTAAAAGGGTTTATGGGTCTTGCCTCATTTTTTAGAAGATTTATAACGAATCAGGCCATGAATGCAGCAGCTCTCAATAGTTTGCTGAAGAAGGATGTGCCCTGGCTCTGGACATTAGAGTGTCAAGAAGCATTTGAAGAGATGAAGAAGCAATTAGTAAATGCACAGCTTTTGTACCATCCGGACATGCAAGAGGAATTCTACTTGTCAACAGATTCGTCAAATGTGGGTCTTGGAGTGTGCCTTTTCCAAGTACGCAAGATAAATGGACAGCTTACCTTTTATCCTATTGCGTTTGCTAGTCGTGTTTTGTCCAACTGTGAACGAACGTACACGACGACAGAATTAGAGGCCCTTGCGGTCGTCTGGGGGTTTAAAAAATTTCATTATTATTTATATGGGTCGAAGACTATCGTATATTGCGATCACCAGTCATTAACGTTTTTACAAACGTGTAAACTGTTACACCCCAGACTGGCTAGATGGACGCTCGCTCTGCAACAATACCAGTTTAAGATCGTACATGTCTCAGGGCAGCAAAACATTATTGCTGACGCTCTATCAAGGTCACCGCAGGGTTTAACAAAAGAGATTGAAGTAAATAATTCATCAGAATTCCCTGTATTGTTGCTGCAGGAAAATCCATTTAAGACGTACTACGTCAATTTGTGTGTGCATATGGCCCAGTTACAGAAAAAGGATGCTCAATGGGGAAGTGTCATTCAAAGGTTACAACAGCAACCTTCGGATCAGATGGCAAACTATTACAAGCTAGTAAATGACGTATTATTTTTCCGCTGTGGAAGGCCAAACAAAGTCCGTTGGTGTGTTTGTATACCCGAGGCACAAATAGAGAAACTTGTATGGTTCACTCATTTAACCTGGGGACATTTCGGTGCGACAAAATGTGCTGACAAAATAAGTGGTTACTGTTATTTTCCCAACATAAAGCGCAGAGTGCATGAGATCTTAAAGAGGTGCATAATCTGTCAAAAAACAAAGCCAGATTCAAAAGGGACTAAGCATCCATTATGCTCTATATTAGTACAAGAACCAAAAGGATTAATTTCGTGCGATCTGTGTGGACCGTTACCTACTTCAAGAGGTGGTGTTAAATATGTGTTGGCATTTCTCGATGTGTGTACGAAATACGTAAAGCTGTACCCGATAAAGGCGGCTACAGCCAAAGTAATTGTATTAAGATTGATAAAGGATTATCTTCCACATGTTGGTACACCTAAGGCGATCATAACAGACAATGCTAAAATATTCACGGGACTCCGATGGAAGCAGACTTTGTCTCAAGTCGGTGTGAAACATATACTAACATCATTTTACCACCCACAAGGCAATTCGGTTGAGAGGATTTTTAGAGAATTCAATCGATTTATGAGGACGTATTGCTATAATAAGCAAACTGCGTGGGCAAATTATGTGGAAGAGTTTGAGCAGATATACAATAACATGCCCCACTCCTCAACGGGATATACACCTCGTGAATTGATGTTCGAAACAAAAGAGGAAAACTTCTGGACTGACCATATACCCAAAACTCAGAAAACTGAGATGCCTTGGGAAGAAAAAATAAGACAAGCTATCATAAACATGACGAAAAAGGCTGATCAAAGAAAACAACGATATGACAAATTAATCAAAAGGGTACAGACATACCATGTTGGAGAGAAGGTACTAGTTAAACGACATACCAAATCATCCGTAATAAAGAAAAGTATAAAGAAATGGGAGTTACTATATACTGGACCATACATTATCCTACAAATTCAGAATCCTGGAGCTTATCTGTTAGCATACCCGGGATCGAACAAAATAAAAGGGTTATTTTCTCATAACGACTTAAAAAAATATAATGAAGATTAGAAGATAGTGAGGAATGGTGTTCCGAGTGACAGAAATGAACGCTCGTAAAAAACATAATAATAAACTGTGTGTGTGTGTAGTGATAGAAACCTGTAAATTGAAATAGTTAATCAGTGACATAGAGTATAGAAATAGTGACTAACTATTATTATCGAGTGTTGTAAAGAAGATAGTGGAGATAGGCTTCCTTGTGTTGGGGTGAATATAGAACCTTAGCATTGCTAATGTCATCAAGAATGATTAAGGATCTAACTGACCTTCAAGAAGAATGAAATGTTTCCCGCAAATGACGCTGAATAATCAAAAGAGGTTCGAGTGGAGATTCATATATAATGTCATGTGAACGCTTAGATGTGTAAACGTGTGAAGGAATGTGTTGTGGTAGTGAATTGTGAGTGACGGTTAACGCCGCAAAGATAATTTCCCGCGCAAAACAGTTGACGTCGGCGCGAGAATTAAAATCGATAGAGACGACACAGATATACTTTGTAAGAGACTCGCACCAAACGCGTGTTGAACTTTAAAAGGAATAGGTGGTATAATTAGAAGTTAAGAGTTTTTAATTTATTAATGAATGATTAAAAAAAAGGTAATATTCATAGAATTAGGAGTAATTTAATGGTTCATGTTCGTTTGGGAATTTTGTTTGGAAAATCCATTTCCATATATGAACATGGATGAACACAGTATGAATCAGAGAGTAAATGAAAGAAGCGAATCCGCATTCCTCAATGCTAATAACTTTTACATTTCAGCACTCAAGCGTAAAAATATATGTATTTAGAATAAAAAATTTTGAGTATAGCTAAATTATATGACTTATCAAGGAAATATGGATGATGTCTTGGTATAAAATGAACTACACTTTCCATTATTCGATGATTTGAATCCAAAATCTATAGTAAGTTACATGAATCCTTTAAATTACGAAGAACAAATCAATGATAGAAAATCTGTGAAAACTTTTGGACTTATAAACACAAGTGGGGAGGCAAAGTAAAAAAGAGTATTCAAACGAAAAAAATCGGATAATGCTTTTGGCAACATCATTAAGTAATCGTTGAATTCCGTGAAGTATGTCGTAACAAAAAGGATCCATGAAGCCATGAGGATTTTGCTTTCAAAAAGGAGAATCTTGGACGGTGCAACCTAATCAGTTCTCTTACAGGAAGAGTTTTCCTTTTGGTCATTGCTAATTCTTTTGGAATGAATGTTGCATGTGAATTCGAGTATCCCTGTCCCTTCTACTCTTCCCATTGTGGGCCGCGTAGAAGACCGACTACAAATGTGGACGTCGGGGACATGCAAGACCCGGGGGAGTTTAGCACCGCAAGATATTGTACTTGGAGCAAGACTGTAAAACGAGAATTTACGTTATTTATTGTAAAACGTTTTTATTTGCTAGAGGCACAAACCACTCTTTTCCAAATCATGATACAAATTGATCCCTGTCTTTCCTTTAGAGATGAATTTCAAAATTATTTTTGTTCTTCTATAGGCTTTCCTATCTTCTATGTACCGTAGGCTGAGGGTCTAAGCTTAAGAGGTTTTCCAAGGTTTCCCTGCTTAAGAAAGTTCCCGAATGGGTAGACCCTGACATCAGTTCATGAAAGATCATCTTCCTTGGTTGTGCACCGCAAACATAACACCTAGATGCACGTAAAAGCAATACAGCCGCGGTACCTGTCTCTTCATTTCTTCTGTCTTCAACATTTCTTTTCTTCGTCTGTTTCAAAAATAATATTCTTTTTCAGTCGGAGGACTGACAATCATCACTTCCGGGTTATCCACGCTAATAGATAGCTCGCGAAGTGTGTTCGATGAATCAAAATTGAGCTCACAAACTTCGCTCGCTGCGAGGGGCATTGTAATCTCCCCACGGAAAATTACCCTCTACCACGCAATAATTAATAATGGTCAATCAAATCATCCACATTTATTTACGTTTGAAAAGTATCTGATCAGATTTCCTAGTAATATATGCGCCGACAGCTCGTCGACGCCAAGGTATTTTTCTAGTACGTTTATTCTTTGGGAACAACAGAGGTAAAAAGATGTATGCTCCATGGTTATTAGAGAGAGAGAAAGGAACAGCTTCGGAAAGTATCGGTTGGGAGTTTTTCGGATTGCTAAAAGAGATTTATTTACTCTTCTTCGCGCTAAAGCGAGATATGAAAGTTTGTGCCGCTAGCGTGATAGGTCAAGAGAAGGAAAGACTGTAAAAGCAACCTTCATGAGACTGAAAATCCACAGAAAACGGAACATGTACGGAAATGGATTCAATAGACAATTTTCCTCAGAAATAAGGTTTGTGACCATTTTATTCTAGAGTGAATGACGAATGAGTTCTCTGTCTGAATCATTGATGATTGTCTGGGCCCTGTAATTAATTGGGAAGTTTCAGCTGTGACGGAGAGAGCCTGCAATCTCTGAGTTTTTATAAATCGCCTAAAAAGGCTTCGTCCACATCTGAAATTTTAGATCTGTCGTAAACTGAACGAATTGTTCAAACGATCGATTTTCCCAACTGAATGCAGCGCTTAATAATAATAACAAATGCAAAGATCTTTTCTAGCAAGCCAGCCGCTGAATATTAAGACGAAGGGCTCCACCAGAGATTCTACTAGGCTGATTTCGTGTAAATAATAGATTTAAACTGTACACAGATAAAGGACAGAGAGAGAGAGAGAGAGCGAATGAAATTCTAGAAATTACTCAGAATCCTCAATTAGCATAATTGTTTGTCTGTCTTTTCAAGGATCAGCCTATTAAGAAAACATAAAGCCCTGACTTTATTGTAACGATTTATGTGTGAGAGTGAAAGAGCGATAAAGGCGACAGATACACTTCTGTACAGACAAAACATTACACCAAGTTAGCGGCAAGCTGCATTCACATAGACTTTCATCATTTACAAAACAGTAGTGAGAATTCATTATAGACTTATAGTATCTCATGTGATGGTACTAACAGCAGCAAACGCTAGACATCACATGGCGAGGAGAACAACTGAAGCATTGCCTAACACCAGCCTACGTAGATGCTACACTGGAAAGGGCTGTAACGTACAGGCATCAATATCTGAACGTGAAACAGAAAGCCACTCGCAATGGGATGTTTAAGAAGATGATTGGCGGTCGCTGGCGATCCAACCCGCACCTCCTAAGGACTTCTGCACTTGTGCATTGTGTATCAGCAGTTAAGTACGCTGCTCCTGCGTGGAACGCTTCAGCTCATGCTAAGCAAGTCGATATTGCGGTCAACAATACTGCAAGGATCATTTCAGGATGCCTGAAGCCAGCACCAGTGCAGAAATTGTATCCGATTGTTGGAGTAGCCCCACTCAATATCTGGAGAGCCACTGCTGCAGACAATGAGAGAACAAAGCAGGAGAACGACCGCCGACATCCTCTGTATGGTTATCAGGCAGCAAGGTCCCGCCTTAAATCCTGCAAGTGTGTCCTTGCTATGACTGTGCACTGGAGGGAGCACCAGAGGCAATTCGTCTTGCAACATGGAAGAGCTCACTGCCCGTAGACGTCTCACCAAAAGAAAAACTAGGTACTGGCACGAACCTACAACATCCTGTTTGGAGGTCCCTCAACCGCCTAAGAGTGGGCGTCCCCCGATGCAAGACCAACTTGAAGTTATGGGGAATCCTTCCAGCGAGCGCAGACACCTCTTGCAACTGCGGGGCTGAAGAAGATACAAGCCACCTGCTTGAATGCTCCCTCCTGGACAAACCGCGCACAATACAAGATGTTTACGAAGGAAATGAGAAAGCTATCACAGCTACTACTTTTTGTAAATGCTGACCGGACACAGAAATGAATGAATGAATGATCTGATGGTACAGAAATAATGAGATAATAGCCATACAACTTGACGTTGGCCGAAAAATACAACAGCAGCCAGCAGGCAATATGCCATTTTGGTAATGGTTTGGACTTCGAAAACTGTCGGTAAGAAGTAACTTGGTTACGTGGCTGCAGGACAAGTATTTGCTTAGCAGTGCATACATTAACTTCTGTTACGGCGCTGGGGCGGTTTCACACTTACGAACCTATAGTGCCAAATCGGTTTAGAAAATTTACAAGTGGATCATAATCTCAAACTATACAGTGAACTAATTCAATTCTGGAATTCGTAGTCCCATTCACGTCCATACTCTCTAACTTATAATGGGCACCATCGATAAACGTCTCTTGTTTGATTAATAACTGGTACATGCTATTCGATTCTATTTTACATTTCATTCCATCAAACCAGATCACATACATTATTAAAAGTAAATATTAAATATCAAAAACTGCCCTCGAGCAGTTTTAAGGCTTTCAAATAAAAACATCCTAAGTGAGAGTTCGCAAGTTCAATCCTTAGCAACGTTCATTTGAAAGTGTTGTGTTAACAGTCATGCCAGGAAAATATTAGCTGCTAATGACTCACCATGTACGTCAGCCGGGAGACGGGAATTGAGTGTCTGGTAGGTGTGCAGAGATCAACCTCCTATGGGATGTACATACCATACTTCCCAAAATTGATATCGTCGACACTCAAGATATGTTCAAAACAAATCATGAAGTGGCACCATGAACACCGAAAGAAAAGTGGCCCCCCAACAGTAATCACTAAGATTCGCACAATCAAGATCGAAGGAAAACTCCAGACTGTAGCGCCTAGAACCGCTCGGCAACTTTGGCCGGCCGGTCAGCTTACCATCGAGATTAACAGTTACCATTTTTGTGTACGAATGAATTAAGACATTGATGTTAGATAAACTTGATACAACTCTCTTGGTGCCTCTAATTTCCAGGGCTCCTCAGATATGCATTTCCTCTTCAAATCCTAGTTCGTCGGACTGATAACAAATTCCCTACTGAATGATGGAATAAGTTTTTTATTCCATCTACAAATTTGCAGGCCGATTTCACAGTTTGGTGAGCATTGTAAAGTTGACGCTTTGTTTGCAATTTCTTTGCCTTCAGTCTTTACGTAGCACTGAAGTTACGTAACCTTCAACCGCTTTTCTTGAAATCACTGAAAATTATGTCTCGCGCCATTTTATGTGCGTAACGTAGTCACCGTCACTCACATTTTGTGAATTGTATCGAGCTTCCTTGGACGGCGCAGACACAAATTTTTGTGACTTGTGCGCTTTGTCCTCCCTTGATTATCCGTACTTTTCCTTATTCACTACACGGTCATATTGCTGAAGAAAACTGTTCATTCTCTGAAAATTACTTCGAGCAACTAGTTCATGAGCCCACGCGAATAGTAAACGGTTGTGAAAACACACTTGACTTCTTAGCAAGAAGTAATCCTGAGTTAATAACGAGCATCAAAACCGATTCAGGGATTAGCGAACACAGATTTGTCATAGCAAAACTGAATATTGTAATCCCCAAATCCTCGAAAAATTAGCGAAAAATATACCTGTTCAAAAAAGCAGATAAAAATTCACTTGACGCCTTCCTAAGAGACAATCTCCACCATTCCAAATTAATAATATAAGTGTAGACCAGATGTGGCTTAAATTCAAAGAAATCGTATCGGCAAAAATTGAGAGATTTATATCAAATAAATTAACAAACGACGGAGCTGATCCCCCTTGGTACAAAAAACGTGTCAGAACACTGTTGCAGAAACAACGAAACAAACATGCCAAATTTAAACAGAGGCAAAATCCCCAAGATTGGCGATCATTTACAGAAACTCGAAATTTAGCGTGGACTTCAATGCGAGATGCCTATAACAGTTTCCACAACGAAACTTTGTCTCGAAAACTGGCAGAAAATCCAGAGAGATTCTGGTCGTATGTGAGGTATGTTAGCGGCATGAAACAATCAATGCCTTCTCTGCGCGATAGCAATGGAGACATTATCGAAAACAGTGCTGCCAAAGCAGAGTTACTATACACAGCCCTCCGAAATGCCTTCACAAAAGAAGACGAAGTAAATACACCAGAATTCGAATCGAGAACAGCTGTCAACGCCGCGGGTTCGTAGCCGAACGGTCGCCGGCACGGTAGCTCAGCGTGTTCGGTCAGAGGGTTACGTGCCCTCTGTAACAAAAAAACTGAGTTAATCGATCATCAACGAACCTAAAAGGATGTCTTACGACGTCCGCCCCGAGCAGACACAACGAACAAAAGCGAACAAAATGAGATTAAAAAAAAAAAAAAAGTCTAAGGCGCTGCAGTCATGGGCTGTGCGGCTGATACCGGCGGAAGTTCGAGTCCTCCCTCTGGCATGGGTGTGTGTGTTTTTCTTTAGGATAATTTAGGTAAGGTTGTGTGTAAGCTCAGGGATTTCACACACATTTGAACATTTTTTCAGCGAAGCAACTTAAATCGCTTAATGAAAGCAAGTCTTCTGGTCCAGATTGCATAATAATTAGGTTCCTTTCGGAGTATGCTGATGCATTAGCTCCAAACTCAACAATCATATACAACCGTTCGCCCCACGAAAGATCTGTACCCAAAGAATGTAAAGTTGCACAGGTCACACCAATATTCAAGAAAGGCAGTAGGAGTAATCCACTACAGTACAGGACCATATCGTTAAAATCGATATGCAGCCGGATTTTAGCACATATATTGTGTTCGAACATTATGAATTACCTCGAAGATAACGGTCTATTGACACACAGTCAACATGGGTTTAGAAACCATCGTTCCTGTGAAACACTCTTTATTCATATGAAGTGTTGAGTGCTATTGACAAGAGATTTCAGATCGATTCCGTATTTCGGGATTTCCGGAAGGCTTTTGACACTGTACCACACAAGCGTCTCGTAGTGAAATTGCGTGCTTGTGGAATATCGTCTCAGTTATGTGACTGGATTTGTGATTTCCTGTCAGAGAGGTCACAGTTCGTAGTAACGGACGGAAAGTCATCGAGTACAACAGAAGTGATTTCTGTCGTTCCGCAAATTAGTGTTATAGGCCCTTTGCTGTTCCTTATCTATATAAACGATTTTGGAGACAACCTGAGTCGCCGTCTTCGGTAGTTTGCAGATAACGCTGTCGTTTATCGGCTAATAAGGTCATCAGCAGATCAAAACAAGTTGCAAAATGATTTAGAAAACATATCTCACTGTTGTGAAAAGTGGTAGTTGACCCTAAATAATGAAAAGTGTGAGGCCATCCACATGAGTGCTAAAAGGAACTCGTTAAACTTCGTTACACGATAAATCAGTCTAATATAAAAGCCGTAAATTCAACTAAATACACAGGTATTACGATTACGAACAACTTAAATTGGAAGGAACACATAGTAAATGTTGTGGGGAAGGCTAACCCAAGACTGCGTTTTATTGGCAGGACACTTAGAAAATATAACAGACCTACTACGGAGACTGCGTACACCACGCTTGTCCGTCCTCTTTTAGAATACTGCTGCGCGGTGTGGGATCCTTACCAGATAGGACTGACGGAGTACATCGAAAAAGCTCAAAGAAAGGCAGGACGTTTTGTATTATCATGAAATATGGGAGAGTGTGTGACAGAAATAATACAGGATTTGGGCTGGAAATCATTAAAAGACAGGCTTTTTTCGTTGCGACGGAATCTTCTCACGAAATTCCAATCACCAACTTTCTCCTCCAAATGCGAAAAAATTTTGTTGACACCGACTTACATAGGGAGGAACGATCACCACGATAAAATAAGGGAAATCAGAGCTCGTACGGAAGGATATAGACGTTCATTCTTTTCGCGCGCTATACGAGATTGGAATAATAGAGAATTGTGAAAGTGGTTCGATGAACCCTCCGCCAGGCACTTAAACGTGATTTGCAGAGTATCCATGTAGGTGTAGATGTAGATGTACTATGCTGCAGCTTTTATCCCTTGTACGTAATAATGTTCAGCACCCGGTACTTCGCCAAAGTTTGTTGTTTACCACGTTTCACCAGGAGATGGGATTTGTGGCTACCAGTTTGATGAACTACAGGCCTCGATATCTGTTCCAATATCACTTTCGTAGTTAAGTACATATCGTCATCATTGTACTACTCCAGTACAGGGTCTGCACAGTCGAGCGTGTACGACACTCCACATTTACTCACTCACTTCTAACTTACACTCACTTCTTCTGCTGGCTATTGATGGCGGAGAATTGCAATGAGTATGTACAAGTGATAATTTGCGCAATGGATATTTTAACGCTACTGAAGTCGCCCTGACACTTATACGTCCCCCAGTAGGAGTACGTTATTCTCATTAATTGTATAAATTGTCATGTGATAACTTACCCATTTCCTAATCTTATCCCGTGGATACGACAGAATGTCAGGATAAGCCGACAAAATCAAAATCCAGTCCCCGTTTAGCAAATAAGTTATAAAATGTACACAATAGACAAGATTAATTGGTACAGGAAACCACTATCTACTAAAGGATAAATGCCGTGATTATAACACATTTATCCCTCACAATAATAATTTAAAGACACTAAACAATAATTACAAATCACAGGTTCTCCGGGTATTAATACTGGCCTTAAACTGTCTGGCTCTGTCCTATAATGTACTCGCGATCTGTGATTAGGCGCGGAGTAACTGACATCCTCCGTTGTACTACATAGCAAGAAGAAACTACTATCTCAATGGTGTGAAACCTCAGTGCAGAACGGAGTAGAACACATGATTAACAAACGCAGATTCAGTTTCCTACATGCCGGTGCATAAGCAAGACCACCGTAATGATCAGGAGCTACAACCGCAGAACTTCTTGCCTCAGCGTGATAATAGCAAAATTGTACTTCACCAAAAGAAGAGCCGAAAAATTCCGTCGACTCTCGTGCACCTCCAAGACGACTCTCCTGCTCCACGACCCCGCAACGACTCTCTCTTTCCTTCTCTCCCCTTTTCGCTGCTCAGAGTCTTTACTTCCCCTTAAATTTTGGTGGCGAATCATCTTTCCGGAAGGGGAACGTTTTTGAACGCCGACCAATCGCGGTTTAGATAAAAATGGTTCAAATGGCTCTGAGCACTATGCGACTTAACTTCGGAGGTCATCAGTCGCCTAGAACTTAGAACTAATTAAACTTAACTAACGTACGGACACCACACACGTCCATGCCCGAGGCAGGATTCGAACCTGAGACCGTGGCGGTCGCTCGGCTCCAGACTGTAGCGCCTAGAACCGCACGGCCACTCCGGCCGCCAATCGCAGTTTAGAATCCAGATCGAAGTTTCTGGAAGTTCTTCCTATGTTCGTAGGAAAGTACGCGAATACCTGCTGCCAAGTGTTTTCCCCGTCCAGGCCGGCTTCTCCGCCTGTCCGCCGGACACGCGTTCCCGTTTTGCAGGTGGTCCAGCCCACGGGCAGGTCCCTGAATTAGCACCGAAAGCGGCCATGCCGTCCTATTTTCCGAAGTAATGTGTGTTCTTCCTATGTCCTTACGTTCCACAACGAGTTTCATAGCTCTGTTTGTTCCCCAGTCACCCAACATGGAGACGTTAACAATAAATTAAGTATAACAGACGATGTTTTTGATGAACGAGCACAAACCTGTCTTTGTATCATTGAAGGGGTTTACTTGTATCGTATTGGATGTAAACGGTTTGTAAGTTGTAAAATAACGCCACCTTACAATCTTGCACAAACGTTAATATTTCATGGGCCACTTCTTCCACATTCTGTGAAATTCCTTGGATACCTTTTTGATGAAATGTCAACTTCAGCCACAGTTGTTGTGCATATAATGCAGTGTTTATTTATGGTTGCCATTGCTCTGCCTTGTACCAACACCATTATCACTGTAGCAGTCTTGGGAGTTACTCGTCGACTAAGCAGTTCAACTAGCTTCGTAGCCTCGTGCTGTGCTCACAGTTGGGTACGTCCAGTCCGCCCCTATTGTATTTATGATGTGGCCGCACGGTAGACAACATGTGTGGCGTGGAATAACGTAAACATCATTGGCCTTTGCGAGTTCACATTCAAGGCTGCTGGTTGGTTTAGGGGGAGGGGACCAAACAGTGAGGTCATCGGTCCCATCGGATTATGGAAGGATGAGGAAGGAAGCCGGCCGCGCCCTTTCGAAGGTACCTTCCCGGCATTTTTCTGAAGCGACTCAAGGAAATCACGGAAAACCTGAATCAGGGTGGCCGGACGCGGGTTGTCTATCGTCTTCCGGAATGGGAGTCCAGTGTGCTAACCACTGTGCAACCTCGCAATGCCGCATTGTAGCGATTCCTTGATAGTTTCAGAGTGTCTGATGAACCCATCAGAAATAGAATGCGACCAACACGGGATAGCATATTTCTCAAAGCCCTTGTGTAGGTTGGCACAGAAAACTCTCGTTTAAGCAATCCAATAAGGAAAATTACACCGTAAGTAGTCAGATACACAGTCAACAGCTGACAGCTGTACACTTGCAGAAAGCAAAAAAATAATGGAGGAACAATCATGAGGTCATTACATCACGAGACAATTTTGGGCCGCGCGGGATTAGCCGAGCGGTCTGGGGCGCTGCAGTCATGGACTGTGCCGCTGGTCCCGGCGGAGGCTCGAGTCGTCCCTCGGGCGTGGGTGTGTCTGTTTGTCCTTAGGATAATTTAGCTTAAGTAGTGTGTACGCTTAGGGAGTGATGACCTTAGCAGTTAAGTCCATAAGATTTCACACACATTTGAACATTTTTGGCAATTTTGGTTAGGTTCCGGGTCGAGATCGACTGTTTTATGTGATGACATGACTCTTATCAGGTTAATTAAAATCGTATAAGCTTCCATGCCGTACACCAAACTAATGCAACAGACCTATACACGATCCAATCACATTAATGTGTTCGGCGTCAACGTGCATAACATCAAGGACCGCTCACCACATGTTGCTACGTGTGGGCCTCTGCAGCAGTCACCTGGTTCATGCGCCCATGCTGACTGCTGGTCATCATAAAAGTTTGTTTTACTCGGTATACGTAATACTTAATGTGTCATCACATATCGACACCCACCGATGGGCCTCACAGTAACAGAATATCCAGTTTCGATCTGACACCGAGAGCGGTCGCACAGGATCTGTGTACACAATCTTGCAGGCCTGTTCATGCACGCTTCCAGCAGCTCCGTACTTCTAGCGCCCTCTGTAGCCGCAATATAGGACCGCCGGCGGCAGCGAATCGCCTGGAGCTACTGCACTATGGGATGTTACGCAGACGCCAGCTGATCGCAGCTCCAACATCGTTCTTGTTGAAATTGTGTGAGCTGGACTCTGTTTCGTACTGCAGTATTTGTAATTCTTTGTTCGTCTGAGAAAATACAACTTTAGTATATCTTCTGTTACCTGTGGTTAACTTGTTCGCTAATCATTTCTGCTCCTGTCCAGCATTGCTATGACAGCAGTTGCACACCACTATGTAGCCCTTCTCTCCTTATTGATGTGTATGAAGTCCTATACATCACTTAAGTAATACATGAGCCCCTCATGTAACATGATGATTCCTTTGTTGCTTAAAAATCAAATTGCATTTTTTTTAAAGTGGTTAATTCATCTAGCTGAATCTTTGATATGTGTGTAAACGACTGATACATTGGTTTTCCAATCGAAATGAGATAGCAGGTAGACTAGGTTTCTTACAGTCACGAACAGATGGTTTCTACATCTATTTATTACAAAATTTCATATCCTTTAGTTATCTACAGCACACACTGGTAACATAGAGTAATCTGCTTTCTGCGCAACAATGCGCTAGTTAGGGCAGCCTGTTTTATTACGACGAAACATTGTCTTTAAGAATAAGACAATACTCACTAAATACTGCACTGTCATTTATTCGGTCAGTTACCACAGCACCGTACACGGCTTGTTAATTTACAAATTAAGTAGAACCAATCTAAACACTCTTAAGACAGCTACAAGTAGTAAGGCAAACAATTAGCCCACTTCATTTTTCTACTGTCGCCGCAAAACAGTCCCTAGAATACAGTTTACAAGGTACACAGGCGACAATTTTGATGCTATACAAATAAGAAAGCCCTCGGCCTACACAGTTTCCTCCCATTGTTCCACAGAGCGATGAATGCACGGAAAGCTACGTCACACATTCTTTCTCGTGATAAATGGATTTGGGCATCACTACAACTTTAAAATGGTGTTCTATCTTTTCTCGACGTATCACCCTGCAACTGACTTCTCTTACTGAGCTTGTAGTGGTTAAGTAGGAGACCTTTTGATTTGTTTGCATAATACGCTTTACTGGAAGTCACTGAGTACTGGCTCTCAGCTCTATCAGTCCTTCCGCCGTTTCATCTACAGAATAGCAACGCAACAAAACACCTAGCCACTTTTCTCTGCCTAATATTCCTATTGTGAACATTCACGATTATATCCTAAGCGATTCCAGTTCTCTCCATTAACCTACTCGCAAAGAAAACTTAATTAGCATAATGTGGTATCATTTACAAATCCCTGTATTGGGAACATAGATATTCTATTTAAAAACTGAGAAGTATGTATTCCACATAGATTCCATAGTGAAGGTCATCACCTTCAAGGCATAAGACTTAGATCTATTTTGGCTGATAGAGTCTGCCATCTTTCCGAAGGTAGATTCTGCCATCTTTTCGAAGTATGCCCTGCCTTCGTTGACCTACCGTTTTCTAATGACGAACTGTCTCGGTCAGTCTAGTTTTACACCATGTTCTGCAAGTGCATTAAATCAGTTAGTTGTCCTTGTATCTCATCATGTTGTCAATTTTCCTTCAAACTCAAACAGCTTCTTGCATTTCGTCGTTTGTGGTCATGTAGTGAACTCATTTGTCATGAATTCCAATAGCATTTCCATGTCCTATATTTGCATAACTTGGTTATAACTTAGAGTCAAAGTTTCACTCGTTTACAGCAGTGATGGTTCAGTAATTACATTGTATAACTTCAACCGAATTTGTTTCCTTACTCTGTGGGGCAGTCATCAGTGCAGTGTACTCACAAAATCTCTAAACTTGTCAAGCTTGATGTGTGGGTCCTGCGTTATGTAAAGGCAGAAATGTTTAAATTCCGAGACTCACTCAACAATTTTGTGTTTATAATTACTTATAAATTCTACGTAAGCGGTAGTAGCTCCTTATTCACTATTTGAGAATATGCTTCATAGTAAAAGTTCAACAAGCTGATGCCCCTGAAAGTGGAGTATGATTTCCGGTATCTTTCTTAAAAGCTTGTTATGTAATGATTTTCTTCCTTTCTTCAGTATGTAACCAATATACGTGTGTTTATAAAATTTAGTGATGTATATGTATAAATTGCTATGGTATATTAAATACAATCTGTGTTTATTTTATCAGTTCCAGAGGTTTTACGGTTCTAACTTTCGTTAATTACCTCCAGGAGATCTGCTCTTGTCGAATGGTCAACTCAGTTCCTTGTAGTATTCATTACCAGTGTTTCCTCTTTAGAGAACGAGTATAACTTTTTAAAATAATCTAATGATGCTTATTGCTTCGGCAGTTTGGCTTGTAGATTTTACACACACACGGCACATTTGCAGTAAAGAAGTTGAAGAGTTAATACTATGTTCAACAGCAGTTTTATTACTATATAAAAAATACTCCATTTGATGTGAGCTTAGTTAGTACAAAAATTTGAGCTGACTAAAATGGCGTCCAGTGGAAGGTTCAAGGAATCCTCATACAGGTAACTTTTTTCTCAGGACCCTATGTTTTAGTGTGGGCTGCGGCACCTGGAAGAGAACAGTCACTATAAATGTTTTACAAAACAAGGACTAACAGTTTCATAAATGAAACAAATTGAAAACGAGCCAGTTTACTTCGGTTTAACACTATTTGATATACTAAACGTGGTTCTTATTTTGCTTTGCTGTTACTCAAAGGAAAGGAGGAAGTAAATGTTGCTTAGTAGGTCATGGACGTGCACGTGATGTAAAGCTAGTCGACAGCTTCTGTGCATGGGATTGTGCAGACTCAGAATGAGTGCTAACAATTCCTTACAAAAAGAAGCTTAATTCCGTAAGAGACACTGTTTTTTCTAGAATTGATGTCAGTGCTTCAAAGGCAACTACTGCGAAGGGAAATTTTGTTCCATTTAAATATTCATTAAGTAGATTAAAGGCATTTTCAATTTTCTTAGTGAGGGCGTTGGGACTTCAACGATAATATTCCATGCTATGAACGATGCATGCCTATTGAATGAAAATGGTAACTTAAAGTAGTACCTAAGGTTTGGATGTTCTCTTTCTTCCTGTATGGCCACGGAAAAATATTATATGACAAAACATAAAATTAATGAAACACCTGACTAGGCCCTACAGATTTTAGAAACCACGTTTCCCTCCTACACTGAAACACCAAAGAAACTGGTATAGGCATGCGTATTCAAATGCAGAGATATGTAAACATGTAGAATAAGGTGCTGTGGTCGGCAACGCCTATATAAGAGAATAAGTGTCTGGCTCACTTGTTACTGCAATGGCAGATTATCAGTATTTAAGTGAGTGTGAACGTTGTGTTCTAGTCGGCGCACGAGCGATGGGAGACAGCATTAATTCTAAAGTGAGGTAGTTCTCTATCGTACTTATATATATTCTGTAGCACAGCTAAAGGCACGTCTACTAACAGCCAGAACATTCTCTACTTTGTCCATTGAGCCTGGGTGGAAGTCACCAACAATGCCGGTCTAAGCTCAGATTGACATAAGGAAAGCAAATAACGAAGAAGTCACAACGCAAACCAAATCGGAATCTGGAAGCGGTTAGTGTGCAACTGCATGCTGGGGTTGGCAGTATCATAAACGAGATACTTAAGGCCACTCTAACATGTATCTTCCTCAACCATAGTCAACGCCCCCCCCCCCCCCGTCCCCACCCCCTCCACCAACCCTCCACACACACATAGACACACATCCGCCGCAAACGTCCATGTTAAAGTGTGTAAGGTATTTCAAAAATTTCAAAATGTATTCCACACAAACACTCTTCGAAATGATAAAACAACGGATTATTTCACTTAATAAAATATTCCGGGCTATTAGGTCGCTGTGGTATGAATTTATTTTTGAAACCCAACGTTACGTTCCCATTAGCAGAGGACGTCTTTAAGAGAGACGTAGTTTTTTTTTTCTCAAGTCCAACACACACCCTTCTTTGCTACTGACATAAGTAAAATTCCGTCTTCGAGTGCTCCTTTTCTGAGGTGTGGCATCAGATGCATTGAAAACTCGAGCACATTTTTAGGGTTACCAGTTGTTGTCATCCGTTGTGCTACCATCATATGGTGGAAGACTGGTAGGAAACTTCATCTCCACTGGAGCTCAAATGTCATTCTGTTTAATATCTTTCTTCATTTTAAAAGTGTGTTTAGTAGTCACTATGGACTCTACACATTGTCAGTATCCAATCGTAGTTCCAGTATTTAAGTCTTATCAAACTGAATCAGATGGTCTCCCAACAGCTGATCTTCCTGCTTCTACTCTTATATACATCTAGTTGGTTTTTGACGGTTGATTTAGTAGGATTCACCTACACGTATCCACAGCTACATGCTATCCTGTAAATTCCTACTTTTTCCAGATGTTTACGATCATCCTTGGCCGACCTTAGCTCTTCCTGCATGTTATCAGTCCGGTTCGCATAACACAGTGAGATACAGTTGGTAATGAGGCAATGGGAATATGAGCGCAAACTATGGCCTTTTAATTGGATTAATTGTGTGTCACCGACCAGCACTTTCTGGCCATTCGGTGGCTAGGAAAGCGTAGCTGCATTATGGCGTTATTAAAAACGTCAATTGGGATGTCACTATTAAACATCCCCTCCACCCACTTGTCTAGGTGAACCGGGTGACTTAAAAATGGCGGGCAGATGTAAACCTCAGAGATAATAGTAAGAAAGAATGCTAGCCCTCCCCCACCCCCCAGCCGAGTGAGCGATTGAGTATATATATATATATATATATATATATATATATATATATATATATATATATATATATATATATATATATATATATATATTGCGCAAAATATCTCACAAAATAAGCGTCAAATGAAAAAGCTACAAAGAACGAAACTTGTCTAGCTTGAAGGGGGAAACCAGATGGCGCTATGGTTGACCCGCTAGATGGCGCTGCCATAGGTCAAACGGATATCAGCTGTGTTTTTCTTAAATAGGAGCCTCCATTTCTTATTACGTATTAGTATAGTACGTAAAGAAATATGAATGCTTTAGTTGGACCACTTTTTTCGCTTCAAGCTAGTTTCGGACTTTGTAGTTTTTTCGTTTGACGCTTATTTCGTGAGATGTTTGGCCTGGTCACGATCAGTGGACCACCCTGTATATATACGTAGAAATGCTTCTTACCACCTGTCCCAAGTTTGAAGCTATCCATGATTTATGGCTGTTTCACTCTAGGCACATAACAATTACGATATTAAGGAGCATAAACAAATACAAAAATATATCGATACTAGAATTTTCTTTTACATTTACGTGCAGGGTGTTACGGATAGAGTCAAGCGCCGGCATTCCAGTGGGGAACGATAGAGAAGAAATGGCTGTGGCAAGACGTCAGCCAACTGCACGCTGACAGACCCCTCTCCAGGACAAAAAGGCGACAGCAGTTGCGTCTACGAGTAGAGGACCCAGTTCCAGAATAGCTTCAAAACTAGTCATTTCACTTCTTCTATGAAGCACTGTCTTTACTGAAGATACGTGCTTACTTTGTCTGTCCCCCTTTGCTTGCGCCACATCTGTGTAAATACAAAAGTTAAGTACAAAAGTTAAGTATTTTAATCATTTCCTTTTGTAATAAAATTCATTAACACAATTTGTTTGAATGTTGTCTAGCGATCTGAGAATGCAGGTTTCCTAGGTACCACATATTTTGACGACTAGGCAGGATTTAACACAATTTAATTGTAAATATGATTGGGTATCACATCTATCAGTATATACCTGAGAATACATAGAACTGTAGCAAGCCATTCTTGTAGACTCTTTTCATTTTTGTTGACTTTTAATTATACACTGACAGAAAAAATCACAATAGTAAAAAGTAATTAATGTAAAGTAAAGGTATTTTGGATCACAGGTTAATGTGAGCGACAGATAAGCCACTGCAAAAGTGAAGTGTTCATAACCAGTGTAACCGCCAGAATCTTGAATGTAAGTTTATAGACATATTTGCATGGTGTTGTACAGGTGCAGGTTGTTAGAATTTGGGATGGAGTTCCATGTCTCTTGCACGTGGGCAGGCAGTACAGGTATGATTAAAGCTGGAGTTGTCATCCAATGATGCCCGTACATGCTCGATTGGGACAGATCTGGTGATAAAGCAGGCCGAGGCAACAAGTCGGTGCTCTGTACAGCATGTTGTGTTACAACAGTGACATACGGCGAGCGTTGTTCTGTCGGGAAACACCCCCAGGAATGCTACTGATGAATGGCAGTACGACAGCTCCAGTCACCAGACTGACGTACAAACTTGCTGTCCGGATGCTTGGGAAAACCACGATAGTGCTCCTGGTGTAGGTCCACTACATCTAGCATGCAAACAGGTTGGTTACAGGCCCTCAACTGGCCGCCTTCTAACCAACAAACAGCCACCCCTGACACCAAGGCAGAACCAGATTTCATTAGAAAACACACCAGACTTCCACCATGCCCTCCAGTGAGCTCTCATTTGACACAGCTGAAATCGCAGACGAGATGGTTTGGGGTCACTGGAATGCATGCTACAGGGCGTCTCGCTCAGAGCTGTCCTTCATGTAAGAGGTTGGCAACAGTTCATTGAGTCACTGTGGTGCCAACTGCAGCTCCAGTTCCTGTTGCAGGTGCAGTACGCAGCGCCAGAGCCAAACGCTGATCATGGTGACTTCCCTCTCGGTATTGCCACGGGAGAGTCCAGAGAGTGGTCTTCTTACCACCGTACATGCTCCTGACCATAGCTCCCAGTTATGACGAACAGTGGCTACTTTCCTGTCCAGTCTGTCTGCCATATCTCAATAGGAACATCCAGATCCTTGTAACCGTATTACATAAACCCGTTCAAATTAAGTGAGGTGTTGATAATGGCGTCTTTCTCGCCTCAAAGGCATTCTTGACTGACATCAACTCACCACGTCCAATCTCAAACGTAACTAACGCTCACGACCGTCACAGCGTGTAGATGTAGAAAACCGGATCTACTTCCTCATAGTGGCGCCACTGGGCGTACAACTTCTTCTTGGTTCTGGGACAATTTTCTGTAATTGTATAAACGGAGTGGAGTTAAATTAGTTTAATGGGAGTCTTGATATCACAGTGATTGCACTAGTTAATTTCACTTCCTCTTCTCAACCTCTTCTGTTGGAAAATGATTGTGGGTACAAGCATTTGCTTTGGATCTGAGGAGTGCTTTGAGTAAGAGACAGCACAAGAAGGCTCAGGGAAATCTGACCGTGCTGGCCTTTTCAGAAACAGAGGTATAGGTTAGGGTGCCCGCCTTCTTGCCAGGGGATGAGAGTCGCTTTGCCACATGAAGAACATTTCCCATTTATGGGATGGTCTATGGCTGGCCGAGATAAAAAAAAAAGCCTTCGTTCCAGAACACAGAAGTCGGTCAGCAGGTGGTAAATGCTAGAAGACTGTTAAGTGATAAACTTGGCCCGATACACATCTCCTGGCTTTCCTGAGAACACTGACCTATTTTATGGATGGATACTGGAAAGATACTAGCCTTGTAGCAAGCTTTTTAACATTTCGTGGGGCTTATAATGCGAGACTAGCTGGTGGCTGAATGAGCACCAACTTCGTAGGAACGTCAAGCAGACGTAATACTCGGTGGGAGTTTTTTAGCAAAGAGGGGAGCAAATTCGATTAATTAGCTTGGCGTTGGCCTTTCACCATCTCCGGAAACAAAATATTATTGAAGAGATAATTACGCCATTGGTAGGCCGTAGCAACTTCCAAGAGGGTTGCTGGTTGCGTTTTGTAGCGAGACGACAGGAGCAAGTTGATGGGAGGAGAGTGGAAAATATGAAATGCATGTAGTCGGTCACGGAGGGTGAAGCGACATGGAAGCTGAAGATGTTGTGTGTGGTGTCACTGCCAGACACCACACTTGCTAGGTGGTAGCCTTTAAATCGGCCGCGGTCCGCTAGTATACGTCGGACCCGCGTGTCGCCACTGTCAGTGATAGCAGACCGAGCGCCACCACACGGCAGGTCTAGAGAGACGTACTAGCACTCACCCCAGTTGTACAGCCGACGTTCATAGCAATGGTTCACTGACAATTACGCTCTCATTTGCCGAGACGATAGTTAGCATAGCTTTCAGCTACGTCATTTGCTACGACCTAGCAAGGCGCCATAGCATTTGATAATTAATATTGTGAAGCATGTACAGTAACGAGAGATGTTCACCAATTTTGGATTAAAGTTAAGTATTACATCAACTACGTACTTTATTTGCTACTATAAACTCCCTTAACTGTTCCAGACCTCACGCCAGTCTGCGTGAGCTTAACGCGTGCCTTTCCGCTACCTTACAGTGGCTTGGCTGTCTGGCCAACTCACTACATTCTGGGTCAGAAGTCACGTACAGCTGATGGAGGTTGATGGACGCTAAGTTGCGCCTGCGCTCTCAAGTAGTCGAGTAGCTGTGTCTCCATCCCGCTCGAATTGCACTGATGATTATGATAGGCATCGCTTACACCTCTAGCATAGTAGGGCCAGCAAGAGTATTGTAGTTCCAATGCAAAATAGTTCTCACTCACTCATATCTGTCAGTGCTCCTTCACATCTTTAGGAATCGCGGACGTTGGCTAGAGACAAAGACACATTGTGATCGTGACAGGCAGGTATTTGGATGTAGTTTGTAGAACTAGATCCACGATTTTATGAAACTTTAGCTGTTTCACGAACTTTGCCTAATCAGAGCTTTAGTTCTCAGTCATCACAATAAGGTACAAATTTGAAAAGTTCTTTTCCACTTAACTATATTTTGACACACTAATATTCATGTGTCCTTTATAATAAATCATAATATTGAGTTCATTTTCACAACCATTTCTTAAATGAAAGCATTGCCTCATTTTCTCATCTTCTGATTCATAGGGAGGACCAATAAGTTAAAGCTTTAGTGATTCCACAGCGTACATTAAATTCAGTGCTGGAGCTCAACAGTGGGCTATTTCTTGACTAGTTGTAGTTTCAATTACATTTCACTAACAACATGTGAGGTTCAGCAACCATATTAAATGTAGCAATGTTATGTTGGACATGTAAACGTCATTAATAAGAAAAAAATATTTATAAATAAATGATAACTGAAAATTAGGAAAAATGCATGAAAAAATTACTGCATCATTCTCAACATCGGTGTTTTCCACAAATAGTAAAGAATAGGAATGAAACACTCCAAAATAGTTGAGTAAAAGTGATCTACCCACTCCCACCAGTTCTGTTGTAAAAGCCACCCGATTTGTGACCCTAAGTACTGTATCAAGTACACTCTTATCCACTTAAACTTGCTTGCTCCAAGTTTGAAAAGTAAGATAGCCCAGGCCACTCTATTTAAAGACTAGTGCCTTACACATCATTTACTATCTCTCTCTCAAAGTCAGGCACACACACACACACACACACACACAACACAGAGTTCATAGCCCATCATTATCCCACTGTTGGACATCACAGAAATTAAGCAGTAGATCAGTGTCGATGCCTTTATTATTAGTGAGTGAGTGACTAGTGAGTCCAGCTGCCACTGATCTGTGGAGTCGACTGCATCAGACAGCAACCACATTCTGTTAGTATCTGGAGTATGGACCCCATGTCTGGAAGTGCACTCTACAATGCACACTGCCTGAGGTCAAGTGTGGCTACCCTGACTGCACAAGTCAAGCAGGGCTCACAGTTGAATGAGAATTATTCCTATTAACATCAATCACTGACAGTTTAGGGGATGCAGGTGCAGAAATTTAGGTCAAAGCCTTTAATCAATTAATTTAGAGAGACACTGGCAACAGATATGTAATACATGGGGTACTTTCAGAGTAGGTTAGCCCAAAACATGTCTTGATTCAATTAACACATTCCCATACAGCATGCGTTTTTAATGCAACGCCCAGCATTGGCAGAAAGTGGAAATTTTGTACCGAACACCCTCTACAATGTACAGTGATCTGTGACATTGCAGTGGGACAGAAATGTGGACAGACCCCAAAGAATGCAAGCAGAACATAAATGCAGATGCTGCCCAAGCCTACGTGAATTTATCACATTATACCCAGCTACCCCTTAAACATTTAATTCAATCATAGATCTCCACCTCTCATATCATATAACATAGTCGTTGGTTGATGTATTGTATCCCTAGATGTCGTGTGAAACATGTGGTGATGTATAACATTGGAAGCAAGTTGCAATCAATTGTAGCGTTGGTTTGTGGCACACTCAAACTGCTGACATTCCCTAGCCACCATATGGAGCGTAGCATAACTCATAACTGGAGACATCTCTATTATAGTCAGCTGAAAACTTGGTCAGCAAAGTGACATTCCACACATGTGACTTGTTGGAGGCATGGCACCTTTATTCATCTGAAATGAGTCATAAAATCTTATAGGAACGTGAGAAGTTCATAGGATGCTTATATGTGTACCCAGCAGTCAAAGGCTGCTAGCTGTAGTGTTCCTCATAAATAAATGTGGAACTTTCAGCCTCCTAGCTATGATGATTTTGAGCCTGTGCCACAAAATGGGAACAATCATAACATGAAATTCAGTGGATAATTCTGCAATATGCATGCATGATATTTACTTTTTCGTATATTTCTGGAGGATGTGGGAAGCCCTCCACACAAAATATATGGAAATCCATAGAGAATGACAGCATTCAGAGTTTCACATAGCAGGTATACATAATGATGATAGCATTGAGATTTCTCTGTGTAACACTATGCAGCATTTATGTAAACAGAGATGGGCTTTATAATAATTTGTAACGATTTTTGCTGAAATATGGTACAAATTGTTAAATTTTTGCTATAACAAGGAGAGGATATCTTACAGTTTGGAGAGCACTTTTTTAGTTTGAGGGTAATTTTTTTTACAGTTGTAGGCAATTTATTGCATTTAGGATAGTTTATTACATTTCCTGATAAATTATTACAGTTTTGGTGAGCATTTTGTTACAGCTTGCTGTGATTCGTTCTGTTTTGAGGCATTTGGTTACAGTTTCAGCCTAAGTTGCAACTTCCGCAAACCCTTTACTACATCATTCTGTCAAACACAAGGGTGTAAATTGGAGTATAAGAAGAGCCATAATCAGTTGCCATCTGACACACAGTGTAGTCCATCAGGCTATATAGACCATCCCATTCACATTAAGTGTACAGCACTTTACCAGTGTGCTGAACATTCTCAATTTCAGTTAATGTGTCACAACCACAACCCAGTACCAAATCAACATTTATACATTTTGACTTGACAGGCATTGTTGGTGTACAATATCACATACATACACACACACACACACACAAATATACACACATACACCGGTGCACATGGCTGCATGTGCACACATGTGTGTGTTGTGTATGTGTGTGTGTGTGTGTGTGTGTGTGTGTGTGTGTGTGTGTATGTGTTTGTCTTTGGATATCTTGCAGAGTAGTGGAGTGGCAATGACAAAAAGCTGCATCTGGCTAGTGTGATGGCTATGATAAGTATTTAGATTAAAGTAACTCTTTCTTCACACATATATGATGTCATCATGATCATAAACACTTCCTTGGGAAAAAAGAGTCAACATTAAGCCACCATGATTTTAATGGCAAAAAACGACAGTCTTCAGACAAATCTATGCAAACTGTCATGATTTTCCTGTGCACAGAGTCTTCCATTTTGTTAGGAAAACGTCATTTTATCCTACACAGGTGCTGTTGTTAAGTCACTTATGTGTGTGGTACACAGTTAACACGCAATATGTTAACTATTATTACAATACTTGTCGTAACACTTCCTTCTAGAAAAACATAAAACAATCATGATATTAGTGCCAAAAACTTAGAATCTGGCTTATGATGACTCTCCAACTCTTGGGAATCACCATGCATTCTATCAGAATGATTGAAATTCACAATTACCGAACTGGGATGTGACAGGAAATTTTGGTAAACCACATCTCTGTAAACCTGTGAAGGGCTCATCCAATCCATGCATGCAGAATTACTGCACATTGGAAGCAAAAATTAGAGCAGCACACCATTAAGTTGCTGGTTATCATGTTAAAGCTCATCTCCATAAGGATGCACATCATAACTCACGTGGCGACACACACACACACACACACACAAATTGGAAAGGTGTTTCAGATAGTGAAGTGCAAATTTTTGACACAGATATATGGGCAAGATAATTTTCCCAATTTCGCATTGTTAACATTCATGTCAATATCTAAGGAGCTAATAGCTGCTAGGAATTGTATGCAACAAAGAATTATAGAGGAAAAAGAGGATGCACTGAGAGAAAGGGGTAAGATTTCCATGGATACCTCGGGGGAAACCAACGAAAGGCTTGTATTATACATATCGCTGCTTCACTGGATGCAAACGGTGAACAAGCAAGCTTTTAAGCAGGCGGTTAAAATGGTTTAACACTTCTGGACTAACACCTATCTCCAAGGTAATGCGACTCCCCCCACCCCACACACACACAAGCAGCTCCTCAAACAAACTGTAACCAGAATCCCAATTCAGAGAGCGAAGTGCAACTGTTTGGCTTAGGTATCTGTGCTGAATAATTTTTCAGAATGTGACATAGTGTTGAAGTGCAAGTCAATATTGCAAAGAGCCTATACCTACTAGGATTTGTCTCCAACAAAAAATTGTAGACGCAAGAATGGCTTATATAATACGAAACACTAATAATCGTTCAAACATCAACTGAAATGTACCCGAATTTACTTAGCTAAGGTTATGGCACGATTCAATCCAGTTATACTGATAACTAAACTGATGGATTCCAACTATGTCGTTATTTAACTGTAACCCCGTCGGAGTATTCGGTAGTGAAAAATAACTTCACAGTAATTGATAACCGTTGAAAATAACGGTCATCAAAGAATAACTGGAACCGTGATGACTGTTACTTCAGAATAACTGTTTGGCCCATCTCTACCGCAGACTATGAGTGGCACATTCGTAAACAAAGAAACAACATCAAAGCTGACCTGTATATCGTTTCGAGCAAGTTTCAGTTTCTTCAGCTTCTCAATGAAATGTCCTGAGTCCTTTATGTATGTGTCGGTCTTCCCCACGTGCGGCTGGCGCAGAGAGGCCAAATGTTTTGCCAGTTTATACGTCAGTGAGCCAGGAGTGCTAACAATCGGTCTTAGTGGAACGTTGTTCTTATGGATCTTAGGTAATCCATATAGCCGAGGTGGTAGGGCTTCTGTGTTGCTTAGGTTTCTCTGTATGTCCGCCGGCAGAGAAGACGTCTTGATTAATCGATTCGTATTCCGTGTGATACGCTGCGTCGGATCTGCGCTTAGTTTTCGGTACGTCGTTGGATCTAATAGGTTTCGAATATTTTGCTCATAATCTTCGGTCTTCATTATGACAGTCGCATTCCCCACATCGGAATTCGGTATCAATATACTCTTGTCGGCGTTAAGATTGTTAATAGCTCGTAACTCTTCTTTCTTCAGGTTGCAAGATGGTGGTTTTGCTCGGTGCAGTATCCTGGCTGTTTCTTTACGTATTTCCTCTGCCTTTCCACAATGAATGGTCCAAATGGCTGCTTCGCTCTTATCCTGGCTGTCTCTGTACGTATTTCCTCTGCCCTTTCACAAGGAAGGGTCCAAATGGCTGCTTCGCTGTTAGCAGTGATGTGCTCCATAGGTATAGTTCCCGGGATGATAGCGAAATTACCTCCTTTTTGAAGAACAGAGACCTCCTCTTTGGTCAATTGTCGTTCAGTAAGGTTTACCACTGTGATTGACATGTCGGGAATCGCCTTCTCAGTTCGCCACCGGCAATGGGGGGGAACCTTTGACAATGTCAGCCACTCGTGCTGGCGAAACGTTAGTAAAATCATCATACGAACGTCGGCCGAAGAACCCGAGACAGAACCCAATAGGTAGTTTGTCAACAAGTCGCCACGAAAGCCTTAACAACTTCCTCCATTATTTGGTATAGCAAAAAACGAACTGCCCTTCTTTGAAATGTTTCTCGATGTTCTGCATTTTTCGTATCTGCTAAGGACCCCATACAATGCAGGAATACCATGAAGAATATGTATAAAAGCGTGTACACAGTCTCATTTGGTAAATCTGCTGAAGCATTTGTCTCCCAGGAAAACACAGTCTTTCATTCGATTAGAATATTTAGCTTATCGTCATTACAGGCCACGCACCCTGTACCTTGATAATGAAAACATCACAAATACTTAGCAATATAGACTGTATTAACAGCTTAAATAACAAGCTGGTAGAATTCCAGAATGTACCACCACTGGATGGAGATGTTAGTTCCTTCAGTTGTAGATTTATATTATAAGTAAAAAAATCAGTCTTTATTTTATTTGAACTACACTAAAGAAAGAGGGAAGAAAGATATGTTTCCTGCATGTAAATGAAATAAAATTGTAATTGTTTTATACCTGGATATTTCTTTCATTATTCATTTCCCTGTGGAAAAAAGGAAAGAAATAAAAGATGAGTCATGAAAAGTCTCCTCTAGTTAAGTCTCCTCTAGTTCCACACACGTGAATATAGGGAACGTTATGTCTACAGTTCAATTACTTTACATGAATACCTATTAAGCATCCTTTGGCAGAATGATATGTTCCGTACGAAGCTGTCGACCGATACATGGCCAGTACTTTGATAGCGGCGGCGCCACACCCCCACCCCGCTCTGAACGTTATCTCAGTTTAATTAACCAACTAAACAACAAGAGTTCGGGACTCTCCCCACGCCCTGGTATGTGTCACAGCTTCCTGTGATGTGTGGAAGTCGCATATGAAGGATCCTGGCAGTCCCTGCATGTCCAGGAATACTCAGCCCTTGTCGTATGCAGTGGTGGTAGTCACAATCTTAAAGTTTTGTGGCAAATTTATGATGGTTAAAAATCAATTATCAAAGGCACTGACACAGAAAATTAGACAAGTGAGGACAAAATGGAGATTTGTGACTATTGCCTAACATCAAACCACAGCTTTTCGTGGAAAACAAGGTGTCACAACCTTGTTTCCACATCGTTGCAATACTCCCCATCAAGTATCCCCCAACCCCAGAATCCTTTCTTTCACGTCCCCAACGTCCTCCTCAGCGTGGTCTAGAGTCTTCGAATATTCAATAGTAAAACCTTTCCATGACACGCAGCACCTCCGTAGTGGTGACTACCACAGGAGTATGCGTGTATAAAAAATATATAAATTGACGAGTTTTGTGCTGAAATGGGCATACATGTACCGAAATCGTTTAATACAGAGGTGATTCTGCTTGAGAGAAGACTGTGACAGCAGTCTGGAAGTAGGTAAAATCAGCTATTTACAGAATCTATGTCTATTCACAGTTCTGTATTTGTGAATTTGCATTACTCACACGTGAAGAGTGCTCCCCTTCTTGCGACGAACTCAAATCAGGTGCAGCTAGGAGAGTGGAACTTCCATACATATTTCGAATAAGCACTGGTAATTGCTGCTTTAGACAGCTGCACACACATCTATATTTGTTCTGTAAACATCTGATTGTCCAAAAAGATTTTGAAAGTCATATCTAATTAATATATATGCTCGTCCTTCAACAAAGCGCTTGTGTGGAACCTCTTTTTCCTAACCAAATTAGTGGATGACCATGATAGAGAGGCATACTGTTATGACTTAGATTACGCTCTGTGTAGTGCCTAGAGATATTCATCATATTGTTGGTGGGAGGAAACTAGTGCTACAATGGAATCCTCCTGCTTTCCAGAGCTATATGGCATTGCCTGGTTTATACAGGCTATAATGTTACAGCACACCAAATAACACTATGTTATGTTGAGTGAGATATGGAGATATGTGAAAGAACCAAATAGTTAGACGCGCAAACGGGAATAATAAAATAATATCATCAGGCTGGGCTGGCAAGTGAACTTATATTCAAGCATCCATTTCACATGGTTCTTCGATACTTGTTGAAAACACTGATACCAGAGATCACTGTACATGGCGAAGGGTGTTTGGTACAGATGTTTCATCTTCTGCAGAGACTGGGTATTGCAGTGGATATGCTCTTTGTGTGAGAATGTGTTAAAGAATCATGACATTATGGGCTAGCTTGCCTGAGACGCACCCAGTGTGATACAGCATGATGTCTCTCTGCATTAATTGCTTCAAGGCCACCAGCTGCAAGTCTACATCTGCATCCCTTGAGGTGCCAGCAGTTGATGTTAACTGAATTAAGGCACATTTAACTGTCAGTCCTGCTTGGTTTGTGCAATGATAGCAGCCACACTTGACCTCCAGCTATCTGCCAATATAAAGTGGATTCCAGGCACATGATGTTCAGGCTCAGCATGTTAACAAGATACAGCTGTCACATGATTTGGGCCTCCCACGGACTATTGCCAGTTATAGTATATTTTATTAATAATAAAAAGAAAGTCATTTTTCCCATATTACTTCCTATCACATCTTACACTAGGATGAACATGGATTATCAGCGAAGTGTCATATATGTTCTGTGGCTAGAAACTTTTGTGTGTTTGTGTGTGTGTGGGGGGGGGGGGGGGGGTTGTACGAGGTGCATTCAAGTTCTAAGGCCTCCGATTTTTTTTCTCCAGACTGGAAAGAGATAGAAACATGCGCATTGTTTTAAAATGAGGCCGCGTTCATTGTCAATACGTCCCAGAGATGGCAGCACCGTACGGCAGATGGAATTTTACCACCAGCGGCGAGAATGAGAACTGTTTTAAATACTTAAAATGGCGACGTTTTCCTTACTTGAACAGCGTGCAATCATTCGTTTTCTGAATTTGCGTGGTGTGAAACCAATTGAAATTCATCGACAGTTGAAGGAGGCATGTGGTGATGGAGTTATGGATGTGTCGAAAGTGCGTTCATGGGTGCGACAGTTTAATAAAGGCAGAATATCGTGTGACAACAAACGGAAACAACCTCGGGCTCGCACAAGCCGGTCTGATGACATGATCGAGAAAGTGGAGAGAATTGTTTTGGGGGATCGCCGAATGACTGTTGAACACATCGCCTCCAGAGCTGGCATTTCTGTGGGTTCTGTGCACACAATCCTGCATGACGACCTGAAAATGCGAAAAGTGTCATCCAGGTGGGTGCCACGAATGCTGACGGACGACCACATGGCTGCCCGTGTGGCATGTTGCCAAGCAATGTTGACGCGCAACGACAGCATGAATGGGACTTTCTTTTCGTCGGTTGTGACAATGGATGAGACGTGGATGCCATTTTTCAATCCAGAAACAAAGCGCCAGTCAGCTCAATGGAAGCACACAGATTCACCGCCACCAAAAAAATTTCGGGTAACCGCCAGTGCTGAAAAAATGATGGTGTCCATGTTCTGGGACAGCGAGGGCGTAATCCTTACCCACTGCGTTCCAAAGGGCACTACGGTAACAGGCGCATCCTACGAAAATGTTTTGAAGAACAAATTCCTTCCTGCACTGCAACAAAAACGTCCGGGAAGGGCTGCGCGTGTGCTGTTTCACCAAGACAACGCACCCACACATCGAGCTAACGTTACGCACAGTTTCTTCGTGATAACAGCTTTGAAGGGATTCCTCATGCTCCCTACTCACCTGACCTGGCTCCTAGTGACTTTTGGCTTTTTCCAACAATGAAAGACACTCTCCGTGGCCGGACATTCACCAGCTGTGCTGCTATTGCCTCGGCGATTTTCCAGTGGTCAAAACAGACTCCTAAAGAAACCTTCGCCGCTGCCATGGTATCATGGCGTCAGCGTTGTGAAAAATGTGTTCGTCTGCAGGGCGATTACGTCGAGATGTAACGCCAGTTTCATCGATTTCGGGTGAGTAGTTAATTAGAAAATAAATCGGAGGCCTTAGAACTTGAATGCACCTCGTATGTTTAAATTTGGAGCAAGCAAGCTTAAGGAGACAAGTTTCAGTTGGATTCAACTATTTTCGAGGGACCCATTCCTATTCCTTATTATCTGCAAAACACAATATATGGTGAACGTGTCCGTTAGGACAGCACAGCAAAATTTGACGTTAATGGGCTACAGTATGAGACCACCGACGTAAGTGCCTATCCCAACAGCACAGCATCGCCTACAGCGCGTCTCCTGTCCCGTGACAATGGACCCCACACAACTGGAAAACCGTGGCCTAGCCAGTGCGAGTGTTTTACAGCTATTTAAGCCAATTAACACGTCATAAAATGCGCTTGTATGGAAATTACTCCATTACTACTGTTTTGTCAATGTCATCCATACGTGGTGCGTGACGTCTTTATTTACCGCCAGGAAAATTTTGAATTTCACATCGATATGACATTTTATCTCAGTGGGAGAATATTCATTGTTCAGCACTGCATTGATGAAATATTAGAACTTCAAAGATTTTTCTTACTCTATCCAACTCACTTGGGTCACTTGTAGTGATTTGAAATCCAGAGTAATGGTGTTTGGGCGTGCGTAACTGGTATATTGTGTGGGCCGAGGTATCACTTCCTATGTTGAAAACTAGCACTTGGAGAGGAAGTGTTATCTGCCGTCTACCTCCTCCCCATGATGAACTCAATCTTCAGATTAATCTTACTGAAATGTTCATGAAAGCGCTCTACTTCCTTCCGCTATTCTTCCATGATAAAATATCATCTAGGTAACACAACCACATATTCCTTTTTTCCCTGGAGTTCCTATTATCTGTTCTTCGAATTTTTCCTCAGTGAAATTTGCTATCACTGGGCCAGCCAGACAATGCGTCTCTTCGTAAATCGTATTATTCCATCTGAAGCATGTGATCATGAGATAATATTTAAACAACGATTGAAATAGTACAAAATGAACAGAAGAACAGCTGCGTAAGGGAATAATTCTACCGATCAGCTCTTGGAGAACGTGCTTGGCACCTATGACACCACCATATTCGATCTGGTAAGACGAAAATGCTGGCAGCCACAAGCGGATACTACTGAAGACTACACAGAAAAGCCAAATAGATTACAAAACATACGGGGAATACCTAGTTTCCGTTACTGAAGAAGACGTGTAACAGTGTACAGCCATGATTAAAAGCAACAGCGGGCGACAGCAACCGAGACAATGGTGAACTGCGCTTGAGTTTTCAAAATACGTGACGTCAGCCTTCATGAGGGAACACGCGAAAACGGAATTTCACTTCGGTCAGTAGGGCAAGCCAGCTGTGTACCAGACCTTCGAAAAAGCTACAACCCCACAGACGTTGTGGTCCGCCGATTTGGACGAAACGTTGGATTTCGATAGGAAATTCATCCCACCACAACATAATGACCCCTAACGTTATAATGAGTTTGACGTTTCCGGCCACAAATATTTACATTTTACATATAGGGTATTCTTTGGCCGGCTTTTTACATTCTAGCTAAATATGAACATATCGACTACTTTGCGGCCATACAATGTCGCAGTCACTGTACCTGAGGGCCAGAACGTGAGGAACAGGGTGCTGTAGGTGGTCACTATGGAGATGAAAGCAGCGACGAGGCTCAGTCGCACGGTGAGCACGCCCAGCAGGTGGGCCACGGGGCGTCGAGAGGACACCTGCCGGGCCAGCCGCCGAAGCTCGCTGTGGGCGGCGCCGCCCACGCGCCGCCCTTCCAGCAGCAGCTGCGGGCACAGCCTCACTGCATCGCGCCGTCGTGTCCACCCACTGAGCAGGCACCACCACTAGCATCAGCTGAAGTAGGCAGAGGCACACTGCCAACTTCCCTTGCCAGCTGTCGATGTAACTGGAACCTAGGAACGCTGATTTGGTTGCATGGAGGTAGACCGCAACTGTAGATTGTAGTGCAAATACTATAAAGTGTAACACTAGGAAAACTTCATGTGTAGATGCAGCCAAGTCTGACAATTCACAGAGCTCTGCATGCACTCGTGTGAGAGATCGCACATAGGCTGATACATGCCAAACAGATCTACTGTATAGTTGTAGACTCTCTCTGGTTACATATCGGTTCTTCGTAGACTCTTTACCATGACGTGCGGCAAGCAAGTTATTTCTCATATCACGTAAGCAAACATTCAGAAGCGATACTCTGTACTGTATCACCAGCTGTAAATTCGCAAATCTCAAGAGGGTTAAAAAGATAGAAAGAAATAATCCTATAGTAACTGCAAGACCCATCTTGTGGTCGTCATATTTACTACTCGTAAAAAGGATTGCGTACAATGAAACAAAATAACAAAGCAACAGAAGAAGTTGCAGTTTTACTACCTTTCCCTCGTATGTATTCACAGGTCCAATATGGGTCGTTAGAACTTTGTCACATGACATTACCAACGTAATCATCTTGTCGTATTTTTCTGTATTGGAGAACATATCTGCAGTTATCGAACAGAAACTCAATGCTGCCCAACAAAGTTCTCCGAAAAATGAGATAACATTTACTACAGAGCCTGTACTTAACAGTCTGCTATGAAAGTGTACCAAAATGTATGCAGAAATGAGCTGTAATACACTGGCAATACTCACAAAAACCAAATCTGATCTTACTCTCTTCACTAATCCGGTCTTCTCATCAACTGTGAATGGCATCAGCCCAACCAACTTGCATGTTAAGTGGAACGGTTTGATGGCCAACAAAAGTTTTTTAGTGTTTTCGGGCACCAAAGTGGTAGATTCATATGCTGACATCATCTGCAAATGGAAAATTATTATATAGTTTCAATTATGCTTCATGAATCAGGTTTCATAGCTTAACAGAATATTACGGTATCTCCAAAATTAAATATATTGTTGTAGTTATGTACAATACATCAAGTAAAGTGTGTAAAAGTAGATTACACAGTAATTAATAAATCATTATAATGTTTATCCAACAAAAAACCAATTAACAGGATTTATAGTTTCCACTCCAGGAGTAAGGATAAATGAATTATAGTGGGACTTTTGAGCTCTACTGGTTTCTGAATATTTCCAGACGTTCCTGAAGAGGCCAGTTCGTCCGTTCTCCAACCCCTCTCCCCCAACCCCCCCCCCCCGCCCCCACCCCCGTGCTCCCGGATTTCCCCCATAATTCAATATTAATCAAAATACTGAAGTTTTGAGAAAGCTGATTTGCGTTGAATCCCCTGAGGCTGTAGATAAAGCATGCATTTCAGCTGAGGAAGACTGGTCCACTCTAAAACGGGTAACCACAAAAGTTAGACAGACAAACATAGATGCAAGGAAAGCCACGGCAAAGAAATTGTGGGAGAGGGAAAATATACGTCTATTGAGTATCGCTGGAAAGAACTACAAAAACGATTAGCAAACGAAAACGATAAAGCAATACAGCTAACTCAGAAATGTAATCTAAGAAGTGAAAGGAAACCACTATGAAAGGACTGTAGGAAAAAGTGGATATATCTATGACCAAAAGTTCGTTGAATGGACAGATAGAACTGTTAAATCAACTTTGGGTAAACTTAAAGTGTAAGCGTCAACACTAATAGTGCAAACACACTCCCAGTGGTAACCGCAAATTAAAGAGCGGATAGGTGCAAAGAACAGAGTGAGTGCCTCTACAATGAGACGGGGCTGTATGCCATGGAGGAAGAAGAAATAATGTCATCTTGGAAGTCATGGACGATTCAGTATTAAGGTCAGAGCTTTGAAAGACGGGTCGAACAAGTAAGAAGGCATAGATGACATTCGTTCAGAATTGCTAAAGTCATTGGAGGAAATAGCAATCAGATGATAAGTGACGGTATAAAATCTGGTGACAAACCTTCGGACATTCGGAAGAATATCCTTCACAAAATCCCTAAGCCAGTTAGTAACCGGGGGAACTAATGCACAGTTCACTTCACAGCTCATACATCATAGGTGCTGAGTAGAAGATTAGAAATAAAAATCCAGTTTCTGTTACATAATATTTACTTCCTAGGAGAACCACATCCAAAGCAGAAAAAATGCGAAGTTCATTCACAAGATGATTAGTTTGGCTTTAAAAAAGATAAAGACACAATAAAATCAGTGCAGACGTAATAATTGAAGCAAGATACTTTTCCAGGATTTGTCAAAAGTGCTCGGCAAAGTGAAGTGGAGGCAAGTATTATAACTCTTAGAAAAATAGGTATGACCTGTAGGGAATGACTGGTAAGATACAGTATGAATGGAAGACAAAGAGCGGAGATTTAGGATTAAAAATGCCGTAAGGCAGGGATCGTCAATAGTATGTCGGAGAAACGATAAAGGAAATAAAAGGAAGGTTCAAAAGGAGCATTAAATTACTGGGTGAAATAATATCAATGCTGAGAATAGCTGATGACACTGTCACGGTCACAGAGCCTGATGAACGAGGTAAACAGTCTGCGAATCACACGGTATATACTCAGAGTAAACAAAAGAAAGAAGAAAGTATTGAGTAATAGCATAAATGGGATTAGTGACAAAATTAGCATCAGAATCGGAGACCTTGCATTAGACGATGTGAAGCAACTATACGAGTATACTACCTTGGAAACAAAATAACACGCCAGATATGTTGCAAGGACGATATAAGAAACAGACGAGTACAGGTGAAGCGAACATTTTTCGGTAAAAGAGATCTGCTGGTTTATTTATCAGGTCACGTGGGACCATGCATGCCAAAGCTACTAGGTCATAGAAGGACTAGCATAGCTACAATTAGAAGATTTATAAAAAATAGAAATAACAAAATATTGAAAAGAAATTCTGAGGACTTACGAATGAATAAAACATTACAGAGAAAAATTCTGGACTACACTGAGGAGCTGTCATACGTATACAATAGAACTGTGTCACAAGCGACTCCCAGCTTGTATTTTAATATTTGTGGCTTATAAGCCAATTTTTTCAGTTCTCTCTCAACTGCAAATTACACTGCTGAATGCTGCATAACTCTCTGCACAATGCGTAAGTATTATTCAACTGCTAATCGTTTTTTCGTTCACTGTTAACTGAATGAATGTTGCAGTTTCTTCAGAATGAGTCGATATTATTAACAACAAATTCCTTGAAGGAATATAGCCTACGTACAGTGACGGCAGAGCTGAATTTCCTAATTACCTCAACAACGCCGTACACGAAGTTCATGAGCTGACTGCCCTTTTCTGGGGCCCTATACTATATCGTTCATAGCTATCGGTGTAGTAGGTTAGTCTCGCTAGCGACGTCATTTTCAGTTCCTTATCGAAATATCCTAATCAGTAATCTTCTGAGACTTGTTACCAAACGGTCCTCCCACCGATTTTACTACAATTGTACCGAGAGGTTTTGGATTTCGGTCTGGCCCTGTCGATCGGTGAGATGTGGTTTATGTACACCTGTAATTTGTTATTTTAAACATATTTAGTGGTTTTAGCATTGGATTTAGTGACTGTGTTACTAAAGAATCACCAGAGGACGCATCCGGTTGGAAAGTGAGTTGGTAATAGACTGGTTTCATTTGTTAGAAATAAGGTTCGGTTAGGTTGTCACTGTGAATGATTACATCAAAAAAAAGTTTTCGGTCAATATTCTCTCAAAATACGTGTTATTTTTATGCAAATAAGAGATTAAACATCATTAAATATCAAGACATCAGCTCTGCTTACGTATATTGCATGAGTGTGAACTAACGGTACTAGTGCCTTTGTGTACTTTTTCCCACAAATGGGTTAGTTAGTAACTATCGAAACGTGTTTACAACTTTCAAGTAACAATGGAAAGCAATTATGTGAAGCCTGATATTGGAAACCTTCCAAACTATCACGCATTTATGACTTACGCAGCACCGTTTGGCAACGAAGTCAGCCTACGTTCCTCTGCATAATACTACAAGAACTGCGGAGTGCAGGTATGTTATTTGACGTGCATAAGTAGTTAGCGTGCGGGAATGTTATACGAAAGGCACGGGTTCGCGCATGGGTGGATGCAATTTTTTTTTTTTTTTCCTTTCCTCTTCATATATGCAACACGTTCTGAGACATTGTTATTCGTGTAAGTTAAGATTTTTCTGCAATACTCTTTATTACATATGAGAGCGCATTTCCTCAGTAATGATTTCGTGATTTCTGTGTGTTTAAAATACTAAATATGAAATTGCTGTGAGTGAAACAACGGAAAGTGACATTTATATATTTGCTTGTCAGAAATAATTCACCATTTTTCCGAATATGTAGCGATTTCCGAGTGTGCGGTTAGCCAGGAATATAAAAGCACAACTTAAATTACTGGGAATGTAACTAGCAGCAGTCATCTTTATAATCTTGCTTGTCACAAGTATTTACCTGCGATCGACTCCTCAACCATAGTAGGCAGAGATAAAAGGTCTCTGCCGTAATATTTTTAGACTAGAGCACCATATGCGAAACATTTTCATTCATGAGATGCATGTTATAAACTTCGACGAACTGCAGGAGCTCTCGAAAATGCGTTTTTTTTTCAGTTTTGTTTTTAAGAGCCAAATCGTTGACATATCATATAGTGAAGTGGGCTACTTAATCATTTGGATCTCTAGGAGCGAGTTATAACCACATTCTATTTATCTTCTTATTCTTTGAAACTCTCAGAATCAATTTTTCGGGTGTTTTTATAGATGTATTAGTACAATGTGGTACTACACACTATTCCTAAGTCATTTTCCGAAACGTAAAATCCAAAACACGATGTCAGTGTGAATGAGAATAAGATGACATAATGCGGCATTTACAACAATCTGCAGAATACAGTCAAATACGCTATCGTTATTATGCATGCATGTAAACATGCGGTCAGAGAAACTGTAAAAATTTTTATGCATTTCAGCTGAGAATTATGGAAATGGATATACTGCGCCTGATACTGTTAAGGAGGAGACAAGAGCAATGAAGTCGGGCGCGTCGGCTCGATAGAATGCGGCGTCATACGTTATGGCAACGTAAACGCAATTTTCGGTACTTTGAAGAATATCGCGGCTGTGTCGTCTGATAGCAGCTTTGTGTTCGTGGCGCTGTGCGCGCTGCAGTGCGCATGCGCGGATCTGTGGCCGCTTGCTTTTGATTGGCTTGCGCGACACCAACCGACAACAGCGCTTCGGTTCTCTAGACCCGAATGGTATCGCTTCCGAAATGCATATCGAATAATGCAGGGGCTGTAATTCGAGTAATAGACTGTTCGGTGCTCTTGAGTACCGAAACGATCGGCACAATGGCGGAGAGATACAGAATAGGCACCCTGGTCTGCGAATATTCTTTGGGAGTGCACGGAGTAGCCCTAAGCAAATAATACCACTCGAGATAATAGATTCAGAACAAACAGAGTAAACCAGTCTTGAGAATTCTGTGTCAGAGACAAAGGATCGTATTGTTGCAGCGAAGACAGAAGCAATCAGTTTCAACAAAAGATCTTTAACGTGACTGTTAGAAGAAATTTGTCCCTATACCGTAGTCACAGAATTTTAAATGGTCGACCACCCTCAGACAGTAAATTTCACTTTTACAAGAGTTCCATCTAATAAATTCTATGTATTGAGTTTTGTTTCTATTATGTGTTCATCTCTGAGATCTAAGTGTTGCTGTTATGGACCTCATTATTAGGTACATTATTTAAAATAGGTTCCACATCTTGCAGGGTGACAATTGTTTCATCTGAAAAGAGAAATATTTTGGCGTTATCTGTCATACTTAGTGGCAAATCACTGCCATACATCAAGAGAAGCAACGGTTCAAGAACAGAAATCTGGGAACCTCTCCTCCTACACACACACCGCCTTGACTAATTCAAATTTTTTGTGTACTTGTCGATACTGGAGGACAACCTTCTGTTTCCTATTTCGTGGTAAAACCCTCAGACTTTTCGCTAATTCGTCAATGCTCACAGTTATTAAAAACTACTACTTGGCCCACACAATCATATATCGTTGCTAAAGAATATACCTTTTCTGCATTTCATATTGTATAGCCCTGTTAGTGCCTCACACAAAAAAAGAATACAATCGATTTTCTGTAGATACTGTTTTCCTGAAGTTACACTACGAACGAGACAGTAACTAATCTGTACTGAGATGGGCCACTCCTCTCTTGCACCATGCTTTCTCAAAAACTTTTGAAAACACAGGTATCACAGAAATAGGCCGGTATCTCTCTACATTACCTGTTTCACGCATTTATACGATACGTTCAGTAACGAGTGTTGTACTCTTTCAGGAATCTGGGCACACCTGAAGGACAAATTGCATAGGTGATTGAATATAGAACTAACTTGAAATTTCTCCATATCTTGGGGTTCTTTGTCTTAATTTGGTCAGTTTCATCTCTTGTTTTTTCCCTATAGCTCCAAGTGCTGTAGTCTTGACAACTTTCTTAGCTATCAGTTCTGCCCATGTACCTGTGAAACAAACTTCTGATTACATTTGCAGATTATTGACACAAAGAAATTATTAAATGTTGTAGAGGTTTCTTGTGGGTTACTAACTGTTTCATTCCCAAAATGGAGAGGTGCAACACGATGAGCACCAAAACTTCGCTCTCATACCCCTATTAGAACTCACGCTATAAATTTTTTTTTCTGTATTGTACTCTTCAGCACTTTGCAAAAATTCCAGTTGTAAACTTCTGTAAACACACCCTGACTGTCCAGCTCTCTCGTCGTCCTACATGATGATCTAATGCCAATAATGATCCATATCGGTTGCTTATTACCACTGCATATCAGCCTGCAATATTTTTCTGCTAAAGGTCAAACTATGGGATAGAAGATTATATCTCTGTCTGTGTATAATGACCTGACACGCCATTGCTAATTTTTCTCACAAAATGCTCATCAAATAGAGGGCAATCCATGAAGTTATTTAATAAAACATCGGCCCTTCAAAATGACGATTATGTGCTACTTGAATGTAGCTTTGTGTGTGAAAGCGAATAATTGGCTGTGAGAAATCCAGAAAAGAGAAGAATCGAAGCAATTGACATATAGTGTATGAAGGAAGACGACAGTTAAGGGACTCATACAAAAACCTAGGTGGTTCCTCACACCAGCGACAAGGAAAGCTGCATATCAAATTGAAAGAATGGATAGGATTACAAGACATGTATTATAGCGTCATAAATTCCACTTTACTGGACGACGACAAAAATGTAGTGGAAAACGTGGAACAGAACACATATAACACATAAGTAGGGATAGTCGGTGTATACGCCGCCCTGAGATGAGTGTGCTGACGACCCAAAATGAAAATAATGAAAATCAAAATAATATGTCTGAACACTTTTGTCGATATTAATGGATACTCGACAACAACTGTTTCACAAAACTTTCCCACCCAGGTTGTTGTCTTCGTAGTGTCCATGAAACTGGAATTTAATCGAATTTCACAATCTTAAAATATTCCTTAATTTTTTGTAAATGACCTAAAAACTCATGCGTTTACTCATCGAATTATGCAACCAGGAAAACCTTTACAAGGACAAATTATTACTGCTGACAAGGCAGCATGGGCAGAATGACCATTATCCACAATTATGTTGCTTCTCATACATTCCAGCACTGTTCAAAGACATCCACAAAGAGGCCTGTATGTATGTTTACCTTTGAGTATGCATTCAAATTAGGGAATGCCATATCCGCAGAGCCCGTTCATGAAGTCCGATATGGCATCGCCCGTAAGTTTACAGAAAAACGCAAAAGTTTCACGTATTACGGATTCAAACAATTTCTTCCTTGGAACTAGATACTGTTATGTGAAAACACATCTATAGAGAAATTTATGTTCTCGTCGCCCAAATCCTCAACAGCTTCAGAAGTGATTCCTGCTGATCTACATCAATCTGAGAACCACAGCAGTAATAGTCTTGATAACTTTCTTTAAAAACGAAGTGTATCCGTTGTTCATTGGTAGATTATTTACTGGAGAATTGCACAGCTGCTTGTTTGCCGAGTAGTCAATAAATGTGCATAGTACCAACTAAAAATGACAAAAAGTTAGTATACACAACGAGTGCCTACTACAGCTCCAATTTAGTACAGGAATTTCCTCATCAGTGTGAATGTTGCAACTCAAAACAATAGTGATCACGAAAGAAGCTGGCGATCCTCAGGAGGTTATATATCATACCTAGTGCGGGATAAGGAACGTCTGACCTGTTTGACAAACAAAGAGTTGGGCGTCGTGTGACAGCAACCACCAAGTTTCACAAGAAAAATGTTGACAGGTTGATTCAGGGCGATCGTCGTATCGCTCAGAGAGAAATTGCAAGCACAACCGGCATTTTACAAGAACATGTGGGTCACATTATTGCTTTACTTGGCTATTGGAAGATGTGTGCACGATGGGTAACCTGGATGCTGTCTCCTGAAATGAAAGTGCACAGACTTGAAATTAGCCAGGAACTCCTCTCACATTACGAGAATAAAGATGACACCTTTCTCCATTCTGATGTGTTGGGACATCATTCTGCTTCTGATGAAGGCGTTGTGAGAACTGTGAGACTGTGCTTGCAGTGTCGACTTCTTGCGTGACGGCTTCAGAAAATTTGTTTATCGTTGGCAGAAATGTATCCAGTTGTCTGGTGATTATGTGGAAAACTGAATATTGGTAATTAAAGATTACATTCTATGGATTATTTATGCGTTTGATTTATTAAAATATTCCCATCCAAACTCAATTAACGAAGGTGGAGGCATTACTTTTCATTCAACCTTCGTATTAATAGGATAACGTCGGCACCACCACAACTTTGATATGAAATTGATATGCGAATTAACTAAACTGATCAATTAATTACCCCCACCTACAACACACCCTATCCTATCCCCACGGCAGGAGACATGTGTTTTCCACATTCAGATTGTGTGTCCCCGCCAACCCCATTCCCCCCCCCCCCTTCCCCACCTGCTTTATTGATGGGACCTTGAAACTTCTACAGGAAATTTGATGGTGAGAATTTCAAAAATGATGGGAGTTTCTTTGTCCCAAGGCCGTGCTGACGTCCCACATCACCGCCCACCCATAAAATCAGGGGGAATTCAAAATGGCGGTGACGTTTCTGGTGTTATCCTGCTGGGAAAAAAGTTATAGTATGATTGGAATATAGTGGCAGACATACTCAAACTCTACATAGAAATTATCCCTTCACCCGCAAGTTGGCAGGAAAAAGGCTGGAGTAGATAATACTATATTTTTCGCTGGAATTGCATTCAACTGACGAGATGCTGCTATTGGACAGAGAGGAATTTAGTAAGGTTATTTCCTGTAGGGATACAGCTGAGAACAACGGCGGAGTTCGCTACAGATGTCTGCCAGTGCAGTGCTCGATAATCACCCTACAGCCCAGATGCTCTAAATTCAGGAAGCCCAATAAGCACTACCACAATTGATGGAAATGTTTCACTGTTATAATTACACTTCAAAGCCGTCGTGAAAAAAACCAACACTTGTAAACAATGGGTCATAACGCAGCAGATGAAAGAGGGATTGGGAAAAATCATCATAATAACACATCCACTGCAAAAACCGATCCCAAATGATTGTACCTGGAGAGAGGGGTGGTAGTTGCACATGTATTGTCTTTGATGTCTGATCACAAACTAATCAATTTAGAGGTTGTCTAACATGCCCAAGCCAACCCTCATCGCTTTCTCTCTTGACTGCAGGTAGAGATACAGACATGTCCCATAATATCGCTGATTGTCCACCAAGAGAACCATCTCATAACAGTGATGAAATGTCTGCAGCTAGCAGAACTCTGTCACAGATCGATGCTTCCTGCAATCTGTGAAACGTAGTTCTCAGAAAGAGTTGAGTCCCCCTCCAAGACAACAATAAAATTCCAGATAACTCCCAAGAACGCTTTTTCAAACGTTCACTGCTACAAAACTGTGTGCCGGACCGAGAATTGAACTCGGGACCTTTGCCTTTGGCGGGCAAGTGCTCTACCAGCTGAGCTACCCGAGCATGACTCAGGACCCGTCATCACAGCCTCAATTCAGCCAGTACCCCCATCTCCTACCTTCCAAACGTCACAGAAGCTCTTCTGCGAACCTGAGTATTTTTCTTATATACAAGATAGAACAACACATTACTCAGACAATATAGTGTAACATTGTTCTCGAATGCACCCAGTCACTCATGGACATATATTCTACAGTTGCAGTGCATTTTCTGTTCTTTCTGTATTTCTGTGCCTATGCGAGCGTTGTCGATGGCTCCCATAAACCTCACTCAGTCCTCTCGCTGGTGGATCCATATTCAAATCCTATCCCAGATGTACCGCATTGCGAATCATCCTCTAGACACCGTTATGGATGTAATGCAGAGTGGATCCACATTGAACACTAACTCAGGCCTACCATTGGTCATGGCAACAAGTGCATAGTTATACAAAAAAGGGCAAATGCATTGCATGCATAGAACGAGTGGCAGCGTGCATTCGAGTACGATGCTATATTCCATCGTCCGACTCATGTGCTGTTCTGTCTTGTACATAAGAATAGTACTCACGAAGGGCTGTTTTCATCCTTCCGTAGCACACAAAGTAGCAGAACTGGAATGATCCTGTGCCGCCATCGTGCATCGTTAAGGGTATAAAAGGAGGTGTGATAGGCACAGCAGGATGCCATGGCTTTTTGTTAATACTGGAGAATCTAGATGATATTGTTTCGAAATATGGGTAATATCGATCCATCGAAGATTCCTGCTATTTGCAGGGCTGTAGCAATGTCGAAAACAGCGTACAAATCGTTGAAATCAAGACCTCTCAATTTGTTATATGCACGCATAGTCTCTACATGTATACGTGTAGGGTCCGAATGCGTAACTTGCCAAATGTTCATCTACAAATTACATTGCTGGGGACAGGTATTCTGTAGGTACGAAAAAGGGAACCTAGAAATGACAATGTTTTTCCCAACACGTTGGTAGATTGCTTGAAGGAGGCAGTTCTGTGATGACCAAACGACAATGCAAGAATCTGCTCTGCAGCAAAAAAGTGAGATGTCAGCACGCAGACGGTACTCATTTTCATGTACTGGAGGAATCTAATAGGGTTCTCTACCAGGTGACATTGGGAGATTCTGTTACAACTTCGTGTCCTGACATGGGTGGCAGAGGGAGAAAAGAGGTTAATGGTCAGTCTGCGTTCCCGAGCGGTACAGAGCAGAAGGCAGAAGGACAATTCACAGTGAAGGCATTTGAATGTTTTTTTATCTGAGCCAACACTGGTACAGGCATTTACTATAAATGCAGGTGGTGAGACTTGGTAGGGAACTCGTTCTGGAGACTCTTGAAGAAACAGAGTTATGAAATAGTTGTTTATTCCAGACAGGACTAACTAATTCTCTGGAGGCTAGTTCCAGGGTTAGAAAACGCATAAATAACACTGATGCAACAGAAGCCAGTGCGGGAGTGGATGCTAACCACAGTAGCAAACACTAGCATCATCTTAAGGCAACAAAGTAGTTGCAAAACAAAACATACTGAATGTGACACTGTTCACTGAGGCACTCCAAGTGAGAGAGCAGACTTACGCGGAGCTGGACCGAGGCTGGAGTCGACGGACGTGGATTTGGCGTCCAGATCGTCTGATTGAGAACTTTGCCAAAACGCGGAATCTAGGGGTTTTAAAGAGTCGCGTGGGGGCAGTGTTTTTCCCACTGAAAGCCACCCAACTAATCCCGCAGGTCTCTTCCAGGCGCCTGCCAATCACGGTTTAGTTAGGTCCCCTCTAGTGCTCCTGAGGCGGGGATGTTAATGCAGCTGTACTAACTAAGTCCGTATTTGGTATCAGCATTGTCCAGGTGAAAGCTACACGTAACTGCTCTGCCAAATAAGGCTTGCAACATTATTGTTATACGTCATTTAGCCCCGCCCCTCGGGCTCTCCGGAGTAGGGATCCTAGGTCAATAGGTTTTTGGCGTTGTCGCTCTCTTTCTAACCCTTGTGACCCTACTGACGTTGCTGTTCTCAGGGCTGGTATCAAGCTGTCTTCGTCGATAATACGTGCCTGTTGGTTACAAAGTTCTATGGTGGGAACCTACCGCAGCGTCTAGGCGACATATGAAATGACGTGGTAATTCCTTGAAGAGTAACTAACGCCCTGGGAGCGCGTCTGGGGGCACCTGCATTTTCGCAAGGCTCTTTCCCTACGATTTACTTCATGTAATAATATCTCTCCTAATTTCGTTTGCTTTCAGCATCGTCTCTGCTTCCGCGCCTTGGAGCGCCTGTCCTCCTTTCCACAGCTTCAAGATAACACTACACTAGGAAGGAATAATCAATATATTACAACAAGAGATGCACTTACGATTTGTTTTTTTCTCTTTTTCTTTTTTACACTTCATTATGGTAAGTGCGATACAGCATCGCATTGGTGAAACGAGATCTACAATAGTGTGCAAAACAGGAATGTCCGTTTGAATTACAGTCTGTGGTTGCTGAACGTCAAATGATTGTGTTTCTTACGACATGAGAATGACAGAAGATGCTGAATTCTGTAATGTTACTTCATGTGTCTGAAATGTTTGTAATATCCACGTGCATGAAAATTTATATACAAACATTGATTTGAATCCCAGGGATGCTCTCAAACCATGTACTTCGGAGCTTAAACTCTAGCTTTTCCTTTAGTCTGATTAAAATTTCGAAACAACGTGGACATTCTGTAGGGTGGGCATGTGTTGGAGATGTGAGACAAGTTACAACATCGGTCAGTTGTATCACTATAGAGATTCTACCCCTGTAGTTTGGTCACCTGTAATCGGTGGCAGTGCTATAGTTAATTTTTTCACTTCTTGGGATTTCGCAAAATAACGGGAGGTGGACTGAGTGATGTGAATTTTATCCTGCAATCGAACGTAAAGGAATGACTGTATAGATGCAGCTCTATATTGATAATTCACTCATCTGAAAAGAACATAATGCTCTTGTAGACGACAGTTTATAATCTGAACACGAATAATGCTCTCAAATTATAGCGACGTTGCTCGTAAAATTAAAAGGAAATTGACTGGCTATTTTCATGGGAACAAGACATTATCGTCGCTATTATACTTTTCTTATAGATGCTCCCTTATAAGAGGTGAGTCGGCGTTAAATACAACTGATATAGCGAAATGTTTTCTCTCACAGAACAAACTGTATACCATCTTTTGAAATGGTCCAATGTTAGCTACCAAAAAATTAACTTTAATCTGCATCCAATAAGTAAAACATTTGTATTCCACATCACCGAAAATTCTGAAAATATGTGAGCTCGTTACAAAGTCTTTGTTTCTATAGCAACTTCGGAATAAATAATGATGTGGAGGAGCTTGCCATCTGTCGTATTACTGTATCAGTGCCTGACACTTTACAACACAATTATTTATACATTGTTAATGAGATACAAAACAATACTTGGTATCTCTAAGGGTAATTACAAGCAAAATTGTTGTTAAATATTAGAAGCAGAACTGCAGATATATACATGAGAAAGCGGAAATTGGTGCGTGACACATCTGGTAACGCGCGTGTGGAATTTGAATCCGCGCCAGACGTCATGGACGTCGAAGACCCATAGAGGTCTCTGCACCGTAAGCTGCGGCGGCGCTCGCCTCCTGGCCCGCTTTTAGTGTGAGGGCGCCACAGTGGAACACGTGGTCCCAGCGGCCAATAGCGGCGCATCCGTACTTAGGCGCCGGCCTCTCGCTCAGCCGGCAGGCAATCTTCGTAGGTCGTACCACTCGCTCCTTCCGGCTCCTGGATTTCTCCCTTACTGTCTGCGCCCGTCCTGTCCGCCTCACCCCCACCCTCACCTACCTTGGCCTCACCATTGACCGTCACCTCACCTGGATCCCTCATCTCCGCTCCATCCAATCCAAAGCCCACAACCGCCTCCGACTCCTCAAACTCCTCTTTGGCCGGACATGGGGGTAGCACCCCTCTACCATCCTCCACACCTACAAATCTTTAATCCGTCCCATCCTCTGTTATGCTAGTCCTGCCTGGATATCTGCCCCCCCCCCCCCCCCGAATTCTATAAGTCCCTCCAGATCCTTGAGCGTCATGCACTCCACCTCGCCTTCCATATACGCCTCCCGTCCCCCACGCGGATCTTCTATGATCTCATTCCTTTCCGCCATCTGCTCCTCTTCCTCGAACATATCCGCATCCTCTACACCTCCCCCCGCCTTGAACCCCCTCACCCCCTGGTTGCTCCTCTCCTCTCCCATCCCCGCCCCCTGCCACGTCTTCACTGTTGTGTCCCCCCTACCCTCCATCTCTACACCCTACATCTCCTTTCCCAAGGTGGCTTCCATCAACTCCCCGTCCCGGATGGTGCCCTCTCTCCCTCCATTTATCCATCCTATCAACTCTGATCCTCGCTCCCCTCCTTTCCTCCGTCCTTTCCCTGGGCACCCTCTTCCTCCCCCCTTCCATATGTGATTTCTCCCAGCCTACCCTCTCCCTAACTCCTTTCTCCCCTCCCCCCCCCAAGTCCTTTTGTACTCCCCTCCTCTGCCTTCCCCACTCCCTGGCACATCTGCTCAGCACGCCCCACCCCTCTTATGGATCCTCATCTTCCATTGGCTCCTTTCCCCCCTCCCCCTTCACTTTTCCTCTCCTTCCCCCACCTTTTTTCCCGTCATCTGACCAGTTTCCCCCCACCTGCTCTCAGGTGTGGTATGTCATATTTGTGCCAACTTTTTAGTGCAGTGTTTAAGTGAGTGTTCAGTGTTGTGCGTCTTTCCACAGTGTTGCGAACAGAAATCATGCTGTCGCTGGGTGTGCATTTTATATCTTTTGCGAACAGAACCCAGACTGTCGCCGTGTTTTTTAATTGTCTGTCTATTATTTTTCTACTTCCCGTGTATTTTATTAGCATCATCAACCCTGTGTTTTATGTTTTAAGCTCCAGAATTTTCTGCCATTTTACCTTTAAGTCACCGATTTTATCGCCAACTGTTATTATTTTTTATTATCTTCATCTTTTTACAACAAATTCTGTAGGCTGAAGAGCGGCGTAATAAGCTGCTGCCAGCCCGCCCCCTTTAGGGTGAATCGAAACTCAATAAAGGAAAAAAAAAAGGCTCAGCCGGTCACTCTGGTCTCGCTTACGTCGGTTTACACCTCAGTTTGCGCCAGACTACTTACTTCCTGGTTCGTGTACGAGTTTGTTTCCTTGTGACTCTGTTGTTCGGTCTTGGTGTATTCGTTCTGTCCTTCGTTGGTCGTGTCCGTCCTCTCCCGTTGTGTTGTTGTTCGAGGGCCTCTCGGCGGGTCCCGTCGCGCCTTTCGTCATTGCTACCCCGCGACCGTCCTGGTCGCAGTTACAACAACACATGCACAGCTACAAAAGATAATTTCGACGCCCCATTTTCGCCTCCGCATCGCAAACCGCTTCATCTAATATCGTAACTGGTTCGTAAAACTCAGATGGATGTTTATGTATATTCCAAGCCGAGTGTTCATCAAATTATTTGTTTATGTGACAGTCGCTGTAGCCTTTTTCGGCAACTGTTTGAAACAGGATCACAAATATGACTACACCGTAGATTTGGAAACACAGCTCATCAACTTGGGACATAGACACAGGGGTGATCGCAATGGGAGCTCGTCAGCTAGCTGTCTTTACACGTTTACCGAACGCCGGCGTTGCCTGAAGGAGAGCATTAGGAATTACGTATTTCATTGTGTCCACTATCAGTGCCTTGAGTGCTTTTCACAGCAGAAGGGATATCAAATTGTTCACTATATAACATGCTCCCCCCAAAATCTGAGGAGGCTCAAATTGTCTCCCTCTGCAATAGAAGCAGTTCACCCAGGTGTTACAGAAATTCAGATGTTTTGATATAAGTCAGGCAATGCCTTGCAGCACATTTATGTACTAGACTTGAACATAATCAGCTCCATTCCATCAGATAAAGTCACATCCATATTGGAAGATATACTGTGGACGTGTGGTAAGCAGTTCCACTCGGTGCAGCCCATTCTACAAGTGACAGCGTTTCCTGAATGGAAAAGGTTTAGACAGTCTACCACTGACACACAATTACTTGTGACAGAAGTGTATTATATTTCTAGTCATTCAGTGTCCACCACAAAGACACTAAAACACAGTTGCACGGACTTACAATGTGCTGTCAACAATAGAGAGCTTCAAGGTACAATATTCACCAATCCAATCCCTCTCCTACTAACACTCCTAGGTTACGGACAATATCAGATTTGTAACTTAAACACAGAGGAACGAATTTTACATAAAAGCCCATTCAACAAATGCAAATAACTACTCTTTCAATAAATTTAAAATACCTTCACTACTTAAAGACGATCTTAACGACATTATTTTTTCTACTAGCGTAAGAGAACAGAACAGGAAATGCTGGAGAGTTATAGTCTGTCTGAAACCAGAAAACCGTGCAGCGCTTATGGTGCTGGAGGCTGCCTTAGCTGGAAGAAAACTACAGCTGTCGTATAGGCTGAATAACAATAAATTTCTCATCTAGAACTGTATAAGAACGTGCAGACATGTATTGTATGATCGTTCCTTATACATTAAATGTTTGAGTGTTATTAGTAACGCACATCAACATCCCATGTAGTGTTAACGCGTTTTGTGCCAGATAAATATCCCCAGGCACCCCAGGCATGACTCTCAAGACGCGCTGTGGAGTGCCATATAACTTTATGGAGTACATTGTAGTTGCTTCGTGTAACGTAATGGGTTGGATAAAATGGGAAATCACTAGATTCAGCCGTAATTTGCGGTCCTGTGAAGGGGGAGGACCCACCCACGGGCTAGAGGTAGCGTCCTTCATCAGTAATCAAAACGTCTTCGGTCCTGGGTTCTAAAACACCAACTAGTTACATATTAAATAAAAATCATCAGCTATGGTTGCCGAAGACTTCCGGCGTAAGACATCACCCTCAATCTGCGAACGGCCTTGTCAAAGAGGGCGAAAGAGAGGACAGAGATTCAAGGCTATCTCTAGCCTTTGGGATTGGAAACTGTCCCTAAAAGACGACGGAAGAATGAGCAACGAACAACGGTCGTAGGATGCGGCAGGCAATGGAACCCCGCATTAAAGACACATAATGTGCGTCCACATGACATGTGACCCATGACTGAAAAAGAGTCATGTTCTTCCAACATTTGCAAAAGATTATGTCCCCATTCGGATCTCCGGAAGGGGACTGCCAAGAGGGAGGTGACCGTGAGAGGAAGATTGAATAACGAAGAAAAGGGTAAAGTTCTTCGTGTCGGTGCGTGCAAAGTGTGAAGTTTGAACCGTAATAGGGAAGCCAGAAAAATCTGAAAAGTCAAATTTTAAGGCTCAGTCTTGATAAAGTGTGCTTCAGTAAAGTAAAGCGGACAGGAGATAAGGATTTAAGATCAGAGGAGTATAGGGTAATATCTACAGCAGCAGAAAATGGTATAATGGGAATAGGGTTTATCGTATATAGAGAGCTAGGAGAGGAAGTGGTTACTCAAGAAATGCGTCAAATGGCTCTAAACACTACGGGACTTAACATCTGAGGTCATCAGTACCCTAGACATAGAACTACTTCAACCTAACTAATCTAAGGACATCACACATATCCATGCCCAAGGCAGGATTCGAGCCTATGACCTTAGCAGCCGCGTGGTTCAAGTGAACATTTCAGTGATAGGGTTGTTTTCATTACATTCTACAACAAACAATCACCAATGAAAATTGTTCAGGTATATGTGCCGACGTTGCAAGAAGAAGACGAAGAAAGAAAGTGTATGAGGATACTGACCGCGTAATTCAGTTCGTAGAGGGACATGCAGATCTACCAATCATAGGGGACTCACATGCGGTTGTACGGCAAAGAAGTTGCAGAAAGGGTTACGGCAAAAAATGGGCTTGGTAGTAGGAATGAGAGAGGAGAAGAGTTCTCCAATAAATTTCAGCTAGTAATAGCGAATACTCTGTTCAAAAATCACAAGAGGTGGAGGTATAGTTGGAAAACAGGAAGATTTCAGCTATATTACATAATCGTCACGCACAGTTTCGGAAATGAGATACTGAATTGTAAGACATACCCAGGGCAGATATAGACTCAGATCACAATTTGGTAATGATAAATACTAGGCTGATATTCAAGAGAACAGTCAGGAAGAATAAATGCCCAAAGAACTGGAATACGGAAGTATTAACGAACGAAGAGGTACGCTTGAACTCTGAGGCTATAGATACTGCGATAGTGAAAAGTTGAGCTAGCAGTTCAATTGAAGAGGAATGGACATCTCTCAAAAGGGCAATCACAGAAGCTGGAGAGAAAGATGTCGGTGAAAGAAAGGTAACTGCGAAAACATCATAGCAAACAAAATAAATACTTCAGTTGATCGTAGTACAAAACTGTTCAGATAAGTTCAGGAAGACAGAAATACAAGTCATTTAGGAAGAAAATCAATGGGAAGTGGAGGAAAGCCAAGGCGAAATGGCTACATGAAAAATGTGGAGAAATCGAAAAAGATATGTTTGTCAGTACACTGACTAAGCATGTAGAAAAATCAAAATAGCCTTCGGCGAAATTGAAGGCAATGGACAACATTAAGAGTACAATTTTAATTCCATTGGTAGACGGAAAGGAGAGAGTAGATAGGTCGAGAGATGATAATGAGTTTGATTTGTGGGGCGCTCAACAGCCTGATTATCAGCGCCCATACAAAGTCCCATTGTTTCACTCTCTAGTCTTGTAATTTTCCTGAATGAAGATGGAATGATGAACACAAACACACACTCCCCAGATGGAGACAACCCTGAAGCGGTACTCGAACTCGGGACCCTGTATTCCAGAGGAAGCAACGCTAAGCACTACACCACTGGCCTCTATGAGGGAGAGGACTTATGACGTGACTGAAGAATAAACATTAGGCGATATAGAAGAGATAGGCGATCCTATATTATAATCATAATTTATAAAAGCTCCTTAGGTTAGTTAGGTATAAGTAGTTCTCAGTTCTAGGGGACTGATGACCTCAGATGTTAAGTCCCATAGCACTCAGAGCCATTTGAACCATTTGAACTTTGGAATACTTAAACCAAATAAGGCAAAATGAATAGAGAACATTCTATTGGAATCTCTAAAATCATTGGGGGAAACGGCAACGGCAACGGCAACGGGTAATCACGTTGATGTGTAGAATGTATGAGACTGGAAATATACCATCAGACTTTCAGAAATACTTCAACCACACAATTACGAATACTGCAATACCGGACTCGTTCATAGTATTTGTCGACGTGGAAAAACCGGTCGACAGTATAAAATGGTGTAAGATGTTCGAAATTCTGACAAAAAATTGAGGTAGGTTATAGTGTAAGACGGGTAATATATAATAGGTACGAGAACCAGATGGCGAGAATTGTAGTGGAAAACCAAGAACTATGTGCACGGATTAAAATCGTGAAAAACAGGGTAGTGGCCTTTCGCCCCTATTGTTCAACCTACAAGCTGAAGAAGCAGTGACGGAAATAACAGAAAGGTTCAAGAGTGGAATTAAAATTCAGGATGAAGGGATAACAAGATTCGCAAATGCCACTGCTATCTTCAGTGAAAGTGGGGAGCAGTTAAAGGATCTGGGATAGAAAAGAAAATCACCTGCTCGACCTTCAGTTTGCAGAACCATGAAGGTGGTATGTGCATGAACCCCTCCACCTACCTACCCTCGCGCTTCTACCCCACACATCTCTCCACTCCAACCAGTTCCACTTCCTGTCAGGCCCCGGTAGTAAATACCCAGCGGTCAACTGGAGTAACGTCTGGAAAAATATTAACAATCCCATCCTCCCCTCCAAAGTAGTGTCCACATGGTATGTAAACGAGTATGTCCCCACAGGTGAAAAGCTGCACAATATCAAAATGAAGTAGAGTTCGTACTGCAATCATTGCCATACTGTAGGTACCTTGGCACACATTCTCATCTGCCGAGACCAGTACCACGTATGGAACTGGACTAGAAAAAACTCGCAATAATTACTAGATCTACAGACTCTGCTATAACACTTAAAGATGTACTTCAACCAGACTGGCATTTAATTCATGCAACAAAGCACAATAGCTACACTTGGATTACCGGCCAGTTTTCATACTTTGCAATTACAAATACACATGCGAGTATAGACGAGTACATACAGTATATAATGGAAGAGCACCACAACCTTAAAACGAGTCGGAAATACAAAGCTTTCTTTCAAAATTTCGTACTTCACACTTTGCCATAATGAAGCGGTAATTTTTGGTTGGTGCACAACACTACAGCGAGTCGATACTAATTTTGCTTCACTATAATTAAGTTGTCATTTATTTATTTATTTTTATAGTACGGCAAGTCAAAGTGCCTCAGGAGAACTAATTTTGCCAGAAGCCGTAACATAAAACAAGTCAGAAGTGCTTGACTGATTTCATGTTCTTCTGTTTTACGGGTATTGGACAGTCGGAGATTTCCTTTGCTCAGGGACTAGGTGTTGTGCTGTTCTAGTCATCATCATTTCATTCCCATCGACGCGCAAGTCGCCGAAGTGGCGTCAAATCGAAAGACTTGCACCCGGCGAAGCGTCTACCCGACGGGAGGCCCTGGTCATATGACTTTTTTTTTAGCTACACTTCCTGAACACAGTTTATCCCTGCACTTACATGTGGTACACATATTTAATATTTGTTTTACCTACTTCAGTTAAAAATAGACATTTATTTTATACCACTGGAACAATATTTTTAATGATTGGGACTTTTTCATCATCTGAACGTGGAAATTATTAGTCCAAGAGAAGAAATGAATGTGACCTCTTTTGTAGGAAATTGAATGTAGCGTAATCTTACGCTGGCAAACGTATTCCCTGGAACCACTGACTACGAGTTATTCCACAAGAGCATACAAAAGAGACCTTTAAGCCCACTTCCACCTTAATAGTCACTCCCCATCGATCAAGATTTTTAGTACATTGTTCAGAACATTCCCTCTTAGCACGGTTCAAAATTTTGCGAATACAGGATTCTTTCCCCTAATTTTCCTTGGTTAACTGGACTAATACGGTAGATTCTAAATCTATGTAAACGGAACGGTGTAGAAAATACGTTAAACGAAGTGTACCAAATAATAGTACTGCAGTTTTCGTTTTTTACTTGCGGAATTTGTGATATAAGTATGATTCAGGTTGCCCCTTTCAGCAAAAGATTTATTATGACTGAGTTGTAGTTTCTAAAGCCAATAATCTAAGACACAGACTGCAGCGAACCGGACTGTCACAACTACACTATAATTTTGTGAACCTTAAATTATTAAGTAAACTTCCCACAAGGAAATAACTTACTCATAATCGGATACGTACCGTTTCAGTGAATATCTAGGACGCTAAGGAATTTTACGTAAGGAAAGTTATTTCTTAGTTGCTGCGCCACAGCGTGCACCCATTCGCTTTAACAAGGTCGAAACTGGAGACACTTGCACAGCCGTGCTGGCGATAAATTGCCGATAAACCCTCTCTCCCGTTTCTCGTTAATGAAATCGATAAACTCTTCGCCTCTGTGCTTACGAGAAGAACCTTGAAACGTTATCCACCAACGTATTGAGTTGAGTACCAAAATTTTAATCACTTAAATGTGACGTATGTACAGAATTTTTATGTGTAGGTAGTTATTCGTTACTTAATGTAAGAAAAATAATCTAGTATCCCGAAAAAAATGTTTGTATTATAATGTATATACCCCTGTCGTGCGAAAATTTCGTTGCGTCTATAAGGGTGAGCACCATACGGCCTGTCTGTTCTTAGTATTTGGTAAAGGCATAATGAAATCTCCTTCAGTATTGTTTATGGAACATTTCCCACATTCTTGTAAATTTTCAGCGGCCAGAGCAGCATAGCAATGTTATACTGATGTGTTTTGTAGTTTGGTACATGAATGCAAAAATTCAAGCAGCAGATTACAGAATATAGCAGGTAAAACGTTTGCTGTTGGTTTGGAACTAAGCGTGTGGTACACGCTCCATTCAGACTTGATTTGCTAATCGCAACATTCAAATGGTTCAAATGGCTCTGAGCACTATGGGACTCAACTGCTGAGGTCATAAGTCCCCTAGAACTTAGAACTAGTTAAACCTAACTAACCTAAGGACATCACAAACATCCATGCCCGAGGCAGGATTCGAACCTGCGACCGTAGCGGTCTTGCGGTTCCAGACTGCAGCGCCTTTAACCGCACGGCCACTTCGGCCGGCTAATCGCAACATTACCTCCGCTTGATTAAACTTATGAGCACAGTCATATTAACAAGAAACGTTTGGCCATATATCTACTTAAGTGTCAGTTTAAAGTAGATAGCACATGGTATAGATTTGGCGATCATCTTTGATGTTGATATAACGCATTTCTCGATTTCTGTTCATTTCAGTATTCCAAAACTGCCTCACAAACAATATCTAAGCATGCCCCTGTGGGTATCTTCTTCCACCAGATCTTCAACACTTATCGTCTCGTGTCGCTGTGTGCATAAAAACTTTCAATCTCGTCGATTCATTGATTTTTTTGGGTAGCATTCCTTGTTGAGTTATTACAGGAAGTTTAAATTTCTTACAGGATCAGCCCATCCAATCTCCAACAGTCTCCTGTAATGGCATATTATTTCAGAGAAGTGCAAACGTTACGTGTCTGTTTTCCGCATTGTCAGCGTTCTCCAACCATACAGACGTAATTGCTGTAATGGCCGTGATGCAAAAACATGGTTCACAATTTGTTGCTGTTCTTCCAAACCAAAGAGCTGAATTTAACAGTCAGCAGCCTCAAATGATCGCCAACATTTTCCATTAAAGCATGGGGTTAAAGAATTTAAGCTCGCGTTTCGTCACGGAGTTCAGTTGCCTAAGTGAGAAGCCGGACAGTCACACAGCAGAGATGTACAACGTGAGCCAAGAGACACGACACACTGTCACAGATCTGGCAGGGAGGTAGTCACAAGGCTTCTCCGTATCTGCAAAGAACATGACCATTGGTTAAGTGACCAACCATTTGGGAACAAGCATATAGTTCTTTGATGTACCAAAGAATAAGTGGTGTCCATCCGAAATTAAATGAGTTCCACTTCGTAGGCTGAGCAGCAGCATTCCAAAATGACGTATCAATTGAAAGCTTGGCAGCCTAACTGCTTTAGTGTCGATATACGCAGACATAGTTGAGGGCCTCATCACAGACTTCCTGACTACGTCAGAACGTCAGTCAGATAACAACAAAGATGAGCGTGTGGCACTATCGGTTTTTTGTTGATGAGAGGCTGGGCGAACGGGTGGATTCTATTCCTGGAACGTCGGTAATTCTGTGTTACCTCCGGCTGAGCCCCAGAACGTTGCGGCAGTTTCCACAGTGGGTTCTTCGGGCAGTTCTGTCCTCCAGGGAACCATCAAAGTGAAGTCCCAAACAGATGACCTGCGGAAGCAGGTCGTTCACCTGCAAAACAGTTAAAACCTTCCTGGAAGTTGTGCGCGCACTTTTCATTGCAGGATTTATACTTTGCCCTATCGAACGCCTCTGACAGGAAACTTAATAAGGCAGTGAGTTAAAATACATCCAGCAGATAACATGGCTGAATGTTTAAACTCAGTAACACTTCAGGACCCTTAGAAACTAGGCTGGAATGGTCGTTATTTAGACACCGACATTAAGATGTAACTGGACACCAGTAGTAAATCTTGTGCAACTTCCCAAGAGCTGAAGGCAGAAACTCTTATGCAGAACTAGAGGTGGAGTAAGCAGCAGATTGTGAACTGTAGTCTGATCACTGAACCCTAGTACAACATCTGGTATGGAAGTTCACACGAATTCTTCCTACAGAGAGTTTCTGCCGCCCAGTTCTTAAACGCGCCGCTGGAGCAAGATCCCTTGGATACCATCAATCAGTTAATGACCGATTAGGTAAGGTGACAGTTCGTTGCTTTCCCGTCAAAATCTGTGGAAGAGACGGCGAAAAACTTGTTTTTTTTTTTTTTTTTTTTTTTTTTTTATTGGACACGTTGATGATATATTGCAACAGAAATTATCTACAACTGTTAAGCAACTAAACAAGTCATCCGTAACGTGATGGTGTGGGCCATGATCAAAGACGGCAGGGTAACGGATAGAACAATTTGGAAAATAACTCCTCGTTGCAGGATGACAAGTCCAGAGAGCAGCAGCACTGTGACACACGAATGATGCACCATGGCCTTAGGCTCCATAGGAACATGTGACGATAGAGCCCGACCTGCAGCCAGGAAGGGAGCCTTCCCATTGATATTCTGCCCCTAACCCCTTCGTCCTACGCTAGAAAACACATATTACGTCTCCTACATCTCCATGTGGAGACTGTAAAACCGTCCGGGCTCGAGCCATAACCACCTTCGGGAGAATTATGAGCGGCGCCCAAAACCCATTCGAAGATTTTTAAGGCTAGATGCAGTGTTGATGCGACTTTATATGACAGTTGTTCCATATATTAATGTTTTGCGTCATGGTGAAAGTGTAGCTGTTCTCATTGACACTGGAGCACTCACTTACGCAATATTTCAAACATTTATGAGTACTGTCTAACAGCTATAATAAGTAACTCCTTTTCCCATCTCAGAATTAAACGCTAGAGGAGTACAGATCAGTGATATGAGATTTCCTATTATGTTTAGTAGTATAAGACCTAAGATCGGGGCAACCGACATGCGTCATTAAAGGACAGAGTAGCAGTGTTATTACCGTGAAGCTGGTCAGCATTAAGTGCAAGTGGTAGTGTTTGTCTATGCAGTCGTCCATTTGTTCCTGCAGTTGGCTTTCGCTGAGCAATTTTCCAGACCACCGGCATTACCTGAACAGGCCACGTAACTACCTCGAAATCGTCGTCAGACGTCAGTGAGCCCTCTCCCTCGTTCAAAAGAAAATACCAAAGTTCTACCTGCAATATGGAGATGCATACGGTATTAAAACGGGAACTGGTGAGCACACCTATCTTTCAGCTGAGTCAGACACTGAAAACGAGAAGGGCCTTCACTATTGCAGTAGCCCTAGGATGGTTATACAATAGATAACGGATAGCCAGGAAATGTAAGTCAGGTGTTTGCCACTGAGCAGAAGAATACTTTTCCAAGCATCTTGGGGAGCAGAGAATAGCAATGAGGCATAGTTTAAGACTGTTTGTGTGCATTTTACTGTTCCTGTTTACTCACTGAACAACAAATGACCGTAGTACCGACTCTATAAGGATCTAAGTGAATGGTTGTCGTTAAATAGCTTTGATTCATGGAAAGTTCTGAACTTCGGAGAGTGTAAGACTCACAGAAGAGAAAGATGACCTTTTCCTTCTCTTGTTCAAAACAAATATTTGAATGCCCCATGTTCTTCCTCTTCATGTGGGTACAGCACCAAGTTGCTTCAACACATGCAAACATCGTCCAGCTGACTTTCCCAGGGTACGTGAGAGGGGAAGTCTGCAGCTCAGATTTTCAACGCTCTGTCTTTGTATACCATCACACCTGAGATGAAGACAGCGAGGTCAGCACACCCCTTCAGATTGTCTGTCAAAAGCAGGACATTTTCTGCCAGTTGACGCCATCCCAGATCAAAACATGACGCAAGGGCCCAATTCTCACTGACGTCAACTACCGGCGAAGTGCGTTGCAGACGGGAGGCCGCTAGTATTTAGAAGTCAGGCCCACATACTAAACCCCCAGTTTTAGGACTTTTATTGTTTATTTCATGGTAAAAAACTTTAAAATAAGAGTCATATAATTACAATGGTAAAAGATGACTTTCTAGTTTTAGCAAGAATACTAGTGGTATTACAGTTCTACAACCAATTGTTTTAAACTCTGGAGTTAGAATCGTTGTGCGATCGATAGTTCAGGCCACGTCTCCTAGTGTGAAGGAGGCGTGGGACGGTTGCCGCAAGTTCTGTTGAGGCCGTCTTCTGGGGAGAGGCAGTCAGTGAAGCAGGACAGACAACACAGGTCAATGGGGCAACAGACTGCCTGTTTGTTCTACCACCCGTGTGACTACCAAGTTGTCCCGGCTCAGCATTTTCCGGACTCGAGAGACTTGCACCAGAAATGGGAGTGGACATATTATTCCTTTGGCCTACCATGTTTAGAAGCGATCCATGGATAATCGTGATCCACACGTCTATTGGTGAATACAACTGTTTCCACTGTTTATCATAGCAAAGCAGCTTTATATGCTCGGTGAGCGCCTTTCAGTTCGTTGCTTGACTGCAGAGACCCCTCAAAATTCACAAAACTGATCTTTCTGCCCACTATCAGCTTGAATATGTTGAATGGTTCGCTTCCTACTCACGTTTGTGCCCTGCTGCTTCTGTATCGGACGCTGTTCGGTCTCCTGTTACTCTTCTTGCTGCTATTGTCATTGTTGTCCCCTGATCCTGTAGATGGCCGGGTGATTCGAGGAATGTGTCACTAAAACGTAATAGTTTCCATTTGGGAATTGTCATGGAGATATGAAATGGTAGAGTGTTTTAAATTAATGGGTTTCGTAAATTTCTTTTATGTTCGATGTCATTAATCATGGCGCCCAAAACATTTTTATTGCCTAGAACCTTGTGTGCTAAATCGTCAATTCCCTCATGTGCCTTACTGGGGCAAATCTGGTTCCTTGTGTTTACTTAGGTGTGGTTCATCCGCCAACAGTTCGCCTCTTCCTTACAGCTACGTCAAATATTTACCGTTTCCGCCTCATGACGTGATGTGAAGCTGAATTTCGGTTAGTCTCAACGTCTTTACAATCAGATGTAAGTGGGAATGGTTGCTTCAGCCATGTGCCTTTTATCTTTTGGAGACTTTTGACAATGGTTTTGTCTACACTGCCAGCGTGTATTCGGATGACTTAAATTTTAATCAGTTTACTTAATAATTACTTCTCTGTTCATCAGGCTATCATTGTATGTATGTGCCTTGTGGCGTCTTCCCAATTAGTGCATAGAAGTGAAGTGTGGTAAACAGCATATCGGGACTGCCCTAAGTAATTTCAGGTCATCCGTCCTGACCACATCGGCCGACACGTTGTGGTTTCATATCTAGATGCTTCAATTGTTTTTTGTTTCCTTTTAATGAACTTCTTTTCTTTAGGTGCACCTGAATTATTTGTTGTGTTTTAATCAAATACATTCTAAAGATGTGGTCTACCTAACAGAGTACTGTTTCCTTGGAACCTTTGAAGAGGTTGTTATGCAGCTTCAACTGGTGGAATATTCTCTAGGATCTCTTACTTAAATTCTCTGTTAATATTTCAACCACATATATGTATATTCTTGGAAATAGAATAACATTCCTTGTAAATTTAAACTTTCATCCTTCATGTTATCATGAATGACTTTGAAGCTAAGAGCAAGCATTTGAAGAACACTACGAACTTATGTTATTTGATTTCACTGAAATATTTGATTGCATTGTTGGCCGATAGTCAGAATTATTTTAAAACTGTTTTATCTAATTCGACAGTTTCGTCTTAACATGCCAATGTCCTGCTGGCCTAGCTGCTAAAGTTATTTTTGCTGAGAAGTGTTAATAAAAATTCTGATAGGGTTGGGTTTTTTGGGGAGGAGACCAAACAGCGAGGTCATCAGTCCCATTGGATTAGGAAAGGAAGTCGGCTATGCCCTTTCAAAGGAATCATCCTGGCATTTTCCTGGAGCGATTTAGGGAAATCACAGAAATCCTAAAACAGGATGGCCAGACACGGGATTGAACCATCGTCCTGCCGAATGCGAGTCCAATGTGCCAGCCACTGCGCCACCTCACTCGGTAAATTCCGATAGGAGTGATGTTCAGCCAATATTTGGCCTGGTCCTTCCACTCCCAGCCAAGATTAAGAAAGTAGCGCAGACCAGTTTTACTTGGAGAATTTTTTTCCTCTTGACGTGGTGTACTGTGAAATGTAGCTCACTGGTTCTTCAGTTTTTGGATGTTTTTCTCGTAAAATGTAGCTTACTGTTTTTCCTCTGGTTTTGGATGTGTTCTTCGAGTGTAATAGTGATATAACTGGGAGCAAACACGTATGCGCTAGGGCAGTCAGTGGTAGGATTTCGACCTTGTATTGCAAGTGTCTTGAATGGGGCGCTTACCGAATTCCATTTAGAAAACGACTGTGAGAGGCTCCAAGAGCCCACCTACTTTAAAAAGTCATTAAACATACAAGTTACTAAGAAATTCATCTTCAAGAATTTAATGAATGGCAAATCACAACTCCCTTCACATGAAAGAACGATATGTCTTATCATCTGACTACCAAATTGTGTCGGCACAATTAAAAATAATAACTGTAATTTTTAATAACAGCTAGTCACTTCACTAAATTACCTCTTCCTACTACCACGTTCCCACTAAGTGTGACATCGATATCTTGGTGCTACAGGAAGGCTCCAGTTTTGGTTGGTATAGGTATATACAGAGTGTGAGATCAGTTAACATTGCAGTGCGTCAGCAGTCGTGAATAATTTAATGATTATAAAGAATCTGCCTCGCCGGCCGACGTGGCCGAGTCACTCTAGGCGGTTCAGTCCGGAACAGCGCGACTGCTACGGTCGCAGGTTCGAATCCTACCTTGGGCATGGATGTGTGTGATGACCTTAGGTTAGTTAGGTTTAAGTAGTTCTAAGGTCTAGGGGACTGATGACCTCAGATGTTAAATCCCATAGTGCTCAGAGCCATTTTTTGAAGAATATGCCTCCATTGCAAATCAACATCCGGTTTCTATTTGCAATCGATGCGGATGTTGATTTGCAGTCGAGGCGCATTCTTTATAATCATTAATATACAGAGACCTCAACAGCCAAGAGTCACGTGTACAGCACAAAAGGGTGTGTCGGCACCTTTCTGCAGAATGTTGATGCTCTTGCTAAGTGTGAGAGGTGCCTGATCCAGGCTTATGTAAGGTAACAGTCGGCCATGGTTCCTTCAGATCTCCTCCACTTGAGTGGATAAGCAGGGCCTAGTGGTGAAATAACTACTCAGTTGACTATATTTGCAATGGTGAACATTACAAAATCGTCAGAATTTCGTTGTCAGAAGACAGTAGCTCTCCCAATCTCAGTCCATCTCTGTCACCGCTAGTGAAAGTCCATGGTGAGCCATCACAACATGCGTAGACTTTCCTGCATCAGGTCAGCCTCCCTCTAAGCATACATCAGTTTGTCAGCTGTCGTTAGTTTTCTGCTGGGTCTCCTTGTCGATGACTAGTTTTTGAAAGGCAATATTTTCTGTCCCTGTATTCATGAAATAAATGTTTATATCTTTAAAAAGTAAGTATCTAATAATTTTTTTCTAAATAGTTTCTGCAAACTAGTTTCCACAAACGAAATTTCCATTCATTTATAAAATAAAATTTTTTATAAATCTTTTCTTTATAAATAAGCTTTCCAAGCTCATGTTTCTCTATATCTATGAATGAAATATTCATTTACTTATAAAATAAAAATCTAATAAATTTATCTCTTCCTAAATTTATAGATTTATCTCTTTATAAATAAACTTTGTCAAACCTCATCTATATATATGTAATCGATTCAAATTTAATTGTTTGATTAAAATTTTTTCCATATAAGAAAAAGTGAAATAAACTCTAAAGCTATTTCAAAACTTAGAAAAGTATTGTAAGGATAAAAGTTATTCAAATCTAACTACACAAGATTTACAGCAGTTTATTGATTATTTTAATATGAAAAAAATGAAGAAGAGAGGACTAAGGTAAAAAATATAAAAGAAATTTGAACTATTTGTAAAAGTAAAAAATTAAAAAATTGTTTTAAACTTCATGAAGAAACTTTAGTTTACTTTCAAGCAAACTTCCACAGGGCACATCAAGGAAGCTATGACATGTACTCTTTGGTTTTATAGATCAACTGTGACTCATGTCAGTGATATGAAGGTCTACATTTGGAAGATGGAAAGGACACTAGTGGCCCCAACAGACTCGCGAAAATGATGATAGATACTCTTCAAGTGTATTATGGCCAGGCCTTTAGACAGGAACTATACAGTGTGACACGAAAATTGCAGTATGGGAGACGTATTTCCACATGGTGTCAACAGACGAATATGCATTGAACGTCTGTGCCACATTACTGGGTTTAAATGTCTACAGGCTGAGAGCGGTAACAACCCACACATCCACGAGGAGAGGGTTCCAAATTGTATCCTGAGTGTTGTCAAACACACTTACTGGTTTCTGACAGATTCTGAAAGTCCAAAACATTGTGTTCATGGTAAAATGCAGAATCCAAATGAGTCTCTAGATTCCCTCATAAGTAAACAATATCTTGAAAACACATTTTGACCTGCTACACTTGGCAGAATTGCATCTTATGATGCATTTCTTGTATTTAATGTTGAAGACTACAGAGGATGAAGGTATTAGAGAGAATTGGATTTCAGATAGGACATATCACTCAAGGCATCTTGAGGAAAATAGATCAACAGCGCCTCTTCACAGCTGAAAAGTCATATGAAGACCTTGTAAAGGAAAGGAGGCAGAAAAGAAGAAACATGAAGAGATGCCATGAAGGGAAAGAGGACCCCGAGTACAACCTGGGGCCTTCTGAAGAGGTGATTTATAAAAAAATGTCTGGAGGAATTTCTAGAAATTTTAGTTTTTTGAAGTTTACATACTTTTTCTCAGAATCTACAAAGGTTAAAATTATGAAATTTTGGACACTTATTTCTGTGAATCTAATAAATATTCAAAAGTGAGTTTGGAAATTCTGAGTGTAAGCTGAGATGTAGGACGAAGTGCTTGGAATTTTGCATGAAGTTTACATTACACTTACAGAAAGGTAATTAACAAGTTATTGATGTTATAGTCTAGAGCGACCGACGAGCGGTGCACGCAGAGAATGGAGACGAGAAGCCGCCAGGCAGGGGAGCCGCTGGAGGTATCGCTAACGAAGAACAGGCAGGACAGACGAACAAGTAGGGGACGACAGACACTGCACAGCACGAGGCAAGCAAGCAGCATCTGAAGTGGTAAACACGGCAGGAACACTTGAAACCACGACAGTATGTATCTCAACACACGGAAGTGGAATGCAGTACGGCCGAGACGCACACGCGGACTACGGTGAGTATCAGACTGCCGGGGTAGTGCCGCGCGGCCGCCTAAGTAGACTGCGGGAAACGCGATTGGCCGAGGACTTCAAGTGGCGCACTCGCACGGCGAGGCTCGCGGCGCAGGCTCGCCGGAGTACAGAGACCACTAGGGGGTATCCAGGTCCATGCCCTCTGGCACGCGTTCAGATTTCGTGCCTTCCAACATCAGATCCCTCCCCTCCCCGCGAAACCTGTGAGTAGGGTCTGAAAAGCCCAAGATTGTGCTGTGGCCAGTGGAAGGATGGAATGGAGGGAGACCCGTGTCGTCGACCACCAGGGATGAACTGGAAGGGTAGTCTTAGGAATCCATCAAAATGTAACCAAAGGGCAGCACTTCGCTTGCTACCTCTGATCATTGAGGATGCAGGAAGAGTGCCAGCATGCCTGCTGGGAGCTGGTGGCTGTCGACCGTTGGGACGATTCGAGGGCCTCGTGCACAACACAAGTAGGTGGGGGTTGGAGGACGTGATGTGTCACGAAGGGGTACAAGGCCAGAGTTGGTTATGGTGGCACCGCTCGAGCCCTACTTTATCTGTACTGATGTTACACGCCACCCATGAGTTGCGCTACTGTGGCGGAAGTCCAAGCAGCCTTGCCCCCATATGAGCTGGCAAACATGGCTGTGCCCAGGGTGTAGCACTGAGAGGGTCAGAAGCGGCGCTCAGAAGGCGACAGCGTCTGCAGATGGAACAGGGTCCGTGGTTCCCACCCGTGGAGTAGTTCAGCTGGGCTATGACAGTCTATTGGCAAGGTGCGATAAGTGCTCAGGAATAAGGTTAGGGCCTATGTGGTTGCAGGAGACTCGACCGCTTTTGTCAGCTGTTGTTTAAATGTCCTGACCAGTCGTTCTGCTGTGCCATTGGAGGACCGATGGAGCAGAGGTGTGCATATGTGTTTGATACCATTGGCGTCACAGAATACGTGGAAGGAGGCTGCTGTGAATTTGGAGCCATTATTGGAGACCAAGGTATGAGGCAGGCCTTCGATGGCCTGGAGTGTGGCATCAGTCGTGGTAGATGCCATGTGCACCACACACAGGTATCTGGAGTTTGCATCCACAATGAGTAACCAAATTGATCCCTAGAACTGACCCACAGAGTCGAGATGGATGTCATCCAAGTGCCAGTGAAACGTGGTCCAGGAAGAAAATGATTATCAAGCTGACATGCACACACTGTGCACCCACAGACCAAGCGTTCGATGTCCCCATCGACCCTCAGTCAATACACATGCTTGTGAGCCAATGCCTTCCCCAGTGTCTGCGATGTAGCGAGTGTAGCATGCAGTGGCGTGAATCGGGTGGGATGATCATCTGATGGCGTCAGGCTCTGCAGCCAACACAAGGTCACGTGCCACAACCGAGAGCCTGTGTGAGAGGTGCCGCCAGGGGCTTAATTCAGTTTTCAACCGGCGAGTCAGATAGGTGGGCCAACCACGGGTCACATAGCGAAGGATCTGCAGCAGAATGGGGTCCAGGCGTGTGGCAGAGGCGACCTGTGCATCCATAATGGGAAATCCGTCCAGTGCACCTTAGTGAGGTGTATCAATGTGGAAGCAGAGGACCTCCTGCTGGTGAAACTCGGGATTATTCGGCCAAGGGAGTCGTGACAAAGCATCTGCATTGGAAGCCGGCCGGAGTGGCCGAGCGGTTAAAGGCGCTACAGTCTGGAACCGCACGACCGCTACGGTCGCAGGTTCGAATCCTGCCTCGGGCATGGATGTGTGTGATGTCCTTAGGTTAGTTAGGTTTAAGTAGTTCTAAGTTCTAGGGGACTTATGACCACAGCAGTTGAGTCCCATAGTGCTCAGAGCCATTTGAACCATTTTTCTGCATTGGAGTTTTGAGAGGTGGGCTGATATCAGATAAGTTGGCTCAAATGGCTCTGAGCACTATGCGACTTAATTTCTGAGGTCATCAGTCGCCTAGAACTTAGAACTAATTAAACTTAACTAACCTAAGGACATCACACACATCCATGCCCGAGGCAGGATTCGAACCTGCGATCGTAGCGGTCGCTCGGTTCCAGACTGTAGCGCCTAGAACCGCACGGACACTCCGGCCGACGACAACTTAAGTGTAATTGCGTAAGAACAATGCCCTGCTCTAGAGACATTGAGTAGTTTGCTCTGGAAGGTGTATGTGGGCTGAATAGTGTAGCCCAAGGCTCGTGATCAGCGATGGGGGTGAACTTTGTCCCCAACTAGTAGATGTGGAACTTTCGAATGGCAGACACAATCGCCTGATTCTCTTTCTCAATCTGAGAATAGTTCCTCCGTGCTGGGGATAGCATTTTGGACTGTTCTGAGCGATCCTCATTCCTGTGAGCTAGGACTTCCAAAATACCATAGGTTGCCACAACCAAGGGGCAGTCTGGAGAGAAGGGAGTCTGGGAAGGGGAGGACTTGAGCGTAGCTTTCAACAGAAGAAAAACTTGATCACAGGCAGAAGTTGAAACGCACCCCTTTGCAATGCAAGCGATTGAAGGGTTGTGCAAAGTCAGCAGCTTGGGGTAAAATAAGTAGTAGTTAACCTTGCCCAAAAAAAAAAAAAAACGTGGAGGTCATATAAATCCTTGGGGTGGGGAAGGACGTTCATGGCCACAACGTTTTGATCTGTTGGATGAATGCCATCTTTACTTAGCCAGTGCCCCAGGTATTCGAGTTCCGTTTGGAGCTATACTTTTCCAGCTGACAGCGTAAGAATGCGGATTGCAGGGCGTCAAATAAGGTTCCAAGGTTTTGCAAATGCTCACAGCTTGTACGAGCTGTGACTAAGATGTCATCGAGATAATTGACATAAGCTGGGACAGGCTGTATGAGCTGCTCCAGGTACCTCTGGAAGATGGCCGGCACCGAGGAAATACCCAATGGAAGGCGCTTGTATTTATATAATCCGTAAGGCGTATTGATGAAAACGATGTTCTGGGATTCTTCCTCTAAGGGTAATAAATGGTGAGCCTCCACTAGGTCGATCTTACTTGCTAGAGAAATATTTGCGACATGCAATTTTTGTGAGAAGGTCTTCCTGCCTGGGACTGTGCATTGATTGAAAGTCCGAAATCCCCACTTAGACGAAGAGAGCCATTGGGTTTCCTAACCAGCACTAGAGAGGTCGCCCAAGCACTCGCTTTCACTGGCTCGATGACACCAGGAGCCTGCAGTCGACTGAGCTGAATGTAAGGATGTAAGGCCACAGGAATTGGTCGAGCCCGCAACAACCGCGGCGGAGCATCTGGCCGGAGAGGAATGTGTGTCTGGAAGTCTGAAGCACACCTTAAGTCAGACTGAAACAGAGGGGCACAGGCCGAGCACCGATCACCGAGTTCGTGAAACAAGACAACAGTGGAAACTGTTGTGTCTAGACCATACAGCCCAGACACAATGCTGTAGCCGATAGGGCACGCAAGGCTAACGCAGACGGGCGTGAAGTCTGGAACATGAGACTTATAAATGCACTAAAGAAAAATACGTAGCCTTTTTAATACTTAACTTTATTCTCTTGTTGGAATACATCTCTCCTGCATACTCGTAAGCTATTGGCACTGATACAAATGGCGCCTTGCTAGGTGGTCGCCATTTAACTTAGCAGAGGGCTATTCTACTGTCTATCTCTCGGCAAATGAGAGCAAGGCTTAGCACGTCCAATCGCTTGCTATGTTGTCCGTACAACTGGGGACGAGGTCTCCTCAGTCTCTCGAGACCTGCCTTGTGGTGGCGCTAGGTTTGCGATCCCACAGTGGCGACACGCGGGTCCGACATGTACTACAGGACCGCGGCCGATTTAAGTTACCACCTAGCAAGTGTGGTGTCTAGCGGTGACACCACATTCCTCCCCCGCAAATCGGCGAACGGGCGTGAGATAAGGCTTCCGCCCGCCGTGGGGAGGACCGCATGTTGACGTATGCGATGAGGTGGGGAGCCTAACAACAGGCGAGGCTGTGCCACCCGCACCCGGCCATTCGGTCCGAGGGGAGCTAGGAAACGCCTGAAAGCCTAGTCCAGGGTGCACGTCAACATGCGGTGTATGCGCACGTAATGAGACAGGAGGGGCCGAAGGGTCGACCTCCATTGCGTCAGGGAATCCGACGCGCGATGACGACATCTGGTCCGGAGCGGGCAAGAGGTCCATGGCGGAGGACGGCTGGTCACGGGAAGCGAGCGGCGGCGCGTGACCCTGGGAGGCGCCGGGCGGTTGCAGCGAAGCGTCCACTGCGGGCGGCGCCGGCGGCGGCTGCGGCGGCGGCGCGACGCCATGAGGCAAAAGGGAAGGCAGCGTCGGTAACACCTGGGGATGAGACGAGCCAGTAGATGGGTCCCCAAGGCGCTGACCGGACGGCTCCGTCGCTGAAAGCAGACGGGGAGCGGCAGAACCCAGGCGACGACAGAGGCGCAGCTGATTGAGATGCCGACGCACCTCACCAGAGGCCCCCAAAACCAAATACATCGCGCGGCCGAGGCAGCGAAGAATGCGCCCTGCGAGCCAACGCCGTGAACCGCGATAGGTGCGATAATAGACAACGTCGCCAGGAGCAAAAGCAGGAGTCTGCCGCTGCACAGGAACCTGATGTGGCGGATGCAGCAAAGACATCAAGGTGCGATGAGAACGACCATGGAGCAATTCAGCCGGCGAGCGACCATCGCGGGGCTGAGAGCGATACGAAGACAAAAAGAGCAACAAAGCGTCCTCCCGAGAATGCGACTCTTTCAATTTCAACATCTGTGACTTGAAAGTCCGGACCAATCGTTCAGCGGCACCGTTTGACTGAGGCGAAAACGGCGCGGATGTCAGATGTTGAATACCATTGGCCTCGCAGAAGGACTGAAATTCTGCGGACATGAATTGTGGGCCATTGTCGGAAACAATAGACTGCGGAAGACCTTCAATGCAAAAGATAGCAGACAAGGCTTGGATTGTGGCAGAAGACGTCGTGGAAGACATCCGGACAACAAAAGGAAAATTACTGAAAGCATCGACCACAACCAACCATCGAGCATCCCATCCTCGTCGCCAATAATGTTGTGTCTAGACCACACAGCCCAGACACAATGCTGTAGCCGATAGGGCACGCAAGGCTAACGCAGACGGGCGTGAAGTCTGGAACATGAGACTTATAAATGCACTAAAGAAAAATACGTAGCCTTTTTAATACTTAACTTTATTGTCTTGTTGGAATACATCTCTCCTGCATACTCGTAAGCTATTGGCACTGATACAAATGGCGCCTTGCTAGGTGGTCGCCATTTAACTTAGCAGAGGGCTATTCTACTGTCTATCTCTCGGCAAATGAGAGCAAGGCTTAGCACGTCCAATCGCTAGCTATGTTGTCCGTACAACTGGGGACGAGGTCTCCTCAGTCTCTCGAGACCTGCCTTGTGGTGGCGCTAGGTTTGCGATCCCACAGTGGCGACACGCGGGTCCGACATGTACTACAGGACCGCGGCCGATTTAAGTTACCACCTAGCAAGTGTGGTGTCTAGCGGTGACACCACAGAAACAACCTTAACTTCGAAAAGCCAAACAGAATGGAAGCATCAAGTCCAAAAATGTTTAAAGGCGAAGGATATCAACCACCCATAGGGTCAGGAGCCGGGGAACGTGTTTATATGTGGCTGTGACTGAGAACAACCCATGCAGGGCAATAGAACCGTCATCATACACAACTAACCGCCAAGAGGTGGGAGACTGCTACAGGGAACCAATGTGTGTATATATCGTCAGATTGATCAAGGAGACGGTGACCCCCATAGCGACCTGGAAAGGAAAGTCCAAGATAATAATGCGGAATGTAAAGAACAACTTCCGCGTCAGTGGGCAGTCCTGTGGTACAACTGACTGCAGCTTGTGCATGGTATTCTGATGCCCTCTGGGGAAGAGGTGGGAACTGGTAGATTGGAGATGGCTGTCTTTCTGACAGACTGTGCACGTCTTTTAGCGATGGGAACAGCCTGCGTGGGCGGAAAAGCACTGCAGGCAGGACGGAAGTGACCCACGAGACCACTGACGAGGGGCGACCGGCGGCTCCGAAGCCATAGAGACGTCGGACAAGGAAGAGAGGTGCTCTCTGTCGGCTGTACCACAACGACGACACGAAAGAGGCGCCCATGGAGAGGATTCTACTGCTGACACCTATGGCCTTGCCATGGGACGCTCGTTTGCTACTTGTTCGATTTCAAAGGATTGAGCTATATGCAGATTGTCTTCCACCGAGGAGTTACCGAGTTTCAACGCACCTCTGGATCGGATGCCAGTTGAACGCAACATCGCGAATCAAGGAGTCCACATACGACGCCTTGCAACGCTGATTGGTGCAAGGGAAGTCGCATTTGTGGCTGAGAACCTGCACATGCGTGACCCAATAACGGTATGCCTGACAGGGCTGTTTATAGTACTTGTAAAGCCGAGACGCCACGACATGGTGTCGATGGTAATAATAGTTAGTCATCAGCACATATGTTTCGTTAAAGGAGAGAGCCATGGGATCTGAAAACAGTGCAAACATGTGGAGCAGAAAGAACATCTCTGGCAATGCCCAGGAAAAGTATAACGACAGCTATAGGGAGTCACCAGCGACCTGAAACGTTGTGAAATGTTTCAGACAATGCAAGTGTGTTTCCTAGTCTTCCTTATCGTCGTTAAAGGGCGGACACGAGAGCGGACGTAGGGGTGGCAGAAACTGGGATACCTGGGAGCTGGGGCGATAAGGCGCACCGTGCCATGACTTTGTCCATCATCAACTGCAAAGATTGCTGTAATATGTCTGATTGGCACTGGTGCTGCTGCATGAGCTGCTACAGTTACTGCAGGAGAAAGACGAACTTAGCCTCTATGCTACTGAACCTTTTAACTCGTCGCTAGTGTTATAGCCAAGAGCTAGCAACGAGCGCTGCATGGCAGAGAATGGAATTAGTGGGACAAGGGAGACATTACCCCACATTGCATTGTTGCCAAATTTATTCAAGATATGGGATCCAAGATTGCGGCAATAGATATGGCAATGTCACAATGATGTCACTGTGGGAAGTTCAAATTTTGGCAGGAACATAGGTAAATTGGGCTACCTCCACTAACCTAACAACCTCCCCTCCCCCCTCTCCTCACCAACCTAAGAAAGTGTCAGAAAGTTGAAATTCCAGCAGGACAATGCAGCATACCACAGCTACCTCTACTAACCTAAGAAAATGGTGGGTAACTAGGTCTCTTGGGCCACCTCCACTATCCTAACTCATCTGACCGCCACATTTTCCTAGGAACTGGAGGGAAAACGACTTAGCCTGTGCTGGATAAGATGGACATAAGCCTATTTTCAGCATTTATATAAACAATTAGAGTCAGTACGACCATCAAATGTGTTGAACCCATGGTCCAGAGTGCAACTGACCTAGTACACAGTACCACCACCAGAGGGCTATATTGTCCCTCCTGTGATATAATCCAAGATGGCGGTCTGGAGGGGGGAAAATGGCAGGAACAGCACTCAGCCTGTTCTAGCGTGCTGGATAAGATGGACGTAAGTCTTTAGTTTGCAGGCAGCAGGCAGTCTTTATTTACACAGTTTGAGGCAGTACCTCCTTCCAGTGCATCCACCATGAGGTCAGAAGCCCAGCAGACATAGCCCACAGTACTGCCACCAGAGGGCACTGTCGTCCATTCTGTGACGTAATCCAAGCTGGTGGTCTGGGAGAAAATGGAGGAAAAAGGACTCAGCCTGTTCTGGGTGGCTGGAGGAAGGAAGGAGTGTACTTTTTTCATTTTGGAACAATTTATATAGGGATGTATTCGACATAGTATTACACTGTGACAAAACTCTCGCTCTGACATGCTTGGGGTCACACTACGCAGCACACAGAGCTTTAAACTACTTGTGAATCACCGAAATAATGCAGTACACGGATGTACAGACACGCAGACAATTGCTAAATTACTGAAATATTGTATTGCGCACCCTACAGACAGGGAAACTCCACATAAATCACCAAAATAATGCAGTATATTGATATGCAGAGAGGCAAACAACTCGTAAATTGTCAAAATAATGCATCTAAAAGACACTGCAAACACGCTTGCTAATTTTCAACTGTCCAGATCATGCACTGCACATCTGTTCACAAAATAATGCAACAGATTCCAAAACTCGTAAATTGTCAAAAGATAATGAATGTGTAACACTCACAATGCTTAAACAGCCGAAAATAGTCCAGGGCATAAACAGTCAATACACATGAAAAACTCTTTCAAACTATCCTCAATCGCAACTATCAGAGGCTCCAATGCGCCCACATGCTTTGCAGGGCCAGCCAGACACAAGCCAGTGCTGGAGCGCTAGCCATTTGCTCTTGCGCCGCTGCTGATGGCATGTGAAAGTCATGTCTACACTTAGATGTTTTGAGTGTTATACTGCTTTTATCTGTATGTAATTAAGGTCAAGTCACCCACTGGAGCTTGTTCATGTGTTCACTGCAGCTGAAATGATCATTCTCTCTACCTGCAGTCCATCGAAGACCCTATAGCCAAGAAACTCATCCACCCTTGCGATCCTAACTGGACATGCAAGCTGTATCTAGCCATGCACGTATGCTTACCTGTGCAGCATAGCTGACGCATCACTGCAAAATGCAAACGTGGCGATTCACCATCTAAAAGGTTCTCAGTGTTATACTGATGTCACATGGCTATCTAAAATAAGATCCAAGTCGACCTCTCGTGTAGTGTCCCCAGAAATAGTTAATGGTCGCTTTTGTAGGAGCTTTTGTGATATCTCAGCTTGTCTGCATGGAAATTCTTGCCCTACCAGAACCTGTTTACGAAAAAAATAGCGCAGAATAACGCCAAATACACTCTTCCTTGAGGTCCTAACATCGCACCCTGTCCTTCATGTGATACCCTACCTACTTTAAATATACGGAAATGTTCTCACCGCTATGTAGAGACTCCTAATTCCTGGCACAAAGGATGTCTTGTGAACGAATGGAGCATTATGTTTGGCTCTTATTGAACTTACCCGCAGAATTACTGATGCCGCCGGTCAGGGAGTACCATCTGCCTTTCGTTTCTTTCTGAAGATGAGACTTGCAGCAGAAAAACACTATTTTGTACCTATCCCCATATTGCACCGACAATCAAACCCTGCAGCGTGGTCTACAGATCGTCAAATACAGATAGATTCTTACTAAATTACACTGCTCTGCCACTGAGGATGGGAGCTTGAATGTTAGAGCGTGAAACCGATCTCCTGCCTGGAAATATAGCAACATGTACCATGTCGATGTAGTAAACATACATTTTGCATCCTGTGCAATACAAAATCGCCTCTCTTACATCATTCAAATAGGTATCGACCGCCAGACACTTGTACATATACCACGTAGACAGACAGTGCAAGCACATACACTGTAGTTATTCTCCTCACTGCACTACGTATTTCCCACGAGATCGGGTTGTTATCCACTCCTGATGTATGACCAGAGTGCCCTCGTACAAAGGCTGGGTCCACTCCCCTCGACACAAAGACGTTACTGTTTCTTGTCACGCAAGGCTTGCTTTTCTACACCCATCTTCATACCTCCTTTGTTCCGTCAAGGTGCATGGGTCGTGTGACATAGCCTGCGTTGGACTTGTATACAACCACATGTTATGTATTTGACTTAGAGCACTGTGTACCTGTGATTGTTAACAGCAAATCTCTCCATCACCAAAGGACTTCCATCTCATGTGTGGTGAAACATGACCATCTTGTTTCGGAACATTCCCCTAAATGAAAGAAGATTTATGCAATGTACCCCATTCCCTTCTAGCTTTTGGGTATAAAATTTAGACTTCAGTTTCATAACTAAGTTAGTGATGGGTGTTTGTAAGAAACTTCAATCCCCAAGTGTACATCTGCTTGACAGCTATGCTATTTACAGAGTTAATGGCTGCATGACTTGTAATTTCACATGTCAGATGCTGCTGCTATGTGGTATCTGTTTCCTTGTAAGACGTATTCTCTGTTAATAAAAAACTAAACTCCTACCAAACAGGCCATGAAGGCTCAAAGATACCGACCAGCTGCAGTGTCATCTTCAGCCCACAGATGTCACTGAATGTGGATATGGAGGGGCATGTGGTCAGCACACCGCTCTCCCAGCGGTGTGTCGGTTCCCAAGGCCGGAGCCTCTACTTCTCAATCAAGTAGCTCCTCAGTTTGCCTCACAAGGGCAGAGTGCAACCTGCTTGCCAACAGCACTCGGCAGACCGGATGGTCACCCATCCAAGTACTAGCCCAAGCCGCGAGCGCTTAACTTCGGTGATCTGACGGGACCGGTGTTACCTCTGTGGCAAGGCCTTTGGCATTCTCCGTTAATAACGATCATTCTATATAGGACGGATGTTAGCATAGTATAATTCCCGAACAATGATCGAATATGAACAGGGGACACTACACATCTCTAGAAAGTATATTGTGTTTGTATTACACAGAGACGAGTAGTTCTTTCAGTTTGCAGTCTTAACATAGTTTATCGTAGAGTAGCCTGCAGGAAGGATGTATGTCATGCACTGGAAATTTATTTCTTTCATTGGAATGTTAACAGCGCTGCATTCCACATGACTGATAGGTCGGAAACTGAACATTATAGCCTGTTTTAAGTACAGAGTAGCCTGAGGAGTGTGTGTAATAATACTGGCTCTTACCAATATCCTCCTGGTACTGATCGCAGACACTAGAAGAATACTTTAAAATTGAAAGAGTAGTTGATTTATGTAAAATACTTTGAAATCCATCATTTTGGAACTTCATCATCCATAAAACTCATTCGTCTCTTGTTCTTCTTAATCGTTTGCTATTACATCACAACACTTCCAAATCTACTACTATACACCGGTAAGTGTTGCTAACCTCTTCGACATGCGCACGTCTGGAGAAATCTTGTGCACTTGGATGTGCGAGGACTCGTCAAGCTCTGTTCATTTTCGAGATGCAGAATGTAGCAGTCTACTTCTGGTCAGCTGCATATTAAATCGGTAACGGTGCTACAGAGCGGGTAGGTCAAACAAAGATAGTACGAGGGGTCTTCCAGTCTCTAATTTTATCCTAAGACTACGGGAATGTTCTGTGACTCCCATCCACATAGAGATAGATCGTATATTAAGCACTATGCTCGAGGTGTTATAAATATGTAGAACGCTGTCTGGTATACTTAGATGATGCATGTGTTCGACAGTTAACAACGAATGGACATATGGCATAGTCATCTATCTACATTCACAATGATAGTTGCAAGGTTGAGAAGGGGTGGTTTAGCTATAACACTGAAATTAGGAAACACACTGTCGCATCATAGGTCGGTGTTGAAATTACTGTAAAATTGCTAAAATTGTTCGCACCATCAACTGTGATGCTTATTATTACAGTACATCGATGGTATCTTTTCCATCCAATCCGTCCCCTGGTACACTGTTGGTTACCACATAATGATTTCTTGTTTAAGTTGAAGAAAGAGTTTTGGCGGAGAGGGAATTGCTAGCACAGAAACAGTGATTGCGTACATGACTGCAATATGAGGAGAGCCAACACCGTGTTACGAGAGGAGGCCGAAATGCACGCGTTTAGCTCACGCAGGCTGGCGTGAGCAGGGCAGGACTATACTGACGTGAGGTCTGCAACATGACAAGGAATTAGAATTCAGAAAGCGGACGTAATTAGTTTGATACTTAACTTTAATCCATTAATGATGAACGTCGCTCTTGACGGTACATGAGTCAAAATATTATCTGTTCAGAAGATATAGTAACTGAATATGGCGCCTTGCTAGGTCGTAGCAAATGACGTAGCTGAAGGCTATGCTAAACTGTCGTCTCTGCAAATGAGAGCGTATGTAGTCAGTGAACCACCGCTAGCAAAGTCGGCTGTACAACTGAGCGAGTGCTAAGGAATCTCTCTCTAGACTAGACCAGCCGTGTGACGGCGCTCGGTCTGCAATCACTGATAGTGGCGACACGCGGGTCCGACGTATACTAACGGACCGTGGCCGATTTAAAGGCTACTACCACCTACCAAGTGTGGTGTCTGGCGGTGACACCACAGAGGAATCACTCGAGATGGAATGCAGAGGCATCACCTTATCTGTCACTGTGACAGATGATTTTAAATGTAGAGGTCGTCAATCCCCTTTGGACAGCAGTTTGGAAACCCTCCACAACGCCGACAAACTCTTTCAGTTTCCCTAAGTTGTAACTGTCTGTCACTTAAAACCATACAGTGTGCGCGGTGTGTTATGGTAGCAGCACTAGCAACTTGACTTATACCATGTGACGTCTAGTTTTCTGTGAGAAGCAATGGATCAGAACGTATTCATGTCAGTTTAGAACATGATACAGACCCAGAAGTCGCGGCCAAAAAAAAAAAAAATAAATAAATAAATAAATAAAATAAATCTATGTACAAAGCGTGTTACAGCAGAAAAAAATAATGTTTCAAACAACAACACAGGGTCACAGGGAGGGTCTCTTTGACCTATAGTACAGTTTGTGGCATACATTCATGCTCCTAGAGTACAGGCGATGCACCTTTACACTGGTCAATGCAATGGATCAATTGCTGTATATTTAATAGTATCATAACATGTGCGCTATGCTGGCAAGCAGACGGTATTTATTTTCGATGTATGGGAGGAGAGAGATATGGTAAAAATCTTATCGCGTTATCTATCGGATGAAGTTAGTGGAGCTTTTATAGTTCGTAATGTTTCTCTAATGGATGGTACCGAATAACGAAGATAGAATGTTGGGATGATAGAGGTGAATGGGCCCTGAGGGACGAGGGCCTGTGGTACTTGTAAGTTGTTTGGGGGCACAACACAGTGTAGTAGCAAACATCCTCGTCCTTCTCCCAGTTCCCGTTTCCATCAAATGGTTAAAACACAGTCCTGTCACAGTAACGCAGCCTGTTTCTACATGGGTTGCAGAAGGTGGCAGATACAGTTTGTCCGACTTCTACTCAGTCCTGACTTACAATGGAACGACCACATGCGCAAAGCTGCAGGGATGATAGCTCAGAGTCTGAGGGGCAGTTGCAAGATGCATAGGAAGTACCTACAATCCCGTTGGAATCTTACTGTAGCAGATAGATTCGAGAAAGCTGACACGTTTTGAGATATGATAGTGTCAGAAACATGATTCTCTAGAGGCTGTAGTCAATAAAGAACTTCTCCACAAGAACCAACGCAGGTATGTGGTTGGATGGAAAGACTTGATCCCAAATCCCAGATTGCATTTCTCGCTGATAGCGTAACACTATAGATCTGAAAAGCATGTGTACATTTCTTACTACCTCAATCAGCACACCGTCTACTGTTTTTGATCCTTCTCAATCAACCTCCCCTGTAACCTAGTGAATATATCACAGAACTTCTGACATGGCATCAAGACAGAATGTGTTAGAAATGCTGGAGAAATATCTAGCGGCGACATGAGGGAATAGCAAATACCGGTTTGATACCACACTCCTTAGCCAAATCGCTTTCAAAATTCGGTAGTTTTATCATGCACAGTCGGCGACGTGTAACCGCACTGCTGGTCTGATAATATACATTCTTAGGGTCACCGTCTATATACAGTGTCATGGTATCTGTCTGGAAAAAACACGTCATTCAGAGGTAATGCCATACCTCAATTTATAAAGCCAGTGTAGCTTTTAACATGAATACTTGTTTGCACCTGTAGACCAAGACCGCTTGTGACAGTAACATACAGTAGTTGTTGCGATCGGTTTTTCTATCATCTGGCGGTTTGTAAGACGCTTATGCCTCTCTTTCTCAGACACAGTGTTAGAACTCGCAAGAAATACTTATGAGACATGTCCACCCATCGCTGATTTTCTCTCAGCATTGTTTCATATCTTGAGCAATCATTTATTGGTGAAATATTGTACTTAGTAGTAGGGGATGCATGATAGATTCACCTCGAGCACCAGGCTTGTAATGTATGTGTTTGTGTTCCGACATATGAAAAGGAAATGTCTATATATCCAGTCGTAAGGAAGGAATGGATGGATTTGACGCTGAATACTGTGATAGCAAATGGAAGAGTAGGTCAGGTCATAAGAATGGTACAGACATTTCTATTTCCAGAGCCACAGCCGTCAGCAGGGTGTGTTTCCGGATTCTTCGCTCATTGTCGAATGTCGTTTAACTGAGACCGCGATCGTAACATTTAATTTTAAGTATAGCGATCAAATATATATGAGGCAGGTTTTTTTCCTTGGGACGATTCTGTCTAGGGTTGTGTGGCGCGCCGGCGGTGGCCTGTGGCGGGAATGATCCACGTTTCCCATTAATGGTAGGAGATGTCTGAATGGAGAGGCATGTTGGGGTGTAGGGATGTAGCCGACTTAACCGTGTCGTCCTCTAAACAGCTGAACAGTGAACTAATACTTTGTATGTGTTGGACAGCTTTCTTGATCTCATGGAACTTTGAGGAGATTCAACACGTACTTGTGTTTGCACGGGACCATTATCCCCTCCCATGTAAATTGTCTGGATGACTGCTTCTGCACATTTCGCACCTTTATTTAATTGAGAGAACATCGATTGCAGTGTCTGCATCTAGCAAGTGAAAGACATGTGGATGACACGTTTTCTGGTTCTCTAGACATGAGAAACACATTAGTTCACTTTATGATTGAAAGGGATGATTTGGAATCTTTTATACCACCGACATCGGTATACTTGAGTGGAAATATCAGTTTCCCCTATTTTTTTCCAATTTTCAGTTAAATGTCTTCGCAGATGGGATAAGTTTCTAGTTACTCAATGTTTTACAGCACTCTCCAACTCGCTAAAGTTTCGGGTGTCTAGAGAAATAATTTACAGAATGAGATTTTCACTCTGCAGCGGAGAGTGCGCTGATATGAAACTTCCTGGCAGATTGTGTGCCGGACCGAGACTCGAACTCGGGACCTTTGCCTTTCGCGGGCAAGCGCTCTACCAACTTTTATTTTTATCGTGCATCACTTAATAATAATAGGAAGAATGACCATAATACGAGGGCAGTTCAATAAGTAATGCAACACATTTTTTTTCTCGGCCAATTTTGGTTGAAAAAAACCGGAAATTTCTTGTGGAATATTTTCAAACATTCCCGCTTCCTCTCGTATAGTTTCATTGACTTCCGACAGGTGGCAGCGCTGTACGGAGCTGTTAAAATGGCGTCTGTAACGGATGTGCGTTGCAAACAACGGGCAGTGATCGAGTTTCTTTTGGCGGAAAACCAGGGCATCTCAGATATTCATAGGCGCTTGCAGAATGTCTACGGTGATCTGGCAGTGGACAAAAGCACGGTGAGTCGTTGGGCAAAGCGTGTGTCATCATCGCCGCAAGGTCAAGCAAGACTGTCTGATCTCCCGCGTGCAGGCCGGCCGTGCACAGCTGTGACTCCTGCAATGGCGGAGCGTGCGAACACGCTCGTTCGAGATGATCGACGGATCACCATCAAACAACTCAGTGCTCAACTTGACATCTCTGTTGGTAGTGCTGTCACAATTGTTCACCAGTTGGGCTATTCAAAGGTTTGTTCCCGCTGGGTCCCTCGTTGTCTAACCGAACACCATAAAGAGCAAAGGAGAACCATCTGTGCGGAATTGCTTGCTCGTCATGTGGCTGAGGGTGACAATTTCTTGTCAAAGATTGTTACAGGCGATGAAACATTGGTTCATCACTTCGAATCTGAAACAAAACGGCAATCAATGGAGTGGCGCCACACCCACTCCCCTACCAAGAAAAAGTTTAAAGCCATACCCTCAGCCGGTAAAGTCATGGTTACAGTCTTCTGGGACGCTGAAGGGGTTATTCTGTTCGATGTCCTTCCCCATGGTCAAACGATCAACTCTGAAGTGTATTGTGCTACTCTTCAGAAATTGAAGAAACGACTTCAGCGTGTTCGTAGGCACAAAAATCTGAACGAACTTCTCCTTCTTCATGACAACGCAAGACCTCACACACGTCTTCGCACCCGAGAGGAGCTCACAAAACTTCAGAGGACTGTTCTTCCTCTTGCACCCTACAGCCCCGATCTCGCACCGTCGGATTTCCATATGTTTGGCCCAATGAAGGACGCAATACGTGGGAGGCACTACGCGGATGATGAAGAAGTTATTGATGCAGTACGACGTTGGCTCCGACATCGACCAGTGGAATGGTACCGTGCAGGCATACAGGCCCTCATTTCAAGGTGGCTTAAGGCCGTAGCATTGAATGGAGATTACGCTGAAAAATAGTGTTGTGTAGCTAAAAGATTGGGGAATAACCTGGTGTATTTCAATGCTGAATAAAACAACCCCTGTTTCAGAAAAAAAATGTGTTGCATTACTTGTTGAACTGCCCTCGTAATAATAATTTCATGTAGCTCAATCCTTTTCTTTATTTTTTTACTGTTCCTTTGTTATTTATTGTTTTGTATTATATATAAGTACTGACCCGAGTGAGTTGCTACTCTCATACCGGGCGCCTCCCCAGGTGGCGGATAGGGGAACGCTCATCAGATATGATGGGTACTGAGGAAATAAAATACTCAGGGCGGACCAAAAGTAGCAAAACAAGTCCAGGAGCGACAGTTCCCAGAATGGGCGACTTCCAGGACAGCCAAAATCCACCAAGCGACTGCCTTGGATCAAGCGGCTTGGCGGTCAGCGTCTGTTCACAGATTGTGCGGCTGAATCACCTTCCTCTACAAATCACATTTGTAGTTGTAATCTCGGAGACTTGTCTCCACACAGGAAAGATACATCCTTGAAAGTTCAAAACATGGAAAGTTCTTTTAGTCAAAATTCCCCGCCTGCCAAAATAAGACAGGAAAGATTGCCATCGGATCCGGGGGGCAATCAACCAAAGGAACTTACGGATGAATCGGAGCATCTGAATACACCGAAGCAAACACTGAGAACCAACACCTTTACAAACTTCGCCACGATAAACATAAACTCACTAGCTAAGGTTGGAAAACTCAAAACTCTACTGGACACTGCCATAGAGCAAAGGATAACAATACTCGCCATACAGGAGATGAGAAACACAATGCGGGAACCATACGAATCACAGGGATTCAGAATCTACCAAGGAATCCCTGGAAAGAGAGTAATGAAAAATGTACCACAATTCGGAACAGGTTTCATAGTGAAAAACACAATAATAAATTCTGTCAAGGAGTTCAAGGCCTACACGGATAGAATAGCAACTCTGACCATCAGGTCCGCAAACAAGACGTACACGTTAGTCAACGTGCACGCACCCACAAACGAGAAGAACAGAACTGACCCGAAACATGTAGAGGGATTCTGGAATCTGCTAGACCAAGTCCTCACTAATGTTCCATCAAACCACACTAAAATCGTAATGGGAGACTTCAATGCGCAGATAGGAAGAGAGAAAAGGTTCAGGAACATTGTTGGGGACTGGCCGGCACAAAATAAAACTAGCACGAATGGCAGAAGATTGATAGAAATTTGCAGAGAACACAGAATGGTGATTAAATCGACCAGATTCAAAAGAAGACCACACAAGAAGAAAACGTGGAAACACACTGATTGGAAAAAGGGCGAATACCAACTTGACCATGTCTGTATGGACAAAGACCATCACAGAGAAATCTACAACGTTAAAGTTCTGAGGGGAAAGGACCTGGGCTCTGATCACTACCTGTCCAAAATAAAAATCAAGATAACACCGGCTGGAAAAAAGAAAAAAAGAACCAACCGGTTGAGACGAACCCACGACCAAGCAAAAATACAAAACAACACACAATACGCAATGAAAACAAACACAATCCAATCAGACACGGAACTGGAAGAACTGACAGAGAAGTTGAAAACAATAGCCGCAGAAATAGCACAACCCGAAAAGAGAAAAAAACACCAGTGGTGGGACAGAGTGTGTGAGGAGGCAGTCGACAAGAGACATGAAGCGTGGAAGAAATTCCAAAATAACAAAACTGACGAAAATTTTGCAACGCTGACCCAACAAAGGAAAATAACTCAAAGAACATTAAGAAATAGCAAAAGAAAGTATCATCACGGACTGCTGGACCAAATAGAAGATAGCTTTGCCAAAAATAACTCACGGCAATACTATAGAACATTTAGGGAAAAAACCAAAACCTTTACACCACCAACCCTCATGCTCAAAAACAAAGAAGTAGTAACGGCACACAACGATGAAGAAAATGCCAATATTATGGCGGAAAGCTTCCGAAATCTTCTGAACTGCGAAGACCCGATCAATATACTCGACATAAATACTAACACAGAAGTCAGGACACCGGAAGAGAACATACAAGCACCATCAATATCAGAAGTGGAAATAGCAATTAAACAATTAAAAAACAACAAAGCTAGCGGAGAAGACCAACTAACGGCAGAGCTATGGAAGTACGCCGGAGAAAACGCAGTGGCCAGCCTCCACAAGAACATTCAAAAGATCTGGAAAGAGGAGAAATTACCGACAAGATGGACAACAGCGATAATATGTCCCATCCACAAAAAAGGGAGTAAGACAGACCCAGGCAATTATAGAGGGATCTCCCTACTGGACTGTACGTACAAGATTCTCTCCAAAATAATTTATAACAGGGTCAGAGACCAACTAGAAAAAGAACTGGGAGAGTATCAGGCGGGATTTAGACCGGGAAGAAGCTGCCCAGAACAAATATTAAACCTAAAGCTAATCATCGACTACTACAAATCAAGAAACAAACAACTAGTGATCTCTTTCATCGATTTCCAAAAAGCCTACGACAGCATACATAGAGAATCTTTGAAGAAGATACTGAGAAATTTAGGCTTACACCCCAAACTGATCAAAATGATTGGGCTTACACTGGAGAACACAACCTCTAAAGTCAAATTCAGAGGAGCAACCTCAGACGCGTTCGAAATTAAAACAGGATTAAGACAGGGGGACGGGCTGTCCCCAATTCTGTTTAACTGTGCACTGGAATATCTGATGAGAGAATGGAGGAAGATTAATCCAGAACTAATAAAAGTAGGAACAAAAATCAAAGTAAACTGTTTAGGTTTTGCGGACGACTTAGCGCTATTAGCAAACAACATAAAAGAGGCAAGAACGCAAATTGAGACACTAGAAGAGATAGCTGGGAAAATTGGACTAAAAATCTCGTTCCAAAAGACCAAAATCATGGTCAGGGATCCTCTCTGCGTTGATCACATATCAATTTTCAACACTAAAGTAGAACTGGTGAAAAAATTCAAGTATCTAGGGGAAACAATAACACACAACAATAACGAGAAAATAAACTGGAAAGAAAGAACTGACAAACTGAAGAAGTCTCTATTCACAACTCAGAACATATACAATAAGAGATGCCTATCAACAAAAACCAAAATCAGACATTACCAGACGGTGATTCTCCCGGAAATACAATACGCATGCGAGACAATCTCCGGACCGTATAAAATAGGAGAGATAGAAGCAATAGAAAAAATAGAAAGAAGGATAGTAAGAAAGTGTATAAACAAGAAGAACCTAGTGGAAGGCCAATGGAGAATAATCCCAAACGAAACCGTCTACAAAACAATCACTCCACTAACAGAATTCTTCAGAAGGAAAAGGATATCATTCCTGGGACACATACTGAGAACGGAAGACACTAGACTAGCTAAACGACTGATCGACTTTTATTGGAATAAAAAAATCAAGTCAAACTGGGTGAGAGAAGTGCAGAAGGACATGGAAGAACTAGGAATCTCGAAGGAGGATCTTGTAACAAAATCACAGAAATACAGCGAATGGGTAAAAACAAACACAATAACACTCACGCACAAACCAAGGCAGAGACGAAATGTGGTGTATTCAGAGGAGGAAAGAAAACGAAGATCGGAACGGCTCAAAAAAATATGGGCTAAAAAGAAAGAAGAAACAGCCAAACAAATGAAACGGCTAAGGACGACTACAAGATTTGAACTAAAGTGATCCAATAGGGTCGTAAAAGCAATAAATAAATATAAGTACTGAAGCCACTGCAATATCCGTGCAACGAGCGTGGCAGGCGGGTGGCGGCAAGGAGGTCAGGGGTCAATTAGTTCGAGGCCTGGCCACGATGCCGCCCCCATACCCGTCACCACTCGCATTGACTGTAAAGGAACATTGATTTTGTGAGCCACACTATTCGCACGATACATAAAACGGGGGAAGGTTTGAGAGCTCGAACAGCTATACAATCCCTGTTCTATTGAAGGCAATATGGAGCATATTACCGTACTTGCGCCGGTGATCCGCGTACTTTTAATATTCCGTTTCCATGTGTATCAGAAATTCGCTGTAATCGTCGCCCGTCAGCCGATTGAATACATGACTTGTATAGTGACCCAACAGCCACATGACGGCATTATTTTTAGTTGTCGGAAAATACACTCTTGGAAATGGAAAAAAGAACACATTGACACCGGTGTGTCAGACCCACCATACTTGCTCCGGACACTGCGAGAGGGCTGTACAAGCAATGATCACACGCATGGCACAGCGGACACACCAGGAACCGCGGTGTTGGCCGTCGAATGGCGCTAGCTGCGCAGCATTTGTGCACCGCCGTCGTCAGTGTCAGCCAGTTTGCCGTGGCATACGGAGCTCCATCGCAGTCTTTAACACTGGTAGCATGCCGCGACAGCGTGGACGTGAACCGTATGTGCAGTTGACGGACTTTGAGCGAGGGCGTATAGTGGGCATGCGGGAGGCCGGGTGGACGTACCGCCGAATTGCTCAACACGTGGGGCGTGAGGTCTCCACAGTACATCGATGTTGTCGCCAGTGGTCGGCGGAATGTGCACGTGCCCGTCGACCTGGGACCGGACCGCAGCGACGCACGGATGCACGCCAAGACCGTAGGATCCTACGCAATGCCGTAGGGGACCGCACCGCCACTTCCCAGCAAATTAGGGACACTGTTGCTCCTGGGGTATCGGCGAGGACCATTCGCAACCGTCTCCATGAAGCTGGGCTACGGTCCCGCACACCGTTAGGCCGTCTTCGGCTCACGCCCCAACATCGTGCAGCCCGCCTCCAGTGGTGTCGCGACAGGCGTGAATGGAGGGACGAATGGAGACGTGTCGTCTTCAGCGATGAGAGTCGCTTCTGCCTTGGTGCCAATGATGGTCGTATGCGTGTTTGGCGCCGTGCAGGTGAGCGCCACAATCAGGACTGCATACGACCGAGGCACACAGGGCCAACACCTGGCATCATGGTGTGGGGAGCGATCCCCTACACTGGCCGTACACCACTGGTGATCGTCGAGGGGACACTGAATAGTGCACGGTACATCCAAACCGTCATCGAACCCATCGTTCTACCATTCCTAGACCGGCAAGGGAACTTGCTGTTCCAACAGGACAATGCACGTCCGCATGTATCCCGTGCCACCCAACGTGCTCTAGAAGGTGTTAGTCAACTACCATGGCCAGCAAGATCTCCGGATCTGTCCCCCATTGAGCATGTTTGGGACTGGATGAAGCGTCGTCTCACGCGGTCTGCACGTCCAGCACGAACGCTGGTCCAACTGAGGCGCCAGGTGGAAATGGCATGGCAAGCCGTTCCACAGGACTACATCCAGCATCTCTACGATCGTCTCCATGGGAGAATAGCAGCCTGCATTGCTGCGAAAGGTGGATATACACTGTACTAGTGCCGACATTGTGCATGCTCTGTTGCCTGTGTCTATGTGCCTGTGGTTCTGTCAGTGTGATCATGTGATGTATCTGACCCCAGGAATGTGTCAATAAAGTTTCCCCTTCCTGGGACAATGAATTCACGGTGTTCTTATTTCAATTTCCAGGAGTGTATTTGACGTCTGGTCTGTGCAGTAAGTTGGTGTCTATGTTATTTTCAGAAGTCCTAGTTATAAGGGCGACATTGTTGACGAACCCATTGCCAATTGCGCATGCGGTGACTGCAAATATATCTGTGGAGAACAGTATCCACTTGGTGACCATCTGGACAATGGGCTGTGTCGCTTAGCCAAATCGCATGCAGGCGCTCATTTGTGCTGATGATGTTGTTGACCGTTTTGTACCACGTCGACCTGACCAAGGACGGAAGTACACTGCTGCTGATGTTCGCCCACAGGACGTCGCAGTTGACACCAGTATGCTTGTGTTCGATTTTGTTTGCCCTCATATTGTTTCCTGTGCTCCAGAATGTCATTGGCAGTTAAGGGTCGATGTTGGAGAAGGACCTCGTTCAAGTAGCTCTTTTCCAGGTAATATGTGCGGATGTGGGAGAGCTGGTAGTCGATCGTCTGCACATTGATCGGCGGTTCTACGCTTTTCGGCGCGACTGCCTCAAACAACTTAGCTGTAAGGGTGTCAGAGTAGCTTTGGAGTAAGGATGTCATCCGTTTAATGTACAAAGCCGTTGCTTTGGCGTTGAGATCGGTTAGACCCATACCGCCATGCGGAGAGTCGAGGGTCGCAGTCTTCACGTCAACTCGAAATATTTCCCCCCGCCACAGAAAATTGGTCAACTTGCTCATTATCTGTTGGGCTATGACGGTGGGGAGTGGAAAGACTTGTGCCACATAATATGCTCTCGACAGGATACATGTATTTATAAATTTAACTCTCTGAAATTGGTCCATGCTGCGATGGACGTTATCTATTAAAGCACCCTTGACTTTGAGCGAGACATCCCGCCAATTTGCCGTTATCATCTTTTGTGGGGGGACCGTCAGTATCGTCCCAAGAGATTTGTGTTCCGTAACATGGTTAGTCCATCGTCAAGTCACCTTATACGGAGAAATTTGCTTTTAGTTTCATTCATTTTAGCGCCAGAAGCGGAACAATAGCTTCTGAGGTCTGCCTCCAGTTGAATCTCATCTTCCCTGTTCCTCACGACGATGCCGACATCGTCAGCATATGCACCAACTGCAGTTTTCTGCCCGGCGATCGTTATACCCGTCCTATGCTCTTGTACTAGCCGCAGCAATGGTTCTAGGGAGATGACAAAGAGCAACATGGAAAGGGGGCTTCCTTGGGGGACACCCCTTGCGATGGTAATTGGTCTTGTGAGCTGGCAGTTGACAGAGATCGTGGCGGCCAGACCAGTGATCATATTGCGCACGATAGCGATGGAGTCCTGCCGGAAACCCATCCTCCGCATCGTTTCGAAGAGGTATTTATGGCTGACACGGTCAAATGCTTTATAAAAATGGACAAAAAGGAGGCCGCAATTAATGGTGCTGGCAGATGACAGAGCGACGATATCTCTATATTGTGCTGTAGTCTGAAATACTGATCGCCTATAAGCACAAGTTTGCTGTTACCCAATTATATTTGCGGTCAACGGCATCATTCGTTTGTTTAAAGCTCTCGCAAGAATCTTATAATCCGAATTAAGAAATCGGCCGGAAGTTGTTAATCTTTTTACATCCCTTATTTTTAGGAATCAACACGATTTTACATTCTTTAAGTTCTGGTGGTACAAACTTTCCCCGCAGTGCGTCGTTAACAGCTTGTGTCAACTTATCACCTGTGATACTCCAATATCGTTGATAGAATTCGACCGGAAGGCCATCAGGGCCCGGCGATTTCCTTTTAGGGGAGCCGCGAATTATTTCAGAGACGTCATCTGGTCTGAAAGCCGAAAATAAGCTGGCGTTGTCGTCGGCCGTAATTGTGGAGGTTGTAAACGCAAATAATTCATCCGAATCGTCCTCATGCGTTGCTTCTGCCTCATACAGGGCACTGTAATACCTACGGATTTCTCTGATTATCTCGTTTTGCACAGTGAGTACAGTACCGTTTTCTAATCTAAGTTCGTCCATGAATATCCGTCGCCGGTTCTTGCGGTGTTTAATCAGATGATATAACGCAGCCGTTTCGTCCTCGCTGACAGATCTGGCTTTTGACTCAATTTTAAGACCCTCCAGTTGTTTTCTCGTTAAGCTTAATAATGTCGCTTTAATTTTCTTGATGTCGGACAGTCGCCTGTCTGAGCCATCTGCCTGATCATGCAAGTCCCGTAAAACCATGTAGTAAAATTCCATTTTACGGTGAACTTCCCGAGATCTCTCTATACTGTAAGATATAAATACTTTCCGTAATTTGGGCTTCGCCTTGCGGGTCCACCACTCCAACACTCTCGGGAAGTTGTGTACAGAGCGCAAGCAAAATTCCCAAGCTGTCTTTAATTCGGCCTCGAGCTCGGTGTCTGTTAAAATGCCGACATTCATGCTCCACTGATTCCTAAACCAGTGAGTTGGTTGCCGGTCTGTTTATGCAGGCACTCACACTACAGTGGTCAGAAAAGCTGACTGGAGTTATTTCCACTTGTAGCAAATTCCTCACTATGTGACTCGACATACAGATTCGATCAATCCTGCTGCTGGACTTATGTGAAATGTTCGTGTATTTCACAAGCGTGGGATACTTATCTTCCCACGCGTCGCTCAATTTCATTTGGGAGACAAGAAAGTTTAATTCATGGGAATAATTAAAATTGGGGGATTGATCTTTATGATGTAATACACAATTAAAATCGCCTGCAATGATCAAGCTTGGAGAGTCTCTCCGCAATAAGTAAATGATATCCTCCTTAAAAAACTTTGATCTGTCAGCGCACCGTGCACTTCCAGATGGTGCATACAGATTGATTACACTGACGCCCATGATATTCACGCCTATGCCCCGTCCAGAGTCTAACTTTTCGACATCGGTTAGAGGTATTCCTTCCCTGACTAAAATCGCTGTGCCGGCACTCAATTCGGGAGCGAAATTGATTATGGCAACATAGCCGGGAATGTTAATTTGCCATGTTGCGACTTCTTGTAAAAGGGCAATATCCGTACCAGAGTCAAACAAAAATTGTTTTAATAAAGCAAGTTGTAACTCTGACGTAATCCTATTGATATTAACGGTGGTGATAGTGTAGGCCTGTAGCATATAGATAATGAGATGTAAAAGTATAACAAAACGATGGCATGGAGCTCAAGAGTGCCATCTGCAGGATTAAAAAAGGTATAATGTGAGCAACCATGGGAGGATTATTGGATCAGGAAGCTAAATAAAGACCTTAACAAGTAATACACTGTGAATCATAGGCCGGTTGAAGCGAAAACGACAGTGAATGCTGCGAACCATAACCGGATAAGAGGACAGAAAGAAACACAAAGTAGCTTTGCAACCATAGGCAACAGCACGGAACAAACCTTGTACCAACGGAATTACTACTGTGGGGGATGGGCTTCGCCGAGTTCTTGGCTGTAGTCATCACCGAATCCTTCCCTCACAATTTCATAACTAATATTTCGGGGTACTACATCCGCTTGCGACGAAGTGGAATTGCCCTTGTTGCGAGGAACGGAGAGATTTCGCTGTGGATTGAGCCTTCGTCGTGGGGCGTTTTGAGATCCCGGAGTTTTTGTGGATTCTCTGAGACGCGGTGGTGTCGTTGTCGCAGCACTGCCGCCGGCAGTTGGCAGATTGGTAAACACTTTCGCTTGTGTACGTCCGCCCGGAACTTGTTGTCGGGCGTCAGCTGTGGCGCGTTGTTGACACAAAACTTCCTCACTGTGTGCGCGTTGTAGCGTCACGCAAAATTGGACGTTCCTGTTCATGACCCGGCGTCTCAGAATTCGGTATCCCCTCACGTTCATCCACACTGACTTCAAAATCGACCCGCATAACATCATCTGGTACTAAATCCTCCGCGATTGATGGTTTTGGTTTCCGGGCTGCAGGAGTCGTGTGAGATACTTCCTCGTCTGAATGCTCATCACTAGGTTCCAGCGGCCTTTTCTTTTGCTGAGATTTACTTTCAAGACAAACTGGCGCAGCAGTTTGCCGTCTTACGAGTGGTGGAAACGCATCAGTGGTTATGGGCGGGGTCTCGCAGGTAGCATCAACATCAGGGTGTGCAGAAGAACCAGAAGTATCTACTGCCATTACCTCGTTAAACGTCAATCTACGCCGCGGCTGGAGATTATTTTTCAAGACAAAAACTCGTCGGGGGCAGTCCTGGCGAAGATGGCCTAATTCGTTGCAGATATGGCAGGTGGGGGCCTGACCGGAATATATAATCTGAGCCTTATAACCATCGAATTGAAACATTGTAATTTGTAGCGAGACGACCACTTTTCGTTGACAATTTCTTTAACCTCACCAAACTTAGAAAATGCATCTTTAATTTTAGCATTGTCAATCTCTGTGGGTAGGTTAAGTACTCAAACTGTCTGAATCGAGGTATCGGCATGTGTTACAGTTACCATACTAGTGGTGCCGTTGCGATGAACAAAAGGGACTTGTTTGCCGATTTTTTTAATAAGTCGATCAACTGCTACTGGACTGAGAAACTTGACAAACACGCAATAACGATCAGAATCTAGCTGGGTGGTGTGCATAGAATCAGACCTATTACCTCGGTTAGCCAGTCATTAATCTCGAGGGCGGTCGGTTGAACTCGGCGGGTATCCTTGTCAAAGCCAAAAACCAGGGTGTTTTTCCGGATGATGGTAGACATGGCGCTGCAGCTATAGGGAATCCGGAATCCGGTCAAGCCCGAATCCCGTACAAAATCGGCAAGTTGCTGACGAAAAGGACGACCACAAAAAAGTACAATAAACGTGAATCACTCGGAACACAGAAACACACAACGGCAAACAGTAAACACTGGCAAGGACCCCGACGATGCGGAGCAACCTGCTAGTACGTCCGACCGCGGCGACAGCGAAAGGCGGAATGCCCAACTGAGCTACCCAAGCACGACTCACGCCCCGCCCTCACAGCTTTACTTCTGCCAGTACCTCGTCACCTTGCAGAACTAGGACTCCTGAAAGAAAGGATATTGCGGAGACATGGCAGAAGTAAAGCTGTGAGGGCGAGGTCTGAGCAGTGCTTGGGTGGCTCAGTTGGTAGAGCGCTTGCCCGCGAAAGGCTAAGGTCCAAAGTTCGAGTCTCGATCCGGCCCACAGTTTTAATCTGCCAGGAAGTTTCGTATCAGCGCGCAGTCCGCTGCAGAGTGAAAATCTCATTCTGGAAACATCCCCAAGGCGGTGGCTAAGCCATGTCTCCGCAATATCTTTTCTTTCAGGAGTGCTAGTTCTACAAGGTTCGCAGGAGAGCTTCTGTAAAGTTTGGAAGGTAGGAGACGAGATACTGGCAGAAGTAAAGCTGTGAGGACAGGGCGTGAGTCGTGCTTGGGTAGCTCAGTTGGTAGAGCGCTTTCCCGCGAAAGGCGAACGTCCCGAGTTTGAGTCTCGATCCGGCACACAGTTTTAATCTGCCAGGAAGTTTCAAATAATTTACAGTCTATATCTTTGGAATTACATTGCGCAAGCAGTACAGCGATGCAAGCCGTATTGCTATGTGCCTGATATCGAGAAGTATCGCGAAAATAGTATGATATTCCGACAAACCATCGAAATTCCATACGTTCTTGTAATACCAGAGTCTGGAGATGGGTGTAGCAAGCAAGTAAGCCGGACTGGACCACAAACAGTAACGTCTTTGTGTCGAGGGGAACCAATGCAGCCTTTGTACAACAGTTCTGAGAGTGACTTCGATACACTGAAGGCACTCTGGTCACGTGTCGGGAGTGGATAACCGCGCGAACTCGTGGGAAATATCTAGTGAAGCGAGGAGTATGCGCTTGTACTGTCTGTCTTCACGGTATATGTACAAGTGTCCTGCGGTTGATAGCTATATGAATGGTGTAAGAGGGGCGTAGGATACAAAGTGTATGTTTACTGCATCTACACAGTACGTGTTGGTATACTGCTGGGCTGGAGATCGGTCTCACCCTCTAATATTCAAGCTACCATCCTCAGTGGCAGAGCACTGTAATTCAGTAACAGTCTTTCCCTATTTGACAATCTGTAGACCACTCTGCCAGGTTTAATTGTCGGTGCAATATGGTGATTGGTATAAAATAGTTTCTAGCTTATGAAAGTCTCGTCTGCAGAAATAAAAGAAAGGCAGATGGTGCTTCCACACTGGCGGCATCAGTAATTCGGCGGGTAAATTCAATAACAGCCAAACATAATGCTCCATTCATTCACAAGACATCCTTTGTGCCGTGACAAAGAAGTTTCTGCATAGCAGAGAGAATGTTTGCGTATGTTGAAAGCAGGAAAAGCAACATGTGTTGGGCAGGGTGTGATGTTAGGACATCGAGGAAGTATGCATTCGGCATTATTCTGCGCTATTTTTTGGTAACAGGTTCTGTTAGGGCAAGAATTTCCATGCAAAAGAGCTGAGATAGAACAAAAAATCTTACAAAAGCGAACATTAACTATTTCTGGGGACAATACACAACTTCAGAGAGGCCGACTTGGCTATTATTTTACATAGCCATGTGAAATCAGTACATCATTGAGAATCTTTTAGATGGTGAGTCGCCATGCACGCTTTTTGTAGCGAAGCGTCAGTTATGCTGTGCAGGTAAGCACTGATGCATGGTTAGATGCAGCTCGCATGTCCCATTAGGATTGCTAGGGAGGGTGAGTTGCTCGGCTATTAGGTCTTTGCTGGACTGCAGGTAGAGAAAGGGATCATGCCAGCAGCAGTGGACACATGTGCACGGTCCTGAGGATGACTTGGCGCTTATTTACATACAGATGTGACGTCAGTATAACACTCGAATAAGTCAAACAGTAGACGTGACTTTCACATGTCGTCGGCAGCGGCTCGAGAGCAAATGGCTAGCACTCCAGCACTGGCTTCCGTGCAGCTGGCCCTGCAAAGTGCGTGGGCATGTTGGAGCCTCTGACAGTTGCGGTTGATGGTAATTCAAAAGGGTTTTTTACATGCACTTAATGCTTATGCAATGGATTATTTTCGTCTGTTTAAGCGTTGTGAGCGCTACACATTCATTATCTTTTGACAATTTATGAGTTGTTTTGGTGTTGGTACATTATTTTGTGAACATATGTGCAGTGCATGATTTGGACAGTTGAGTCTTTTAGATGCTTTATTTTGACAATTTAAGAGATATTTGCCTCTCTGCACATCAATGTACTTCATTATTTCTGTGATTTACGTGTAATTTGTAGGTATGTAGAATGTGCAGTGCATTATTTCGACAGTTTACAATTAGCAAGCGTGTCTGTAGAGCGTTCTACATTCATTATTTCAGTGATCGACGAGTAGTTTTCAGCTCTGTAGGGTGTGCATTGCATTACTTTGGTAGTTTATGAGTTGTTGGCATGTCAGTAAATCAGTGTACTGCGTTATTTCAATGATTCACAAATAGTTTAAAGCTCTGTGTGCTGTGTATTGTGACCCCAACTATGTCAGAGTGAGTGTTTTGCATCAGTGTAATAAATATGTTAAGTCAAATCCATTCCTAAATAAATTGTTCCAAAATTGGTTAAGTACACTCCTTCCTCTCTCGAGCCACCCAGAACAGGCTGAGTCCTTTTCCCGCCATTTTCCCCCAAGACCCCATCTTGGATTACACCATTGAAGGTAAAACAGTGCCCTCTGTTGGCAGTACTGTGTACTAGGTCAGTTGGACTCCTTACCTCATGGTGGACACACTGGATGGAGATACTGCCTCTAACTGTTTAAATAAAGATTGCCTGCAAAATAAGGGCTTATGTCCATCCTATCCAGCAGCATAGCACTGGCTGAGCCCTTTTACCACAATTTCCTAGAAAGATGTGGAGGTCAGATGACTTAGGTTTGTGTAAGTAGCCGAAGTGTCCTATTTACCCGCAATTTTCTTAGGTTAGTGGATGTAGCTGTGATGTGCAGCATTGTCCTGCTGGAATTTGAACTTAACGCCAGTTTCTCAAGTTGGTGATAGGAGGGCAGAAGGGTGGGGGTTAGGTTAGTTTGGGTAGCCCAATTGATCTATCTTCCCTCCAAAATTTGAACTTCCCACCGTGACATCATTGCAACATTGCCGTATCTATCGCCGCCATTTTGGATCCTCCATCTTGAATAAATTTGCCAACAGTGCAATGTGGGGTGGTGCCGCCCTTGTCCCCATACTAGTGGAGACTTGAAGCTGCCAGGCAGGGGAGCCGCTGGAGGTATTGTTGACAACGAACAGACAGGACTGACAAAGAAGTTGGAGACGACAGACATTACGACCGTCCAGGATACAACACGAGGCAAGCGAATGAGAACTGACGTGATAAACATGGCGAGACAACAACATAGAAACACTCCAGAGAAGGACGTATTTCAACACTCGGAAGTGGAACGCAGCGTGCCCGAAATGTATGCGCGAACTACGGCGAATACCAGACTGCTGGGGTAGCGCCACACGACCACTTATGTACGTGACCGCTGCAAACGTGATTGGCAGCGGACTTCCCGTGGTGTGGAGAGTTGCGCACTCGTACGACCAGCCTCGCCGGAGCACAGATACCTCTAGTGGGTGTCCAGGTCCATAACCTCTGGCGTGCATTCAACTTCCGCACCTTCGGAAACCAGAATTAAAATTCTGATGTACGATATATTCAAAAAGCCTGAGAAGCCCGGGAAAGAAGGCCACATTCAGTCATCACCCGGCTGACATAATGTCACCGTCATAGACGAGTAGTAATAAATACTGATGCTTCCGGCCGTTTGTGGCAAAGATATTAAAGAGAGAAATTTTTTTTAGACATCTCTTGAATACTTTCTGAGAAAAAGATTTGCGTATTAGTGTTTGAAAATAATAATTTTAAATTCCATGAAGTAAATTAATTATATATAATCCAAGGATCTTGACACTAAATATGTTAATTCCATGTAAAGCACGGTACAAAATTTCATAGCCGTATCTTCAAAATAGGGGATTTTGTGCATCTTTTAAATAGTGTGTGTTTTCAATGAATGTCTCCTCTTAAGAACAGATCAAATACTCTTGTGAATACGCTTATCAAACGCTTAAACAAAAGAAAGTTGTTCAGTGTGCAATTGCCTGTGCAACATGCGCTTCATGAGAGTGTTTAAGAGGAAAACTAAGAAAAATTCAGGACCATTTCTGTCAAAGAAGACGAGAACGTTACACATCATAAATTTAATATGGACAAACATAAAATTTTCTCAAAGTCCTCTCCAGCCAGCACCAGACCAGGCAAAGTCAGGTCAGCGGCAAGCCTCACAATCAAAGCGACAAACAGACAGAAAATCTTCTCACACGAGCGAGAAGCATGAATTGTAAACTCAGCAACACGACCTGAGCGACGAGGAAACTTCAAATCATTGTAACAGCACAGCTCGATTTCGTAAGAGAAAGTTTCATAAGAAAACTATAAGGCTATTGATATACCTGAAAAGCAACAAGCTGGTGTCCTGAAGGCCTTTCTTATGAAATAGAGGCGTGGTGAACACTGCCGCTTTGCTGCATTTTGTGGCTGTCTTTACGTTGCAGTACACCAGCTACGAAGCGTAACACGTGACGCACAGCTACACGCCGCTTAAGGGCCTTCTGCCTCTGAAACTGGTACCAGTCGCTGTGAGCTGCCGACTCCGCACCCACTGATGAGATGACTAGGAGACTCCTACCTGCGGCTTGCTGAGCTGAAATTATAGGGCCTGGTACGCTGCCCACCTGTCGCAGTATTCGGGAGGCACAGTAACTGCTGCTGCCCCCGGTTAGTACTTGTAAACACTGATCGATATCCTTTGCCTTTCTTGGGGAAAGAGCTGTGCTGTTGTTCCTCTACCAACGCGCAGAGCACCTGAGAGATTACCACAGAATACGCCCCTCCGATGTCAACGAGAGTGCTCTGGTAACACGCAGTCTCCGCCCTGGGAAGCTGTGCCGTTCGCCCGTGAAGAGTGGCACACATTCGACACAGTGATCACTTGAGCCAGACGGTATGGGCGTCGTCAGCTGCAATTGGGTGAGGTAGCCAGTCATCTTCCGAGGTAGCGAGCCACACCACAGCGGAACTAGGCGCTGGCACTCAGGAGGATATGGGACCTCTGTGAATAAATTCTTCTTCCGCTAATGTCGTATCATTAACGTAGAGTGTGCCGAATCACCTGCTCCACTATACTCGATGCTCTTGCAGCCCGGCGACAGCAGAGGTCTCAATTCGAGCCTCTGTAAAATCATCTCTGTCGCTTTCTTTTTCTTTTTATATTGTATGTTCTGTAAGAACTGGAATTTTTATGAACATGGCATTTTTGTTTATTTAAGAGGAATCTGGAGTTTATTGCTAGCAGAATAGAAACCTGTTGCATTATTTTATAGACTAGCGATCTAGGTAAATAAGTTCATATTGGTTATTACAAATCGATAGTAAGATCAGTAATGATGAATGTCTAGCCTTTATGAAGACACGTCGCCTCTGCGTACACTAGCATACTTCAGGTTGTCCAAAATAAGACACTAAGAATAATATTCAACGTAACACGGTTCGATAAAAATTACCAAATCACCAAATCACCAAAGCTTCTACAGGAAACGTCTTTACTTACGTAACACACTAATACATCAGTTATCCTCATACGACATCCGTACCAGCTCAAAAATATCAGTCCTAAATAGGCAGTTTTATCTCGTCACTACTACAAATGAGTCTAATGCACATCAGTAAAACTCACGTATTCTTTTATATTACAGGCCAAACATCATTGTAAATAATAATGAAGCGTGTTATCCAGTACTTAAATGTTGCAAACCAACCATTCTTTGAAATTTAATTAAAATTAATTCTAACAAAAATGCTTGAATCTATTTGTATGTATTTGTCAGTTTTTATCATGTTATGTGTTTTTATTGTCCGTGTGGTAAAGATTCTGCCCCAGTGTTAAGCTAGTATGTTAGTCATACAAAATCCTTATACACTCCTGGAAATTGAAATAAGAACACCGTGAATTCATTGTCCCAGGAAGGGGAAACTTTATTGACACATTCCTGGGGTCAGATACATCACATGATCACACTGACAGAACCACAGGCACATAGACACAGGCAACAGAGCATGCACAATGTCGGCACTAGTACAGTGTATATCCACCTTTCGCAGCAATGCAGGCTGCTATTCTCCCATGGAGACGATCGTAGAGATGCTGGATGTAGTCCTGTGGAACGGCTTGCCATGCCATTTCCACCTGGCGCCTCAGTTGGACCAGCGTTCGTGCTGGACGTGCAGACCGCGTGAGACGACGCTTCATCCAGTCCCAAACATGCTCAATGGGGGACAGATCCGGAGATCTTGCTGGCCAGGGTAGTTGACTTACACCTTCTAGAGCACGTTGGGTGGCACGGGATACATGCGGACGTGCATTGTCCTGTTGGAACAGCAAGTTCCCTTGCCGGTCTAGGAATGGTAGAACGATGGGTTCGATGACGGTTTGGATGTACCGTGCACTATTCAGTGTCCCCTCGACGATCACCAGTGGTGTACGGCCAGTGTAGGAGATCGCTCCCCACACCATAATGCCGGGTGTTGGCCCTGTGTGCCTCGGTCGTATGCAGTCCTGATTGTGGCGCTCACCTGCACGGCGCCAAACACGTATACGACCATCATTGGCACCAAGGCAGAAGCGACTCTCATCGCTGAAGACGACACGTCTCCATTCGTCCCTCCATTCACGCCTGTCCCGACACCACTGGAGGCGGGCTGCACGATGTTGGGGCGTGAGCGGAAGACGGCCTAACGGTGTGCGGGACCGTAGCCCAGCTTCATGGAGACGGTTGCGAATGGTCCTCGCCGATACCCCAGGAGCAACAGTGTCCCTAATTTGCTGGGAAGTGGAGGTGCGGTCCCCTACGGCACTGCGTAGGATCCTACGGTCTTGGCGTGCATCCGTGCGTCGCTGCGGTCTGGTCCCAGGTCGACGGGCACTTGCACCTTCCGCCGACCACTGGCGACAACATCGATGTACTGTGGAGACCTCACGCCCCACGTGTTGAGCAATTCGGCGGTACGTCCACCCGGCCTCCCGCATGCCCACTATACGCCCTCGCTCAAAGTCCGTCAACTGCACATACGATTCACGTCCACGCTGTGGCGGCATGCTACCAGTGTTAAAGACTGCGATGGAGCTCCGTATGCCACGGCAAACTGGCTGACACTGACGGCGGCGGTGCACAAATGCTGCGCAGCTAGCGCCATTCGACGGCCACCACCGCGGTTCCTGGTGTGTCCGCTGTGCCGTGCGTGTGATCATTGCTTGTACAGCCCTCTCGCAGTGTCCGGAGCAAGTATGGTGGGTCTGACATACCGGTGTCAATGTGTTCTTTTTTACATTTCCAGGAGTGTATATCTTGAAGCAAGAACAATACAATGAAAATGAAATTTTAAAAAGCGATGTACTTTGCGATATGTCCCGTCACAACAGAGATATCACACGGAAATACATCAGACGCACCATCAAAAAGTTTTATTGTAAACCAAGTATATGTCACACAGATAAATCCATTAGCTCTATCCTAACACAGTCAAAGCTGGATCTTCTTGAAGTGGATGATCAACAACAAAAATAACTTCAGACATTCACAAAGTTAAAGTTTGTCATTTTGACCAAATTAAAGTCGTAAGTGTAACGTAAAGTTCTCAATTGCTTGAGCAAGTTATGCTCTGAGAGTCTTAGGCAGACGTTAAAGTACAGAAGTTGTAACAGGATCACAACACTTAGAATTTCTTGGTGTTATACTTCACTGATGAAGTCCCAAGGAGAGAACAAGAGAAATTTTCTACGTTTGTGCAAATACTGCCAGCACAAAGCCCGACACTGTCAAAGCAGTGAAGCAGTAGTAAAGCAAAATATACCAAGCGCTTCTTGCACGTCACCGTTACATTGACGAAGTCCGTCGTTGGTGGCATGCAAACTAAAGTTGCATCCGCACTGAGGCATGTGATGTCCTGGTGAAGTCTCGTCAGGGTCTCTCGCTGCGCCGGAACTGACGTTTGGAGCCAGAGAGCGGGCCTTTATCGCGGAGTCGTGCCCCGTGTACCACTGCTTCCAGTCGATTTCCGTGGAAGTCGGAAATAGGGTTGAGAGCACCGATTGTAGCTGCGCGTACGTGTTGGTGTGGTGACCTGTCGGTCGTGGTTGGTCTGGCGGTGCGGCTTTCCAGTTCGAATTGCACAACCTCTGGTATATCTGCATACGTGCCGTGGTACTGCCACGACACCGTGGTACGTATTGTGAGGGTAGCTGTCGGCGCCTGCTGGGTGTTTCCCCACAGCGCCGTAATACCTGTTTTTCTTCTCGATCATCAGAGACACTTAGCGACGCATAGAGGCACTCGGCGACGCATAGAGATGTGTAGCACGTGCAGGGCAACAGATGTGACAATACTGGAGTGTACAACACCTGCGCCTTCCCATCCTGTTCTCTAGAATAAAGAAGACAGTGCTTCGATCGAGGTCTTCAGTTTCTGGGTACTGCATACGATACATTAACTACTTTCTGCAGCAGAATGTCTCAGTCATTGTAATGAGGGCCAGAAGGTGAGCAGCAAGGTGCTGTAGGTGGTCACTACGGAGACGAAAGTGAGGACGAGGCCGAGTCGCACGCCGAGCACGCCCAGCAGGTTGACCGCAGGCCGCCTGGAGGACACCTGCCGCGCCAGCAGGCGCACCTCGCGGTGGGCGGCGCCGCCCACGCCCCGCCGCTCCAACAGCAGCTGCGAGCACAGCCTCAGCGCTCGTCTCGCCTCCGTCTCCACACAGTGAGCGGGCACCGCGAGTAGCGTCAACTGAGCTACGCAGAGAAACATACTCAGCTTTCCTTCAAAGGAACTGATATCACCCGAACCTGGGAGCGATAATTTCGTTGCAAGCTGGTAAATCTGAAGTGTGGCTAGCAGTGAAATAGCGATGAAGTATAACACTAGAAAGCCCTCGTGAACAGAGGCAACCAACTCTGACAATTCACATACGTCTGCATGCAGTCGTGTGATAGATCGCACGTACACTGATACGGGACAAAGCAGTCTACCGTGCGCCTGTTGATTCCCTCTGTGTACAGATCGCTTCATTCCGTATATGTTACCGCAACATACAACTAGCACATTGTTTCTTACATCGTTAATACAAACATTCAGAAGAGAAACCCTGTGCTTTATCACTAACTGTAAATTCGCAAACCTCAAAAGAGATAATAAGGTTGCAAACAAGCCACCCACAGTAAAAACTAGATGGTTGTTCACTCTCCCTTGTTTAATGTTAAAAAAGGATGCATACATTGGACAAACACAAAAAAGAAGTACAATAAGTTGTAACTTTAATGTCGTTCCCTCAGATGCAGTCATAGGCCCGATATAGGTCGTTAGAACTTTGTCACATGACACTATCAACTTAAGCATTTTATCGTATTTATCTTTATTGTAGAAGAAATCTGATGCTATCGAAACGAAGGTCAATGCCGACAAACTCATTTCATTGCAAAGTGAGATAACGCTTATTGCACACAATGGATGCGATGGTCTAAAAGAGAAGTACGCCAAAAGACAGGCAGAAATCAGATGTGATACGCCAGCAACGGTCGCGGTAACCAAATCCGACCTTAATCTCTTCACTGATCCAGTATTAATATCAACTGTGAATGGCATCAAACCAAACAGCTTGCATGCTAGGTGGAACGGCTTGATGGCCAACAAAAGTTTCTTTGTGTTTTCTGGCACCATGCACGTAGACTCGTTGGATGACGTCATCTGCAAAATGGAAGAAGAAATGATACTTGAGCCATGGCTACTAAACGCATGCACATTGTTCATTACTCAGCCTGATTTATAATTCACAAGTGTATATATGTAACAAAAATCTTGTTAACATTATTTTTTTACTTTAGCCTCTATGCGTAAGAATAAGCTCCTATTAAAATGTAATTACAAATTCGCGTCAGTATTAATTTAGATAAAACGTATGTGGTCCCACTTTTTCTCAAGGAGCATGTAAGATTAGTTGGTAATTGATTCTGAGGCATTCCACAGGTCACCATCTCATACTGTATTTCCCCTTGTGGTAAATCAAGTGTTCTACACTTAACTGAAATTGCTGCAGGACTTCCATCATATCCTCCCCCCACACTAATCCATAGGGGTTGCTTATACATGCAGAACATTAGGCAGAAATTTAACCGTTAGTGGAGATCATCAAACAAGGAAGTGAGAAACTGAAGTGTTCAGAAAAGATGGTGTGTGTTCGACGTGTCTGGAATGATAGCTATTGCGATACTGAATACTACACAAATAGTTCAGATGAGGAAGAACTAACGTTACTAAAATAGGTTATCATAGAAAATCGACAAACAAATATGGATATGAGGAACATAAAAGCTATTAAAGTGTATGTAGGGTAAGAAATTCCCCAGTTGATTAACGAAACAAGGGAATATAGAAGTTTTCAGGGAGGTAAGGAATAGAGCAATATTACTCACTTAGATATGCAGACAATAGGAAATGGAAAGGAGTTAAGGCGAAATTGCTGCACGAAGAAATGAGAAAATTGAAAAGGAAACAGTCGTCAAAAGGACAGCAACAGTTTATACAAATGCCAAAATAATTTTCCGGGAACTTGAAAGCAAGGACATAAACATTGACAGTGTAGAAGTATCTCTAGCGGATAGGTGGAAAGGGCAGCTATAGTGAAGACCTCTACAAGGAAAGGAAATATATGCTATTGGGAAAGTAGCAAAAAATAAATATCTATTTGGAAGGCTTAGGTGATTGAGGCTATAGCACATAATGGATGAAAACCTTCGACAACGTTAAGCGCTACACGGTACAGAAATTCTAAGAAGAATAGGTATAATCTACAGGGAATGTTAGGTGACATACAATAAGAGTAGAATACCGGGAGAGATGGTGGTGTGATACAGAGACTGCCTTGCCACACCGTCAGTTGGTAACGTGAATCGACGCCACAGCCGCAAGCAGGCGCTCGCTGCTGTCCACAGCGACGTGTGGCAGGCGCTCCTGAGGACCCCGCCTCTCCTCTCAGCATAGCGGCGCCTTCATACTGACGGCAATACAGCCCCCAGCTAGCAACAGCTCTGTTTCAATTCGAGACATCAGCTAAGGCAGTCAGCATTATCGACTTGAACCCACGAGTAGTGAAAGTATGAGATTAACTTGAAGTGTTGTTAACGTTGAATACTGTACGTCAAGAGAACAGTGTGTTAATTAGTCCATCGAATGATGCTTTCCTCGTCCATGACCGTTATATGTTATCCATTAGCAAATAAGTCTGACAAAATTAAGTACAGCTTTTATTCATTTATGTAAAATAGTTTACTAATATTTCATGTTTTCTACTTTGATAAGTTTTCCACAGAGAAATCGAATACCCCACAGTTATGGCCTAAAACAAGCAGTTTCGCCAAGTCACAGTACTCCTGTTGCTCAATCCAAGAGCAAAGAATAAACGAAAGAAATAAGAACAAGATTTAGAAGTAGAACTAAATTTCAGGGTGAAAACATATCAATGTTATGATGTGCAGATAACACGGATGCCATCTGTAACACTGAGGACGAACTACAGTACATGTTGAATCCGATGAGCCGCCTATTGAGCACACATCTAAACTGAGATCATGCCAAAGGAAGACGAAAATATTAAAAAGTAGCAGAAATGCGATTAGTGACGAACTTAACGTCAAAACTGTGAACTACTCCTGGGGCCTTGGTTCAACTTAAGTTTTTCAGTGTTCTGTCAAACCCTTTATACAGTGTCATATTTCCCATTTCATCTTCATCTACGTCGCCTTCCATTTCTATATTATTGTCCTCAAACATATCGCACTTGTGTAGACCCTCTATATACTCCTTCCACCTCTCTGCTTTCCTCTCTTTGTTTAGAACTGGGTTTCCATCTGAGCTCTTGATATTCATACAAGTGGTTCTCTTTTCGCCAAAGGTCTCTTTAATTTTCGTGTGGGCAGTATCTATCTTACCTCTAGTGATATATGCCTCTACATCCCTGCTTAGCCAATTTGCACTTCCTGTCGATCTCATTTTTGAGAAGTTTGTATTGCTTTTTTCCTTCTTCATTTACTGCACTTCTATTTTTTCTCTTTTCATCAATTAAATTCATTATTTCTTCTGCTGCCTAAGAATTTCTATTAGCCCTCGTCTTTTTACCTACTTGAACCTCTGCTGCCTTCACTATTTCATCTCTCAAAGCTACCCATTCTTCTTCTACTGTATTTCTTTCCCCCGTTCTTGTCAATCGTTCCCTATTGCTCTCTCTGAAACACTGTACATCCTCTGGTTCTTTCAGTTTATCCAGGTCGCATCTCCTTAATTTCCCACTTTTTGCAGTTTCTTCAGTTTTAATCTACATTTCATAACCAATAGACTGTGGCCAGAGGCCACATCTGCCCTGGAAATGTCTTACAATTTAAAACCTGGTTCCTAAATCTCTGTCTTACGTTTATATAATCTATCTGAAACCTTTCAGTATCTCCATACCTCTTCCATGTATACAACCTTGTTTCGTGATTCTTGAAAGAAGTGTTACCTATAATTAAGTTATGCTGTGTGCAAAATTCTAACGGACGGCGTTCTCTTTCATTCCTTACCCCCATATCATATTCACCTACTACTTTTCTTACTCTTCCTTTTCCTACTACCGAATTCCAAACACTGATAGCTTAGCAATAAACTTTAATTAGACACTGTAACAATATGGTATTTGAGAAGTTGTTTAGCATATACAACAACCGTTTGCGGAAACCAGTTATTTATTTCCGGGGAAATATGTGTTTGATTGACAAACGACTGACTTCGTGCTTAACCTCCTGTGGTCTTGCAATAGCCATTCAGATTCAGTCCAACTAATTTGATAATTTTATGCAGGTAACACTCAGCATTTAATTCTATAAACCATATTTTGTACTGTAACTATTTTGCAGTAAAGTACGATCGTACCTGGGCTAACACACAGGCATGCCAAAGATATATAAAAAATTGTCATGCATTCAGTTCCACACTCACAAGATCGAAAGCAGACAATACTTTCGTACACAAAATGTGTGTGTGGTGGCAACGTACAAAACCAGTGTTTCCACCCTGGGCATAATTAGTCAGTGAGAGGGAAAATTAAATTTTATTAGAGGAAAAGGATAAACGGTTTATTTAATACGCTGTGTTAGTAGTTTATTACTAGTAGTAGTAGTAGTATCAGTAGCAGTAATACTACATTCATTCAGAATGTATTTCGTTTCTGTGTTCAGACAGCGATATGGATAGCCTAAAATCATCACAGCTACAGATTTCACCGATCTCCACGAAATAGAATATGAGGCCAATCACATTGTTAGGGCTGATGACGTACCTGACTGGGCTCTAATGCGACTACAGACTTTCTTGGTGGATCTTTAGGTTGGCTATCCGTCGCGTTGTCGATGCTAGGGAAGTGAGTTCTTTGGAAGTTATTTTGCGCATTTTCTGCTGTGAAAAGAGTAGGGAAAGAAATAGTTTTAGTTATCCCGACACGAGGTGTTAAACTATGACCCTAATTTTTACTAGATTATCAGTATCATCGTCATCACAGTCCCGAGCCCTTTATAATCCCCTGTTGGTTGAATGCCCTTTCTTGACTTTTCAAAGAAAATTATGATCTTCAGCGATCCTCATGCATGTTTTCCTTGCGTATCTCCTCACGTGAGCTATTAGCTATCCATTAGAACCTCATCTTAGTCTTTACGTACCTCTCTGAAAGTTTTAATAAAATTCCAGTCCTGCAGCTATCGGTACCCCTGAAACATGACACGGACAGTCTCATTATTTTTACTGTGGGAATTATATCTCTCTTGCAGTCTGTTCCCAGACAAATTTACTGGTTTTTATCTCTCTAGCACTAAGTCGCATAGAAATCCATTTCCCACAGAGCCACCGTCAATTTTGAGTGATTTCCACATGTTATATCTATGTCTCACTGGCGTACGTCGAAGCTGGTGACACACGGATGGGATCTTTCGGTTTCAGTCACATTGGAAGCTTAGTTTAGCAAACTCAGTTAGCTTTACGAAAAGAAATCTAGGCTAATTTTACTTTCCTGTTTATTTATTTCGCTGACAATCCTCACTTGTCAGCAATAATAAGTTCTCATAGCAATTGTTTTGCTATTTTGGAAAATCGACAAACAAACGTCTGAGTTTCACGGAATTTCATTGAGTGCAGGAAAATTTTAAGACGGAGACATTCGAATAACGTTCAGATTCAAGGACACCGCGAAGGCAAAACACTGGTTAGCAAAATTTTATGGAACGGATGGCGCCGAGTGTCCATAATAATCGGCAAAGTTGTCAAGACTTTATTGCTTTCGGTGTCAACAGACTGGTCGATGTGACATGACTCGGTTTGAACCTCCTGTTCCAGTCAGCTCATCTCGTTGTGGCATCTAAACCCAACGTCCTGAATTTTATTGTCAGTCTACCTCTACTATTTCTGTGTTCTAGAAACATGAAAGATATCATCTGATGCCTTAATGCCGTATCTTTTCTTATAATTCCTTGTCGCTTGTGCAGGGGACCATCTCATTTTTTGTGAAATGACTACATACAGTTTTCAGCTTCCTTCAGTACACCACATGGTAGATGCTCCCATATTCAGTTTTTCCCGTTGTCCCACAGTACATGACTCACTACTATACAATGCTGTGCTCTGAAAATACACGCCAGAAATTTGTTCCTCAATTCAAAACGTATCTTTGATGCTACCAAACGTCGTATAGTGAGTAATGACCTCTATTCCTGTGCTAATCTGCCACTCATATCCTCCTTTGTTCCCAGGTAGTAAAGTGTCTTCACTTAGTAGTTATGCGTTTCAAACGATTGGCTAACTCCGCAGAATTTTTAATGGCGTATTTCTTTGCAAACACAAAATTATCTTTTATTTTCTGATGCATATATCTAGCTGACTTGTGGTAGGCACTCCCGGTACTATCAACGACTGGGAGGATCAGATGATTACATTTGTGAATCTTAAACTGACTTCTCATCTTAGATGGTTTGGGATTCATATTGATAAGCCATTATTTAGAATACCATGACCAGATAATGGTTGATTCGCTGGAGCCGAGCAGTATTTCGGTGGCGGTGTGACACAGATGGTCAGTCTTTGATTTATTTTTTATTAATTTGTTTTGTTTTGTTTTAGACATCCCTTAAGGTAGTAGTTAGCCTGCTTGCGTTTGACCACGTACGATTTTCGTATAAGATTCCCATCAGGTGATCTTTCTACATACGGTGCTTACATAATGTGGCACACATGGTTTCAATAATTAAGATGCCCGCATCTATCCCATAGACAATAGTCATATTTATACAAATGGTTACTAGCCCACGAACGGTGAAATGGAGCCTCAGGTGACAAGATGAAGTTTAGCTGGTCCGTCTCGACCTTTTAGGGTAATTCCCCTTACATTTATTTATAATTGTAATTCAGAGAGGACTTCATCCTTGTCCATTTATGGTATGTACACGGGCAAATTAGTAGCTATCTGTTAATTTCTTTTAATTCTTCGTTGTGAAAAAGTTCCCTATTTCCCATGTCAATTGCCCATAAAAAAATTTCCAAGGTGTTTTCTCGGCTCAAGCATGTTTTATCATATCTATTTAACAATAGCCTTTAATATAAGAGGCGATAATTCTCTTTTGTAGCCCGTAATGAAATTGTCCTCTGTCGGTCGATAGAGTATAAGGCCGATCAAAGGGCTTGCACGTCCGTTCCGCAAATACCACACTTTTTACACGCAAACATAATTTGCCCTATGCTGGTCAATTGCTATTACACGGCGATAAAGTGGCATGTTCGTTCACTCACGCGTTATTTTTAGTAATAAGATAGAAGTTTATCTTGATAATATTCTTCATTCAGTGTGTGTCAGCAATAAGAAATATATCTACATCAACTGATAAAAACACCTACACGACCATCTGCGTACAGGTTATCCGAGATTACTGCATTTTGGCGTTTACATACTACAGTTTCGCTCTTTTGAGTCTGTCATATTTCATTAATAACGATGGTTGCGTTATGCAGCATTCGTTGTGAAAGGGCCGATATATTGTAATAGTGTAAGTCGGGGTAGTGTGTTCGCACTTATATATATCCATGTGTAGTTTGTTACATTTTAGTCAAAACCTGGTGCAGAGGCTTTATGTTTCACAGTTTCAACCATTCTATAAGTTATTTGTTTTAAGAAACAACTGCGTTGGTCTTTTATCTTGGACAGTCATGGTCTCAGTCAGACATGCGCAATGTTCCCCGCCATGTCATCTAGTCCTACTTAGTTTCACGTGAGCTCCCGAGACCCACCGCACGGCGTCCATGGAGACGAGGCGCTCGCCGGAGCTCAAGTCTCGGTGGTGACTTAGTACCTGTGTACTACATTTTCAAAATGTGACTAAGCCTATTCAGGCTGTTTTAGTTTTATTTCTAGACCATGCCCTCGTAGACATATTATAGAATCAGGTATATCTTCTGAAGAATGATCAATTACTTGGGCTGAAACCTAGGTAAAGTTTGATTTTATTACCGCAATGGAGGCTGATAGTTTCTTATATATTAGTTTATCACGATTGCTGACTGGGCTGCAATGTTGAAAGTACTGGAGTGAGACAGGGTTGTAGCTTCTCCCCGATGTTATTCAATCTGTATATTGAGCAAGCAGGAAAGGAAACAAAAGAAAAATTTGGAGTAGGTATTAAAATCCATGGAGAAGAAATAAAAACTCTGAAACTTGCTGGTGACACTGTATCTCTGTGAGAGAGAGTAAAGAACCTGGAAAAGCAGTTGAACGGAATGGACAGTGTCTTGAGAGGAGGATATAAGATGTACATCAACAAAAGCAAAACGAAGATAATGGAATGTAGTCGAACTAAATCGGGTGATGCTGAGGGGATTAGATAAGGAAATAAGACACTTAAACTCGTAGATGAGTTTTGCCATTTGGGGAGCAAAATAACTGATGATGGTCGAAGTAGAGATGATATAAAATGTAGACTAGCAATGGCAAGGACAGCGTTTCTAATGAAGAGAAATTTATTAACATCGAGTATAGATTTAAGTGTCAGGAAGTCGTTTCTGAAACTATTTGTATGAAGTGTATCCATATATGGAAGTGAAACATGAACGATAAATAGTTTAAACAAGAAGAGAATAGAAGCTTTCTAAATGTGGTGCTAGTGAAGAATGCTGAAGATTTGATGCGTAGATCACATAACTAACGAGGAGGTACTGAATAGAATTGGGGAGAAGAGAAATTTGTGGCACAACTTGACTAGAAGAAGGGACTGGTTGATAGGACATGTTCTGAGGCATCAAGGGATCACCAAATTAGTATTGGAGGGCAGCGTGGAGGGTAAAAATCGTAGAGGGAGACAAGAGATGAATACACTAAGCAGATTGAGAAGTATGTAGGTTGCAGTAAGTTTTGGGAGATGAAAATGCAGAGATGAGTAGCATAGAGAGGTGCATCAAACCAGTCTCTGGGCTGAAGACCATAACAACATCGGTCACTAGAAATTCCATGAAATTTACAGTTTAATAATAGCTCAATTAGCCGGCCGAAGTGGCCGTGCGGTTAAAGGCGCTCCAGTCTGGAACCGCAAGACCGCTACGGTGGCAGGTTCGAATCCTGCCTCGGGCATGGATGTTTGTGATGTCCTTAGGTTAGTTAGGTTTAACTAGTTCTAAGTTCTAGGGGACTAATGACCTCAGCAGTTGAGTCCCATAGTGCTCAGAGCCATTTGAACCAATAGCTCAATTTAAAATGTAAAAAGAACTTTAGTCATGTGCTAATGTATTGAGTACTTTAACTTAAATTATGACACAGTTAGTTAAAATATAATTAAGTAAAAAATTACAATAATGCAGAGATTAGATTAATGGTCATTACTTTCACAAAAATGATCCTATAAATCTATGTAATACACCATTTATCATTTATTCTTCATAGAATTTCGTGTGATACTGGCAAAATGTTATTGTCTGCTACTTAAACACCGTTTTTGGCCGTAAGAATAAATGCTAGCCACTGCACGTAATCACAAGTATATGGGAAGAAAAAGAATTGAACAGAAAGCATGCCCTAACTGCAGACTGCCGCGTGTTATTTCTGTTTTATTTAATATTTCTCAGTGATTGCTGCTGTTCTGTTGATACGGTGTGTTAACGATGATGAGTAAATAGCTGTTTGTCTAAATTATTGTTTTGCCAATTGCAAGGGCTATCTTAATATGCATTTCTGATTATTGTATCTGCTTTAATTCAACAGTAATATTTTATCTATATAATTCACTAATCAAACAAGAATGGTAGTAATAACTTTGAAAATAAAAATATACTTAATATCTCGCAGACCAACGCTCGGGACATGGTGTCACTTTCCCGAAAGCCACTGATGACTGACATTTGAGGATTATGTAAAAGCTGGGCGAGGCCACCTAGCTGCGAGCGTCTAATACATCCTCATTACAAACTAACAGGATTGTTAACAAACTGCAGCCTTCTAGACGGCACAGAAACACAGAGAACACCTTAAGGAATTCTTGCGGTTTTCGCAAGAAAATCCGGCACTTGAGGTACTAAAGGAACCAGGGGGCATTTGTGGTAGGTACCCATATGGAACACGATGAATGAACGACACCTGAATGGCCATGTTACACGCAAGTCGAGGCCTAGGCACTTTGTGAAGAGAGATTGGGAAATGTGGTACCATCTAAGAAGACTGACAGGGGTGATTTTCCAGCTGGATCGTTCATTGGGTGACACTGCCATGTGACCCAACAATGGCACAGACGATCTGATGGGGAATTCTGCGCACTGAACGCCTGAGTTGGGAAACAATGAACAGAACTGCCTAGTAGCAGCAGCCTCATGATCAGTTCAGTCTGATCAGTACAAGGATCCTTTGGATGAGGAGCCGATCAGTCAGGGGTTTCAGAAAAGTGTAAGAGGATTCATATGCTGTATCACATAAAGCGTTCTGACATTGCCTTCAGGAGACACATCAGCTGAACTTAGAATCAGTTTCAGACTATGAGTCTCATCCTTGCATTCACTCTGATGCCTATTGTCGCGCTGTGACATCCGCAACTTCCATTCTTTGTCAGATGACACGTTTTTCATGTCGTCCGATTCTTCTGATCATATTAAGTATCCGACTGTGTTCCTGTCATCAAACCTGAATTTCCGAATACAACACTGACAACGCCTCTGAGGACTAATTACTGCAGACATCAGATGCCGCGAACGTGGTGTAAGACATCGAGTATCTACATCCATGGAGGATAATTGCACCACATCGGCAGTTGGCAGCGGCTTTACCTGGAGAGCGCTCAGATAGTTGGTTTTAGGACGAGGAAAAAATTAAGCTGCTCAGAGTGTTGTCTACAAAACTGTGATACATGAAGAGCAGAGCTCCTAGCTGTCAATCAGTGGACACACGACGCCAAAAGAGATTCGGCAGAAAGTTGACACGGCACTTCAACATCATACCATCAGCCCATGCATATAACCTACATAATCCAACTGCATCATGTACTCAGGTAAAGTTGCTAATCCACCCATTTTTTTACCTGATCTCCACCATGCTGTCCAAAATTCTTGTCACTTTTTTCCACACATTTCTTTCCTCGCCGATTCTGCGTAGAGCCTCTTCATTCCTTATTTTATGAGTCTACCTGATTTTCAAAATCCTTCTCTAACCGCAAATCTCAGATTCTTCAATTCTCTTCTGTTCCAGTTTCCCCACAGTGCATATGGTGCTCCGAACGTACATCCTCCGAAATTTCTTCCTCAAATGAAGTCCTATGTTTGATACTAGTAGACTTCTCTTTGACAGGAATCCCATTTTTGCCAGTGCTAGTCTGCCTTTGATGTCTTCCTGCTCCGAGTTATTTTACTGGCCAAGTAGCAGAATTACTTAACTTCACCTACTCCGTGATCACCAGTCCTAATGTTCAGTTTCTCAATGTTCTCATTTCTGCTACTTCTCATTACTTTGGTCTTTCTCCGATTTACTCTCAGATCTTATTCCGTACTCTTTAGACTGATCATTCCATTCAACACATCCCTTAACTCTTCTTCACTTTCACTTTTGATAGCAGCGTCATCTGCGAATCTTATCATTGATATTTTTTCGCCTTGATTTGTAACTCCACTGTTGAACCTTTCTTTTATTTTCATCATTGCTTCCTCGTTGAGTAAGCAGAGCAGAAGGGGCGAAATGCTACGTCCCTGTCTTACACACTTTCTAATCCGAGAACTTCGTTCTTCGTCTTCTACCCTTATCATTCCCTCTTGGTTTTTGTACATATTGTACTTTGCCTGTTTTCCCTAATGCTAACCCCTATTTTTCTCAGAATTTCGAACACCTTACACCATTTGACATCGTCGAACGCTTTTTCCAGGTCTACTATTCCTATGAACGTATATTGGTTGTTGTTTAGTCATACTTCCATTATTAACCGCAACGTCGGATTTGCCTCTCTGATACCTCCAACTTTCCTAGAGCCATCTAGCTGATCGTCAATTCTCTTTACTATTCTTTCGTACATTATCCTTGTCAGCGACTTGGATCCATGAGCTGTTACGCTGATTGTACTTGTAAGCTCTTGCTATCTTCGGAATTGTGTGGATGATGTTTTTACCAAAGTTTGACGGTATGTCGAGAGTCTCATACATTCTACGTACCGACGTTAATAGTCGTTTTATTGTCACTCCCCAGAACGATTTTAGAAATTCCGATGGATTGTCATCTATCCCTTCTGCCTTATTTGATCTTAAATCGGCGGAAGCGCTTATAAATGCTGATTATGATACTGAATCCCCTATCTCTCCCCTATCTACTGCTGTTCCTTCTTCTATCACATATATTTACAGACAAGTGCTCCCTCTATCAGAACCCTACAATTTGCCCTATCCAATCATCCGATCTCTCCTCCGCGTTTAACAGGGGAATCCCCATTGTTCTCTAAGTGTTACCTCCTTGGTATTAATTTCGGGATAGGTTGTTTTAAATATTGCTGTATGCAGCGTCAGTCCTTCCGACAATCGTATCTCTTTACATTTCTTCACATTTTTCATGGAGACATTTCGCCTTAGCTTCCCTGCACTTTTGATTTACCTCATGCCTAAGTGACTTTTATTTGTGTATTTATCAATTTCCCCCAACATTTTTGCGTTTTTTTTCTTTCGTCAATCAACTCAACTATTTTCTGTGTCACTCTTGGTTGCTTCGGAGCTACCTTTTTTGTACTAATGTTCTCCTTTCCGACTTCAGCAATTGTCCTTTTTAGAGGTGTCCATTTCTCCTCAACCGAAGTGCCTATTGGGATATTCCTTATCGCAGTATCTATAGCCTCTGGGTACTTTAAGCGTATTCCTTCGTTCCTTAGTACTTCTGTATGCCACGTTTTTTGCGCATGGATACTTCCTGACTGTTGTTGTTGTTGTTGTTGTGGTCTTCAGTCCTGAGACTGGTTTGATGCAGCTCTCCATGCTACTCTATCCTGTGCAAGCTTCTTCATCTCCCAGTACCTACTGCAACCTACATCCTTCTGAATCTGCTTAGTGTATTGATCTCTTGGTCTCCCTCTACGATTTTTACCCTCCACGCTGCCCTCCAATGCTAAATTTGTGATCCCTTGATGCCTCAAAACATGTCCTACCAACCGATCCCTTCTTCTGGTCAAGTTGTGCCACAAACTTCTCTTCTCCCCAATCCTATTCAATACCTCCTCATTAGTTACGTGATCTACCCACCTTATCTTCAGCATTCTTCTGTAGCACCACATTTCGAAAGCTTCTATTCTCTTCTTGTCCAAACTAGTTATCGTCCATGTCTCACTTCCATACATGGCTACACTCCATACAAATACTTTCAGAAACGACTTCCTGACACCTAAATCTATACTCGATGTTAACAAATTTCTCTTCTTGAGAAACGCTTTCCTTGCCATTGCCAGTCTACATTTTATATCCTCTCTACTTCGACCATCATCGGTTATTTTACTCCCTAAATAGCAAAACTCCTTTACTACTTTAAGTGTCTCATTTCCTAATCTAATTCCCTCAGCATCACCCGACTTAATTTGACTACATTCCATTATCCTCGTTTTGCTTTTGTTGATGTTCATCTTATATCCTCCTTTCAAGACACTGTCCATTCCGTTCAACTGCTCTTCCAAGTCCTTTGCTGTCTCTGACAGAATTACAATGTCATCGGCGAACCTCAAAGTTTTTACTTCTTCTCCATGAATTTTAATACCTACTCCGAATTTTTCTTTTGTTTCCTTTACTGCTTGCTCAATATACAGATTGAATAACATCGGGGAGAGGCTACAACCCTGTCTCACTCCTTTCCCAACCACTGCTTCCCTTTCATGCCCCTCGACTCTTATAACTGCCATCTGGTTTCTGTACAAATTGTAAATAGCCTTTCGCTCCCTGTATTTTACCCCTGCCACCTTCAGAATTTGAAAGAGAGTATTCCAGTCAACATTGTCAAAAGCTTTCTCTAAGTCTACAAATGCTAGAAACGTAGGTTTGCCTTTTCTTAATCTTTCTTCCAAGATAAGTCGTAAGGTCAGTATTGCCTCACGTGTTCCAACATTCCTACGGAATCCAAACTGATCTTCCCCGAGGTCAGCTTCTACCAGTTTTTCCATTCGTCTGTAAAGAATTCGCGTTAGTATTTTGCAGCTGTGACTTATTAAACTGATAGTTCGGTAATTTTCACATTTGTCAACACCTGCTTTCTTTGGGATTGGAATTATTATATTCTTCTTGAAGTCTGAGGGTATTTCGCCTGTCTCATACATCGTGCTCACCAGATGGTAGAGTTTTGTCATGACTGGCTCTCCCAAGGCCATCAGTAGTTCTATTGGAATGTTGTCTACTCCCGGGGCCTTGTTTCGACTCAGGTCTTTCAGTGCTCTGTCAAACTCTTCACGCAGTATCTTATCTCCCATTTCGTCTTCATCTACATCCTCTTCCATTTCCATAATATTGTCCTCAAGTACATCTCCCTTGTATAAACCCTCTATATACTCCTTCCACCTTTCTACCTTCCCTTCTTTGCTTAGAACTGGGTTTCCATCTGAGCTCTTGATATTCATACAAGTGGTTCTCTTCTCTCCAAAGGTCTCTTTAATTTTCCTGTAGGCAGTATCTATCTTACCCCTAGTGAGACAAGCCTCTACATCCTTACATTTGTCCTCTAGCCATCCCTGCTTAGCCATTTTGCACTTCCTATCGATCTCATTTTTGAGACGTTTGTATTCCTTTTTGCCTGCTTCATTTACTGCATTTTTATATTTTCTCCTTTCATCAATTAAATTCAATATTTCTTCTGTTACCCAAGGATTTCTATTAGCCCTCGTCTTTTTACCTACTTGATCGTCTGCTGCCTTCACCACTTCATCCCTCAGAGCTACCCATTCTTCTTCTACTGTATTTCTTTCCCCCATTCCTGTCAATTGTTCCCTTATGCTCTCCCTGAAACTCTCTACAACCTCTGGTTCTTTCAGTTTATCCAGGTCCCATCTCCTTAAATTCCCACCTTTTTGCAGTTTCTTCAGTTTCAATCTGCAGTTCATAACCAATAGATTGTGGTCAGAATCCACATCTGCCCCAGGAAATGTCTTACAATTTAAAACCTGGTTCCTAAATCTCTGTCTTACCATTATATAATCTATCTGAAATCTGTCAGTATCTCCTGGCTTCTTCCATGTATACAGCCTCCTTTCATGATTCTTGAACCAAGTGTTAGCTATGATTAAGTTATGCTCTGTGCAAAATTCTACAAGGCGGCTTCCTCTTTCATTCCTTCCCCCCAATCCATATTCACCTACTATGTTTCCTTCTCTCCCTTTTCCTACTGACGAATTCCAGTCACCCATGACTATTAAATTTTCGTCTCCCTTCACTACCTGAATAATTTCTTTTATCTCGTCATACATTTCATCTATTTCTTCATCATCTGCAGAGCTAGTTGGCATATAAACTTGTACTACTGTAGTAGGTATGGGCTTTGTGTCTATCTTGGCCACAATAATGCGTTCACTATGCTGTTTGTAGTAGCTAACCCGCACTCCTATTTTTTTATTCATTATTAAACCTACTCCTGCATTGCCCATATTTGATTTTGTATTTATAACCCTGTAATCACCTGACCAAAAGTCTTGTTCCTCCTGCCACCGAACTTCACTAATTCCCACTATATCTAACTTTAACCTATCCATTTCCCTTTTTAAATTTTCTAACCTACCTGCCCGATTAAGTGATCTGACATTCCACGCTCCGATCCGTAGAACGCCAGTTTTCTTTCTCCTGATAACGACGTCCTCTTGAGTAGTCCCCGCCCGGAGATCCGAATGGGGGACTATTTTACCTCCGGAATATTTTACCCAAGAGGACGGCATCATCATTTAATCATACAGTAAAGCTGCATGTCCTCGGGAAAAATTACGGCTGTAGTTTCCCCTTGCTTTCAGCCGTTCGCAGTACCAGCACAGCAAGGCCGTTTTGGTTAATGTTACAAGGCCAGATCAGTCAATCATCCAGACTGTTGCCCCTGCAACTACTGAAAAGGCTGCTGCCCCTCTTCAGGAACCACATGTTTGTCTGGCCTCTCAACAGATACCCCTCCGTTGTGGTTGCACCTACGGTACGGCCATCTGTATCGCTGAGGCACGCAAGCCTCCCCACCAACGGCAAGGTCCATGGTTCATGGGGGGGACTTCCTGACTAGCCACTTGAATTTCAACCTACTCATCATCACTACTAAATTGTGACCCGAGCGTATATCTCCTCCGAGTATGTCATACAAACCAGTATCCGATTTCGGAATCTCTGCCTGCCCATGATGTAATGTAACTGAAATCTTCCCATATCTCCAGGTCTTTTCTAAGTATACCTAGACTTCTTATGATCCTATACCTCCTGCATGACCATTTTCATTTTTCATGTCTCAGGGCTGTGCCAGACTACATGCTGTGAGAGTACAGCTAGAACCTCAAGCTTGCAAACTCCTCAGTCTGAGTTCCCTCTACCTCATTAACCTTATAACCTGGTTATACGTGACTGCCACGCCACACGAGTTACAGGCTACATAATATCCAGAGATGTCGATTTCTTTTGGCTAGCAGATTAGCGCTTCACCCGGATCGCAGTTCTTGACGTTGTTGATGGAACTTTTGGAATCCACATGTCTTTGGTTTTCTTAATCGGTTCTTTGCAAATACATACTGAGACTTGTAACTGAGGGGATGGGAACAGTTTTCTGTTATCTAGGGAAATCGTTGTTGGCTCCAAATGAAAAATGCCCTTGGTCCAGGGTTCAGTTCCAGTCAAGAATCAAATTTTAATTAAAAATCGTCAAGAATGACGGCTTCAGCTTCCGGAATATGAAGTTATCCACGTTCTGCCAACAGCCTTGTTAAAGTGGGCAGAGAAGCTTTGTGTTGGGAAACTACCCATAAAAGGCCGAGTGATCGGTATTGACCAACGGCATGAGGATTCAGGGTGTCATGGAAACCAGCGAATTAAAGACAGATAATGTGTGTCAACATAACATGTGGCCAGCTATAACAAACTGTCATTATTGTCTCTGTATTGCTAAAAGATTCTTAATTAGTCTTCCATTCTACGAGTTACAGCGTGAAATGTCAAAAGTCTGGATGTGATACAGAAGCTACAGAATGTGGAAAGAGAAATGTAAAGGCTGAATATGTGTATAATTTTGGGTCAGTGAAGTGAAACGTAAAAAAGTGTGGTTTATGATCAGATGAATATCTGGTAATGTCAACTGCAGCGGAAAGTGGTATAAGTGGACCGTGATTATTTATGAATAGGAAGGTAGGGTAGAGAGTGTGTTGCAGTTCATTAATGCATCAGTCTTATCAGAAATGACAACAAACCGACGCTAACAACAATATTTCAGGTATGTATACCGATGTCAGAAGCAAAAGTGGATGGAATGGAAGACAAATTTGCGGGAGGTAATGGGATAGGGTAGTTGTAATGAGAGGAGGGAACAAATAATTGAGTTCCACGATAAACATCAGCTAGTAATAGAGAATACACTGTTCAAAAATCACAACAGAAGGAGGTATACTTGTAAGATATGGTAGAAAAGGTATTTCGAAATCAGATACTACTAATGTATCGTCAATGAACGCCTTGTTGTTCTGAAATGCCATTTCTTTGTGGTGTATATGACAAGTGCTACATCAGTGTGAAAGGGACGATATGGAAGAGATGTTAAGGGGACCCGGAATGTCCAATGTTAAATGTAAGGAACATTTTCTTATGAACTATTAACACCAGAATGATGAAACTTTTACGGTATAATATTACATATATTTAATACCATGTGCCATATGGATTTTAATTTATTGATGTTTTTTGGGAAAATATTAATTATTTTGTTACTGAAAATAATTGACACATTTTTTGGCATAGTATCTTTGAAATAAAATCTGTTATCAATTATGTATCACAAAAAGGCTATGATACAAGGTGTATATTGGCACTGTTTACATTCTTTGAAAATTTTAAGTCTTTATCTCTAATAGTTTAGCAGAAAATGTTCCTTATATGGCAAAAAGTGAACTTGTGGAAAACGAGTTTCAAAGTTTTACTAACATTTTAGTGGAGTCCAGCACCATAAAAGGGGTTTTCACTGTCACTAGACATCTCCCCATCTAGCCTTTTTTCCGCACCTTTCATTCTTTGTCTGGCTTGGCTCTCACACTCCTTTTCTTTCCTTTCAGCATCCCGTTTCCTCTCATTGTCTATCGACATCATTGCACTCTCCTTGTACTTTCCGGGCATCACATCCAACTTCTGCAGCACATTGCACTTTATAATGTTACCTTTGTTGTACGTAGCACTAGCTAGCATCATATACTCCAAAATTAAGAGTATGAATTTCCTCAAACACATTTTTTGGGATTCTGGTCCAAATTACATTATTCACACTCTCATTTTGATTTTGTGTACGTCCATGGAGACATTTCTTGAAAAGTTTAGTTGCAGAAAGATCTCTGAAAATTGGTTTTATAGCTTTCATGACAGTTTCTGGTACACGGCGATGAAGCTTGTATACACGTTCAGATCCCTGATATTTGTTGTACTTGCACCAGGAGTTGTGTCCCTGTGGGCATAGTCCATGTAGTGGCTCCTCGTCAGTTGGTAAGGTATGGTAGTAAAGTGCCGATACAGCATTTTCCATTGCATCAACACTGTCAGTATTTTGTCTTATTGCCAGTCCATAGCCTCTCTGCAATCTGTTGATTACCTCGTCTTTTAGCTTCACCCAAAGGTTTTCCATCACTGAGTACTTGGCCTTTCAGTGTGGTCTCTAGTCGACGCAGCCTTGTTCCGATACGTTTCTGAACGTGACATATGCACTACTGTTTAGTAATGGTAACATCATTTCCATAAGGTTTCAGCTCAGATACAACAGCAAAAGACTTCGAATCACCATCACTCAGGAACTGTAGGTATCTGACATTGTACCACAGAAGAGAGCGACTGAAAATGTCTTTCACACCGGAAACTTCCATGGCCCCACTAGACCCACTGTAATTCCTTCGACAGTTTTCTGCATGCTCATCCTTCACTCTTTTAGGACACCTACAGTGCTTGGATTTAATTACAACATCTATAATTTTTGTAGTATCAGCACTTGTTGCCGTTATTACCCCATTATGTGAAGTGTGCCCGCGCTTCTGCCACGTACCATCTAGTGTGACAGTCAGGTCCCGAGGATTCTGAACGTCTGGAATTTCTTCATTCACCGCTATAGCCTCCTCCACTGCTTCTTTCATGGATTCTTGGGCAATATCTTCAACGCAGGATCCAACAACCGAGTTATATTTTGAGAATTTCGTTGGTGGTGGTGGTAGATTCATTACACCACAAAACATTTGACCAGCGTTACCGATTGACCTTAGAGCATAAACACATATAATATTTACACCATAGTACTTGCTTTTCTCACTATCAGTTTCACCTTGGCCTATATGAGTTCCAAAATGAAACACTCTAATGACAACTAGTACAATGGAGACAGATTTCTGCTGCAAGTCCTATGTGTCGCTTGACATTTACCGACATACTCAATTTGCAACATTCCTTACACAGTACTGAACTCTCAATCACTTTTGAGAGCAATGAAATGTTAATTATTTCGTACACATTATCCTCACTACACTTTTCCAATAAACTGCAGTATTTTTCAGTTGATCCATTAAACTTCCTGCTTGTGCTAGACAGGAGTAGATTTCACTTCATGAATAACCGCACTGTTTTCAGAATCATTTCCCAAGGTCGGAGAAATTTCCACTGTTCCACTAGTGTACCTCGGAGAAGGCTTCTTCCTCTTGTAAACTCTGTTACTAAATCGAGACACATTTGATAAGTTCCAGTTACGCAATAGAAATACAACACAAATCGTGCAATAACCACCAAATGCTCAATGTAAACAACAGTATCCAAAGACTGCAATACGCAGACAAAACAATTGCCTATCAAATCGTGTTTCCAACATAATATAAAGTCTTTGGAAAGACCGGAAGTTTTGAAAAACGGTGTTTTCAATGAACATGTATCCATGGAAATTCAATGTCGCGACATGCCCTCTACACCACATTATTGAAAATAATATTTTCAATACTTGAAGTTGAGCTACAGGTAAGATTAATATGCCATTTTAAAGAGGAAGATCTGTAGTACTTTATTTCACAATAAACTGAGAACCCAAAATGTCATCATTTTTAGGTTCCGGGTCCCCTTAAATGTCGTGGACTATGTAATACTTCTGCAATTTGTGTTCTGTATTTAGGGAATATAATTCGAGATGTCCTATCACAAGAAACTTAATTGTGATCTGCTTTAATTTCAACGTTCCATAGTTTAAACGTGACGTTAGACACTGACCGAAGCTTACCAGTCAGTCGCAAATACACAGTACTTTCGTGAACTAAAAATTATTAAATATACTTGCCACAAATAACTCACAAAAATAGGGTATGATACTTACCGCTCCAATGGATAACTGCGACCTTAAGGAGCGCAATGTAAATGCTTTATTTCTTACTTCCCGTGTCACGGCGTGTGCACGATGCTACTAACGAGATCAATACTGATGGCACTTGCGCGGCCATGTTGGTGATACTTTGTCGATACGCGCTTTCTCCATTGTCTAATTAATGACGTGAATAAAGACTTCCTCCATTAGTTAAATGAGCTCCAATCGTAAGATGAGAACACTAGAGCACTATCCAACAGCGTAACTAGATGACTATCAAAAACTTAACAGATTAATAATTGCATAAAGGAATTTTACGTTTAGGAAATTCGTTGTTATTTATCGTGACGTAAGCAAATTCTTACTGCGGTATCCTAAGAAATTACTAGAAATGTCGTACACCAGTCGTGTGTATATTTTCTCATTATGATCCGTTGTAAAACGAAACTGCCTTTCCTCGTTATGGATGATAGTCACACGTTCTTTAAATTATTAGCAGCTAATAAAGACGTCTTGAACTTTGGTTACGTTTTATTGATCGAACATTTCCAACGTTTTCCCGGTAACGTTAAAGAAAATCAATGAAACCATGTTTTTCAATGGCCAGATAAGCAAAAAACTGTCACATTGACATATGACGTATACGCGAATTCAGCCAGCTGATTAGAGAGTATAACACAAACAGCTTTTGGTGTTAGTCCGTAATTTGGTGTGTGGTACAGACTACATTCAGATTTGATTCACTAGCTCTCGATAAAGAAGTATATTCATATTAAAAATAACGTTTACTCATATATCTACACAACTAGAAATCTGGATACCACCTGTTACTGTTTTGATCACCGTTGCTGAAGTTTGTTAAAGCATTTCACCATTCTTGTTTGGTGTGAGGTACCACTTTATTTCATAATCTCACACCGTGAATGATACGCATTATATAGGATATGTAAGCTCGCCTTTGTGGTTCTTTCCTTACACCACTTCTTCAGAATGAGTCTGACCAATTCTTTTATATATCCAAAGGCATTTCGTAGTATCGTTCAGTGTATACGACGATCTGAGGTCTCAACTAATTTCTTATTTCACGGACGGCTTAACGTTTCATTTCTGTCTTTCCCGTTCCCCTCTCAACATAACTTCCTACGAGACGTTTTCAGTTTTAACGTCAATATTACTGAAAGTTAGTAGGTTGTGACATCACAGGCTTCAAACACTATGTCAAACGAATGCATGGGATACATGTAGTTGATGTTTTTAACAGCTGTTTTTTTCAGAGATAGGTGTTGCTCCGATACCTGCTCCTTGGATAGTGCTGGAATAGTGACAGCTTGGTCGTCACATCTTGGGAATATTTTTATTGTGATTCGTTGTTGGCCGAAGTTGTAACTTCAGGAGTTAATCGGACTTGAAATTTCCATAGCGCATGATGGCTGCAAGAGTGTGAGCACTTTCCCAGGGTTCCAATCGCCAACAGCCTAAATCATATTTCGACTTAGGAAAAATCATTATTTTAACTCGGAAACTTTTGTTGTTCTGTGTCATCTACTAGCTGTGAGACTGTGAATAGGACGGCAATGAGAATTTCGGACACGAGTCGGCCTGAACCGTCGGTCTGACCTTAAATGCATAACGTAATCAATGACCTTCAGCTGTTGGCTTCACGTTAAATGTATGGTATCATCAATCTCCCCAATTCTTATCCTCCAATCATAGCCAAGTATTTTTCCAGCCATTAAAACGAAACAGCTAATCACAATCTAGTATTTTATCAGAAATTACGACAAAATAACCAATCAGTGTGTTTGTCAGAGTCATTATCTTGTTCTGTGCACCACATTTAGCGCCGTAACTTGACTGTATCAAGATACCTTTGTACTAGGGTCACACAACACTTTAAATTGTCTGTATTATTTATCAGAATATGTAAATATTGGTTCTAGAACAATACAAAACACACTTGTCTCTTTCTTAACTCACACCACATTCTTCGAGATTGTCCAAGCTGAGAGCATATAAGTCAGTACACCCAAATTAAGATCTCACAGTCACAGCACACTGTTTTAACAGCCACTAAAGCAAAGCAGCCTAACACTTTGTACCCCAGAGCTACATTTCGATGTTTGTATCCCATGTGGTGCTACACGCAGTGGCCATGGATCGTAATATAACTATCACAACGTTATTTCTGTGTCTAAATCGTCTGTATTATTAAGCAAAATACATAAAGGGTTTAACACCATTGATCTAACTTATAGGTTAAGATACACTGAGCAATGGCTGAAGTTCGGTATAAGGCACAATGGTTCCTCAAGTTAAATATCACAGTGTTAGTTGCTTAGCATATTATTTTACCCAAATGGGTTTTTCACTCTTATAGAAAAATAAAATAAATAATTTGGATGTTGAAATACCATTGGCTCACTTAATTTGAGAGTCCACAATCGTCTGTTAGGTGCTAACAGCAGCAGGGAATGGTATAACGAGTGTACGATTCATTATCAATAGGAAGGTAGGGAAGAAAGTGAATTACTTAGAAAATACGTCGCAAGCGAAAAATGATGAGTTAGGGGAACTGTATGAGAATATTTAACGGGTAATTCAATATGTAAAGGGAGATAAAAATCTAATAGTAATAGGGGGTTGGAATGCGATTATAGGGGAAGGAGTAGAAAAAAGAGTTGAGAGAGAATGTGGGCTTGGTACTAGGAAGGAGAGAGGAAAAAGATTAAATGAGTTTTGCAATAAATTTCACTTAGTAATAGCGAATACTCTGTTCAATAAAGAAAAGAGGAGGACATGCATATGGAACAGGCGGGGAGATATGGGAAGACTCCATTTAGATTACATCACACAGAGATTACGAAATCAGATAAGGCATACCCAGGCGTAAGGCAAGTTCTGGGGCACATACAGACTCACATCACAATTTTTGAATAATAAAGAGTAGGCCGAAGTTTAAGAGACTACTCAGGAAGAATCAATGTGCTAAGAAGTGGAATATGGAAGAAATAGGGAATGAAGAGATGCAGTGCTCTGGCGATATGGATGTGGCGATAACGAATAGCTCAGTAGCCGTTTCAGTTAAAGAGAAATGAACATTTGTGAAGAGGGCAGCCGCATAAATTGTAAAGAAAAACATGGGTACAGTGCAGGTAACTGCGAGAAAACTATGGGTAACAGAAGAAATGATTCAGTTGATCGAAGAAAGAAGAAAATACAAAACTGCTTAGGGAAACTGAGGAATACACAAATACAACTCACTGTGGAATAAAATAAAGAGGAAGTGCATGGAAGCTCAGGTGAAGTGCCTCCATGACAAATGCGAAGAAATCGAAAGGACTGATTCAGCATACAGAAAAGTCAGAACAACGTTCGGTGAAATTAAAACAGGGCTGGAAACATTAAGAGAGCAATGGTAATTCCAGTGCTAAATGCAGAGGAGAGAGCAGATAGGTGTAAATTGTACGTTGAAAGGCTGTACGAGAATAGATGTGATAGAAGATGAAACAGGAGTCGATATGGAAGAGATAGTATTGCAATCAGAATTTAAAAGTGCTTTGACCTACCTAAGATTAAATAAGGAAGTAGCGATAGATCACATTTAAATCGGAATATCTAAAACACTTGTGGGGGTGGGGTGAGTTGGGGAATGACAACTAAACAACTCTTCACGTCGGTATGTAGAATGTATGAGACTGACAACACGCTATCAGACTTTTGTAAAACCATCATCCACACACTTCTGAAGGTAGCAAGATCTGACGAGTACCAGAAGTATCGCAAAATCAGCTTAACAGCTCACGCACCTATGTTGTTGACAAGAATAATGTACAGAAGAACGGAAAATAAAACTGACGATCAGTTAGACGACAGAAGTCGGCATAATTCCTGTTGTATTCAATACCGATGCAGTTTCTGTGTTTCATGTTCAATGTGCAGGTCCAACAGTTACAGCAAACCTGCAGTGGTGCATCGAAAACTACTACTGAACTCCCAGGAAAGGTTCCAACCACAGAGCGTTGTAAGCGTTACTCACGTGGACAAAAGGCGGCATATTACATGTTGTATTCAATGCCGATGCAATATCTGTTTTACATCGTCAATGTGAAGGTCCAAGCTTTACAGCAGACCTGCAAGGGTGCATCGGAAACTACTACTGAACTCCTAGGAGGGGCTCCAAGCCCAGTCCTTTCGAAGTGTTACTCACTCGGATCGAAGTCGGCACGATGTCTGTTGTGTTCAATTCCATTGCTATTTCTGTTTTCCATCGTCAATGTGAAGATCCAATGAATACAGTAAACCTCTATAAGTGAATCGGAAAATTCTACAGAACTCCCAGGAAAGGTTCCAAACACAGTTTTAAGCGTTACTCACATGGACAGAAGTCGGCATGGGTCCTCTTGTATTCAATCTAGATGCAATATCTGTGTTTCATCGTCAATGTGAAGTTCCAAGGTTTACAGTACCCCTGGAGTGGTGCATCGAAAACTACTACTGAACACCCAGTAATGGTTCAAAACACAGACCATTTAAAGCGTTACTCACCTGAGCAGATGTGGCCATTGTGCCTGTTGGATTCAAATCCCGATGCAATTTCTGGGTTTGATCGTCAATGTAAACCTCTAAGTGTTATCGTAAACCTGCAGTGGCGTATCGAAAAGTACTACCGAACTCCCAGGAAATATTGCAAACACTGATCATTTGAAGTTTTACTCACCTAGACAAAAGTTGACATAGTATATGTTGTATTCAATTCCGATGAAATATCTGTGTTCCATCGTCAATGTGAAGGTCCAAGGTTTACAGTAGAGCTGCAAGAGTGCATCGGAAGCTACTACTGAACTGCTAGGGGAGGTTCCAAGACCAGTCCTTTCGAACCGAAGTCGGCATGATGTCTGTTTTTATTTCAATCCCGTTGCTATATTTGTTCTTCATCGTCAATGTGAAGCTCTAAGGATTCCAGTAATACTACATTAGTGAATCGAAAACTACTACTGAACTCCCAGAGGAGGTTACTAACACAGACCGGTTGAACCGTTACTCACCTGCACAGAAGTCAGCATGGAGGCTGTAGTGTTCAATTCCGATGCAATTTCCGTGTTTCATCGTCAATGGAAGGTCCAAGTATTACAGTAAACTTCGTTCTCAATAATTAAACGGGCCACCGCACGAGGCGCGTCTCCAGTCAACTGGGCGAAACAGCGATGCGAGATACACGCCACCAGACGTAATCAGACGCCGCCGCTCACGCAGCAAGGCTACTCAAACGACACAGCTGCCGCTCTTCCAGCCAGAGCATCCAGTAAGGAAACAGTTGTACAAAACTTTCAATAAAAGTTATCTTATGTAATAATACTGTTTCATTCTACCTCATACCCAAGCCAAGGAAGAACCCACCCTGCCCACATGTTGTTAAGAGAGAAAAAGTAATTTATTTGTGTGTTTTTAACCCTGACATAATGCTTTAGAATCAAATGCCCTTTACAGTAATGCTCATCCTGACAATTGACTAGCATCAAAACAGAGAAAACCCAGTTACATTTAGTGTCAGAAGAGTTAGATTTGGTGTCAGAGAAGAAACCCTTCGCTCAATATGAGGTGTGAATGACAGTCACTAAAGGCCCACAGTTAGTATTGTTTAATGTGTGAAAAGATAGAGGTTTGCATAGCAGTCATAATATTTTCTTTATTTAGAAGTGTATTTTCTCTCATAATTTTTAGAGTTCGTCGAGTATATTTAAACATCTTTTCATTCAGTGTAGTAAGATTGTGTAAGTAATAGTTTGTAAAATGATGACACGAAATCGTACAAAGTCTGAGTTAGCACCACAAGCGGTTCCCAGTCAGGAAGCTATTCAGAGCTTAGTTAATTAAATAGCACAGCTTAAAAATGATAATAATGCATTATTTAAACAGTTGTGTGAGGTTTGGCAAACCGGTTCAATCCCTCCCACCCTAGATTCCTCAGCAGCAGCCTTGGTAACTCCTTTTTCAGGCAAACCTGGCGAGGACATAACAGCCTTTTTTGATGATTTAGTAGCAGCTGCAAAGTTAGGATCATGGTCAGATGAACAGCTCTTAAAAATGACAAAGTTAAGATTGATAGGAGAGGCTAAAGCACACGTATTATACCATGAAGAATTACGGAATGCTCCAACATTTGAGAAATTGAAGAAAGGATTACTTAAACGTTTTCAAAAACAGAACAGCTGTAGATTTGATAGGGAAGAATTGAACAGTATCACTCAGAGGCAAAACAAGTCGTTAGAAAGCTTTGTAGATAGGATTAGAAAAGTTAATATTAACACCTACCAGTTGACAACTAGTGATGAAGCAAATAAAGTTATTTTACAAGAGGAAGAAGATAGAGCTCTGGATACATTTTTACGTGGGTTACCTCCTGAAACGTCCCGTCGTGTCAGGGCAGAGTTTCCTAAAAATTTAGCGGAAGCTGTATCTGTGGCGACGGCTTTCGAAGAAATAGACATTGCCACCAGATACAAGGAGAAGCGAAATATATTTTCAGCAGGAGTACGATGTTTTAGGTGCGATCGACAGGGACATATAGCAAAAAACTGCAGACAACCTCAATGCACTAATTGTCAAAGAATAGGTCACACATTGAAGGAATGCAGGTCTAAGAAAGTTTTTGGAAATAGAAATCAGTTAAACTCAAACGGGAATGTCGGAGCCGCCGCCAGGCGTTCCCAATAACATTTCATGCCACTAAGGCGAATGTGAAGGAGATTTGCTGGTTATCTGCCACCATACAGGATAAAGAGGCAAGAATACTGGTGGATACAGGCGCAAGCGTATCAATAGTGAGTAATAAATGACTGGAGAAAGGAAATATTATCCTCCAAGGTTTAGATTGAGTGGACTAGGAGGAGGTACTGTGAAGTCATTAGGATGTACATCATTGATTTTCTATATTCACGGTGTACAATTTCAAGAAGATGTAGAAGACATTAATGAACATGCTGTGCGTCTGTGTAACTTTTTTCAGAGACTTAGAAAAGCTAAATTAACATTAAATATGGAAAAATATAGTTTTACATTGACAGAGGTTACATACCTAGGGCATGTCATTAGTGAAAAAGGAATTAAAACAGATCCTCGATTAAGATCGGCAGTTAAAGACTTCCCAACACCACAGCGCGTTAAGGAAGTACAAAGTTTCATTGGTCTCGCATTGTATTACCGAAAATATGTTCAAAATTTTGCTGAAATTCCCCGACCCTTAACACAATTATTGAAAATGGGTGCAAAATTTCATTGGTCTGAAGATTGTGAATCAGCATTTCAAACACATAGTCCAGTATTAGCCTACCCAGATTATAATAAAGTATTTATTTTATCCTGTGGCGCAAGTGGTCATTCAGTAGGAGTTGTTTTGAGTCAGAACAATACTTTAGAATCAAATGCCCTTTGCAGTATTGCTCATCCTGACATTTGACTAGCATCAAAAGAGGTTACCCAGTTACAACTGTAAGACATGACGCCATGATGGATGATATGATGGTACGCGTCATGTTATACGATACAACATCATTCATCATGTTACTTTACGTGACACGATGCATTATATTACATGACATGGATATTAACATTACAAATAAAAAAGTGAGAATATGTCTAGATATTTTGATTTAAATGTCATTAAAGCTGCCATATAAGTCAAAAAGTAGTTCCCTTCTTTAATATCCCTAACTCTGCCCAGGACACGTCCGTCCTTTTTGTGCAGTGATAGGAACATTTTTCAATCTGGTGCACAATATATAGATGAGAGAAAGAGCTCTCTTGACAATAATTGTATGTGTCCTGATCGACGGGTTGTCAGAGGCCACATTCAGCTGTTAGTGTGCAATTATTAAAGTCAGTAACACTGTCATTCGTCTGTTCCTAATATGCATCGTCTTATGGTAAACTTTGAAACTTGTGAGGATATAAAACCTATTAAATCCGGGTACAGGAGGGTAATAAATCAATTAAAAAATGAGAGTTTTAGGAGACTACTCAAGGACAAGAACTGGATACATATTTACACCTATTTTCTCATCTGAAAATTGTTTTCCCCTAAAGGTAACTCAAATTAAACAGGAGTCTAAAAATAAGCCACGGATTACGCAAGGAATAAAAGTATCAAGCGTGACAAAAAGGAAACCGTGTCAACTATGTAGTAACTGCTCTGATGCTAGCAATGCAATTCATAACAACGACTACTGCAAGATATTGAAGAAAGTAATCCAGAAGTCTAAGCAGATGGTGACATTAAAAGCAACGGTGGTAACATTAAGAGTGCAACGGGAATTCCACTGTTAAATGCAGAGGAGAGAGCAGATAGGTGGAAAGAATACATTGAAAGCCTCTATGAGGGTGAAGATTTGTCTGATGTGATAGAAGAAGAAACAGGTGTCGATTTAGAAGAGATAGGGGATCTAGTATTAGAATCGGTATTTAAAAGAGCTTTGGAGGACTTACGGTCAAATAAGGCAGAAGGGATAGATAACATTCCATCAGAATTTCTAAAATCATTGGGGGACGTGGCAACAAAACGACTATTCACGTTGGTGTGTAGAATATATGATTCTGGCGACATACCATCTGACTTTCGGAAAAGCATCATCCACACAATTCCGAAGACGGCAAGAGCTGACAAGTGCGAGAATTATCGCACAATCAGCTTAACAGCTCATGCATCGAAGCTGCTTACAAGAGTAATATACAGAAGAATGGAAAAGAAAATTGAGAATGCGCTAGGTGACGATCAGCTTGGCTTTAGGAAAAGTAAAGGGACGAGAGAGGCAATTCTGACGTTACGGCTAATAACGGAAGCAAGGCTAAAGAAAAATCAAGACACTTTCATAGGATTTGTCGACCTGGAAAAAGCGTTCGACAATATAAAATGGTGCAAGCTGTTCGAGATTCTGAGAAAAATAGGGGTAAGCTATAGGGAGAGACGGGTCATAAACAATATGTGCAACGACCAAGAGGGAATAACAAGAGTGGACGATCAAGAACGAAGTGCTCCTATTAAGAAGGGTGTAAGCCAAGGCTGTAGCCTTTCGCCCCTACTCTTCAATCTGTACATCGAGGAAGCAATAATGGAAATAAAAGAAAGGTTCAGGAGTGGAATTAAAATACAAGGTGAAAGGATATCAATGATACGATTCGCTGATGACATTGCTATCCTGAGTGAAAGTGAAGAAGAATTAAATGATCTGCTGAACGAAATGAACAGTCTAATGAGTACACAGTATGGTTTGAGAGTAAATCGGAGAAAGACGAAGGTAATGAGAAGTAGTAGAAATGAGAACAGCGAGAAACTTAACATCAGGATTGATGGTCACGAAGTCAATGAAGTTAAGGAATTCTGCTACCTAGGCATAAAATAACCAATGACGGACGGAGCAAGGAGGACATCAAAAGCAGACTCGCTATGGCAAAAAAGGCATTTCTGGCCAAGAGAAGTCTACTAATATCAAATACCGGCCTTAATTTGAGGAAGAATTTCTGAGGATGTACGTCTGGAGTACAGCATTGTATGGTAGTGAAACATGGACTGTGGGAAAACCGGAACAGAACAGAATCGAAGCATTTGAGATGTGGTGCTATAGACGAATGTTGAAAATTAGGTGGACTGATAAGGTAAGGAATGAGGAGGTTCTACGCAGAATCGGAGAGGAAAGGAATATGTGGAAAACACTGATAAGGAGAAGGGACAGGATGATAGGACATCTGGTAAGACATGAGGGAATGACTTCCATGGTACTAGAGGGAGCTGTAGAGGGCAAAAACTGTAGAGGAAGACAGAGATTGGAATACGTCAAGCAAATAATTGAGGACGTAGGTTGCAAGTGCTACTCTGAGATGAAGAGGTTAGCACAGGAAAGGAATTCGTGGCGGGCCGCATCAAAGCAGTCAGTAGATTGATGACAAAAAAAAGCCGATTTATTATGAGAAAAAGAAAGTTACGTCAGGTAACAAAATAAAAACTATATGGGATACAGCGGAGACTGAGGCAGGTGAGACCAGAAAGAAATAGGAACAGATAGCTCCCAAATTGGATGATACATAGGCAACAAGTGCATGTTGTGTTTCAAGCCTCTTAAACAAATATTTTGTTTCTGTGACTGACAGCTTGGGTTTATCAGAATCAGAAAACAGTGCAATGGGGTATCTAAGAACAGTCTCCTCAAATAACTTCAGTAAAATGTAAATGACACTCACTTCTCCCAAAGAAGTAGCAACTATCACAAAATCTCTAAAATCAAATTATTCTAGTGGTGTCAACAAAATTAATCACAGCATTCTTGTGAATTGAGTCCTATCTTAAGTTACCTGTGTAAACAATCTCTTATACGTGGAACATTTCCAAACGCTAAAATAGGCTGAAGTTAAGCCTCTTGAAAAGGTTGTGTTGTTGTGTTCAAGCGTCTTCTTAAGCATCTCACTGCAAATAATATATTATCCAAGTCACAGTTTGGGTTCCTTAAGGGTTCCACGTACGAAAGCCTATTTACGCGTACAGTGAGAATATACTGAATTCATTAGATAGGAAGTTAGAGGTTACTGGCATTCTCTGTGATCTGTCAAATGGCTTTGACTGTGTGATCACAGCCCGCATCTCGTGGTCGTGCGGTAGCGTTGTCGCTTCCCACGCCCGGGTTCCCGTGTTCGATTCCCGGCGGGGTCAGGGATTTTCTCTGCCTCGTGATGGCTGGGTGTTGTGTGATGTCCTTAGGTTAGTTAGGTTTAAGTAGTTCTAAGTTCTAGGGGACTGATGACCATAGATGTTAAGTCCCATAGTGCTCAGAGCCATTTTTTTGTGTGATCACAGACTCCTCTTAAGTAACTTAGAATATTATAGTGTCACTGGCAGTGCTGCAAAACGGTTGGAGTCTTACCTGACTAACAGGAAACAGAGAACACCGTTGCAGAATACCTGTGAAGTAAGCAATCAGTCTTCATGTCATTGGGAATTAATTAATGTGGAGTTCAAGTTTCCATCTTGGGTCCGTTGCTTTTTCTCGTGTATATTAGTGACCTCTCGTGTGTTATATTGTCAGATGCTAAGTTTGTTTTGTTTGCAGATACCTAGGAAGTACGCTTGTAAGTTGTGCGATTGTTTCCAATGCCAATTTAGACTTCAAATTACAGTTAGTCCGGAAGCTAAGAGAAATCTGAAATTGCAGCTGCGCAAAGGTGAATGATCAGGAAAAGTGATGAGAGAGAATATAGCTGAATCCCAAAAGCTACATAGTTACATATGCTGTATCTCTATTGTAGTGAAAAAAGAATTTTGTTCATGACATCATAACATGAAAATTACCAATGAGATCGCCCCTCACTGGGAGCCATACCAAAATAAATACCATAACTGGGCACCAATTACATCACAACCTTTTTCGGCCTTTATGTGATTTTGGGTCCTTTCATATAGACGAATATGCAGGTAGGCAGCGGGAAGGCTTGAGGACACCGTATTTCGAGGACCAGGTTCTACATCATATTGAGACGAACCCTAGCACATGCTCCAGGCAAGCGGCCCATCTACATGGTGTAGTCAAAGTACATGTACTGCATGACAACTGCTGCTATCCCTACAACCTGCAACGAGGACTATGATTATCTACAGCGGATTTTCCTCTATGGGAAGGATTTTGTCGATGCTTCTTGCATCAGAACATTACAATTATGGAACTTCTCTCGTCAGTCCACTTTACTGACGAAGCGAACTTTACTAGAATTGGCATCCTCAAACTGCATAATCGTCATCTGTGGGCTACAGATAATCCTTGAGGAATTGTTGAGGCGTTTCATCAGGATCGGTTCAACATCAGTGCGTGGGCAGGGATTCTTGACGACCACACACTTGGGCAGACTAGTATTCCGCAACGCCTCGATGGTGCAACGTACCTGGACCTCCTTCGGAATACTCTGCCTGGGATGCTTGGAAATGTGCCTTTGGCAATACGACAGGTTATTTGATTTCTGCATGTCAGAGCACCACCCTACTTCCGATTTACATTTCACCAACACCCCATCTTCTCCGGACATTGGCTAGGAGACGGAGGCCCTGTAGCATGGCCGGCTAGAGCACCGGACTTAAATCCCCTGGATTTTTACCTCTCAGGGCATTTGAAAAGTGTTGTGTATGCTGAACCAGTTCCTGATGTGCAGACCTTTCAACAGTGTGTTCACAATGCCTGTGACACTAGTTGGAGAGAAGCCAGAATGTGTGAAAAAATGCGGCAATCCGTGATGCGACCTGTGAATGCGTGCACTGCATCCCATGGAGTCCAGTTTGAACATCTGTTGTGACGTCTTTGCGATGCAGCTCTGTACCTTGTTCCGGGACGATTTGTTTCTAGACACATGTTTGTAGGAGATTTTTTCCTCCATTTCCAGTCAACAATCCGTCCCTGCAGTTTGTCAGTTTTATTAACGTTCACCCTGCATAGAGAGTCACCTACATACGACATGCGTACAATGACTAAACAGCTCTATCTTTAAATTTTATGATTAAAATTTTAAGAGTGTCAGGGATAAAATAAAATGAAAAGAAAGTTAGTACCGGCGGGAATCGAACCCAAGTCCACAAATTTCCAGTCTATGCCTTCCTTCCTTTTTAAATTTGAAGGACCTGTTAATATTTGAACTCATAACCTTCTAAACATCAACATTGTATGATAACCACTATGTTAAAACATGATTATGCATTGTACCTCTCGTAGACATGAAAATGGGGCTTTAAAAATCCATCATACTCTACGCTTGCACAATACACTACACGCATTTCATGGTTCAAATGGCTCTGAGCACTATGGGACTCAACTGCTGTGGTCATAAGTCCCCTAGAACTTAGAACTACTTAAACCTAACTAACCTAAGGACAGCACACAACACCCAGCCATCACGAGGCAGAGAAAATCACTGACCCCACCGGGAATCGAACCTGGGAACCCGGGCGTGGGAAGCGAGAACGTTACCGCACGACCACGAGATGCGGGCCGCATTTCATGGAAATGTGCATGTATGAACATTGGAGGGGAGAGGCTCCTACAACGGAGCTTCTGACAGAGAATCGTTGAAAGCTAATTCGTGTGGCGCTAGCACGTCCAAAATCTATAGGTGAAGGAGCTTGGTCTGTGTGGCTATTTGAGACGCATGAATCTCTTACTGCAAGTCCATTATTTATAAATTTTCTTTTCTTGACAGTTTTGGTACTGTGTGGATCAGTGCATTGTTCACAGCAAAAGGCAAATCTGTTAGCACGATAACTCGGGTCTCGCACTTTTACTCCACACAGGGACTAGTGTGGTACATGTTGGTGGACGGAGGAAAGTTACTCTATAGTGTATGACGTTGTTGTACAAATAAAACATTCCATTGGTCGAGGGGATGTTGATTCTTTCATCAATTGCAGTTCCTGGTGGCCTACATATTATAAAAGAACCTATCTGAGCGATGGTTCTTAAGGTTAAGTCTTTCCTAGTACCTAAAAAGGGTTCTCACTATTTCAATATTACTTGAGATGACCGTACGTTTAGTTTCATGAACAGAATAATTATGCAAGGTACTTTTATCCTTTATTTACAGCATTAATTCAATATTATGTGACAGAAGCAAAATAACATCATGATAAATACATAAGATTAGAATTTCAATCATGAGCTGCTGAAGGACTTGAACATAAAGCTCTTTTGGATCAGGAAGATGACAGCGATTCTCACACTGACGGTCCCAAGAAAAATGAATCCACGTTTTCTGTAGTTCCAAGTGAAGACAGACTACAGAAATGCTGGTTTATTTATTGGTCCTGATGGCACTCAGTGGAGTAAAACACTGCCATCATGTAGCAGAATTCGAGTATACAGTAGCATGAAAATTCCATCTGAACCAATAACATGTAGTTCAACTGCCATTCAAAGAACGTATGGAACAATTTCATCTCTCAAAGAACTTTAGAGGCTGTTGCATATTGTACTAATATGGGAGGAAGGTGCATTGCTAGTAACAAGAACAAACTGGTGGAGTATCGTGTCGGAGGAAACAAATCAATTTTTGGGAGCCTGATCAGACAAGACAAACCAGTGACAAACGAGAGACACTTAGAGGAAACACAACAATATTGGAATACATAATATTTCATAAATGTTCTATTACTTGAAGATCTAAAGTGTCAAACTGGTGAGTTCTCTGGACCACAGTGTCTTTGGCGCCCTCGACCCATCGGAGGGGGAAGACGATCTGGACGCCACACGGTACGTCTCCGAAACAGCCGCCATTACTGTTCGAACTCAGACTGCCATTTCCGAAATACGAAAAGCATGAAGAGACCAAATGGTTTCCTATAATTTTATACACTATTAGGCTAACTTGTTCCAGCTATGTATAAACATATGCCCATAGCACGTCAGGTATAAACGACTGAGGTAGTGAGAGACACCGGCGTCAGATTGGGAAGGATGGATTCCGTTGATTTCACTTCGGGCAAAAGCAGGTCTTATTCCTTAAACAAGTTTACGGCTGACCACCTCTTATGTCCTTATTTAACACGTTTTATACATTCCAACCCCCCCTCCCCCCCAAAAAAAAAACAGTAAAATAAAATAAAAGAGAAAGAAAGAAAGAAAAACGACGCATCACGAAAGTAATTATCTGAATAGGACGGAAATCGGAAGAAGTAATGCACATGTACAGAGAAATTAATAATTATAGTTCCAGAAAAATTGAGGTATTTATTCAACAGATAGACATTCACAAATGGAGAAGTCTATAACGTTTTCATCCACCTCTGGCCATTACGCAAGCAGTTATTCGGCTTGGCATTGATGACAGAGTTGTTGGATGTCCTTCTGAGGAGTAAGTTGCCTAATTCTGAGTAACTGGAGAGTTATTTCGTCAGAATCCCGGACTGCTTCAGGCCACTGTTCATAATTACCCAAACGTTCTCAATTCTGGAGAGATCCACCTTGGAGGCCAGGCAGGGGTTTGGAAAGCACGACGACAAGTAGCAGAAAGTCTCGCAGTAATAGGATGGACGTTATTTTGCTGAAACGTGTGTCTGGACGCTTCCCAATGAAGAGCAACAACTTGGGGCTTGAATGTCGACAACGTACCACTGTGACGCCGCGCATGACAACTACAGGGATCCTGCTGTGAAATGAAATGGCGTCTCAGAGTAGCACTCCGGGTTGTCGGGCCGTATGGCGGGCAACTGTCAGGCTGATGAGATTCCAGGCCGAACATCCCCGACATCACTGCATACGAATATGTTGGTGTACAGAGATCAATGGCAGTCAGCGCTAGAGGCACCGTAAGCTCAGATCTGTTTATATCAGCACCCTAGCAACACTTGCTTGATAGGCATGGTCCTTTTACATCCCAAGGCCCTGTTACATTAAAAGAAACATTTTCAACCTAGACATACGATTCTCGTCTTCCAGGTATGTATTATTATTTTTATTATAAATTAGCAAACTACTGAAGATTATACTACGGGGTGTACAACAATAATTTTGATTTCTTTAATTGAGGTCTGAAAATACCTTACGTATAGAAAATGTGATTTTCAATGTTATGTTTCAACTTTATTAAGATAGTTAAAAATCTAGGATCAACGCTTTCTCAACCGACTTTTATGTGTCCATTGTTGTAACTAGTCCACAGGAAAAAGAACGTGCATTCCTGCAATAAATGCACAAACAGAATTTGTGTTTTGTTGAAGTACGAGGTGATACACTTTACTCATATTGGATGATGACTGAAAAGGGCTAAGACCTCAACGAGTCTTTAGCAGGTATATATAAGAGTACCAGTGATGATGAATCAATTTTGGGAAATGTGGAGTAGAGTGATGCTCGTGAAGATATGACAGAGAAAGACATACAGCTGGAAGTCTAGGTGTATGTGAATTAATATGGAGAAGATGATAATAGTATAATATTCAGGTAACTACTGCGCCTACAACTGCATGTAGAAGATGACTGGTAATATTATACAGTACCACCTGATATGCCTAAACAAGCTTCCAGGAATATAATATCTGAAAATTCATATATCCCATGTCACCTCACACCACAATTCAGAGAAGTGAGAATTGTCGCAGACAGTTTATTACCAATCACATGCAGAGTGTAATAGTAATACACACCAATAATAATGCAGAAGACAGAGAAATTCGACAGCCATATCCTGAGGGCGGCATTGAACTTTACTTTCCATATCAACAGCAGTCATTTGATCTACTAATAACTGCTAGTTTACACAAGGCACGTGGAGAACTTTTGGGTGACTTTAGTGAGATTATTGTGGCTTACATATTTTTCGAGCCACAATGAGCTTCATAAGATGTGATCTCGGAGTCTTTCCATGCAGCATGCTCCTACAAAATCTACTCGATTTACAAGCCGCTTCATTTCGAATAAGACACTCGATTTTCCTAGGACATCGTCATCAGGAGTTGAAATCAATGACTGCCTGTGTAGGTACGCTATTCTACTTATATAAATGTAACGGCAGCGTGTGGAGTCTTCCAGAGAGTACTGGAGTGGTGCAAATGCAGGAGGCAAGCTGGACAGCTACTAGAGGTTACGTCCACCAACGGAACCGAGTGACGTCACATGGAGGGAGCGGCCGGCGCTACGTTTGAAACTGCCGCCCCCTGTCGACACACCCGTCAATCCTACGTCTTTCCTACTATCACCCTCACATGCCCATTCCATTTTATATCGCTCTGCAATGTTAGGCCTTCATACTCAGTCGACGTTACTGTGCCAAGTAGTACACTAGCATCACTGTCTTCGAATATTATGGATTTGTTTTTCCTACTGATATGTATTAACTGACATTTTTCTTTATTGACACCTACTAACCATTCACCATAACAACTAGAAATTTTATCTAACTCATACTGTATACACGCACAATCACTGAACGACGCCACCTATCCTTACATCACAGCATCTTCAGCAACCAGTCGCAGACTGTGCTTACTCTCTCCACCAGATCACTTGAGTATATCGAAAACAACAGCTGTGCTATCACACTTCCAGGGGACATCTGACAGAGCCCTTCACTCTGATGAATACTCGCCGTCGAAGACAACGTACTGGGTTCAGTTACTTTAGGTAACGTAATCTGTTTGCTTGTACCGCCCTTAAGAATCTGCCGTGGGGCATTGTCACACGCTTTTCAGAAATATGGAATCTGCGTGTTGCTCTTCATGCATGGTTCGGAGGGTGTCATATGAGAAAAGGGCAAGCTGAGTTTCGCACGAGCGATGATTTCTAAAACAATATGATTCGTGGACAGAAGCCTTTCGTTCTGAACGGAATTTACTGTATTAGAATTGAGAATAAGTTCAAAAACTCTGTAAAAAACCGATATTAAGGCTAATGGTCTGTAATTTTGCTCGTTGGTTCTTTTGCCTTTCTGCAACGATTTTTTCCGTTCCTTGACCCGGCACAAGGTAGAGATTCGCTATAAATACAAGCTAACTGAGGGCAATACCAAAGACTACTGTTCGTAATTTCGTAATCGGTATTCCATGCGGACATGGCAAACTAATTACTTTCAGTTCTTTCTCCATACGTGAGTCTGCGGTGGTCGAACTACGGGATATTTGCACGATTCTCGCGCGTGAAGTGTTTCTTAAACGCAAAATATAAGATTTGGCTATGCTTCTGGTATCTTTTGTTGTCGCAGTAGACTGGTGAACGAGAGACTGGATAGAAGCATAAGACACACATAGCGATTTTGGGTTTGTCCATAATTTTCTCGGGTTATTGTCAAGATCTTCCGCTAAGGTGTGATGATGATAGTTGTATGCTTCGGTACGGACATTTTTAAGCCACTCGAACTTCTATTAAGTTTCGCCTCTCTGTTCTGTACGAGAGTAAATTTATATATTTCCTGTAGTACGTTAGTTCAATAATTTCTTCATTCACCTTTAACTCATTTTAATCCATATGCACATGCCCTTTAACGAGGCGAGGTCTTTTTCTAGCACATAATTTAAGGACCAACGTCACAGCATCCATGCATAATTGTATTTAGGTTCTTATATGTTTTACCTTTCTAAATAACAGTGAATACAAAATGCCCGCGTAACATCTCCGATAAAACACTGCGGAATTCTCTGTGTAATTCACGACGTTTTTGTTCACTGACGATCCCTGGGAACGTTCGCAACAATGCACGGTCGGTGGAGAAGGACCTGAGTCGTTGCCTAGCGTCATTGCGATTTCTGCCGAGGCTATCGTAGCGTCGTTACGAAATCGTGCGCTTACTTAAACCGAGAAGAAACTATTGATATTCTTTTTTGAAGTGATAGAGCTTTTCTTACAGCACAACAGCCGCTGTTAAAATCTCATTCCGAGCTTGTGAGCTTCGCAAGAAGTCTTAGCTCCAGCTTTGGGGGCACGGGACGCATCAGTGATAACAGGTATGATCCAGCGGCTTGCTATCGCTCCTTATTCGTCTTGTAGCAGGAGATATGTAATTACAATCAGCATAACGTAGATTATTCTGTCTCACTGTCTGTATAGGAAGTTAGTGCTGGCGTATAAAACTTTGTTGTCGGATGCTGAAGCGTGTTTCGGACACCTGGTTGGTTCCTGGATTCCCTATTATAGATAAAACTCTGATCAGGTGTTTATATTGTAGCACTTCATGGTAACTTCCACACAGCTGAAATCTTTGTTGCTTTAATTTTTGTAACAATCTCACTGAATATGTGACGCTGTATACGCAATGCTTTCGGGTATTCAAAAAGTGAGTGAGACGTTTAATAGTTTAAAGTGGGGATTGTAATTTTATGGAACAGCGCTGAAATGAGCTAGACGCCTGTGTGTCACACTTGCTAATGAACGCTAAATCACATTTCTGGCAATATTTTGAACTCTTAATGAAGAGGATGTTTTCACTACGCGAATTGTACACTGAGGTGACGAAAGGCAAGGGTTTCCTCCTAGTATCGTGTCTGACATGCTTTTGCACGGGGTGGTGCAACAACTCGATGTGGAATGGGCTCAGCAAGTCGTTGCATGTCCCCTGCTGTCTCTACCGCCGTCGATATTTGCCAAAGTGTTGCTGAAGTAGGATTTTGTGCGTGAACTGAGCTCTCGATTATGCCCCATAAATGTCCGATGGAACACATGTCGGGGGATGTAGGTGGCCAAATCATGCACTCGAATTATCCAGAATTTTCTGCAAACCAATCGTTAACAACTGTAGCCCGGTGGCAAGGCGCAATGTCATCGATATGAATGAAATCCATGAATGGCTACAGATGGTATCCACGTACATGAGTGTGACTAATTCCAGTCAATGCTCCGTTGAGATTGACCTGAAGGCCCAGTCTATTCTATGTAACCACAGCCCTCACCATTACAGAGACAGAATAAGCTTGCACAGCATCTTGTGGAAACTTGGGTCAATGCCTTCGTGGGTTCTCCGTCACACTCGAAGCCTACAGTAAGCTCTTACCCATTGAAATTGCGACCCATGTGAGCATGTTATGAGTTTTCCAATCGTGTAGAGCTCTATAAATATGGTGGCGAACCCAGGAGAGGCGCTGCAAGCGATGTTGTGCTGTTAGCAGAGGCACTCTCGTCATTCGTGTGCTGCCATAGCCCATTAACGTCAAATTTCGGAGCAATCTCGTGATGGATACGTTCGTCGTAAGTCCCACAATGGTATCTGCAGTTACTTCACATAGTGTTGCTGGTCTTTTAGCACTGAGCACCTAATGCAAACGCAGCTGCCATCGGTCGTTAAGTGAAGAGCGTCGGCTAACGCATTGTCCGTGATAGGAAGTAATACCCAAAATTTGGTATTCTCGACCCGTTCTCGACCCTGTGGGTCTTGAAGTATTCAATTCGCTCTTGATTTCCGAACTGCCATTACGCGTTCAGAGTTTGTTAATTCCCGGCGTGGAGCCATTATCACGCCCGAAAGCACTTCACATGAATCACCTCATAATGAAGGACAGCTCTGTCAAACGACTGCCCTTTTTTATATTTTGTACACGATAACACTGCCTGCTGAATATGTTAGTATCGTTATCCAATGACCTTTGACACCACTGTATACTATGTCGTGAAAGATAATATCAGTTACGAATAAGGTAGTCTTAGATTAATGGTATGACAGAAAGAGAGAGAGAGAGAGAGAGAGAACGAATCTGTATCTCAAAGAAAGCTTTACAGCGGTTCCCATTTTTATTTCTACTACAAAATAGTATTGTTCCAGAGACGCTTCAAAGGTTGAAATGTAATTTATTCCGGAACGAGCACAAATATGAAATCGAACAATAGTGTAGAGCAATTAAGTTCGAAATGTACTACAATAGGTAATGTCACACTAAGGCATTACCATTTCGTCACTGGTCAAAGCTGCCTAAATAGCAGTATCGCACATTCCTCTTCAGCTGTTTCGCGTTACTACATTGCTACGAGACATTCTCCCGAGTTGATGACGTAAGGACAATCTTCCTGACTTTCATCGTGATACTGCCAATTCCGCCATTTGTAAAGTGGTAGCTGTTTCAGCTGTTTAGAGCCGTGTGCAGTTGAACCGAAGTGTTCTCTTCCTGTCGAATGGGTGGCCACTATTTCTGCAGCACAGTTAACTGGTCTCCACTGAAGTGCTTAGTATGGAACTCAGTGGATCTTCTTCTCGTTAGCAGCCATGTTTTCATTGCGAAAAGTGATTATTGTGTTGCACGTGAAAATCTTCTGCCTACATGATGGTGAGCATTTAGCACTGACTTAAGGTCGTTTCATGTTCTTTTTCAATGCTGTGACAGAAAGTAGCTTGGGGCGAAGCTAGTCGTTGGTGTCCTAACCCAGCCTCACGGATCGCCACATGCACTGCCACGAGTGCTCGAGTCTTTAGAGGCTCCCAAGACGTTTGTGACTGAAACCGTAGCAGCGTAATTTTCCAAACAGTGATTTCATGTCCCACGAGCACACTGACACCGGCACTTAACAGGCGACACAGCGCTATGTCTTATCAGCGCTTTAATGTGGGGAAGCACATTAACACACGTCTCTAGAGAAGTTACACAACTGTGGTGTTATGATACGGATCGGAGTACTTTCTCAAGCGCATACAACCAACGTTGTAGGACCTCTCGCTTTCCAAATAAAGTAATTCGGCAGTCCTCAAATAGTACTAAGTCTTTAGTAGAGTTATATACATTAAAATGTGTTGACAAGAAATATATGTAATTTGTTTATGATAAAGAAAGTAGAATGATTCGGTGACCGAGGCCATCCTTGTCTAAATCCTTGTATTATTTCAACTTTCACCACTGCACAATAATTTTAATACATGTTTTGCCATACACTGTATCGTTCTAACTAACTCTGTGGAAGGCCTTTTCGTATTGCAGTACGACCACATGAACCAGAGACCATGCTGCCGTTGTGATCCGCCCTGGTGGAGGAATGAAACACCCTACCACAAAAACTCCTCCCAAACTTTGTGCCCAACATGGGAGCAAGTTGCAGAGCATGCGTTGTCGCCCGTCCTGATTAAACGTGTCCCTCTCTTTGTAACGTCCAGGTGACCAACATACAGGAGGGTGACTTCGCTGTATTTACAGTCTTTCAATAAAGGTATAATCTCTTTTCCTCTCATTTAGAATACTTTTAGTTACCTTTTGTGCTGTGCTGTACGTGTTCCTTCTACGGGCGGTGAAAGTTTCATTGAGAAATGTCGGTTGGCAGTGACTCGTGGAGCGAAAGCTACTTTCGTTGTTACGTCTGGCCCTCCTCCTTATAAATGACATAGCGGTTGGCGTCGGAAGATGCATGTGCTTCTTCGTTTACGGTGCTCGTACAAGAAAAGTTGCGAAGGTAGGAAACTGTGTAGAGATGCAGGAAGACATGCAGAAAATCTACAATTGGTGCAGGGAGTTTTAAAAGACCTTCATCTCAAACAGATGTAACGTTTTGTGTATAAGCAGGCAGAAAAATTCATTATTGTATCCTCTTGCAGAACAATCGCTGGAAGGACTAACTTTTACAAATGCCCAGAAGTGCGAGTACGGAGCGATTTTCGTGGAAGGACTTCATAAAACTGACTGGAGGTTAAACAGATGGCATACTAAAGTTAATTGCAAGGACAGTCACGAAATTGAGCTCATCAACAAAGGAAGGAGCTTACAAAACAGTCGTTCGATCAGTCGATAGAAGAGCCGCGTGTTTCCCCACGGGTTCACACAGTGAGCGCGAAAACCTTCCGGAGATTCTCAGGCAACTCCCGTCGCAGACGGTGCAAAGAAAGCATTCAGTAACACGGTTGCTTTACTGATAAAGTTAAAAGAGAGTACGTTCCTAAATTTATCAGCCAACAATATATCACTATCACTTACGTGACTTCGCGAAAAGACCATGAAGGCAAAATTACACGGACTCGAGCACACCCAGAGAGTATTACCACGTATCGTTCTTCCCATGAAACATTTACGACTGGAGCAGAACAAGGAAATGACAGTGGTACACAGTAGACCCTCTGACACACGCCGTATGGTGTTTTGCGGGGTACAGATGTAGATGATACATTAATAATTTAGTTCCTGCCCGGCAAGCTGCTAAACGATGTGTGGCGGTGGGTAGTACTTCCCTGTTCCACTCGCGAATGGCACGACGGAAAATGGCTGTCGTTAAGCCTCTGTATTAATTTTAATTTATAGAATTTTCTAGTCGAGATAATTTCGTGATATGTGTAATATGGGGGAACTCATTTTTTCGACCTCTTCTCAGAGAGTGCTCTCTCGAAATTTCAATAGTAGACATCTTCGTATATACAAACTTACAGCATGCTGGAGTAACCAGGATGAGCACTTCTGTTACTCAGTAGAAAGAAAAACCAGTCCAAGTTGCAAATATTTTATTTTTCATTCGATGTCTCGTTTCGAGCTGAAACTCCTTTTGAAATCTACATTACAGTGTTGGTTAATGGCATTTCCAAAGATTTTAACAAATGTGTAATATATATTTGTAGTTATCGGTGTGCACAGTAAATGTGCATAACACTCTTTTTGACATCTTCAGAAATGCCATTTTCGTCTTTCTTACGTTGATATGAAAATGGCCCCAAACTAGTGCCGGCCGGTGTGGCCGTGCGGTTCTAGGCGCTACAGTCTGGAACCGCGGGACCGCTACGGTCGCAGGTTCGAATCCTGCCTCGGGCATTGATGTGTGTGATGTCCTTAGGTTAGTTAGGTTTAAGTAGTTCTAAGTTCTAGGGGACTGATGACCACAGCAGTTAGTGCTCAGAGCCATTTGAACCCAAACTAGTCATCCAAAGAAAAATAAAACATTTGCAGCTTGTACTCGTTTTTCGTTTTATTGAATCCTCTCCATGACGCACAACGCCTGTCTTGCAAAAACTGCCTACGGAGTTTGTTGAGCATCTCTGTAACGCTCTTGCGTTGAGAAAACGAACCCGTGACAAAGCCCTCCGCTATTCCTTGGATCTTGTCTATCTCTTCTATCAATCCTACCTGGTAAGGACCCCACTTTGGTGAATAATACTCATAACTCTCTCAAAGAAGTGCCTTGCAAGCCAATTCCGATGTGGATGAGTTACATCTCGTTAAGAATGCAGCTGCGGATTTCTTTTTCTCCTTATCCACAGTATGTTACATTTATTTACGTTTGCTCATTTCGAAAATCGATATGGTGCTCTGGCGTTGTTACTTTAAACCATATCATCTGCAAACAGGCTTAAGGTTGCTTTCTTACAGACAACCGAATCATCTGCGAACATTCCGAAGAACTTTCTATTTTTTCTATAAGATAATTTAGTTATTTCTTTTTTTTTCTGAGTCATCAGTCTTCTGACTGGATTGATCCGGCCCGCCACGAAGTCCTCGCCTGTGCCATCGCAGAGAAGTACCACTTTCAACCTACGTCCTCAATTATTTGCTGGATATTTTCCAAGCTCTCTGTTCCCTACATTTTTTGGGCCCTACAGCTACCTCTAGTTTCATGGAAGTCATTGCATGATGTCTTAACAGATGTTCTGTCACCCTGTCCCTTCTCCTTGTCAGTGTTTTCTACATATTGCTTTCCTCCCCGATTCTGCGCAGAACCTCCCCACTGTCAGTGTTTCCCTCTAATAAATTTCTGTGTTCCAAACGTACTTCGTCCTCAAACCAAAACTTATGTTTGATACTAGTAGACTTCGTTTGACGAGAAATGCCCGTTTTGCCATTGCTTGTCTCCAGTTGATGTCCTCCTTGCTCCCTCCTTTATTAGTTATTTAACTGCCTACATAATAAAATGTCGTGACTTCCACTTACTTCGTGACCATCGAGCCTGATGGTAACTTTCTCGCTCTTCTCATATCTGCTACTTCTCATTACTTTCGTCTTTCTTCGATTTATTCTCAACCCATATTCTGTACTCAATCTTAGCACTCATATACGGATATCCTCTCACCTTCAATTTCAATGCCACTCCTAAACATTTTTATTTATTTCCGTCATTTCTTCTTCGATGTACAGACGAAGTGAAGGGGCGAAAGACTACGTCCCGTTTAAATCCGAATACTTCGTTCTTGGTCGTCCATTCTTACTATTCCCTCTTGGCTCTTGTATATATTGTGTATTACCCGTCCCGTCTCTCCCTATAGCATATCAATATTTTTATGGTGCCTTTACCTTTCCTAACGCCAGACTGATCGTCATGTTTTATTTTCCATTCTTCTGTATATTATCCTTGTCAGGAACTTGTACACATGAGCTGTTAGGCTGATAGTGCACTAGTCAGCTCTTGTAGAGTTTTGAATTGTGTGCATTATATTTTTCCGAAAGTCTGATGGTATGTCGCCAAACTCATACATTCTACACACCAACGTGAATAGCCGTTTATTTTCCACTGACCCTAATAATTTTAGAAATTCTGGTGGAATGTTACCCAATACCCTTCTGCCTTATTCGAGCTTGAGTGCACCGAATCTCTCAAAAATACTGATTCTAATACAGGATCCACAATCCCTTTTCAACTGACTCTTGTTTCTTCTTTAATCACCTCAGACAAATCTTTGCCCCTTAGAGGACTTCAATGGACTCTTTCGACCTATCCACTCTCTCCTCTGTATTTAACAGTGGAATTCCCGCTGCACTCTTAATGTTACCACCCTTGCTTTTAGTTTCACCGAAGGTTAATTTGACTTTCCTATATGCTGGGTCAGTCTTGTCTTCTATTTTTTCACATTTTTTAAGCAGCCATTTCGTCTTAGCTCCCTGCACTGACTATTTGTTTCATCCCTCTGCGACTTGTATTTCTGTGTTCTTGATATTCCAAGGTCATTTTTGTACTTCCTTCTGCCGGCCGGTGTGGCCGTGCGGTTCTAGGCGCTTCAGTCTGGAACCGCGTGACCGCTACGGTCGCAGGTTCGAATCCTGCCTCGGGCATGGATGTATGTGATGTCCTTAGGTTAGTTAGGTTTAATTATTTTTAAGTTCTAGGCGACTGATGACCTCAGAAGTTAAGTCGCATAGTGCTCAGAGCCATTTGAACCATTTGAACTTCCTTCTTTGGTCGGTCAACTAAAGTTCTTCTGTTACCCATGGTTTCTTCGCAGTTACCTTCTTTGTACCTTTGTTTCAGTTTGGAACATCTGTGCTTGCTCTTTTTAGAGATGTTCATTCCTGTTCAACTGTACTACGCACTGAGCTAGTCTTTATCGCTGTATCTATAACATTAGAAAACTTCAAGCATACCTCGTCATTTCTTAGTACTTTCGATCCCACTTCTTTCGTACTGATTTTGCCTGACTAATCTCTCAAATGTCAGCTTGCTCTTCGTCACTACTGCACTGTAATATGAGTGTATGTCTATTGGGTCCGTCTTACAATCCAGTATGGATTTAGCAATCTCTGTATGGGCAAGATGTAATCGAACTGAAATCTTCCCGTATTACCCGGCATTTTCCAGGGATACCTCCACCTTTTGTAATTCTTGAACGGAGTATTCGCTATTACTAACTAAAGTTTATTACAAAACTGAATTAGTCTCTCTCAGCTGTCATTCCTTGCCCCTAGCCATATTCCCCTGTATCCTTTTCATCTACTCCTTCCCCTACATCTGCATTCCAGTCCACCCTGACTATCAAGCTTTCATATCGGTGTACTTACTTTCAATGTCCTCATATACATTCTCTATCTCTTCATCTTCAGCTTGCGACGTCGACATGTATACCTGAACCATCGTTGTCGGTGTCGGTTCTGGCTATTCTGGTAAGAACAACCCTATCAATGAACTGTTCACAGTAGCACTCTCCCTTTCCTACCTTCCTATTCATAACGAATCCTGCGCCCATTAAACCATTTTCTGCTGTTCTTTGTATTAACATATACTAATCTGACCAGAAATCCTTGCCTCCTTCCATTTCACTTCACTAACTTCTACTATATCCAGACGGAGCCTTTGCATTTCCCTCTTCGGATTTTCTAGCTTCCCTACCACGTTCAAGCTTCTGGGAGCCCACGCTTCGATCGTAGAACGTTACCTTTTCGTTGGTTACTGAATCTTTTTCGAATGGTGACCTCCATCTTGGCAGTCCACTTCCGGAGATCCAAATGGGGTCTAGTCCTCAATCTTTGGCCAATGGAGAGGTCATCATGACACCTTTTTGATTACAAGCCACATGTCCAGTGAATGTAAGTGAAGTGTCTTTAATGGACTGGCTTCCATTCCCTTCTGCATGTTTATGCCGTTCCGTCTTTAGAGGCAGTTTCCCACCCCAAGAAGAAGAGAGTGCCCTGAACCTTTGTCGGCTTCTCCACCCTCCTTGTTGAGGTGGTTGGCTAAATGGGGCTGACTTCTTATGCCGGAACTCACCGGCATAAATTATATACACTGTAAAGAATAACGGTCCGATCACTGAGCCATGGGATAATCCGAGAATTACCTTTAAAGCAGTCGATATAGTTCCGTCAAGTGCGACGTGTTGCGGTCTATCTGCAAGGAGGTCTAGAATCCAGTCGCTGTACCGAAGATTAGTAATATGTTATTTTAAATTAATCAGTGTTTATTACTGGTCAATCAATCATAAATTACCCACGGAAGGCGACGGAGTGAAACCTTTGTACGGCAGAACTACAGTAACCCCTGTGAATACGACTTAAGTCTCACAGCCCAGTTCAAGCTCAAACCCTTCCGCCAGATGTTCAAGAATGAGTACAAATTAAACGGTATAATTAACCGATCCATATACTTGTGAGATTTCTGCTGTTACCAAGTTAAATTTCTGAACAGTCACTTCCAGGTATGAGATTGCACAATAAAGTTGAATTCTGTTGACTGAAATGACATCCTTCATGAACTTAATGCTGGAGGCACGTTAAATAGATTGACACGTGTGGTTCAAAACAGCAAACAGAAAAAGCTTCCGTTTATGTTCGTACTAAACCGTTGCTGGATGAGCTGTACAAAGTGCTGTAGGTGTTCATATTAACAATGGCGTCGCAACATATTGCCACAATAAAACTTCTTAAAAACGCGGAAAGGGAAAGTGGAAGCATAATCGCCGCCTCGTCGAAATCTCGTCGTGCTGAACGATAGCAGAGGCTGAGTCTAAGCGATAATAAAATGAACTTTCTTGTGGTGGCCAAATTTGCAACAGCTGGATACGAATTGCAGGTGCTTCAAAGCATAACGCCTACTGCTTGCTGCAGGTTACGATTGTTATTTAAGTTGTACAGAAAAATGTGTGTCCCCTCATTCACAATTCATCTTTAGTGCGTATCCTGAAATGTTGCACGAACGATACTTTTGTTTGCAGATTTAGATAATCGTATGAACAAACTGGTTAGGTATAAATTTAAGAGAGTACTCACAGAGGACTTTCTAATCCTCTGTTTGTAACCCAAACAACTGTCTCTCATATTGCAAGGCTTGGGGTTTTATTAGTGGTCATTCTGTTTTCTACATGTAGACCCATAACTGCCTGTTTACATGTGCAGAGTATCTCTGTTTCCTGTAAGTGATGCAAAATTTCTCAGTTTCCATCCATTCGTGTTCTAATACGATCTCCTTTCTGGTGGATATCTGCGTCGTTTGTTATTTGAAGAATGTATTGGATTGTATGTTTTGAATGTTAGGTTTAGGTCTTGTCTTTTGAAAATGTTTGTTATTCTGTGTGAGAGTTTGTACCTGTATGTCACTGTGTATCATCTTGGGTCTCCTTCCTTGTTTTCACGTTTGCTTTGTATCGTTGTTGTGTGTGCTTGTTTGTGTTTGTTTTGTTGTGCTGTTGTGTGTGGCTGTGTATGTATCGTTTTTAATGGCTGTCTTTTTTGTTCAATTTTGTGACTAGATTACTGTTACTACCACTGTTTGTTGTTATTTGTGTGGTGATGTCTACTTCTTCCGGGTAGATTTTTCTGCTGAGCGGTCCTGTGTTGGGTCTATGAAACTTGTATGTGAGTGCTTATTATTTTTTAAAGTGTGTATGATCTGAAGTTGGATTTATAATTTTGTGAGTCTTTTGTAGGTTCATATCTATCCTGACATTTTTGTGTCATAAACTAAAAAGTTTATTTCATTGTCATACTCTTTTTCTAGTGTAAATTTTATCTTTTTGCGTTCTGTGCTTACATCTTCATTCAGCTGGTCAATTTCTGCTGGAGGCTTATCTATTAAACAAAGGATATCATTCATGTAACTGATCCAGTAAAATATCTTGCAATTCGTAAGGACAAAATCATATAATTGCCTGCAATATTTTGAAAGTGGTGAAAGGTATAATGGGCGATGGGAAAAAATAACTAGGAACAGTTTAAAGGCGGATATCAATATTCCAGGCAGAAGGTACGGGACATGTTTCCATGGACTACATTCCAGCGTCGGAATACTTGCCCACCATTTTATGTTCCACGTGAAGAAGGAGGTAGGCTAGGAATATTCACTCAGCTGGAAACTGGAAAAAAGTTAGTGTCAGCAATGGAAAGGCCTACAGACCTTGTATTACTCATATAAAAGTGTCGTATTCATACTTTACGTCTTCTTTTGTACGCATCCCTCTAGTGGGAAACACATCAAATCATCCTGACCCGAAGTGTTTTGCTTTGAAATCCACTACAATAGGGACTTGTCAGTGGTGACGTCTTTGTAACTTTACGGCGCGTCTGTCTTTGTTTACACAACCGTAGTAAAGATTCAATAATTCACGCAAACCATATATATATTTCAGGGAAAGAGTCACAATTTGCCCATAGATACTTATTCGAAATCACTGTCTCTCCTTTCTTTTGCTAACTTTATATTTATACGCAGTCTAAACAACTAATTCCGGTAGGATACAAAATTTTAGTGTTGTGACTGTGAGTGTTCAGTCTAATTACGTGCCTTTCAAGTAACTGACTTAACACATGGTCCACATGTTTGCCTGGCTGCGATGAGCTGCTACTGCTACACAGTTTCTCGTTTCAGACTCACATGAAACACACGTTAACAATTAGAAAAGAAAAGTGAATATAGTAATATCGCAATTAGTGTGTGTCAAATCAAGTCGCACTACACTAGTCAACGAAAGTATTCATATGCCAAAACTGAAAAATTCATGATGAAGAATGCTTCACAATAATAATTCATATGGAAATAATAAATGCATTTGCTAACAATAATGTTCCGTTTACTGTAATTACTACTCAATTTTCCACTAAAGAATGATTTTAACTATGTGGTTAATTGATTTTTTAATTTTTTCTTGTCTGTCCCTTTTCTTCTCTTCCCAAAGTCTCTTCATTCTTTGACTGTGTCTCTTTGTGTGTCTCTAAGTCTGTCTACATGTTCTTATAATTTATTGGTCGGATTCTCCGTAAAAGCATCGTATATTATTCCCAAAATATTTCTGATAATTTTATGTTCTGTCTCTCAGTTTCTCTGATCAGACATTGAACGTTTCTAATGTTAGAGTGCTTCTGGTGACTGTGTTGTAGTTCCTGAGTTTGGCTTGTCTTGAAATGTTTCTTTTAATTTAGTGCGCCCATGTGAGTTTGTGCGCTTTCTGAAATGTTTGTATTTCTTCTGTGTTAGATGGTTTGTTTGATCCTCTTATTTGTATATATTCCCCTGCATATTTGAACTTTTGCAGTCTGCTAACCATAACGTGTTTTGTGTGCATTACTTGTGTGTTGCTTTTTCTTCCATGTATTGCCTTTACTCATACATTATGTGTAAATCTGTTACGACATAGAGTTTCTGCAAGTATTCCAGAGCTCCTTTTGCTTTGTGCCTATTGTAGCTGAGTCTGCCGTGTAATCTGTGAATTCCAGACGTTTTATGAGTATTTTTTGTACATGTTCTTCCTAACTGAACCCCTTTGATTTTTGTTTCCCATTGTTTGATAATCTTGTGCCAAACCAGCTAGAATAAAATATGGACCATCCTTTCACGGGCTGCATTTCAGCATTGAAATACTTTTCCATTAATTTATTTTAAATATGAAGCAGTAGATCTGTCAGAATGGTCGATTATCTTGAAATTGGGGAAATCTTACTTTTTTCAATGGAAAATACTACAACTCTATTATTACACACATATTTCATCAGGAACGGTACACTGTCCGTAGTTTTTCCGGAAAACATTTAATAACGCTTACATTGTTATCAGCTTGTACGCATAGGCATGTTTAATATAAAAAACTGTTCTTACGGGAAGGAAGAAGACAAGGTTTAAGTCACGTTTTATTGCAAACGCAAGAAAACGCTCACTGGTCTTCTCTGAAGAAGATTTGTTGTCTTAGTTTGTATGCTACCTTTAAGGTAAACGACATCATCGGCTACAAATAATTTAAACGTGTATCGAGATGTATACAATTATTTCAATATAATTTGTTACAACATATAATTAAAAGACTCGTTTTGAAGTGTCCTGTAAGTGAATTTAAGAATGGATTTGCAATGGGGCCATTAATGGGTATTTGTGTGGTGAGAATGCATCACTTTCTCCATTCTGAATCCACTGCAGCTTTTTCGCCAACCGACATTTAGTGTTAACGCTTTTTCTGTTACAGTAAACAGTACAGATAAAAGAGTACATCTTCTTGTCTATCCACTGTAGTTATCTCGAATAGTACTGAGGTGCCTTTCACAAATTATATTCTGAATGTGGTGCCCTTGAGAGTGTATCGTACGGGTGCCCTAAGCTCTCTCTCTTTTATACGAGTCAAAGAAAGTCTGCTTCTCTAGGGAGTCGTTGGCTTTCTTAAAGCCCACGAATGTGATCACAGTGTTAGTCGTGTTTCCGACTTTTGGAAGTGTTCAGATAGTCAACATCTTTTTCAATACGTGATCTTACTTTTCTGATGTCTGCTTGGTAATCACCTAACTGTATCATCAACTTGTGGTTCCAGTCTGTTAAGTAAGGTCTTGATCAGAGTTTCGTAATGAAACGATGATAATGAGGTATGTTTGTAACTATTAGAGTCCGTCTTGACGGACGCTTTGTTTTTTGAGAATTGAGCAGTTTTCTTCAGTATTTGTTTCCAGAAGTTTGCCTGTTCCTTTGAACTAGATATTTGGAGGGTGATAACTCTTTTAATTTTTGTAAATATTCTGTAGAAATTTACCACGTTGTTCTTTTTTTTCTGAAATCGCCCACGATTTCACTTAGTCTACTCGACGTTTACCCTTTTCAATCTTCCAGTATCAATCGAAGATTATTTCTGGACTTTTTTGAAAAGTATGCCTTTTTTTGTTCTTCTGTTACAGAATTCTTCATAAGTGGCGTTCCACCATTTATGCTTGTGTTTCCTGGGCTGATGACCCCAACATACTGATGGTGACGTTTCTTCCCGAGGTCTTCCGATTTTTCCGTTGTATTTTGATGAAATTGTTCAATGTATTTATCTTCGTTTAACTACACTTATTTTGGATACAGTATTATAATTATGTTCTGTATTATATTTCTGTTTTTGGGACTGACCTAATTTTTGCTTGTAGCAAGTGATGATCGGACTCGAAGAATCTTTTACTTGAAATTTCCTCGAGGATTAAAATTGTGTGTCGGACCGAGGCTCGAACTCGACACCTTTACTATTCGTGGCACCCCGAGCACGGTCCCTGACCCATTCTCACAGCTTCACATCCGCCCGTACCTCGTCCCCTTACAGAAGTCTTCCTTGCGAAACGTCCAAGACTAGCACTCCTGGAAGTAGGGATACTGCGGAGACATGGCTTATCTGCAGCCTACCGGATGTTTACGAAATAAAATTTTCATTCCACAGCGAAGTGTTCGTTGATTATGTATTGACATAATTTTTATGTTAAAATTTTGATAATAGTACATGAGATGATACTAATTTTCTTGTTTGTGTTCTACATAAGAGTCAGCGTACTTTTCCCTTCGAATAGTTGTAGCCTAAGTCTCCAAATACAAGTTTAACATGTGTTTGTGATATTTTGTTTTCCTTCCACAGCTCCATAAACGTCTTCGACTTATTGCGATTTCTTTATGTTGTGATCATTCACGGATGAATGTGCGTTGATGGTCGCATATCTTTCGTTTCCTGATTTGTAGGCGATTGTGAAGAAACTTTCTGATATTGAAATGAACTACAGGATGTTGCCTTTGACTGACTTGTTTACTGCAGATCCTGTGTCAAATATTGCTATTGTTTCCCTTCTGACATCATGTTGAGCTTCTTATTGTGCATGCTGGACGGACAGAGTGGAAAACAAATTTTATTCATGGTTTAACTCTCGTAATACCAAACGAGGAGGGGGAGAGAAGGGAGGTACTTGATGCCCACCTTTGGAAATACTGCAATTTGCTCAGTTGCGTTACATGTTAATTCAAAAAAACGACATTTATTGTTTTAGTGCATTCTTCTATCAGATTCCATGTATATTATAAACTTTTTCTGTTGAACTTAACCAAAAATTTATGTCACTGTAGGAAATCTCTCATTAACCAGTGAATATTGTGGCCAATATTACTAGGTTTGTGGCCTCGCTTACATATCACTCATTCTTTGAAAAATATCTTGAGAGTGAAAGTCAACGACAATGAACTATATTTGCAATTTTAGTTATTTTGTGTTTTGGTCTCGAATTCCGTAGTACGCTTTACTGAAAGAGAGTTGAATTGCTAAGAGAGTGCCAGAAAAGTGTTTCAGGTTCTTGACCCTATCTACACATCAGTAGCACTTTATGAAGTATGCTGTTAACGTAAATCAACAACAGTTAATGTATTTTGCAATTTTTAATTTCGTCGGTTGGGGATAAAGTACCACCTTAGCGCCATTGGTTAGGCGCGTCGTGGAACATGTCTGGTATTGCAATTGTTCAAAATTTTTAAATTTAGTTTCTCAACTCTTGCTCATCGTACAATGTAGAAAGGTTTTTCTGCAGAACTGTGGTTGGGCTTTGGCCGGCGGGATCACACCGGCCTAGTGTCCCGTTTTCACTGCTGTGAATGACCTGTAAAAGATGGACCATGCACTGTGTTCATTGATGAGTTTCCCAAGCTAATGCGCCATTTTCTTGGATTTCGTATTTGTATTTGGTGTTACGAGAAGATGAAGTTTAATTGATGCACGACACTGAAAGACTACATGAAACCGCACCGTTTATGTACGATGTGAGGAGGAAACGATACGGTAAATGTGACTTCGTTGCATTAAACTCTTACTTTTATTTTCAGTTAAAAAGCCTTCAAGATAGTGTCGTAATTGTGGTAAAAGGATTTTTTTTTGCTGTCAAAGAAGCAAAGTAATAATAAAAGTAAAGGAAATTTGTGAAAAACAGCAGCCTGAAATTAGCAGCGAAGTTGATTCTTAAAATGTAATGTCACCAGCCGTTATGTTTATCCCTGTGGAGTGTCTGGATTACATGTGACGTGGTGCCTCCTCTGCACAGATGTTTCCTCGTGTGAGGGAGTGGTTCTGCTGTCGGCCAGCAGCGCCAGGGGAGGCGGAGGAGGCGCGGGTGGAGGGCCACGCCTCTCCAGCAGAAGACGCCTTGCAAGTGAGTCTCGTCGCGCTACATCGCTTCCCAGGGCAAAACTTAAATTGTCAGGGATGACGATAGTTCATTAGTTGTTCTTTCGATTCAGTCGGACTCTGCCGGAATGCACACAGTTTAATGTTACTGAAAGAACTGGAGTGCCCAAAAGAGTTCAACAACAAGCTACTTATGTCTTTAGCTGCGAGTAACAAGACCGACACGAAGGAAGGTGATTACAGGGAACGTCAGGGTAGAGCTGCAGGTAGTGATGTCGCACCGTTACGTGAGAGGAGAGCCTCGTGTACAGGACCTGGCGATGGAAGGCGCCAGTGCAGCTCGTCTGCTTGATTAACGGCATATTACTTGCTCTGGTGATGTATAAAAGGAGTAATCCAGGCCTTTTTTATCAGGAGCGGCGGCAATGTGATGAGTCTACACACTAGTTTGATGCGACCACAAAGAATAAAAGAACACTCTGCCCACCTCTTCGTCTTAGAATACCTTTTACAACCATCGTCCTGAATTATTTGCTGAACGCGTTACAAAAATGTGCTTTATTCAGAAGATTTGACTCTTTACGGCGCACTGTGGTTAAATGGAATTTATTCCCTGACATCCTGATAAATTTCAGTTCATGAAGTTCATGATTGTAGTCCGTGGATTTTCATATATTCCTTTTTTATCACAGGAAGAGCTCATTATTTCTTATCTTACGAGTCTTCTGAATTTTAAGGCAAGTCTCTAACAGCACTTACCAAACGCTACTAACCTTTTGTTTGATGTTAGCAGGCTTCTTTTTACGGAGGATCGCCGTCTTCATCTGTTCTAGTCTACTACTTGTAGCTTCGTTGCTTGACAATCTCGTGCTATTTTGTTTCCATACTAGTATTCCTCCCCCCTCCACCTGATTGGTTACTTATTTAATTGCATTCCTCAGAGGGCCTATTCTCTGCTCATTACGCTGCTCAGTTCACTCTCTTTGTTTCGTAAACCTTTCTCTCACTCAAAGAGGATTGCAATCTCAGTGAATTTTACCACTCATATTCTTTCTCTCCGAATTTTAATTGCACTGATCACCTTCTCTCTTATTTTCTTCAATGCTTTTGATGTACAGCAATGACAGTAGGGAAAGAAGACTGCCGCCAGGTTTTACCACGCTTTTAATCAGAACACGTTTCTCTTAGTTTTCGATTGTAACACTATCCTCTTGGTTCTTGTAAATATTGTGTATTACCAATCTTTTACGAGAGTTTCCATATAGTTCCACATGCAAACAAGACTAGACACCGTCAACTTAAAAAGTCTGACTGACCAACGATGACACGATAACTCGAATCGGCGAAAGTTTCTATTTTAATCAGACAACATAGATGTAGACATTTATCGAGGCTCTATAATGTGTGATTACTGTTACAGCACCGAATAGTAAACACACATTGAGTATTACAGCGTCCCAATATTTGAACTAAATGTTCGCCGTCTACACTCGTACTTTCTTCTCCAACAGGTGCGAGCTTTGACACTGGACGAGTTCTTTGTTGTGTTGATGGAAAGCCGCCCGCATCAAGAGGACGAGCGTGGTGCTGGAGGGGTGAGTACCACAGATTCCGTACTCTTGCGCTACAGGAGTGGTCTGGAGACAATTACTGCAAATTTCCTCCAGTCATTACATGTTAGCAGTGCAGACCGGGTCTTGCAAATACACGAGGATATTTTTTCCTGGTCCCTTGATTTAGCACAGTTGACGCAATGCAACCCTTGTCACTTATATTAAGTGTCTTACAAACATATATATTGATATATAAACATATATATTCATATATTCATACAGTTTATAACACATACCTTTCAATGCTAAGGCAGCAACCTTAGCTTCCCGCTAATGCTTATATCCTTACCAAAGACATCAGTCTAGCACATCATTACTAGGCGGCGCTATTTCAAACTTTTTAATTTTTTTCTCCAGGACACTGGCGGCGCCTCGTCTGCCTGCTGGACTAGTGTGGACACCGAGCCGTCCCGCTCTTCAGAGATACCACAGCACGCGTCGCGGCCGTGGAGTTGGCGCCCTCAGCCCACCGGAGGGGGAAGGGGATCTGGACGCCACACGGTAGGCTACGTCCCTAAAACAGTCGCCATTAGTATACGAAAGCAGAGTGCAGTTGTAGACTGAGAGGATGGCATGTTTTCAATTCTTAGTATGTACGATGAAGCGAAAGGTAAACAGTAGCAATGGCATTGTAGGGCGGAAGATGTCTAGGGGTTGTTGAGTCTACCGAATCGATGACCTAGAATATATTGGGTTTTCATTACATAAGCTAACTGCTGTCTGCTAGTAACGTAGCTGCATTATCTGGAACTTCAACGTTTATTTGTAATACTGACGTTCCCGAGGGCTGCGAAACTAAGGTTCCACACACATTGACACACGTCAGATGTTTTTCAGCAAAGAGGACAAAGCTCGTAATTCTTGCATGACCTAAACTGTACAGCATCATCAGCATGTATTAAATTGCGTTGCAATTCGGTTGCTCTGGCAACTGTCTCACACCTTGTTATGTGTACGCAGATCTTCCAACGCATCAGGAACCTGTGCTTCCTGGGCGCCAGATACCAGGAGATGGATGAGGACGTGCAAGAGGAGGAGCAGAGCCGAGCTGCGGTCCCAGACACTCTGCAGGTGAGGCGGCCCTTGTTACGTCACTAATGACAGGGCAAACGGAACAGTGGCAACTGGGGGCAACCTGACTGCATCAAACATCTTCACTGGTTACTAAAGTCTATCACGTATTCGTGGAATCCCAATAAGGCTTTGCAGAAATGATATTTTCTCTTGGCTTTACAAATAATACGACTGTAGTGACTTCTCTCCTCCAAAGTGTTCTTATCAGCCAACCCAAATCTCTAATTTGCGTTTGTGTCCTGACATACTTTAGTCTGATTTGTGTGTGGCGTAGAGTTTTCCTGGTAGCATTGTCGCTTCACCCATTTCTGTGCTGCTTTGCCAATGTAGTGTGGGTGGGGTGAATGTCTGTTGTTAACCTCTGAATCAGCTATATTTTCTCCGACTTTCTCGCCGTTCTCATTTCTTCCGGCATGAGTGACAGGAAACCAAGGAGAAAGTACTCAATATGTCAAAGATTTTATTAATTTCGCAGCAAAAGATAGTGACACCGTCTATTTAAACGCAATTCCATAAGATGAAGCTTTTACTGAGTAATCAGAGACAACGTTCATATTGTTGTTACGTTTTTAGTTTACATTCACTGCTGACAATCACAAGTGGTAAATCTATGTCTATCAGTACACAACAGAACCCAGAGTGTGGTGCATGGTAGAGTGACCTTCCTGACAATGTTATCGAATATCTGTGAAAATTCATTCTTGTGCTGAGTGATGAAACCTGACTGTGTAGCCACCTCTGTCTCCTGCTAGTCTCTTGTTCTGATGTTCTCTTTGTGATGCAGACGACGGCAGCAGTATTATGTCGTACACTCCTATTCAGATACAGGATCCCTAAATTTACGCAACAAAGTTTCAGACGTGCGTAGTCTTTCATCCAAAGAGTCCCATTAAATTTAGGCGTGCATTTCTGATTCTTTTGCTATGGGCTAAACCGACCTGTTCCTATGGCAGGAGTACGCTTCTGAATTCGTTATATGCGAACAGTCCGAACTACTACATGCGAACTCCATTAACGCAAGAACAATATCTTAGAATTGTTACATCGAATGCCTTTCATGCAATTAACCTTATATATGCAGTGTATTTTCCCAGAACCCTTCCAAGAAGGCTTTGACTTCCATTTGCGTTTGTTAATACTGATTAAAGTATTTGTCCCACTCTGTATTGGTTCTTATAATTACCTCTAAATTCTTATTTGAGGAGACTTGTCTAGTAGGACAGATTGAGAGGTACTTCACTTGTTTGAAGAAATGATATATTTACGTTCATTTAGAGAGGGCTGCCATTAAAACACCTAGCGGAAATTACTTGTAATTATCGTCACATTTCCGTAATTTCATCATATGGCGACAAGTCCTTGTAGACATCTGATACTGCTGATAGCTGTAGAAAATTCTATTAAGTATACTGACAACATTACAGGTGCTATTACGTCTGCTTGGTGGACAACCCATGTCAGATTTGTTTCCGCGCAACATTCTCCACCTAGTATAAAGTGCCAGATTCTAGTAGTGAACTATTTAGCGAGTGAAAGACGTGTCTGCAAAACACTCCGTACGACCGTCTGTCTTGATAGTCGACCATGTAGCACTGTGTCTAACAGCCACGAGCGCCAGTGAGCCGACCACACGAATGTCTGTGAACTGCCAAGTCGATCAACCTGTGCTTTCGATTATTTGAAAATCAGAACAGCATGGTTACGACCTTCACGCTAACTGACGGCACTTGGAATTAACGCAATTTCCTGCCAGTTCCTTTGAAACAATAGATTGCAGTACGCAGACTACTGTTTGGTGGTGAGATCCTCAAGCTTCTTTATTCCGCCTGCAGAACGCTGGAGAGCCCCTACCACCCGCCCCTGCGGCTCTCCCCATCGAAGCGTCCAGCACTTCTGAGCCGCCGAAACGCACGACACATCTGCGCGGGCGTCGACGTTCTCGTCGTCAGCGGCGAACTGGACACGTGGCGGCTCGGCTGAGAAGTCGCCGCCATTGCCAACTGTTTTTGCGACTTCTGTTCTAATAACTGTACAGATTGTTGTTGAAGGGAAAGAAGCATGAGGGGTGAGGGGAATACTGTCTTACTATTTAATAAAGTGTGATGCAGATTTAATACCGTCTTTTACATGTTATTTATTTACTTAGTTATTGATGCAAGCATCAAGTGTTTAACACATCTGCTGGATATTGGTATTAATGCGTGAGAGCACTATTGGATCTGGTTTGATGTTGTGCATGAAGAACGAAGCACCACAACGGGCTTGTTGTATTCATTGTTGCAGAAAATCTCCAAAAAATTCGATCCCGGAAATGCAGGTCTGTAAACATCCTCATTAGTCATCATAACATAATGTCAGCTGCCACGCAGCACATCTAGGAACTCATTATGTGACACACAAATACATAGAACCTAATTTCTGACGACCACAACCATTTGCACGCACGATATTGCTATTTTACACAAACAAAACGAGATGCGGAACAGAAATACGATTCTAACACCCGAAACTGACATTGTAAGTACCAAAATGTCACAGAGTATGTTCTATTGCTTGACAGCGTTAGTTACTTGGTCTTAAAACAATTTTGTGACACCAATAGCTGTCAGCATGTGGGTCTAATAAGTTTCAGCAAAAATTGTAACAACCCATCCTACCGCAAGAACTGTTGGAACCTATGTTACAGCAGAAATTGTAGCAACCTATGTCAAAGCAAACGAACTGCCTATTGATAATGAAAATCTTAACACTACATACATTTGACACATATACACCTTAGCAGAAAGGTGTTATAATGAGTAACAATTTGCCAGCGTCTCTGCTTTACAGTGAAACCATTTTCCTGTGTAAAAGTTGCTAGGGTAATTATTTCGCAGTATAAACATCTTTCTGTGTAAATGTTTTCCAGTGTAAATATCTACTAATGGTGTGACCACATGTTGTTAAAGTCAGTGAACCACACATGACATTATGTCATCACACTTGAAGGCTACATGACTAGCAATCACCAGATTAGCAAGCTGATTTGAGCATGTGATATCAGGAATCTACGTGTTTTGGTTGTTGAAATAAGTCTTGAGGAAAAAGTTACACCGGAGATGCTTATACCAAAATTGGTAAGTCTGAAAAGCAATTACACTGGAAAGTGATTACCCTGGGAAACAGTGCCACGGGAAACGGTCATATTGGTTATTTGTTACACTGGAAAATGGTTGCATTATAAGAGTCTCACATTGGAAAACTGTTGCAATGGAAAGTACATACACTACAAAACAATTGCACTGTAAATGATTTTACTTGAAAAAGGTTACACTGGAAAATGATTGCAATGGGATCAGTTACACTGGAAAATGGCCGACCGGGTTGGCCGAGCGGTTCTAGACGCTACAGTCTGGATCCGCGGGACCGCTACGATCGCAGGTTCGAATCCTGCCTCGGGCATGGATGTGTGTGATGTCCTTAGATTAGTTAGGTTTAAGTAGCTCTAAGTTCTAGGGGACTGATGACTTCAGAAGTTACGTGCTATAGTGCACAGAGCCATTTGAACTGGAAAATGGCTAGGCTGGAAAATGTTTACACTGGAAAGAATATACAATGGAAAATGTTTATGCTGAAAAATAGGTACAATGAAAATAGTTACACTGAAAACAGTTCCATTAGGAAGTAGTTCCACTACAAAATGGTTGCATTGGAAAATGGTTTCGCTGGAAAATGGTTGTGCTGGAAATTGGTTGCACTGGAAAATGGTTCCACTGGAGAATAATTGCACAGGAATGTAGTTATACTGAAAAACCTTTGCACTAGAAAACTGTTACCCCGAAATACAGCTTCCCTGGAGAAAAGTTACACTGGAAATTAGTTAAACTGGAAGTTGTTTAACAGGGAAAAGGCAATATTGGAAATGAGGGAAAATCATTTCACTGGAAAACGTAACGTGGAATAAATTTAGACTGGAAAATGTTACCCTGGAAGTGGGTAGAAGGTAAAATGTGACTTTTAGTAGTACCCAAACTGGAAAACTGTTACACTGAAACACATATACATCAAAATGGCTATGCTGAAAAAGCCTACCTCAGCACTCAGTTACACTGGAAAACGATTACACCGGCAAATGGTTACACTTTGAGATAATTTCGCTGGAAGTTTTATAGACCAGGAAACAGTTACACTAGAAACTGATACACTGGAGAACAATGGAAAATAGAGTGAAAGACAGTTAATGTGGAGAACACATACAATGCAAAACGGTTACATTGCAAATGGTTACACTGGAAATTGTAGCCGGCCGAAGTGGCCGTGCGGTTAAAGGCGCTGCAGTCTGGAACCGCAAGACCGCTACGGTCGCAGGTTCGAATCCTGCCTCGGGCATGGATGTTTGTGATGTCCTTAGATTTGTTAGGTTTAACTAGTTCTAAGTTCTAGGGGACTAATGACCTCAGCAGTTGAGTCCCATAGTGCTCAGAGCCATTTGAACCATTTTTTTGGAAATTGTAATTGTGAAAAGAGTTACACTGGCAATGGCTACAAAGGAGAGAGGTTGACTGGAAGATGACTGCATTGGAAATTGTTATACTGGGAAAAGGCTTAGGTTAGGTTAGGTTATGGTTACACCAGGAAATGGTTAATGAGGAGATGGTTGCACTGGCAAAGGTTTAGACTGGGTATTGTTACAAGGTAAAAGGTAACATCAGAGTCAGTCACATAGGAAAATGGCTACTTTGAAACAGATACAGTTCATAATGGCTATGCTGGAGAGTGGTTACACTGAAAATGGTAACACTGGAGAATGGTTACGCCGCAAAAGATACCCTGGAAAATGGCAACACTGTAAAATTGTTGCATTATAAAATAGTTCTACAGACAACTGTTACGTTAGAAAAATGTTTTCAATGGAAAACACTCTTACCTCTAAGGTATAAAAAAATGTCACACTGATATTGGCACACATGTGCTGGTCCATGTTTGATAAATATTAAGATTAGTTGTCTGCATAATCAGGTGACATCGATTCCGATGATTCAGAGAGATGGCAGGAAATTTGGACCAAGAACAGTAACACTAACATAATGTTCTACGTGATGGCATTAGTAAGTCAGTAAGGTTGCAGGAAGGATGAGTGTTCTAATATCTGTTGCTTGGTCCCTACTGATCTATAGATTTAGAGTTCTATCCTCCTCGGTCTTCTTAATGTGAGTCTTGCCTACGGGTAATCCACGAATCTGGCTTAGCAGTTCTTTGTCATGTAGTTTTTCACTGCGCTAAAAAGTACACCCTATATTAAACATTTCGAAGAATTGATGTTGACGCTATTAAGCGAAACAGTATATATGCAGAAGATTAAAACTAATGTTTTTCATTCCTTGTAGAGACTCTTTTGAGTGAAATACTAAATCAATTGATGACTGAATTCAGACAGTACGATAAACATTTGGAAAGAACAATGAAGCTAACCCGTGTTTAATAGAAATGAAGTCGCTGGCGGGCTGTGAATTTCCTTTCCTAGGCTCTCAACTATTGGGTCCTGGCCCATGCTTCTCCATATTAAGTGGATTTACGGACATTTATTGTTTAGTGCATTAAGGAAGGAATTCGCTTCCCAACGATTTGTGGACAGCAGCTCTACCAACGAGATGCGCCAAGTGACAAACTATAGAAATAGCTTACGAATCTGAAACATCACTCGACTAGTCTAAGGTGTGTGTTCTGCTGCGCGTCCCAGATGCTTCCTAAACCTATATTGCAGGCTGACGGTAAGTGCCATCTGAGATGAACATGATGTGCTCCACTAACGTTGACAATGTCTTATCAGGCACTGAATAAATAGTGGCAGTTCTCTGATACACATGTGCACGGCTGAATGGAAATCATATTTAATATTAAAAGTATCAATAATGTTTTCAGGGTTATTATTACTCTTCTGCATGTCCTTTTATTTTCTCGCCATCTTGCGTCATGCCTAAATCATGGCAAGTGGTAGAGAAGAATATTTTGCATTTCCGACGCGAACACAGTCTTGCAGTGCATTGGCATATGATATTTGTGTGGACACTTATTTGTAAACCAAGCAGAGTCGCACCTCCAAGATAACAAGACAGTTACGTTCATAACAGACTCTACAAGAGAACTAGTATACACTTCTGACGAGGTGAATACTGTGGCCAGCGAAGCGCTCTACACTGCTATAGTGAAACACGATATGTTGGTTCCAGACGATCTACTACTGAACTCCTAGGAGAGGCTCCAAGCCCAGTCTTTTCGAAGCGTTACTCATTCGGACCGAAGTCGGCATGGTGTCTGTCGTATTCAACCCTGTTGCTATTTTTGTGTTTCAACGTCAATGTGAAGGTCCAAGGATTACAGTAAACCTGTATTAATGAATCGGAAACTTCTACTGAACTCCCAGGAAACGTTCAAACAAAGACCGTTTGAAGCGTTACTCACCTGGACAGAAGTCGACATGGTGCCCGTTTTTATCAATCCCGTTACTATTTCTGTGTTTCATCCTCAGTATGAAGGTTCAAGGATTACAGTAATCACGCATCAGTGAATCGGAATCAAGTACTGAACTCCGAGGAAAGCTTCCAAATACAGACCGTCTGAAGCAATACTAACCTGGACAGAAGTCGGCATATTGCCTGTTGTATTCAATCCGGATGCAATTTCTGTGTTTTATCGTCAATGAGAAGTTCCAAGGATTACAGCAAAACCAGCAGTGGTGCACCGAAAACTACTACTGATCTCCCGGGAAATGTACCAAACACAGACCGTTTGAAACTTTACTCACCTGCACAGAAGTCGGCATGGTGCCTGTTGTATTCAATCCCTATTCAATTTTTGTGTTTCACCGTCACTGTGAGGGTCCAAGGATTACAGTAAACCTGCAGTAGTGCATCGAAAACTAATACTCAATTCCCAGGAAGGATTTTGAACACTTATGTTTTATGCGTTACTCACCTGGACAGAAGTAGGCATGGTATCTGTTGTATTCAATCCCGATTCAATTCCTGTGTTTCGACGTCAATATCAAGGTCCAAGGGCTACAGTAAGACATCAGTGGTGCATCGTAAACAAATCTCCCAGGAAAGGTTCCAAAAACAGACCGTTAGAAGCGTTACTCACCTGGACAGAAGTCGGAGGGTGCCTGTTGCATTAAATCCTGATGAATTTTCTAGGTTTCATCGTCAAAGTGAAGGTCCAAACGTTGCAGCAAACCTGCATTAGTGCATCGGAAACTACTACTGAACGCCCAGGAAAGGTTCCAAACAATGACCGTCTGAAGCGTTACTCACCCGGACAGAAGTCGGCATTGCGAATGATGCATTCATTCCCAAAGTAATTTCTTTGTTTCATCGTCAATGTGAAGGTCCAAGGGCTACAGTAACCCTGCACTGGTTCGTCGGAAACTACTACTGAACTCCCAGGAAAGGTTCAAATCACAAGGCTTGCAGTAAACCAGCGTTAATTCATCGGAAACTACTATTGAACTCCAAGGAAAGGTTCCAAACACTGACAGTTTGAAGCGTTACTCACCTGGACAGACGGCGGCATGGTGCCCGTTGTATTCAATTACGATGCAATATCCATGTTTCATCCTCAATGCGAAGGTCCAAGGGTAGCGGTATACCTCCGTTAGTGCATCGGAATCTACTACTATACTCCCAGGAAAGGAACCAAACACTGACCGTTGTAGCGTTACTCACCAGTGCAGAAGTCGGCACGGTGCCTGTTGCATTCAATACCGATGAATCTTCTGTGTTTCATCGTCAACGTGAAGGTCCAACGGTTGCAGTAAACTTGCATTAGTGCATCGGAAACTACTACTGAACTCCCAGGAAAGGTTCCAAACAATGACCGTCTGAAGCGTTACTCACCTGGACAGATGTCGGCATGGCGCCTGTTGTATTCAATTCCCATCCAATTTCTGAGCTTCATCGTCAATGAGTAGGTATTAACGTTACGGTAAACCTGTAGCTACTCATGGAAACTACTACTGAACTCAAAGGAAAAGATCCAAACACAGACCGTGTGAAGCGTTACTCACCTGGACAGAAGCCGGCATGGTGCCTGATCTATTCAATCGGTAACTACTACTGAACTCCCAGGAAATGTTCCAAACACTGACGATTGAAGCGTTATTCACCTGGACAGAAGTCGGAGTGGTGCCTGTTGTATTCAATGCCGATACAATTTATGTGTTTAATCGTCAACGTAAAGGTCCAAGTTTTACAATAGACCTGCAGGGGTGCATCGGAAACTACTACATAACTCCCAGGAAATGTTCCCAATACTGACTGTTTAAAACGTTACTCACGTGGACAAAACTTGGGATGGTGCCTCTTGTATTCAATCGCGACACAATTTATGTGTTTCATCGTCCATTTGAAGGTCCTAGGGTTACAGTAAACCTGCAGTGGTTTATCTGAATCTACAACTGCACTCCCAGGAAAGGTTCCAAACACAGATAATTGGAAGCGTTACTAACTTGGACAGTTGTCGGCATGGTGCCGGTTGTATTCAATAACGATGCAATTTCTGTGTTTCACCGTCAAAGGTAAGGTCCAAGGGTTGCAGTAAATGTGTATTAGTGCATCGGAATCTACTAAAGTACTCCCAGGAAAGGTTCAAATCACTGACCGATTGAAGCGTTACTCACCTGGACAGAAGTGGCATGGTGCCTGTTGTATTCAATTCCGATGCAATTTCTGTGTTTCATCATCAATGTGAATGTGCAAGGGATACAGTAAACCTGCAGTTGTTCATCGGAAACTACTAGTGAACTCCCAGGAAAGATTCCTACCATTCACTGTTTGAAGCCTTACTCACCTGGGCAGAAGTAGGCATGGTGCTTGTTGTATTCAATCCCGATGCAATTTCTTTGTTTCACCGTCAATGTGAAGGTTGAAGGGTTGCAATAAACCTCCATTAGTGCATCGGAAACTGCTACTCAAGTCCCAGGAAAGGTTCCGAACACGTGACCGTTCGAGACGTTACTCACCTGGACAGAAGTCGACATGGTGCCTGTTGTTTTCATTCCCGATGCAATTTCATTGTTTCACCATGGATTTGAGGTCCAAGGGTTGCAGTAAACCTACATTAGTGCATCGGAAACTACTACTTTAGTCCCATGAAAGGTTCCGAACACATGACCGTTCGAGACGTTACTCACCTGGACAGAAGTCGACATGGTGACAGTTGTATTCAGTTCTGATGCAATATCCATATTTCATCCTCAATGTGAAGGTCCAAGGAATGCGGTATACCTCCATTAGTGCGTCGGAAAGTACTACTGAACTCTCAGGAATGGTTCCAAACTATGGCCGTCTGAAGCGTTACTCACCTGGACAGAAGTCGGCATGGTGAATTTTTTATTCAATTCCGATGCAATTTCTGTGTTTCATCGTAAATGTGAACGTTCAATGGTTGCAGTAAACCAGCATTTTGGCATCGGAAACTACAACTGAACTTCCAGGAAAGGTTCTTACCACTGACCGTTTCGAGCGATAATCACCTGGACAGAAGTCGGCATGGTGCCTGTTGTATTCAATTCCTATGTTGTATTCAATCCCTGCACTGATTCATCGTCAATGTGAAGGTCCAAGGATTACAGTAAACCTGCAGTTGATCATGGAAACTACTACTCAACTCAATGGAAAAGTTCCATACACGGACCGTTTGAAGCGTTACTCACCTCGACTGAAGTCGGCATGGTGGCTGTTGTATTCGTTTCCGATGTAATTTCTGTGTTTCATCGTCAAAGTGAAGGTCCAAGGGTTGCCGTAAACCTGCATTAGTGCATATGAAACTGCTACTGAACTCCCAGGAAAGTTCCGAACACAGACCGCTTGAAGCGTTACTCACCTGGCCAAAAATCGCTTGGTGCCTGTTGTATACAATCCCGATTAATTTCTGTATTTCATCGTCAATGTGAAGGTCCAAGGTTTTAAGTAGGCCCGTCAAGGTTGCATCGGGAACTACTACAGGAGTCAGCATGGTGCGTGTTGTATTCAATCCCCACCAAATTTCTATATTCCATCGTCAATTTGAAGGTCCTAGAGTTACAGTAAACCTGCAGTGGTTTATCGGAAACTACTACTACACTCCCAGGAAAGGTTCCAAACACAGATCATTGGAAGGGTTACTAACCTGGACAGAAGATGGCATAATACCGGTTGTATTCACCTCCGATACTATTTCTCTTATTCATCGTCAAAGTGAAGGTCCAAGGGTTGCAGCAAACCTCCATTAGTGCATCGGAAACTACTACCAATCTCCCAGGAAAGGTTCCAATTACATACCGTTTGAAGCGTTACTCATCTGGGCAGAAGTCAGCATGGTGCCTGTTGCATTCAATCCCGATGCAATTTCTTTGTTTCATCGTCAACGTGAAGGTCCAAGGTTTACAATAGACCTGCAAGGGTGCATCGGGAACTACTACATAACTCCTAGGAAATCTTCCCATTACTGACCGTTTCTAACGTTGCTCACCATGACAAAAGTCGGCATAGTGCCACTTGCATTTAATCCCGACGCAATTTCTGTGTTTCATCGTGAATTTGAAGGTCCTAGTGTTATGGTAAACCAGCAGTGGTTTATCGGAAACTACTACTGAACTCCCACGAAAGGTTCCAAACACAGATCATTGTAGCGTTACTTACCTGGACAGATGTCAGGTCGCTGCCTCTTGTATTTAATTGAGTTGCAATTTCTATTTTTCTTCGTCAGTGTGAAGGTCCAAGGGTTGCAGTAAACGTGCATTAGTGCTTCGGAATCTACTACTGAACTCTCAGGAAACGTTCCAAATACTGACCGTTTGAAACGTTACTCACCTCCACAGAGGTGGGCATGGTGCCTGTTGTATTCAATCCCGACGTAATTTCTAGGCTTTATCGTCAGTTTGAAGCGCCCTAGGGTTACAGTAAACCTGCAGTGGTTTATCGGAAACTACGACTGAACTGCCAGGAAAGGTTCGAAACACAGATCATTGGAAACCTTACTAACCTGGACAGATGTCAGCATGGTGCCATCTGTATTCAATTCCGATGCAAGGTCCAAGGGTAGCGGTATACCTCCGTTAGTGCATCGGAATCTACTACTATACTCCCAGGAAAGGAACCAAACACTGACCGTTGTAGCGTTACTCACCAGTGCAGAAGTCGGCACGGTGCCTGTTGCATTCAATACCGATGAATCTTCTGTGTTTCATCGTCAATGTGAATGTCCAAGAGTTGCAGTAAACATGCATTAGTGCATCGGGATCTATTACTGTACTCTCAGGAAAAGTTCAAAACACTGACCGTTAGAAGCGTTACTTACCTGGACAGAAGTCGCCATGGTGTCTGTTATATTCAATCCCGAATCAATTTCTGTGTTTCATCGTCAAAGTGATGGACCAAGGGTTGCCGCAAACCTGCATTAGTGTATCGGAAACTACTACTGAACTCCCAGGAAAGGTTCCGAACACAGACCGTTTGAAGCGTTACTCACCTGTACAATAATCGGCATGGTGCCTGTTGTATACAATCCCGATGCAATTTCTTTGTTTCATCGTCAATGAGAAGGTCCAAGGTTTTCAGTAGGACAGAAGATGGCATGGTGCCTTTGTATCAATCCCGATCCAATTTCTGTGCTTCATCGTCAATGAGAAGGTCCAAACGTTCTAGTACACTTTCAGTTGATCATGGAAACTTTTACTGATCTCAATGAAAGAGTTCCAAACACTGACTGTTTAATGCGTTACATACCTATACAGAAGAAGTCATGATGCCTGATATATTCAGTTCCGGTGCAATTTATGTGTTACATCGTCAATGTTATGGTGGAGTTTTGCAGTAGACCTGCAAGGGTCCATCGGGAACTACTACTTAACTGTCAGGAAAGGTTCCAAACACTGACCATTTGAAGCGTTACTCACCTGGACAGAAGTCGGCATGGTGCCTGTTGTATTACATCCCGATGCAATTACTGTGTTTCATCATCAATGTGAAGGTCTAAGGGTTACAATAAACCAGCAGTGGTTCATCGGAAATTACTAATGAACTCCCAGGAATGATTCAAATCACAGACCATTTGAACTGCTACTCACCTGGACACAAGTCGGTGTGGTGCCTGTTGTATGTAATTCCGATGACATTTCTGTGTTTTACCGTCAATTTGAAGATCCCAGGTTTGCGTTAGACCTACATTAGTGCATAGGAAACTACTGCTGGTATACCAGGAAAGGTTCCAAACACTAACCGTTTGAAGCCTTACTCAACTTGACAGATGTCGGCATGGTGCCTGTTCTATTCAATCGCGATCAAATTTCTGTGTTTCATCGTCAATGTGAAGTTCCAAGGTTTACAGTACACCTGCAAGTGTGCATCGGAAACTACTACTGAAATGCAAGGGAAGGTTCGAATCACTAACCGTTTGCAGCGTTACTCACGTGGAGAGAAGTCGGCATGGTGCCTGTTGTATTTAATGCCGATGCAATTTCTGTGATTCATCGTCAATTTGAAGGTCCAAGGATCACAGTAAACCTGCAGTGGTTCATCGGAAACTACAGGAAAGGTTCCCAACACTGACCGCTTGAAGCCTTAATCACCAGACAGAAGTCGGCATGGCGCATGCTGTATTCAATTCCGATGCAATTTCCGTGTTTCATCGTCAATGTGAAGGCTATGCTTTACAGTAGACCTGCAAGGGTGCATCGAATACTGGTGCAGCTCTCCCAGAAAATGTTCCAACCACCGACCGTTTGAAGGGTTACTCACCTTAACACATGTCTGCAAGGTGCCTGTTGTTCTCAATTCCGATGCAATTTCTGTGTTTCATCGTCAGTGTGAATGTCCAACGTTTACAGTAGACCTGCAAGTGTGCATCGGAAACTACTACTGAACAACCAAGGAAAGGTTCCAATCACTAACCGTTTGCAACGTTACTGACCCGGACAGAAGTCGGAATGTTGCCTGTTGTATTCAATGCTGGTGCAATTTTTGTGTTTCATCGTCACCGTGAAGGTCCAAGAGTTGCAGTAAACCTGCATTGGTTCATCTGAAACTACTACTTAACTCCAAGGAAAGGTTTTAAACACTGACCGTTCTAAGCGTTAATCACCTGGACAGAAGTCGGCATGGTGCCTGTTGTATTCAATCCCGATTCAATTTCTGTGTTGCGTCGTCAATGTGAAGGTCAAAGGGTTGCAATAAATCTGATTTAGTGCATCAGGCAATACTACTGAACTCCCAGGATTGGTTGCAAACACTGACCGTTTGAACCGTTACTCACTTGGAAACAAGGCGGCATGGTGACTGTTCTATTCAATCGCTATGCGATTTCTGTGTTTCATCGTCAATGTGAAGGTCCAAGAGTCACAGTAAACCTGCAGTGGTTCATCGGAAACTACTACTGAACTTCCAGGAAAGATTCCAAACGCAAACCGTTAAAGCGTTACTCACCTGGACAGAAGTCGACATAGTGCCTGTTGTATTCAATCAGGATACACTTTCTGTGTTTCATCGTCAAAGTGGAGGTCCAAAGATTACAGAAACCTGCATTAGTGAACCGGAAACTACTATTTAACTCCAAGGAAACGTTCCCAACACTGAACGCTTGAAGCGTTACTCACCTGGACAGAAGTCGGAATGGTGCCTGTTGTACTCAGTTCCGATGTAATTTCTGTGTTGCATCTTCAACGTGAAGAACGAAGAGTTGCAGGAAACCTGAATTAGTGCATCGAAAACTAACACTTATCTCCAAGGAAATTTTGAAAACACTGACCGTTTGAAGCGTTAATCACCTGGACAGAAGTCATCATGGTGCATTTTGCATTCAATGCCGATGCTATTTCTGTGTTTCATCGACAATGTGAAGGCCGAAGTGTTTCAGGAAACCCGCATTAGTGAACCGGAAAATACTACTGAACTCCCAGGAAATGATCCCAGCACAGACCGTTTGATGCGTTACTCACGTGGACAAAAGTCGTCATGGTGCCTGCTGCATTCGATTCCGATGCAATTTCTGTATTTCATCGTCAGTGTGAAGGTACAAGGTTTATAGTAGACCTAAGAGTGTGCATCGGAAACTACTACTGAACTCCCAGGAAACGTTTAAAACACAGACCGTTTCAAGCGTTACTCACCTAAACAGAAGTCACCATGGTGCCTGTTGTATCCTGTTGTATTCAATTCCGATGCAATATCACTGACTCATCGTCAATGTGAAGGTCCAAGGATTACCGAAACCTGCATTAGTGAACCGGAAAGTATTACTGAACTCCATGGAAAGGTTCCCAACACTGGCCGCTTGAAACGTTACTCACCTGGACAGAAGTCAGCATGTTGTATATTGTATTCAATTCTGATGCAATTTCTGTGTTTCATCGTCAATGTGAAGGTCCAAGATTTACAGTAGACCTACAAGGGTGCATCATAAACTGCTACAGCCACCCAGGAGCAGTTCAAACCACTGACCGCTTGATGCGTTACTTACCTGGACAGGTCGGCATGTTGCCTGTTGTATTCAATCCCTATGCAATGTATGTGTTTCATCGTCAATGTGAAGGTCCAAGGGTTACGGTAAACCTGTAGCGCTTCATCGGAAACTACTGCAGAACTCCCAGGAATGGTTCCAAACACAGACCGTTTGAAGCCTTACTCTACTGAACAGAAGTGGGCATGGTGCCTGTTGTACTCAATTAAAATGCAATTTCTGTGTTAAATCGTCCACATGAAGGTCCAAGGTTTACAGTAGATCTGCAAGGGTGCATTGGAAACTACTACTGAACTCATAGGACAGGTTCCAAACACAGACCGTTCGAAGCGTTACTCACATGGACAGAAGTCATCATGGCGCCTGTTGTATTCAATCCCGATGCAAATTCTGTGTTTCATCGTCCATGACATGGTCCAAAAGTTACATTAAACCTGCAGTTGTTCATGGAAAATACTACTGAACCCCCAGGAGAAGTTCCAAACACTGATCGTTAGAAGCGTTACCCTCCTGGACGGAAGTCGGCATGGTGACTGTTGCATTCAATGCTGTTGCTATTTCTGTGTTTCATCGTCAATTTGAAGGTCCAAGGGTAACAGTAAACCTGCAGTGGTTCCAAACACGCACCCTTTGAAGCATTACTCACTTGGACTGAAGTCGGCATTGTGCCTGTTGCATTCAATTCTGATGCCATATCAGTGTTTCATCGTCAGTGTGAAGGTCCAAGGTTTACAGAAAAACCTGCAGTGGTTAATCGGAAATGACTACTGAACTCCCAGGAAAGGCTGGAATTGAATACAACAGGCACCATGCCGACTTCTGCCCAGTTGAGAATCGCTTTAAACAATCTGTGTTTTGAATTTTTCCTAGGAGTTCAGTAGTAGTTTCCGATGCACACTTGTGAGTCTACTGTAAACCTTGTACCTTCACATTGAGGATGAAAGACAGAAATTCCATTGGAATTGAATACAACAGGCACCATGCCGACTTCTGTCCAGTTGAGAAACGCTTCAAACAATCTGTGTTTGGAATCTATCCTGGGAGTTCAGTAGTAGTTTCCCATGCACACTTGCTGGTCTACTCTAACCCTGGGACCTTCACGTTGACGATGAAACATAGAAATTGCATCGGAATTGAATACAACAGGCTCCACGCCGACATCTCTCCAGATGAGTAACGCTTTAAACGGTCTGTGATTGGAACATTTCCTGGGGATTCAGTAGTAGCTCTCGATGAACCACTGTAAGTTTATTGTAACCCTTGGATTTTCACATGGACGTTGAACACAGAAATAGTAACAGGATTTAATACAACATCTGTGTTTCATCGACAATGTGAAGGTTTACGTTATACAGTAAACCTGCAATGGTTCATCGGAAACTACTAGTGAACTCCCAGGAAAGGTACCAAACACAGACCATTTGAAGCGTTACTCACTTGGACAGAAGTCGGCATGGTGCATGTTCTATTCAATTCCGATGCAATATCAGTGTTTCATTGTCAATGTGAAGGTCCAAGGGCTACACTAAACCTGCAGTGGTTTATCGGAAACTACTACTGAACATCTAGGTAAGGTTCAAAACACAGACCGCTTAAGCGTTACTCAGCTTGACAGAAGTCGTAATGATGCCTGTTGTATTCCATCCTTTTGCTATTTCTTTGTTTCATCGTCAATGTGATGGTCCAAGGGTTACCGTGGATCTGCAAGTGTGCATAGGAAACTACTACTGAATTCCTAGGAGAGGCTCCAAGCCCAGACCTTTCGAAGCGTCACTCGGAAGTCGCCATGTTGCCTGTTGTATTCAATCCTGTTGGTATTTCTGTGTTTCATCGTCACTGTGAAGATCGAAGGGTTACACTAAACCCGCTGTGGTTCATCGGAAAAATCTACTGTACTTCTAGGAACGGTTCTAAAATCAGACCGATTAGTAAACAGAAGTCAGCATAGTACCTGTTGTATTCAATTCCAATGCAATTTCGGTGTTTCATCGTCAATGTCAAGGTCCAAGGATTACAGTAAAAATGCATTAATTATCCGAAACTACTACCGAACTCCTAGAAAAGGTTCCAAACACAGACCGTTTGAAGCGTTACTCACTTGGACAGAAGTCGGCATGGCGCATGTTATATTCAATCCTGTTACTATTTCTGTGTTTCAACGTCAATGTGAAGGTCTAAGGGTTACAGTAAACCTGCAGTGGTTCATCGAAAGCTACTCCTGAGCTCCCAGGAAATAATCCAAACACCGTCCGTTTGAAGTGTTTCTCACCTGGACAGAAGTCGGCATGGTGCCTGTTGTATTCAATTCCGATGCAATATCAGTGTTTCATCGTCAATGTGAAGGTCCAAGGTTTACAGTTTACCTGCAAGTGTGCATCGGAAACTATTACTGAACACCTGGGAGAGGCTCCAAGCCCAGTCCTTTCGAAGCATTACTCATTCGCACCAAAGTCTGGATGGTGCCTGTTGTATTCAATCATCGTTAATGTGAAGGTCCTGGGATTACAGTAAGCCTGCAGTGGTTCATCGGAAACTACTACTGAACTCCCAGGAATGGTTCCAAACACAGACCGTAGAAGCGTTACTCACCTGGACAACAGTAGGCATGGTGCATGTTGTATTTAATCCTGTTACTATTTCTGTGTTTCAATGTCAATGTGAAGTCCCAAGGGTTACAGGAAAGCTGCATTTGTTCATCGGAAACTACCACTGAACTCCCAGGGAAGGTTCAAAACACAGACCGTTTGAAGCGTTACTCACCTAAACAGAATTCGGCGTGGTGCCTGATGTATTCAATTCCGATGCAATATCAGTGTTTCATCGTCAATGTGAAGGCAAAACGATTACAGTAAACGTGCAGTGGTTCATCGGTAACTACTACTGAACTCCCAGGAAAGGTTCCAAACACAAACCGTTAAAGCGTTACTCACATGGACAGAAGATGTCATGGTGCCTGCCGTATTCAATTCCGATGTAATTTCTGTGTTTCTTCGTCAATGTGAAGGTCCAAGATTTATAGTAGACCTGCAAGTGTGTATCGGAAACAACTATTGCACTCCCAGGAGAGACTCCAAGCTTAGTCCTTTCGAAGCGTTATCCACTCGGACCGAATTCGGCATGGTGCCTGTTGTATTCAATCCTGTTGCTATTTCTGTGTTTCATCGTCAATGTGAAGGTCCAAGGGTTACAGAAAAACTGCATTGTTTCATCGGAAACTACTACTGAACTCCCAGGGAATGTTCCAAGCACAGACCGTTTAAAGCGTTTCTCACCTAAACATAAATCGGCGTGGTGCCTTTTGTGTTCAATTCCGATGCAGATTCTGTGTTTCATCGTCAATTTGAAGTCCCAAGGTTTCCAGTAGACCTGCAAGTGTGCATCGGAAACTACTACTGAACTCCTAGGAGTGGCCCCAAGCCCAGTCCTTTCGAAGCGTTACTCTCTCGGACCGAAGTCGGGATGGTGCCTGTTGTATTCAATCCTGTTGCTATTTCTTTGTTTCATCGTTAATGTGAAGGTCCTTGGATTACAGTAAATTCGGAGTGGTTCATCGAAAACTACTACTGAACTCACAGGAAAGGTTCAAAACACAGGCCGTTTGAAGCGTTACTCACCTGGACAAAAGTCCTCATGGTGCCTGTTGTTTTCAATTCCGATGCAATATCAGTGTTTATCGCCAATGTGAAGGTCCAAGGGTTACAGTAAACCTGCAGTGGTTCATCGCGAAGCTACTACTGAACTCCCATGAAAGGTTGCAAACACAGACCGTTAAAGCGTTCCTCACCTGGACAGAAGTCGGCATGGTGCCTGTTGTATTCAATTCCGATCCAATTTCTGTGTTTTGTCGTCAATGTGAAGGTCCAAGGTTTACAAAAGACCCTTAAGGGTGCATCGGAAACTACTACTGAACTCCTAGGAGAGGCTCAAATCCAAGTCCTTTCGAAGCGTTACTCACTCGGACTGAAGTCGGCATGGTGCCTGTTGTATTCAATCCCGTTGCTATTTCTGTGTTTCATCGTCAATGTGAAGGTCCAAGGATTACAGTAAACCTGCATTAGTGAATCGGAAACTACTACTGAACACCCAGAAGTGGTTCCTAACACAGACCGATTGAAGCGTTACTCACCTGGACAGAAGTCATCATCATGGTGCCTGTTGTATTCAATTCCGTTGCAATGTCAGAGTTTCATTACACTTGAAAGACCAATACACTTAGTTTTAATGTTTACTGTCATTTTCAGTTCATACTCAATTTTTATTTTTTTAAGGACTTTTAAGGAGTTTGTTATTCGAAACACCCAGATTTGAAGACAAAAATTTTGAGTAATAATCAAAAATTTAACAATAATAATGATGGCTAAACTGAAAATGTTTTAAGCTCAATATTTTTTCAATAATGAATATATCAATGTCTTTTCACAAGCACCAAAAATAGAAAGCGTATAAAAGACTCTTAATATGGCTTTTTTACGTACTTGATACTGTGATATGACAAGGTAATAATCACGCTCGATGAGGGTATCCTCGAGAAAATTTTGTTGGGAACCCCTGTTCTAAATTGATGTGAGAACCAGGCAGGATCATTGTCACTGACAATGGTACGGCGATGATCAAATATGGAAAATGTCCGTGACAACTGATGAATACTCTAGAAGAATTTGGAGGAGGCGTCAACCACGAGCAGGATATACTGGTTGCCGTTACGAGTACGTGATAGGAAGCCGAAATAATTAACAAAGAGCTTATCAAAGGGAGAGTGTTCTCATAGAGATTGTAAATATCCCGTACAACTTTTAGGATTTGGTTCAGATCTGTTACATTGGTGGGATTCCCCCACCAAACGTCGTTGATGCATATCAACGCCTGTAGACAGCTTAGGGTCTTGATTTAATTACCATTCCATATATTTTTATACAAGGTAGGTCAAGTAAGAAATTCCCTAACATTGCCAAGGTTCCAACAGATTCCTGACTGCCCTCCAACCACAGAGTTATGAAAGTAATGGAAAGTCTTCCGTAACACAAATGTTGTTATTCCGCCTGCCCTAATAAAGCAATACTCCTTTTTGCAAGTTATATCCGGCACTGATTTGCTGCTTAATAAATTTTGTTTCATGTTACACAGAGCAGGGTCTTGGTCTTTTTGGTGCTCGACATTATTAAATAACTTGTGAACATCGGTTAAGACCTCAGCAACCCAAACTGGTTCCCCTGTTACCCGTTTCTGATGATAATGATGATAATTTATGATGGGGGGCGCTAAACAGCAAGGTCATCAGCGCCCTTGCATTAATGTTATACCGAAGAAGATCTTCAAAATCTATGGAGAAATGCCAATAAACTGGAAAACTACGTGTGATCCCACCACAGGAAACGTTAAGTAACCCCAAGAAGGTGAGGCTCAGAAAATCTCATAAAAACCCCCATCGAGACCCAGCGTGATAACTAAATAAAATCATGGATAAAATACCTGTGAAGATGCTGTTCAAAAAGGGACAAATTACCGTGGCTGGATGACAGAAATAATAATTGACCCAGCCACTCTGTGACACATTAAGATCTCACAGTCAGGATGTTGGGAAGAATTCCCGGCACCACACAAAATCTTAAGACACGAACAACACTCTTTATCAGTTAAAATAGAGGGAAAAACCTGTGGGAGACCCAGTTCAACCGTCAGGTCGTCATATAAAACACACTCAGTTAACGGATGTCGTATTGGCAGCAGTGTCCCGCATCTCTGAAAGATCGGGGGCTCCTATCGACGTAAGAGGAAGCCATGCGTCAATAGACGATGTCCCACTCTGAGCCGGGTAAGGTTACTTCTTCACACCGTTGCCAGCGCAAAGAGATGATCCATAGTCGCACTGAATTCTTAATGGAACGCAGTTTATTATTTCCCACTACCATCCACTGAGACTCCCACCAACATATGGCCTTCCTAGTCACAAATGAAGTGGCAGCCCGCAGAGGGACTGAACAGCGAGCAGGAGGAGGAAGGGAGCAAGTCTCCTTGGCGGCAGCATCAGCGAGTTCGTTTCCCTGGATGCCTCTGTGGCCTGGAACCCAGCAAAAAATTATTTCCGTCTTTTCCCTGTGCAAGAGAAGGAGAGCGTCCTGTACCTGTTGCATCATCCGATCTGCTAGGTACATCTGCCCAACAGCGAGGAGGGCACTTTGAGAATCAGAGCAGACTACAAATTTTTTGTCACGACGCAGTCTCATCTGCTCCATTGCACTAAGGATAGCAAACAATTCCGCGTAATAAACAAATAACTGCTCTGGGAGCAGAATCCTGAGGAAAATGTCAGGGAACACGACAGAACAGCCGAATAAATCTTCCTGCTTAGAACTATTCGTGTAGACAGAAATAAAATCTGGGTGTCTGTCCAAAATCTGCTTAAATTTAAGTTTAAAAACATAATCTATGGTACAGTGCTTCTTGTAAGCAATCAGTTGTAAATGCAATCTGCGCCTTGGTAGTAACCAGGGGGATGCCATAGTCCCACCTTGGCTTTGGACATTCATGCCACCACCCTGTAATAATTCAAGGCTCTCCCTTGCACCGATCCATAATGGCCGTGTTGCTTGTGGACAATGATCGAACAGCCGTTCCAATTGAGACTGAACAACGTAAATGGATGCTGGCGATGTAGGAACATACAGTGCCCTATACGCTTGGCGTACCATGAGAAGAAGACGTCGAATAGACAGCAGGGGCTCACCAGCCTCCGCACACAAACTAACAACAGGGCTCGTGCGATAGGCCCCTGTCGACAGCCTAATACCCTCCTGGTGAACTGCATCCAGCATTTTAAGTTATGAAGGCCTTGCTGACCCATAAATCTGGCTTCCATATTCAAGCCGGGATCGCACAAAGGCCTTATAAAGTTGGAGCAGACGTGCCCTGTCAGCTCCCCACGACCTATAACTGACACATTTCAGGATGTTTAAGGCCTTGACACACTTCAGTTTCAGTTCTTTAAGGTGTGGCAACCATGTTAACTTCTGATCAAAGATAAGACCTAGATACTTCTGTAGTGGCGTAGCAAGACAGCCACGCCACTCGGAGGTAGCCGAACGGCACGCGTTAAGCTCAAGCAGACTGGCGTGAGGTCTGGAACAGGACAATGTCTTGAGAATTGCAATAAAGTACGAAAAGCTTGTAATACTTAACTTTAATACATAATCGGTGTACATCGCTCTTGTACAGATATAATCTCCATTTCACTATACACTGGTAATTGCGCCTTGCTAGGTCGTAGCCAATGACTTAGCTGAAGGCTATGCTAACTATCGTCTCGGCAAATGAGAGCGTATTGGTCAGTGTAGCTTCTCTAGCTACGTCGGCTGTACAACTGGGGCGAGTGCTAGTACGTCTCTCTAGACCTGCCGTGTGGTGGCGCTCGGTCTGCGATCACTGACAGTGGCGACACGCGGGTCCGACATATACTAATGGACCGCGGCCGATTTCAAGGCTACCACCTAGCAAGTGTGGTGTCTGGCGGTGACACCACATTCCTCCCCCCGCAAATCGGCGTACGGTTGTGTTATAAGGCTTCCGCCCGCCGTGGGGAGGACCCCATGTTGACGTATGTGACGAGGTGGGGAGCCTAACAACAGGCGAGGCTGTGCCACCCGCACCCGGCCATTCGGTCCGAGGGGAGCTAGAAAACGCCTGAAAACCTAGTCCAGGGTGCACGCCAACATGCGGTGTATGCGCCCGTAGAGAGACGGGAGGGGCCGAAGGGTCGACCTCCATCTGGTCGGGGTACCCGACGGGCGAAGACGACATCTGGTCCGGAGCGGGCAAGAGTTCCATGTCGGAGGACAGCTGGTCACTGGAAGCGATCGGCGGCGCGTGACCCAGGGAGGCGCTTGGCGGCTGCAGCGAAGCGTCCACTGCGGGCGGCGCCGGCGGGAGAACAGGCGGCGGCGGCGGCGGCGGCGGCGGCGCGTCGCCATGGGGTAAAATGGAAGGCAGCGTCGGTAACACCTGGGGATGAGGCGAGCCAGTAGATGGGTCCCCAGGGCGCTGACCGGACGGCACCGGCGCTGAAAGCAGACGGGGAGCGACAGAACCCTTGCGAGGACAGAGGCGCAGCTGACTGAGATGCCGACGCACCTCACCAGAGGCCCCCAAAACCAGATACATAGCGCGGCCGAGGCAACGAAGAATGCGCCCTGCGAGCCAACGCCGTGAACCTCGATAGTTGCGATAGTATACAACGTCGCCTGGGACAAAAGCAGGTGACTGCCGCTGCACAGGAACCTGATGCGGCGGATGTAGCAAAGACATCAAGGTTCGATGAGGACGACCGTGGAGCAACTCAGCCAGCGAGCGACCATCTCGGGGCTGAGAGCGATACGAGGACAAAAAGAGCAATAACGCGTCCTCCCAAGAATGCGACTCTCTCAACTTCAACATCTGTGACTTGAAAGTCCTGACCAAACGTTCAGCGGCACCGTTTGAGTGCGGCGAAAACGGCGCGGATGTCAGATGTTGAATACCATTGGCCTTGCAGAATGATTGAAATTCTGCAGACATGAATTGTGGGCCATTGTCGGAAACAATAGTCTGTGGAAGGCCTTCAATGCAAAAGATAGCCGATAACGCTTGGATGGTGGCAGATGACGTCGTGGAAGACATCCGTACAACAAAAGGAAAATTACTGAATGAATCGACCAGAACCAACCATCGAGCATTCCAGAATGGACCAGCAAAATCGATGTGTAAGCGTTGCCAAGGGGAAGTTTTCGGCCATGCAAAGAATTTCCGCGGTGGTGCGGATTGTTGTTCGGCACACGCCATGCAAGAAGAGCACATATTCGTAATCGCAGCATCGATTCCGAACCAAGTACAGTGCTGACGAGCAAGTTGTTTCATTCGCACTATACCCCAATGTCCTTGATGGAGAAGCCGTAAGACAGAGGACTGTAACGAACGTGGGACCACGACCCGGGACTGATCATTATCAGAACGCAACAGCAAAACACCACGTCGTACAAAAAGTCTCTCCTTGTGAGCAAAAAATCGGCGAACCAACGGATCCTCGATCCGTGACTGTGACAAGGGCCATAGCGTAGCAACAAAACGCAAAACGGTAGCAAGGACAGGGTCAGCAGCTGTGGCTGTAGCTACACGACGAAGATCAATCGGAAACGATTCGACCACGTCATCGGTTTCCGAATCAATGAACATGCAAGCAAGTTCAGAGGAATCGAATGCTCTATCCTCAGTAACAGGCAAACGGGACAACGCATCAGCGTTTCCGTGCGTAGCAGTGGACCGATACAAGATATCGTAACGGTACTGCCAGAGGAAAATAGACCAGTGAATGAATTTCTGCGCTGTACGTGGAGGTACAGGCTTGTTCGGATGAAATAGCGATGTCAAAGGTTTGTGGCCTGTGATGATGGTAAAGTGACGATCATACAAGAAATCAAGAAACTTTGTAACACCAAATACGAGAGCCAAAGCTTCTTTCTCGATCTGTGAATAATTTCTTTGCGCAGACGAGAGCAATTTGGACGCAAAGGCAATAGGGCGATCATGCGATCCATCTTTGTGCGCAAGCACAGCACCGATCCCGAAATCCGATGCATCGACCATCAACAAAAGGGGTTTCTGGGGATCGAATGGCAGAAGGCAAGTATTTGAAAGCAACGCCGATTTCAACTGGCGCCGGCCGCGGTGGTCTAGCGGTTCAAGGCGCTCAGTCAGGAACCGCGCGACTGCTACGGTCGCAGGTTCGAATCCTGCCTCGGGCATGGATGTGTGTGATGTCCTTAGGTTAGTTAGTTTTAAGTAGTTCTAAGTTCTAGGGGACTTATGACCACAGATGTTGAGTCCCATAGTGCTCAGAGCCATTTGAACCATTTTTCAACTGGCGAAAGGCGCGTTCGCATTCCGTCGTCCAGACGAACGGAACACCTTTACGGCGTAAGCAATGAAGCGGAGCTGAAATGGAAGATGCATGGGGAACATATCGGTTGTTATAATTAATTTTTCCCAGCACACTCTGTAGCTGCTTCAAATTCTGCGGCGAAGGCAAGTCTTGTATGGCACGGAGGTGCTCTGGACTAGGATGTATGCCTTGGGCATTGAGTACGTGGCCCAGATATGGTAAGTCACGAGCAAAAAACACACATTTGTCCTTCCACAAGCGAAGACCATTTTGTCGCAAAACCTGAAATAATGTTCTGAGATTGGCTAAATGTTCTTCTTCCTTCTTTCCGGAGATCACAATATCGTCCAGATAGTTTGCTGCAGTAGGGACCGACGCACAAACAGTTTGCAGATATTGCTGAAACAATGCAGGGGCGGATGCACACCCGAATGGCAGTCTTTTGAAGCGATACAAACCAAGATGCATGTTAACCACCAAGACGCGCTGGGATTCGTCGTCCACTGGTATCTGCAAGTACGCATCTGCTAGGTCCAACTTCGAAAAATAAATACCCGGGCACAGTTTGTCAAAAAGATCTTCCGGGCGGGGTAAAGGAAAAGTTGCAATCACTAGTTGTCGATTCACCGTTGCCTTGAAGTCCACACAAAGTCTCAATTTTCCGGAAGGTTTTGGCAAAATTACTAAGGGTGATGCCCAGAGAGAAGCCTGCACACGGTCAATCACACCTTGTGATTACAAATCGTGTAATGTTCTTGCGACCTCATCACGCAATGCGTGGGGAACATTGCGCGCCCTGAAAAATTTCGGTTGCACGTTCACTTTCAGTTCCAAATGTGCTTTATAGTTCTTAGCGCAACCAAGGCCCGGTGCAAAAATGTCTGCAAATTCTTCACGTAGACGAGAAACACTGGCTGAAGGCACAGTCTGGTTCACTGATAGGACCTGATTGACTATAGACATGTTAAACAACTGAAATAAATCTAAACCAAACAAGTTCACTGCAGAAGAAGAACGAAGGACGTAAAATGACACAAGTTTTGTTTGTCCCTTGTATGTTGCAAGAAGGCTGCACTGTCCTAACACAGGGATATTCTGACCTGAATAGGTAGTTAGCTTAACATTTGCGGCACGCAAGGGAGGTGTGCCCAGTCGTTTGTACGTGTCTTTATTGATCAATGAAACTGCAGCTCCGGTATCGAGATGGAATGGTATTACGTGGCCATGAATGTCCAAGTCTACAAAAAGTTTATTGTCCTACTGACGACAAGAGCGACTGTCTCGTGCAACGGGAACTGCCACTGGTACAGATTCACTTGCTAATTGACGTGATTTCCGTCGACGTCGACGCACACTACTTGTGGGACGAACACAGTCACTTTTAGAGAGAGTGGCACTGGGCGGAGTGGAATTAACTACATGAATTTCCACGGGCGAAGGTTCACGAGCCTGAGTATTCTTGGTTCGATTCTGGCGCGAAGCAAAGGGCCTGGAATGGTTGTTAGTGTCCGATCTGAGCTTTTTCTGGCAAACACTCTGAACATGTCCTTTTTTATTACAGAAAAAGCAAATAGCTTGGCGGGACGGGCAGTTTTCACGCGAATGTCTAGTAGCACACCGCGGGCATGACTTTAGCACTGCATTTCCGTGCTTGCGCGGCAAACGTAGTGGAGAGCTTGGCGGCAGCTGCGCGGACGAGCGCGAGGGCTGTTTACTTTTCCGTGCAGCGCGCCCGGAGGGCCGGTTAATGTGACACACTGCTGGCGAAGTTGCAAATGATTCCTGAGCAAAGTCAAGTGTGTCTTGCCTATCCAATATGTCCATCGCTTGTTGAAGGGAGGGATTGACTAGTTTCAAAATCCGTTCCCTTATACGAACATCAGAAACGTTCTGTGCAATTGCATCACGTACCATTGTATCTGAATAAGGGAGTCCACATTCACCCTCAAAAGCACAATCCCTAGTAAGGCCTTGCAAAGCTGCAACCCACTCCCGATTAGTTTGACCAGCCGTACGTTTGGTACGAAAGAAAGTATACCTTTTTGCAACTACATTGACTGATTCTTTGAAATATGCATCTAATGCAGACAAAATTTCTTCGTAGGACAGAGTTGCTACGTCGCGTCGGGGAAACAATTTCACTATCACTCTGTACGTCTGGACGCCGACATACGATAATAAGTGAGGCTGCCGCTCATTACCTTGAATTCTGTAGGCGGCGAGATGGAATCCAAATTGGCGTGACCACTCCGTCCAGCTTTCCAGTGCCGCGTCAACCTGACGAAAAGGTGGTGCAACTGCATGTTGTAGCTGCGGTAGCGGTGGAGCGGCGGCTGCCGCATCGTTTTACATTGCACGTTGACCCTGAACGAGCTGTCCAAGGGCATCCAATAAGGCCTGCGTCTGTTGATTCTGCAAGCGATAAAATTCGGACAGTACATCTGGAGAATGTGGCGAAGCCATGACACAATGAAATTAAGCAAAGATAAAGAAAAAGACCGGTTTTATCCTCGTCGCCAACTCTAGTGGCGTAGCAAGACAGCCACGCCACTCGGAGGTAGCCGAAAGGCACGCGTTAAGCTCAAGCAGACTGGCGTGAGGTCTGGAACAGGACAATGTCTTGAGAATTGCAATAAAGTACGAAAAGGTTGTAATACTTAACTTTAATCCATAATCGGTGTACATCGCTCTTCTACAGATATAATCTCCATTTCACTATACACTGGTAATGGCGCCTTGCTAGGTCGTAGCCAATGACTTAGCTGAAGGCTATGCTAACTATCATCTCGGCAAATGAGAGCGTATTGGTCAGTGTAGCTTCGCTAGCTACGTCGGCTGTACAACTAGGGCGAGTGCTAGTACGTCTCTCTAGACCTGCCGTGTGGTGGCGCTCGGTCTGCGATCACTGACAGTGGCGACACGCGGGTCCGACATATACTAATGGACCGCGGCCGATTTAAAGGCTACCACCTAGCAAGTGTGGTGTCTGGCGGTGACACCACAACTTCACCTTTTCCTTAAAAGTATTAGGGCAACTGACAACATCGTGGCAGACGCAGCGAGTCAAATGTTGGAGCAGGAGTCTAGTCACCAAAGTGAAGAACAAGGTCTTGTCAGTTGCTCGTGATACGATCAGTGGAAACAACCTGATAATCTACAACATGTTGCAATAGTTGAACTGACGGTCGAAGGGAATCCTCCACCAGCTCTTCAATAAAATTTGGATAACTGGCGACTTTCCCAACTATTGGAAAGAACCTATTTTAGTCCCAATTTTAAAACCAGGAAATGATCGGACAGACCCTGGTAGTTATCGTAGTATTAACCTGACAAGCTGCGTGGGAAAGACACTGGAGCTTATGGTCAGTCGGCGCCTAGTGGGTTCTGGAAACCAGGTCCCGTCTCAGTCGCTCCCAGCGAAAGGCAGAAATGAGCACGGCCCATTGGGAAATGCGTTCTGTCTTCCTGGGCTTGGCCAGAACCCAACTTAAGGTGGGTTGTCAGTTTCGAGACAATATTCCTGATGTTCGAGGGAGAACTAAATTTTTCAAGTGGCACCACTACCGCCAGGGTCCCACATTCGTGAACAGAGTACTTCAGTACTGCTGGCGCAAGGGAGCTTAAAGCGTATGCGAATTGGTCTACGTTCTCTCTTATCTTCCTGTAAGAATACCGCAGTGATACTCGAATTTGAGCCATCGGTCTACACGAGAAAACAGACGTGCGAAATTAGGAATAACTAGCACTGGTGCGTTACTCAAGGCAGTTTCAATCGTCTCAAAAGGGGACTGCTGTGACTTCCTTCGATGATATACGTGATTCTTCTTACGCAACTGCCGCTATCTCGGCAAAATTAGGGACGAACTGTAGAAAGAAGTTCGCCATAATAATTAACCGGGCCGCATCCTTTTTGGTCTTAGGAAGGAGAAATTTCTGTAAGTCTCTGGTCCTCTGCTGATCTACACGGATCCCGCCAATAGAAATCGAGTGACCAAGGAAAGAAATTTCTTGCCTAGCTTTGCCTAGCTTTAAAGTAAGACCAGTGGCAAGTGCAAATGTTATTGGATAGTAGCACTATAAACTACCGCATAATCTAATTTTGAGGTCTTCCAAGGCATTATCCAAAAATCTGGAGAGAACAGGAGCACCAGCTGATGAGTCAAATGGTACGGTTACATTCGAATCAATTCCAATCCATACAAATCACTGTCACCTGTCTAGAGTCTTCTGTCAATGTGATCTGGTGGTTAGCCTGATTATGATCGAGAATAGAAGAAAAAAAAACAGGTGAGACAGTGGTGCAAGTCGGGAAGTGACACACATTCAAGGATAAACTTCTTTTTTAATAGCCTATAATTGACCACGAATCGATGCCTCGACCCTGACCGTCCGGAACTGATAAGATAGGAGAGGCATAAGGAGAGGTAGAGGGCCTAACCCCATCACGGATCATCTGTTCCACCATCTGCCGTAATATTTTCATTTCGGATGGTGTCAGCCTATCTAGGGCTTTGACGCACTGAAGATCGTCAGGAAGACGGATCATCTATTGCATCATGTTGGTAACGCCTAATTTTTCGGTTAAGCCATCCGGAAAATCGCCCAGAACGAGCGGCATCGCCTCTGCCTCAGTGTCACCGAGACGACCTATCTAAAATTTACAATCATGCACAGTAAGAGCGTTGGTTCCTGTGACTGGAATACACTGGCCCAATTTCAAGTTCATTTTGGAGTAAAATTTAAAGGGAAACGTCCTACCCATTCAATTCAGTATAACACCAGTACACTGAATGCAGTCGCAGCCAAAAGACTCTTAAACAAAAAATGCTTGACAGTGGCGAATTGAACGGACCGAGAAAACTCCTGCACAGAAATACTCGCCTTACAGCGACCAATCAGAGGCAACACCTTCCCATTGGCAGTACGACATCCGTGCAAGGCCGGTCGTAGGCTAGGATACTTACAGATGCTGCGATTACAAATATCATAATGCTGCAATGAGAGGCTACTGCCTGAATCAATTAAATCACACACGGATTCCTGTTTTTCTAAAGCACAAACAAGAGATGAAAATGAATTGACAGAAGCTCTAATGGTGCTACAGCATTTAAAAGGAGTTTTAAATTTCAACGCACCTGCACGCTTCTGCCATTAGTTGGGCGGCCGAGAGTTACATGGAGCAGGACACCGATTCACCAAATGTCCAGGGTCACCTCAACGAAAACACCGCTTGGTCTTAACGATCCAGGCATCACGACTATTCTCCCCTCTCTGTCCAACGGTCGGTTTTCCTGACAAACCCCTCGCACCTTCCAGCTTCGCTTCGGCTCAACCTCCAGACAACAGCTAACAAAGGTAGCTCACACTCTGCATCTCAAATACAAGAGGCCGTTGCACTCATGAGCATCGTCAATGACAGGTTGCTGGGCAACATTATTTTTCAAAATACACTAAGAGTATACTATTATACGGATACTATTAGGGCAGTAATGACGCGAATTTCATATATATATATATATATATATATATATAATTTTGAATTTCCTGTCAATTTTTTTTTATTTTCCAACACCTGCCAACCTGGAAATTATATATATATATATATATATATATATATATATATATATATATATATATATATATATATTCCTGGAAATTGAAATAAGAACACCGTGAATTCATTGTCCCAGGAAGGGGACAGATACATCACACTGACAGAACCACAGGCACATAGACACAGGCGACAGAGCATGCACAATGTCGGCACTAGTACAGTGTATATCCACCTTTCGCAGCAATGCAGGCTGCTATTCTCCCATGGAGACGATCGTAGAGATGCTGGATGTAGTCCTGTGGAACGGCTTGCCATGCCATTTCCACCAGGCGCCTCAGATGGAACAGCGTTCGTGCTGGACGTGCAGACCGCGTGAGACGACGCTTCATCCAGTCCCAAACATGCTCAATGGGGGACAGATCCGGAGATCTTGCTGGCCAGGGTAGTTGACTTACACCTTCTAGAGCACGTTGGGTGGCACGGGATACATGCGGACGTGCATTGTCCTGTTGGAACAGCAAGTTACCTTGCCGGTCTAGGAATGGTAGAACGATGGGTTCGATGACGGTTTGGATGTACCGTGCACTATTCAGTGTCCCCTCGACGATCACCAGTGGTGTACGGCCAGTGTAGGAGATCGCTCCCCACACCATGATGCCGGGTGTTGGCCCTGTGTGCCTCGGTCGTATGCAGTCCTGATTGTGGCGCTCACCTGCACGGCGCCAAACACGCATACGACCATTCACGCCTGTCGCGACACCACTGGAGGCGGGCTGCACGATGTTGGGGCGTGAGCGGAAGACAGCTTCATGGAGACAGCTTCATGGAGACGGTTGCGAATGGTCCTCGCCGATACCCCAGGAGCAACAGTGTCCCTAATTTGCTGGGAAGTGGCGGTGCGGTCCCCTACGGCACTGCGTAGGATCCTACGGTCTTGGCGTGCATCCGTGCGTCGCTGCGGTCCGGTCCCAGGTCGACGGGCACGTGCACCTTCCGCCGACCACTGGTGACAACATCGATGTACTGTGGAGACCTCACGCCCCACGTTTTGAGCAATTCGGCGGTACGTCCACCCGGCCTCCCGCATGCCCACTATACGCCCTCGCTCAAAGTCCGTCAACTGCACATACGGTTCACGTCCACGCTGTCGCGGCATGCTACCAGTGTTAAAGACTGCGATGGAGCTCCTTATGCCACGGCAAACTGGCTGACACTGACGGCGGCGGTGCACAAATGCTGCGCAGCTAGCGCCATTCGACGGCCAACACCGCGGTTCCTAGTGTGTCCGCTGTGCCGTTCGTGTGATCATTGCTTGTACAGCCCTCTCGCAGTGTCCGGGGCAAGTATGGTGGGTCTGACACACCGGTGTCAATGTGTTCTTTTTTCCATTTCCAGGAGTGTATATATATCCCTCCAAAAACTACTGCAGCGCCACAACTGTGATGCCATCTAGTGGCAGAAGCTAGAACCATGGTCCACAGCATACATAGCTTTGCTCATAACAGACACTCAGGGTTGCCATTTTCTAACGTTATGCAGAGAGTACTACGTGAAACTAGGCACAATTGCAGCATGACCGAACCTCGTAAAAGCGGGCAAAAATTCCTATCATTAACATTATCTGCGTTATAGAGGTAAACTATTTTGCAAATACATTACTGTCAGTTGTCTAGTATTTCATATTAGTTAATGTAGCTACTATGTTGTTACATACACCGATTTCATAGTACAGGCCACAGCCACTTGTCTCTAACATATATGATTTGTCTTACTATACCTACCAGTGGTAGTCAGCATACAGATTCGGCTATTGTGCAATTGTCATCTGTGATGTGTTTTATATCTAAAGACAACGATCGATATGATTGTATCACAGGTTATATAATTTCATTCCTTAATCGTATCATCTGTTTTTATTTCAACACTAAACATTCACAAGCAATTTGGTTACTTTTTGAAAGCAATTTTTGTGTTTTAGATCGAATGGTTCATTCAAAATAATGTAATGATGTTTTCGCAGATATGTGAAACTTTCCATAACTTGTAAAGTTTTTAGCACGAAACTGTTTCGTTGGTAGGTGGGATTGACATGTGTTCTATTATATCAATCAAATTGTGTTTTTATTGTTTTAGGTATGACCAAAATGAAGACAGTTTCACTAAAGTGAGATTGAGATGTGCTGTAAATATTGTTGTGGAAGTTCTTTCTGTCTATATGAATGCATATGTTCTTACATCTACCACTGTTACTGTACAAACTTTCATGTACAAACACCTGTATGGTGAAATGTATAGGATTGAGACAGGGAATGACAAACTGGCGATACTGCTTTCTTGTGTGTTCTGAAGCTGATTCTCAAGTTGAATTTTTCTGGAGTGCGATTTGGTCTAATGTATTAATTCAATATGTAACACAACTGTACAGTGTTGGAAAAAATAATAACAGTAAATGCCATGTTACTGAAATCCAACAAAGATAGTATGGTAATAATCATGTCCAAATCATTGTATAGAAAAGTTACCCAGAGGTTTTTCAACACAAATAACACTTTTCCATTAGGAAACGCAGAACATTAATTCCAGCCAATAATTAAAACTCTCTAATTAAAAGTGAGCTGTTATTTGATGAAAGAGGAAGAACATATTGCACTATGATCATCCCATCTGCACCTAAACTGTGGTCTCAACCCAGTAGTTCATAAAGAGGGCAACAATATCAAACCAACAGTAAACTGTGTTATTAAATATGCATTCCACATAAGTATAAAGTAAATTATGTTGTTATTCAGTCTCACACAGAACTACATATAAAGACACAGTGAAGAATTTGAATGATTTGATTCCACATATTGCCTGTGCCTACATCTGAGACAATGTAAAAGTTATTTCCTTAGATTTAACCAACATGTACAACAATAAACCACTACATAAAACCATTAAAGTTATCGGGTATATTTTACGAACACATCATGCAACAAACATGATCTTAGTAGATGAATATACTACTTTACTAATTTTAAGTCTTTGCTATGATGATTTCTAGTTCAATAACCAATTACATCTACTAGAACACAGCTCACCAATGGGAGATTGCCTTGCTTATATTATACTGAGAACATTTTTTTTATAACAACCCGAAATAGTATATCGGTTTTCATGACCTTATGTATGTGGCGAACTAATTTTGTTTTGTGGATCAGAAAATGGACTATCCTTATTCCGCTGACAGTACTCACCCTTATAATAGATATTTATTATCTAGATCCCTAAATGAAAGAAGTGGACCGGTATACACATTCAAAATAATCCAATAAAGGCAACCACAGGGAGTATTATCCAGAGTTGCACTTGATACCCAAAAATTACCGCAGTTTTACTGTATATTAATAAAATATTGATTAATTAAGGAAATCAAAACGTCACAACTAAAAACAGTAAACATAGGAAAACAACAGAGGTTAGATCCAACTTTAGTCGACAAAATTTGCATTCAGTAAATATACGACAGTAAAAAGGAATTAAAAGACAGTGTGATGCAAACAAGGAAATGTTGTAGCAAAAAAAGTTCATTTGGCTGTCATAATGTATTGTGAATAATTTGAACCAAAATCAAACCTTCACTACATAAAAGTCACTGGAGTCTGAGGTTGACACCACATAAGAAAATAGGTTCACGAATTTGTCATTTCTTAAAACAATCTTGCAAATTTACCCTTTATGGGATTTATAAGTTAAACTGCGAAAATGTACACTCTTTGACATAAAACTTGACCGGCGGCCGGCCGCTTCAGAGGCTAAGTCCGCGCCAATCGCGACATGGGACAAAAAAACTGGCCAACTCGCTAATTCTCTAAGTCCGGTTATCTGCACAATCTGGCAACACTGTAGACTGCGGCACTTCCTGGAGGAAAACTTGTCCCTTGATAGAGAAACTCTAGGCTGATTACGCCTGTGGTCTAGCGGTAGCGTGCGTTGTTTCTGTTCATAATGTCAGTGGATCGAGAGCAGCTGGCATAAAATATTTTTATAGCCTCTTCTGTCTGAATGCTGAAGACGTGAATGTAATGGTAGCGCAGATTCAATCTATTTCGCTTTGTGATACACCGATATCAAAATTTTATCCAGTAACGATTTTGCGGCAGATTTCCTGCAGACTGTCCTCCTCTGGACGCCGTATGCGGCAAAGCTCCAGGATCCATTTGCTGGCTACTGGCAGCGGCCGTGGCGACAGCAGCGGCGCTGCACTCCCCCATTCTTTGTCGAAAGCGCCTGCTACCGCTCATCGCTTTTGATGATTTAAAACGCTTTATTATTAAATGTTGCTCCACAGAAAATTTATTACAATTTCCATTCACGCTCAAAAGCAACGGAGACATACGCCCTGATTAGTAGGCGGGTATTATATTACATTAATCGGCAAGAGCTGAGTATGGCCCGAGTTCATGAGTAAGCAACTGATACTTAAGCTATATTCGTGGATGCACGGTAGGTGTGCAGTTCGATTGTCGCTTAGGCACAAATGTTTGTATCCTTATTTTAGATTCAGACACCTAGCGGCTCGTAAGAAAAACCGATACGTAACATTTGATTTTTCTTAGTTAACAATCGGATTACATGTTGGGTTCGTATCTCCGTCACAGAACTTCACATGATGCACTTCATCTTTAAATGCATGCACACTTTGTTACTTCAGAATGGAGGTATATCAGACATCTTTCGTGGTTAGATAACAGGGACGAAAGGGTCTTGATAGGAGTCACGGTTTATTACAAAAATTGTCGTCCTTAATTTTCAAGTTTAGATTTGGTTACTGGTATTGGCCAAAATTTCGGTAATTCATGACTCTTCATGGCTAATCATCAATATGATGTCGTATTCACGATCTATGGAACAAGAGTTAATCTAATGTAATCTAATCTAATCTAATCACATTTCGTAATGATGTGGAACGTGTCATTTTAATGAGAGATTTCTTTAAATACCATGATTCAATTTCTTTACAACAATTTTTTACACTCTCTCTCATTGCTTTTTATTTATCTCTCTCTCTCTCTCTCACACACACAAACACACACACACACACACACACACACATTCTTTTTTATTTTTATTTGTATGTTGTGCTCGACTATCGGCGAGGCACGAAAACGCCTGTGAATGACTTTCTTAGTTTTGAGTACACTTACGAAAGAAATATAAAAACAACAATGAGAGTTACTGATTTATGATGCTCAGTTTGCAGTCAGTTCTGAGTATTATTAGTAACTACGCTCCAGTCCCTAAACCTAGTTACAGAAAGCGAATCAGACGCATTACGTATTCCAGGCCGTAGCAGCCGCGACTTGGAGACACCAGCTATGGTCACTTCCCAGACCGCTGTAGGATCACATCGGTTCGTCTTCTTCCTGCTGGTACTGTAACTGAGATTTGGCAACAAGGCAACGTATGTTTGGCAACTCTGTGATCGACGAGTTACTTCCTGGTGTGCACGGAATTAAGCCTCAAAGTTCACTTGATTTTACCTGTCATTTCCATTGAATAATCTGAGTTATTATCGCTTGAAGGGTAACAAAAGATTGAAAATTTACGGTTTTCAGCCCAGGAAAGTCGTTGCAGGTGGAAACCGCAACTAATCTCGACCTTCAAATAGCGGTTTACGAGTTCTAGTTACTATTGCCTTCGTAATAGGAAGCTAAGACCCATACCTCCTCGCCAGCTCTGTGGTAACGTGCTGACCTCTGAAAAAGCGTCTGTTACGGTTCGCAGTTCCAGTCTCACTGACTGTAACGTTTTTATCCCTTCTGTGAAAGAGCTACAAGCAGTCAGATCAAACATCAATAAGGAAATCGCAAGAAAATGCTTTCAGCTCATAGTGCAATGTTGAAAAACTTACAATGCTGCACAACAGGTAAGGCCTCTTTCCGCTGCTGCCAAGCGAATTTTGGGTTTCTAGGAATACGTAACTATATTTATGAAATGCCACATTTGCATACCTCTTGAGTATGACACAGCATACCAATTAAACACAGACCCAATCAAAATCTAAGTGAGTAGTATTTTACTAATTCGTGTCGATAGAGGCATGCTTGTGTACAGATACTTTCGTCGTAAGATTATCATGGTTAATTTTATTTCATTTCTTATAATACAGTGCACAATTTTCGTAAGGTTTCCTTTAGTGTTGTTAAAACAATAGTAAACATGAGAAAGAAATTAATCATCAACGATATATGCGAATTCTCTGATGTTACCTACGACAGTCTGACAATGCACATGCAGTTTATTGATTACATGCATGTAGAAAACTTGTTCTGAGTTAAAGTTGTCAAACAAAGTTTGAAGAAGAATAAAATATCACTACCACACGACGGCTAATGTAGAAAATACTTTTCTGACATATTATGGCACGATGCGGTCTCCCTGCACATCTTCGAGATGCATCTGCTGCCTGCTGTCTATTAAACCTGAATAGAACAAAATGTTACAGTAGTTAGCCCTTTTTCCACATGCGACTACTTTGGGTTGAGAAGTGAAGGGAATTATATTCAAAGTTCCATTAGATTGATACCTTCAGCAGAGAGCAGAATTGCGTTTTAAAAAATGTAGCACTGAATGTATTCGCACTCGCGACATCTTATCTATGCTACAAGCTGACACATAGCTACAGCAGCTGCAGAGCTCGGCAACTATTCCTCCAGAACTTTTGGATTCCACAGCACTGTAAGATTATGCATATGGCCAGGTCTTGACTTCTGAGAGACAAACAGTTACAGCTTTTCTTTTGGACTGAACGACGTTTTCTAGGAACAGATAGCGCAATAGAATAGCTCAAGTGGAAAGGAACACTTCCTATTTAAACTTCTGCATCCTACACCGTTGGCAGTTGTGTGTAGGTGGCAGTTACGTGATTTTATTTCTGTGATTACAAAATAGTCGAATGTATGCACTGGGCAGCCGAGGCAGCTAGTTTATGGTGATTCGGTCAACCAAGTAAATGAATTTACTGAAAATGCTGCAAATTACTACAGGGAGCCTGTGTGTCAGAATTCTCATCCAGTGTGGCGCAACTGCGTTACGATAGAAAAATGACTCGCAGAGAAGAGGATTTCGTGGTCTGTTGGACGGATGGTAGGTTGTTATACCTATGGTCTGGGTTCGATTCCCACTTCCGTCAATGATTTTAGATAGGGAGAGACAGATTCCATTCTCTCCTGGCTACACCAAGTGAAGGAGATATAATGGCTGCGTGGTCTGAAAATTCACATTAAAGATGATATTCCTTCTTTACCAAGTAGACGGTAGGTTGAACCACAATAAAGTCTGGAGTGGCGACGTGTAGAAACTCTATCACCAGTAACCTTTCTTATACTAGTTATTTATTTCAAGTGACGACACAAACGCTATGTATGGTCACAGGACACTTATTCCATCTTTTATTTGAGCTTCTGTATGTCGATAAAATTGGTTCTAAACTGGGAATGCAACTCATACCGCCCTTAACGCGCAATTTGATCCCTTCGTGGCAATACAGCTCGGCTACAATTTGTTGTTTGTTCAAAACTGCAGATTCCTCAACACCTTCACATATTACGCGTGAATGGGATCGAATCCTGGCCCGGCACTAAAGATTTAACTATGTATTATCAAGCTCTATCATGAGAACACCTATCTGCTGGTGGATAATAATTTGGATTTTTAATGTATTTTCATTCGTTGTCAACACTAACGATATCTGACGTTTTTAACTCCCAGTGAGACACAGAACTATTTGCGAGATGACTGTAAGTTCAAGATGCTATTCTGAGCAGCTGGTGGATAAAAATTCGGTACCTGACGTCTCTTTGTGTGTAGTCAACAACGATATGTGTGGGGCTCTATTCCCAGTGAGCGCTGAACTCTTCGTCATATTATTTCAGGTCGTCGTGTCATTTAATGTTCATACATATTCTCAACTAGCTGCTCGTGAATAACTTTAATTTTTAATGTCATTTTGTGTTAAATAGTTCAAATGGTTCAAATGGCTCTGAGCACTATGGGACTTAACTTCTAAGGTCATCAGTCCCCTAGAACTTAGAACTACTTAAACCTAACTAACCTAAGGACATCACTCACATCCATGCCCGAGGCAGGATTCGAACCTGCGACCGTAGCGGTCACGCGGTTCCAGACTGAAGCGCCTAGAACCGCACGGCCACACCGGCCGGCCCCCACCATCTGGTATCAATGCATTACCCTATCATCCATTATATATAATCATTTTCATAGTACACTTGATATTATAGATGAGTAGGACACAAGACAGGACATAGATAATGTCCGTTTGACGTCAACAGTGTGTAACATTTAACTTTTTTTGAATAGGACAATGTTCCTCTCCAATAATTTTTAGATTAGTTACAATAAGCTTACGCTGCAAGAGAATTCGCTTGTATTTTTCAATATGTGGTCTGTTGTCGGTTTGAAGGCCTTCCATAACATCGGCAACGTAGTGCAACTCCACCGAGGGCTGTCTGGAGTAGGGTGGAGATAGCAATGTGAAAGTTGCGAGCTGTCGAAGACGATCTTCATATTCCTAATGCGATTAGGACATTGTATATTCTTGACGACGTTTAGCACCTGTGCAGTCAGTCACCCAATTTCAGAATTCATTTTGGGTAATCCTGCTAAATTCCCAAAATATTGTCTTTTTATATTGATGAGTAATATGGATAGTCGTCACGTTCATGTGCCGTCTACAACGCAAATTTAATGTTACTATCCTAGGAACTAACCTGCAATACGTTTTGTATTTCATAATCGGCACTGGACTCGCATTCGGGAGGACGACGGTTCAATCCCGCGTCCGGCCATCCTGATTTAGGTTTTCCGTGATTTCCCTAAATCGCTCCAGGCAAATTCCGGGATGGTTCCTTTCAAAGGGCACGGCCGACTTCCTTCCCCGTCCTTCCCTAATCCGATGAGACCGATGACCTCGCTGTGTGGTCTCCTTCCCCAAACCAACCAACCAACCAACCATAATCGGAACTATCTGCATTAACCGTCATCAGAGCAATGTCAGGGAACAGAATGCAGCAGTGCCTTGCTACCTACTTGAGGACCTGCTTGAGTCGTGTTCTAAGGAAAGGGTAGTTGCTGGTTCACATTATATTACACTAGCGAGAAGTACCGACTTTTCCTTTTCTCTGCAAACACCCAGAACTAAATTCAGTAACTAAATGCTAAGAATATATTTGCATTGTGCCAACTCAAAGATCAATAGATATGGATATAGATATAGATACAGATTTTTATATTTAAAGCCATTCTCGTTCTGCGTTGGAATAAACATCATTCATTATTTGCTTGTTCTTGTTACGATTGTTATTGTCATTCTCTCACTCGCAAGAGTTTTCGCATTCCTATTTGGTATCGATGCACATGAAGAGTAGCTATGAAAGAAGGGAATACTGAATGTTACGTCATGCAGAATACACTCATTTACTTCGGCTCCTCGTGATCTACGCTACAGGAGAAGTGAGATACATAAAGTTGACAGTGTGAGGACAGACCTGGTAGCACAACTGTGCAACTACACAGTGTTACCAGATAAAATGGTGCTGCGGAATCGAAAGTGTAGTACGGACTTTGCCACAGTAGCAGACAGCTGGTAATTTAGGACCATGACCGTGGATTACACTTTGGTCAGTGCTGGTTAGAGTGCTGCAACTGTAAATGGAAGGCTTTGTTTGATAGTCTTATGCTGATGCTGTCTGAATAAATTATGCCATTGGATACAAAGCGGTTTAGTTTTGAGACCTAACCCACGAGGAGGGAAGGCACAGTGGTCTGCTTCAGGAATTCCAAGCAATAAAACACAAAAAACAACCCAGGAAGGGAGACATGCATTTGGAATCTGTTCATCGTTAGGGGGTCAAACAAGAGGGTAACATTACTGAAACTATGATCGGGCTACTTAGTATATAATAGAGCATACAGATTTCAAGGAGGAAACGTATGAAGACGCAGACTTCCTCGTTATCAATATGTGCGGCATATCTTTCGTGTTAACGAAAGTAGATTCCCGCTTTACCTCTTCTTACGTGTCAAATGAAATGAATGCCATGTGGAATAGAATATTTGTTGACTGCGTCTCTTCTTGCTTCCATCCTTACCAACATATTTCTTCATTCTCGTGGTAATCATGACATTCTATGTGTATGCTGCAAAAGATTGCAAGTGGACAAATTCGACATCGAGGTGCAAAGCGTTATATTCAATTCGAATAAGCTTCCGGTGTATTTTTACTTCGTTTGTATTTTTAGATGATTATGAACGTTACGGAAAATTATCTCACATGCTTTATGTTGAATGAGAAACATTGAATGATCCGTTTTGCTTTCCCTACGTTGAAATGATATAATGTCGGCGTCTACAGCCTTCTTCCACGCCGGAAGCTGAAACTTGTATGATTCTGGATTAATGATAATTGAATGTCTCATATGTATACATAGCCCACAAGGCGACGTCAGAAACCATCAGGGGAGAACGCCGCATAAAAACCAAACGTGCGCGCGCGTCTCCACTCTGAAGAACCGTATCGGAGAATCACGGCAAGCATTTCGCTGAAGAGCTGCCTCGTCAGAGAGCCTAGAAATGGCAGCGTCGTAGCAAGTATTTGTCAACACTCTGATAGTGCATTTACTTCCGGGTGTAGGTCGGCGTTACCTCGCTAAATTCACTTGACATTCGTTTTCCACATCGAAGACTCGTACGATATAATCCACTGCAAGATGACACAATTATAAAGTATATTTAATTTCTGGACTCCAAGAACGGCGTTCTTCACATAAGTAACACCTGTTTGTGTGTGCATTCGGGAGGACGACGGTGCAATCCCGCGCCCAGCCATCCTGATTTAGGTTTTCAATGATTTCCCTAAATCGCTTCAGGCAAATGCCGGGATGGTTCCTTAGGAAGAGCACGGCCGATTTCCTTCCCCATCCCTCCCTAATCCGAGCTTGTGCTCCGTCTCTAATGACATCGTTGTCGACGGGACGTTAAAACAGTAATCTCCACCTCCTCTGTTCGTGTGTTTAAGGTTGCGTTTTGAGGCTCAGGCAACATCGCAGTGACTATATTCCGCCTCTGGCCGCCAGTGTGTCGTTTGCTCAGAGGTTCCCTTGTGCGTTGCAGTGCTTGTACTATAAGACATAGCAGTTAGAATCACGGTAGAAGCCGCTGACTACGACCTTTTATTTTCCATTTTAATTAATGGAGTTGCAAACTGCTAGTAAAAATTTCTTATGCGAAATCTGAAGAATGCCTTTAAACATCAATCTTCGTCCGATTTCGACTTAGTAAATTAAGTTAATATCATCAATTTCTGCTTTGCAAATTCCAAGTTGCTTCACTGTAAAATAGACCCTGAAAAGATTCAAACCGACTGTCAACGATATAAATTTGAGCTTTGTTCGTCATATAGGTCTAACACGTCAGAAGGTTGTTTATGAAGTGCACATGTTCATTAGTATAGTTCCCTTCTTCTAAATTTTTGCAATAGCATTTAACTGTAGAAGTTTTCTAACACCGGCGTTAGCAATTCCTTTCCGTTCTCTGAAACCTTCAAAACGACGAATTTTTCTGGTTTAAATCTGATGACCTTAACTATCACTTCCGATCAACAATAAATACTTCATGAACCCATACATGGAACTCCAAATGTGCAGTGTTCCTGCACTGCTACAGAGCATGCATTGCAAGGTATTCACACAGTTTATCGCATAGACTTACCATAAGGAATGAAACAAGAACTGTAATACACTTTACACCACAGACGCTCACTCTGGCTTGACGAAAACATCCAAACATTGACCAAAAGTTGCACAAATAATTGAGTTTGAAAGGAAAAGAAACGAGGTATGAAGCATTTATAAATTCATCGAATGTAGTGAGGTGGTTTAATTTCGTCCCAGTCTATAAAATTAATTTCGGGCTATACTCAGCTCTTGCCGATTAATGTAATATAATACCCGCCTACTAATCAGGGCGTCTGTCTCCGTTGCTTCTGAGCGTGAATGGAAATTGTAGAAATTTTCTGTGGAGCAACATTTAATAATAAAGCGTTTTAAATCATCAAAAGCGATGAGCGGTAGCAGGCGCTTTCGATACAGAACGGGGGAGTGCAGCGCCGCTGCTGTCGCCACGGCCGCTGCCAGTAGCCAGCAAATGGATCCCGGAGCTTTGCCGCATACGGCGTCCAGAGGAGGACAGTCTGCAGGAAATCTGCCGCAAAATCGTTACTGGATAAAATTTTGATATCGGTGTATCACAAAGCGAAATAGATTGAATCTGCGCTACCATTACATTCACGTCTTCAGCATTCAGACAGAAGAGGATATAAAAATATTTTATGCCAGCTGCTCTCGATCCACTGACATTATGAACAGAAACAACGCACGCTACCGCTAGACCACAGGCGTAATCAGCCTAGAGTTTCTCTATCAAGGGACAAGTTTTCCTCCAGGAAGTGCCGCAGTCTACAGTGTTGCCAGATTGTGCAGATAACCGGACTTAGAGAATTAGCGAGTTGGCCAGTTTTTTTGTCCCATGTCGCGATCGGCGCGGACTTAGCCTCTGAAGCGGCCGGCCGCCGGTCAAGTTTTATGTCAAAGAGTGTACATGGGACAGTGGTGAGGGAACTTCCAAATAAGATTGAGACATTATGTGAATCTCACTGGCTTGAAAATGTCTTCACATATCTCACACCTAAAACAACAAATAAATAAACTAATTCCTGTAGATCTGGCCCACCACCGCAAAAGTTGTCTCCAAAAATTTTCGAGGAAATGGAAAAAACAAGAAACGACGTTAAAGAATATTCTGAGTATTCCATAATAGGGAATAGCTTTGGATGGAGATGAGATGCAGTAAAATGTTTTAGATAAAAATTGTAGATGGCGACGACAGTCACGCATGTTTGTGACCTTGAACGTGATTTTCAAGATGGTTTGGCGTAAATGTGATTTTTTAAAGCGGAAACCCTAATATTTGATTCAAGATTTTAAAAAAGCGGCGAAATTCACGAACAGAATGATACATTATCCAAAGTCATGCCTAGCTCAATGAAGGTCAAATAAGCAAGTATGGTTTTTTTTGTTCTACAACGCATTCACTTAACACATTCCGGTCGTTGCCCGTAGAAACTACGACCGCGCATTTATTGCCGTAACAGTCGGCGTTCGGAGATTCTCCGAGCGCCGCCTTCTCGATTATTATTTCAGGTTGCGGCGCATTATATCCGTGCAGTGACATCTGGAGTTGAGTGTTTCGGTCTTGTAGTACATCGGACGACCGCTAGATGGTGTTCCTGCATCCTCTAAGCGCTATGTCACTCAAAAAAGGCGCCAAAACAATTCCCGCGCATTCACTCTTGCAGTGTGCTTATGTAGTTGTCTTTATCGCAAACGTTTGTCGTAAAATGGGGGACAGTTTGACTGAAGAGGAAATTCTGAGGCTGCTGGAAGAATCTGGATCTGAAATTGACGATGATGGATTTCAAACTGAAAATAGTTCTTCTGAAATAGATGGTAATTATAATGGTCAGTCATTGTGTTTACGAATCACAATTATAATCTCGGCAGTTTCACTGACTTATGTCATTTATTTCGAAGGTAACAACGAGTGGTCCGAAAATGAAAATGAGCCATCAGACGTATTAGAAGAGTGTGAAGCTCCCATTCAAAAAGGCAGAAGCAGAATACAACAACAGCAGTCCCAAAACAACGTTGTTGAATGGGTAAATGACGATGTCCTACAACAATTACCGCTCTTTGAAGGCGTAAGTAATGTCTTGGCACCTTTGAGCGCCGAAAGCACTGAATTTGACTGTTGGAGCGTCTTTATTGACGCAAATGTCATCAAAAATATAAAGACAGAAACAAACCGCTACGCTGCAGCAACAATTTCCAAATTGCGGATGCAAAATAAAATAACTTCCAGGTCGCTTTGGGCCAATTGGTCTGCTGTGAAGCTACATGAGATGTATCAGTTCTTTGCTATAATTATTCACATGTGCCTTGTACACAAACCAAATATTACGGACTATTGGAGCAATGACCTAATGCTAGATTCCTCCTTACCTGCAAAAATCATGAAAAGAGACAGATTTAGGTCAATTTACTTTATGCTTCACGTAAATAACAACGACAATTATGTACGAAGGGGTCAACCAAACCATGATCCTATACACAAAATCCGACCTTTTTTTGATAACTTTGTACTGAAAAGCAAGAACAGTTTTTCTCCTGGCGAGAATCTCACAGTTGATGAAGGTTTATGTCCATTCAGAGGGAGAATTCGATTTCGAGTATATATCAAGAACAAACCGAGCAGGTATGGTATAAAATTTTTCATTCTAAGTGATTCAGCAACAGGATATGTTTTGAACTGTGAAGTGTACACCGGTGCAGGTGAAAAAGACAACAGTGCAGATTCAGTGGTGCTACGTTTTTGCAACAGTTATCTACGTAAGGGTCATACATTGTACATGGACCGCTTTTATACTTCTGTAAAATTATTTGAAAAGTTGTTTGATGAGGGCACATCTGCTGTTGGCACAGTAATGAGAAACAGAAGAGGCCTACCACAGGAATTCAAACAGAATAAACTAAGAAGAGGTGAAATCGTATTCAAGAGAAAAAATTCCGTGCTAGCACTTCACTGGAAAGATACTAGGGATGTGTTTGCCCTTTCTACCAAACATAGAATGACAAGTAGTGTTACTAAGACAAAATCCAAGGCTGGAATTGTAGAAAAACTGAAGCCTGATCTCATACTTGATTATAATAAAAATAAAACTGGTGTTGATCATGGAGATCAGCTGGTGACCTACTATTATTTTCAACGACGAACAATGAAATGGTGGAAAAAGGTATTTTTTCATGTATTTATGATGTGCGTGGTCAATTCTTACATTCTGTACAAGAAACTTCGGCCTGTCTCTCACAAACGAACCAGCTTGTTTACTTTTATGGTGAACCTGGGAAAACAAATACTGGAGAAATCCGGCGAAGTTTTCAACGAAAATGAAAAGCAGGGTTCAGCAGCAAACAGGCTAACAGCAAGGCATTTCCCCACTCACGTCCCATCGACAACAAGCAAGAAATATGCATCAAGATATTGCATTGTTTGCTCTGAGAAGGGCGCACGGAGTACTGGCAAACGAGTGCGAAGGGAGACGAGATGGTGGTGTGAAGAATGTCTACCTGACTGTTTCAAGCAATATCACACAAAGACAAATTTTACTCAATGAAAAGAGTTGTAAAAATTCAATGAAATAATTTTGTACATTTATTTTATAATAAATTCTGATTTCTTGCAATTTCAAACTTTTTTTCTACCTCTGAATCATCTAATTTTCAAAATATAATAATTCTGTAAATATATGATATCTTACAAAAAACTTTAAACAAATGTTTAGATATAGGATGATAACACACGCATCAGTTAAAAGGTTTTGCTTTCCTTCATTACCTTTTGGTCAGGAGCCATGTAAAAAAGGCGCAAAAGTCTACGACTTCTGAGGGATTGCAGTAGTATCTGTGGTCCGACTGCAATGTGTTAAACTAGAGGAGGGATACAGTAAAGTATAATGTGCGGTGCAATTTGGAAGGGGCATCTTGAGTTTGTTCAGCCTTGCAATTGCCACAATAATATTTATACGCTGTGATGTATTTATTTTTGCCAGTTAACAAGTGAATTAAATCTTAAAGATCCAGTCCCTGTTTGCTCTTTCCAAAAAAAAAAAAAAAAAAAACTCGTTCAAATGGCTCTGAGCACTATGGGACTTTACTTCGGAGGCCATCAGTCCCCCAGAACTTAGAACTACTTAAACCTAACTAACCTAAGGACAACACACACATCCATGCCCGAGGCTGGATTCGAACCTGCGACCGTAGCGTTCGCGCGGTTCCAGACTGTAGCGCCTAGAACCGCTCGGCCACTCCAGCCGGCTGCTCTTTCCAAATCCGACGTCAAAAATAGGAGTTTTCGTGACAAGAAACTCATACTTTCGGTAATTACTTTTGAAATTGGTTTTGGTAAATGGTGCATGATCCTTTATACCTCTTCCAGTTTGCGTGTAAGATTGTATTGTGCTTATCCCTCCTCTATTTCGAGTTAATCTCTATTTGCTCATATGACCTCAACAGAACGTTGCCATGACCTTGAACAAGGTATCATTTTACACACAGAATTTGTTGCTCTTTTAAAAGCTATAATCAAATATTAGGGTTTTCATCTAAAAGATAATTACATTAACCTCCAAAACACACTGAAAACGGCGTTCAATAGCACGGCCATTATGGCAACGTGTTGCCCTCTTTGCCACCTACAAATTTTATCTAAAATATTTTGCTGTCTCTCATCTCTGCCCCGATTTATTCCTCATTATGGATTAAAATGGCCCACGCTGTATATATTGAGAGGCCAGTATCAGAATACCCAGACTAATTGACAGGGACCGACAATATGTTCGTAAACTTACAGCACTTTTTCCCGAACCACCCGTTACTGAGTCAAAGATACCCTTCGGAAATGGGAAAAGTTACCCCAAAATATAATTTTATACGTCATAAGCGAATGAACATAAGCAAAGTAGACTAATTTTTGTGTTGAACTATCTTTTACTTCAGATACTGTTCTGATAGTACAAATGGCAGGATTAAGTCTATGAACAAGATCCTGAACACCAGCTTTCCACGACAGTTTAATATGTATTTCAACGACTAGAAATTTGAACTCTTCAGTCTCACTAATCATATTCACATTCTGTGTAATTAGAATGTGAGGTATTCTCCAATTGCGTATTTGAAACTCTAAAAACTGAAATTTATTGTGATATCTGTAGTATTGTGACGATTCGGCTATGTTGAGGTCCGTGTTTTTTTCAAAACGACACCCTTACTGAATTTTGGACACAGTAGCTAAGGAACAGGAAGTGGACGCGTTCCAGTCTTTTGCGTAAAATATGCAAAAATGGTGGAATGAATTTCATTGAAAACCAATAAGTAACAGTAACCTTAGGTAACTGAAGAACTAGAACAGCCTATGAATTTCGTAGACACTGCTCATAGACCATAAAAACTGCGCCCCACGCCTGAAAATAATGTTGGTTAGAAGCGGAACGGAATAGTCATGGTATGAGAAATGCAAAACTCAGGCATCCACATACATTACCCGACAGCGGAAGTAAGCAATCCGTCATATGTAAAAACCTGTGTGTTCTTGATCTAGGAAAAGTAAAAGCTACTGATGACCATATTGTCCCAACCGAAGAACTGAACCGGTATCTCACATTACCCACAACCACAACTGAACCACAAATAAAATAGAGACTCAGTGTTTACTTCATGGGGGTAAACGACTGTAGTTGTGTGTAAAGCACGATACTTGCAGTAAAGTCGAAAAGGCTATCATGCATATCAGATCCGTATCTTCTAAAGACGATGGCATCGTGGTTCAAATGAGGAAGGTTATAACTGACCCTGAAGTGCCCACTACAACAGATATCTTCAACCACTCATTAACAACAAGTGTTCGCCCAGGTGCCAGGAAACAAGGACTAGTTAAGCTACTACCAGTGAGATTGTCATGTGCTTCGCATACTGCAGTAAAGCCTTTGACACATTGGAATTTTTCATTTTATTTGTCAAACATGGCAGCCTAAATTTCTCGCACAAGCACATTGCAATGGCTTCCCTCATACCTGACATCTCCCCACTAGTGTGTCATATCCGGCACCACACAGTCACAATAGAGGCAGGTGATATCAGGTGTCCCCAGGAGTTTTTTTCACCGTATGTCAATGATGTGTCATTAGTTTTGTCTTGCTGCAAACACCACATGTACGAATATGCCCTCCAGTTGCATCTAAACGCAAAACGAATAGACCTGAAAAATGGGTGTCGGTAATCTTGATACCAAACTCTATGCACTCTCAAATGATCGCATGATAGGATTACACTCAATCCATACAAAACCCAAGCGGTAGTGGTTGATCATTCTACGCTCATTAGCCCGAAATATCGGGAATCGCTACCATCGTTAACCCTAAAAAGGGGCGTATCAGCTTCACTCCTTCGGCAAAGAATGAAAACCGAAATTGGACTGAATACGTACCTGCAATGTGCAAGAATTCATCTTGACTAAAAAAGAAACTTGTGAAGACATTAATACTTTCAATTGCTGATGACATTGATGTGATACTGCAAGGCCATTCTCAGGAAATCTTACAGCACCTGGAACTGGTTATGAATGCGTCTGTTCGTTATGTGTGGTTGTTCCACTCCTTAATCAGATTTAACCATCGTATGCACAACTATGCTGGCAGCATGCAGACAAGTACAGAGATTTCCATACCCTTTGTGTTCTCTGCTGTTTTATCAACGAACACCGTTCTTGATTACCAAGCAGGCTGAAGTACGAATGAGTATTAGGAACGAGGAGTGAGGTGTTCTACGATAGTAGCACAGTTGTGCAAAGCTACTGTGCCAGGGTGGCGTAGTGGTTAACACAGCTGCCTAGCTATCAGGAGACACAGGCTCGAATCCCGGAGCTCGTACAAATTTTCCTTTGTCACTTTAGTCTCCATACAAACCATATAGATACTTCGGGCTCGAGAAGGTCTCTGGAACTATATAGTTTCATTCGAGTATTGTTATTGTTATTATTATTATTTCTAGGGTTATTATTATTATTATTATTATAACAATTATTATATTACCCTTATTACTATTAGTGGCAGAAACAGCAATAGTACAAGAACTGCCAGTGCTTATTTTATTAGTTCATTGTCAGGACTATTTACTCACATTGCCACTACAGACACCCAAATCATTTCAATACTATTTGTCATATCAAAACTGTTATTTCATAGGTAACTGTGATGTGGGGAAGGTGCTGTATGTGTGAAACCAGGGTCCGTTGTACAAAGGCCATTATGGCTGTAATCACATCAAGTTTAACAAATGAAGAAACACAAAATAAAATAAATATCACTCGAAACCATAGGAGCCAAAATAAAACTACTGCTAATTTAAAATTTTACGCTGTTGGTAATTATAAACAGTAGCGAAAATAAGTATGTTTTTTGGTGGTAACAGAGCGGTGAAAGAGAAGCTGTAGAAGGTACTTGCGTGAGAACAAGGCTGAAGTTGGCCAGTGATGGTGAACTGTTCAACGGGCTTGTGGGAATGGCTAGGGGGCGCCAGTGCACTGGAGCAACGAAAGAAGGCTGCACAAAACGTCTGACGTAGCTGCGTGCAGGCACTTTTCCACCAGGCTACCTTCTATTGGACGTTAACTCAGCTAACCAGTATTTGTAGTTCTAAACCCCAGGGCTACAATAACTTGATGGATATTTGTCTTGCTAGAGTCCACAGTCCTGTAAATAATTAACAAAAATAAATTTCACAGAAGCGTTCTTCTGTACTTCAGAAACAAGAGAATAAAGGAATTTTAAAACACAGTACCAACAACACATCAGTTGTTGGAAATACGAAACCAAATATTCCACTTGGAGAACACTTAAAACATCATACCCATCATCCGACCAGCTTAGAAGAAGGTATGAAAATTATTATCAAAAATGACCACAACAACACAAGAACAGTATCATATTCAGAAAGTCTTAGGAGAGAAAAAACATGTTTAAAGGACTAGGCAAACATCAACACAAGCCGCCTGCTAAAATTAATAAAAAATTGAAACAGTAAATACAAAAATCTTAAAATGTATAAAACCACATTAAAACAGTGCATATAACCATGTTAAAAAACGCATACACGTAGACACAAGGACACATCACTGACACCACAAAAACATATTCAAGAGTTGGTAATAACATTCAACAGTAGCCGACACCATCCAAAACATAACATCAAGTAAACAGTTGTTTTTTTCCCAGCCTGAGGAAACGAAATATCGTATGCCAGAGAAAAAAAGAACAACAGCTGTGAAACAAGAAAATACGCATATAAACTAGCATCAACGAAGTGAGTAATCAGAAATTTATACTTCACTATATCACAGATATGAAAGAAGTGCTGGAACTGTTTATAACTTCAGTGTCCAGAGAGTAAAGCAAAACAGGTTAAACGGAAATGCATATACGTTACGGGCCACTGAAGGTGCCTTCCAAATACTACAGGCGAATTGCGTGTGGAGGGAAAAAATTGTATGGTGTGACTTCACAGAACACTGACAAGGTAACATTCCCAAGTGTCAATAAACGAGTTTAATGTAACTTGGTGTGTGTATAGGCGGAAAAATAATAAATTTTTTTATTTGTGCGCAATATCACTTTCAAGCGGTAAATCACATTGTGAATGGTAATTTTGTGTGTTTATATAAAACATATTTCTCATATAAACACTGATATGTAATTAGCGTTCTTGAAAACTATATAACTGACTTTTGTGAAAACTGTAAATTTCCCAAAATATCCCAACAACTTCAAAAATTTTCAAGAACGAAAACTTTTGTTAGAACATGCATTAAAGGAATTTTCAAGCCACATACATACCTCTATAATAAAGCTGGCTTCTGAAATAATGTTTGTGCAAAAATAAATAAGCCATACACAATAAGCTGTCAGAGTATTTTCAATGTTCCTAAATAAAATATCGAAACATTAAGACCATGGATCAGCAGACAAAGCCATGCTCATAGTACTTTAGGATGTTCAGGGTTGGCGCATTTGGAATTCCGTCCTAGTGACACGGCCATAAAGTCTGCAACGGACTGCGAGACCCACAGGAAACTTTTCCCACTTCCCCGCCCCGCTCGTGGGCGCTTCTTCTCCCGCCACGAGTCACCCGCAACCCCGCCTCGGAGGAGCTGCCGGGGTCACCAGCTGATCATTGTGTGCGTGATGACTGCCTCTTCTACGTATAGTCACTCATTTATTTGTTGTTAAGTAGTAAGCCTTGACTAAGAATGGAGGGGAATATCAACAGCTACTCTCATTTGATAAATAGCATTTAATTGCTTGTACAGCGCATATTTACACTTTCCTGTTACATCAGTTACACAGAAATGTCGATAGCAGAAGTTCTTCCTCTAGCACTATGTGGTAGCATTATACAGTACTTATCTCCCTCTTAGGCACAACGCACCTACAGTCAAATGGATATCCCATATCTGGCAAGAGCAAAGTAGCAAAATCAGACGCAGAAACATCTATTGCGACGAAGTGACACACAACTTTAATACAAACGAACACAAAAAGCAAAACGTAGTCAGAATAACGAGAGCCACTGTGTCAAATTTACGAACGCAAACTTAACATCATCTCTGAGTACTAAAATTTTATTTATTTCAGCCTCACACTTTTCCTTATGCCTACTGCGCCCAACTCAGGGTATAGCCTTTTGTGCACAAGGATATCCCATCGTATCTCAGCACCTAAATTTAATGTTGTCTTTCTTGTCAACTCCTACTTCTAGTTCCCAAAGCACCCTTGAGCAGTGTCTATCACACAGTAATAAAGCATAGAGCAGTTACATCGATTACCTTTACCGGGTTGTGACCGGATTACTTTCAGAATTAGTGAGCAGTTGTCCTAAGGTGGTGGCTATTTCGACACCTTCTGTGACGTTGCTCAACTGTTATTTCTTGACAACTGCCTGTATTTCAGAATGGAACTTAAAAATTGTAATTCAAATAATGATTCCTCGGTCGACGACTCTTGATAAACACCCTGTTCTTTTAGCTTGGCGATATCACCAGCTTTACTGTATGATTAAATGATGATGGCGTCCTCTTGGGTAAAATATTACGGAGGTAAAATAGTCCCCCATTCGGATCTCCGGGCGGGGACTACTGAACAGGACGTCGTTATCAGGAGAAAGAAAACTGGCGTTCTACGGATCGGAGAGTGGAATGTCAAAAAATGGAATGTTAGAAAATTTAAAAAGGGAAATGGATATGTTAAAGTTAGATATAGTGGGAATTAGTGAAGTTCGTTGGCAGGAGGAACAAGACTTTTGGTCAGGTGAATACATGGTTATAAATACAAAATCAAATAGGGGTAAAGCAGGAGTAAGTTTAATAATGAATAAAAAATAGGAATGCGGGTAAGCTACTACAAACAGCATAGTGAACGCATTAATGTGCCCAAGATAGACACGAATCCCACGCCTACTACAGTAGTACAAGTTTATATGCCAACTAGCTCTGCACATGACGAAGAAATTGATGAAATTCATGATGAGTTAAAAGAAATTATCCAGATAGTGAAGGGAGACGAAAATTTAATAGTCATGGATGACTGGAATTCGAAAGTAGGAAAAGGGAGAGAAGGAAATGTAGTAGGTGAATATCTATTTGGGGGAAGAAATAAAAGAGGAAGCCGCGAGGTAGAATTTTGCACAGAGCATAACAGAATCATAGCTAACACTTGGTTCAAGAATCATAAAAGAAGGTTGTATACTTGGAAGAAGCCTGGAGATACTAGAAGGTATCAGATAGATTATATAGTGGTAAGACAGAGATTTAGGAACCAAGTTTTAAATTGTAAGACAGTTCCAGGGGAAGATGTGGACTCTGGCCACAATCTATTTGTGGTGTCACTGCCAGACACCACACTTGCTAGGTGGTAGCTTAAAACGGCCGCGGTCCATTAGTACATGTCGGACCCGCGTGTCGCCACTGTGTGATCGCAGACCGAGCGCCACCACACGGCAGGTCTCGAGAGACGTACGAGAACTCGCTCCAGTTGTACGACGACGTTGCTAGCGACTATACTGACGAAGCCTTTGCTCTCATTTGCCGAGAGACAGTTAGAATAGCCTTCAGCCAAGTTCATGTCTACGACCTAGCAAGGCGCCATTAGCCTTAGATAGCTTGTATTTAAAGAGTCTCACTTGTATCACCACAATCTTCATATGTCTCATCAAGAACGATGTATACAAAGGAAGGATTAAAAGTTAAGTGGTCCAGAAGATACGTACTTTTCTTTATAGCATTCATTAAGTCTCCTGTTTCAGACCTCACTCCATCCTTCGTGAGTTAGCGCGTGCATCTTGGCCGCCTCTTTCAATTAGTGTACGTAGTGTTGGCAAGTCTGCCGACACTACAATTTTGGCGACGCGGATCAATCTGGATCTTGTTCTAATTGCTTACATTTCCTTGTGTCATGGGTTCGCCAGATGTACTGTCCGAATTTTATCGCTTGCAGAATCAGCAGACGCAGACGTTATTGGATGCCCTTGGACAGCTCGTCCAGGGTCAACGTGCGCTGCAAAACGATGCGGCCGCCGCCGCTTCATCGCTACCGCAGCCACAACGTGCCGTTGCACCTCCGTTTCGTAGCTTTGACGCCGCGCACGAAACGTGGCCAGAATGGTCACGCCAGTTCGGCTTTCATCTAGCCGCCTACAGAATTCAAGGTAATGAGCGGCAGCCGTTTTTGCTTTCTTGTGTCGGTGTGTCCACCTACCATGTGATAGTGAAATTGTTTCCCCGAAGCGACATAGCAACTCTGTCCTACGAAGAAATTTTGTCTGCTTTAGATGCCTATTTCAAAGAAACAGTTAATGTAGTTGCAAAAAGGTATATGTTCTTTCGTACCAAACGTACGACCGGTCAGACTAATAGGGAGTGGGTTGCAACATTGCAAGGACTTACTAGGGATTGTGATTTTGCATGTGAATGTGGACTTCCGTATTCAGATACTATGGTGCGTGATGCAATAGCACAGAACGTTTCTGATGTTCGCATACGGGAACAGATTTTGAAACTAGTTAACCCCTCCCTTCAACAAGTGATAGACATATTGGATAGGCAAGACACACTTGACTTTGCTCAGGAATCATTTGAAACTTCGCCAGCAGTGTGTCGCATTGACCGGCCCGCCGGGCGCGCAGCACGGGACGCTAAACGGCCCTCGCGCACGTCTGCGCAGCTGCAGCCTAGCTCGCAAACACGTGTGCCGCGTAAGCATGCCAATGCAGTTCTAAAATCATGCCCGCGGTGTGCAACTAGACATTCGCGTGAAAATTGCCTGTCACGCCAAGCTATTTGCTTTTACTGTCATAAGAAAGGACATGTTCAAAGTGTTTGCCAGAAAAAGCTAAGATCATACAATCACAACGATTCCAGGCCCTTTGCTTCGCGCCGGAATCGAACCAGGGACAATCAGGCTGGTGGACCTTCGCCCATGGACATTCATGTCGTTAATTCCACCCCGTCCAGTGCCACTTTATCTAACAGTGACTGTGTTCGTCCCACACACCGTGTGCGTCGACGTCACCGGACATCCCGTAACGTCGCAAGTGCTTCTGTACCTGTATCAGTTCAAATTGCACAAAACAGTCTCTCTTGTCGTCAGCAGGACAATAAACTTTTTGTAGACTTAGACTTTGGAGGCAAAGTGATACCATTCCAGCTCGATACTGGAGCTGCAGTTTCATTGCTCAATAAAGACACGTACAAACAACTGGGCAAACCTCCGTTGCGTGCCGCAAATGTTCAGCTCAATAGTTATTTAGGACAGCAGATACCTGTGTTAGGACAGTGCAACCTTCTTGCCACATACAAGGGACAAACAAAACTTGTATCATTTTACGTTCTTCGTTCTTCTGCGGCAGTGAACTTGTTTGGTTTAGATTTATTTCCATTGTTTAACATGTCTATCGTAAATCAGGTCCTATCAGTGAATCAGACTGTGCCTTGCTAGTCTTTGTGAAGAATTTGCAGACATTTTTGCACCGGGCCTTGGTTGCGCTAAGAACTATGCAGCACATTTGGAACTGAAAGTGAACGCGCAACCGAAGTTTTTCAGAGCGCGCAATGTTCCCCACGCATTGCGTGATGAGGTCGCAAGAACGTTACACGATTTAGAATCTCAAGGTGTAATTGAACGTGTGCAGGCTTCTCTCTGGGCCTCACCCTTAGTAATTTTGCCAAAACCTTCCGGAAAATTGAGACTTTGCGTGGACTTCAAGGCAACTGTGAATCCACAACTTGTGACTGCAACTTTTCCTTTGCCCCACCCGGAAGATCTTTTTGACAAACTGTGCCCGGGAAAATATTTTTCAAAGTTGGACCTAGTAGATGCGTACTTGCAAATACCGGTGGACGAAGAATCCCAGCGCGTCTTGGTGGTTAACACGCATCTTGGATTGTACCGATTCAAAAGACTGCCATTCGGGTGTGCATCCGGCCCTGCATTGTTTCAGCAATATTTACAAACTGTTTGTGCGTCGGTCCCTACTGCTGCGAACTATCTGGACGATATTGTGATCTCTGGAAAGACAGAAGACGAACATTTGGCAAACCTGCGAACGTTATTTCAGGTATTGCGACAAAATGTTCTTCGCTTGAGGAAGGACAAATGTGTGTTTTTTGCTCGTGACTTACCATATCTGGGCCATGTCATAAATGCACAAGGCATACATCCGAGTCCAGAGCACCTCCGTGCCATACAGGAGTTACCTTCGCCGCAGAACTTGAAGCAGCTACAGTGTGTGTTGGGAAAAATTAATTACTACCATAAATATATTCCCCATGCCTCTTCCATATCAGCTCCGCTTCATCGCTTACGCCGTAAAGGTGTTCCGTTCGTCTGGACGACGGAATGCGAACGCGCCTTTCGCCATTTGATATCGGCGTTGCTTTCAAATACTTGCCTTACGCCATTCGATCCCCTGAAACCTCTTTTGTTGATGGTAGATGCATCGGATTTCAGGATCGGTGCTGTGCTTGCGCACAAAGATGGTTCGCATGATCGCCCTATTGCCTTTGCGTCAAAATTGCTCTCGTCTGCGCAACGCAGTTATTCCCAGATAGAGAAAGAAGCCTTAGCTCTCGTGTTTGGTGTTACTAAGTTCCATGATTTCTTGTATGGTCGTCACTTTACCATCATCACAGACCACAAACCTTTGACATCGCTTTTTCATCCGAACAAGCCTGTACCTCCACGTACAGCGCAGAAATTCATTCGCTGGTCTCTTTTCCTCTCGCAGTACCGCTACGATATCTTGTATCAGTCCACTGCTAAGCACGGCAACGCTGATGCGTTGTCCCGTTTGCCTGTTGCTGAGGATACAGCATTCGATTCTTCCGAACTTGCTTGCATGTTCATTGATTCGGAAACCGATGTCGTGGTCGAATCGTTTCCGATTGATTTTCGTCGTGTCGCTACAGCCACAGCTGCTGACCCTGTCCTTGCTACTGTTTTGCGTTTTGTTGCTACGCAATGGCCCTTGTCAAAGTCACGGATCGAGGATCCGTTGGTTCGCCGATTTTTTGCTCACAAGGAGAGACTTTTTGTGCGACGTGGTGTTTTGTTGTTGCGTTCGGATAATGATCAATCCAGAGTCGTGGTCCCACGTTCGTTACAGTCCTCTGTCTTACGGCTTCTTCACCACGGACATTGGGGTATCGTGCGCACGAAACAACTTGCTCGTCAACACTGTACTTGGTTCGGAATCGATGCTGCGATTACGAATATGTGCTCTTCTTGCGTGGTGTGTGCCGAACAACAATCCGCCCCGCCGCGGAAATTCTTTGCATGGCCGACAGCCACTTCCCCTTGGCAACGCTTGCACATCGATTTTGCTGGTCCATTCTGGAATGCTCGATGGTTGGTTGTGGTGGATTCCTTCAGTAATTTTCCTTTTGTTGTACGGATGTCTTCCACGACGTCATCTGCCACCATCCAAGCGTTGTCTGCTATTTTTTGCATTGAAGGTCTTCCCCAGACTATTGTTTCCGACAATGGCCCACAATTCATGTCCGCAGAATTTCAGTCATTCTGCAAGGCCAATGGTATTCAACATCTGACATCCGCGCCGTTTTCACCTCAGTCAAACGGTGCCGCTGAACGATTGGTCCGGACTTTCAAGTCACAGATGTTGAAGTTGAAAGAGTCGCATTCTCGGGAGGACGCGTTATTGCTCTTTTTGTCTTCGTATCGCTCTCAGCCCCGCGATGGTCGCTCACCGGCTGAGTTGCTCCATGGTCGTTCTCATCGAACCTTGATGTCTTTGCTGCATCCGCCGCATCAGCTTCCAGTGCAGCGGCAGACTACTGCTTTTGCTCCTGGCGACGTTGTTTTCCATCGTAACTATCGCGGTTCACGGCGTTGGCTCGCAGGGCGCATTCTTCGCTGCCTCGGCCGCGCGATGTATTTGGTTTTGGGGGCCTCTGGTGAGGTGCGTCGGCATCTCAATCAGCTGCGCCTCTGTCGTCGCCTGGGTTCTGCCGCTCCCCGTCTGCTTTCAGCGACGGTGCCGTCCGGTCAGCGCCCTGGGGACCCATCTACTGGCTCGCCTCATCCCCTGGTGTTACCGACGCTGCCTTCCATTTTGCCTCATGGCGCCGCGCCGCCGCCGCCGCCTGTTCTCCCGCCGGCGCCGCCCGCAGTGGACGCGTCGCTGCAACTGCCTGGCGCCTCCCTGGGTCACGCGCCGCCGCTCGCTTCCCGTGACCGGCTGTCCTCCACCATGGAACTCTTGCCCGCTCCGGACCAGATGTCGTCTTCGCCCGTCGGGTACCGCGACCACATGGAGGTCGACCCTTCGGCCCCTCCTGTCTCATTACGGGCGCAGGCACCGCATGTTGACGTGCACCCTGGACTAGGTTTTCAGGCGTTTCCTAGCTCCCCTCGGACCGAATGGCCGGGTGCGGGTGGCACAGCCTCGCCTGTTGTTAGGCTCCCCACCTCATCGCATACGTCAACATGGGGTCCTCCCCACGGTGGGCGGAAGCCCTATAACACGACCGTTCGCCTATTTGCGGGAAAGGAATGTGGTGTCACTGCCAGACACCACACTTGCTAGGTGGTAGCTTAAATCGGCCGCGGTCCATTAGTACATGTCGGACCCGCGTGTCGCCACTGTGTGATCGCAGACCGAGCGCCACCACACGGCAGGTCTCGAGAGACGTACGAGAACTCGCCCCAGTTGTACGACGACGTTGCTAGCGACTATACTGACGAAGCCTTTGCTCTCATTTGCCGAGAGACAGTTAGAATAGCCTTCAGCCAAGTTCATGTCTACGACCTAGCAAGGCGCCATTAGCCTTAGATAGCTTGTATTTAAAGAGTCTCACTTGTATCACCACAATCTTCATATGTCTCATCAAGAACGATGTATACAAAGGAAGGATTAAAAGTTAAGTAGTCCAGAAGATACGTACTTTTCTTTATAGCATTCATTAAGTCTCCTGTTTCAGACCTCACTCCATCCTTCGTGAGTTAGCGCGTGCATCTTGGCCGCCTCTTTCAATTAGTGTACGTAGTGTTGCCAAGTCTGCCGACACTACACTATTGGTTATGAACTGTAGATTAAAACTGAAGAAACTGCAAAAAGGTGGGAATTTAAGGAGATGGGACCTGGATAAACTGAAAGAACCAGAGGTTGTAAAGAGTTTCAGGGAGAGCATAAGGGAACAACTGACAGGAATGGGGGACAGAAATACAATAGGAGAAGAATGGGTAGCTTTGAGGGATGAAGTAGTGAAGACAGCAGAGGATCGAGTAGGTAAAAAGACAACGGCTAGTAGAAATCCTCGGGTAACAGAAGAAATATTGAATTTAATTGATGAAAGGAGAAAATATAAAAATGCAGTAAATGAAGCAGGCAAAAAGGAATACAAACGTCTCAAAAATGAGATCGACACGAAGTACTAAATAGCTGAACAGGGATGGCTAGAGGACAAATGTAAGAATGTAGAGGCTTATCTCGCTAGGGGTAAGATAGATACTGCCTACAGGAAAATTAAAGAGACATTTGGAGAAAGGGGAATCACTTGTACGAATATCAAGAGCTCAGTTGAAAACCCAGTTCTAAACAAAGAAGGGAAAGCAGAAAGGTGGAAGGAGTATATAGAGAGTTTCAGGGAGAGCATAAGGGAACAAGGGCGATGTACTTGAGGACAGTAGTATGGAAACAGACGAGGATGTGGATGAAGATGAAATGGGAGATACGATACTGCGTGAAGAGTTTGACAGAGCACTGAAAGACCCCTGAGTCGAAACAAAGCCCCCAGAGTAGACAACATTGCTTTAGAACTACTAACAGCCTTGGGAGAGCCAGTCCTGACAAAACTCTACCATCTGGTGAGCAAGATGTATGAGACAGGCGAAATACCCTCAGACTTCGGGAAGAAGATAATAATTCCAATCCCAAAGAAAGCCGGTGTTGACAGATGTGAAAATTACTGAACTGTCAGACCGATGTTACTCAATCTGTATATTGAGCAAGCAGTAAAGGAAACAAAAGAAAAATTAGGAGTAGGTATTAAAATCCATGGAGAAGAAATAAAAACTTGAGGTTCGCCGATGACATTGTAATTCTGTCAGAGACAGCAAAGGACTTGGAAGAGCAGTTGAACGGGATGGACAGTGTCTTGAAAGGAGGATATAAGATGAACATCAACAAAAGCAAAACGAGAATAATGGAATGTAGTTGAATTAAGTCGGGTGATGCTGAGGGAATTAGATTAGGAAATGAGACACTTAAAGTAGTAAAGGAGTTTTGCTATTTGGGGAGCAAAACAACTGATGATGGTCGAAGTAGAGAGGATATAAAATGTAGACTGGCAATGGCAGCGAAAGCGCTTCTGAAGAAGAGAAATTTGTTAACATCGAGTATAGATGTCAGGAAGTCGTTTCTGGAAGTATTTGTATGAAGTGTAGCCACGTATGGAAGTGAAACGTGGACGATAAATAGTTTGGACAAGAAGAGAATAGAAGCTCTCGAAATGTGGTGCTACCGAAAAATGCTGAAGATTAGATAGGTAGATCACATAAGTAATGAGGAGGTATTGAATAGAATTGGGGAGAAGAGGAGCTTGTGGCACAGCTTGACTAGAAGAAGGGATCGGTTGATAGGTCATGTTCTGAGACATCGAGAGATCACCAATTTAGTATTGGAGGGCAGCGTGGAGGGTAAAAATCGTAGAGGGAGACCAAGAGATGAATACAGTAAGCAGATTCAGAAGGATGTAGGCTGCAGTAGGTACTGGGAGATGAAGAAGCTTGCACAGGATAGAGTAGCATGGAGAGCTGCATCAAACCAGTCTCAGGACTGAAGACCACAACAACAACAAATCTTTCCCAACTGGGCTTATTAGAAATTCAACGGTTTTAACTGAAAAACAAGTGTATTTGACTATCCGATATGGGCTAACAACGCTACTTAATTTGAATCCAAATATGGCGCGAATGTCGGGGAACGAAAAAACTGTAAACTTTGCATTCCCATATCTCGTAGAGTAAACACACGTTGAACATGACAGTGAATACGCAGTAGCTCGGTAGCACAAGGATGCAGAATACAAACCAGATCTGGGTGCGGCTATTAGTTGGATGGGTTACCGGTCGGGGAATACCTGCATGCCCTGGGTTTTAAGGATACGCAAGAAAGCAAAGGATTTTCCAGCTGAAAGGCTTGGACTAGGTCGTCATACCACACGAAATTATTATTATTATTATTTGATTACTTTCTCAGACTTTTTAGAAGTCTGGTTAAGAATGGAGTGACGCGGACCTTTAGCAAGCGTCACTTCCTTTTTGCTGTACGGTACATGTTATATTGCATTTAGGAACTTTCGGGTAATTGAACATGTATCAATAATTACGGATTTCTGTAATTGTATATATATGTTTGGATGTAGCTGTATTGCATTGATGTATTGGTGGATATTGTGTGGTATGACTCCTGTAGTTGATAGTATAATTGGTATGATGTCAACTTTATCCTGATGCCACATGTCTTTGACTTCCTCAGCCAGTTGGATGTATTTTTCAATTTTTTCTCCTGTTTTCTTTTGTATATTTGTTGTATTGGGTATGGATATTTCGATTAATTGTGTTAATTTCTTCTTTTTATTGGTGAGTATGATGTCAGGTTTGTTATGTGGCGTTGTTTTATCTGTTATAATGGTTCTGTTCCAGTATAATTTGTATTCATCATTCTCCAGTACATTTTGTGGTGCATACTTGTATGTAGGAACGTGTTGTTTTATAAGTTTATGTTGTAAGGCAAGCTGTTGATGTATTATTTTTGCGACATTGTCATGTCTTCTGGGGTATTCTGTATTTGCTAGTATTGTACATCCGCTTGTGATGTGATCTACTGTTTCTATTTGTTGTTTACAACGTCTGCATTTATCTGTTGTGGTATTGGGATCTTTAATAATATGCTTGCTGTAATACCTGGTGTTTATTGTTTGATCCTGTATTGCAATCATGAATCCTTCTGTCTCACTGTATATATTGCCTTTTCTTAGCCATGTGTTGGATGCGTCTTGATCCATGTGTGGCTGTGTTAGATGATACGGGTGCTTGCCATGTAGTGTTTTCTTTTTCCAATTTACTTTCTTCGTATTTGTTGATGTTATGTGATCTAAAGGGTTGTAGAAGTGGTTATGAAGTTGCAGTGGTGTAGCCGATGTATTTATATGAGTGATTGCCTTGTGTATTTTGCTAGTTTCTGCTCGTTCTAGAAAGAATTTTCTTAAATTGTCTACCTGTCCATAGTGTAGGTTTTTTATATCGATAAATCCCCTTCCTCCTTCCTTTCTGCTTAATGTGAATCTTTCTGTTGCTGAATGTATGTGATGTATTCTATATTTGTGGCATTGTGATCGTGTAAGTGTATTGAGTGCTTCTAGGTCTGTGTTACTCCATTTCACTACTCCAAATGAGTAGGTCAATACTGGTATGGCATAAGTATTTATAGCTTTTGTCTTGTTTCTTGCTGTCAATTCTGTTTTCAGTATTTTTGTTAGTCTTTGTCTATATTTTTCTTTTAGTTCTTCTTTAATATTTGTATTATCTATTCCTATTTTTTGTCTGTATCCTAGATATTTATAGATATCTGTTTTTTCCATCGCTTCTATGCAGTTGCTGTGGTTAACCAATATGTAATCTTCTTGTTTAGTGTGTTTTCCCTTGACTATGCTATTTTTCTTACATTTGTCTGTTCCAAAAGCCATATTTATATCATTGCTGAATACTTCTGTTATCTTTAATAATTGGTTGAGTTGTTGATTGGTTGCTGCCAGTAGTTTTAGATCATCCATGTATAGCAAATGTGTGATTTTGTGTGGGTATGTTCCAGTAATATTGTATCCATAATTTGTATTATTTAGCATGTTGGATAGTGGGTTCAGAGCAAGGCAGAACCAGAAAGGACTTAATGAGTCTCCTTGGTATATTCCACGCTTAATCTGTATTGGCTGAGATGTGATATTATTAGAGTTTGTTTGGATATTAAGTGTGGTTTTCCAGTTTTTCATTACTATGTTTAGGAACTGTATCAATTTAGGATCTACTTTGTATATTTCCAGTATCTGTAGTAACCATGAGTGGGGTACACTATCAAAAGCTTTTTGGTAATCAATGTATGCGTAGTGTAGTGACCTTTGTTTGGTTTTAGCTTGATATGTCACCTCTGTATCTATTATCAGTTGCTCTTTACATCCTCGTGCTCCTTTGCAACAGCCTTTCTGTTCTTCATTTATAATTTTGTTCTGTGTTGTATGTGTCATTAATTTCTGTGTAATGACTGAAGTTAATATTTTATAGATTGTTGGTAGGCATGTTATGGGACGATATTTAGCTGGGTTTGCTGTGTCTGCTTGATCTTTAGGTTTCAGATAGGTTATTCCATGTGTAAGTGTATCAGGGAATGTGTATGGGTCTGCAATGTAACTGTTGAATAATTTAGTTAGATGTGAATGTGTTGAGGTGAACTTCTTTAGCCAGAAATTTGCTATTTTATCATTTCCAGGGGCTTTCCAATTGTGCGTAGAATTAATTGCTCGGGTGACTTCATGTTGCAAAATTATCACGTCAGGCATTTGTGGTATCATCTTGTATGAGTCTGTTTCTGCTTGTATCCACCGTGCATGCCTGTTATGTTGTACCGGGTTTGACCATATGTTGCTCCAGAAGTGTTCCATGTCTGTTATGTTTGGTGGATTGCCTATTTTAATGTGTGTGTTATCTATTGTCTGGTAAAATTTCTTTTGGTTTGTGTTGAATGTTTGGTTTTGTTTCCTTCTATTTTCACTTTTTTTGTATCTTCTAAATCGTTTGGCCAAAGCTTGTAATTTCTGCTTCTTTTCATCTAATTGCTCTATTGCTTCTTGTTGTGAGATTTTACCTAACCGTTTTCGTTTTTTGTCTGATATTTCATTTCTTATAAATTGTGTTAGCTGTCCGATGTCTTTTCTCAGTTTTTCTATTCTGATCTGTAGCCTGTGTTGCCATGCTGGTTTTGTGTGTTTCTTCTGTGTGTTGGTTGGTTCTGATCTCTGCCTAGTGTGTATATTTACTGTAGTGAGTGCTCCTACATAAACCAGTAGTTGTAACTCTTCCATAGTTGTATTTTCATTTATTTTGTTGTGTATGATTGTGTTGATAGTTGTTATTGTTGTTTCGACTTGTGGGTTATTTGGTGGTCTATGCAAGAATGGTCTAATGTCTGTATTTGTGTCTTTGTATTCTATATATGTCAGCTGAAATTTCTCTTCTATATCTAACATGTGTGTCACTTCGTGTTCTATTTGTGCTTGTTCTGGTGGCTGTCTTAAGATGTCGTTTTCCTCTGATTGTTTAATTGATGTGTGTTGTTCTTTGTTTGTTTGCTCTGGGATGTTTGAGTCCATTACTGTATTTTCTTCTTCTTCTGATTGCACATTATTTTGTTCTAGTATTTGTTGTACTTGTTGTTTGATGTTTTCTAATTCTGACTGGGGTATCCTGTTATTTTTGATTATTACACGGATCTGATCAGCTAGTCGTTGTTCTGTTAAAAATTTTAATTCTGGGTATCTGGTAATAAATGTTGTGTATACTTGTGATCTGTATCCAGTTGTGTTGGTTCCTAGGTTTGTTGCTTGGTAATAACAGAACATGAGGTGTCGATTAACTTCATCTGACCATCTCATCCTCTGTCTTTGTTTTCCTTCTAGGGTGGTTGCAGGAAGCATATCCTGCAAAACACCTCTATTTGGATTTGAATCATTTTCTAGTTGGCTAGCAGTGTCGTTACCATTGTGGGCGGGCATAGGGTTCAAGCGTCGTCCCCGACCATGACGGCGCTTGTCCGAGGCTTCTTTAGTTCTGTCCTGAACCAAGTAATCACACTAAAAGGGGGGTTAGCCCTATTAGTGGTTTGTTCTTTTCGTCGCCTTTTACGACTGGCAGAACATACCGGAGGCCTATTCTTTTCCCGGGCCTCCACGGGAATTATTATTATTATTATTATTATTATTATTATTATTATTATTATGTTCTTCACTGTACTAGCATCATTTTGTTTGTCTGTTTCTTTATTTGCCTTCGTCACATTTCGTTATTATTAAAACTCTTATCCGTAACGAATGTCAAGAACATCTGTTCCCGTTATGGACAAGAATATCAATGTATTATGCACTTTTTCTATACTTCACAACGTCTTCGTTCACGCTGTGTGCTCTGTCTGTATATTTTCTCACACTTTGATTTCGATGTGCTTAAAAGTCATAAGGCGTTAACGCATCGTTATAATGATAATTAGAGTGGAGATATCAGCCCAAGGAGGACACTTTCGTTTGATTCGTCAAAGAATCTTCCCGAGAGCAAGTAGTCTTATCCTTCAGAATGTGTGCAACTAACACATGCGAGTGGACTTACTGTAAAGAGCTCTCCAACTGACAATGCTGTTGTTGTGGTCTTCAGGCTGAGGGCTGATTTGATAACGAATAAACATTTCTGTTGCGATGTATTTCTACTATAAGATACTGAACTCATCCGACGCTTTCCATTCTGAAGTTGAAATATATAACATCTTCCATAGACCCATCTACGGCTTCCATAATCTGTTCATCGGCCTCTGAACGTTTCCCAGAAAGAAATTATTTCCATGTAGTAATATGCGGAAGACAAAAGAGAGAGAAATCTGGCAATGAATATGGGTGTTCCAACAATTCGTACTTCAGGTTCATGAGTTTCCTTTATATTACAGAGCCTATGGGAACAACTGGAGTATCTTGAAGAAAAATTAGAATTTTTGAATTCTAGCTCTTTGCTAATGCATCTTTTCGTACAGTCATTTCAGAACCCTTTCTTAGATGGTTAGTGATGGTGGGAACCTTAGCAACTGAAGACAGAAAATCTGGATGAATGAAGTATAGAGGAGGATGACATTGAAAAACAGATGTGCCATTGTTATGAGAAAGGGAACTGATATTTGGAGTACAGGATTATGAGATGCATAACAGTCTGTTTTGGCAGGAGAGAGTAAATTGCGACCTTCACATTGGACATTATTGAAGAGAACGGTTTGGTAAAATTGATACGTTGGGTACATCTCTCAGATTATCTAATGGAATGGGCGAGGGAGATTGTTCAAACTGAACTGGGTGTGTGTCTGGATTACTAGGAGTGTCGAAAAGGCTGACACAACGATGGTAGCAAACCAGCATTTTCAAAGATGTACTGTGCTATTGGGATTCAGCTTTGTGGAACACGTAAGACAGGTGATTTTGAGCTTGAACAGATGGTTTATTTATTTCATTGTCCACCACAAAAGGTGAGCCCCCTGAAGCAACCATATCTCTCCATTTTAAAATGATATAATCTGTAATATCCGGTATTATATTTCTAAATTAATTACATAACAATTATAAATGCAGTAAATGTTATTTCACTTTATCACAAATGTATCTACACAAATAATAACTATTAAATGTAATAAACTGTTATTTCAATTGATCACAAATATATCTATATAAATATGTCTATACCAAACACGGCTTTAAGTGGCATGGCTAGCACTTTAATGCGGCTGATGACTTGGACATCCATGTATTTCGACATTACTTTCTCTGTGTTTACATCGATTTATAAAATTAATAAAGGTGATATATCATGAAACTCTTCATTTCGGCATTACTTTTTTGTGTTTACATCCATCTACAATGTTAACAAAGGTGATACGTCATGAAAATCTTCTGTTCGATGGGACGGCACTCAGTATAATAGCGTAGGCTTTCGCGGCAATATACTGTAGTAGTTCTTACAGTACACACGCGGGTACGCAGCTGATAGAGGCTGATGCGTCACAGACTGTACTTCATGGCTTTTCATATTAAATACAACATTCTTGTTTACGTGTAAATGTATAGTAATCTCGGATAACCGCTCTTGCTTGTAGGTCGATTTAAGCAGTACATCCATTCAGCACAAGCGGTACAGCTAAACAGAGTAAAACAGAAAATGCTTGTATGAATCAGAAAAACAATTACGTCAGCTTAATTTAATTATTTTTATGCTAACTGCATCCTATTCACGACTTCTTGTGGAGACATGCTAACAACAATGATTCGGTGATGGAACTGGTATTTTAAAACTGCGTTTACCATGTTATTCAGTCACATGTCTAGAACATTAACTTAATTCGTAATATAATCCGTTTCGGACGTAGTGTAAATCAGAAATTTTTTGAAGATACTGAAGAAATATACCATCGCTAGCTGATGTTAAAAAGACAAACAGAACAGTGCTCTCAAGAACCGTGGTTCATTGCCAGGCGATTTAGAAGGTTTCCCGCGCTCATGCCGTTCTCATGGAGGACACTAACTGGTACACTGTATGCTATGGTTTTTCTCATACCGAGCCCGCCAACAACAGCGATTACTGATTACGGTCTGTTGGCTTTGAGCGTGGGATGCCATCAGCTGAAGGTAGCCGATCACCAGAAACGCTTATAGATGTTGGTTTTTCAAAAACATTTTCTAGACGTTGGAAAACATGTAATCTCATAATGAAATATCTCTCACCGTATGCTCTCATACATTAGTTCAGTTAGTTCACAAGAAAAAGTGTACGACACTAACCTTACCCATACCGCTGGGGAAATGAAGCAAAACTTAAGAAGCCAGTCGTTCTCTCAGGACGTTTTCAAGTCTGCCACCTAGACGGTAGATATCGCGAACAAGCGTCGCCCATTAAAAGGCAAGAAGAGAGGGAATACAAGTAAATCAGTAATTTTATGGTGTAAGACAAAATCTTGCGACAAATAAACAGGAAAATGAAAATTGTAGTGAACCTCACAAATATGTATCTTATAACTACGACTACATCAACCTGATATTTCTCAGGTTGCTACAGCAGTAGCATTTAGTGTGATGTAGAAATGTAAATATCAAAACCTTTGGAGCAGCAACGGGAGAGAGTGCAGTATCATCCTGAAATATACTGTGCCTTGTATATTCTGAACGTGTATGTATTTGCAACGCATAGTAAGTAAATTAATTTATTTACACAACAAGCAATTAATCTTATTCCGGTTGTTCCTCTTCGTTCCTAAATACTTTTCTTTTTCTTTGTTGTTGTAAATAAGTGGGTACATTTTGTACTTTTTATATGTATATTGATATAGTACCAGAATGAAAATATAGAAATGTCGTGCTAGTCACAGATTTCTGTCATGTGTTTCAGTAAAATGCTCACGCTCGCTGCATCCAAAGCGCAAACTCTATGCTGGGTAGTTCCCTGAGCGATTATGTGTTTGTCGTGACCCGAAAATGAGCATACGTGATGGTTCATTCAATTATTGATTCCGATAGTATGATGCGGGGTAGTACACTTGATTCACACCAATGCCTCTGAGAAAAGATGTTATATGGAGCAAAGTACGCGAACAAAGGAATTGAGCAGCAGAGAAAACATATCTTACGGAAAGCCGTTTCTTTATATATTGATTCTATAGACTTTGCGAAGGCTATTAAAGTGACAATCGCCTTAAAAAATTACCTCCGTCCTTTGCCATGTCACTTTCCGACCACTTCCACTTCATGTATAAATAATTTCCTTCTTTGTTCATTACGAATTCGCGGCTGAGTGATAGCTCAAACGACCAGCGTCGTTGATCAGTCGACACATAGATAACTATTTGCCTCCAGTTTTTATGCCTTATTTCTGCGATCCCAGCTGCCGAGGAGTGTGGAGCAAGAACTCAGAGCCGGAACTGTGGGGGCAAAGGGCCTGCGTGCTCTCTGGAAACAGGTCAGTGCCTTTCGTACGACGTAATATTCGACGATAAATACCACGCACGTAACTCTTTAGTTAATACGTAAGAAAAAATGTACGTCTCTGGCAGTTTAAATTACTGCTATTAAATGCAAATGATTAATATAGCAGCGAAAAGGCACAACGTAAGTAATACTTGCGCCAGCTACATTCTGTGTACAAGGAAAGATATCGCATCGGGTTTCTCGTTCAGATACAGCATTTAATTATTGTTTGTTCCTGTGATGATGCAGAGATGCCTCATGTAAGAAGGTCACACGTCTACCAGATGTTGTCGAATGTCGACAGCGTCAGGATTCTGTTTTATCGAGAACGCAGCTAGTAGTCACGCGATATAGCTTCTTGCGTTGGTCAGAACTCCACGGTTGACACGACGATGTGGTACGGGTAAATTCAGGAGGCCCAAGCCGAAACCTGTGCCGGACTTCATCAGTCCCTCGCGAGTAGCGTACCAGAGGGCAGAGAAATCGGTCGCTGCTTCACGAAAAACCCTCGTTTGCAGCATACCGGCCGTTCAGACAGGCAATGCGACGATATACGGAGCACCACGGACTGTCAGCACTGCGGCAACAGAGGCAGCCGTGCAGGTGACAATGGTTGCGTCCAATGACGTCACCAGACAACAGATTATCACACAAGCTGGAGATGAAAAACAGTGATACACTTTTCTCTTTCTTTCAGTAGCTACATGCTACTGTATTTTCTGACTATAACTACCGTCAGTAGAGAGTAAAACTCCATGTAAAAGAATAAGAAATACAAAGATAATTAATGAAAATAGATATGTGCCGTGTAACTGTGGATGACTCTCACAAACGGTCTAGAAGCTTATTACTGTAACTTCAACTACAGTACTTTCCTCACTCTTTCACATGTTTGTGGATATTGTACACATTGCTGTTGCTTACAGCTTCAAAATTGCTGAGTATGACACCTAAGTGTGCATGTAGTAAGTTATTTCTCTATGTCGTAAACACTATCTCAAAACCCATGAGTCTATCTTAACCGTTGGCAAGACTTTTAAGGTTCTTACGTTATATCAAGTACTGTTGAATGTTCAATGCATTCATGCAAGAACGAAGATTGGGTTTAGCGTCATGTCGACAACGATCCAATCAGAAACGGAGCACAAACTCAGACAGAGGCAGGGTGGGAAGTGAAATCAGCAGTGCCCTGTTCGAAGGAATCGTCATGATTCTTGCATCTGTGTTTATGTAAATTAAGTATGATCAAAATGTGGAATGCTGTATGAGCATCTGGATCTTGGTCCTCCCATGTCTGAGTCCAGTGCCCTATCCAATGTAGCAACTCATTTCGTAGCGTTCATAGAGCGTTAGTTTGGGGCGTATTATCGTTCTTCTTTACCTTTAAGAAACACCTGAAAGACAAATTTCAGTTCTTTGCCTGCGGGCACAAATAAGTGTATCATATCAACTTCAGTATTCGCACAAAAGCCAAGATAAGTGTAAGGTACCACAACAACATTAGTGATTGTGAGGGGAGCAATTCACCGCTCCAGTAATTTTCTTTGAGATGCGCCGAATGCGATGATGGTAATGAATGTACTTTTCGTACTGCACACGACCGCTCCCCTCAGTTTCCTTTTCCGAGGAGGAGAGAGGAATCAATCATTCGATATAAAATTTGTATATAAAAGCCAAAGTCTCAACAAAATATTTTGAGGTGTATATGAAGCAAATTTTTATTGTTACTTTCACGGGTACCAGTTCATGTTCGTGTTTCAAACAGATCTTATTTCCTTCAGTGCACAGTCCAATACCTTAGTCATCCATTACGCAAAAGTACAGAGTTCGTAATAACGAAGAAATCAGTCAAAATGTCTACTGTCATCTTGTCACAGTAATGTGATTACATTATCGTGAAATGTATTCGTTCAGAAACAGAATAACGGCCGTTTAGTTCACACGAGCTGCACCATGGATGGAAAAATTACCTTCGATATGAATGAAAGTAACTGCAGACGCTACTGAAAAGACCTTACTAAACAAAATTGCTGTCGAGGTTTGGAAGTCCTTTGTCAATACAATGAAATAGGTTGTAAGTTCAGGCCAAACCTCGCAGTGCAGTGCCGTCACGTCGTCATACATTCCATAATCGTGCTTGCACAGACATGTACAATGTATAGATCATAAAAGGTTGCAAACAGAAACAGTGTTTTGCTGTGCAGTATTCCGTATCGACTAAAAACATTCCGCCGTTGTATTACTGCTGCTTGTAAGTGCTTGTCATGAGTTCCCACTGCTGGCTCTTTGTAGTGGCTGGCATTCATCCTTTGTTGGTCATTTACGAACTTTTTTTCTGTTTTTGACTTAGTTTGAATATCTTTTTTGTTATACCCATTCTCTCTGCCCATCTGGTTTATTCTGTTCATTTCATGTGGTGAATGAGTGTATACAGACTCTGTGTTAGTGCATGGACTGTTTGTGGATAATTATTATTACTACATTGTGGCTCTCCTGCTTATTCCAAACTTTTTGTTGTTGGTTCTGTGCACAGTACAGTCTACAAAATGCAGTTTCTTGTGTGTCTCACTGATGAATTTAATTATACTGCCAACCAAGTTTTGGATGCATAATTTCATTTAATATCTTGCTTTCAGTCTAATTGGGAAATATATTACCAGTTGGAGATTGATGAGTAAGGTCACTGCTAGGACTTCTTTTGCGTATAACATTCCTTGTTGGAAATGAAGTATTTCTGCTGTGTTTTTAATCTTATAATCTGTTCTGAGTGTGACATGTTGTTTTCATTTGTGTCTGCTGTAGCTTCACATCGTAAGACGGACTGTTCTCTAAAGACGTAGATCTAGATGTACCGAAAAACTCTTTCCAGCTAATATTGCCTGAGAAAGAAAGAGAAGCAGCCAGAGGACGCGATCGGAAGTCACTGTTAGGAACCAGCCAATAGCACGTACATGTGCGAAGTAAGTGATTGGGGTTGCAATTCTCTGTGACACGTAGAACGACCAAAAAAGTAAATTAGTGTTGTCCGAGGTTAGTACAAGCGGGATTACATTGGCTTTGTATATAGTATTATGGTAGTGTGGCAATCTGCTGCAAGTGAGGTACGCTCACATGGACAAGGCGAGTGCAGCTGACAGGTGGTGGGTTGTTGATTAATGGGAAAAGCATGTGGTACAACAGCGCAAACATTCCATCTACCAGTTATGCTCATGGGAAGTAACAAGCTGAGTGTAACACAGACACAGTTGTACCGGCCAGAGGAGCCACTAGAGGTGTAGGGTAAGGTGAGAAATTTGCCAAGGCCACACTAACACAATTAAAAAGGGAGAGGCGGAATTTGATGAGTGTTCCAAGAGAGCTAACGGCCTGGTAAGTGGAGCAGTAAATAAGTAGCACAAGAGTAAGATACAATGATTTAGGATAACAGGTTAAATGCAGTCACTGAACCATGTTGTGTAAGCTACTAGGCACTCTTGTGACGGAAGTATGTCCTGTAACGTGGGATATGGTATTCACTTAATGAGGGAATCTAAGGCTGCGTAATGCATTACATAAATTTAATCTTGAAATTTAACGAAGTCCCACATACACACTCTCACTCGCTCGCATTTACACCTACAACAATATTAGACACAAATAATAATTTTGTCTGATTTTTATATTACAACGAAAAAGTTTTAACATGAAAATCTCAATTAATTAATTCTGTACCCTGAGAGTTCTATTTATGTTTTCAAATGATACCAAAAGCTAAACTATCATAGTTCCTAACTGAATGTAATTCCCTAAGTGTGGGTTTTTTGCTTTTAAGTAATTTTTTCTATCTCCAAAACTATGGTAGTTACAATGTTGAAATTTTTATACAATCTTTTCCTGAATAACAAAACCTAGAGTACCAATTTTGAAAATGATTGAATAATATTTAATATCGTTTATTTAGGTTCATAGGCGATATGCATATACAGTCGCTCGAAGTGACGCTATGGCGCGTCCACACGCTGCACTAGTAGCAGGTGCACGTCACGTGACTCATGGGTAGGACACAACCTCCGGCTCCATACTGCGGCCTGTACTGCCATGTAGCTTACTGCAATAATTGTTATCGTGCATTAACTCGCGATGTCACACTGTGACGTTTCCAACTATGGCTGTGTATGACTTCTCTCACCTCTATATACTTGCTATGTTATTTATTTTAATTTACTCCTGTACTTTATCTGTCACGTTTAGAGTTTTCAGGGTCTCTCTTTGATCTATCCACATTTCCTTAATGGTGCTAATTGTAGTGAACATTGCAGTGTGTTTAGTAGGTAGATTTTACAGAAGAATAGTAATACGGGCTCAAGTAATAAACAAATTACGTTAACTTTATTGCTATTAATTGCGTTAAACGAGTATAACTACTAACACGATCAAACCACTCAAGTTTACTCAGTCACATATGCAATAATTCATCGCTAATTCGAGTTATCTTAGTTTCCACTATTTGCGCTGTGTAGAGATGCGACAACAGAGCAACACTATCGACAGTCTGTGCTGATTTAAATGGTTATATTTTCGTACCGACTTTCGTTGTTGTATAATTATAATTATGGCAAGATTATTAGTCATGCGTATGGTTATTCCGTTTATTCTCATAGTGGTTTGTGTCCTCATGTAAGAGAAACATATGCATCGCGTAAGCTACCTCATGACTGTCCTCTCTTTTAATTAGCTGTATGTCGAGAATTTGTATTAAATCGCTACGTAATGAAACCTTGTTGTTTACTGTAACTGAAGAAATTTTTGTTTTTTTTTTTCAACGTAGGTACCGAAGAGCCCCCCCCCCCCCCCCCAAAAAACCATGGACCTTGCCGTTGGTGGGGAGGCTTGCGTGCCTCAGCGATACAGATAGCCGTACCGTAGGTACAACCACAACGGAGGGGTATCTGTTGAGAGGCCAGACAAACGTGTGGTTCCTGAAGAGGGGCAGCAGCCTTTTCAGTAGTTGCAAGGGCAACAGTCTGGATGATTGACTGATCTGGCCTTGTAACAATAACCAAAACGGCCTTGCTGTGCTGGTACTGCGAACGGCTGAAAGCAAGGGGAAACTACTGCCGTAATTTTTCCCGAGGGCATGCAGCTTTACTGTATGATTAAATGATGGTGGCGTCCTCTTGGGTAAAATATTCCGGAGGTAAAATAGTCCCCCATTCGGATCTCCGGGCGGGGACTACTCTAGAGGATGTCGTTATCAGGAGAAAGAAAACTGGCGTTCTACGGATCGGAGCGTGGAATGTCAGATCCCTTAATCGGGCAGGTAGGTTAGAAAATTTAAAAAGGGAAATGGATAGGTTAAAGTTAGATATAGTGGGAATTAGTGAAGTTCAGTGGCAGGAGGAACAAGACTTCTGGTCAGGTGACTACAGGGTTATAAACACAAAGTCAAATAGGGGTAATGCAGGAGTAGGTTTAATAATGAAAAGGAAAATAGGAATGCGGGTAAGCTACTACAAACAGCATAGTGAACGCATTATTGTGGCCAAGACAGATACGAAGCTCACACCTACTACAGTAGTACAAGTTTATATGCCAACTAGCTCTGCAGATGACAAAGAAATTGAAGAAATGTATGATGAAATAAAAGAAATTATTCAGATAGTGAAGGGAGACGAAAATTTAATAGTCATGGGTGACTGGAATTCGAGTGTAGGAAAAGAGAGAGAAAGAAACGTAGTAGGTGAATATGGATTGGGGCTAAGAAATGAAAGAGGAAGCCGCCTGGTAGAATTTTGCACAGAGCACAACTTAATCATAGCTAACACTTGGTTTAAGAATCATGATAGAAGGTTGTATACATGGAAGAACCCTGGAGATACTAAAAGGTATCAGATAGATTATATAAGGATAAGACAGAGATTTAGGAACCAGGTTTTAAATTGTAAGACATTTCCAGGGGCAGATGTGGACTCTGACCACAATCTATTGGTTATGACCTGTAGATTAAAACTGAAGAAAATGCAAAAAGGTGGGAATTTAAGGAGAAGGGACCTGGATAAACTGAAAGAACCAGAGGTTGTACAGAGTTTCAGGGAGAGCATAAGGGAACAATTGACAGGAATGGGGTAAAGAAATACAGTAGAAGAAGAATAGGTAGCTCTGAGGGATGAAGTAGTGAAGGCAGCAGACGATCAAGTAGGTAAAAAGACGAGGGCTAGTAGAAATCCTTGGGTAACAGAAGAAATATTGCATTTAATTGATGAAAGGAGAAAATATAAAAATGCAGTAAATGAAGCAGGCATAAAGGAATACAAACGTCTCAAAAATGAGATCGACAGGAAGTGCAAAATGGCTAAGCAGGGATGGGTAGAGGAAAAATGTAAGGATGTAGAGGCTTCTCTCACTAGGGGTAAGATAGATACTGCCTACAGGAAAATTAAAGAGACCTTTGGAGATAAGAGAACAACTTGTATGAACATCAAGAGCTCAGATGGAAACCCAGTTCTAAGTAAGGAAGGGAAAGCAGAAAGGTGGAAGGAGTATATAGAGGGCGATGCACTTGAGGACAATATTATGGAAATGGAAGAGGATGTAGATGAAGATGAAATGGGAGATACGATACTGCGTGAAGAGTTTGACAGAGCACTGAAAGACCTGAGTCGAAACAAGGCCCCCGGAGTAGACAACATTCCATTGGAACTACTGACGGCCTTGGGAGAGCCAGTCCTGACAAAACTCTACCATCTGATGAGCAAGATGTATGAAACAGGCGAAATACCCTCAGACTTCAAGAAGAATATAATAATTCCAATCCCAAAGAAAGCAGGTGTTGACAGATGTGAAAATTACCGAACAATCAGTTTAATAAGCAACAGCTGCAAAATAGTAACACGAATTCTTTACAGACGAATGGAAAAACTAGTAGAAGCAGACCTCGGGGAAGATCAGTTTGGATTCCGTAGAAATACTGGAACACGTGAGGCAATACTGACCTTACGACTTATCTTAGAAGAAAGATTAAGGAAAGGCAAACCTACGTTTCTAGCATTTGTAGACTTAGATAAAGCTTTTGACAATGTTGACTGGAATACGCTCTTTCAAATTCTGAGGGTGGCAGGGGTAAAGTACAGGGAGCGAAAGGCTATTTACAATTTGTACAAAAACCAGATGGCAGTTATAAGAGTCGAGGGACATGAAAGGGAAGCAGTGGTTGGGAAGGGAGTAAGACAGGGTTGTAGCCTCTCCCCGATGTTATTCAATCTGTATATTGAGCAAGCAGTAAAGGAAACAAAAGAAAAATTCGGAGTAGGTATTAAAATCCATGGAGAAGAAATAAAAACTTGAGGTTCGCCGATGACATTGTAATTCTGTCAGAGACAGCTAAGGACTTGGAAGAGCAGTTGAACGGAATGGATGGTGTCTTGAAGGGAGGATATAAGATGAACATCAAGAAAAGCAAAACGAGGATAATGGAATGTAGTCGAATTAAGTCGGGTGATGCTGAGGGAATTAGATTAGGAAATGAGACACTTAAAGTAGTAAAGGAGTTTTGCTATTTAGGGAGTAAAATAACTGATGATGGTCGAAGTAGAGAGGATATAAAATGTAGACTGGCAATGGCAAGGAAAGCGCTTCTGAAGAAGAGAAATTTGTTAACATCGAGTATAGATGTCAGGAAGTCGTTTCTGAAAGTATTTGTATGGAGTGTAGCTATGTATGGATGTGAAACATGGACGATAAATAGTTTAGACAAGACGAGAATAGAAGCTTTAGAAATGTGGTGCTACAGAAGAATGCTGAAGATTAGATGGGTAGATCACATAACTAATGATGAGGTATTGAATAGAATTGGGGAGAAGAGGAGTTTGTGGCACAACTTCACAAGAAGAAGGGACCGGTTGGTAGGACATGTTCTGAGGCATCAAGGTATCACAAATTTAGCATTGGAGGGCAGCGTGGAGGGTAAAAATTGGCGAGGGAGACCAAGAGATGAATACACTAAGCAGATTCAGAAGGATGTAGGTTGCAGTAGGTACTGGGAGATGATGAAGCTTGCACAGGATAGAGTAGCATGGAGAGCTGCATCAAACCAGTCTCAGGACTGAAGACCACAACAACAACATCAACCGAAGATTTCTGCAGTGCTAGCCTATCTTAAAATGGCGAATAGAAGAGACCTCTTAAGGTCTGTAACACGATACCACGCCATCTGCAAGTTCTTCGGGCTGACGCCATTTGCAGTGGACACTGAGAAGTTGAGCTACGGAGGAAACGTGCTGGTACATTGTACGCAGTGGCTGTTCTCTGCATGACCCTCGCATCATCAACGATTTTGTGGTACTGGGTGCACACTTTGAACGTGAGAAGAAAGGATTCCTTAACTTTGTGTGGCTGTGTGGTGTGCGTACTGTAAGACCTTCGGTACATACACCATCAGATTATTTGACTTGTCGCTCTAACGAAGTAGGCGAGTGTCAGCAATATGTCTTGTGGTCTTATCGTGGCGTGTTTATCTTCTGCCGTTAGGTCAGACAATAGAAATGCCACTTGCACGGTTGACGGTGACCAACTTTAAACAGAACTTGATTGATTTTTCACGCACATTTATTAAAACAATAACAAGCATAAACATTACGTAACTTATTCTGGATGCTATTTACAATTGACAATCTGATGTTCCTTTGGTCTGGGTACGTTAATCTTATTCTCACATATCTCTGATACTTGACAAAGTGTCTATTCATTTATCTTCATGGCTATGTACAGGAATATGGTAATCTTATTAGGTGCAGACTGAAACTTGACTATAGACTGGTACAGACTAATGCAGACTGGTGCAGACAAATGCAGACTGACTAATCGGAGGTCTGTACACTCGTTATAATACTTCGCGCGTTCAGGTATCACTGCGCGAGTGTGATCCGCGAGGAGACAAGGTTCTATGTTAGCAGCAATCTCATTGGCTGCGTTACATATTCATACGCGGATCGGCGGAAGCAGAATTTGGTCCGTCTGTATGGCAGCGCCATCTCGTAGTGCGGAGACGACCGAGCGCTGCGCCTGCGCTGTTGTGCTTAGCGGGGCGCGCTCTGGTCGGTAAGTTGTGTACGCACTGACTACACGGAACTATGTACACAACAGACTGGTTGCCTATGTGGTAGCGACCTACATCACCATTGTTACGGCAATCGATGCAGACTTGTTTCGAAACACCCGCAATTACCAGAGGTTCCTCAATCTGTTGTCTTATAGTGTCAGCGGTGTCTTGAAGTCTCATCGTTCCTTCAGTGGGGCAGTAAGGATCTCCTGCGTGGCAGTTTATGTCGTGTCTCTTGCTCTGATTATAGATTTCGTTACTTTGGATTGTCTGAGGAGCGGCAATAACTGGCCCTTTGTTCTCATATTCACACATTGTACCAACAGCTGTTTCCAGGTACGTGGGACGTGTTTTTCTGGCGAGGGTCGACTTAACGGTAACTCAACCAGTGCCTCGGAGCTTCGGAGCAAATGAGATGCCAGCGGCAACCGCTTACAGAACACTATCGAAAACTGAGGAGAGTCAACTCCGCACTGTGCCACCTGTCCCAGGAGGTCCTTTCGGCACATGAAACATTCTTAGTTTCTTGCATGGTGTCAGTATTGTGCACTATTTCTTGAAACGTTGTTGCGATAATCTTATTACAGAGGCGTCGACGGCCAGAAATGATACATAATTTGATTGTGTCGTTACAGTCGTCACATTTGTTAAGGGCAACAGCTGCCTCGCACGCACTCTCGGCTACTCCTGGGTTCGAATCTCAGCAGCGCAGAAGCGGTGGAGCTGCGTCGCTTCTGGCGTCTGGCACGCAGCCAGAGTCCCCACTCATCAGCTGTACGGCGTCACTCCGTTGGAGCTGCGGATGTTGGTGACGTCCTTGTCCTTCGTCACAACCTGTACAGTCATACTGTCGACGTTCTGGGCAGTATTCTGAAGAATCGCTTGTTCTAAGAATTATAACAGCATTATAGGTTACAACGGGGTGCTGCACCAACACGCAAAACAGTGTTGCCATGACTACGAGTTTGTAGAATATATCACATGTTATATTAATTTGTAATTGAAACATAGGACACTATCTCGCTTTATTTATTTATTTTACACGTCTGTTTCCATAGGAACAAATTGAGGAGCATATCTGCATGATAATGGAATGTGTCAGTACATGAAATTCTAACAGTAGAGTTATAAAACATAAAATAAAATATTTATGGATCGTAAAACAACGGAAGCCTATATGTTTATATAAACACAATATGCACTGTAACACAGGAATTAGCTCAGTTTTTCAAGGAACTCCTCGACAGATTAAAAGGAGTGACCGACGGGGAAATTCTTCAGTTGGGATTTGACAACGCGTGGATTACTGATAATATTGAATTCTTGTGGTAGCTTATTGAAAATGGATTCAGTAGAATATTGCATACCTTTCTGCGTATGAGTCAATGAGGCACGATTCAAATGTCGCTTGGATTTCTATCTAGTATTAACTGACTGAAACTTGCCAATTCTTTCGAATAAGTCGATATTGTTAACAAGAAACGACGTTAACGAATATGCAGGGTAGACCACTTGAATCAGTAATAGGAAATAACTTTGGATGGATATGAGATACAGTAAAATGTTTTAGATAAAAGTTATAGGTGCGAAGAGTGCCACGCAATTCTTATAATGGTTGTGTTCTTGAACGTGATTCTCAAGGTGAGTTGGGGGTTAATGTGATTTTTTAAATGGAGTCTCTATTATTTGATTCAAGATTTGAAAAGAGAGGCAAATTTCACGTGTAAAATGATAGACTATTCCAGGTCATAGCTAGCTCAATGAAGCTTAAATAAGCAAATAGGTTTTTTTTGTTCTAATAGGGATTCAGTTAAAATAGAGTAGGTTTATAGCGAAATACAATTTTCGATACAAATTGGAAGGGTCATTTCCAGTTTGCTTTGTCTTGCAAGTACCACAATAACACTTATACGCTGTGATTCATTTATTTTTGCCAGTAAACACGTTAATCAAAACTTAAAGGTCAAATCCCTGTTTTCTCTTTCCAAATCTGACGTCAAAAATGGGAGTTTCCACGAAACAAATCTCATCTTACGAATGACCTTTCATAGTTATGTTTAAAATCGTGGTTATTGGTAAATTGTACGTGACCCATTACATCCCTTCCAATCTGCATCTAACAACCTATTGTACCGTTTTCCTCCTCTGTTTCGAGGTAGCCGGCAGTTGTGGCCGTGCGGTTCTAGGCGCTTCAGTCTGGAACCGCGTGACCGCTACGGTCGCAGGTTCGATACCTGCCTCGGGCATGGATGTGTGTGTTGTCCTTAGGTTAGTTAGGTTTAAGTAGTTCTAAGTTCTAGGGGACTGATGACCACAGATGTTAAGTCCCATAGTGCTCAGAGCCATTTGAACCATTTGTTTCGAGGTAATCCCTACTACAACTATAAACGTATTTGCTTTTTGACTTTAATTGAACCTTACCATGACCTTGAATAACTTATCGTTTTATACGTAAAATTTGCCGCTCTTTTGAAATCTCAAACTGAACGTTAGGGTTCTCATTTTTTAAAAAATCACATTAACCTCTAAATCACATTGAAAATCGCATTGAAGGTCACGGCCATTAGTAGCAACGTGTTACCCTCTATACCACCTACAAATTTTGTCTCAAATATTTTGCTGTCTCTCATCTCTTACCCGATTATTCCTCTTTGTGGATTAAAATGGCCCACGCTGCATACATTGAGAGACCAATATCAAAATATGAACACGGGTCGACAACAGGTCCCCAAACTTAGACACGGGCCGTTTGGGCAATGAGTGGTGTGAGCGAAAGATACCCTTTCAGAATGGGAAAGTTACTCCAAAATATAATATTATATGTCATAAATGAATGAAAATAAGCAAAGTGGACTACTTTTCGGGTTGAACTGCCACTTACTTCAGATATTGTTCTAATAGTAAAAATAGCAGTATGAAGTCTGAACAAGGTCCTGAACATCGGCTTTCCACAACTGTTTACTATCTATCTGAACACCTACAAATTTGAACTCTTCAGTCTCACTAATCATATTCACATTCTCTGAAATCAGAATGTGAGGTATTGTTCAACTATGTATTACAAGCTGTAAATATTGAGTTTTATTGTGATATCTGTAATACTCTGACGATTCCGCTATGATGAGGCCCATTTGTTTACAAAATGATTTCCTTATTTAATATTGCACATAGCAGCTAAGGAATAGGAAGCTGACATTTTCAAGTCTTCTGCGTAAAATATCCAGAAATGATGGAATGAGTTTCCCTGAACACCAATAAGTAACTTTCACTGTAGCTAACTGAAGAAATAGAACAACTCATGAATCTCAGAGACACTGCACATCAGTCATACAAACTGCGTCCCACGCCTGAAAATCATATTGGCTAGAAGCGGAATAGTCATGGTGTGAGAAACGCAAAACTCCGGCAACCACATACATTCCCCGGCAGTGGAAGTAGGCAACCCGTCCTATGGAAAAGCCTTTGTGTTCTTGGTCTAGGAAAAGTAAAATCTACTACTGACCCTATTGTCCCAGTCTAAGAATTGAACCAGTATCTCACATTACCCACAACCACATCTCAACCTCAAACAAAACAGACTCATTCTTTACTTCATGGTGGTAAACGACTGTAGCCATGAATAATTCTGTCTAAGGTATGTTACTTGCAGTACAGTCTGTTGTGGACTGCAAAGAGCAGCCAGTCCACAATGAAGTATCCGACAGAGCACGCGTCAACTCACGCCGTCTTGCGTTAAGTCTGAAACAGGATATGTGGTAAAAGCTATAAAGAAAAGAACGGAGCTTCTCATAACTTTATTCTCTTGTGTTGTACATCTCTATGGTGAATACAAGTGAGACTCTCTCCAGATATGGTTAGCTGCGCCTTGCTAGGTCGTAGCCATGGACTTAGCTGAAGGCTATTCTAACTGTCTCTCGGCAAATGAGAGGAAAGCTTCGTACGTCTAGTCGCTAGCAATGTCGTCCGTACAACTGGGGCGAGTTCTAGTCAGTCTCTCGAGACCTGCCTTGTGGTGGCGCTCGGTCTGCGATCACACAGTGGCGACACGCGGGTCCGACATGTACTACTGGACCGCGGCCGATTTAAGCTACCACCTAGCAAGTGTGGTGTCTGGCTGTGACACCACACAGTCAAAATGGCCATCGTGCTTATCAGGTCCGTATCTACTGGAGAGGATGGCATCACGGTTCAAACGAGGAAGCTTACAACTGAACCATTGCTTCCCAATAGATACCTTCAACCACTCGTTAACAACAAGTGTTTTCCCAGCTGGCTGGAAACAATTACTAGTTAAGGCCTTACCAGTGCGACTGCTTCAGCAAAGCCTTTCACACTGTCAAATTTGTCATTTTATTTGTCAAACTTAGCAGCGTAAATTTCTCGCCAAGCATTCTGCAATGCTTTCCCCCATACCTGACATCTCCCCATCAATGCGTTATATTGAAAGTGAACCCGTTTGTACGATGTATAAAAATGATTGACTGAGAATCTGGCAGGGTCGTACACAATGAAAGTTATCCTGGGATGGGATGACACAAAGAAAGTTAACTCTCGGGGTGACTATATAAAAGTGATGATTTGATTAGGAATGTAAGCAAAATTTAGTTTACTGAAAACATTTATTTTCGCAAAAATGAAAACAAAGACAGATATATTTATAGTTAAACAAATTCTGGTAGATTATTGTAAACAACTAGCAGGTGGTTTAAGCCCACAATGGACAACGATCCAGGGAGGCAAAAGTGAGTCAAGTATTCTGGCCCTAAAAATGTGTATAACACAATCTGAATTGTTCTGACGCTGAGCAGACTTTGATCGATGATCTATAGAAGTCTCGGTAGGTGCAGCTCAGAGCAAGTGGCGATTGGCATTTGTACACCCAGACCAGGCCGGAGCAGCAGTACTGTACCGTTGTTTGCTTCGTGCAGCGATGTAGCTTGCAGCTGGCGAGTGGTGTGCTGCTGAGGCGAGGCATAAGGCGGCACCTGTGAATCGATCGCGGCCACGAAAGAAATGCAAAATCTCACGATCTAGCGATCAGGCAGACGGATCGCAATTTACTCTCTACCAGAGTCCTGAAATCACGGTACATTTCAGTGTGTGACACAACCGTTCGCTGGCCATACCAAGGACCAATTTGGCTCACTTATACGCCAGAGCGCACACGTATGCCAAACATCAAGACTGGTAAATCAAAAACGAATAAGTGTGCCCTCGGCAAACGAGTAGTCCGAGGCGTTTGAAGCCACACTGTCGGTACAGTAAGACCTTCACAACAGGCTCCCAGTCTAACTACTCGCAAGTGAAGTCAGTCTTAGGACAGATCCCAGGTGCCAACCACACATGAGAAAGCTTCGACCAGAAGTTGCTTCCAGACCCAAGTCCAGAACTCGAGTGGCTCGCACCTCTCCAGATAAAAAATTCCGTTTTTCCGTAAAGTGAAGGCACGATACCGCTTCCCCCCGCCTTGAGCCAATCACAGGGCTTTAGAGGCGCCAAATCTCCTCTCCGACACGACAGCATCATCTCATGGGCAAGAATTAAGAAACCTGCATCTCTGGGGAAAAAAGACACCGCCAATTACTGGCCTGTTTAAGTTTTCGAAGAGGGAGAAGATGTTTTTCTCTGAAGTCACCTCGCTTCCCGCGGCGAGAAGCGAACAGATACAGTCTTACAGATCTTTATCTAAATCGCCTGTGCCTTGGAGCTTGTTAGTCCTAACTATTCTCTTAACGTTTCTCAGATGCCTAGTTCCTTCTACGACCAAGGCGTCAGATGGAAGTGGTGACAGGTCTGTTTGCAGTATCGGCTAACACGAAAATTTGTAAATGTTTATTAGGCGTGGCACAGCACACAGCGCCCCGTCTATGACTCCACTGTGTAGACGCGTCCCTTCAGTCCGTCGCTCCCAGCCAATGCAGGTATAGCTCGGCATTGTCCTGTTGGAGACCTGTCTCGACTAGAGGGTGCTCTGTCTGCCCTGTATGGCCGTGGGCCTGCCCAGCAAGATTTACTGAGGGATGGGCTCGCCGCCACTTGTTTTCAACTTCCAAAATGGCATTTCTACGAACTAAGAACCACAAAAGTACCTCATGCTTTTAGTGCCCTACCAGGATCCATCAACGCCTGCTCGGGCCGTTTTTCTTTCTAGAGTCTCGCTCAAGTTTTGTAATGTTGTAACAAAATCTTTATGAAAAATAGATGACAGAGTAACTTGTCGCCTCTCAATATCGTCGGCCGCTGTGGCCGAGCGGTTCTAGGCGCTTCAGTCCGGAACCGCGCTGCTGCTACGGTCGCAAGCTCGAATCCTGCCTCGGGCATGGATGTGTGTGATGTCCTTAGGTTAGTTAGGTTTAAGTAGTTCTAAGTCTAATAGACTGATGATCTCAGATGTTAAGTCCCATAGTACTTAGAGCCCTTTGAACCATTTGATCTCTCAATATCCAGCACCATACAGTCACAATGAAGCCAGGTTGTATCATGCGTACCCTAGGGTTTTTGTATTATCGAGTATGCTCTTTTCATTCTATGTCAGTGATGTGTCAGTAGGGTCGTTTCGCTGTAAATACGGTAATGACCTCCAGCGTCATTCAAATTGGAAACGAATAGAACTGAGAAACAGCTATAGGGAATCTTAATACCGACCTCTGTGCAGTAAAATAACGGTCGCAGAATAGGATTCAACTCAACCCACAGAATACCCAAATGGTAATGGTTGTTATTGTTGTGTTGGCAGAAGAGCCAACACCGTGTTACGATTGTAGGCCGAACTGCACGCGTTTTAGCTCACGCAGGCTGCCGTGAGGAGGGAAGAACTAGACTGACGTGAGGTCTGGAACATGACAAGGAATGAGAATTCAGAAAGCGGACGAAATTAGTTTGATACTTAACTTTAATCCATTAATGATTAACGTCGCTCTTGACGGTACATGTTTCACAATATTATCAGTTCAGAATACATTCTTGAAGAATATGGCGCCTTGCTAGGTCATAGCAAATGACGTAGCTGAAGGCTATGCTAAACTGTCGTCTCTGCAAATGAGAGCGTATGTAGACAGTGAACCGTCGCTAGCAAAGTCGGATGTACCAACTGGGCCGAATGCTAGGGACTCTCTCTAGACTAGACCTGCTGTATGTTGGCGCTCGGTCTGCAATCACTGATAGTGGCGACACGCGGGTCCGACGTATACTAACAGATCGCGGCCGATTTAAAGGCTACCACCTAGCAAGTGTGGTGACTGGCGGTGACACCAAATTCCTCCCCCGCAAATCGGCGGACGGTTGTGGTATAAGGCCACCGCCCGCCGTCGGGAGGACATGTTGACGTATGCGACGAGGTGGGGAGCCTAACAACAGGCGAGGCTGTGCCACCCGCACCCTGCCATTCGGACCGCGGGAAGCTAGGGAACGCCTGAAAACCTACTCCATGGTGCACGCCAACAAGCGGTGTATGCGCCCGTAGAGAGACAGGATGGGCCGAAGAGTCGACGTCCAATGGGGCAGGGGCACCCGACGGGTGAAGACGACACATGGTCCGGAGCGGGCAAGAGTTCCATGTCGGAGGACAACTGGTCACGGGAAGCGATCGGCGACGCGTGACCCAGGGAGGCGCCCGGGGGTTGCAGCGACGCGTCCACTGCGGGCGGCGCCGGCGGGAGAACAGGCGGCGGCGGTGGCGGCGCGTCGCCATGCGGCAAAATGGACGGCAGCGTCGGTAACACCTGGGGCTGAGGCGAGCCACTAGATGGGTCCCCAGGGCGCTGACCGGACGGCACCGGTGCTGAAAGCAGACGGGGAGCGGCAGACCCCTTGCGACGACAGAGGCGCTACCGGCGCACCTCAACAGAGGCCCACAAAACCAGATACATGGCGCGGCCGAGGCAGCGAAGAATGCGCCCTGCGAGCCAACGCCGTGAACCTCGATAGTGGTGGTAGTAGACAACGTCGCCTGGGGCAAAAGCAGGTGGCTGCCGCTGCACAGGAACCTGATGCGGCGGATGTAGCAAAGACATCAAGATTCGATGATGGCGACCGTGGAGCAACTCAGCCGGCGAGCGACCATCTCGGGGCTGAGAGCGATACGACAACAAAAAGAGCAATAACGCGTCCTCCCAAGAATGCGACTCTTTCAACTTCAACATCTGTGACTTGAAAGTCCAATCGTTCAGCGGCACCGTTTGACTGTGGCGAAAACGGCGCGGACGTCAGATGTTGAATACCATTGGCCTTGCAGAAAGACTGAAATTCTTCGGACATGAATTGTGGGCCATTGTCGGAAACAATTGTCTGTGGAAAACCTTCAATGCAAAAGATAGCAGATAACCCTTCGATGGTAGCAGAGGATGTCGTGGAAGACATCCGGACAACAAAACGAAAATTACTGAATGAATCTATCACGACCAACCATCGAGCGCTCCAGATGGACCAGCAAAAGCGATGTGTAAGTGTTGCCATGGAAAAGTGGGTTTTGGCCATGCAAAGAATTTCCGCGGTGGTGCTGATTGTTGTTCGGCACACACCATGCAAGAAGAGCACATATTCGTAATCGCGGCATCGATTCCGAACGAAATACAGTGCTGACGAGCAAGTTGTTTCGTTCTCACTATACCCCAATGTCCTTGGTGGAGAAGCTTTAAGACAGGGGACTATAACGAACGTGGGACCACGACCCTGGACTGATTATTATCAGAACGTAAAAGCAAAACACCACGTCGAACAAAAAGTCTCTCCTTGTGAGCAAAAAATCGGCGAACCAACGGATCCCCGATCCGTGACTTTGACAAGGGCCATTGCGTAGCAACAAAACGCAGAACGGTAGCAAGGACAGGGTCGGCAGCTGTGGCTGTAGCTACACGACGGAAATCAATCGGAAACGATTCGACCACGTCATCGGTTTCCGAATCAATGAACATGCAAGCACGTTCGGAGGAATCGAATGCCCTATTCTCAGCAACAGACAAACGGGACAACGCATCAGCGTTTCCGTGCTTAGCAGTGGACCGATACAAGATATCATAGCGGTACTGCGAGAGGAAAATACACCAGCGAATGAATTTCTGCGCTGTACGTGTAGGTACAGGCTTGTTCGGATGAAAAAGCGACGTCAAGGGTTTGTGGTCCGTGATGATGGTAAAGGGACGATCATACAAGAAGTCATGAAACTTTATAACACCAAATACGAGAGCCAATGCTTCTTTCGCGATCTGTGAATAATGTCTTTGCGCAGACGAGAGCAATTTGGACGCAAAGGCAGTAGGGCGATCGTGCGAGCCATCTTTGTGCGCAAGAACAGCACCGATGCCGAAATCCGATGCATCCACCATCAACAAAAGGGGCTTCGGAGGATCGAATGGCGGAAGGCAAGTATTAGAAAGTAACGCCAATTTCAACCGGCGAAAGGCGCGTTCGCATTCCGTCGTCCAGACGAACGGAACACCTTTATGGCGTAAGCGATGAAGCGGAGCTCAAATGGAAGAGGCATGCGGCACATATCTGTGATAATAGTTGATTTTTCCCAGCACACTCTAGCTGCTTCAAATTCTGCGGCGAAGGCAAGTCTTGTATGGCACGGAGGTGCGTGGGACTGGGATGTATGCCTTGGGCATTGAGTACATGTCCCAGGTATGGCAAGTCGTTAGCAAAAAACGCACATTTGTCCTTCCGTAAGCGAAGACCATGTTGTCGCAAGACCTGAAATAATGTTCTGAGATTGGCTAAATGTTCTTCTTCCGTCTTTCCGGAGATCACAATATCGTCCAGACAGTTTGCTGCAGGACGCACAAACAGTTTGTAGATATTGCTGAAACAATGCAGGGGCAGATGCACACCTGAATGGCAGTCGTTTGAATTGATACAAACCAAGATGCGTGTTAACCACCAAAACGCGCTGGGATTCTTCGTCCACCGGTATTTGCAAGTATGCATCTGCGAGGTCCAACTTCGAAAAATATTTGCATGGGCACAGTTTGTCAAAAAGATCTTCAGGGCGGGGTACAGGAAAAGTTGCAATCACTAGTTGTGGATTCACTGTCGCCTTGAAGTCCACACAAAGTCTCAGTTTTCCCGAAGCTGTTGGCAAAATTACTAAGGGAGATGCCCAGAGACAAGCCTGCACACGTTCAATTACACCTGGTGATTCCAGTTGATGTAATGTTTTTGCGACCTCATCACGCAATGCGTGGGGAACATTGCGCCCTCTGAAAAATTTCGGTTGCGCATTTACTTTCAGTTCCAAATGTGCTTTATAGTTCTTAGCGCAACCAAGGCCCGGTGCAAAAATGTTTGCAAATTCGTCACATAAACGAGAAACACTGTCTCAAGGCACAGTCTGGTTCACCTGATAGGACCTGATTTACTATAGACAAGTTAAACAACTGAAATGAATCGAAACCAAACAAGTTCACTGCAGAAAAAGAACGAAGGACGTAAAATGACACAAGTTTTGTTTGTCCTTTGTATGTTGCAAGAAGGCTGCACTGTCCTAACACAGGGATCTCTTGACCTGAATAGCTAGTTAACTTAATATTTGCGGCACGCAATGGAGGTGTGCCCAGCAGTTTGTAAGTGTCTTTATTTATCAGTGAAACTGCAGCTCCGGTATCGAGCTGGAATGGTATCACTTTACCGTAAATGTCCAAGTCTACAAAAAGTTTATTGTCTTGCTGACGACAAGAGCGACTGTATCGTGCAACGTGAACGGACACTGGTACAAAATCACTTGCGACTTGTCAGGAGTTCCGGCGATGTCGACGCACACTACTTGTGGGACGAACACAGTCACTGTTAGAGAGAGTGGCACTGGGCGAAGTGGAATGAACGACATGAATTGCCATGGGCGAAGGTTCACGAGCCTGAGTAACCTTGGTTCGGTTCCGATTCCGGCGCGAAGCGAAGAGCCGTGAATGGGTTTGAGTTTCCGAGCTGAGCTTTTTCTGGCAAACACTCTGAACATGTCCTTTTTTATTACAGTAAAAGCAAATAGCTTGGCGTGACGGCGCGAATGTTTAGTAGCGCACCGCGGGCATGACTTGAGCACTGCATTTGCTTGCCAGCGCGGCACACATGGCTGAGACCCTGGCGGCAGCGGCGCGGCCAGGCGCGAGGGCTGTTTACTGCTCCATGCAGCTCGCCCGCCGGGCCAGTTAACCTGACACACGGCTGGCGAAGTTTCAAATGATTCCTGAGCAAAGTCAAGTGTGTCCTGCCGATCCAATACGTCCATCACTTGTTGAGGGGAGGGATTGACTAGTTTCAGAATCTGTTCCCTTATACGAACATCAGAAACGTTCTGTGCAATTGCATCATGTACCATAGTATCTGAATAAGGGAGTTCACATTGACACTCAAAAGCACAATCCCTAGTAAGGCCTTGCAAGGTTGCAACCCACTCCCGATTAGTCTGACCTGCCGTACGTTTTGTACGAAAGAAGGTATACCGTTTCACAACTACATTGACTGATTGTTTGAAATATGCATCTAATGCAGACAAAATTTCTTTGTAGGACAGAGTTACTACGTCGCGTTTGGGAAATAATTTGACTATCACTCGTTTGGTTTGCACACAGACGGACGACAGAAGAAAAGGCTATCGCTCGTTACCTTGAATTCTGTAGGCGGCGAGATGAAATCCAAATTGGCGTGACCACTCCGTCCAGCTTTCCAGTGCAGCATCAAAAGATCGGAAGGTCGGTGCAACTGCGTGTTGTGGCTGCGTTAGCGGTGGAGCGGCGGCTGCCGCATCGTTTTGCACTGCGCATTGACCCTGGATGAGCTGGCCAAGGGTATCCAGTAATGCCTGCGTCTGCTGATTCTGTAAGCGATAAAATTCGGACAGTACACCTGGAGATTGTGGCGAAGCCATTACACAATCAAATCAGGGCAGTATAGATAAGAACACCGTTTTTACACTTGTCGCCAATGTTGTGTTGGTAGAAGAGCCAACACCGTGTTGCGATTGGAGGCCAAAATGCACGCCTTTTAGCTCACGCAGGCTGGTGTGAGGAGGGAAGAACTAGACTGACGTGAGGTCTGGAACATGACAAGGAATGAGAATTCTGAAAGCGGACGAAATTAGTTTGATACTTAACTTCAATCCATTATGATGAACATCGCTCTTGACGGTACATGATTCAGTTCAGAATACATTCTTGAAGAATATGGCGCCTTGCTAGGTCGTACCAAATGACGTAGCTGAAGGCTATGCTAAACTGTTGTCTCTGCAAATGAGAGCGTATGTAGACAGTGAACCATCGCTAGCCAAGTCGGCTGTACCAACTGGACCGAGTGCTAGGGAGTCTCTCTAGACTAGACCTGCCATGTGGCGGCACTCGGTGTGCAGTCACTGATAGTGGCGACACGCGGGTCCGACGTATACTAACAGACCGCGGCCATTTAAAGGCTACCACCTAGCATGTATGGTGTCTGGCGGTGACACCACAGTTATTCTAAGTTCATTAGCCCGAAATATCGGAAATCGCTACCATCTTTAACGCTAAAAGAGACCGTATTAACTAATCTCATGTAAGAAATGGTCTAGGAATAATAGCTCTCCGTCTTCAGGCCACGAGTGGCCTACCGGGACCATCCGACCGCCGTGTCATCGTTAGAAGAGGATGTGGGTAGAAGTGGCGTGGGGTCAGCACACCGCTCTCCTGGTCGTTATGATGGTATTCTTGACCGAAGCCGCTACTATTCGGTCGAGTAGCTCTTTAATTGGCATCACGAGGCTGAGTGCACCCCGAAAAATGGCAACAGCGAATGGTGGCTGGATGCTCACCCATCCAAGTGCCAGCCACGCCCAACAGCGCTTAACTTCGGTGATCTCACGGGAACCGGTGTATCCAATGCGGCAAGGCAGTTGCCTGGTCTAGGAATAATAACATATGAAAATCTAAATTGGATTGTGCTCGTAACTTCAATGCGCAAGAAGGCATGAGCAAGTCTCCGTGCCCCACCCAAACATAAAAATCTCGTCTCTCTTTAAAAAAAAATGTACAAACGCTAACACTTCCCCTTACTGTTTATACTGATGTTATAATACAAGATTATTCTCAGGAAATTTTATGGCACCTGGAACAGGCTGTTATGTTTGAATCGTTGATCAGATTCCACCGTCATACACACAACTACTCTGGCTGCGTGGAGACAAGTGCAGAGATATCCATATCCTTTGTGTTCTCTGCTTTCTTATGAACGAACGGTGCCTAAATAGCTCTCCTAAACGTTCACCCTCTTGTCTGAACAATTTAGCGGTAACACTCGTTCCCATCTAAGCATAATTCTTCCGGTCCCACTCCATCTTTCGGCTATTTCCTCGAATTTCTTCGCAGCAGCAAGAAACCGACTGTGAAATGACATCCTGCATAATATTAGAGAACTGTAAAACATGTCCAGTTTCAGATGACAGTTAATTACATATCCACTCAGGCAACATTGATCATTACCACAGTAACTGTACGCACATGTTACCCCTGTACTTCTTCATTTCGAACCAGATCTCTCTCAGTTCCTAGTATTCTTCGATGGTGCAGTCTCCTTAAATTTCGTTTCTCAAGAACTCGCTAAATCACAGAGCATCTACTTTGCGCACTTATAATTTATTAAATGTCTCCCACTATTGTTATTGTAATGTATATATGCAGACCGTAGCGGTGATTGTATCTACAGCTACATCTACATCCATACTCTGGAAGCCACCTGACCGTGTATGGCGGAGAGTACCTTGAGTACCTCTATCGGTCCTCCCCTCTATTCCAGTCTCGTATTGTTCTTGGAAAGAAGATTGTCGGTGGTGGTGGTGGTGGTGTGTTGGGGCTTATGAGCGCTCAACATCGAGGTCATCAGCGCCCTGACACACATTAAAAGGAACGAATGTGGACAGACCTAAGAAAACTAAAGCACACACTCAAACAAAGCAGGAAAAGAAGGAAAATGCTACCTAAGAAAGTAAAACCTACGGAAAGGGGAAACATAGCAACAAGAATGTCACAGGAAATTGTTATTGGCTGGCCACTTACATAAAATATGGGCGAGCTTGTCACACAGTGAGCAAATTAAAATCCTATCCCTAAAATCTTTGTAAAAACATTTGACAGGGCACAGTATACCTCTGTGTGGGCTCTAATCTCTCTGATTTTATCCTCATGGTCTCTTCGCGAGATATACGTAGGAGGGAGCAACATACAGCTTGACTCCTCGGTGAAGGTATGTTCCCGAGACGTCAACAAAAGCCCGTACCGAGCTACTGAGTGCCTCTCTTGCAGAGTCTTCCACTGGACTTTATCTATCATCTCCGTAACGCTTTCGCGTTTACTAAATGATCCTGTAACGATCCGTTGGATCTTCTCTATCTCTTTTATCAACCCTATCTGGTACGGATCCCACACCAGTGTGCAGTATTCAAGCAGTGGGCGAACAAGTGTACTGTAACCTACTTCCTTTGTTTTCAGATTGCATTTACCGAGGATTCTTCCAATGAATCTCAGTCTGGCATCTGCTTTACCGACGATTAATTTTATGTGGTCATTTCATTTTAAATCAGTCCTAATGCCTACTCCCACATAATCTATGCAATTAACTGCGTCCAGTTCCTGACCTATATTGTAGCTAAATGATAAACGATCTTTCTTTCTACGTATTCGCAGCACATTACACTTGCCTACGTTGAGATTCAGTTCCCATTCCCTGCATCATGCGTCAATTCGTTGCAGATCCTCCTGCATTTCAGTACAATTTTCCATTGTTACAACCTCTCGATATACTACAGCTTCATCCGCAAAAAGCGTCAGTGAACTTCCGATGTTATCCACAAGGTCATTTATGTATATTGTGAATAGCAACGGTCCTACGACACACGACACTCCCCTGTGCAAAGCCCCTGTGCCAGGGTGGCGTAGTGGTTGGCGCGTCTGCCCAGTGAGCAGAAGACCCGGCCTAGAGTCCCGGTCCTGGTACAAGTTTTCGTTTGTCACTGTAGTCTGCATACGTACCATAGATGTTTGGGGCTTGGAAAGGTCTTCGGAACCGTAAAGTTTCATTTGACTATCATTATTGTTAGTTATTTTCCATTATTGTTATTACTATTAGTGGCAGAAGAAGCAGTAGTAAAAGTATTGCTAGTTTAAGTTTATTACTGCATTGTCAGTACCGTTTACTCAGATTGTCACTACAGACACTCAAATCATTTTAATACTATTTGTCATATTAAAAATATTATTTCGCAGGTATCTCTATAAAGAGAAGGTACTGCGTGTGTGCCCGATGTAATAGAAGGCTTGATGGCAGTAATCAGATCAAGATAAACAAATTAATAAATAAAAAATAAAATTAGAAGAAAAATAAGGGAGTAAATATCATTGGAAACCATATGAGGCAAATTAAAATTGCTGCTATGTTAAAATTTTACGCTATTAGTAGTTATAAATAGTAACAAAAATGAGAATATTTTTTTGTGGCAGCAGAGTGGCGGAAGAGAACCTGTAGAAGACGTGTTTGTGAGAAGAAAACTGACATTTGCCACAGAGGATGGACCGCTCAGCGGAGTTACAGGAACTGCCAGGGGGACTGTAGCGCGAAACGCATGGAGCTACAAATTTTTGACGGAAATTTATATTGCTAGAGTCCAGAGTCCTTTAAATAGTTAAGAAAAATAAATTTCACAGAATCTGTTCGTCTGTACTTCTGCAACAAGATAATGCAGGAATTTTATTTTAATGTACCAGGAACACATCAGGTGTTGGAAATATGTAACTAAACATTCAACACTCAAAACATCATAACCGTCATCCAACCAGCAAGAACAAGATATGAAAATAACAATGACAAACAACCACAACAAACGCCTTATACCAATGCAGGAACAATATGATATTCAGAAATACTTTTTTTGTGAGTCATCGGTCTTCTGACTGTTTTCATGCAGCTCGCCTAGAATTCCTCACCTGTGCGAACCTCTTCATCTCAGAGTAGCACTTACAACCTACAATCTCAACTATCTGCTGGATGTATTCCAGTCTCCATCTCCCTCTACAGTTTTTGCCGTCTTCAGCTCCCTCTAGTATCATGGAAGTCAGTCGCGGACGTCTTAACGAATGTTCTAGCAGTTTTGTCCCTTCTACTTGTCAGTGTTTTCCACATATCCCTTCCCTCTCCGATTCTGTGCATTACTTACCTTATAAATCCACTTAATTTTCAACATTCGTCTCTAGCACCACATCTCAAATGCTTCGATTGTGTTCTGTTGTGCTGGTTCCCCCACTGTCCATGTCTCACTGCCATACAGTGCTGTCTCCAAATGTACATTCTCAGAAATTTCTTCCTCAAATTAAGGCGTATGTTTGATACTAGTAGACTTCTCTGGTGCAGGAATATAGTTTTTTCAGTGCTAGACTGCTTATGGTGTCCTCCTTGCTGTGGCCGTCATTGGTTATTTTGCTGCCTAGGTAGCAGAATTGGTTAACTTCATCTACTTCGTGACCATCAATTCTGATGCTCAGTTTCCCGCTGTTCTCATCTCTGCTACTTCTCCTTACTTTCTTCTTTCTTCGATTGACACGCAATCTATATTGTTTACTCATTAGACTGTCCATTCAGTTTAAAAGTGAAGAAGAATTACATGATCAGCTACTCAGGACAGCAATGTCATCAGCGAATCGTACCATTGATACCCTTTCACCTTGAATTTTGATTCCACTCCTGAAGCCTTCTTTTATTTCCATCATTGCTTCTTCGATGCACAGATTGAACGTTAGGGGCGAAAGACTACATCCCTGTAGTTCACCCTTTTTAATCCGACCATTTCGTTCTTGGTAGTCCACTCTTATTATTCCCTATTGGTTCTTGTAATATTGTATATTACCCGACTCTCCCTATAGCTTACCCCTATTTCTCTCAGAATGTCAAACTTCTTGCAACATTTTACATTGTCGAACGCTTTTTCTAGGTCGACAAATCGTATGAACGTGTGTAATGTTGTTGCATTAATTTGAGGTGTAAGTGGTGCTGATATTCAAGACCATAAAAGTGGGCTAAAAGTTGTGAGCTATCTGGGGAAGTTAACCTTGTATTACAGAGCAACTGTTTCACCAGGTATCTAGTCTAGCTTACCTAATTCCCAACCAGACTAACATTAATTATAATCTTTTAGTACTCATTTTACGATAACCGGTGATTATACATATATATATAAAAAGACAATTTAAATAAAAAGAAATCAGTTTATATTTGGACATTTATTTTAACATTGATCATTGTGCGGTTAAAATTTCAGCATATTAAACTTGATTCCTAACTGAACTGGTGCCTTATTTAGGATTGTGAAAATGTGAGTTTGTAATCTTACGGAACACATCAAATAGGGAGCCAAGATTGGGAGACTACATACAACACTGCATTCATAAAATAACACACGAAGAACGTTGAAACATATCCAAGAGGAATTTAACCACAACCAACCGATTCAATTTTCACCCAAAGAAGTTACGTTCGTAGCGCAATCCTGTTCGTCATGAAATTACCACACACTGGTATACTAAATTCATACTGACTCTCTGTGAAATCTTCCCGAAAAGAATAGCTGAGGGATACTTTGATGATTACACCACATGCTTCACGTGGTCAACTTGGTTTACACAAAGAGTGTAATTTTGATAATTAAAATAAATTACATCGAAACGCAATTTACAAAAGAAAAACCTCGAACTGGTTACTAACGTCTTACTATTAACCTGATGGATCAAACAATTGTATAAGCACGTGGTACTGGTCTCACAAAGTACACCCCACGTGGGTTGAACATAAAGAAAAGTTGCTATATTGAAAAATATTGTCAAGACGAGACGTTATAATCTCACGCACATTCGCATTTAAGATTGATGATCTTAGTTAGAGTTACTGATTAACACGTGGTTCCACTTTACTCACAAAGTAGTGACAAAGCAACTACCGGAAGATATTCTGAACTTCACACTCGAATTACACTATGTTGCAATTTAAGATAACATTAAATATTTTAGAGCTAAACCTGAAATAAAGGTGATTAAATTTTCAGTTAGGCTGAACTTAAGAAATCCATTGTCCTACGGACTTAGCAGACACGCGCTTAACCGGAGATCTTACCACTTCAGACGCTCGCCGCGGACAGACTGACCTGGGCTCCTACCGAGCGTGCTTAACAGATACAAACGGAAGTGAGCAGAGCGGCAGCTTCCTATACCAACATGACAAGGGACGGACAGGACCATACTAAGAATAGAAACCTCTCTGCTTTTAGAAAGCGTAGCTACCTGTTCCAACGTTGGTCCTACTGTTCTCTAGCAGACAGTCTTGTCTGCTACCATCAAGCATGCCACTAGAAATACATTTGCTCATTCATCCTCTCGCACAGAAGGGAAGGGGGATGACAGTATCTTATCATATACAGTATATAAAAGGAAGCGGATGTAGGTTCCGTATGAGACTGTGTGACATGAACTACATATAAACTGTGTTTTAAAGTGTAGTAGTGTGACAGATCGTTCTTGTTTATGTGCAAAATTAACACGTTTCACTGCTCAGTCTTCTCCCAGATAGTCAGAAACACCACAGTAAATTTAGGAGAGGAATTTATGCCGTAAATGACAACAGATTTAAGAAATTAACATGAAAGGAATCCAACAGAGACCTTTCACGTTGAAAGATTGTAACTCTAATTTGCTTTGCTGAATAGCGTAAGATTGTGACTTGAATTTGGTATGCTGAAATCGGGTGCTAATTAGACCATGAAAGCGGTTTAAAACTGTGAGCTGTCTTGGGAGGTTAACCGTGCGTTTACTGGGCCACTGTTTCAGCAGGTAACTAGTCCAGGTTTACCACCTTACCAATCAGACTAACATTGATTATAATCTTTTACAGTCATACAACAACCGGTAATATATCTATATAAAAGGAGAATTTAAATAAAAAGAAAGAAATCAGTTTATATTTGCAAATTTATTTTAAAGATTGTTCATTGAAATTTCAGCATATTATACGTGAGTTATAACTGAGCTGGTGCCTTATTTACGATTGTGAGACTGTGAGATTGGAATATTACGGAACACATAAAATATGGAGCCAAGATTGGGAGACTGGATATAGCACTGCATTCATAAAACAACACACAAAGAACATTGAAACGCATGCAAGAGAAAGTTAATCACTACAAACAGATTCAAATTTTTAGTTAAGGAATTTACTTTCGTAGCACAATACTGTCCGTCTTGTAATTACCCTTCACGTGGTCAACTTGGTTTACAGAAAGCGTATAACTCCGCAATAATTTAGATAATAAAAATAAATTAGATCAAAAAGCAAATTACAAAACAAAAACCTCGAACTGGTTACTAACGTCTTACTACTAACCTGATGGGTCAAACAGTTATATAAGCACGTGGTACTGGTCTCACAAAGTACACGCCACGTGGGTTGAACATAAGGAAAAGTTGGTATATTCAAAATCTTTTCAAGACGATACGTTATAATCACACAAGCATTTGCCTTTAAGATTGATCTTACTTAGAGTTACTGACCAACACGTGGTTCCACTTTACTCACAAAGTAATAACAAAGCAACTACCGCCAATTAATCTCAACTGGACACGAGAATTACACTCCGCTGCAATTAAAGATAACCTTAGCTATTTTAAAGCTAACCCGAAATAAAATGATTAAATTCTCAGTTAACCTGAACTTAACAAATCCATTGTCCTATGGACTTAACAGACACGCGCTTGGCCGGAGATCTTACCACTTCAGACGCTCGCTACCGCCAGACTGCTACTGCTGGACTGCCCTGCGCTACTACTGGACTCCAACTGCCTACTCTCCAGCTGCCAGACTCCCACTGAACTACCCAGCGTGCTCCTGAGAGTCGCTCACAAAGACAAACGGAAGGCGCCAGAGGGGCAGCTTCCTATACCAACATGACAGGGGACGGACCGGACCATACTAAGAATGGAAACCTCTCTGCTTTTAGGAAGCGTAGCTACCTGTTTCAACGTTGGTCCTACTGTTCTCTAGCAGACAGCCTTGTCTGCTACCCTCAAGCATGCAACTACAAACACATTTGATCATTCATCCTCTCACACAGAAGGGAAGGGGGATGACAGTATCTTATCATATACAGTATATAACAGAAAGCGGATGTAGGTTCCGTATGAGACTGTGTGACATGAATTACATATAAGAATTACATATAAACTGTGCTTTAAAGTGTAGTAGTGTGACGGATCGTTCTTGTTTACGTGTAAAAGTAACACGTTCCACTACTCAGTCTCCTCCCAGATAGTCAGAAACGCCACAGTAAATTTAGAAGAGGAATTTATTTCTTAAAAGACAACAATTTTGAGAAATTAAACATGAAAGGAATCCAACAGAGACCTTTCAACGTGTCTTGATTTTTCTTTAGTCTTGCTTCACTATCAACCGCAGGGTCACAATCGCCTCCTTCGTGTTTATTTTTCCTAAAGTGTAACTGATCAAAAAAATGGTTCAAATGGCTCTGAGCACTATGGGACTTAACATCTTAGGTCATCGGTCCCCTAGAACTTAGAACTACTTAAACCTAACTAACCTAAGGACATCACACACATCCATGCCCGAGGCAGGATTCGAACCTGCGACCGTAGCAATCCCGCGGTTCCGGACTGCCGTGCCTAGAACCGCGAGGCCACCGCGGCCGGCGTAACTGATCGTCATCTAACAGATCCTAAATTTTCTTTTCCATTCTTGTCAGCAACTGGGATGTGTGAGCTGGTAAGCTGATTGTGCGATAATTCTCGCACTTGTCAGTTATTGCAGTGTTTGAAATTGTGTGGATGATATTTTACCGAAAGTCAGATGGATTATTGCCAGACTCACACATTATACACACCAACGTGAATAGTTGTTTTGTTGCCACTTCCCCTAATGATTTTAGAAATTCTGATGGAATGTTACCTATCCCTTCTGCCTTATTTGATTTTAAGTCCTCTAAAGCTCTCTTAAATTCTGTTTGTAATACTAGATCCCCTGTCTCTTCATACGTTCCTCCGCAGTTCGGAGAAAACATATCGGCTCAAGAGGCGTTGGCCATTTCATCTCTCTATTCGGCTCTATTAGGTTTCCAGTTTTCGGATGTCATATATGCCAAGCGACATTACCTCTACTCCGAAGATTCTGATCGCATTCAGTGGATGCTGTATCTGTAGGGTGAAGATAGCCGAACAGGTTTACGCAAATGACCCCACTCAAAGTTATGAGCAAGGTGAGATCAGTGCAGCTGGCGAACTCATTGAATAGCAACGAAGTAGCAGAGCCAGGATTAACAGAGCTAAAATCATTTTGTACCGAACTATGATCCACTTCTGTATCTCGCTGAAATCCCTGGCTGGATATAGAGGCTAAAATCACAATTTTGGTATGAGCCTGGAAAGAGGCGTAACAATAAGTCAAACTGACGTTAAAGAGCCAAGACTTTCCATGTACATAGGAAATAAAAATTGTACTTTTACATTAACGCATATGTATTATACACACAATCATACAGCTATGCATACCTGAAAATAAAGCGAGACAAACCTCTTCCGCGAGAGCTTGCCTTTTATTGACAGTTTAAATTGTTCTGCCTTTTCTGAAGTAGCTTCTCCGTGTATCAACGGAAGACTGAGGTGAGAAATTCGTGTAGATCATGAATACAATATTCCTAAACAAACTACGAGTAGAAAGGTACGGTACTCTAGGAAGGCGTACGGAGCATCACAGAAAATATGTTACAAATGTCTCAATCATCAGATTTAAGGCGCAGATTTAAATCGGTACAAACGCATTAATCTACAGATATGTACGCATCTGCTACATGGAAGTAAGCTTCGTAGGAGAAGGCAGATTACGGGAGTCCTCCACAACGTTCCATCAATGTTTTATCCAACGGAGTCCTAAACATCTTACGGCCGGTATATACTCGCATGTAAGTTGTTCACAAGTGTGGACAAATTTTCAGGCCACGATTTTACCCATAGTCATTGGAGACATGGGGCTACACTTCGTTACACACGCTTATCTAACCCACTCCAAAAACTATAAAATTATATTGAGCTTCTTTGCGTCCTATGAAGTGTCTAATTGTGAAGTGACTGAGGTATTGTACACTAAGCTAAAATATGTGCCACAGGTGGAGGGAGGTACATGTTTACCCTACGTATGGCACTGTCGTGAGGTTTTCAAGTGCCTTAAACTATCTCGAACGCACATCGTAGTGGTTGGTGGTAATACAGCTGCATATGGTGCATGTAGTCCCATCTTCTCAGTCGCCTCAGGTACAAATCGAATCGATGTTGTTTATTATTTCTCTGAATATTATTTTTCTTAATGGTATCTAGCTGTCAACCAAACGAGAAGTCTACTATACTCACGTCCATAACATTACATAAAATGGCCCAGCTGTGAGGTGACATGTGTAGTGCAGTGGACGTGGGGATTGCGTGTTTGGCATTCGTTAACAGCCGGCTGTGACGTTTTATTATAAATTGCTATCTTATTAGTTTCCACAATGCGAAGCGTCTATTATTTACTGCTATTAAAGACAGTAAAATGAACTTAGAAAGTATGTTCGTAAACTATCATTTCACAGTAACACACTTAAAAAACTACACAACAGTTGATGAAAAACAAAAAATTTATTTTTTGTTTATAAATGAACCAAAGATTGTTAATAAAAATTCAAAACTGAACAGAAACCAACTCGAACACATGAAAAACGAATAAAACTGAAGAAATAACTCAAAGAGAACAAAAAATCGCAACTAACAAGAACTATTGAAACAAAGATATCTTTTCTTCAGTTGCTGGAAGCAGCAACCAAAGCATGGGTGCTGAGATCCTCAGCTGCCCCCTCCTCCATTTCTTTACGAGGCATTTCCTTATCAGCAGCGTCCACCTAGGCAAAACAGCATAGCTATAGTTGCGACAAAATTAGTCATCACCTAGAACTTACATAATAAAATAATACTAGCAAAGTATATTCAGACAGTGTGACGAACAAAGCGTTAGTAGGGAATAACTTTCTTGTTATTACGTGTGTGGTGCAAAGAAGAGAAAAAAAGAAAGAGAAGCTTCAACGATATTCATAACAGCTGATAGCTAATAAATAAGTCACTTTTACATACATGTCCTCTCAGGCATGTTACAAATTATAAACTAGTGAGCTGAGGTGCTACAGACGAATGCTGAAGATTAGATGGGTAGATCACATAACTAATGAGGAGGTATTGAATAGAATTGGGGAGAAGAGGATTTTGTGGCACAACTTGACAAGAGGAAGGGACCGGTTGGTAGGACATGTTCTGAGGCATCAAGGGATCACAAATTTAGCATTGGAGGGTAAAAATCGTAGAGGGACACCAAGAGATTGTAACGCGTCCTCTTATATTATTATGTTTTGCTATTGTTGTAGTTAGAAAAATCTTTATTCGGTCGGTCCTCGAAATTTTTAAATAAAAGTTATTGTGGATGTCGCGTACTAAATATGTTGCTGAAGCGCTGTTGCGACACAGGCAAAGATCAATTGTGGAAACTAAGCCACTGAATATTACAAATAATGATATTAAAGAATACGGCCGACTGACTACATCAAATAAGACGGCACTTACATTCGGGAATGAGTGGTAAAAAAAATAAAAGAAAGTTAATACTGTGTAAGAAAGGAGTCTTAAATATAGTTACGCTTGTACACACTTAAATATAAGCGAACATAACGAATGGGATAGAGGCACGTACATTTTGAGTGTAATCATCCCCCGTGGCCTGGATAAAAGAATTACAGTTAAATGCATTAATTCATCTCAGAAAGTAAATGCGTGGACTTCGAAATTAAATGAAAAGAAAGACTGCAGGTTCTGAATGTCGCAGTAAATATATTGAAATTGACGGTAGTGGCCGCGAAAGGAAAAAGATGAACACATTCACGTACTTCTATTGTTGAGCAGCGTCACCATCAAGATCGTCGCCTGCATCTAAATTTTCTGCATAAAATTAAAATAATAGAAATAATTTTCCAGAATTTCAGGAACTGGGACTCATGGTATCACAAAAGACGAAATCGTTGTGCTTCAAAATCACTTTCATTATTTAACCCAATTTTATCAGTAAGAAATGGCACAACATGTCTTAACACTAGGACAGGATAACAGCGAAAGGTAACTTATTCTAAAACTAATAAACGAGGAGTGTAAAGCTTCTTTTGTTCAGCAAATGCTTTACCCATTACTCTCTGGTAGCTGAACTAGTGTCTATAAATTCACAAAAAAATTTTATATAATTCCTTTGCATTGCCCCCTTGGGCGAATTGTCTGAAGAAATGTCAAATTCCGGGCAACGAACCCAACCACTTTACACACTGGTAGTTCTTGTTTCCTCTACACTCGTGCTTAAATGGCTTTGAACATTTCTTTAATGGGGTTCTTTTCATCACTCAGTTTATATAGTTCTGGTGCTGGCACTGGTAGTTAGCAAAGAAAACAAAGCGTACACACTAGAGCACACAAAATACTTACATACTAGATACAAAATATTATTACATCGTCCTTTACATTAAATACTTGAATATTACGTTACATCACCTTTTCATCAAATACATGGATATTACATCGTCTTTTTAATCAAATACCTGGAAATTACATTACATTGTCTTTAAGGATCAAATTTATAGTTCAGTCTTTACAATGATTCAATGTGTCATTGTTCCTATGTACAAAAAACCATCTTCAGTCGCACGTCGACAATAACATTACATCTCACAAGTCTTTCCTATGATTCTGCAGTTACATTTTTGCTGAAAACAAGAAAGTTTTACAAGAACGTCGTATATTTTAGTGTATCGATCCAGGCTGTATGGCTGCAAGGGTATCTGGGGTAGTAAGTGGGAGAAATTCTTCCTTGTAGTTGCTTATGCTCTCCACTTCCTCCCTCTTTTATACCAGGATCTACTTGATAATGTACTTTCTGGGTTTCATAGTTGTCTCATCATGGGCAAGATAAACATGTAACAAATGAAATTCAGAGAGGTTACTACTTATTATAGCTTAACACTAACATATACACAAACATGGGTACCGTTCAGTGAACATGGGTGTCGTTTCTTATATTTTGTTTTGTAACGTGGGACGTAAATCTTGAGCTGTAGTGCTAAGACTTTATTTAGTAGGTCAGGAAATCTAGTGTCTACGCCTCTTTGCATTATGGTGAGCGTCCATTTAAACGTAGATTTTTGCTTCCTATTCAAATTGCCCTCAAGCTCCACGCTGTCAGTCAATAATGCGTCAGTTACAAGCAGCCGCACGCGCAACGATGAGTCTGGCGGCACGCTACGCGCCGATTGGAGTCCAGTTCCAGTAGTCCTGGAAACACCGCCGGACAGCGAAGTCACGCGCGCCGATCAACACGTTTCCGTGAAGTGTTTTGTGCAGCGTTCGTAGCGTTTACGAAACTACTGCATCCGCTTCTACTCGTTGTACACCTTGACTGTGAGAAGGGACCACAGGGCACCACCTACGGTCTCTGCACGAAGGTAAGTACTGCACTTTGAACAAAGTATAGGACAGTGTGCCGTTAGAACCTAAATAATAAACACTCGTGCCGTAAAAGGCTTTCTCCATTTACCAAGTCTTCTTTATTTCGAAGGAGAAGGCTTGTGGTATTATAGTATTCTCACTGGTTCCTATGCGTATATCTCACATGTCACTGACACTGAATAACTCACTGTCGTTTGGTAACTGTACATCGTCCCGTTGATTTTCTTTCTGTCCCAAAAAATTATAGCTCATGAGACCACTGGCTGGTTTAGTAGTTAATGCCCACGTCCGTTATCGGCTCCTGTATTCTCTTTCAAAAGTTTATCGGCGTACATGTTGCCCAAAATATTTCATTACAGAAGTTGGTATGTGAATGTGTTCACAGAACATACGTGCCTCTAGTACTACAGTTCGCAATCGCGATACTATCTGCCATTTCACAGGGCATAAGAGAACACGTTTTCGTTAACAACAGCACCTCCCTAACTTAGGTCGTGCTATAGACGCACACGTTTAAATGACACTACCACAAATAAATGCACCAAAAGTGCTAATAGAAATTGTCTCCAATTGAGGCAAAATATGTTCCTTTATTACCCGCGAGTTACTGTGGGGGGAATAATTTCATCTTTACGTCACCCAAGATAGTAACAACGCATGGTATACATAAAAAACAAGTAGAAAGAAATAAAAAAAAAACAAATCACAATACTAAAATTCATACATAAATAGAAAAATTAAAATGTTAGGCAGTACGAAAAACAGATTGATAATGAAGCTTGGCCGCTATACGCTATACTGCTTTCTGAGGCTGTGTCTGTCTTTGTTCATGTTTACTTGTGTGCATCATTGTATCACCGGCACGCGACCTAAGTCGTTTCTTGCTCTAATTCTTCACAAAACATTTCCAACTCGGATTGGACAAAATATTGTAAACATACGAGAAAATCAGTGCATACATTGCTCTAAAGTACTCTCATACCGAAGATAAGACCAATAATTAAAACTTTCTGGTGTTGCTGAGTGTCAAGTAGTGTACTTCTAAGTGATCTTGGTAATATTCTGTAATGTAGATCGTATGTAAGTCGTAGTGACGTAAGAGTAATATAGTTGCTTCTCTTCGCCGATTGAAGCCTCGTAGCATCTCGATGAACGCTGCCTGTAAAGAATTAAGGTTGTTTCGGCATTGTCCAATTTCTCTGCCCGTCAGTTTCCTGTAGCTTACCTCATACATATTTCTTCTACTTTATTCTAGAAGAGACGGTATTAAGTATGCCTCATGGCATGTCTGCAAATCGTACCTGAGCAGGGTACTTGCACTCAAACGTGTGTATAAAGTTGAAAAACTATTTTTATTTCAGTAAGATCAAACAAGTTTTTTTATTATTCCTAAACTCTATCTTTGGATGCACTTTACTTAGATCCGGTTGTCGTGCGTATGGTGTATAACACGCTAAACTTTCATTAGCAGCCAGAAATATCATCGGAGCATAAAAACAATTTAATATCGTTTTGTTCAATATATTCATAAATAGAGCCTAGTGGTGTGGACACGTCAAAAAAAATTTTTCTCTGCAACATGCCATGTACTTGCGTGACCGTATACTTATGTACCTTAGGGAGTCCAATATTTTCTGTAACTTACCCTGTACCTTATAATCTTGAAACACAAGTGGCAAAAAAAACTTACATCTACATTGTTCCGAGGTCTGTGCTAATTGTTCGCTCCAGAATCCTTTGTACATAAAACTAAAATACCACTGTGATCAGAAACTATTCAGTCGACCTTCCAAGTACATCCTATGTTAACAGTAATAGTCATCAATTGACGTATATGTCCTAGCTTGCTTGTGTATTGAGTCCGTAATCACTGACAAATGTAAACAGAAGTAGTGAAATGCTCTGATTCACGTAGCTGCATAGGAAGATATATCTACTTTAACCTAATCGTATTTCTTCTTTTTACCATAGTTTACTTATTTCACTCGTGTGCATAGATAGATATAAAGTGTGATACTTAAACATGGTCGAATTTCCTCAAGTCTCTGTGTGCATAGAGTTCTTTGATTTTACCATTGTGAGGATACGTAAGTAAATAACATCCGTCATGCAGAATATGTACAGTAATATACGGACCAGTATATCTTAGCTGCCACTTTGCGTTTTTCTTGGCTGACAGAGAATATTTCACATGGGTCTTAAGTAATACTTTTTCTCTAACCAAAAATCTGGTAACACCATGTAGCTGTTTGTCAAAATGTTTCTTACGGCGTTGGGCTCATTATGTAATAGAGATCAATACCTGTCTTTCTTTGGATCGCCCCCACGGCTATCCATGGTCAACATTGGGGAGCATAATGAGGCCACGTTTAGTTTAACGCCCCATCATTCCGGTTTGTAGGTATTTCGTTCGTCACTTCTATAATATTCACCCCCGGCGTGTTGTTACTCCATTGCACATTCAGAGCAAAATCATGATCGCAGTTTGCAGGCATAGTGTTACTTTGATACTGTTACTGATAGTGTTGATTGCTAATCGGGTACTGCCACTGCACGTTTCGTGGGTTAGCCGTAATGTTGCTAAATTGAGGCTGAAAGCTACTGTGAGCGTTAACCCACTGATTTCCGATATCGTTCCTATTCCAGTTTCGCTTCCGGTTACCGGAATAGCCAGCATAGTTTCTGGCCCCATTTTTACTTTTTCTTTTAAATCCTCGATTAAAATTTTGATTATAGTTGTTATTGAAATTGCCTCCCGAATTCACGTCTGGCATATGCTCTGCTGCGGCGGAATCGACAAAAGCCGGTCGTGACTCAGCCGCGCGCGCTACATTGTTCACGCCGTACTGCGGCTGGCGATGCGCAGGCCGGTTGCCACCGCTGCTACGGAAATTACTTTGATTTGTTTGGCTTTGTCTTGCGTCTTCATTAATTAAGTCAATAGAGTCCAAGACAGATAGAAAATACTCCAAATTGCATTTGGGTACCTGTACTAGCTTTTCCCGAATATTTAGCGGTAGTTTAGCTTTCACAATGCGTAGGACTTCCGTGTGTGTCACTGGTTCATCCCAGAATCTTGTTTTATTTAAATATTTCTCAAAGTACTTTCGGAGTGATCCAAATTTTGAATTATACTGTTCAGGGTTGAATAAGGCTTTTCTTAATCTCCCTTGCGCGCCATGTCACCAATACTTTGAAAGAAACGCGTTTTCAAATAGTTCTAATGTCTGACAAGTTTCTGACATTTCCATCTCCCATAATTCTCCATCACCTTGGATATAACCCGTAACATATTGTATCTTTTGCCGTTCCGATCACGTTTTACACAATACATTTTTGAATTACTTTATAAAAATTACCGGATGCACGGATTTTTTCCGGGATAAACACTCTGAATTGACGGTGTTTTATAAGATTCTCTTCTAACAAAACTGATGACAAAGTGGGTTCAGCTATCTGCTGTTCCCTTCTTTCGTCACGGTGTCGTTGGTTACCGTACACCTCATAGTTTGGTACATTAGGGGTAGGATATTCACTGACCGCACTATCGCTCTTGCCTGTGGGTTTATTGTCAAGTTCTTCTGTTGCATGTTGCATTTGTTCTTTCATTGTACCAAGTTTCCTGTTTAGTTGCTCTACTATTTGATTCTGTCAACCTGCTAAGTCCTGTGTCAAAGTTGTCTGTATCTGGCCTATATCAGTTTGCAGTTTAGAAACAGAGCTACAAAAAGCAATAAGTAACACAATGGAGCAAGTATACACTACGCAAAACACATCTGTAATTAGAGTACAGTTTATGTGTGTGTCTTTTTGTTCTAAAAAGTCCTCAAAATGCTGTTTTTGCTGTTTTGTCAAGTCCTCAACTTGATTTACAGCTTCCAACATTTTTGTATTTTAGCTCGTTTTTCCGTACACTCGTCCGGCCCCGGTAGCTGAGTGGTCAGCGTGACGGAATGTCAATCCTAAGGTCCCGGGTTCGATTCGCGGCTGGGTCGGAGATTTTCTCCGCTCAGGGACTGGGTGTTGTGTTGTCCTAATCACCATCATTTCATCCCCATCGACGCGCAGGTCGCCTAAGTGGCGTCAACTCGAAAGACCTGCACCAGGCGAACGGTCTACCCGACGGGAGGCCCTAGCCACACCATATTTCGTTTCATTTCTGTACACTCATGGTACTGAAATTTTCAGTTAACTTATCTGATTTGGCACATCCTTAACTGCGGTTTCCAAATTATCAATATCCCGATTCACACAGTTCAGATTTTCACGCACCACTTCTATTACCTGATCCGCTACCTCTCTTTTTAGTTTTGTCGTCAGGTTATTGTGGATTTCAATAAGGGTTTTTACATCACTGTCTAGCTTGTTCAGTTGGTCTGTTACATTCCCTATCTGTCTTATTATTCTTAACATCTGCATAATGCCTGGCTCTGCTGGACCTGGTACATCTGCGGAATCCGGAACAGTTTCTAGAGTTGACATTTTCGTCTGTCGCTTGCAACTGAGTACCACTAACGCTGCGACTGCGGTATCTGTGTCTGCAATGTTTTCTATCTCTTTGTCAGGTATAGGTTGATCAACTGATTCCTCATCTGACGTATTATACATCGTTTCCGTTTGTGATCTTAATTTCACCATAGCTGTATGTAATCGTAAACCAGCGTGCAGCCGAACTTCACTACTATAGTTGCTCGTACTACACGTAACCAAATCACATATGACTTCGCGCTCTTTCGCGTAAATCAATGTAGTAAAATATGTCTCTGGTAAAACAGTAGATTGATAAATGACTTATACGTGGGCAATCAATGAAAATGATCCGTCATCTTGTGACACATTCACGTATATTTTACTAATAGCAATCTACTAATCATCTAAAAACATTGAAATTTTGAAAAAATGCGTGCTAAGCTGCGGGTATTGGAAAAATACTATTCAGTCCCACATTTACGGTCAACTAAAAGCGTAAAAGCCACAGTACAATGGCGCTTCTAAAGAAGAGGCTACTTCAATGCATAAGCGAAAAAGAAGATTCAGATAGAGAAATGGCTAGTTCTGAAGACGATTTTTCGTCCAGTGGCAGCAGTTATTGTCCCTCTGATGAATTTTCATCTGAAAATGACATTTTTTAAACATTTAAAACATTGAAGCTTCGGTCTGCATCACAGTGAAATATTATTGCGTAATTATAACTGTTATATACTCGCTAATTAAAATATGTACATGTGCATCATGAACAAATTTTACTTCTCCTATTAATTACTGCATTATTGGTAATAATTTAAATATTGTAAGCCTATTTGTATAATATATTAACGTTTGATATGTGTGTTAAAGTGGCTTTGGTCTTTCTCATTCTGAATACTTTATTTGGCTTAGGATGCTGATGAATGTGAAAGGTCTCCTGAAGTATCCCCTGCTAAAGAACCTAAAGTCAGAAAAAATAGGAGAAATGTGAACGATTGGAAAAGGGAAAAATGTAAACGTCATAGAAATTATGGCAGAGAGTACATATCTGATACAACAGGACAAACTGTTGGTGCTAAAATTCTTGGTCCTTGATGTAAATGTAAAAACAAGTGTTGGAGCAAAATTCATGAATGTGTAGAGCAGATATTCAATTCTTTTTGGGATATGGGTGATTCCAATTGCCAAAATAATTACCTTCTGAGCAATAATAAGATGCAACAAGTGTAAATGAGGTAACTATGAATAATGATAATATGAAATTCATTTTTATATCATGTACTTTTTATAAATAAAATATTATTATTTTGATTAATGTATTTCACTTTCTAAGCACCAAAAGAAAAGAAAAAACACAATTTCACGGCGAATGGTCACTTTTTCGTACCAGGTTGAGGTTAATGGCTGTAATATTTTGATATGCAGAGAAGCATTATTACGTGTGCATGGCGTTCAGAACAATCAAGCATCTCTCAAGAACTTACAAAAATACTTGCGTGATTGACACTCCACTTTATAAAATAAATAAAATAAAATCGAATAAATAAAATATTTCAATTATTTACTATTTTATGATGTATATGATTGTGATTGGTTGTAATTCATTTTTGCTTATCTGGAACTTGGACGTTTAATTATTCGGAATCAGACGCTTGACAATGGCTATTTGGTAAAGGCAATGTTACTCGTAGTTGACCGTGAAATAAAACTGAAATAATCGGACTTCGTAATTAAATCGTTTCCAAAGACTGCTGCGGTAGGTACGGACTCATAATCTAATCTCAATATTACAATGATTTGCCAGCCATGCCAATACGTCGTACAGAGGTGATTGTCTACTAAACATAAAAAAGTTACACAGTTAGTTAAATCAGATATATTCAATGAAATAGCCTACAGTTCATAATCCTAGTTACTTTTATAAATATAAAGTCTTTTCAGAATCGTGTGCCTAGTGTGGTTGCAACTCGCAGTATTCTTCTATAACATGAAAATATGGCGGTGTGCCAGACAATAAAATAAAATACGTGCTTCTCGCACCACTTCTACCAGAGCTCTCTCTTCTTAATCAAACATAAGAGTAACGTAATTCCTTTTTTGTTTTATCAGCGACACAGCGCTGCAGTTGTGTGCCATAGGCTTTATTTATTTGTCACTGATTATTTATTTAATTAATATTTCGCGTTTCCGCGGAAACTCACGCTCGGCGTGCAAATGTGCCTTTATATGTTGCACTAGAGAGATCACTGGTGCGTTCAGGAAAATTTAAGGCCATTGAACATTCGTTTCCACAAGCTGGACACACACGACTGCCTGTGACTGAGATTTCAGTCGGATTGAGAAGCACATTAAGATCAGAAACACGACTGTGTGCACCACTCATGATTGGGTTGCAGTCATTTAAGAATCAGGCAAGAATAAGCCATTTTCAGTCGTTAAAATGAAGCAAGCAGACTTTATAGATCTGACACCCCTGCAGATAAATATTGCAAAAAAAGACAAACATGATGATGGATCTCAGTTCCGATTTTCTGAAGCTACAGCTTTTCGTTTTGATGAAGGAATGCCATCACATTTAAAAGTGAAGTATCAGTACACTGAATTTGAAGAATTCAGAACTGTAAATATAACTAAAAAAAGGACGAGCACACCAGGAGAGTAATCCGTTCCAGCTCTCAAGGAAATACTTAAAGCCCATTCCAATTTGTGACAAAAAACTCAAAGATGTTATGTCATTAATGCCATACATACCAGATGCTTCGAAGGGATACTTGAACAGTCTGAGTGAATCAAAGGAACAAAGTGATGAAAATGAAACATAGATGATAGGTATTGGCTATATTGTGGGAAACACTGTAGTGACTATCATTGTAAGTTATGTTGTATATTGATGTACAAATTTTTGTAAACCTTGTGTGAAGTTAGTTTGAGACAGGCCAAAGCCCAATGTTGTTTCACTCAGGGATAAGATATTTTTTTATTAATAATGTTTAATTTTGTTCACAATATAACTGTGCAAACATGTATATTAACACATTAGAGAAATAAACTAGTTTTGTTAAAAAACCCGAAAAGTTGAAATATGATTTATGGATTTATTCGAAGTTTTAAAATGCTCCCATGAAAAATTTACGTTTTGTGGCTTTGGATTAGGTCATTCTCACCCCTTCCTTCAATTGGTTATTGTGGTGTCACAGCCAGACACCACACGTGCTAGGTGGTAGCTTAAATCGGCCGCGGTCCTGTAGTACATGTCGGACCCGCGTGTCGCCACTGTGTGATCGCAAACCTAGCGCCACCACAAGGCAGGTCTCGAGAGACTGACTCGAACTCTGCCCCAGTTGTACGGACGACAGTGCTAGCGACTAGGCGTACGAAGTCTTTCTCTCTCATTAGCCGAGAGACAGAATAGCCTTCAGCTAAGTTAATGGCTACGAACTAGCAAGGCGCCATTAGCCTTACAGTGATTGTAATTAGAGTCTCACTTGTGTTCACCATAGAGATGTACAAGAAGACATTAAAGCTAAGTATATGAGAAGCTCCGTTCTTTTCTTCATAGCATTAATTACGTATCCTGTTCCAGTACTTCACGCCCGTCTGCGTTAGTCTCGCGTGCCCTTTAAGCCACCTCTATCTACAAGGTGTTGGCCCAGCTGCCGACACATCAGTTATAGTCGCAATAATGGATGGAAAAATTGCTTAAATATTTCCACTTAAAATTCGTATTAAATTTTTGTGAAAATTTAGAAACGTCATGGCTCTCAGACGCCATTTGTAACGCCTCATATTATTATGTTTTGCTATTACTATTAGAAAAATCTTTATTTGAAAATTTCAATGACCAACTGAATAAATGTTATTGTGGATGTCGCGTAATAAATATTTTGCCTGAAGCGCTGTTGCGACAGGAAAATATCAATTGTGGAAACTAAGCCACTGAATATTACAAATAATGTTATTGAAGGATCCTGCCGACTGACTACATCAAAAAACAGGGCACGTACATTCGTGAATGAGTGGTAAAAAAAACGTTAATACTATGTAGGAAATAAGTCTTAAATATAGTTACGCTTGTACACACTCGAATGTATGCGAACATATGAACGGGAGAGAGGCACGTACATTTTGAGTGCAATCGCCCCCGTGGCCTGGATAAAAGTATTACAGTTAAATGCAGTTGTTCATCTCAGAATGTAAATGTGTGGACTTCGAAATTAAATGAAAAGGGAGACTGCAGGTTCTGAATGTCGCAGCAGATATATTGAAACTGATGGTAGCGGCCACAGAACGAAAAAGATGAACACATCCACGTACCTCTATAGTTGAACAGTGTCGCTGTGAAGATCGTCGCCTCAGTCAACATTCTGTGCATAAAATTAAAATAGTAGTAATAATTTTCCAGAATTTCAGGAGCTGGGACCCATGGTATCACAAGAGACGAAATTGCTGTGCTTCAAAATCACTTTCATTATTTAACCCAATTTTATCAGTAAGTAATGGCACAACATGTCTCAACAATAGGTCAGGATAACAGCGAAAGGTAAGTTATTCTAAAACTAATAAACGAAGAGTGTAAAGGTCCTTTTGTTCAGCAAATACTTTACACATTAATCTCTGGTAGTTGAATTAGTGTCTATAAATTCACAAAAATAATTTTGTATAGTTCCTTTACATTATCCACATCAAGTGGGTTTTTATCAGGTTTGACCACCGGAATGATGGTGCTCTCCCGCCATTGCGATGGATAGACGCCTCCACACCAGATCTGGTTGAAGATGAAGAGAAGATGTCGCTTGTAGTCAGATGAGAGATGTCTAATCATCTGGCTGTGGATCCGGTCAGGTCCAGGAGCTGTGTCGCGGCAAAAAGTCCAAGGGCACTGAGGAGCTCTTACTCTGTAAATGGGGAGTCATAGGATTCACCGCATCGTGTAGTGACTGAGAGGATGTTCACTTCGAACTGTCATTTGAATGTGCAAAAGCCTGCGGGCTAATTGTCCAACGCAGAGACGCAGGCCGAGGTGCCTGGTACCCTAAAAGACGTTTGATCATTGCCCAGGCTTGTGAAGGTGACGTATGACACCCAATGGTGAGATGTATTTCTCCCAACACTCCTGCTACCGTTGTCTGATAAGGTAGCAAACATAGGCACAGAGCTGTTTTAAGGCTATGAGGTGCTCCAAGGAAAGGTGCCGCTTATGCTGCTGTAGAGCTCGCCGACGAACCATAATTGCTTCAGTGTCTTCTGGCGACCACCAAATTTATTTATTTATTTATTTATTTTTTTGTGGTTTAGGGCGCACAACTACAGTGGTCATTAGCGTCCAGACTAAACTGTGAATGCACTGCGAGGCACAATGTTAAAACAGCAACTAAAAAGGACAACACTACAAAAGGCACATTAACAGGCAAGGGACTAAAAGAAAACAGCATAATCACATGTTCTTAGACAGGTTCATCAAGTGGATAAAACAAAGAACGCGACCAGATGCTCCTGGGTCATCCGTTAAAATTTCATCCAGAGTAAATGGCAGGCCAAGATCAATGTGCAGTGTATTAAAATTCTGACAGGATGTTAAAATGTGGCGTACCGTCAGCAATTGCCCACATGGGCAGAACGGCGCTGGCGCAGCCGTCAGCAGATGTCGGTGGCTGAACCGGCAGTGACCAATCCGTAACCGGGCCAAAACGACCTCCTCCTGCCGACAAGGGCGTGAAGAGGTCGTCCAAGCCGTGGGGAGAGGTTTCAAGGCCAGAAGCTTGTTTTCAGTAAGTGTAGACCAATCGGCATGCCACAGCGATAAAATGCGCTGACAAATGACCCTGCTAAAATCAGATGAAGGGACACAACAAGAAGCTGTTCGAGGCTGGAGGACCGCAGTCTTGGCCGCGGCATCTGCAGCTTCGTTCCTAGGGATACCGACATGGCCAGTAACCCACATAAAGGTAACCAGAGAACCGCCGTCCGCCAGCTGCTGAAGAGAGCGTTGGATCTGGTGCACGAAAGGGTGAACCGGATATGGATCACTGAGGCTCTGGATGGCGCTCAGGGAATCAGAGCAGATAACATAAGCAGAATGTCGGTGGCAGTGGATGTAAAGAACATCCCGACAGAGGGCAAATAGCTCAGCTGTGAAGACCGAACAATGGCCATGGAGCCGGTATTTGAAACTGTGTGCCCCGACAATAAAAGAACACCCTACACCGTCATTGGCCTTAGATACATCTGTATAAATAAAGATCGTACTAATGAACTTCGAACGAAGTTCGAGAAACCGCAAGCGGTATACCAAAGATGGGGTAACCTCCTTTGGGAGCGAGCTGATGTCAAGGTGAATGCGAACCTGAGCGTGAAGCCAAGGTGGCGTTTGGCTCTCCCCCACTCTAAAGCTTGCAGGGAGTGGAAAATCAAGTTGCTGAGGGAGGTGACGAAAGCGAACTCCAGGGGGTAGCAGGGCTCATACATACAACCCGTATTGACAGTTGGAATGATAAGATGGGTGGTCGGGCATTGATAATAGCCGACAGGCATACCGACAAAACAGTGTATAGTGCTGGTAGGTTGGTGGCAATTCACCGGCTTCAGCATAAAGACACTCGACGGGACTAGTATAGAGCGCTCCGATCGCAAGACGTAAACCCCGATGTTGTATAGAGTTGAGGCGGCGTAAGATGGACGGCCGTGAAGAGGAGTATACAAATCCAGCTTTGAGTGGACGATCGACCGATATATGTGAAGTAGGATGGTTCGATCCGCTCCTCGCGACGTACCATTGAGAACACAGAGAACATTTAGGGAACGGGTACGAGGGGCGGCCAAATATGACAAATGTGGAGACCAGCTAAGTTTCCTGTCGAATGTAAGAAGTAAAAATTTTGTTGTCTCCACGAATGGGTGAGCAACGGGACAGAGATGTAAGGACGGTGGGAGAAAATCTTTGTAGCGCCAGAAGTTAATTCAGACCGCCTTCTCGGCAGAAAAACGGAAGCCATTGGCGACACTCCAGGAGTAAAGACGGTCAAGACAATGCTGAAGACACCGCTCCAGGAAACATGTACGCTGCGTGCTGCAGTAGATGGTAAAATCGTCCACGAAAAGGGATACATTAGGGATACATTACTCCATAGCGATCAATCCAGTAATGGTTTGCTTCCCAGTTAGAGAGCGACGCTCAAAACTGAGCCCTGTGGCACCCCATTCTCCTGGCGAAAGGCGTCGGACAGGACAGAACCCACACGTACCCTGAACTGTCGATCCATTAAAAATGCACAAAGGAAAAGAGGGAGGCGACTGTGAAGGCCCCACGTATGCATGGTGCAGAGTATGCCCGCCCTCCAACAGGTGTCGTAAGCCTTCTCCAAATCATAGAACACAGTCACTGTCTGTCGCTTCCGCAAGAAGTTATTCATAATGAAGGTCGACAAGGTAACTAGATGGTCAACAGCAGAGCGGCACCTACGAAATCCACATTGTACATTGTTAAGTAGGCGTCGAGATGCGAGCAGTCAAACCAAACGAGAGTTAACCATTCATTCCATCACCTTACAGACACAGCTGGTAAGCGAGATGGGCCGATAACTGGAAGGCAAGTGATTCCCCGGCTTATGAATCTGGACAACAATAGATTCGCACCAGCATGTGGGAACATGACCCTCAATCCAGATGAGATTATAAGTATAAAGAAGAGAACCTTTACCCCCAGGAGAAAGGTTCTTCAGCATCTGAATATGAATAGAATCAGGCCCCGGAGTGGAGGACCCTGACCGGGCAAGTGCACTTTCGAGTTCCAGCATGGTGAATGAGGCATTATAACTTTCATGATTCGAGGAGCGGAAGTTAGGTGGCCTTGCCTCCTCTGCCTGTTTTTGGGGGAGGAAGGCAGGGTGGTAATGAACGGAGCTTGAAACCTCTGCTAAAAATCGGCCGAAGGCATTGGAGACATCCTCAGGGGCCACAAGGACGTCATTTGCGACCGTCAAGCCAGAAACTGGTGAGTGGACCTTAGTGCCAGATAGCCGGCGCAGGCTACCCCAGACAACAGAAGGAGGAGTAAAACTGTTGAAGGTGCTTGTGAAAGCAGCCCAGCTGGCTTTCTTGCTGTCTTTAATAACACGACGACATTGTGCACGTAATGGTTTATAATTAATACAACACGCCATCGTAGGGTGGCATTTAAAAGTGCGTGGAGCACGTTTATGAGAACTTCTAGAATCTCTACATGCTGCGGTCCACCAGGGGACTGGTACACGACATGGAGAAGACGTAGTATGAGGGTTTGAACATTCAGCAGCAGTGAGAATGACTTCCGTGAGGTGTGCGACCTGACAATCGCAGCTTGCGAAGTTTTGATCCTGAAATGTCGCCCTGGAAGAGAAGAGCCCCCAGTCAGCTTTGGAGATGCTCCAACTAGTTGAGCATGGAGATGGGGTATGATGCAGGAGATGGATAACACAAAGGAAGTGGTCGCTCGAATATGTATCAGAAAGAGTGTACCACTCACAGCGACATGCAAGTTCGGTAGTTCATACAGAGAGGTCTAAATGGGAAGAGGTGTGAGTAGTTACCGAAAGAAAAGTAGGCAACAGACAAGATTGAGGTGGTTGAGAAGGTCTGCTACCAGGGAGACTCTCGGGCAGGATGCTGGAGAGCCCCAAAGGTGATGGTGGGCATTGAAGTCTCCAGTCAACAAAAATGGTGCAGGTAGTTGAGCAACAATTTGCATCATGTTTGCCCTAGTAACGGCAGACGACGATAGAGTGTAAACAGTACAAATGGAAAATAGAAAGTGGAGAAAATAGAAAATGGAGTAACTCAGACGGCGACTGCCTGCAGATGGGTGTGCAATGTGATGGGATCGTAGTAGATATCATCCCGGACCAGCAACATAGTCCCTCCATGAGCCGGAATACTTGCCACAGGGGGTAGGTCAAAACGCACAGAGGTACAGTGTGCGAAGTCAGTACAATCACATGGGTGTAGCTTCATTTCCTGGAGAGCTACTATGAGCGGACAGTGCAAGCGTAGCAGGAACTTGAAGACCTCTCTGTCGGAGCGAATGCCGCGAATATTCCAATGAAGAAGTGCCATCGTTAGAGTAAAAAGAAAAGGAGAAGCAAGGAGGGGTCACCTCGAAGGCCGCTGAGGCCCTGGCTTCGAGCGAGCACTGCTGCCACCATCAATAGGCGGAGAGTCATCGTCCATTTTTTCAATAGGTTCGTCGACCACCACGTTAAGATGGTCGTGAGGGGGAGCTTCCTCCGCCGGTAAATGGCCAGATGTTCGGTTACCAGCGGTGTGGCCAGGCAAAACGGATGACGGCCTGGGGCGGCAACCGCTGAGTGGCGCAGGGGAAGAAACGCGCCATGGCGGAGAAGGAGAACTTTTCTTCGTATGAGCCTTCTTGGAAGGTCGTTTAGTCGATGGCTGGGAGTTTGGGGTACGTAAGAAGTCTTCACAGGCGGTTCCTTCTTGAAGGCCGTGCATCTGACTTCTGGGTCCTAGTCTCGGCAGAAGCTGATTAAGGTGCTTGTGTCTTAGGGGTGACGGGAGAAAGAGGAGATGTTGCCGGGCGATCTTAGCACAGGCCAAACGGACGACCATAGCGCTAAAGATCAGATCGCATGTCTGTGTCGATACCTCCCTTGTAGGGCAAGGAGAGGTGAGGACAGTACTGTATTTCCTCGCTGGGAGCAGCATGGGCTTCCTACTAGCAAAAAGCTTGCGCGCAGCCGAGGTGGACACTTTCTCTTTGACCCGAATTTCCTGTATACAGCGTTATCCTTGTAGATGAGACAGTCATGAGAGGACGCTGCATGGTCACCCTGACAGTTCACGCAATGAGGAGACGGAGTAGGACAGTCACCCTCATGGGCATCCCTGCCACAAGTGACACATTTAGCCGCATTAGAACAAGACTGGCGGGTGTGGTTAAAACGCTGAAACTGGTTGCAGTGCATAGGTGTCGGGACATAGGGCCGAACAGAAATAACCTCATAGCCCGCTTTGATGCGCGACGGCATCTGAACACTATCAAAGGTCAAGAAAAGTGTCTGGGTCAGTACAAGGTCATTGTTGACCTTTTTCATGACCCTATGGACAGCCATCACGCCGTGCTCAGCGAGGAAAGACTGAATCTCCTCGTCAGTGAATCCATTGAGTGAGTGATTGTGACGAATTCAAAGTGCGGTGAGCCTCCATGCGGACAGGAGTGTGGTCCGAAGGAGTTTTTGTACCTGAAAGGCACTCTCAGTTTCCAACAACAAAGTACCGTTACGCATCCTGGTACAAGACCTGACAGGTCCGACTATGGCATCTACGCCCTTCTGAATAACAAAAGGTTTGACACAGGAAAAATCCTTTCCATCCTCAGATCTAGAAACTACGAGGAACTTTGGGGCAGGTGGTATTAGTTTTGTCACTGGTGGCTGGTCAAGTTTCCGTTTTTGGGCAGACGTCGAGAGGGAAGAAGAGAAATCCATTGCAGATGAATCCCCCACGATTGCCAGCGTCACCGATGGCGCGCTCCTCCCTTGTGGGGACACTCTCAGAGGGCGCTCCCGCTTTAGGTGAAGGTTTACACCTCAGGTCACACGTCCCGAGAAAGGGATGTAGGGACCAATCGGCACGGTCGGGTGTCAGCTCAGCCAATCACCCCTCCCCGGGCCTGGCCTTTACAAGGGGTTCGCATGGGCCCTACTTGTCTACCCAGGGTGGGGAATTACACTTTACCCCGTCACCGGCTACGTCTGCTAACCCGTGGGTCGGCCTTCAGGTATGCACAGGGAGGAAAGAAGAAGAGGAAAGAAAAAGGGAGAGAGGGAGAGAAACGACAGAGTGTCTCAAACGCCGAGGCGGAGACCATAGGGTGGACAAGAAGGCAAGCAGAAGAAGGCAAGGTAAAAAGTAAGGAAGACAGTGAGAGAGGGAGAAGGACAAAGAAAGGAAACAAGGGAAGGAAGAAACCACAATAAGCAAAAAACCAAAATGACCACAAATGTAAATCGTTGAACCGTCTGTCTCCGGATGCAGGCACAAACTACCCCATTGATGGGGAGGGACTCCTTTTAGTCGCCTCTTATGACAGGCAGGAATACCTCAGGCCTATTCTTACCCCGGACCTGCAGGGGGAGCGACCACCAAAGGACTGCAATACGCCTCATTCACCCTAAAGAACGAGGGATCGCGTTTTCTGCCACAGAAACAATTGTATTAGTCAGCAGCACAACCATCACATCGATGTTACCGTGTGGGGGAGATTCAATGGTGACAGCAGAGGTGAAAGCTTCCACATCTGGCTTGCTTAAAGCCCGTCTGGTCTGACGCTTGTGTAGTGAAAGGAAGATTGGGAAGTGGTCACTACCACTCAGGTCGTCATGTGCACTCCAGTGGATAGACGGGATTAGTCCTGGGCTGCAAACTGATAAATCAATGGCCGAGAAACTACCATGAGACACATTGAAATGTGTGGTGGCTTAAGTATTTAAGAGGCAAAGGTCGAACTGAGACAGTCAAGTTTCAACATCTCTGCCTCGGCCAGTAACCATGGCACCACCCCACATGGGTTTATAAGTATTAATATCTGCCCGTAGTAGGAAATGGTTAGTGTTGCAGCTAATACAGTCAGGGGTACTGCGCCATCTGGAGGAAGATATACATTGCACTCAATTATTTCCTGCGTCGTCCTTATTCTGACAGGCACAGCTTCAAGAGGAGTTTGAAGAACATGTTCACTACAGACCGAGTTTATGACATAAACGCAAACTCTACCTGACACTCTATTAAGTATCTATGGTTCCTGTACTATCCCTTATAGCCAGCCCGCATCTCGTGGTCGTGCGGTAGCGTTCTCGCTTCCCACGCCCGGGTTCCCGGGTTCGATTCCCGGCGGGGTCAGGGATTTTCTCTGATGGCTGGGTGTTGTGTGCTGTCCTTAGGTTAGTTAGGTTTAAGTAGTTCTAAGTTCTAGGGGACTGATGACCTTAGATGTTAAGTCCCTTAGTGCTCAGAGCCATTTGAACCTTATAGCCATGGAAGGCAGAGGTCCGCATTGCTGGGAACAAGGTTTCCTGGAGGGCAATGCCATAGCTCAGCCAGGCAGTGAAAAATCTGCCCCAATTCCACTGGAGGATGATATCATGAGACTGGGAAGGAATGGTTCAATGAGGCAGTTTACTCCTCAGGGTCACCTGCTGCCACCGACATTTTGTCTGAGCAGTCAATATCCATTATGTCTGAGGGTCTGGCGAGATCTATGACCTCAGCGGACATCGAAATCTCCATCCCATCCTTCGGTACAGAGCTTGTAGGTAGCAGTGGTAAGGCTGCCTTGGGCTTAGGGGTTTCTTTTTGGATTTCTCCAGCTGTTCCTTGGGTTTCCCTGGCTGAGAGGACTTCACTGACACAGTCTCCGGGACTGAGAATGAGCGTGAAGCCCTACGACCAACTGCATTTGGGCTCTTCAGCCACTGGCAGGTGTTGTCTTTCCCACTAGCAGAAACCTGGGAAGAGTGACCCAAAGAACCCCTTCCTAGCGAGAGAAGCTGAGGAAGACCTACCCGTCTCCAGCTTTAAAGTGGGGATGGACATCCCCGATGGTTGGGGGGTGTTGCTCCCGAAGTAGGTGGTGCAGGAGCAATAGGGAGGGAAATGGCCCCCACCATCAAGGGAGCAGGTGTAGTCTTCTGGCACAGAGGTGACTTGGGTTGGCAGAGCTGATGTAGCAGTGGCGTAAGACGATAACAGCTGTGGCACCATCATATGCACAGGATGCAGGCATTCAAATTCTCTCTTAGCTTCAGTGTAGGTCAATCGTCCAGGTTCTTGTACTCCATGATTTTCCTTTCTTTCTGGAGAACCTTGCAGTCTGGCGAGCAAGGCGAATAGTGCTCTCCACAGTTGACCCAGATGGGAGGCGGGGAACATGGAATACTGGGATGTGATGGGCATCCGCAATCTCGGCATGTGATGCTGGAAGTACAGCGGGAAGACTGTGGCCCAACGTCCAGCTCTTAAAGCACCGCATCGGGGGAAGGATGTAGGGCTTTACATCACAGCCATAGACCATCGTGTTGACCTTCTCAGGCAATGTATCACCCTCAATGGCCGTGATGAAGGCACCGATGGCAACCTGATTATCCCTCAGCCCCCGGTGGACACGCCGAATGAAATGTACACCTCGCTGCTCTAAATTGGCGCACAGCTCATCGTCAGACTACAAAAGAAGGTCCCTGCGAAATATGATACCCTGGACCATATTTAAGCTCTTATGATGGTTGCAAGAACAACCCCAGCTTGTCACAAGCTAGTAACTCCTATGTCTGGGCAGAGGATGCTGCTTTGATGAAGTCTGACCCAGATCTCATTTTCGACAAACCCTCCACCTCTCCAAACTTGTCCTCTAAAAGCACAACAAATAACTGAGGCTCGATTATTATGAAAGATTCCCCATCAGTTCTCGAACATACAAGGTACCAGGGCGAATAATATCCAATGCCATCCTTAGCCTGACGTCCCTACCATGGTGTGGCCAAGGAGGGGAACGATTTGGGGTCGTACTTCTGTGCATTGAATTGAGCTCATGATTGCTTAGAGACTGCTGGTGTTTCACGACCAGGAAGAGATGATAGACCGCACTTCATTGCGTGTCATATGCCCCAATGTCACCAACCAGGGGCTCTCACCATGGGTCCCACCCAGGAGCAGCAGAGGACACCTGGCAGGATGGCCATTGTCGGGAGCCCCGATGCCCTAGGGGATGGGCATCTACCCCATGGCATACACGGGGTGTTAATGGCGCAGGTATCAAGCATAGCGATTCCTGTGTGGTTGGAGGCCTACAACCAACAGGGTACCAGGAGGCTCCACCACAACAGACTGGCTATTGTGCTAGATATCAGGTGCAAAGAAGCTCATGGTCATCATCGACACAGAAATCGACATTGCATAGTGCATGGTGGAAACGCACCCAGGTAGGTGTCCTCACCCAAGAGATGGAGAATGGACAGGACTGCAATGCGACAATGAGAAAGTGGGCTAAAGATCTCAATGCTTGATGGACAGGATGCACCTTGTAAGGTGCCCTTCCCAGATTGGTTCGCTCTTTGGGAAAATTTTGAAGAATGTATGTCAAACCCTACATGGGACCATCACATAAAGGCTGAAACGTGTGGTACTCCTTTTAGTCGCCTCTTACAGCAGACATGAATACCTCAGGCCTATTCTAAACCCCGGACCTGCAGGGGGAACGATCTAGTAAGCATGGTTAGGTTTGTCGCGCCTACAATTCTGTATGCAAACCCTTGCACTCCATCTACAACATACTCTGCAAGCCACCTAATAGTTTGTGGCGTAGTGTACTCTCAGTACCACTATCTGATCCCTCCAACCCTGCTCCACTCGTCAACAGTGCATGGGAAGAATATTTGTCACTAAGCCTCTGTATTGGCTCTGATTTCTCGAATATTCTCCTCGTGGTCAATACGTGAAATGTATGTGGGGGGAGTAATGTGTTGTCTCACTCCTCCTGAAAAGTACTGTCCCAAAATTCCAGTAGTAAATCTCTCCGTGATGCATAACGTCAGTAGTAGAGCAAAGTATGTGTCACCCCACTTTCCATTGTTGCCAAATTTATTGAAGATGGCGTTGTTGACGTCATCCAAGATGGCGGCGAGTAGACTTGCCAACAGCTCATGACGTCATGCAAGATGGCCGCTTTTGGCGGGAAAATAGGTCAACTGGGCTACGACCACTAACCTAACCCTCCAGAAAAAATTGGCACCACATTCAAATTCCTACACCAAACCGTACTTGTCTTTATTATTATTCATTATTATTGATTATCATTTATTGACATTCATTATCGTTTATTATTATTTATATCATGCACATGTGTGTGCAGTCCAAACTGTTAGTTCATACCCCTGTCACCAGAGAGAGCCTCCGTGACGTCATTCAAGATGGCGGCTTTTGGCGGGAAAATAGGTCAATTCAGCTATGTCCACTAACCTAAGCCTCCAGAAAAAATGGCCGCAATTTTGAATTCCAACATGATAATGGCGGGCTTTTCTTCATTATACTTTGTATCAAGTACATGTCCAACTCGGTTATTTGATATCTGCCCCACCTCCATTACGTGATTAAAGATGGCCAACTGGGACACATCCTAAGCCCACCAAGTTTGAATTTTCGTGGTCACTTACGCTTCCGCCGTTAAATTATTAAAATCTCGTCATTTGTACTACGCTAAGTCACAAGGTGGGAAAAGGACTCTCTATTTCAGGCATTTTGGTCATGCAGTTGTGTCCCAACTCACTTAGTACATATCCTCGAGATGCTCACACCACAAACTGCAGAGCGCAGCTGATGTACCCGCAGCCAGCTGAGGCCCCGGGCGCCAGGTAGGCAGCGACCAGCCCCCGACTACCGGCGTCCCAGAGTCCTCCACACCACTCGCCTTACGTAAACTTGTTCTGGCGAGCACTTAGATGGGATGGAACCTGTGCATGGCTACGTCACAATGGTCGGCCGTTCGATCCAGCACGCGGTGGACAGACAACGCACGCTCGCACTTTTGGCGGCAAAGTTGTCTTTCTGGGCAGGTTCGAACAGGTCCATATTCACGTCAGACACCCGCCGATCGGTTCATATTGTATGTTTGCCACCTCACTCAACGCAAGTAAGAATAATTTTGAGAACGTTTTAGATGGCTGGTCACGCGACGAGGTGAGAGCAGGGATGTGTAGTTATGCCTAGTTAAAGGGCCGTGTGATGTGTCAGGAGAAATGCGCAGTGTGTCATAGGAGTCAAAGACATGTGCTGCTGCTATGATGTTTCTAGCGTATGGAGGCTGCACTTTCGAAATATGCTAAGTTGATATAAAGTTGACTTTCACCCGAGTTCGGTGGTCACGGCTCGGGATTGTGACGGAAAGCGGTCCTGGACGGACATCTGTGTCTGCTTTGACAGCTGACGAGCGCGTCGACCGCACCAACTCACGCTTGCGGAAGCCGAGCAGGGCCTGTCCGCAGTCTGAAATCAGACGGATGTGTGACTTCATGATGCTATGGACGTGTGGTACCTGCGCACGTCTGCTGAGTTATTTTGCGAGGCTCCGCTATGTGTTATTTGGACAGTTTACGAGTACTGAGCGTATCTACACGTCACTGTGAAGAATTATTTAGTAGCAGTTTGTTATTGTGTATACTGAAATAACGAGTTGGGTGCGTGTCTGTAGGCTGTGCAACATGGCCCAGGGCACATCTGGGTGGGTGTTTTGTGATGGTGTGATAGATATACTGTATGGTTAAATAAGTTGTTTGAAAAATAGAGTGCTGCCAATCACTTCAACCCCCTGCAGCGCAGATCAGAGTGATTGGTTTTCCGTCACCATCTCGGTTGCAGGCGAGTGATAAGTGTTTTTGTGGCGGTTTTAATCGTGTGTGTCAACGAGCTAAGGGCTAATCTGACGATAGACTTGAAGGCAGGTCCACACCTGAACAATGCAGCTTTCACATGTGTCAGAGGAGAGCGCCCTTTCCGATTGGCTGTCACGAGCGCGCAGAAGCTGAACTTGGCTGGAGGCCTTGGAAGCCGCCCCGCCCCCCCCCCCCCCCCCGCCGCCCGTCGCCCGACGCCCCCCTCCCCCGTCCTGTCGACCGCACATGTGCTTGGCCTGCCTTGTAGTGTAATCTCAGGCGCATAGGTGACATGAATTTCTCCGGTGTTCCGCGCGAATGCGACTGTCAGGAGGTCATGTTTGGGGGAGGCCGAGCAGAGACTTTTGGTCCGTTTGGGTGCTGGAGGCGGGGTATTGGGTGAGGGTGTTTGGGCGCATCTGTTGCACTATTTGGCGAGCATGTCTGTGCACTGTGCTGTGCGTTATTTGGAGAGTTTAAGTACAGAGCTAGTCTGTGGATATTGTGTACTGAATTATTTAAGAGCAGTTTGCTATTGTGTGGTGGAATTAGGAGTTGTTTTCGTGTTTGTGAGCTATGTCACATGACCACAGTCAGATCAGTGCGGGTGTTTTGTGGCAAATATACTCCATGCGTACATAAAGGGGCTCGAAATAAATAGAGTGCAGTCCTCCTTTAGTTCCCCGAGCAGCGCAGTGCATTCTGAGTGGTTTTTGCGCAAAAACGGCGATCTGGTCATGCTGTGAGTGAGTCAAAAAATAACTGGACTAATATATCTGTAGACGAATTACAGGCCTGGATAGGAATGAATATCTTGATGGGTGTGGTTGTGTTGCCAAGTGTAGTGCACTACTGGAGTTCAGAACCTGCCTTAAGTCAGCCTTACATATCGAAACCTATGATAGGCAAAAGTTTCAAAAAGATATGTGAAACTATTCACATTTTCTGATATGGGGGGGGGGGGTTACTGAATCAGCTGGACCGCGGACTGAGTGGCGAATACAGAGGGTGGTGGTACTGTCTATCTCTAGTAGAGACATGTGTATGATTCTGGAAAGTTGACGATTAGGGAGGAATGTATTTTAGATGGATTATTATTTAGAGAAAGTAAGATTTGTTCCGTTCTATGGGTGTTAATGTTTTGAATTATTTAGGTGTGTGTCAAATGTCTGTAGACTGTTCAGTGAATTTTTTGATGGTTTACAATTAGCAAGCGTGTGTGTAGAGTCTTATACATGAGCTATGTAGGAGTAGTTTGCAGGTCTGTATGCTGTGGCGGCATGTAAGAATGTGTGTACTGTGATACATGTACTCCATCCCTAAATAAATTGCTCCCAAATAAATAAAGTACACTCCTTCCTCCTTCCATCAGCCTAGTGCAAGCTGAGTCCTTTTACTACCCGCTCCCCTAGCAAGTGGTGGTGGTGGTGGTGGTGGTGGTGGTGGTGGTACGCTTCATTTTCAGTAATTTTCTTACGTTGGTAGCGAAGATGTAAGTGAGGTTTGTTTAGTGCAGATTTCACACTTGGCCCCTGATCCTAGGAGGATTTGGTGGTCGGGTGGATGAAGATAGTGTAAGTGTCCTTTCTTTACGCACAATTTTCTTAGGTTGGCAGCGAAAGCGCAAGCGACGTTTCTTTACTGACAGAATTCAAACTATGCGAGGGTTCATAGGAAGAGGTGGCGGTCTGCTCCTCTAAAAGTAGTTGAAAGTAGGTAGTTGAACACCTTTGCATACATATATGAAATTGTAAACTGAATTATTTAATATGATAAAAATTGAAATGGAATTAAGTACCTAGGTAATAAATACGTTAGATGCGCAATGTGGGTGTTAGCATATTTACAGACGACTATGTCCGTCACGTGTATGGAGGGGGCGTTTGAGCATGTGTGACATACGTGGTCGGACATCTGTGGGGTGCGTGGTCGGTTACAACGAGCGCGTGCACGAGAGAGAGAGAGAGAGAGAGAGAGAGAGAGAGAGAGAGAGAGAGAGAGAGAGAGAGAGAGAGAGCTAACTTAGCGAGGGGATTTGTGGCGCCCAAACGTGCTCTTGTACAGTCATGGCTGATTCAACTGTTGAGCAAACTTTGGGGCCAAAAGTGTAGCAAGGCGTCCTCGGTCGCATAATAATAGAAAATGATAATAAGTGATAATAAATAATAATAAGTGATAATAAATGATAATGAATGATAATAATAAATGATAATGAATAATAATAAAGAATAGCTTTTAGCGGGTCACATGATAGAAGTTTGTAGCAAACATCTCGGACCGTTGTGCGACATCAGAGAAGAATCCAGTGTCCCGAAAAAACAACTTTCAGTCGCAGACGAAAGAACACCTTTCACGCCAGACACATGGTGGAATGTAGACCGACCAGCGGATGTCTGACGTGAATATGGACCTGTTTGAATCTGTACAGAAAGACAACTTTGCCGCCAAAAGTGCGAGCGTGCGTTGTCTGTCTACCGCGTGCTGGATCGAACGGCCAACCATTGTGACGTAGCCATGCACAGGTTCCATCCTGTCCAGCATTAAGTGCTCGCCAAAACAAGTTTACTTAAGGCGAGTGGTGTGGCAGACTCTGGGACGCCGGTAGCAGGGGGTAGTCGCTGCCTACCTGGTGTGCGGGGCCTCAGCTGGCTGCGGGTACATCAGCTGCACTCTGCAGTTCATGATGTGAACATCTGGAGGATGTTTACTAAGTGAGTTGGGACACAACTGCATGACCAAAATGCCTGAAATAAAGAATCCTTTTCCCACCTTGTGACTTAGCGTAGTACAAATGACGAGATTTTAATAATTTAGCGGCGGAAGCATAAGTGACCAGGAAAATTCAAACTTGGTGGTTTAGGATGTGGCCCAGATGGCCATCTTTAATCACGTAATGGAGGTGGGGCAGATATCAAATAACCCAGTTGGTCACATACTTGATATAAAGAATAATGAAGAGAAGCCCGCCAATATCCTGTTGGAATTCAAATTTTCGGCCATATTTTCTGGATGCTTAGGTTAGTGAACATAACTGAATTGACCCATTTTCCAGCCAAAAGCCACCATCTTGAATGACGTCACGGCAGCGCTCTCTGGTGATAGGGGTATGAACTAACAGTTGGACTGCATACACATGTGCGTGATACAAATAATAATAAATGATAATGAATGTCAATAAATGATAATAATAATGAATAATAATAAAGACCAGTACGGTGTTGCATGCATTATCGTGTAGGAATTTGAATTTGGCGCCAATTTTTTCTAGAGGGTTAGGTTAGTGGTCGTAGCCCAGCTGACCTATTTTCCCGCCAAAAGCAGCCATCTTGGATGACGTCATGCACTGTTGCCAAGTCTACATGCCGCCATCTTGTATGATGTCAACAACGCCATCTTCAATAAATTTGGCAGCAATGGAAAGTGGGGTGACACATACTTTGCTCTACTACTAACATCTCTCTCGTAATGTTTGCTAGTGGAGTTTGTTTATAATCTCCGTAACGCTCTCTCGCCAGCTAAACGATCACGTGATGGAATGCGCCACTCTTCTTTGGATCTTCTCTATCTCCTCTATCTGTCTTACCTGATAGCGATCCCATATAGATGACCAATACTGAAGAATCGGGCGAACAAGCGGCTTATAAGCTACTTCCTTTGTGGGTAAGTTACATTTCCTTAAGAGTCTTCTGATCAATCTTAGTCGTGTGTCTGCTTTCCCCACTAACTGTTTTATCTGATCATTCCACTTATGATCGCTCTGGGTAGTTACGCCTAGATATTTTACAGCAGACTGTGTCCAGCTGTTTGTCATTAACAGTGTAGCTGTACGGTAGTAGATTTCTTTTCGAATGTATGACCAATATGTTACATTATCAGGGTCAACTGCCAGCGTCTGCACCATTCATCAACTCTCTGCAGGTCGTTCTGAAAATTCTTAGTATCTTCTGGCGTTGATACTTTGATATAAACAACTGCATCACCTGCGAATAGCCTTAAAGAGCATCTGACGCTTTCTGCTAGAGCATATATATATATATATATATATTGTGAACAACAGAGGTCCTATCACTCTTCCCTGTGGTACTCCAGATTTTATTTTTGCATATGTCGAATTTAGTTCCGTTAAGAGCGACGTGTTATGTTTCATCTGCAAGAAAGTCTTGAATCCAATCGCAGGTCTGCTCCGATACTCCATAACCTCGTATTTCTTTTCATTAAACGGCAATGCGAGACGGTGTGAAATGCCTTACTGAAATCAAGAAACACATCGTCAACCTGAGCGCCGTTGTCCACTGCGCTGAGGATCTCATGGAGGAACAGAGCGAGCAGAGTTTCATAGAATTTCTGTTTGCGGAATCCATGTTGATTTTTATAGAGGAGCTCTTCATTTCCCAAGAACGTCATAATTGTTAAGTATTTTTGTGATGGTACGCATCATAAATAGTCGAGGCTGCGTTACCTTTAATGCGAAATATTTGGAACCGGTGTTTTAAGGTCCACGGCTGCTACTGAGAACAGTAGGCAAGCACGAAGATGTACAAATGGCGGCAGCTCCTGTGCTACTGAACTCCACGGAGCTGCTCCAATTAACCAATGGAAGCAACTGAGGAAGACGGAGCCTCTCCCGTCAGTTTTGTATCGCAACCCGCTAAGCACCCACCGGCAGAAGGAAGTACCCGTATCCAAACTAACCGAAGTGACGCTTAAGATTTGTTCTGGCCTGCATGGGTTCCTTGGAGTGGCGAGACACTCGTCGAAAGGGGAGGGACAGAATGCTGTCCATCTGCCAAGAAGAAGCCGTGGTCTCTAATTGAAATTAACGGCTCGAACAGTCTTTGTGGCTGTTCACCATATTTCAAGTTATTAGGAATATCTCCTCTGGTTAGGCAAACCTACGATGATATTTTCCCCTGCAGTCGAATTAGTTTGATGTGGTTTAATTGAGGATTAATTTCATCGTCTTTGAGTATTGACCCTATCGACCTCTGTAATATATCAAATGATTCTTAAATTTCCGTATAGGTTGCATCAACTGTCAGAAGAGTAAAATGTATTCTGTTATGTTGTTCTCAGTCTCTCCATCAGAGGGGCTGGACATGGTGGGAGTCTTTTCTCTAGCCTACCGTAAGTTGTGCAGAAGGAATGTCTATCTATCTATCTATCTACTTCGACAGGACCAAACTCAGAAGCAAATCTCCATGCTCATGAAACGCGTCAGTATATGAAATTACGAAGGAAATAGGTAACATAAAATAAATATTATTTCTGAAAAGACGGCAAGCTCGAAGTTAATTTAACGCAATCAACAATGTAACATACAAATTCATAGAAATTAACTTTTCAAGGAACTCCTCGATAGAAGCTCTTAAGTTTAAATTTGAAAGAGCGTGGATTACTGCTACGATTTTGAATTATTGGTATAGCGTTTCGAAAATGGATGTAGCAGAATATTGTACGCCTTTCTGCACAAGATCCAAGGAGTTGCTAATATTACTTGAGTGAAAGCTGCTAGCTCTTGGGAGTATGTTGATACTGTTATCAAGAAACGACATTTAAGAATATAATTAATGAGCCAAAACATTTTGATCACCTGTTTTATTGTAAAGACGGACAGACAAGCTATTAATCACTGATTGTGCGTATCAGAGATCCGTCAGTTTGTTGGTAGGTTTGTGGCATTGGATATCTACGCACAGGTCATGTAATTCCCGTGAATAACGGGCCACTGACTTGCGTACGCGGTGATGACGCCCGATAGCGACCCAGATGTGTTCCATAGTAGTATATCAGGCGAATTTTGTCACCGAGACATCAACGTCAATTCGTTATAATGCTCCTCAAAACACTGCATCACGGTTCTGCTTCCGAGACGGACAATTATAGAAAGATGACATCCCCGTCGGGGATGACATTAAGCATGAAGGGATGCAGGCTGTTCGCAGCTGTCAGCGTGTCTTCTGTTACTACCACAGGTCCCATGCATGCGCTGGAGAATGTCTTCCATAGCATAATATTGCTCCCACCGGCCTGTGTACGCGCCGCGCATTTCGAGTTGCCGTTCACCTCGATGACGCTGTTTGTGGAAACGACCATCGACGTAGTGTAGCACATATATGATTCACCGGAAGAGTCGACAGGTTCCATTGCTCGACGGTCGAATCCCGATTGTCACGAGCCGACTGCAATCATAATTGACGATGTCATCGGATCAACATGTGACCACGCAGGGTGGTCTGCTGCGCTGCGCTGTGTTCAACGATGAACGGTGTGCCCCGAAACACTTGTGCGTGCACCAGCACTGTGGTCTTCCGACAGAGATGCCACGGGTCATCCTCTATCCTACTTTACAGAGAACACAAGCCTCCGAAACCCACCTTCTATAAAGAGTCGTGGGCGTCCAATAATTTAGTGCCTAGTGGTAGTTTCACTGTCCTACCTCGTTCCGTAGATGTTCACTACAGTAGCACCTGAACATTCGACCAGCTTCGCCGTTTTCCAAACACTCGTTCACAGCCTTTGTGTAATGATAATCTGACGTTTGTCACATAACTCAATGGATTTCCCTATTTGCTGCCCGTATCTTCGCTAGCGTGATCTCCCGTTCGCGTCCTCTCCCCTTAGGTACTTTTGTTACCACTTCAAATGCCCACAACGGCATTAGGCGACATCCAGCGTCGCGGTGGGAATTGGTCAAAGTATTTCGGCTCTTCAGTGTATACTGGGACACCAGTGTCAGAATATCCAACATAATGAAAAGGAGTCGGCAAGAAGTTCGCGAACTTACACCACTTTTTGTCCGAACCGCCCTTTTCTGAGCCAAAAATACCCTTTGAAAACGCGAAAAGTTATCCCAAAATATAATACCATACATCGTAAGCGAATGAAAGTAACCGAAGTAGACTACTGTGCTTGCCGAACTATCACTGACTTCAGATACTGTTCTGATAGTAAGAAAGGCAGCATTAAATCTTTGAACAAGATGCACGACAGTTCAGTCTCACTGACCATTCTGTGTCATTAGGCCGTCGAGATTTGTTAGAAAGTGTAAATACGAGTCTTATTGTGATTCAGTGTTAGTTTATTTTCTACAAGCCTTGAACTCAAATCTCGAACTGTACTATTTGTTGATGGCACTACTTGGTAGTAACGGATGTTGTGGGCAACAATGGCACTTATTCAAACAGAAATATTTTAGAAGATGCATCATTTATAGAAATGAGTAACAGGAGTGGCGCATCCACTGATCCCTGGGGAGCTCCCCCCCCCCCGCCCTCCCCCACTCGGACGCCACACCACAGCCATTCTCAGCGCTGTGGAGAATGACCTATTGCTGTCTGTTCTTAAAGTAAGAGCTCACGCTATTGTGAGCTGCTCCTCCCCTTTTGTTTAATCCATCCAGTACCTCACACAGAAAAGACAATATAGCATTCACAGTTGTTGAACCACTTCTAACACCAAACTGAACATTTGGCAGCAAATTATGTGAAAAGAAATGATCAATTATCGTTATACACACTGCCTTTTCAATAACTTCAGCAAACACTGATTGCATATAAATTGGTCTAAGATTGACGTACATTCCTCCTTTTTATAAGGCGGCCTTACTATTGAGTACTTTATTTGTAATCTTTCCTTTAGGAATGGCCAGTTGCCTGAAAGATTAAAGCTAAGTACAAGGCTAACGTGTGCAGCACCGTACTTCAGCATTCTACTAGATACTCCGTCATATCCAGGAAAGTCCTTTGTCCTCGGTGATTTAATTATTGACTCAGTCTAGCCATCGTCAGTATCACGGAGAAGTATTTCAGATATCAGACTCGGAAAGCCGTTTTCCAAAAGATTTGTATGATTCTCTGTGGAAATAAAGTTTTTATTAAATTCATCAGCTATGTTCGGAAACTGACTGATAAATACTGTACCTACACCTGACTTATCAGTAACAAACATTTTTACTACGTACTGACTTCATATCCTAGACTTTATGCTGCTGAACACACGCTTCCTTCACGACTGACCATATAGTTTTAATTTTTCCCTCTGAATTAGCTATTCTTTTTGCGCGCCACGTACTCTTTGCCTTCCTAACAACATTTTTAAGCACCCTACAGTATTGTTTGTAATGGTCTCGATTCCGACTACCTATCACATTTTGATGTAATTCCCAATTTGTTCTACATGATATTCTTATTCCACTACTCAGCCACACAGGCTCCCTTTTACTGCTAGTAACCTGTTTTGAACGTTCTAATGGAAAGCAACATTCAAAGAGTATGATAAATGTGATGGCGAAAATACATGTTCAGAGCCGGTGGTAGACAGAAAACATCTTCTGAAATTGTACTAAATGCTTTCTCTGAGAATTAATTTGAACAATTAGTTCATGAGCCTACACGGATTGTATATGGCTGCGAAAACACACTTGACCTCTTCGCCACAAATAATCCTGATCTAATAGAGAGCGTCATGACGGATACAGGGATTAGTGAACACAAGGTCATTGTAGCAAGGCTCAAAACCATATCAATCAAAACAATAAACACAAAATATATCTATTTAAAAGAGCAGATAAAAATTTGCTTGATGCCTTCTTAAGAGAGTGTTTCCATTCCTTCGAAGCTAATTATGTAAGTGTAGACCAGATATGGCTCAAATTCAAAGATACAGTATCGACAGCAATAGATAGATTCATACCGCATAAGTCAATAAGAGATGGGACTGATCCAAAATGGTACACAAAACACGTCGGGACACTGTTGCAGAAGCAACGAAAAAAGCACGCCAAATTCAAAAGAACGCGAAATCCCCAAGACTGGCAAAGTTTCACGGAAGCTCGAAATTTAGTGCGGACGTCAATGCGAGATTCTTTTAATAGTTTCCGCAATGAAATTGTCTCAAAATATGGTAGGAACCCCAAGAGATTCTGGTCGTATGTAACGTACATAAGTGGCAAAAAACAGTCAATATCGTCACTGCGCGATAGCGATGGAAATCTTACCGTTGATGGTGGCACTAAAGCGGAGTTACTAAATACAGTTGAAACCTTCCCCGTTTCCTCTATCTCTCTTTATTTGCGCAACCTTCCCTTAGGATTTCTATCTCTTGCTTAATAATAACAAACGAAATCTTCACTCTGAAGTTAATTCTCTTTCTCAATAATAATAATAAGTGCAATCTTCGCATACAAAATTAAATGCTGCTTATTAAAAGTGATTTGGAGATTATTTCAACGAAACATAGAATGTGTCGTCGTCGTCGTCGTCGTCGCCCTCAGTCGTTACCTTCAATAACCCAAAACTGTTCCTTACCTTTTTTTACTGTTACTGGATCGCCATCAGACTGCTACATCGAACTGCGGCATGAATATACTTACTCTGGTTTACTATACTCTGTTAGCTGCTGGTGGGCTGTCATAATAAGTGGCTGTATTTATTACCAAAGCTGACGTTATTCTTTAATTTGACTGAAGTTATGTAATTCATAGTTAAACTTTTTGACAACGATTTTGCAAAGCTTTACGTTGATGGTTTTTGGGTTGGATTGTAATCAGTAATGAAACATTGCTGGCAGAAATTAATTATATTCTGAAAACGTTTCTTCGAATATATCCTGCTGGTAATGAAATGATTTTACAAAAGTTCAAATGGGACTTTTTACAATAACCTTGCAACTAGCATTGCGCAAACATACCTTCAGTAGTCTTGAGTTTATATAATATATATATATTAGTTCCTCTTATGATAATAGTAAGCTGATGTCTCTGCACATCCGTTTCTAATCTCTTGTACATCACAGCTGGTGGCTGGCAGGCACACCGCTCCTCTCAGCCTCTCGCTTCAGACCTGCTGCCGACTCGCTTCACATCTCGCTTACTAGACTTGGCCACTGTTTCTATGTTTCGATACAGTGTATCGATACGTGTAACTGCCTCAGTGTTTCGAAACGGCTATGTTTCACTGGTTCGAAACATTGGTGTTTCATACCGCTCTGTCTCAGATACCGGGACCAGATTCGACCTCGAGCCAGACACAACTGTATCGCTGTTTCAAAATAACGCTGTTTCAGTCCACTTGTGCTTGGAAGGGACTAATTGTGTCGAAACAGTGACGTTTCATTCCGCCCTTGTCTCGGACGAGATTCGGGCACGGTACAGATACTGAAACACATTTAACATCTCACTTCATGAAACACTTTCAAGTGATTAAGCTTCATTTCTAATTGACTGCCCTATTCCGAAATGGCGTAATATCTGCTTTAGAAAACACCAACAAACAATAAAATAACGCCCATTATTCGCATTCAAAATAATAAAAGTGTGAAAAACATTCAGTTAAATTACACATCTCTTATAACATACAGGTGCTGCAGCTACAGACGAGCTTTATAAATGTATGAAGACGCCACTGATACACGATTCACAAGATCCACTGCTGTGGTGGAAGGAAAACTGTGTTGTTTCCTACGCTGTTTGAAATAATGAAACGACGTCTTTGTGTTATGGCCACCTCTGTACATGTGAGCGCATATTTTCAAAGCAGGGGCAAACAATAACAGACAATCTCGTCTTTCAAGCTAAAAAGTATCAAAAATGATATTTCTAAACTACAACTTAGAATAGGTACAGTAGAACTACACAGAAATGAAACAGTAAACATTTCAGATAATTTTTTTCTACTCTGGCAAATATTCACTGAATTTGTATTTGGCTGGATTCTGTTTAGTCCACTAAATTTTAGATGTAGCTACCTTATAAGAACATTTTTCTCAAATTTGTTGCACGCAGAGGACTCTTCAGTATTTGCTCACCATTGAGTGAGTTTAATTTTTTTTTGAGTTCATTTATTTATGTGGTCGAGAATAATTATCTGATTTATGTATGTATATGTTTGTCTGTTGTAAATGTGCTATGTTTGGTTATTACACAATGTAGGTATCTTAATACTTGGGTATCATAGATAATTCTCAGGCAAACCAACAACAGTACTTTGATACTTTTGTTTTTGGCTTTCAGATGCTGTGATAAAAATTGGATTTCGATAGCAACTTAACTTTATCTCTGATTTACTGGGGAAGTTTGTAATAAAATGATAATATATCTGCTTGTTGTGAGTACTTGATGGAGCGCCACATACCTGTACTTCAAACAAACTACCTTAACAAGAATTGTAAGTGGTGTAGAGCCAGGTCTCACAAAAGCATTAAACTGTATGAATTGTTTTAAATTTTAGTTTGGATTTTATACTTCAAGGAAACATACCGCAACCAATGGAAAATTTAACTTTGAGTAAGAAAAGTGAGTGGCACACTTATAAATGTTAAGTGCCTCGCTTCCCAGAATGCTTTCTCAATAAATTATATTCTATGATATGCCTTTTGAAGAGCACATACAGATCATCACTCATGAAACCTATCAAAATTAGGCACTAGAATACAGGGAAGAGAGTTTGGCAATATCTGTTATGTCAAACAAAACTCTGACCTCAGCCAATTGAAAATATGAAAATCACATGACACGAAAACAGCGCATTTGCTGTAGGAAATACGAGACTGCCAAGACACATAAGTGAAATTTTCATACTGTCAGCGATATGATTGGCGCTCTCTCACCTTATTTGTGTTTATATGGCAATATTTGTACAGTAGACACTCAATATGATATGTGTGGGCCTATACAATTACGAAAACGAACTGTTTCACTGTTTCGAAACAGCGTTCCAAAACATTATATTGTACCGTCTCATTTGTTTCGAAACAGTTACGTGTTTCAGTTTGCTACTGACTTCCTACGAACGCTACAGTGCGGTCTCTCCCGCCAACAATGCTTTCCGGTGCAGACAATCCCTGCTACCATTTCAAACTGTATCAATACGCTGTCTTTTCCGATCTTTTCTTAAAATGTATCCATACGCGGTCTCTAGTGCCATTTTTAAAATTATATCAATGTGCGGTCCCTCCCGCCAAAAACACTTTGGAGCAGACATTCCCTGCTACCATAATTATTTCCAAAATGACAAATAATAATTATTCATATTTAATCCTATTAATAAAATATAAACATCTTTCGTAAATTGTGGTTTGACAATAGAAATATACACGTCTTAGACAATTTTCCGTAATTCCTTCACGAAAGAAGACAAAGTAAGTACTCCAGAATTCGAAACCAAAACAGCTCTTAGCATGGGTGACATCAAAGTAGATATCTTAGATGTTGCGAAACAACTCAAATCGCTTAAGAAAGGCAAGTCTTCCGGTCCAGATGGTATACCAATCGGGTTTCTTTCAGAGTATGCAGACACAATAGCGCCTTTCTTAGCAATCATATACAACCGCTCACTTGACGAAAGGTCTGTTCCTAAAGACTGGAGAGTAGCACAGCTCACACCAATATTCAAGAAATGAAATAGGAGTAGCCCATTGAATTGCAGACCCATATTAGTGACCAACTTGCAGTAGGATTTTGGAGCATATATTGTACCGAACATTATGAATCACCTTGAAGAAAATTACTTATTGATAAATAACCAACACTTTTGATACCGTTCCTCACAAGCGACTATTAATCAAGCTGAGTGCATATGGAGTATCGTCTCAGTTGTGTGACTGACCTCTCTGAGAGGAAATCACGAATCCACAGTTCGTAGTGATGGACGGTATATCATCGAGTAGAACAGAAGTGATATCTGGCGTTCCCCAAGGTAGTGTCATAGGCCCTCTGCTGTTCCTGATTTATATAAATGATCTAGGTGATAATCTGAGCAGCCCCCTTACATTGTTTGCAGATGACGCTGTAATTTACCGTCTAGTAAAATCATCAGACGATCAATTCGAATTACAAAATGATCTAGAGAGAATTTCTGTATGGCGTGAAAAGTGGCAAATATTACTAAACAAAGGAAAGTGCGAGGTCATCCACATGGGTTATAAAAGAAATCCAATAAATTTTGGGTATAGGATAAATCACACAAATCTAAGGGCTGTCAATTCGACTAAATACCTAGGAATTACAATTACGAGCAACTTAATTTGGAAAGACCACGTAGATAGTATTGTGGGGAAGGCGAAACAAAGACTGCGCTTTGTTGGCAGAACACTTAGAAAATGCGACAAACCCACTAAAAGAGACAGCCAACATTACACTTGTCCGTCCTCTGCTGGAATAATGCTGCGCGGTACGGGATCCTTACCACGTAGGATTGACGGAGGACATCGAGAAAGTGCAAAGAAGGGCAGCTCGTTTCATGGTATCGTGCAATAGGCGTGAGAGTGTCACTGATATGATACGCGAGTTAGCGTGGCAGTCACTGAAACAAAGGCTGTTTTCTTTGCGGCGAGATCTATTTACGAAATTTCAATCACCAACTTTCTCTTCACAATACGTAAATAATTTCTCCCTACGTAGGTGGGTGTCAAAAAAATATAATAAAATAAGAGAAATCAGAGCTCGAACGGAAAGATTTTGGTGTTCCTTTTTCCCTCGCGCCATTCGAGAGTGGAATGGTAGAGAAGTAGTTTGAAAATGGTTCGATGAACCCTCTGCCAGGCACGTAAGTGTGAAATGCAGAATAAGTATGTAGATGAAGGGCAACATTGTATCTGCCCTGTCACTCTTGTTCCTTAATGAGATTTAAAAATCTCTACTATTGTTGGATTACTTTTTCTGTGTAGTTTGTAACTGTCTAAAACATGTCTGATTACAAAAGTTTGTGCATAGTGGTCTGAAAGGCTATTCACCCTTTTATTGATAGATATTTTTATTTATTCTTTATTACTAGATAGGCGTTCTATGATTGTGCTACTGTTCACCTGCACCCTGGTTGGCAGAAATACAGGTTACATCAGATCATATGAATGTAGGACATTCGCAATAACCTTTTTCTTCCACAGTAACACGCAAAACTAATACCGAAGTCACCACATGAACTAATTTCATGTAGGATACTTCCTATAAAGTGGACCATGAAACCTCTCTAGATTGAGCAGAAATATTGTTAAGTCAGAGTTGACGGGGCCTATAAATAACTATAATTAAAAGCTTAGTTTCACTAAATTCAACTACTCCTGCACAACATTCAAATACCCTCTCAATGTAGTGTTTCGATACATCTATGGACTCAAATGGAATACTGTTTTCTAGGTACATGACCACGCCCCCATTCCACAAAGAAATCCTTGAGAAGCATCCAGCTAATCTGTATCCTGGTAAAGGAAGCCTCGGAATTGTCACACTATTTAAGTGGTGCTCTGCTGTATCAATATTTCAGAGTCGACATGTCTAAGCAATTCACTGCGTCTCTAATACCTCTTATATTTTCATAAAATATGCTAATTCATGCACTACTTGGATGACTGACCTCCTTCGAAGGTAGTTTCTTTGTTGAGAGCCTTCCTTTAAGCAGAGATACCTATCATTTAACTTCAGTCTACAACAGATGCAGCTGTAACTACTGCAGTAGTTTTCTCAAGAGTAATCCCACCACCGCCCACTACACTGTCACCTATAAGATTTGAGGTGCAGAACACGCCCAGGGAAACTCAATCTATCGATAGGGTCTGCAGGCGCCTCTACAATCTGAACCGTGCTCTCCACCATCAGTGCCTTCTCGAGCCCCATATTGACACTCCTAACAACGACATTCTTTTCCAGGTCACCACCTGAATCATACTCTCCCTCCCCCAACCCCTCACACGATTCACTAACTTATCTTTCACAGAATTCTACATAACTGCCCTTACTTAATTGTCAGTTTAGACAACCCTGCACTAGGTTTCGCAATGCTGGTGACCTGGCACTCACTTCCCAACATTTCCTGCTGGTCTATACATCTGCCATGTGAACTCCCTAGTAGCAGAACCTCCTATTTGAAACTGCAGCTGTGTTAGCGACCTTAGCTACTGAGTCAGCTGCGCATTTCCTACACATACAGCTACAAGAGGCTCCTCCCCATTAAACTCCGACAGTTCGTAAAATCTATTGGCGATAGGCAAAATACAACTGAGTATCTCCTAGCGGCCTCCTTACCAACTGCCAGCTCCCATACCCCAGCACCATTCTCCCTCCTAATCCTACCTAGTTCCTCCTCTGTGTTTTGTAACTGCACCTCAAGAGGACTGACGTTACTCCACTGCTTCCCTGTTAATTTATTTCTGCTACAAAGTCTACGTTTCCAGGAGAGCATATCGCTAGAATGCCCACTGTGTCCACCCACTCCCACTCCCACTCCCCCCCCCCCCACACAATCAAAATACTTTTATCAACTCTCACCGGAACCCACTACTTTCAAACCTACGACAAAGTACACACTTTAAACGTCTATTTACCTAAGAGTTAAGTTTTTTTCAGTATCTGTAAATATTTTACTATTTTCCGTTACTGAAGTAGAAGGGTTTAAAAAACTAATACCAGTTATCTGCCGGCCGAAGTGGCCGCGCGGTTCTGGCGCTGCAGTCTGGAACCGCGAGACCGCTACGGTCGCAGGTTCGAATCCTGCCTCGGGCATGGATGTGTGTGATGTCCTTATAACTAGTTAAACCTAACTAACCTAAGTTCTAGGGGACTAATGACCTCAGCAGTTGAGTCCCATAGTGCTCAGAGCCATTTTGAACCAGTTATCTCGAATTTTGCACTCTGCTAAGGAAGAAAGTACTTCTATTACTAATACTAAACCACTACTAATACCAAAATCAGGAAAAAACAAAAAAAAATCAAGTTTAAACTGGAACACTCAGCGAAACTAAACACAGTGAGCGAAAGTTTTTACTCACATATTTCGTTAGAAGCAGCAAGAAACGCCGCCTGTAAATTATCGTACTAAGTTTAATAAATAACTACAACGCACAAACAACTTTATGAAGCACAGGGAGCGGATGTTTCCGAAAGATGCGCTTTTCTAAATAGACGCGACTCTCACATTTTCATTAAATATCAAATGTTTAACTGAATACATAAAAACATAGGAGCAGATGCACACCCAATGTAGTATCCGACAGGGAAACACGCCAACGTCAGGCGAGGATAAATGAAGTACGTAACAATCTCTTTATTTCTTCACCGTCACTACATATTTTGCATTTGACGCTTCGTTCACTTGGCAGATGTCTCCAGCCAAACCATTTTAATTACAAAACATTTCTTTGTATAAAAAACATAAAACAATTTACTGTAAATTACAGTATTAATAGATTTATATATATATATATATATATATATATATATATATATATATATATATATATATATATATATATATATATATATATATATATATATATATATATATATATATATATATATATATTTATTTATTTATTTTGGAATCACTTTGGGGGCGAGGCATAAACGTCTTTAACAAATTATTCATCCTCATATGTGATAGGCCCCATGAATGAATGAAGTTACATGATAAACAGAACTAACTTTATGCATTCAACCAGTTACCAATTAGAATGAAATGTTCACTCTGCAGCGGAGTGTGCGCTGATACGAAACTTCCCGGCAGATTAAAACTGTGTGCCGGACCGAGACTCGAACTCAGGACTTTTGCCTATCGCGGGCAAGTGCTCTACCATCTGAGCCACCCAAGCACGACTCACGCCCCGCCCTCACAACTTCACACCTGGCAATACCTCACCTGCTAACTTCCCGCGAAAGGCAAAGGTCCGGAGTTCGAATCTCGTTTCGCACACAGTTTTAATCTGCCAGGATGTTTCAGTTACCAACTAGTACGTAAGTTTTCGTTTAAATATTTTGCAAAAGAATTTTACTCTTTTTTGAATGTATTAGTCATGATTTTCTGATAAATAATTTTCAGGAATATTCTCATTTGCTTTAGTTGTATAATAACCAAATAACTAAATTTACTTGCGCACTGATCGATGAATTCTGTCATTATTGCAAGGTTTAATTTACTTCAGGTTTTCATGAGAACAGGGATAAAATTCCCATCCAATTTTGTTTAACATAAAAAATTTTGCTTCATATTTACAACCGTTACATAGATTTTCATACAAAATTGTTTTGCTTTGTGTTATCAAAATTGTACTGATTGTTTTCAAGTCCACATCACACGGTCGGCAACGCCTTTCATCTGTTCTGTTGCGGTTCCTCCGCCACACCAACTGCTTCATACGAACAAATTCCTTCTGCCAGCACCAGGATTGGCACGATGTGTCGGGGGCTGCGCCTCTGCTTTTCACCTCAGCATCGTTTACATGAAACAAATCGAGGGCAACATGAGAGAGACAAAACATTTGTTAAGCGCTATGAGGCCCTGAAAAGAGTTTTGCATAGCATAATTGTCTTGTCGGAAGTTTAATGTAGTTTATATGCAGTTACAACTGTTCATTCATTTCAAAGTGAGAACATGTTTGCTTGTTTTACGTTGGCGACACTGTCACCGATCAGAGCGCCGCATGATATCCACTACAGAATTATTGTTTGCCTGTTGCACATAGGTCACCTCTCAGCGAATCATATTACGAAAGTGTCTACGACAAACAGTAGTGTAGCGTTCTTGTAGGACACAGGTTATTTATTTAGTCTTTAAAGTTTTTGTACATTAAACAAGCACAATCATACGTCACAACAATAGTGGGCATGTTAAGCACTGTTACTGAATACCATAACGGCAGGCATCAGTTCGCTTTCGCAGAACCACGTTCATCAGATGCAACAACACTGATGAAGACCCACTTGATTAAAGACGTTCGTAGATACTTCATCCTATTACTTTCATAATTAGACGCAGCAGAGGTGAGTACAAATTCACATACTAGTATGGGCTTTCACATGTTTTATCTGTTTATGCTTGCCGTAGTCTTTCAGTATCACTTAAATAAGCGTGCTGAGTTCCATAGCGGGTTTTAAACTGCAGTATATACAGAATCATTGTGTCTCTTTTCTCAGGTGCTTCTATGTACGTTAATAATCAAATAGTTACTGCGGAAGTAATTTGTTCTCTCAACGTGAAGCTTAATACAACACTAGAATTATTTTCAAAAAATAAAAATGTATAGTGGTGCCCTGTACGACGAGAAACACGACCTTTACTTGCATAGAAATTACGGTGTCTACGAAATAAGCGAAAATTACCGAAGGGAAAAGTGGGTAAATAAATCGTCCGACGCGTAGGCTAATCAAACATGGGCATCCAAAGGTACACAATGAGAAATTTTGCCTAATTAAGAGATTGACAAGACATTGCGATAAGCAACTTATTTCCTAGATTTTGCAATTCGTACCATGAGCTTGCCTCATTTATGTAGAAAAATTTACTAGAAAAATAATTACTGTTTCCTGCCATAAGTAAACAACTACGTTTGTAAAAATAAACTAAACATAAGCCATACATACTTACAGGTCTGTGCCTTGCTTGCATAGCTAACGATTTTTTATTTCTCTGTGCTTGCTAGTATATGTTACGCATACTGGCTGTGCTTACATCAAAAGTGTGATTTTATGGTGCACATTTTAGTATTCATTCCCATACCATGTATCTCAGTCATAAATTAGTACTCTCTCCAATTATTTGGGATTAACTATTGTACTGTTCAGGAGATATTTAGAATTCGTAGCTTTACACCCCACTGTGGTTAGTCCATGAAACAAAGCGTACTTCTACTGCTTCAAAGCTTGTGTCCATATCTTTATCAGTTCTTCTACAAATATATTTGCGTATGTACATTAGTTCATTGGATTAGTAAATATTTTTCTTTAATTCATGACAGTGTGACAAATGATCATCTATAATTACAAGAAGTTCTCTCAACTTTGTGATTTTAAAGCATGCTTCTTCAAACGCTTTTTCACTTTAAAAGAAAAATTCGTCAGACTGACTATAAAATTCCATCGTAACTATTAATGCTATATATGAAGCTAAATTAGGTACAAATACTAGATATTCCTCATGCATTTTTTCACCGCCTCTCCTCAAGCCCAAGGAAAGCAACAGGTCACATGACAGTACTGTATGTGCAGATGAAGTTGGTAGTCGGCGCAGTGACTGATGTGAGTGACCTGAAGGTATTTCCCATTTACAGTTGCCACTGTGCACGCTGTCAACTTAGTTTGCGCCTATAATACATCTGATAAGGGACTACCTGCATATGATACTGGTATCCCTTATTCAAATGTCATAACACATAAGCCGGGCATGACTATTTGAAACTAATTTCCTACTTAATGAGATGTTCCGTTCTGAAGGTCGGTCTTTCCTGTCTACTGGGAATGGGATTTCTCCGAGGAGGGGACGCAAACAGACAAATTCTTCACACTGAGAAACGTTTGAGCCCGCACCAATTAACGCTGCGTGAACGGCAGGGCACGTGGGGGGAGAGGTAGTTGTGGGAGTTACGGGCACGCCCTGTTGGGGAACTTTAGAGCGCTGAAGGGGTACTGCGTTCTAAACTGAAGCGTACGCCCGCGCTTTTATGGTGACCATTCGAACAGATCTGCCAACTCTACTAATAGTTAATAAGCCAGGCGAAAACCAATTCAGCGGAATTCTTTTTCGATACCAACGAAACCAATTTTCAGAAAAGAATCACGAGTGGCGAATTTTAATAAAACCAGCACATTTAACTCTTTGTCCTATTAAAATTTGCTTCTTGTGCCAGAACACAGCAGAGTTTATAGTTTCATGTCACAAACATGTTGTGCAGACAATTCCGAAACAGTGGCTTGAAGTTTGTTAAGTAAGGAGCTGAGGAGAAGCAATATCAGTAGCTTATGGAAAAGCACATCCTCGGTACAAAAATAAACATGCCATGTCTTCACTTACGTTGTTCCAAAACCTTTATCATTTCTCGTATCACCTGCTACTGATGGCCCTTAAAAATTGGGTGCTTCCTTCGAAAAAGTCTGTGGTTAGTGGAATAACATGGTAAATGAAGAAGTGCTTCATAATAAGCGTAAGGAAAAATAGTCTCCTCTTTGCGTTATATCATTTGCCAGAATCTAATTTCGATTTCTCAAACATGCTTCTGTGCATCACCATCATCAGATTGCTGTGTTCCTTAGGGAGGACCAATCAGCAAAGGGAGAACTATAATCTGATGTGTGTTTCTGATACACTTGTCTGCTTCCATTGTGCCTTCAATGGGTACACCTAAATTGTGAACAACCTTACATAACTAGAGCTGGCAACACAAAAACTGTAAGTGGACTGTGCCCACTCACACAATGTCTAAGTATTTTTAGACATTCAAATTACTTTCAGTGTTACTCACAGAGAGAAATTTGAAAATAATATCACGAATAGGTTTTTATAGCAGTTATCGGTATTATACAAAATCTCATGGCTGTAAAAATCCTTTCAAAAAATGATACCATTCAAACAATTGTCTTCAGAAAAATTGTGTCCATTTGGGGAGTAGTTTTAGGTGCACATGCCCTGTTTATTTCAAAAGAAAATGGCATCACACTCAATGTGCTCAAACCACTGCGCAGAATCTGTTTTTGATTTTTAGCGTGGTCTCCAAGCTTCTACAGAATGTGTCTCGGAGTTGTATGTCGTGGGCTCTAAGGAATGTGCAAAAGCAGTGGTTTCCTAATTTTTGAAATAAAAGGTGAGACATGTCATGGTTTTAAATGGTACTTCAACTTAAACAATGGTAACTCCAATGAGGAATATTTACAGTGTTGGGAAGACAGCTTACTGTAAAGAAGACACGTTAACTTGCAGACAGGCACAATTGAAAGGCACTTAAATAAAGCTTTTGGCCACAGCCTTCATCAGTAAGGGAGACACACAGCATTAGTATACCCAAACAAGCACACCTCATGTAATGACAGCCAACTCCAGCATCTCAGGTCAGAGTGCCTTGTGCCTGTCTGTTCCAACATTGTTGATACTTTAGCTTAATGTAGTTATATTTGACAAGAAAACATGTGGCTTCAAATGAGGATGGTGCAATAAGTTTCTCCATGATAGGCCATGTGGATAGATAGATCCTAAATGTTACATTTTTTTAGTGATTAACAAGCATTCCACTTAGAATGTGGCTGTTTTTATGATTTGGTGTGATCCATTTACCTGAAGATACCATCTAGTGTAACAGAGCAAGGTGACAGTTGAGGCTTCTAGAATGGCATTCATTCTTGGCCTGTTCGCAGAAGTCTTTTCAAATTGAATGGAAACAGTCTATGTTGATGCACAGACAATACTCATTGTGTTTCCAGACCTTGTACCTCGTAATGTAGTCTAAGACACTCTGTTCTTAGAGCTTACTTCAAAGCAGGACTTCATCACTGTAAATTTTTCTACCCAAACATCCACTGAATTTTGTCTTCCAGTAGTGAAAACGAAACATTCACAAGAGAATGTAGGCAGGAAGTTGACTTTCAAAATTAAGTACACAGGGTAGAAAACTTAACACAACAGGAATCTCTATTCAAACCACAGAGTGAACAAAATGTGTTCAGAAGATCAAAAAGTAAATATTAAATGAATCTCAGTGTTACAAAGTGGATGATGATGACAATAATATAAAAGCTGGGTTTCTTAATGCCCCGTTAGTGCCAGTGGTATCTAGGACTGATCTACATTCCCCATTTGGCATGTGACGATTGTTTTGTTGTTTCAGGTGAGGAGTAATCACAGAGGGTAACTTTTTAAATGAAAGGTTTGACACCAGTTCACTTATTACTCATTCATTTATTGCACTTTTACTGTTATGAACAAACTTTCATAACTGGTGAATGGGCCGACAGGCATGGAATTCGGGTTGACTTAAATTTGTGCATATCATGTCTGCAACAACTCTTTATTTTGCTAAATGGAGGAACTCTGTATTTGAAGCATTTGTGACCTTTTGTTTCTTTTTGTATCTGTCTGGTGCAAAGCAGAACTCTTTTTTTACAGCGTAATTAAGATCTAAGTGTTGTTGATAACTATTGATATGTCCTTATTTACATTTTCAGGTTTGCCTAATGAAATTTAAAAAAAGTTTAAATGCGGAATTCCAAGATTCTGGAAGTTGTACACAGAAAATTGGAGAAAGAATGAAGGTAATTAAATAAATTACCTTCAAAAATCAAAAAATTACAGTTTGTAATGAACTCAGTATTTGCAAAACATTCTGGATTACTCCCTCATTTGGATCTGCCAAAGAAAGAGAAAGTGATAGAGTGTATTGGTTATTCTAAGGCTCACATTAATAGATTTTGAATCACATGATATATACACAAAGATTACTAAACTACTACATATCATTTCAACACAGCTCTCAAACATAATATTCACCTATAGCTAGTGTCATTTGTGTTATACAGTATTAAGGTCTGTTATACAGTTCACTAATTATCAGTGTCAGACCCATGGCCCTTCCCCCCCTGTCGTAAAAGGTGAGTACTACGAGTTTCTTCATATTGGGTTAAGCTTTTTACCTCGGTCATGCGACTATTCTTCAGACTTTCGAATGTTTCACTCTTTTTCACTTTTATCACTTTTCCCCTCACATTATTTATTGGCCACCTTTTTGGGTTTGACATCCACTTTCCAAATGTGCAGGCCTTTTGCGGAAGGATGCCTTACTGTGGTGCATTACCTCTCCACTGTGCGTTGTCATTTGTACGTTCCAATCAAGTGGATCTACCTTTGCACCGTAAATCCAGCATGGTAGCCCCCTGATAACAGAGATTGCACTGCAGATGTCTGAGCTGTGAACTCCACATGTCAGCCTAGGAGTAGGTGCCTGTCCACTTTAGAGTACTGGGACTCTGGGCAATGGCTACTGTGCCAGGTGGCCTTTGCCTCAGCGGGCCGCCACTCGTGGGGAGAGCCTCCGATTGAAGTGAGCTGTGTTGGGGCAGTTGATCTGCGATGAATGAATCTGATGAGAGACCCACGTTTGCACAGCCAAAATTAAGTTAATCAGAAACAGAAATCCTGTAGGATTGTAAACTTATGCATTCAAATTACTGTCATTGACCGTGCCACAAGACAAGAGTGAGGAAAGGAGAAATGGAAATTTTGTTGAGTTCTCAGTTCATTCCCAAACTGATGACAGCCCTATCCCTCTGATGAAGCCAATCTTTTTCATTGAAAATACTGAAGGTCGGTTTCGGGAGGTTGCGACAATAGAGAAAATGAGAAATGGACCTTTGCTGATCAAAACATCACTTGGCAACCAGTCAAGGGCCTGTGTCATGTTAAGAGAGATACCAGTCACAATTTCTCCTCATGGTAACCTCAATAGAATTCTAGATGTTGACTTCCATTGAGACCTAATGCTACCGACTGAATAGCTGCATAATCTGGCATGGCACGGAGCCCATTTTCTTCGCCACATCCTGAAGGGACCTGAGGATAATAATAGATACTGGAGCTTTTATCCTTTCCTTCAGTGGGAACATTTTACCTGAGAAGGCTATGGTCACAGTTTGTACGTGTGATGTCAGGCCTTGAGGAGGCTCTGATACTATGTTTTACATGACAAAGGTTTGGTAGGGCATATGGATGAGTGTCCCATAAGGGCAACCGTTGTGACCAACTCTCTGAGTGTGTCAACTGTCCAGAACTGCACCCTCCTCAGTCACAGTAATGGCCAGTGTTAGAGAGGGAGAGGAAAACTTGAGTAAAAAACATTGATCACTTGTCTTACCAAGATGTAAGGAAAAAGTTTCAAAGACTTCATCTGACTAATACATCTTCAAATTTTGTGACTGATGTGCACACCTCATACGATGACAAGGTCTTGCATCACATTTACTTTTGTGGTTATATGCCAGCGACTGTCCCACATTTTTTGGAGGGAATGTCAGTTACATTATCAACCCCTATGCTGCTCACTCTGATCGGAGGCTCTCCCCGTGAGTGCCACTCCGCTGTGTCAGAGGCCACCTGGCACAGTAGCTGTTGGCCAGAGTCCCAGTACCCCAAAGTGGACAGGCACCTACTGCTTGACTAACACCTGTGAAGGTGGCATCCTCACAAGCCAAGGAACAGCAGCTACAGGCCATGGGCCAAAGGAAAGTATGCTCTTCTCCTTCTCTACAGAAATCAGCCTCAGAAGAATAAGTGGGAGGATAAGCTACTTTCTGAGGCTTGAAATTTTCTGCTCCCTGGCCCTGCAGCAGTCGAGCCTTTGTACATTGATGATGTATCATGCATTCAGGTGGACCACTACCTGGAAATCACACCCATCTCTTCCATTCACCACTTTCTCAGAGCTCACACTAACACTCATTCAGTGGAACTAATAGCTACTATTGCCATTAGAGTGAACATCATTTAATGGCTTCTTTGGAAACAAGCCCCAGGAAGCACATTTCAAGTCAACACACCTGCCTGCGCTGTAAAACTACTAACCCGACTGTAAAAATTGTGTTAATATCAAGAGAGCATCTGGTGGGGCCTGTACCCTAACATACTGATATTTTCAGTGAGTGAATGCCACTTACTACTGCACTAGACGCCATGGCCGTTAGTGTCTACCTGTCAGTTCGGATGACAATATGTAATTTCTCTCTACCCCCAGATAAACCGTGATAATCAAAAGGTTCGAGTTAGTGTCACAGCTCGTTGGTCCCTTCCTCTTATTGGGGGACATTAATGCCCATAATCCTCTCTGGGCTAATGACATTGACTCACAGAAATCGAGCACTAGAACACCTTCTTTCAGAATTTGATGTCTGCCTACTCAATGCCTCAATGCATTTCAGTGTGGCCCACGGAATGCTTTCAGCTATTGAACTCAGTTTGCAGCCCAATTATCTGAACCCTGATTCAGTGGCACATCCACAGTGATCTCTGTGACTGACAATATTCTAGATATCTGTGAGTGGAGAGGGAGAGAAGAATAGGAAAATGGTTTCAATTTTGGTCACTTTGGGAAGTTCAGTGGCAGGCTGTCTCCTCTGCAGCCTGTTTGCTGCCAGTCGTGTGATGGATATTGACAGATTTGTCAAGGACACTATCACTTGTACTGCATCAGCAACAATACTTCTCACGCTCATCCTGATGGCCACCAGTGCCATGGTGGTCTGAAGATATAACTGCAGCTGTCAGGAAATGTTGCAGAGCACTTCAATGGCACAAGCACCAGCCCTCTATGGATAATGTAATAGAATTCAAGGGACTTCAGGTGAATGCATGGTTTTAAATAAAGAAAAGGAAGCAGGAATGTTGGGATCAACATATCTCAACTATGTAATCCCACATCCTATCGCCCCAAGTATGGATTAAACTCTGCTGTATATGCAGCCATTCACCACCCATGGCAGTTCCTGGTGTCTTTGTGAGTAGTTTCACCAAGTACCACTGGATCAGTGCAAGTGTAAGTATTGCAGCACACTTCACTTAAGTGTCCATTTCCAATAATTACCATCCTCATTTCCTGGTCCGGTAACGTGTTGTCAAGTGCCACTTGCTATCTTTCCATGCACATCCCTCCCCATCATACAGTGTCCCTTTTACTGAGTGGGAGATTCACAGTACTTTGGCAGTGTGTAGAGATACAGCCTTTGGACCTGCTAAAATTCGTAAGCGAATTCTCATACATTTTCTTGCAGACACTATCAAACCTATCCCCAGGCTACTTAATTGCATTTGGCAGGAGGGAGTATTTCCCTCTCAGTGGTGGAAAGGTGTTGTTATTCCTGTCCTGAAACCAGGAAAGGACCCACATATTTTCAGGGAAAGACTCGCCAATAGTTAATCTCCTCGGTAAATGGACTGTGTAAGCTATTTGAACAAATGGCCAATCACTGTCTTTGTTGGTGCCTTGAAGCCAGAGGACATATACTGTGATTCCAAAGTGGCTTTTTAGGCTTTTCAGTCTACTAAAGATCATCTCGTTCATTTGAAATCTATAGTGTGTAATGCTTTTGTGCACCACCAGCATCAGATTGCTGTGTTCCTTGACCCACAGAAGGCATCTGGTGACATTACATCCTATCTACACTGCACGAGTGCAGATTCTAGGGCAGTTTACTCATTTCTATCCAGAATTTCTTATATTTCCAATTTTTTTCAGGTCTGGATAGGTTAGACCCTCAGCAACAGGAGTTCCTCAGGGGTCGGTTCATACTGTAATACTGTTTGCTATTGCATCAAAGGTATCGCAAATGCAGTTGGCCCCACAGTCTCTGCATCAATGTATGTGGACAATCTTGGCCTGTACTGTGTCCATGCATCACTGTGCTCCACTGAGAGCTAACTACAGGGGGCTGTCTGGAGAGCCCCTGACTAGGCCCTGAATCACAGCTATCAATTTTCTTCCGCAAAATCACAAGTTATTCAATTTTTCAACTCCGGACTGTGCTCCTGCACCCATAAATTTATCTTTGTGACCAGTTACTTAATTGAAGCTTTCCAATTGTTAGGTATTTCATTTCACCACAAACTAACTTTGCTGCCACATGTCCACTGACTTGAGGCATCTTGTACGAAGAAGCTGAATGCTCTGTTTTCTTATTCTCTTTGTAGGGCACGGACTGCACAGTTCTTAAGAGATTTTACAAAGTGCTGATTTTATCCCACTTTAACTACAAATATGCTGCCTATGGGTCAGCAGCACCATCTGTACTGAGCCCACTGGACCCTGTTCTGCGCACGGGTGTGCGGTTGGCTTTAGGGATTTTCAGTACGAACTGTGTTGACAGCAGAAGCTCATGTCCCACCACTGTGGGTTAGAAGACAGCATCTTCTGGCATATTATGCAGTAACAATCTGTCAAATGCCTCCCGCTCACCCCCCCTTCTGCCACCCGCCCCCCTCCCCATGTCACTCAACTGTTCCACAATTAGCAGTCCACACTGTTTTTGCATGCATCACCCAAAACTGGGAAGGTTAGCTGTGTTTTGACTTTATATTCTAATGAAGGACCTCCAACTGCATCCGTTAGTCTGTGCCCCTAGATTTCCCCCTCAACACACCTGTTGCCCATAATTCTGTCCTGTGATATGGATGGACCTCTTGTGGCCCCAAGTAGGATGCTGATCCTACCCTTCCGACACCTTTTTCGTTCAGTCTTTCACGATTATTGTAATTAAGTATGTATCTACACAGATGGCCCAAAGTTACATGACAATCAGTTACAGTTTTGAACATGTGAGGGGACATGAGAAGCACTGGGGGTGTGTGTTGTTCACATGATTTCATCATCATTCATGAACGTGTCGAGATTGGACTGTGTAATGACTGGGAACTTGTACAGGTGCTGTTAACTTTGCAGTTTAGCGCCCCACAAACCACCCCATCACCATCACCACCACTCAGTGCCTAGTGCCTGCAGTGTATTCACTGAGGAGGTGGTTGCCATTTCTCAGGTTTTGCGGTACATCAAATACCAGGCCACGACAACGTTTCTCATCTGCAGTGACACCATGAGTTGCTTAAATCCAGGCACTGCTTGCTGACCTCTGCAACTCTGGAAGGACACTGACCATCTGGACATGGAGCCACATGGGCATTCCAGAAAATGAACTTGTCAGCTGTCTAATTAAAGATAGAACTACAGGATGCCAACTTGATGTCAAGATACCAGGCACAGACCTGAAGATTACATCTTCAACAGAATATTGTGAGGCTCTGCGCATTGGAATGCCAGGCTGCTATGACCCGAAACAAGTTGAGAGTGATTAAAGGGTCCGCTGAGGTGTTTTGTACATCTTTCCAGGACTCCCAGAAAGATGCCATTGTGTTGTGCCAACTATGCACTGGCCACAAGAGACTCACCCTAAGTTCTCTCTGGACCAGGAGGATCCTCCTCACTGCAGCTGTGGTAGCCTACTGATGAGTTTGCATTCTTGTTGAGTGCACCCCACTGGCTGATTTGCGGCACTTGCTCAGGTAGCCTATTTCACTACCTCAGGTGCTTGAGCCGGCCGCGGTGGTCTAGCGGTTCTGGCGCTGCAGTCCGGAACCGCGGGACTGCTACGGTCGCAGGTTCGAATACTGCCTCGGGCATGGGTGTGTGTGATGTCCTTAGGTTAGTTAGGTTTAAGTAGTTCTAAGTTCTAGGGGACTTATGACCTAAGATGTTGAGTCCTATAGTGCTCAGAGCCATTTGAACCATTTTTTTTCAGGTGCTTGAGGGTGATGTGACAGGCACTACCACAGGTTTTCAGTTCCTGAGGGAGAGTGGATTTTACTCTAACCTATAATACTCTTCCACGTCCAGTGTTAGGTGTAGTTGTGGAGGTGAGTACCTCCCAGTATTGAGTACCCATTGACAACTGTCTGTTTTTTCCCCTCTAACCTTGTTATGCCTTTAAGCTCTCTTGTAAAAAAGGCTGCCTGGGTTAGCTCTATTTTCTTTTATCTATCATATTAGAACCACTGTCACATACTTCTGAACTCTTACTTGCTTATATTGTTTGAGCAGCTAAGTCCCCATTTTTTTCCACTTTTTACCTTCTTACTTTTTCTCTGATGTTAAGGAGGGACTGATGACCCCGCCGCAGTTTAGTCCCCTTAAACACATCATCATCATCAATATGTGTGTGCACATCTTCCATGTCTTATTAAAATCTCTTCAAATCCATGAATTTTCAAAGACTTGTCGAGTCGAAGGGTTTTGTAATGGATGCAGGGCAGTTTCAGGTGTGGGAGAGAACAGTTTTGTTGCAAACAGCATTTCCATTCACCAGCAGCATTGCACTCATTTTCAGTAAGAAACCTGGCCATGATAAGAATGGGATGTACTGATTCTGATTCACAGGGAATACACCATTCAGTATTGGAAAGTTATTGCCATCAACAATTGTCTGGAAGCTATGTAGTAATGCACTTTCATATCTGATGTAAGGTGGTGGAATGTGATGCAAGGTAGGTGGAAATACTGTACACACCTACTAACTGTGGCTTGGAGTTAGAAAGTTTTTTCACATACGCACTGTTAAGCTAGATGGACACACTGTGACCTACTCTACTGAGTGAAGAGTGTTTGCTGATGATGACCAACTAGGTCAAATAGCTTATACAGAATATTATTTGTGCTTCTGAGCAAAGCAGAGGTTTCTGTCAAGTGCTCCCGAGGTATTTTGGATGCACGCTACGATGGAGTCCATGTCCCTCAAAATAGACAACATTGTAAGTTGCATGCTTTCATCTGTCCAATGGACTGGCACACAGAGACATTGTACTTGTTAGGTTGTAACCTACCTTTATGGAGGTAATGGCTGAAGATTTCTAGATTTAAAGTAGTTTTCAAACTTCTGCATTGCACAGCTGTTGCCCAGTCATATGCGTAGCCAAATTCTATCAGCTGAAATACCAGATACATTCAAATTACACAAGAGAGAAGTGAGGAGTGATCCATGTAATAAGCCATTATACTTCTATTCAGATACTGTTTTTCCTTGTAGTAACAGCAAATGTGTTTCCAACTAATATGCGGTCAAATAGTTTCATTGCCCATTTCCATGGGCAAGTTTCTAGAGTCATGTAGTGTAAGCAGTCATAATTTCAAAGACCCCTAGGTAAAATGAATTTGTCAGAAGAATTGAATGCCACTGAAATTCTATAATTCTGCAAGTCAAAGCGTGGAATGTCAGGAGTCTGAATATGGCACGGAAGCTAGAAAATCTGAGAAGGAAATTTGACTGCTCAATCTGGATGTAGTTGGGGCCAGTGAAGTGAAATAGGAAGAAAATAAGCAATTTTGGTTAGATTTATTGTAGGGCAGAGAAGGAGCCACTGTGAATGCTCGAGTTCCACAAGAGAACACCATATAATGATGCACACAACAAACTTTGTTATAATAAGTTGTTTTAGACTTAACAGGTACATGAGCCACATAAGTCTGATAACATATATATATCAAGGTATAAGTGACTTAGAGGTGGGCCCAGCCAGCTCAAACTCAAAGCTGTTAGCTGGTCAGGAGAGTGCATAGATGAGAAACTGTGTGTGCATCCATAAGTGGCAGCCTCTGATGGCCAGAAATCTTCCAGCTGCGTCTGCCAACTTGTGTGGTACACATTGTTCCTACACACCCAGATCTCTGGTGTGCATCTATGCAGGTCACTACAGTTGATAGTTCAGAAATAGGTTTATTCTCATTAGAATCAACAGAAAAAAGCCAACAATAATAGTTCAGATATATCTGCCAACATCACAAGCAGAAGATGAAGAGACTGTGAAAGTATGAGGATATGTTTATGTAAAAGGGATAGAAATCCAATAACAGTGAGTGACTGTAATGCTGCAGGACAAGTAACAATAGAGTTGTAAAAGAATATGAGGTTGGCAAGAGGTGTGACAAAGGAAAGAGTCATATTTAGTTGTTCTATAAATTTTAGTTACACTGTTCAAAAGTCACAACAGGTGGAGGTATAGTTAGAAAAGGCCTAGAGATCCGAGAAGATTCTAGCTGGATTAAATCATTTTGTGACGGATTGCAAAACTTGATATTGGACTGCAAGGTGTACCCAGGAGCAGATAGAGCAATCTCAGTTCTGCAATCACAGTTCTGTAATGATTAATAGACTGAAGTTTAAGAGAACTGTCCAGAACTATAGGTGATGAAGTTGGGTACCGAGAAGAACATTGTGTGTTTGAATTTCTGAGGCACTAAATAGAGTGGTAATGAATACCGCAATGAGCAAGCCAGTTGAAAAGGAACAGATTTATGATAGTTGGACATACAAATTTAAGTATACAGAAGGTAACTGAAGAAATATGATGTTAAAGAAGATATGCTGGAATTGATTCCTGAAGTAACCAAGTACAGTGGCATGACCCATTTGTGCACATAGAGCAGCAAATGCCTGGTTATAGACAAGAGAAGGGGGGGCACCATCCTTGGGAAGCTGAAAAGGTCACGGAACAGGCAGATCCGGGGGCAAAGCCAAGGTGGTTCTGTAACCGCAGTGTATCTGCACTGAAAGACAAATATGCTGTCAGATTTATTTATATAGGCATAATTTTTTTTGTTGTTGGAAATATGACCAAATGAACACACACTACTGAACATTATCTAGGGTTCAACTGCATCTTCTGCACTGACCATGATTGGTATGGGCAGCTTATCAAGTTAGGCTGTGGGCACCTAATATTTTGTGCTTTCTTGCACAGGACTCCAACCCCTGTCCCACTGGTGTCAACCACAGTTTCCATTTTCATGTCATTTGGCTCCTAAAACTCCAGTCCAGTGTGTTGTGTAACTATTTAGTCAAATGTAGTATCTTCCACACTTCTTGAAATTTGTTATAATTTCTATAAAATTCGGAATTATCATGCCACACCACCTTTTTATGAGTAACTTTTCATTCCATTTTGACTAATTGTTTATTCCCCCATCATTACCTCTTAACCATAGTACACGACCACCTCCATTCACTCCATTCATTCAGTACAGAAGAATTTCATAGGCTTCTCTTCTGTGTCCCACAACATCCAAAGGACAATTATTTCAGTAACTAATGAAAGCCTGTAGATCTGCAGGACAGTGTGGTACTCCATGGAATACTTATTTCCACAGCCCAGCCCATGCTTTCACACCAAAACCTGCCATTTTAAGGGGGGCTTTATGTGACTTAAGTTGATCTTTTTTAATTTTTCCTTTAAAAATTCTTTTTAGTTTGAGTGAGAAGAGGTTTACATCCAGCAAAATGGACAACTGAATGTATCAAAATGAGAAGAATTTTGAAGTGGTTGCAAGCACCATGATGTCCCATGGCACAGCGTCAGCTCTGTTTAGGGCCTAAAAAAGTCATTAGAACGAAACAAAAGTTGGCTAATCTGCAGGAGCTTTACGGTTGCATATCTTTTGTTTATACAAATAGCTTAGTCATTGTGTTGTTTTGGTGCAAATATGTTGTTTACAGTGAACTAGTTGTGTGCTGAAGTTTCTTATCCAACTGTAAAGCAATAAAGAGAGTATTATAAAAGAAACATTGTTTAACACTGAACTACTAATCAGTTCCCCAAATGGATTAACTCTGCTAATACTGGAATATGTGATTCAACACTTTGATCAGCTTCAGCTACTCCAAATAGTTTGAAGCTAAAACAAATATAGCTTTGCAGTGTAAGGAGCATGGCAATTGTGGTGTGAAGGTAGTTTAGGAGACACATGCTAGAAGAGGTTTGCTTCAAAATTTAGATTTTTTGCAATTTTTGTGATTTAAGCAAATGTCGTTATGCCTGTGATGTAGCTAAACAGGGAATGTATAACATATATTAAACTTGCTTATGCTGTGAGGTGTATAGGCGAAGAGTACGAAAGTGCACCAATTTTCTGTGGTCCTAAGGACTTACCTCCCCCCACAAGGTTTGACAGGTACAATAAAACTATTCTATAGATTTTAAAAGAAGCAGCAAATTAAAGTGTGAAAAATTCTGTTCAGAAAGGTCTCTAAATGAATGACAGCAATACATGTCTGGCCTCTTCATTGCTAGTATGCATCCAGGACTGCATAGTTCCCTAAATGGTGTAGTGATTTGGTGATTTAATATGATAGTTTAGCTATGACAGGGTGCCTGAGTGTTCATCTGTCAGGTAAGGTATGTGATCAGCCCTGCGAAAACTACTGTCCTCAGATTGGAAGATGAGACAGTTCACAATATCTGCTATGAAAATGTGAATGAAAGAATGCTGAAATACATGAATTTGTTTATTTTGATTGTAACTGGAGTGAGTATGTCCAAGTTATGATACAAAAATCACCTCCAGCCTGAACTACACTCTGCACTGGCCACTAGTGCAATTTATGACTTTCAGTACTTTAAAAAGAGGCTGAATTGTGGCTTGTCGCATTGTGCTACATGCCTCTAAAAATGTAAGTTCTAGTTTCATTGTTGGCCTACTGATAATGTGCAACCAAATGTGCCACAGTGACAAATGGCCTATTTGCAAGGTATACAACTTCCATCTTACATTTTATGCAGTTTGCATGGAAACAATGTAAAATTAGCATTCACTGACCGCAGTAGTTTTTGTTGAGTATGGAACACATTGTCATGAAAGTATGACACCCATGTCTGGTACCTTTCAGGTTAAATATATTCATGACCCCCTCTCCTTGTATTGTCTAATAGAAATGTTCAACTCAGTCATTTAAGACATATTATGCAGCCCATGTTGACAGACAAATCAGGGAATTTCTTCATGGTGTAGTCATGGGCCTCTCCAAACTTAGAATTGCAGAAAGGAGGTACTGTTGCAGATCACATCAACTGTTTTCTCTGCAATAATTCCATGTACACCACAACAGCCTTATAACGCGCCAGCTCTGCTGTCGCCATCCCAGCGCTGTGTGCTGACTACACCTGCTGCACCAGCCTGTCTGCACTGTCACTGATCGCTGTGGTTAAACCACCACGATGGGGTCAGAATCTCGCCAGCCTTCTTCTTGATGGCGGTGTTGTGATTGGCTGCTCAGATGTCACTGACGCATCCATAAGTGACCAGTCTTGCCTTGTCAGTGTAACCAGCAGGTCTGCCTTCTTGCACTTCCTGTTTTGTGTAGCACCAATGAGCAAGCTAACCTTATCATTATACACACTGCACACATTGTGGCAAGGATGGACATCTCTGAACTTTTCACCATTGGCCTTCAGGTCAGATTAACCATTCTCCTAACTTGCAACACAGGACAGTGCACGAGTGTCGCACCATGGTTCCCTAGGGCAGTCCTTGCATCCAAAGTTTCTTATTGATCTCAAGATTGCCTTTCAGGACATGGATTTAAAAGTCTACATGGGAGCAGCAGTTTCCCTGGTCAATCTCACAATGCACACTCATCTGGGTTACCAGGCTTTGGCCATATCCTTTTGCAAGTTGGTTGTGTATGGCGACAGTTGTATTCCCCTCAGATGGTCAATTCATCACTACAGCCACAAATAAGATGGTTACATGACCACTAATGCTGTAAGTTGTCAAAGGTCATTCCGATGGCAACATTTTTTGCCTGGATGCTTCCTCGGTGAACAGGTTCTCCATCACAGATGATCATCTTTGACACTGTTCTGTTCCAGGAACTTTGTGACGTTTGTGCTTCTTTCGCACATGTTTGAGCCTGGCCTTAGCTGCACCACACATTTCTTTACATCCAGATGCAGTGCCCTCATCCTGTCATGCCTATCCTCTTCATCTCCTTACGGACGGCCGTTAAGCTAGAGCTTCATTGCCCTATAGATGCTGGGGTCATATAATTAGTCAAAACCAGTGCTTTTCCCACACATATGGTTGTAGTCCAGCAACCAAATGGTTCCCTCTGGCTTTGTGGAGATTTTACGTTGGCAATCAATGCCCAAGCTCTCGTGGAAACGTACCGTACACCATACCCCGTCAACAGAACATCTTCTCTAATCTTGTTGGAGGTGAATGTTTCTCTAAAATAAACCCACTGATCCTTGCTTACATATTCAACTCTATGAGGAATTGCAATACATTGTCATCAATAAGCCTTTTGACTTGTACAGTTACAAGTTTTCACCTATTGGAATCTCTTCTGCTTGAGTGGTCTTCCAGAGATACCTGGTACAGTTATCTATGTCCATTTCAGCTTGTTCCAATTACCTGGATGGCTTAACTGTTATGGGTGCTATGCACCAAGACCACCTCCACAGCCTCCATACCCTCTTTACTACACTGTGTGATTCAGGGCTAAAGTACCATTTGCACAAATGCCAGTTTTTTCAGGGACTACCTGGTCCATTTTCTCACCAAAGAAAGGGTTCAGCCCACTGATGGTAATGTTTCTGCTGCTAATTATCTCCTGTATCCAAAAAACCTCCAGCAGTTGCAGGCTTTTTTGGGGAAAGTTAGTTATTATTCAAAGTTCCTTCTACAAGCAGCACATATCAGGCACTCTCTTGACCCGTTGTGGAAGAAAGGCATTCTGTGTCACTGTCAGCATCCTGTGAGCACACAGCTGAAGCATATGTTAAGTTCCACATCCTGTCTTAGCCAAAACAAGGGGGCATGACACAGAGTCTTTGTATGTTCCTCACTATGGCATTAGTGCGGTGCTGTAATGATGATTGTATGGAGCAATCCATCACCTATGTATCCAAAACACTGACGCCTGCGTAACAGTAATTGCCAGATTGTCAGTGCCTCTTTCTCAATCAACTTAACTGTGAAGAAATTCCATGTGTATGTATTTGGGTCCATGTTTACAATCGTTGCAGACCATAATCCACTCATAGCGCTCTTTGGGCCTTGCTCTTAGCTTCCCAAGTGGATGGCCCAGAGGCTTCAGTGTTGGGCTCTTTTCCTTGCCTCCTATGACTATATTATCAGCTACAAGCACACAGAACAACATGCAAATGCAGATGCCCTCTACAATTGCCCTCAGGATGAGACCCGGTGTATGACCAACTGGTGCCCTCCTGTTTTCACATCAACATGGAACAACATCGTAACTTGGGAGAGTTTCCCATTTCCACTACGCATGTGGTGGCAAACACACACACCACAACCCTATCTTGCAGTTTTTCATACATATGTTCTGCATGGGTAACCAACTTATTTTTCATGGTCTGCTGCTCACTAGCGCCGGGGAAGGCTCACCTCTCTCTCTCAGCTTTCCCATCTTCTCTGATGGGCTCCTGCTGGATGCAGGGACAGGTATCCCTCATGCTATCTCGACTACCGCATGTACTCATTGTCTTGGACCTCCTCCTTCATGGACACTGGGTTATATCCCAGATGAAGGCCTGTGCCAGGTGATATGTCTACTGTCCTGGTCTGACATAGGATGTGGAGGCTATTGTGAGCTGCTGTTCTGTCTGTGCTAAGCATAGGCTGCTCCTCTCCAGTCTTTAGCCTCTGGCTGACTCCCAGTGGTCCTTTGGATTGCATTAATTTAAATTTTGCTGGCCCCTTCCTTGGCGTGATGTGGCTTATTGTTGTAGATGCTTATTCAAACTAACCTACATGGTCAGCATGGTGGGCACCACCACTGGGGCCACACTGAATGCCGTTCCACAGATTCTCACCATTGAAGGGCTTCCCTGCACCATCATCATAGACAATGGGCCCCAGTTTACATCTACAGCATGGGAACAGTAATGCACTGCTAATCGCATCAATCATCTCTGTAACCCTCCATTTCACCCCTTCTCGAATGGCAAAGCAGAGTGGATGATGCACACACTTATGCAACAAATGTTGAAGGCCATGGGTGGATATAACAAGGCAGCAGCTCTCACAGTGTTCCCGAGCCACCTACAGGTCCACTCCTATCCATGACCACAGCCCAGCAGAACTCCTTCACAGTTGACAGATGTGTACATTCCTCCATCTCCTAGCACTCCAATCCAAGGAACCCCAGACCTGACATACTGGATGACGTCGTCCTGGTTCAGCTGCTAAGGAATGTTCCTATGGGACAAATACCTCATTGATTCCAGCTACTGTGGTGGTGACAGATGTGCAGCACCATGAAATGGATGATACCCTGAGAGGTTTGTGTCGGCACATGGATCATCTTCGCCCTGCCTCCAGCCTACACCTTCAACAGAGGATAATTTTGAGTTTGTGTCCCTGCCCTCACATGTCCCTCCTCCTCACGAGTACTATTTGCACTCCAAGACAGTGTTAGCAGCTCCCGTATGCATGGGTATGGAGGTTGAAACATCACCACTGCGTCACTCTGCACCTCGGTTAACTACCACACTGCAATACCCCAGTGCAGTGCTTAATGTCTTGTGTTCCTTCTCCCAGCTGGTGGCTTCCACTGATGGGACACCAACTGCTCACCTCCAAAAGCATTCACTGGGGCCCTTAGGCCCCCTCCCAAAATGGGTGCATAGGGCCCGATGGTGTCCTGTTTAGACAATTTGGACAGCCCATCAGAAGGCAAGGACATAAATGACAACTGCTAGGGGCCACCCTTATAACCAGTGAGTGCTGCTGTCACTGCCGCAACACTGTGTGCGAGCCACGCCTTCCATGCCAGCCTATCGGTACTCAGAGCGGCCCTGTAATGCTGGCAACGCAGTGGCTTTGTGTCAGTTGAGTTCTGACTGAACTCTTGTCTTGTATACCTTACGCATTGTTGTTTGTTCTCTAACCTCACTATGTTTCATTTCTCGATCTGGTTTACTCCATAGACTTGTCTACTGCCATGTGCATTCATGGTGGTGGTTGTTATCATTTGCCATTTCTGTCTGTGGTTGCTGTCATTGTCCTTGTTGTCATCCATGTCTGTCTTCATATGGGTTTGGCCAAGGTTGCAGACAGTGAGGGCCACAGTCAGCCTGTGGCTCCTGATCTGATCACCATTCCTAGAGTTGGTAGGAAGCACATGTCAAATGCTATGATGCAGTCTTTAAAATAAATAACAGTGCTGGGCAGCATGCTCAACAACTGTGTGATCCAGTTGTTTTTTCGGCACAGTTGGTTGGTGGCAACTCAGACAGACAGCTTGTGCTGTGTTCTACTTGAGCATGACAATCAACATTTCTTTCTATCACAGTATTTGGTTCACAGGTAGCCTTGCCTGTGATGCTTCTGACATGACTGGAGTACATGGTGGTGGGAAGATGTGCCATACATGTCTTGCATCAAGTTACATTACAGGTATATGGGCCATTAGACAAGGGGTTGGGAGCAGGGGTTGCATAGCGATGGATGAAGGTATTTTGTAGGTTTGGTGGGTGGCAGAATACTGCTGTCAGAGGGCTGGGAAGAATAGTGGGTAGGACATAGCTCATTTCAAGCCATGGTGAGAGGTCATGTTGGAGAATGTGGCTCACTTGTTTTGGTCCTGTGTGCTACTGAGTCAGAAGGGGAATGCTCCCGAGACTCAAAGAGGTGGTGGGTGACTGGAGACATCTCCTGTACTACATCTCTTCAGTCACTCACCAGTTCCCAAATTCCCACTGTACAGCCACAGAGGAGCATTCCCTTCCAGTTCTCGGTGGTACTGAGACATGAACGCCCCCTGCAGGTTCGGGGTTAGAATAGGCCCGCAGTATTCCTGCCTGTCGTAAGAGGTGACTAAAAGGAGTCTCAAATGTATTGGCCTATATGTGATGGTCCCCTCTTGGGTTTGAATCCCCATATTTCCAAATTCTTGCAAAGAGCAAGCCAATTGGGGAAGGGCACCTTACATGGTGCATTGTGTCCGTCGTGCATTGAGACCTTTAGCCAGCTTTGTAGTCCCGCTCATTCACCATATCTTGGGCAAGGATGCATTCCTGGATGCGAATTTCACCATGCACTGTGCAGTGTTGCTTGTTGCAGAGATGACCATCATGGACTTCCTTGCACCAAATATCCAGCATGGTAGCCAGTCAGTTGTGGTGTGACCAGAATGTGCCCTCTGACAACACAGGGATTGCTCTGCTGATGATTGCGCTGTTAACTCCCAACGTATGCCAAGGAGTAGATGCCTATCTCCCTGGGGCATCGGGACACACTGCAATGGCTATCCTGCCAGGTGGCCCTTGCTCAGGCTGGGTGGCACCCGTGGGAAGGGCCCATCGTCAGACTGGGTGGCACCACAGCGGATGAACTGCAATGAAGGGTGGTACATCATCTCTTGCTGGTGACCAGCTACCAGCAGCCTCTAAGCATTCTTGGGCTCAATTCAATGCTCAGAAATATGATCCAAAATCGTTCCCCTCCCTGGCCGCACTGTGGGAGGAGCGTAAGGCTCAGGATTGCAGTGACATTCGCCCAGGCTCCTAGTTTGTACAAGAGCTGATGGGGAGTCTTTCATGTCAACAAAGCTTAAATTCTTCACAGAGCATTTAGAGGACAAGTTTGGGGAGGTGGAGGGCTTCTCCAAAATGTGCTCTGGATCAGTATTGATAAAAACAGCATCCTCTGCCCAGTCGTGAAGGTTACTTGGTAACTGAAGCATCCCCAACTTGTCACAACCATCACAACCCATAAGAGTTTGGAAAATAATACCCTGCACCATGTTCAAAGGGACTTTCTTTTGCAGTCTGATGACGAGACAATTTAGAGCATCAGGGTGTTCATTTAGTCTGACACATTCCTTTGGGTCCGAAGGATAATCAGATTGCTAAAAGTGCCTTCAGCTTGGCATTCGAGGGTGATACAGTACCAGAGTAGGTCAAGTAGATGGTCTGCCACTGTGATGTGAAGCCCTATATCCCTCCCCTGATGCAGTGCTTTAAGTGCTGGAACTTCTGCTATTTGTCTTCCTACTGTACTTCCAGCCTCACATGTCGAGATTATGGATGCCCATCACATCCCAATACTCCATGTGCCCTGCCTCCCATCTGTGTCAACTGCAGAGAGCCTCATTCACCTTGCTCACCAGACCGCAGGATCTTACAGAAAGAGCTGAAAATTAGGGAATATAAGATCCTGGACTGAGTGACCAATACTAGGGAAGGGAGGGACCTAAGCGTCCCACTCTTTGCCTAAGTTCCACAAGTGGGTAGGATGATGCCCGGCAGTGGCGTAAGAGCCCACAAACAGCTGGTCGTAGGGCTTCGCAATCCTCCTCTGTCTCTGAGACTGAATTGGTGAAATCCTCCAAGCCAATGAAACCCAAGGAGCAGCAAGAAAAGACCAAGAAGACCACCTCTAAGAAAGAAATTTTCAGTGGCACCCACTCCACTGCAACCTAAAAGCTCTGTGTATGAGTATGAGGTAGAGATTCTGGCGTCTGCTGTGGACCTAGAACTCGCTGGAATCTCAGACGCAGAAGTACGCAATCAGTGGCAGCAGGTGACCCAGCGGCATAATCTGCATCCTTGGTCCTTCACGCCTTTCTCGTCCATGGACAATGTCATCCTCCAGTGGAACTGCAGCATTTTCTTCCGCCGTCTTCCTCAGCTTTGACTACTTCTCAGCCTTCACCCTTTACTCAGCATTGCCCTTCAGGAAACTTGGTTTCTGGTGACGTGAACCCCTGCCCTCCGTGGCTATCAGGGTTACTATAGGAACTGGGCAACTTACGATAGGGTATCTGGTGGTGTCTGCATCTACTACCTTCACTCCCTTCACAGCGAGTCTGTCCCTCTACAATCATGTTTAGAGGCTGTCGCTGTTTGGGTGTGGATGCCTCATGCCGTTACTGTCTGCAGTCTCTTCCACCAGATGGTGATGTCCCACAAGTTGTCCTAGATGCACAGATAGGCCAATTGCTGCCACCTTTTCTGTTACTGGGCAACGTCAATCCCCATAACCCTCTGTGGGGTGGACCAGTGGCAACAGGCCAAGGCAGCGTTGTTCAGCAAGTATTGGAACAGCTTGACCTTTCTCTCAAATAATGGTGCCTTCACACATTGCAGTGTGGTGCATGGCACGTCCTCAGCCATCGAACTTCCGATCTGCAGCCCTAGCCTATAACCGTCTGTTCTATGCGGTGTGCATGACGACTTATGTGGTAGTGACCACTTTCCGATCCTTCTGTCACTGCCACAGTGTCACTCTTCTGGGTTCCCCTGCAGATGGACTCTTAATAAGGCTGACTGGGACTTGTTCACATCTATTGCCACTACTGAGCCTCTTTCCAATGACGCCATTAATGGGGTGGTTCACTCGGTCACCACCAACATTGTTACCGCTGCATAATGTGCCATTCCTTGTTCTTCTGGGTCCTCTCAGCAGAGGACTGTGCCCGAGATCGCTGAGGTGATCAAAGATCGCAGGTGGCCTCTCCAACATCACAAGTGGCATCCCTTATTGGAGCACCTCATCGCCTTTAAATGGCTCCATGCGCGAGCCCGCCGCCTCATTCACCAATGCAAGCAGGAGCGCTGAGAAAGGTATGTCTCCACCATTGGTTTCCGTACGTCTCCATTGCAGGTTTGGGCCAAGATTAGTCGGCTCTATGGGTATCAAACCCCCATCAGTGTACCTGTGATTTCACTGAATGGAATAGTTTTTACTGACTCAACACCATTGCAAACTGCTTAGCAGAGCATTTTGATCTTAGTTCCGCTACTACGAATTATCCCCTGGCTTTCCGTTCCCTGAAAGAGCAATTGGAACACTTGACCCTTTCATTTCACATGCGCCAATCTGAATCGTACAATTTTCCATTCACTGTGTGGGAATTCCAAAGTGCCCTAGCTGCTTGCCCTGATGTGGATACCCGGGCCAGACCATGTCCACTGTCAGATGCTCTAACACATCTCGGTGGACTGCCAGCGATGCCACCTAGAACTTTTCAACTGTATAGGGGTTGAGGGCGAGTTCCCGTCGCAATGGCAGGCTAGCGTCGTAATCCCCGTTTTGAAACCTAGAAAGAACCCACTGGATGTGGACAGCTACCGCCCCATTAACCTCACCAACGTTCTTTACAAGTTGCTCAAACCCACAGTGAGCCAGAGGTTGAGTTGACAACTTGAGTCTTAAGGCCTTCTGGCTCCGTCTCAGGGTGGGTTCTGTGCGCGCTGCTCTGCCGCCGATAATCTGATGTGCCTGATGTCCACCATCCATACTGCCTTTGAACACCGTCAGCATCTGGTCACCATTTTTTCTGGCATGCGGAAGGCATACGATACGACATGGCGGTATCACATCCTCTCTATGCTTCATGGTTGTGGTCTTCGGGGTCCACTCCAGATATTCATACAAAATTTTTTGTCGCTTCGTTCCTTCCATGTGCAAGTTGCAGCCTCCCATAGTTCCTCCTGAGTTCAGGAGAGGTGGTACTGTAATGATCTGTCTTAAGAGAGTGCTTCTTTTTGATTGCAATTAATGGGCTCGCTGTGGTGGTGGGAATGTCTGCCTCGTCTTCCTTGTATGCTGACGACTTCTGCCCATACTATAGCTCCATTGGCATTGCAGCTTCTGAACAGCAGCTGCAGGGTGCTATCTAAAAGATCTTGGGCTGTAATGCATGGCTTCCAGTTTTTGGCTACCAAGACCTGCGTTAGGCATTTCTGCCAGTGACACACTGTTCACCCAGGGCCATGGCTTTACCACAGCAAGAGATTCACTGTGAAGATAGAGACGCTTCGGTTTTTGGGATTAGTTTTCGATACCCGGTCGACTTGGTTGCCTCATATTCGGCAGCTTAAACAAATGTGGTGGTGGCATCTTAACACTCTTCGTTGGTTGAGTCACACCAGCTGGGGTGCTGATGGGTCTACCCTTCTACGGCTGTACCAGTTGTTAATTCAGTCCAGTCTTGATTATAGAAGGTTTGGCATTCCCTTCTGCATTGCAGTTGCTGGACCCCATCCTTCACAGTGGAATATGACTCGCCACTGGACCTTTCCAGACAAGCCCTGTCAACAGCATACTTGTGGATGCAGGTGTCCCTCCATTGCTGTTCTGGCACCAACGATTACTGGCCGCTTATGCTACACACATTTGTAGCTCGCCCGGGCATCCCACTTACTGTCTCCTGTTCCCTCAGTTGGTCGTCCATCTTCCGGAATGGCGGTCCAGGTCACGGTGTACGATCGCGCTTCACATCAGAGCTCTTCTCTGGGCTAGCAGTTTTCCATCTTCAACCTCTTTTCTCGGCCCCTCAGCATGCCCTGCCCATGCCTTCGGCCCGATTTGGTACAGGGCCCAAAGGTCTCAGTCCCTCCTGGTGCCCTCTGCTGCTGCTGCTTTCTTTCAATCCTTGCTGCATGTCAAGGCTCTGACGTTGTCTGTACTGATGGTTTGATGGTTACTGGTCGGGTTGGTTATGCTCTTACTCTAGGGGATCATTATAAACAACACTCATTGGTGGCTGGCTGCAGTGTTTTCACTGCCGAGTTGCTCCCCATCTCTTGCGCTCTAGAGCATATCTGCTCCTGCTCAGGTGATTCCTTCGTTATCTGTAGTGACTCCCGAAGCGGTTACGAGCTATCGACTAGTGTTTCCCTTGCTCTTGTCTGGTGATAGCTATCAAGGAGTCCCTCCATACTCTTGCGCGTTCTGGCCATTCTGTGGTCTTTGTGTGGACCCTGGGTCATGTAGGCATCCCAGGAAATTAATGTGTTGACACACTGGTGAAACATGCTGTCGGTCCACCAGCCTTGGAGATTGACCTTTCGGAAAGTGACTTTAGGTCAGTTTAGCGGCAGAAGGTACTTCGCAACTGGAGTAAAGAATGGTGCACCCTTCCTTCACCCAACAAATTCGGGCCATCAAGGAAGCTACCAGTGCGTGGCACTCCTCCTTGCGGGTCTCTCCCAGGGACTCTTGTCCCCTGGCAGCTGCGCATTGGTCACACCTGGATAATGCACAGCTATTTATTGCACTACACGGACCCACCTTTGTCACTGTGGATCAGCTTTGACTGTGATCCACATCTTGTTGGACTGGCTGCTTTTAACTCTGCTCAGGCAGATATTTGCACTACCTGGTACTCTTCCTGCAGTTTTATCAGATGACGTTGCAATGGCAGATCTAGTTTTGAGTTTTATTCATGCAGGGGATTTTTATCGCTTGATTTAAGTGTGTCCTTCTGTGTTGAGTCTGGCCTTTGGTCTACAATTTTAGACTGGGGTTTTTAATGCATTCTTTGGTGCTTGGCTGTTCCTTTTTTTGTTTCTATGGTTGGCCAACCACTGTCACACTTGTTGTGATTTTAATTCCTTTTGTCTGGTCTCTGTCTGTCTTTCTTGTCCTGTGTCATCTCTTGTCATATCTGTTTGTTTTTATTTCTTGTGGGGGTTTCAAGTCATGGAAAGAGAGACCAATGGCCCTAGTAGCCTGGTCCCTTCAATCACACAAACCAACCAACCAGGGCTGGAACAAGGGAATCGCATTCTCAACTAGGATTTCAACTACGTCTAACTGTGGCCTGAAATGAGGAATGTGCTACCCACCATCCTTCACACTCTTCAAACAGTGGTATTCTGCCATCCACCAAACCCATGGAATTCGTCCATCCCTCCACAACTATTTCCCCAACCCCTTCTGAGTTGGCTCATATCCCTGATACAAGACGTGTGCAATACATCTTAACACAACCATCACCACCTTCTACAGTCCAGTCAGAAGCATCACCTCTCCAATCAAAAGGCAGTGCTATCATTCGAACAAGTCATGTGATGTACAAACCAAGCTGCAACCACTGTGCTGCATTTTACATGTGCCTGACAACGAACAAGCTATCTGTCCACACAAATGGCCACCGACAAACTGTTGTTGAGAGACAGCTGCACCACCTGTTCGTCAAGCACACTACCCAACACAGCGTTCTTCGCTTAAATGAGTGCTTCACAGTGTGCAACATCTCTCCTCTTCCTACAGGACACCAGTTTTTCTGAACTGCACAAGTGTGAACTCTGTCTACAATATACCCTATATTCCTGTAACACTCCTGGCCATGAACTTTGTTCATTATTCATTTTCCTTCTCTTGCCTAATCCCTCCCCAGTTCCCACTCCAGCAACACACAGCCTTCAGTTACACAAGTGCATCCACAGTATATGGCATTCTGACCTAAAGCTAATTTGTATTTTTGTTCTACCTGTCTGCAACACAATGCCTCTGCTGTATGGTGAGTGGCAATGTATCTTTTCCATAATACTGTCATTAGAATTCTTTTATACACTCCTGGAAATGGAAAAAAGAACACATTGACACCGGTGTGTCAGACCCACCATACTTGCTCCCGACACTGCGAGAGGGCTGTACAAGCAATGATCACACGCACGGCACAGCGGACACACCAGGACCCGCGGTGTTGGCCGTCGAATGGCGCTAGCTGCGCAGCAGTTGTGCACCGCCGCCGTCAGTGTCAGCCAGTTTGCCGTGGCATACGGAGCTCCATTGCAGTCTTTAACACTGGTAGCATGCCGCGACAGCGTGGACGTGAACCGTATGTGCAGTTGACGGACTTTGAGCGAGGGCGTATAGTGGGCATGCGGGAGGCCGGGTGTACATACCGCCGAATTGCTCAACACGTGGGGCGTGAGGTCTCCACAGTACATCGATGTTGTCGCCAGTGGTCGGCGGAAGGTGCACGTGCCCGTCGACCTGGGACCGGACCGCAGCGACGCACGGATGCACGCCAAGACCGTAGGATCCTACGCAGTGCCGTAGGGGACCGCACCGCCACTTCCCAGCAAATTAGGGACACTGTTGCTCCTGGGGTATCGGCGAGGACCATTCGCAACCGTCTCCATGAAGCTGGGCTACGGTCCCGCACACCGTTAGGCCGTCTTCCGCTCACGCCCCAACATTGTGCAGCCCGCCTCCAGTGGTGTCGCGACAGGCGTGAATGGAGGGACGAATGGAGACGTGTCGTCTTCAGCGATGAGAGTCGCTTCTACCTTGGTGCCAATGATGGTTGTATGCGTGTTTGGCGCCGTGCAGGTGAGCGCCACAATCAGGACTGCATACGACCGAGGCACACAGGGCCAATACCCGGCATCATGGTGTGGGGAGCGATCTCCTACACTGGCCGTACACCACTGGTAATCGTCGAGGGGACACTGAATAGTGCACGGTACATCCAAACCATCATCGAACCCATCGTTCTACCATTCCTAGACCGGCAAGGGAACTTGCTGTTCCAACAGGACAATGCACATCCGCATGTATCCCGTGCCACCCAACGTGCTCTAGAAGGTTTAAGTCAACTACCCTGGCCAGCAAGATCTCCGGATCTGTCCCCCATTGAGCATGTTTGGGACTGGATGAAGCATCGTCTCACGCGGTCTGCACGTCCAGCACGAACGCTGGTCCAAATGAGGCGCCAGGTGGAAATGGCATAGCAAGCCGTTCCACAGGACTACATCCAGCATCTCTACGATCGTCTCCATGGGATAATAGCAGCCTGCATTGCTGCGAAAGTTGGATATACACTGTACTAGTGCCGACATTGTGCATGCTCTGTTGCCTGTGTCTATGTGCCTGTGGTTCTGTCAGTGTGATCATGTGATGTATCTGACCCGAGGAATGTGTCAATAAAGTTTCCCCTTCCTGGGACAATGAATTCACGGTGTTCTTATTTCAATTTCCAGGAGTGTATTTTGTGGATACGCCCGTGGTGAACAGGGACCCCAAGCTCGTGCAGCTCTTTCCTTTCTGGGTTGCATACCTTTCCTTTCCACATCCGTCCCTTCCTGGTCCTTCCTTCCCCCCTCCCTCAGCCCACCATCAGCCCCCCCCCCCCACCCGCCCCCTTCCATATCCTTCCTTCCCCCTCCCTCAGCCCACCATCAGCCCCCCCCCACCCGCCCCCTTCCATGTCTGTCCATACTTTGTCCTTCCCTTTCCTTGATTTTTCTCATTACCTTCTTCTCCAGTGCATCGTTTGAGAATTATTCTCAGTTCCTTTTCTTTGTTCCTCCCTCCTTTCTTTCCTCCCTGTGCATGTCTGAAGGCCGACCCACACTTTAGCACGTGTAGCTGGTGATGGGGTAACGCGAATTCCCTGCCCAGGGTAGACAAGCATGACACGTACATACCCTCTGGTAAAGGCCAGGCCCAGGTAGGGGTGATCGCCCAAGCTGGTACCTTTCCGAACATCCCAATTGGTCCCTCCATCCATATCTTGAAAAACTGGTAGAAGCCAACTTGGGGAATACCAGTTTGGATTCCATAGCAATATTGGAACACCCAAGGCAATACTGACTATGGCTTATCTACTGACCCTACATTTCTAGCATTTGTAGACAGAGAAAGCTTTTGACAATGTTGAGTGGAATACTCTCTTTCAAGTGACAGGGGTAAAAGGTTATTTACAATTTGTACAGAAACCATATGGCAGTTATAAGAGTCGAGGGGCATGAGAAGGAAGCAGTGGTTGAGAAGGGAGTGAGACAGGGATGTAGCCTATCGCTGGTGACATTGAATCTCTGTATTGAGCAAGCAGTAAAGGAAACAAAAGAAAAATTCGTAGTAGGAATTATAATCCATGGAGAAGAAATAATGTTGAGGTTTGCCAATGACGTTGTAATTGTGTCAGAGACAGCAAAGGACAAAGGAGGAAGAGCAGTTGAACGGAATGGACAGTGTCTTGAAAGGAGGATATAAGATGAACATCAACACAAGCAAAACGAGGATAATGGAATGTAGTCGAATTAAGTCGGGTGATGCTGAGGGAATTAGATTAGGAAGTAATACATTTAAAGTAGTAAAGGAGTTCTGCTATTTGGGGAGCAAAATAACTCATGGTGGTCGAATTAGATAGGATATAAAATGTAGACTGGCAATGGGAAGGAAAGCGTTTCTGAAGAAGAGAAATCTATACTCAATGTTAACAAATTTAAGTGCCAGGAAGTCATTTCTGAAAGTATTTGTGTGGAGTGTGGCCATGTATGGCAGTGAAACATGGACGATAAATGGTTTGGACAAGAAGAGAATAGAAGCTTTTGAAATGTGGTGCTACAGAAGAATGCTGAAGATTAGATGGGTAGATCACATAACTAATGAGGAGGTATTGAATAGAATTGGGGAGAAGAGGAGTTTGTGGCACAACTGACAAGAAGAAGGGACCGGTTGGTAGGACATGTTCTGAGGCATCAAGGGATCACAAATTTAGTATTGGAGGGCAGTGTGGAGGGTAAAAATCATAGAGGGAGACCAAGAGATGAATACACTAAGCAGATTCAGAAGGACGTGGGTTGCAGTAAGTACTGGGGAGATGAAGCTTGCAGAAGGTAGGGTAGCATGGAGAACTGCATCAAACCCGTCTCAGGACTGAAGACCACAACAACAAGAACAACAAGAAGTATGTTGAAATCTTGTCATGAACTGATTGACTATTTATGTAGCTTATCTCGGATAGTAGCTCATTATAGATAACTGTGTCGTCTGGGAAAGTCTGATTTTACTATTAATACTGTCTGCAAGGTCTTTAATATACAACATGAATGGCAGGAATCCCAAAACACTTCTCTGGGGCACACCTGAAGTTGCTTCTTCGTCTGATGACTTTCCATCCAGGGCAACATTCTGTGTCCTCACTACCAAAAAGTTCTCAGTCCACTCACAAATGTCACTTGATACCACATAGTATTGTTCATGTGTGGTACTGAGACAAATGCTTCTTTGAAATCAAGAAACACTTCGTCTACCTGGTTGCCTTGACCCAAAGCTTTCAGTACATCATGTGCAAGAAGTGCAAATTGGGTTTCACCTGATCAATATTTTCAAAAACCATGCTGGTTTTTGCTGGGGAGGTCATTGTGTTAAAGATACCTCATTATGTTTGAGCCCATAGTATGTTCAAATATTCAAAAATAAATCAGTGTGAAGTATATTGGACAGTAGTAAAAGTCATCCACAAAGAAGCTACTCTTCTTGTAGATGGGTGTGACCTGTGCCTTTTTCTAAGAACTGGGCACTATTTTTTGTTCAAAGGATCTATGAGTTAGGACCTCTTTTTCACTATAGTTTATCACAAAGTCAGTATAGGATCTCGCAGGAATTCCATTGGAGCTTTGAGCTTTGTTCAGCTTTAATGATGTCAGCTGTTCAACACCACTGACATGAATAATTATTTCATTCTTGTTTTCAGTGGTATGACAATTTAATTGGACAGTTCTCATTGGTTTTCCTTTGCTTCTGCTTTGCTATCCCGAATTTCAGTTCTTGTCTCATTTGCTAGATACTGGACACTAGCTTTGATATTAGTAACAGCCTTTACTTACGACCAGAATTATTTTGGGGTTTTGTGACTTCAATGACTTCCATACAAGAATATTGTCAAATGATGACATCTTGCAGTGCTCTCTTGACTGCCAAATGTCCATTCATCATCTCTCTACCTATAGTCCAATGCTTTGTTTTACTTCTATTATGTGGCCACCTCTGTTTCTTTAGAAGTTTCTTTGCAGTGGACTGTATACCATGGAAGCTCCCTCCCATTATGAACTGTTCTACTAGGTACATACCCATCTAGCATGTGCTGAACTATTCCTTTAAACTTGAGCAATAGTTTATCTACATCCTCCTGACCTGTGCTGAAAGTTAGAAGTTCCTCACTGAGCTGAAACATTACTGATTTTTTTTATCTTGTTTACTTAACATATGTATCTTCCTGCTAGTTAGAGGTGACCTTTGTACTTTGAGCATGAAGCAGTTGTGACAACAATTATTACCACTGATATCAGTTCTGATGTGGCCATTCTCAAAGAGGAAGCATCTCGTAGATCAAATGTGTGAGAGATTACAACTCTCAGCAACCTCTGGAACAAACTATTAACTGCCTGAAATATGCTTTACACACAAACTGATAGCCTCTATTTGCTTGCCAAAACTGAATGCTTTTGGAGTAAAACTATTTATGCATGGTGACATGGCTTTATGGTCAAACACTATGGGTCTATGGGGCCCAAGGAGGCAACGCATACCCCAAATGGGGATAAATATGTCACAGTATTTTACACATGACAGACAATCTAGATGCTTTTACTTGATACCATATTTTTTGTTAATTAATTAACACAAAATAAATGCAAATTTTTGATTAAATTCCATGAAAATTAAGGTAAGACCACATGTTGGAGCTCAAACCTGGAACGTTTAGGCTCAAGAGCTTAGAAATAGTTTTTGGTATTATATGCCCTTGAGCACTTACAGTATAACATTGCATAACATTTCGTACGACAGTGTGGGCCAGTTGCATGGATATGAAAGTAGGTCAGGCCAGAAGTGGTGGCAAATTGCCCAGATGTGAAAGCAGTCCAGGGCGGAATGTCATGTCAAACTCCTAGTGATATGTGCATATTATTCCATGCACACACATCATGAATCAGAGTAAACTAGACAGTGTCTCCAATGAGATTCATCTGACTCATTATGTCAATGGCTTGTTTATTGTGAAGCAGATAAACATATACTGTAAGTTGTGTATGCTTTTTCAGCCATACATAATGAATAGCAGTCATCATAGAACAGTCATAAGCTATTAATTCATGAATTCCAGAAGGTTTCGTAACTGTGCTAAATTGCATGAGAATTTCAAATGAAATAAAGATGCACTTGAAAAGTCAAGTAATTTGGTAAACATTGTGATAAACCAAATGAAGAGTAGATAACTCATAAATTAGTGTGTAATAATTTCACAAGATGCTAATCAAATGTTTCTTGCATTTTGTTTTGTATGTTAAATGACTTGCCTTTAAGAGGAAAAACAAACTGAAATGCTACTTTTGATGACCGATTGCAGTTTAGAGTAAGGGCAAACGTTTCCAGAATTTTCTAAGCCATTTTGCTGCTATTCAATTCACTGTGCATATTTCAGTCTTTTGAAATTACAAAAATTACTCCACAGAAATTTACAAAATCTGCACTCATGTCGGAAAGCAACAAAACAAGTCAAAAATGGCTGGATCAGCTTATGGCATATTCTACTGCACATTCATTTGTGTGATTTTAAAATCACTTTGAAGACAGAAACACTGACCAGACCAGAAAACAGTTTTATCTGCAGTATATTATACCTAGTAACTAATGTCTTCAGCAGTTGGGTGATTAAATCTTGTGGAACCATTTTAAAGCAGCTCTAAATATGCCAAATGTATTTCTAAATGAACCCAAATAGATTAACCTTCTGAAACCAAGTATAGAGTTTTGTTATGCATAAACCTACCGGTTGAGCATGAGCAAGGAGAGAATTTGATTTCCATGTAAATCAACATGCAAATTGATGTTGAAAGTTGTGGGTAGTGGTTGAAGTGCCAAAATGGTAATGGTAAGAAAGAGAGAACAGGGGTAATTATGGGACCAATAGAAAATAATGTAGATGCTTGGAAAATCTGAGAATCTAAAAACAATTTGAAAGTATGGCATTAGTGCAAATTGTTTATATTTACGATCTTAACCAGGCACTAAAAGAGCTTTGTAGGAACCCGTGGAGAAAAAGATCTATGTCCTAAAATTTCGAAGTCATATCTATGGAGAAAATATTTTGTGGCTACTGAGGTGAAATTGCACCTCCAATATTCAATGCCACAATTGTGGGAGAGCATTTGTACTGGAGAAACAACAAGAGCTCTGGAGCCAGTGGAAAGTATTCTGTTGTGTGTTTCTGGGTGCCATGCACTACAGATAAAGTGCTGAATTTGTAGATAAATTTTTTATAGTGAACCCATACCCAAGGTGCCGTTTGGACATAAAATGAGTTCCTACACTGAACCACTATCAAACCTCTGACTACATGGTACACACAAACTGAGAGGAGCATGTCTGTCAGTCCCTGTCATAAATATGACACCACATACCATTTTCGTATGCCAACAACAATTGCTGCGAGAATGTGGTATATTTACAGCTAGGGGGTAATTAGTGTTCTTTGGACATTCTTCACTCCTGAGTTTGAAGAGTACCTCCATCACTCAGAAGGGAACCCAGTGAAAAATTCCCAAAACATTGTCCACACGTTGTGCTCCTGTTCGGCCCACAGAGCAGAGGTACTTATTTCTGCTATTTATGTACACTGAAGCCGGAGATTTGAAAGTGCTGCAGTTCTCAATCCAAGTTTCATGATTATTAAGTTTCAGTGAGTATTTTGTACTTACATTACTGTAAACGTACATGAAAGAAAAGAAAATAGGAAAATTTAATTCTCTTTGTGATGTTCATTAGATGTGTACATTAGATACGTTGGCCGAAATAGAACGAAATACCTGACTACAGCTGTCACATCAATAGTGGGTCAGAGCTACAGTCAGGTCAGGCTCAGTGGTGGCAACACCTGCCAGCTGATCAGTGAACTTCACTATGTTCGTAATTGTAAGTCTTCCAATATTTACATATATCATCAAGCAGCTGTATTTTTTAGAAATGTTTGTATTTGGATCTTGCTGTCTTTCTGCTGTTCAACTTTTTATTCATTAATTTTTCTTAACCCTACTATTAATTTACTTATTCGTGTAATGATGTCTAGGAATGAAAAAAGTTTACAGATGGGAAATTAGGAAATGCTGAATTTGTAGGAAGATAAACAGGTATGTGTGTTCTTTAGCATCCTGCAAGCAGATCAGGATCAGAGCTGACTAATGTTACTTTGCAGTTGTGTAGTAGGCTCTTCCAACTCATAGCATTGGTGTCTAAAATTATAAGCTGGAAGGTTCCCAGCTAGGAAACTTGCTGCAAAGTGACAAGGAAATTTTGAACAAAATATCTGATTCCAGACAGCTGTGTATGATAAAGTGTGATTAATCCAATGATGTAGTAACACAATGACTTTGATCACACCTTGTACAAACGTTGGGAATGTCTTAATTTTGTAGGCTTTATACATCGTATTTTCATCTTTTATCTTGTTCATACACACAGTTCCTGATGTATGTTTGAATTTTCAACTGTTTTGAATATTTAGTTTCTTGTTGACAGTTGAAAGAGTGATACATATTTTCTAGTAATCGACGAAAGATGGATAGATGAATTTGCATTGAAATTAGTTTTAAAACAGAATGAAGTACAACAACACCATAGTCAAAATGTTGGCTGTGGGTTTTGGCAAATCTATGAAAGAGGAGAGAATTTAAAAGTGATTTAAATGTTTCAAAGAGGGTTGAAGGATTGAAGACAATGACCACTCTGGATGCCCAACCACACCAGTAACTGCTTCTTTCACACTGTAATCAAACAAAATGGTTCTGGAAAATCTGAGAGTTTGCTGATGATCTTGGAATATCCTTTGGCCCATTCCAAGCAATTGTTTGAATTAGGCATGAAACCTGTAGCAGCTAAGTTTTTCTATGAAGTTGTTGAATTCTGACCAAAAAGACATTGCTCAGTAATTGTTGAACCGGGTCATCAATGATCTAGAACTTCCAAAGAAAGGTATAATGGATGATGAAATGCCTGAAGAGCCAAGACTGAAAAAAATTCCAAAATTTTGATCTCACGTGAAGGTTTCCCCCACTCCTTTCTTAGATTAAAATGGGATATTGCATCATGAGTTCCTGCTTCATGGTTGTACAGTCAGTAAGTAGTACTACCCCCAAGTTAAGCCCCATTTCTGTGAAGCAATACACAGAAAACTACCAGAACTGTGGCAAAACTACCCACGGAAATAGCATCATGATAATTTTCCCCACTTGCACCTCGATGCCTGTTCACAATTTTGTGGCAAGAAGAAAAAAACTGTTGTGTTGACTCGGGTAGGGTACTTTCCATACATAGCCCCTGCAATGTTTTTCTATTTGTGGGTGAGGAGAACTGTGTAAGGATGTTGTTTTGCCACTATGAGGTAAAAACAGAATTGCTGAAGGAGCTGAACAACATAACAGAAAGTGAATTCCATAAGAACTTTGAAGATTGAAAGTAATTGCCCTCAGCTATAATACACTTGTACCAGCACTTTATGCAAAGGGACAAATTTGAAATTGATGAATAAATAAATATTCTGTAATAAAATCAAGAATTCCCATTACTTAAACATCTTCAATATTATACGCACAGGGTAAAAACAGGATTGTGCAAGTACTGTGAGAAAGTAAGCCCCACTCCAGAATCAGAGCATAGCAGTTCCTGTTTCTGAGGCAAGCAGTCATTGGAATACCTCACAATGTCTGTTGCAGTGTTTATATTGGCTCCCAAATGTGACACCCATGGATTGCGTGCTGCCTATATCACCTGGGCTTGTTCCATCCCGGCTTCACTATGACAGTTTCACTTCTGCATGTACACATTATGCCATATTATTCTTTGAAACTACTCTACGTACCTAATGTAAATCATTTGTAATACTTGCCCCTTGAGAGAAAGTCTTAGAAATATTTTTGGAGTCCAAGGACAGACTGTCAGTTTTATGTAGGACACACACATTTATCTTCATTACATAATTAATTCTTAATTACTCTATAAATCCTTTAATATAGGGATTAACCTCTCTATAAATTCAATTCATCTCTGAAGTAACCCTAAATCTTTCACCATATAAATTTACCAGTATGCATAATGAATTCATCTTTTTCAGTTAATCATAGTCATTCAATACATGAAAGATTGCATTTTATAATATATTCACCTTGAACATAAAAATAATTGTTTAATCTGGTTTGCATGTAATCATCTTCAATACATAAATCTACAAACATTTATCATTCTCTTATCAAGAATAACACAGTACCCTTATACAGTAAATGATTATTGTGATTACAATATGAATATACTCAAGTCTTTTAAAACGACTTTACTACTTATTTTCATTTCTTGCCTGTTCTTGACATACTCAGTGGTTCACTTCTCTGTACGTCCAAAAAATATTGCGTCGACACATGGTTTATTTCAGATGTTACATCACTACTACTTACTTCATATCTAATGGGTGTTCTTCCAAACACTTCTTCCTATTCTCTCTTAAATGTCTTCAGCAGGTTTATATATCATCATTTCTCTTTTAGGACAGTGATTCACTATTGTACCTCCCCACATTTATAGCCTGCAGTTCTAAACAGAAATGAAGAACCCCTCCGGGGGCTTGCCACTCCTTGACGGGTTCGTGGGGCCCCAGCCTTTGCAGCACTTTTTCCCTTCCATGCAGTATGTCTATTCTCTTCCTGTTTTTTTCCCCTCCATTGGGGAACATGTCAGGGGTATTACTGGGAACATTCTGCATTCGGTCGCAAACCTGTGAACACTCTTGACTTTATTTTAGGCTCCCTTTTCCTTTCTTTGTTCCCCTCCCTCTCTCGTTCCTCTGCTTCAGCATTTGAGGATCCTTTTTTTCTTCCTCCCTGTGCACTTCTGAAAGCCGGCCCAAGTGTGCGACACACAAAAGGTGACTGGGTAATGCGTAATTACCAGCCCCGGGTCAATAGGTAGGGTTCGCACGTACTCCCTGGTACAGGTGACGCCCAGGGAGGGGTTGCCTGAGCTGTAACCTTCCTGACTTGCCAATGGGTCCCACCATCAGGTGTGACCTGAGGTGTGAACAATCACCTAAGGTAGGTGAGCCCCTTGTGAATGGGTCCCCCAGTTGGAAGAAGCATGCCATTGGAGACACTGGAAATCTGGGATTTCCTCATGATGAACCAATCATCCTCTCCATCGACATCACGTAAACTTATTGAGGCTACTGATCCACAGACCCTTCCCACTGCACTGTGGTTCCTAGTTTTATCACATACTGAAGACTGTTGGTCCTTCGCCATGGTCAATCCATTTATTATTCAAAAAGGTGTTAATGCCATTGCTGGCCCTGTGAAATCCTGCTCTCATTTACGGAATAGCACTTTGCTTTTCGAGACTGCTTCTGATTCTCAAGCATAACAGCCGTTTGCTGCCTCACTTCTCCATGGCTACCCTATTCGTGTCAAGACACATAGCACTTTGAATTCTTCCCCTGGTGTCATTTACACCAGGCTGCTTGACGGGCTAACCGAGGGTGAAATACACACTTACTTCTCTGATCAGGGTGTCATTGCCATCCATAGTGTGGGTGGGCAACACGGAGGAATATACCTGTTTCATTACACTATTTTCCTCACCTTTGATAGGGTGGTGCTGCCATCCAAGATTAAACAATGTACAGCCGGACTGTGAATTTCATAGCCTGCTTTAAACAATGACACTGGTAGCAGTGCATTGGATTCACATACTTTAACATCTTGTCAACACCAAGGCAAATGCATAATCTGTTGCAGGGATGCACACAAGGTGGTCGTCGTCGTCCTCCTCCTCCTCCTCCTCCTCCTCCTCCTCCTCCCTGTGTCAGCTGCAAAGGTGGCCATGCCGCCGCCTCCCGCGATTGTCCCATTTATCTACATGGGTGGGCTGTTCAGGAGATATGGGTAAAGGAAAAAGTACCTTACCCAGTAGCTCGCAAATTACTGGCTAGTCGCAAACCACGTGTTCTCCTGTCTGGCACCTATAGTTCCATTCTTGTTACCCCCTCACTCTGTGAAGGACATGGTCACACAGACATGCAACCTCAAATATGGCTCTGATATTGTGAAGCCACTCAGTGTCAAGGTAGCATCGTCTCTTGCTGGTGGTGAAACACCAGCAGTCTCCAAGCAATCATAAGCTGAATTCAGTGCACAGAAGTACAACCCCAAATCGTTCCCCTTCATGGCTACACCATGGGAGAAACGTCAGACTAAGGATGGCAATGGATCTTATTTGCCCGGTACCTTGTATGTTCGAGAGCTGATGGGGGATCTTTCATGACAACAGAGCTTCAGTTTTTGGATGAGCATTTAGAGGACAAGTTCGGTGAGGTGGATAGCTTGTCCAAAATGAGATCTGGATCAGTCTTCATCAAAACAGCATCCTCTGCCCAGTCATGGCAGTTACTCGCCTGTGACAAGCTGGGGGATGTTTCTGTAACCATCACACCCCATAAGATCTTAAATATCGTCCAGGGTATCATATTTCATAGTCTCTCTTAGTCTGACGATGAGCTGCGCGCCAATTTAGAGTGGTGAGGTGTACATTTCATCCAGCATGTCCACTGGGGTCCGAAGGGTAGTCAGATTGCCACCGGTGCCTTCAACTTTGCCTTTGAGGGTGATACATTGCCTGAGAAGGTCAAGGTGATGGTGTACCGGTGTGATGTAAAGCCCTATATCCCTCCCCCAATGCGGTGCTGTAAGTGCTGGAGGTTAGGCCAGATGTCTTCCCGCTGTACTTCCAGCATCACATGCCAAGACTGCGGACACCCATCACATCCCAATACTCCATGTGCCCCGCTTCCCATCTGTGTCAACTGTGGAGAGCACCATTCGACTTGCTTGCCTCACTACAGGATTCTCCAGAAAGAAAGAAAAATCATGGAGTGCAAGACCCTGGACAAACTAACCTACACTGAGGCTAAGACAAAATTTGAACACCTGCCTCCTGTGCATATGACATCGTCTTACGCCCACACTACAACAGTTCTGGCACCATCAGCTCCGGCAAACCATGTTACCTCTCAGAGCTGGAAGACTCCCACCACCATCAAGGGGGAAGGTTTAATTTCCTTCCCTGTTGCTCCCGAAGTAGGTGATGCAGGAGCAACACCCCCCCCCCCCTTCCCTCAATCCATCTGCCAAGTCCATCCCCACTTCTGAACTGGAGAATCTTAAGTCTTCTTTGGCTTCTATCGCTAGGGAAGTGTCCTTTGGGTCACACTCTTCCCAGGTTTCTTCTAGTAGGTAAGACGACACCCACCAGTGACTGAAGAGCCCAAAAGCAACTGGCCGTAGGGCTTCATGCTCGTCCTCAGTCCCGGAGACTGAGCCAGTGAAGTCCTCCCAGCCAGAGAAACCCAATGAGCAGTGAGAGAAATCAAAAAAGAAAACCCTTAAGAGCAAGGAAATTGCTACCTACAAGCTCTGCAGCTGAGGATGGGGTGGAGATTTTGGTGTCTGAGGATCTGGCGAGATCTACATCCTCAGCAGACACAATGGATATAGACTGCTCAGGCAGTAAACCGGTGGCAGCAGGTGACTGAGGCGTAAACTGCCTCATTGAATGCTACATATGCCTTCCCAGTCTCATGATATACTCCAGTAGAATTGCCGCGGTTTTTTCCACCACTTTGCTGAGCTGCGGCAAATGTTAAGCTTTACACCTGCTATCTGCATTGCCCTCCAGGAAAGCTGGTTCCCAGCAATGCAGACCCCTGCCCTCCATGGCTATAAGGGATATTACAGGAACCATAGTGACTCTAATAGTGAGTCTGATGGAGTGTTAACGTCCTAAACTCTGTCTGTAGTGAACATGTGTCCCTTCAAATCCATCTTCAAGCTGTGGCTGTCAGAATAAGGACGACGCAGGAAATAACTGTCTGCAATGTATATCCTCCTCCAAATGGTGCAGTACCCTTTAATGTATCAGCTGCAGCGATTGATCAACTCCCTAAAGCTTTCTTACTTCTGGGAGATTTTAATGCACATAAGCCCTTGTGTGGTGGTTCTATGCTTACTGGCCAAGGCAGAGATGTCGAAACTTTACTGCCGCAATTTGACCTCTGCCTCTCAAATATTGGGGCCGCCACACAGTTTAGTGTGGCACATGGTAGTTACTCGGCCATTGATTTATCAATTTGCAGCCCAGGACTTCCCCATCCATCCACTGGAGAGCACATGACTACGTGTGTGGTAGTGACCCTTCCCCGTTTTCCTATCACTGCCCCAGCATCAGGTGCACAGACACCTGCCCAGATGAGCTTTGAACAAGGCGGAGCCCCCAGGGGCTCAGCATTCATTTGCTGAGTACGGGCTTGGCAACCCCGGGGTCCTGAGCTGGGGACTGGTCGGCGCCGCCGGTCTCCTGTCACCGTAACCCCCGGACATGCTTCAGCGACCACCGTATGGCGCGGCGGTGGAATGTTGTGTGCTGCGGGGAATGGTAATCTTGGCTTGACCGCCTGGATTGCGAGTTGAGGTGGAACAGTCGCAAGTGGGCAACCTCTGGGGCACCTGCCACACCCCAGTTGTATAAGGCTTACTCAGGCACGCGGGGCTCTGTCTGAGCGGACCTTTAGTTCCCTAGCTGCTCGTGGGACCGCAATGGACCCTTCGACCTCTACATTTCCCACTACCAGTGGCTTGGGTGGGCCACTGGTAGGAAAACACACCCCATCGAAGAAGCGACTTCGTGCTGCGAGTCCTCCAGCGCTTAGTGTTGATCGAGATTTATCAGACTGTCAACAGAGCACATGCTGATAATCAGAATGGGTTTTTGATTATTAAACGGAAGGAGGGTAGCTGTGAGAGGGTTTCTCCCTTTTACATCCACAAGGGTCTTGAGGGAATTGCAGGAACGCTTAAATCTGTGAAGCGACTGCGCAATGGGACTCTGTTAGTTGAGACATCTAGTTCCCGTCAGGTCGCTTGTCTTCGGAAAGCAACCTGTCTCGGTGAGTACGCTATCGAGACCGAGCTCCACTCCACTCTGAACTACAATAAGGGTGTTGTGACATGTAGGGACTTGGTGGATATCCCCACAGACGAGTTAAAATCTGAATGGGCTGATGAAGGTATTGTTGACATGTAGCATATTATGAAACGAGTCAATGGGAACCTAGTCAAATCCGACGCGTTTATTCTCACGTTCAGTTGCCCACGACTCCCAGAGCATGTTAAAGCGTGGTTCTTACGTTTGCCAGTAAGGCCATATTTCCCCAACCCAATGCGCTGTTTTAAATGTCAGCGCTTTGGGCATACTACGTTGGGGTGCAATGGGATAGCCACTTGTGGTAAATGTGGTCAGCCTGCCTATGAAGGAGCCGATTGTTCATCGCCTGTGAAGTGCGTGAATTGCTGTGGGAGTCACCCCGTCTGGAGCCGGGTCTGCCCCATCTATCTCGACGAACGGAAGATCCAGGAGATCAAAACATCTAAGCGCATCCCCTATGGTGAGGCCAAGAAGCTCTTTAAGGCCATGCAACCTACTGTGTTTACGACATCTTTCGCTTCCGCTCTGAAAAAACCGGTACAAATGGCCACTGTTGCTACGCAAACGGAGGTTGCTAGTGTTAGCACTAATACCTGCGTTTGCCAGTGCACTTGTGCTGCTGCGGTTGTTTTGAAACCTGCGGCTCTCCCCGCAACGTCGGTCAAGGCCGTGGTTGCTGACATTCGGGTACTTTCTACCTCTTCCCATATGGCGCCTTCTGCCCAGGCGGGTACATCTCCACCTGCTGCCAAGGCTCTGCCTTCTAAGCCCCTCAAGACAAAGACGCCGAAGGTGAAGGTTTTGCCACCTGAGGAGACTGGTCAGGGTCGGTCCGATGACGAGGCCATCGTACTGTCTGACATCTCCCGTGGGTCGTCATCGGAGCTGATGGACATTGATGTCGACCGGGGGCGATCTTCTCACCCCAGGAATAAATCTCCGGCCAGTACGGGCTCTCCTCCAAAACACAGAGGCAGGGTGAAAGTTCAGCCACCCTGATCACTGGCTCCCATATTACAGTGGAACCTGAATGGGTTCAGGACGCATGTGGCCGAATTACAACTCCTTGTACGAGAGTGCCCTTTGTGCTTATGTCTCCAAGAGACATTTTCAGGCCACTGATGCTCCTCCTTTACGGGGCTATACCGTATATTGGAAAGATGATCTGACGGGGGAAAGGGCAAAGGGTAGTGTTGCGGTTTTTGTCCGTGACATGCACCCCTCATCTGAGCTCCCTCTCGTTACAGACTTGCAAGCAGTTGCAGTTGACCTTCTTGTGGGTCGGAGGCTCACAGTCTGTTCACTTTACTTACCACCTCAGGATGCGATAGACTGAGGTTCTCACAGACCTTATTAGCCAACTCCCCCGTCCATTTCTTCTTCTGGGGGACTTCAATGCTCATAATGTCTTATGGGGCTCTTCGACTACTTGCCCCAGGGGTCGCATTCTGGAAAACCTCATGATGTCTGGATAACTGTGCATCCTCAACTCTGGTGCCCCCACTCATTTCTGTACTGCTTCTGGGTCGTCATCAGCTATTGACCTTTCCTTTTGCTCTCCAGCACTCGCGGATTCTGCTCTGTGGGAGGTTGCTGCAGACCTCCATTCTATTCTAGTGACCACTTCCCCCTTTGGATTCGCCTCCTGGCTGAGGCTATGGCATTACCAGTGCCGCCCCAGTGGCACCTCTGCAGAGCTGACTGGACACTTTTCAGCCAACTGGCTGTTTTGGAACACCGTGCCAGCGTCCACGAATGGGTAGACCATGTTACAGCCGTGATCTCCCATGCTGCTGAATTGTCAATCCCACGGTCATCCGGTCATCCCAAGAGGCGTCCTGTCCCTTGGTGGACCACTGAGTGCCGCTCAGCCATCCCAGCCCGCCGTGCAGCTCTGCGCCGCCTCAAGTGCCGTCCCTCAGCTGACAATCTTGCGGCCTTTCGGGTGGCAAGGGCCAAAGCGCGGCGAGTGATTAAAGAGAGCAAACAACGGTCATGGCAATCGTTCTTGAACTCCATCTCCCGTTCCACTACTTCTACGAAAGTATGGGAAGCCATCAGAAGGATTTACGGGAAACTCGGCCTGCTACCTGTCACGGCTTTGCTGCATCAGGGAAGTCTCCTCACGACGCCGAGAGACATTGCCCAGACACTGGCCATGCATTTTGCAGAATCTACCGCTACTATTAACTGTGATCCAGATTTCTGCCGCTACCGCACTGCCATCGAGAGGGGTCACTTGGACTTCCGGTCTCCAAATTCTGAACCCCTACAACTGCCCCTTCACAATGTGGGAACTGAATTCGGCGCTGTCTGAGGCTCATGATACTGCGCCTGGCCATGACCAAATCCGGTACAGCATGCTGCAGCACTTGTTACTGCCTTCCAAGGAAGTTCTCCTGAATTTTTTTAACATGATATGGTTATCTGGCACGTACCCTGACTCATGGAGGGAGGCGATTTTGATCCCCCTCCTCAAACCGGGGAAGGACCGAACGCATCCCAGTAGTTATCGAAGTATTGCCTTGACGAGCTGTGTCGGGAAGACGTTAGAACGCATGGTCAACCGTCGCCTGGTTTGGCTGCTCGAAACCAGGCAGCTCCTTAGCCACTCTCAGTGTGGCTTTCGGAGATGTCGTTCAACTATAGACAACTTGACCCTGCTTGAGGCGGCCATCCAGCAGGCCTTCCTACGTAACCAGCATTGTCTCAGTGTCTTCTTTGACATTCATAAGGCGTATGACACTACTTGGCGCCGCCATATCCTCAATCAACTCCATGAGTGGGGTTTTCGTGGCCGTCTCCCCATCTTCATTCGGTCCTTTCTTTCCCACCGCCTCTTTCGATATAGGGTTGGTAATGTGCTATCTGATTTGTATGTGCAGGAGAATGGTGTTCCTCAGGGAAGCGTTTTAAGTGTCACCCTCTTTGCCGTCGCCATTAACAGTATCACGTCCACTATCCGGAGTCCTGCCCAATGCTCCTTGTTTGTGGACGATTTTGCTGTTTTCTGTTCTTCCTCCAGTCTTGTCACTGCTAGTCGGCAGTTGCAGCTTACGATATAGTGATTAGAGGCATGGACTGCGAAGACGGGTTTTACCTTTTCTGCAGACAAATGCGTGCGTGTTCATTTTAATCGTTCTCGGCGTCTTTTTACCTCTCCTGAATTGCGTCTGAGGGACACCATTCTTCCTTTTAGCGACACCGTGCGGTTCCTGGGCCTCACTTTAGATTCCAAGTTGTCGTGGTTGCCTGACCTTAAAGACCTCAAAGTGCGGGCCCTGAAGGCACTGAATATTTTGAAGTGCCTGAGCTATCGGTCCTGGGGAGCAGATCGGGGGCATCTGCTGCAGTTTTATAGGGCTTTCGTCCGATCGCGTCTTGACTATGGTTGCACTGTGTATGGGTCAGCAAGGCCTTCGTATCTGAAGATTCTTGACGCAGTACACCATGAGGGTATCAGGCTGGCCACTGGTGCCTTCCGTACCAGTCCCTCCCCAGCCTGTGTGCTGAGGCAGGGGAACCGTCGTTCGCCATCCGGCGGAAACTCCTCATGGTGCGACGGGTGTGTCAATTCCTTGCCTGTCCTTCCTCCCCTGCATACCCTACCATTGCCCGACCGCCTATGGAACGTCTCTTTTCCAGTCGTCCCAGGGCAACGAGACCGTTTGGGATTCGTGCCAAGCATTTGCTTGCGTCCCTTGGTGCCGAGCGTGTGGCCCCCAACGACAAGGTTTTACTCGCCTGCCTCCCTGGTTGCTCCAGAGGCCCAGCGTCCTTTTAGACTTTTTGGAGTACTAGAGGAGCTGCACTCCTGCGTTTGTTTTTACCTCCTTATTTTGTGATATTTTAAACCAGCATCCCGACCATGTACTAGTATTTACGGATGGCTCCAAACAGGGGGACTGTTGGTTGTGCTGTTGTTTTCCCTGATCGAGTCGTCAAGTCACGGCTTCCTGCGGCGTTTACCATCTTCGATGCCGAATTGTTCGCGATCTTGCGGGCATTGGAGCAGATGAGATGTGTTCCCAGTCTTAAGTTTCTCATCTGTTCTGACTCCCTGAGTGCCCTTCAGACCATGTAACACTTGTACCCAGTGGATACGGTCGTCCAGAACATCCATGATGCCCTACTCCACCTGCAACGGCAGGGGAAGGTGGTTTCCTTCTGCTGGGTGCCGGGGCACGTGGGTATTAGGGGAAACGAACTGGCGGATGTGGCTGCCAAAGATGCGTGTTCCCTCCCTCTTGTTGCATGTGCCGTCCCCCTCCATGCTGTTACCTCCCTCCTGCATTTTCGCGTTCTGCGTCACTGGGAAGAGGAGTTGCTGGCAGTCTGTGAAAATAAGCTGCGTCTGGTCAAGGCCACCACGCGGCCATGGCGTACGTCCTACCAGTCATGCAGGCGGGATGAGGTTCTCACTCGCCTCCGCATTGGGCACAGTCCCTTAACGCATGCTTTTTTACTCTGGCGGGGGGACCCCCCAATCTGCAGTGCTTGTGGCGTCCAGATTACTGTCCGCCACATTTTACTTGACTGTCTTATTCTCTGACCAGAGGGCGGTGGTTTCTTTGCCACCGGATTTGCCCTCTATTTTACAAGATGACGCAATGACTGTGGTTAAGGTCTTACGGTTTTGTGTCCTGTCCAATTTGTTGCCTCGGATTTTAGGGAGAGGGTTTTAATGTGCTGCTGGGTGACTGGCTCACCCAGGTTTTAGGTAAGAGGTCAGCCAGTCACGATTACCTCCTTGTTTCCCTTCGGTTTCTGTTCTCTTTTCCTTGTTTCCCTTCCTTTTTAGTGTGTTCCTTCTCTTGTTTTGCCTCTGTATGTGGGGATTTGAAACTGCGTCAGGTCTGTGTCTTTTAGCCGTTCTCCTTGTTCGCTGTCCGTCTTAGTCCCTTCACTGCATGTGTTCCTGTTTTTATGCGTTTTGGCGCTGATGACCCCACTGTTTAGCGCCCGTAAACCTCAAACACACACACACACACACACCCAACAAGGCGGACTGGGGAACTTTCACCTCTGCTGTCACCACTGAAACTCCCCAACACGGCAACATCGATGTGATGGTTGAGCAAGTGACTAGCACAATTGTTTCTGTGGCAGAAAACAATCTCTCGCTCTTTATGGTGCCTGCAGTGTAAGGCAGTCCCTTGGTGGTCGCTGATAGTCGCTGAAGCAATTAAGGAGCGTCAGTGAGCTCTACAGTGGCATAAGCGGCACCCTTCCCTGGAGCACCTCACAGCCTTTAAACGTCTTCATGCCAAAGTTCGCCAACTTACCAGATGACAGAAGCAGGAGTGTTGGGAGAGATGTCTCCACCATTGGGTGCCACACGACACCTTCCCAAGTCCGGGCAAAGATCAAATGTCTTTCCAGGTACCAGGCCCCATACATGGCGAGTTATGTACCGACGCAAACGCAATTGCTGAGCACTTTTTTCGAACCTCTGCATCATATAATTACCCCCAGCCTTTCGCACACTAACGGCGGCTGGAATGGAACATCCTGTCATTCACTACACCCTGCATTGAATCCTATAACGCCCCATTTACAGAGTGGGAGCTCCTCAGTTCCCTTTCACATTGCCGCAACACAGCTCCTGGGCCTGATAGCATCCACAGGCAGATGATTAAACATCTCTCATCTGACTACAAGCGACATATCTTCAGCTTCAACTGGATCTGGTGTGATTGCGTCATTCCACTGCAATGTGGGAGAGCACCATAATTCTTGTGCTCAAACCCACTATAAACAAGCTTTATGTGGATAGCTATCGGCCCATCAGCCTCACCAATGTTCTTTGTAAGCTTCTGGAATGTATGGTATGTCGGCGGTTGGGTTGGATCCTGTAGTCACGTGGCTTGCTGGCTCCATGTCAGGGCGGCTTCCACCAGGGTCGCTCTACCACTGATAATCTTGTGTCCATCGAGTCTGCCATCTGAACAGCCTTTTCCAGACAGCACCATTTACGTAAAGCATAAGACACGAATTGCCGACTTCATATCCTTTCACCATTGTATGAGTGGGGTCTCCGGGGACCACTCCTGATTTTTATCCAAAACTTCCTGTAACTCCATACTTTCCATGTCCAAGTTGGTGAGTCCCAGAGTTCCATCCATATCCAGGAGAATGGAGTCCCACGGGGATCTGTATTGTGTGTATTTTTAGTGGCCATTAATGGTCTAGCAGCAGCTGTCGGGCCCTCCATATCACCTTCTTTGTATACAGACGGCTTCTGCACTTCGTACTGCTGCTCCAGTACTATTGCTGCTGAGCAGTGCTTCCAGGGAGCCATCCAGAAGGCACAGTCATTGGCTCTAGTCCACGGCTTCCAGTTTTCAGCCACAAAGTCTTGTGTTGTGCACTTCTGTCAGTGTCTTACCATTCATCTGGAACCCACACTTTACCATAATGATATGTCTCCACTACAGTGAGTGGATCATCAATTCTTAGGGACGGTTTTTGATGCTCGATTGACTTGGCTCTTCATCTTCGGCAGCTTAAGCAGAAGTGCTGGGAGCACCTCAATGCCCTCATTGCCTGATCATCACCAATTGGCGTGCAGATTGCTGTATGCTGCTACAGCTCTACAGAACCCTTGTCCAATCCCGAATTGACTATGGGGGTGTGGTTTATGGTTCAGCAGTGCCTTCAGCATTGCATTTACTCGACACTGTGCACCACTGTGGGGTTCGATTAGCGACAGGAGCTTTTAGGACGAGTCTGGTGACCAGCGCACTGGTGGAGGCTGCTCGCCAGTTATGCAGCACACATTCGTAGTTCCCCTGAGCATCTGAATTACTGTCTCCCGCCCACGGCAGTCCATCTCCCACACTGGCGGCCCAGATTAGGGCTAATGATTGCGGTTTGCGTGCAGTCCCTTATCTACGTACTGCAGTCCTTAAATTTACCACCTCTACTTTCAGTCCGTTCATGTACACCTCCACGGTGTACGCCTTGGCCGCAGCATCACCTGGACCTTTTACATGGCCCTAAGGGCCCCATTAGCCCTGTGGCGCTCTGCCATTACTTCCTCTCATTTCTTGACATGTTCCGGGGCTCTGAAGTGGTGTACACCGACAGCTCAATAGCTGATGGTCACGTAGGCTTCGTGTATGTTCATGGAGGACATATTGAGCAGCACTCCTTGCCAGCTGGCTGCAGTGTTTTCACTGCAGAGCTGGAGGCCATATCGCGTGCTCTTGAGCACATCCGCTCATGCCCTGGCAAGTCATTTCTCCTGTGTAATGACTGAGCAGCCTACAAGCTGTTGACCAGTGCCACCCTCGCCACCCTCTGGTAGTGTCCATTCCGGAGTCAGTCTGTGCTGTGGAACTGTCCTGCCATTCTGTGGTGTTTGCGTGGACCCCAGGACAAGTCAGAATCCCCGGCAACGAACTTGCCGACAGGTGATGCAGAAATCGCTTGTGGAGATCGGCATGTCTGAAGCTGACCTGCGTTCTGTCAGACCTCAGGGTTTTCTGGCTTTTGGAGATGGAATGTCATAACAGTACACATTGGGTGACAATGCCTCCACAGCAGCTTTAGTTCTACATTCTATCCGTGAGAGGGTTTTATACTATGTAGGTTTTAGTGCATGTCCTTTGTCCTGTGTCTTCCACCCTAGTGCCTTTAGGGTGCAGGTATTAATGTATTGCAGAGTGGCTGGCTTTCCCTTTTTATTCCTGTGGTTGGCCAGCCACTGTAATCTGCTTTCATCTTTTACTCTCTTCTGTTTCTAGCATCACTCTTTTCGTGTCCTGTTTTGTGCCTTTTACTATTTGTTGCCTTCCCTTTATTATTGTGGCTTTTCCTTTCTTTTCGTTTTGTATTATATGTTTCATCCATTTTACTCACACCTGTGGCATTGATTTATTAGGACCAAGGGACCAATGACCTTGTTTGGTCTCTTCTACCAACCAACCAACCAACCAACCAACCAACCAACCACCTCAGCCTGCGAGTACCTGTATTCTCTTCGGTGATCTCTGACTCGCCAAATGCGCACCACCTCATGACAGACGGCATCACCAATGGTCCTCCTTCACGGGAATAACCTTAGGCTTATTAAGCCTCTCCCGCCACCTTGGATGATCTCCTCTCGGCCCTCTCACCAGGAGGAGATTGTTTTAACTCAGCTGCATATTGGGCACTGCCTTTCTAGTCATTGTCATTTGCTCAGTGGTGCTGCCCCATCACTTTGTACACGTTGTGCCCAAATTTTAACTGTCCACCACTTCCTGCAGGAATGTGTTTTTACCAATTGACGTTCCAGCTCTGGTTTGCCATCTGATTTACAGCCGTTTTAGCGAATGCCTTGTGGGTGGTCGACTGCATTTTATTTTTTGTCTACCGAAGCAATATGGCGAAGGCCATTTAATTTTTAGTTTTTGGCCTCCATTTTTGTATGCTGTTTTTTACTCATTTTATCACATGCCTTTTTAGCTGTCTCCTTTTGTCCATTGGGACTGACACAGTCGCTTCCTTCGTTGAAGTCAGGAAAGCAGCCGACTTTTATCTGATATTCCGTTCCTCATTTGTTGCGTTGATGTGCCATTGAACAACAGATTTATATCATCAGCAAATAGCACAGCAGAAGTGTTAGGGAGGTTGAATGGAGCCCATTAATAAAAAGCAGAAAAAAGTGGATCCAGAACAGAACCTGGTGGCACATCACAAGGAAATGAGGGCATTGTTGGAGCAAGTCCTTTTTCTGCTAGTGGAAGAGACTTCAACCACCGGCATCCTGTTTGATAGTATGATTCAAAGCTTGGTTACACACTCCTTAGTTTCAATATGTGCCTAATTTCTGAAACAATATCTGGTTATTAACCAAATCAAATGCTTTGGTTACATCAATGAACAACCCAGAGGAGAATGCTCTGTGATTGAAAGAAAAGAAAATTTAGTCACTTCCAGAATGTGCCTCTGCCATCCTGTGACTATAAGAAATCTTTTTAGGTCATTTGTTTGCCCCATAAGATATTTATTCTCTCATATTTCAATTACTACATTGGATCATTTTCTCAATATGAGGACCTTACAATGACTGATTTCCTTGACCTATGTCATACAGTTTCATCAAATAAAAGAACGTTTCCCCATTTGGGATCCTGTGTATCGTAGCAAATTGTGTTTCTACCTGCAACTAATTTGTGGCTGTTCTGAGATACCAGCTGTAATCTAAGACCTGACTTTTTGGACGACAACTACAGAACTCTTTCAGATGCAGGGGGAACTGTATTAGGACAGGAGAAGAGGCTCCCAGTGAGACTGGCTAAGGGCTTATGGAGGTTATGCGTAAACAACACAAAGATCACAGAACTAATGGCAAAGATAAAAGCTTTCTGTCGTTTAAGCTCAGATTGAGGCAGAAAAAAATTAGTTCTGTTGGAGGGGATAAACAGAATCAAGGAAGAGGGGAAGGCAGCAGTTTGGATAATTCCATTATTGTTGTGCAAACGAATGAATACAGCCTGTTACCTGGCTCAGGGCAGGAACATCATTGAGCTCTAGAAGAATGTAGGGTGCAGCATGCTATTAAATTTTTATGATGATGATCAGAAATGAGGTGGGGGAGGACAAGCTAGATCTCACTGCTAAGTAGTAATCATGGGAGGGGTACATTTGTGTGTGTGTGTGTGTGTGTGTGTGTGTGTGTGTGTGTGTGTGTGTGTGTGTGTGTGTGTGTCATAAGGACGGTGGGAGAAACTCTTTGTAGCGCCAGAAGTTAATACAGACCGTCTTCTCGGCAGAAAAACGGAATCCTGAGGGGATTAGATTAGGAAGTGAGACACTTAAATAGTAAAGAAGTTTTGCTATTTGGGGAGCAAAATAACTGAGGGACACCATTCTTCCTTTTAGTGACACTGTGCGGTTCCTGGGCCTGTTGCTCTCCCATTCGTGGAGACGACAAAATTTTTAGGTCTTACATTTGACAGGAAACTTAGCTGGTCTCCACATGTGTCTTATTTGGCTGCCTGTTGTACCCGTTCTCTAAATGTCCTCCGTGTTCTCAGTGGTATGTCGTGGGGAGCGGATCGAACCGTCCTACTTCGCCTATATCGGTCGATCGTCCGCTGAAAGCTGGATTATGGGAGCTTCGAATACTCCTCTGCACGGCCGTCCATCTTTCGCCACCTCAACTCCATACAACATCGGGCGTTTTTTACTAGTCCCGTGGAGAGTCTTCATGCTGAAGCCGGTGAATTGCCACTCGCCTACCGGCGCTATATACTGCTTTGTCGGTATGCCTGTCAGCTACTGTCAATGCCCGACCACCAGTCTTATCATTCCTTTTTTGACTACTCTCTCGACCATCAATATGGGTTGTATGTCTCTGCCCTGCTACCCCCTGGAGTTCACTTTCGTCGCTTCCTTCAACAGCTTGATTTTTCACTCCCTGCAACCTTTCGAGTGGGTGAGAGCCACACGCCACCTTGGCTCCAGGCTCAGGTTTGCGTTCACCTTGACCTCAGCTCGCTCCCAAAGGAGGTTACCCCTGGTTTGGTATACAACTCCCGTTTTGACGAACTTCGAATGATGTTCATTAATATGACCTTTTATACAGATGGCTTTAAGACCAATGACGGGGTCGAGTGTTCTTTGTCGGGGCACAAAGTTTCAAATATCGGCTCCATGGCCATTGTTCGGTCTTCACAGCTGAGCTCTTTGCCCTCTACCAGGCTGTTCTTTACATCTGCCGCCACCGGCATTCTGCTTATGTCATCTGCTCCGATTCCCTGAGCGCCATCCAGAGCCTCAGTGATCCTTATCTGGTTGACCCTTTCGTGCACCGAATCCAAAGCTCTCTTCAGCAGCTGGTGGATTATGGTTCTCCGGTTAGCTTTATGTGGGTTCCTGGCCATGTTGGTATCCCTGGGAATGATGCTGCAGATGCCGCGGCCAAGGCTGCAGTCCTCCAGCCTCTGACAGCTTCTTGTTGTGTCCGTTCATCAGATTGTAGCAGGGTCATTTGTTGGCGCATTTTATCGCTGTGGCATGCCAATTGGGCTGCACTTACGGACAACAAGCTTCGGGACTTGAAACCTCTTCCCGCGGCTTGGACGACGTCCTCACGCCTCTCTCTGCGGGAAGAGGTCATTTTGGCCCGGTTACGAATTGGACACTGCTGGTTCAGCCATTGCCATCTGCTGACGGCTGTGTCGGCGCCATTCTGCCCATGTGGGCAATTGCTGACAGTCCGCCACATTTTAACGTCCTGTCCGGATTTTAATACACTGCGTCTTGATTTTGGCCTGCCATGTACTCTGGATGCCATTTTAGCGGATGACCCAGGAGCAGCTGCTCACGTTCTTCGTTTTATCAACTTGACAAACCTGTCTAAGGACATTTGATTATGCTGTTTTTAATCCTCTGCCTGTCTTTTATAGTACTGTCCCTTTTAGTTGCTGTTTTAACCTTGTGCCTCGCGGTGCATTCGTAACTTAGTCTGGGCGCTAATGTCCATCATAGTTGTGCGCTCTATAGAAAAAATAAATAAATGAATAAACCCATTTATACTTATCCCTTATCTGTTTGCAACTAGGCCTTGGGTGTTTCATTTATTCATCTGCATATCCCTCCATCTTAGATGATCATTAAACAGTCCTCCGTGGCCAATGGCGACCTTTACCTGAGCCCAGTTGAGTCTCTTTGCAGAAGCTGGTGTACAACCACTGTTTTACAGACATAATGTCTTCCTCGCGGGATACTCATGCAGTTTTTTTCTGCCATGCCCTGCCACATATCCTGTTACGTATTTGATGATCCCTCAACCACCAGTATGGGGTGTGGCCTTCATCACTGTTATATCTTGGAGTTTGCTTCTGTCTACTGTTCTGGCAGCTTAACTTATTGCTACCTGTAGTTTTCCCAATGGGTGTGAAGCCCTCACCACCTTGTCTTCATGTGGCAGCCCATGTATATCTCAGACTTAATTTGCTTACCAAGGACACTAGTCTGGAATCAATGTACTGCTGCAAGTTTCTCAATCCTTGCATGCAACTTTTAGATAATACCTTCATGTATACTGCGATGGCTTGAAGAATAATCATGGTGTTGGGTGTGCCTTAGTCATTGGCACTTACCATTTTCGGTCAGCTTCCATCACACTGCTCAATTTTTACTGCAGGGCTCTTTACCCTCTATTAGGCCACTTACTACACCTGGTGACACAGGTTTTTTAGTTGTATCATAAAATCCAATTCTCTCAGTACCATTCAGAGCCTCATTGTGCTGCACATGGTTCACGCCTTAGTGCAATGAGTCCATTAAAGCTTAAACTTGGTCACTGTTGATGGATGCACTGTGATTTGCATCAGAGACCCTGGTCATGACAGTGGGATGAGAGATGAGCTTGCTGATGCTGCTGCCATGGCTGCATCCTCCTAGATCATTCATTCCTTTCGATGATCTCTGTGTCGCTGTCTGTTGGCAAGTGATGTCACTTGGGCATCACTTCTAGCCTTTGCTTCATGGGAAACAAGCTCCGGGAAATTAAATAGCTCCCAATAGTTTTTGTGACCTTTTGGCCCTCTTGCATCAAAGACATTATTTTAGCTAGCTTGCATATTGGGCACTGTCTCTTTAGCCATCACCATTGAACTAGCGATCCCCTACCACTTCATGCTTATTCTCATCAACCTTTGATGGTTTGACATTTCTTAACCAAATGCCATTTTTTGAAGAGCTTACATTTAAGTGCACATTTGTCATCTGTTATTGGTCATTTTAATAAACAATTTAAAGGCTGTTTATCATGTTTTACTGCTTCAGTCACAGCAATACTGCAAAGGACATCAAATTTTGGGTTAGGGACCTCTGCTTTCTCTACTGTGTATTTTATGGACCTTTCTCAAATGGGAAGTCCTTTTTAGGTCTTTCCTTCTATTGATTGGGCTTAGCATATAGTCACTTTTAACTTCTTTTACATATTGGTGTATGAAAGTTGTGACATGGGTGTTTATGACCTCAGTCATTTTTGTGCCTCAATGCAAAAAGGCAGTAGATAAGGAAATGAGTGTTGGCCATTGTAGCCAAGCGGTTCTAGGTGCTTCAGTCAGGAACTGTGCTGCTGCTATGGTCGCAGGTTTGAATCCTGCCTCAGGCATGGTTGTGTGTGATTTAAGTAGCTGCTATCCAAATCCAAAACTTTATTGTATCACAGGGGATTATTCTGTGGAATCAGTTTGGCTTCCCGCAAGGGAAAAATACAACAAATGCCATAAATAATTTCATAGGAAAAGTTAGCACAGCTCTAGACAAAAACAGTAAGGTAGCCAGAATTTTCTGTGACCTATGAAAGGCATTTGATTCCGAAAATCACTCCTTGCTAATCCACAAACTAGAACAATATGGGGGTGAGGGTGCAGTACCTCAATGGCTTACTTCTTACTTATCTAATAGAAAACAAAGAACAATCATCTCTTCATATGGTGTAAACTATCATTCAGAGTGGAAAACAATAACATAGGTTGTCCTGCAAGGTTCGATCCTCGGTCCAATTCTCTTTCTATTGTATGTCAATAACTTACCATTAAACATAAATTCACCATCCATTCTCTTTGCTGATGACACAACTGTCTTGATGGAAAGTGAAGAAACAAACAATTCCTGAAGGTCACTGGTACGTTAGATAGGTTAGAGTGATGGTTCCATTTAAATGGTCTGAAGCTTAACATATCAAAAACAAACTTGATTCAATTCAGAAACAGTTAAAATAACAGGAAATTAGTATAAATCATAAAAGTGAAGAATTAACAGAAGTGCATTCCACCAAATTTCTAGGTCTACAACTCAATAAGAATTTAAACTGGAACACACATATTGAGTACCTGTGCAGAAACTGGGTAGCTTTGCATGTGCCATGCATGTATTATCAAGTGCTACTAACATGTCCACTCACACAGTAGCATATCTAAGTTACTTTGAATCAGTGATAAGATATGGCATTATTTTCTGGGGGAGCTCCAGTAATATATCTCGTGTACTGAAGCTCCAGAAGAAAATCATCAGAAATATGTGCACTGCACAGCAAAGAGGATCATGTCATCCATTATTACAGAAAGTAAAAATGTTGACTGTGCTCTCCCTATACATATACCAGCTAATGATATTTTTACACAACAAACTGGAATTGTTCATTAAAAACCAATTTGATCATCCATACAGTACAAGGAATAAAGATATTTTATGCTTCCTGCCCATAGATTGAAATTTCATGCCCTTATATCGTGGGGTCTGAGCATATAAGTCTACAACGAACTTAAATGCAAAAACATTCTAAACATGGAACTAGGAATACTAAAAAAGAAGTTACATGAAATTCTTTTACACAAATGATATTACTCATTAGAAGAATTCATGGAAGATGAACTGATAATTTGTGGAGAATCCAACCACAAATTAGCATTATATAGTGGTAAAAAAAATTGTACATTATCAAGAAAGATATTTACCCAAGCTGGAAAATAAGGAAACATACATACTGCTACATAGACTAAATATAGTTTTAAAAATTAATATTAGATTCTAGTTTGTAATTTTTGACATGTTCCCTGTACCATAATCACATGATTTGTAAGTGTATGTTATGAGACTAATACATCACAATTCACAATAGTTAGGTTTATGTAGTTCCATGTCTAGGGGACTGATGACCTCAGATGTTAAGTCCCATAGTGATCAGAGCCATTTGAGCCATTTTTAAGAAAATAAGTTCTGGCTTGCATGAAGGGAATGTGTTAGGATCCTCAAATTTTATGGTAATGAGTAGAGAAACAAAATTAATAGACATTGTCTTTTCACTGGTGAGTTATTTGTGACGTACTGCATAAATATTGTCAGGTGTTAGTAAACTTTTGAAGTGATGCAATGATTGTCAAATTGCTTTGAATGTGACATAGTATAATATTAAGTAATTTTGTAAGTTTTCTTATTTTTTTCATATAACTTGTATAGAACCAATTTGTTTCAGAGATACGAAATCTTCCTCCAGGATTGGTACCCAGTACTAATAGAGGGACAACTCCATTTGGAAGGAATCAGGTAATTGTTAAAGGATGCTACATCTGATAATGACCATTCTTAATTTATTTATTTATTTTTTTCCCCTTAGATACAGATGTGTATTTAGAAATGCTTGCTGTTTTTCTTCTTACCTCCAGCCCATTTTGCTGATTAGCTTTAATGTTCAAAAAGATCACAATCTTAATCTCTCTTCAAAAGGAGCCTCACACGTTGTTGGGGTTCCATGATGAATACTGATGCCACCTATTAAAAAAGTAATTCGCATACCAAAACGAATATGTTTTAATAATTAGTTATGGATATTCAGGTCAAAACATGGGGAAAAATAGAAAAGTCACAATATTCCAGAAAATTAGAAATATTTTTCCTAACATTTACTTACAGCAAGGAGAAGGGTCTGTTGATATGGAATTCCACTGTACCCATTTGTCTGTTTACATCTAAACTGATAAAAACACAGGTGTGATTTTACAGTGTTTGGCAATATCTTATATTTTACAATAACTGTCAGTACTTTACTACAAAGGGAAATTATCATTTGTTCATCACTGAAACAGAACAAGGAGACCTGATAGTGTGTATGCAAGTGTTAAGGTACGCATTGGATCTCTTGCATCTGGAAATTTTCAAATCTACCTTCTTTGTGTGTAATATCTTTGCCTATTAATATAGTGCATACATATGAGGCACTCTCCATTTTGGAAGCTAACTCAGTAGTCCTTTGATTACTGAAGAACACGCTCTTGTAACAGCAGTCTTCCTTTATCAACAGCCATGTGATAATATTTTTGGGATGGAGAAAGGAGTGAGCATGATCAGTATTAGTTCTTGTTTCTCTTAAGACCTACATTAGAAAATGGCAAATCAGGGTAAAAATCTATAATTAGGAACAAAAAGAAACCACTGCAGCAAAAACATTTCACCATTACATACTGCTTCTGGATGCTGTTTTTGCAATATGTGTTGAATTCACTGTACAGATATAGTGGTATATAATTGACAATTTGTCAACATATATCATATCATAGCAAACAATAATGTAAAAATTTAGCTATGTTAGATTCAGTTGAATGGTATAGTTCCCAAAGGAACCAGCAGGTAACTTATGTTATATTTTACTCAACCTTATTTATTTTTTTTTTTTTTTTTTTGAAAAGCTTATTACATTGGATAATCACAAAGATTGGTTGTAGGTAATAGATACGGTAGTGAATAAGAATTTACAGGTTTAATTTAAGAATGATTTGTTCATGGCACAATTTCACAATGAAATTTTGTTTGTATAGCCAGTGAAAGATCATTCATGATCACTTTAGAGTAATATGAATTCTGATGGAAGCCTCATCCTGAGTCACTATTAGGTGAGGTGTCTACGGGGTGGGGCAGGGGTGCTGGAGCACACTGTGTGATTTACTGTGAAGTAGTGTGGTGGTGGTGCAGTGTAAAATGGAGCATCCGGGCTGGTCCCAGGCAGTTGAGATTGATGGTTATGAGGCATAGCCTGTTCATGGCCTGGAACTGATGAAACAAGGTGAAACAAGGTGAAACAAGGTGAAGTGCAAGCTCCTGTGACAGTATGCAATTAAGTATCCATCAGGTGGAAGTATGTACATTACAAAGTCACATGCAGAAGGAGCGTGCTTCCTCAATAGCAGTGCCACCAGTTTCCTGAAGCCTGTGCTACTTGGAAACCTGACTGGTGCAACCAGGGCGCGTCTGTATCTACTAGCATATCAACAAACTGTTTGTACTGCATCATGTCCACAACATACGATGCCCTTGAGGTATTTATAAGTACTTACTGGTGGAGAGATGCCTTTGGGGTGAGGGTAGGCAAACTGTTTCGGGGGAGACATAGTGCTGGAACCATAATGTAGTCAGCTTGCAGCTGATATAGAATTGTTGTAAAGAAGGTGATGAGATATATGATTAAAAGTAATAAACATTGTCCAGTTTGGAACCACACAAAAATCTATACATATGATTGTTGAGGATGAAATTAAACATCACCAAAAATGAGAATCTATTGTGGCTTTGAACACAACCTTTAGTGCCCTCATAAATGAATACATGTTAAAATTACAGCTAACCCTATGCACTACTTAAATGTCATTGAAAAGCACTGTAAATTATTGTTCAAAGTCATCAGTCTTCAAAAAGAACTCGGGCTGAGCACTTCTGTGTAATGTATTTTTCATGTGAATCAATGATTTGACTCGAGTAGTGGCAAGTTGTACATAAACAAGTAGTATACCTTTGCTTCATTGGATGTGAAGGATTAAGACAAATGTGAAAACAGATTTGAGCAAGTCCAGTAATCAATACATAGTTATGAAATATATTTGATAGAAGATAAAGAGAAGTAATAACCAAATAGTTTTCTGTAAATCAAAGTAGTTAAAAGGAGTCTGTCCCCTCTAATGTGTCCACAGTATGCTGACCATTTACAGCCCTGTAGTACAGCATATGAACAATGACTCTAAAAATACCTAACCAGCAGAAACTTGAGGTGTGTATCATGCCTTGTCAGTGATATTTTATTTCAAACTTGACAGGAGTAGCTGCTCCTAGTAAGTGACATGCCACATACAGGCAGTTTTGTCTGCTTCTTAAACCCACCACTGGGGCACAATTTTTGTAGATTGCAACAGACCTCTACTGCAGAAAAATACAGAAGTCACTAGTTTCCATAGTGGTACGGCAACTTCCATTATTAAAGAGTGTGTGTGTGTGTGTGTGTGTGTGTGTGTGTGTGTTTTGATTTGATTTTAATGAGGGATGCATTTTGGGCTTTCTTGGCATTGTAAAATTATTCTGGGTGGATATAATTAATTATTTTCCATGTTATAATGTGTTAAATAGGAAATATTTAATGTAAGACTACCAAACTAGGCAGGATTAATTTCAAAAGCACATGGGGAAGAGAAATAATGTAGAATAAATTCAACTGAAACAGATTTCATGTGCTGCTATGGTACATCCTACCATTACAGATCAGCACCATTACTGCTATGAAAGGGAGCTCAGTATGGCACCCCTCAGTGTCCAGAAGAGTCTGAAAGCACAGGATTGTATTCTGCACAGCAGAACAAAGCATGCTCTTAGGTATGCTGGGTACCTGTCTCAATGTGCTGTGCTTCAGATCAGCACTTGTGTAAACCCTATCCTTCAGGTAGTCCACAACCATAAATCACAGGGAGTGAGAGCGGCTAATCATGCCGACAAAGCATTTGGAAACAATTGGTGATAATTTGATCATTTCAAATGCGTTTTGTAGAAGCAGATGAACTTCATGAGGCATGTGCAGTGGGGCCACATCTTGTATTAAAACTTGATTTCAGTATGTCTCTCCTGCAGGAAAGGTATGATGTTCTGGCAAAGCATACAGCATCTGGCAACACAAGGATACAGCATGTAGGGTGCTAATGCAACTGGTTATAAAGTGCTGCTAGTGTTCAGGATCTGCACCCGGTCAAACTATAGGAAGTAACATCAAAGAAGTTTAGAGGCTGGCTGCCAGATATCTTACCAGTAGACTTAAACACATGCAAGTGTACATGTTACAGACATGGTTTGGTAACCCAAATGAGAATCCCTGGAGGGAAGGACCATGAAGATAACATATGAGAAACTAGGCATCATATGAAGGCATATAGAGAGTAGAGTAATTCTTTCGCCCCTCTGTCTGTGAGTGAAACAGGAATCTAAACAACTAGTAGTGACGCAGGGTACACTCTTCCATGCACAGTATGGTGGCTTATGGAGTATGTATGTTGATGTGGATGTAAATGTAGAACCTGTCTCACTCCCTGCTCAACCATTGATTTTGTAACTGCCATTTTGTTTCTGCACAGATTTTAAATAAGCTTTTTGCTCCTTGTGTTTCACCCCCTACTACCTTCAGAATTTCAGAGTATTCCAGTCAACATTGTAAAAAAACTTTTTCCAAGTCTACAAATGCTGTAAATGTAGGTGTGTATTTCATTGACCTCTCTCCTAAGAGAAGTTGTAGCATCAGTATAGCCTTGCATATCGGTGTATTCACCTGGAATCCAAACTGATGTTGTCCATGGATGGCTTCTACCAAGATTTCCATTATTTCATAAATTGTTTGTTTAGTATTTAGTAACTAAACTGACAGTTCAGGAATACTCACAACTGTCAGCACCTACTTTCTTTGTGATTGAAAGTATTGCATTTTTCTTGAAGTCTGAGGGTATTTCATGAGTACCATAAATCCTGCACACCCGATGGAGTAGTTACGTCGTAGATGGCTCTCCAAAGGCTATCAGCTCCTGAAAGTTTTTTGCCTCAATCTGTTATAATCTACTGTATTCAAACCTTCCCTCCAACAGTTTCCATCTCCTCTATCATATTATTTCCTCGCTATTGTCTCCCACCCTCTCATGTGCTACCAACTGCCAGTGCACCTGCTGTCTTTCCGCTTCCCTGCTCCACTCCATTCTTACACATTTCTGCCCCCTCCCTCCCTTCCCCACAGGCTAAAAGCTCCCAACACTGTGCCTGGTACCTGCACACTCTGCCAGACAGTGCTCTTCTTTCCTCACCCATGCACTACGTCTCCCTTCAACCCCACCCCCCACCTCATGCCTGTTTCCTGTTCACTCGTGAACCTATCCATTACTGAAAACGGTATCAAAACCCTTCAGTAAATTCCTGTGATTAGCTGTCACATACAGACAAAAACCAGTTAGCTGCTTTGAATGTTTGAACACACTATAAATTAGTGCCCAGACTGACTGATGATACAGGAGACAAACCAGTATATTTCATGAAGCAATCATGTGTCACTTTAACAGCATGTTCACGTGTAGCTATGTCAATCTATTAGCTTCTTGGGTACTGCATCCATATCTATTAATCATTTTCACTGGGAAAACTGATTTGGAAAGTAGAAAATTTGTACAACCCATGTAATGGGAATGAAAACTAGTTTCGCAATCTGTACATTTTTTTGTAAATACAATCATGAAAGTACATGTTCATTACATAAAAATCATAAGCTGCTTTCAGAGAGCATGAAGGAATGTTGAGTGATGTGCAGAGCTCAGTGACCAACACAGGTAAAGTAACCATGAAGATCTCCAGTTGGCCAGATGATGTTTGGAAAGGAAGTTGCCAATCCTCCTCCTCAGAGACAAAAGGCCATGAGAAAGTGGTTGCGGGAGAAAGATCTGATACAGGATTAAGCACGATTTGAAGAGATTCTAAGAGCTATACAAGCAACTTTGAGAAGAATAAAGAGAAAGTATGTCACCGACTTCATTTTTGAGGTGGAAGCAGGCTGTAGAGCAAACAAGAGCACAGCAGCATTTTATTAAAGGTTGACAGACTACAAAGAAATCTGTGGAAGATTCCAGTTATAAAATCCTTATGAATGACTGGAATCACCAGAAGATTGAAGGAGTACTTCAACCAGCTGCAACTGTGATGAGCCCAAAGTATGGTTGTATTTCCAGTCTCTAACCACAGCTGATCTACAAATAGCTTAAGAAGGAAAGCCCAGGTGGAGACAATGCAAGCCAAGATGATCCAGACAGGAGGTGAAGACCTTGCAGGAGACTACACCAGCTGATACCAATTATCAGGACCAAAGAAGAAATATTAACAGTATGGTAAACACTGCTTATCTATCCAGCCAATAAAAGAAAGTGGGGGGTGATGAGAGAGGAATTTGTGTATTATCGTTGAGTGGCCCTGCATAGCCTAAGATACCCAATCCTGTCCAACTGCCTCACGTAAAGAACTCAACTCCTGACGATCTTCAGTATCGGGGACTTTTCCAACCAATGCAGTCAACAATAGGTGACGTTCATTTTATGATAGTTCACTGAAAACAGAGGACACAGAACTACACATTTTGTTTCTCTATTGCAAGAAGTATTGTGGCTGCATCCATTATGGAACCGTGTTCAGTTGTCAGAGTTCGGGATACCACCGAAAAATACCCCAGCAGATCTTCACCAAGCTAATGAAACACATGGTTTTCAACCTCTCATCTTCACGCCACTGAGTTAGGTTGAAACTTCAGTTTTGCCCTTGAGATGACCCTGTTACAATTTTAAAGACAACTTTGATGGGATCCCAGTAGAGGGGTAGAACATGGGGCATCTGTAATAAGTTATCAAGCAGCTCTGAAGAATTTTAACAGAAGACCAGGGCAACAGAGAGCACTGCCTGCAAATTTGGGTTTTATGTTGTTACCACTCATCAACAAGGTCAAGATATGGGTGAAGCAGTCATTACAGGTGGAAGACTGGTCCTGCACATGTGTTTTTGAATTTTAACATCTAGGAGGGTTTCTCATGGAGCACCCAACATTAGAGATCAACACATTCCATGCAGGAAACCAATCCTCCTCCTACAGCCTAATGTAACTTCTTTGATTCAGGTGCCTCAAGACCATTCAAGATCCGCTATACAAAACATTGATCCCACCCATGGTACTGTATTGCTGAGACATCTAGTATCAATTTGAGACAATGGACAAGGGAACTTTTAGCCACGTATAGTCCATTGGGTCCGACTGCATGGAAGTTAATTAAGGAGGAATGAATTCGCCTTTTTTGCTGAAAGTAGTGTGTGTGTGTGTGTGTGTGTGTGTGTGTGTGTGTGTGTGTGTGTGTGTGTGTGTAGTGGGGGGGAGTGTAATTGTCAGTTTTTCCACACCTGCTATAGCCAGATTCATATTTGTTTCCCATTCTAGAGGCATATGAATACTTAACTGTAAAGAGATGGGGTGAAAGGCTGTAGAATGTTCGATGTGTGAACAGCACAAGTATGTTCACATACCAAAATTTTGGTGAAGGGTAATGAGAATTGAGCAGCTGGTTCCTCACTTTTCTATTATTGTTTTACAGGGAAACATTCACCTTTTTGCACTCTGACAAACACAGTGTTTGTGTAATCCTTTGCATCTATGTTGAGCGCACCCTCTTATATGAACACACGCATCTGAAGGGGGAAATCTGTAACCGGTAATTCGTGTACTAAAAACATGGAAGAAACGCACTGACATTAGTAGCTCAAGACTCAGTATGTTGAAGTCACTATGTAGTCAGAATACTGTAATTCTAACTCTGCATTCTTCTTATGTAAGTACTTTGGCTACAATGATCACTACAATAACTGTTCCAGTAACTGGTATTCAATTCTATCCTCCATGTCCCTGTATGTGACTAATTTTGGGTAACTAAGTAACCCACCCAGGGACTGATACCAGTCACAGATTGCTGATGTCACAACTTCCAAGGACAATGAAAGTTTTGTAATCATTGTTTCACCTAATTATTGACCAAATTCAGACATTTAGAATGCCATAATTTACTCTTTAAGATGTGTAATATGACAGAAGTTCAAACGAGTAAGACATATAGTACACTTAGGAACTGGAGGAGGTGGGTGCTTGTCGACTTAGCATGGATTGCATGTGTATACCTTGACTTTATCCACCCAGTGTTGATGAGAGAGCACTTACCAACTTCCAACAAACTTTATGCAGAACTTCAAACCTTTCATAAACATTTTCTCAGTTATATGCACCAGGTCAATTATTGAACACATTAACTAATTTACAGAATAATTAGTCTTCAGCTCTTTTATGCACAGGTGATCACTTCTTTAGACAATCTTGATTTACCAGTACATTTGTAAACCCGTAAAAGGCACAATTTTCGGATACGGTACACAGCCATGGTAGTATCATTGCAGTAATATGATTGCATTCAAAATAACTATTAAGCACACTTCACAACAACTTCCAACAAACTTTTCATTCCTCATGCGAGTCTCTTGCAAACCAAAATGTACATAATACAGTACTTCATTCATAAACGTTATCTGAGTGCTAATACTAATACGAAAAAAAGCGAATGTTTAAATATTTCAGACTTGTGTAGTATTTCTTCAATGAAACCTGAACAGACAGTTCTATGAGCATTACAGAATAACTTATTTCTATTACAGCATAGTGATGTTAATGAAGTAAGACTGAAGGAAGGCTTGTCATTTACACACGTTTTCACTGCCAAATAATTTCCTCCTCAATCTTGGTCAATTACATCAGCATATATGTTAGCTTTTCAACAAACAATGAATTTGCATAGAACCAAATTGACAACATAGGATGAAACAAAGGAATTAGAAGTTAATGTCATGCATAATTGTAAGTGTAGTAATTGCACATAATTTCACTAGCTACATAGTAGCACATGTTTCAGAACAATATATGAAAGAGACTATTACTGAGGCACAATAATCTATGCAACCCATTGGCATTAGTCTGGCAATTAACAAAAACAGGGCATTTCACGATTCCTATCACAGGCTTTGTAGATGAAGTTTTGATAAGGAGGCAATGTCAAATGTACAAAGTCTCCTTGACAAACCATAGAAGACTGGTATAGGAATTGTGGTACACCCTGCACACTGGGGACTACAGTGAGAGCAAACAACCTATTATGCTTGGGATGGCGAGGAGACTATTCGTTCACATTACCTTCAGTGCATCTAAACAGTGAACAGAAGACATCCTTAATACACAGATGCCACTGAAAAATTTGCTTTCCTGGCATTTTTCAGGGGAGTTCTCAGTATACTTCAATGTAACTTATGTATGAGCACACAATTACAACTACTCATCAGCTGTTGTACAATTAAGCAGTCTTATAGCTTTAACTGTAGAGCCACAACCAACAATCACATTACAGTAGGTAACGTTCAAATTCTATGACAATTTTATGTAATTAAAAACAGTGGAAAACTGGACTTTACAATTTTTATACAAGTCTTAATTTTCATGTTGTAAGGAGATATTACACAGAAGCTCTACATTCATATGGTTATGTTTCACAAATTATTATATTAAAGAAACAAAATTATTCCACTAGCTCTATCATCTGTTGAGGCAATTACTTGACCCACAAATATGACAATGGAAAACACAGCATCAGAATGTGTGTGTGTGTGTGTGTGTGTGTGTGTGTGTGTGTGTGTCACAAAACTCATTTTGGTGTGGAATAACCACACCAAGCTAGCTGCAAAGTAATAAAACATTTAACAGCGTGGTGTGGTTCTTATTACTCGAAAATAAGCCTCTAATACATGTATTTATCAGCACTGAACATGATCCGAGCAATTAACTGGTACAGCGTTTTTTACTAAATAAATAAATGGCCAGTATAGTGACACTAATTTCTTTTGGTACATTTAATTTGAGGGTCATGATAATCGTATCTGTAAAATACATGTCGGTTTTTGTTACTGTATATTATAGTTGCCAATTAACCTCATTTACCTGTTACATTCATTTAAATATGCATATTACATACAACAGAAGTTATGTTAATATATACATTAGATTAATTGCAGGCAATAGTGTTAACATTTCATCACTTGTGTCAGTTGGGGCTTCCACAGTTTCTGTGCTGCAGTATTGGTGCAGAACAGAGGCAGAGAATAATTCTCAAGTAACATTTATGCACCCAATATTCTATGGTTAAGTACAATCTATGAGGAAAAAATAATAAAAAAACAGCAAAGCTGCAGGAAAGGAATATACATGAATAGCTTGTTAGGAATATCTCAAGCGAAATTAAACCCAGATTTATTTTTTCCCCAGTGGTACTGCCTGTGCTTGAGAGATGTTTTTGTCACAACTGATGTCATAGCACATACATCACACTGGTGGTAACTGTAGCTGATACTACATTGAAGACAATCCTGTTACCTCATATCATGAAGTCTGGATTGCCTTTTGTGACTAGTTCACTGCAAAGTCTACACAGATCTTAGGAGAAAGGTGGTCATTTCTTGTGCCACACGATATGTTGCACTCTTCTGGTTATCCTGTCGCCCTCAAGACATATTCTGATATAAATCTGCAATCAGGCCAATTTAGGAATGGACACCCATAGAGCTACCACTGTTCTTTGAATTGTTTGTAGAACACCCACAGCTCTACCATATCTCACTGATTGGCCAGTGAAATGTCAGGATCAGACTTCCACTAAGACTGGTATCTCTCACTGTTTTCATTCTAAGCTGTCTGGTTCCTCAGACGAAATTAGTGGTACAGTGGTATTTAGGACTGCATTCAGCTGAATATTCTTTGAGATATGATGATGTGTTGTAAGTGACTGATGTGCTTCTACATCAGAGAATCCATAGCATGCAGATGCAGGCAGTCTTCTGCTCTTCATACCTTGGTCTCTTGGCTCTTATGCTGGACATTTTAGCCAAGGTGAAGGAAGTGGACAACAGATAGAGCTTCTTTGTCACAGTTTAAACACTTTTGTGGAACTATATTCGCCTACAGGTAGCTTATGTACTACTCTGATATAGAAGACTACAGGTGAAAGTACTTCAGGCCTCTTGTCAAGCTGGCTGGACATCATTTCTTCCTGTTAGAGGTCTGGTAGGATCTTCTTCAGCAACAGTCTTATTTCTCTTAGTGTGGTCACCAAAATACAAATGAAGACCATTAGTGCAGACATCCATGAGGTATGGGATGACTGGCAACTGTGGAATCGTGAATCGTCTGAGAGGCTGTGTACTGAAGTGTGTTTTGGGTTGAAGTACATTGGTTCCTTGTCATTTCAGCAACAGTCCCCCCACAATGTTTTGTCACTTTCACTTCAGTCTTCTCTTCACATTAGGCACAACATTTTCATTCTGTCCCTCAGGAATATCCAACCGGTTCATAACACATGAAATTTTGAACACCAGCCTCCTCTGTCATTTGTTCACTTGCCTCAGTGCAATGTTGAAGTGCTGTGCTTCTCCAGTATTGTCCTTGTAGTAATGGAACTAACATGGGGTTACAAGTTTATATTATTACTCATTACTTCTTTTGATGATAATTCTTCCAAGAGCTGGAACAGATCCATTTTATGTGGTTTACCCATCTCACCTACTTCATTTTTGATGCAGAGAAATGTCCACAACTACAAGTCATATTGTTCCCAAATGAGTCGTCATGGGTGAATGATGGTAGGAACACTGCAGTCTACACAGCCATTATGGTTTATTCTGATCTCACAATCTTTGTTCTTTGTCAGCCTTCATACCCAGGGCTTATTCTGAAGCTTTTGAGCACTAAGATTCTTGCACAGATAGACTACCAGCCCTGTCAAATATCCCTCAGTTTGGAGGACCACATTTTGTCTTAAAGGGTTTGCACCCCTGGGAGGGCTGGCTTCATTGTGTCTATGGAGGCCCTCCTCCCCCATGGAATGTAAGATTAGAGAAAGAAGATGAAAAACACCCTCGGGCCTCGCAACCTAATACCGTCGGGGTCGAAAAAATCAAGAGTTGGCCAAGAGAGGCCGACAGGAAAGAAAATAGATGCCTGTAAGCAAGCAGAAGCAGTGTCAGAGCCATCAGACATATGATGATCTTTTGAAATATCATCAAGACTATGACTCAAAGAGAAGAAAGATTCTTGCTTTAATGGTTAGGCTCCAAGTATTACTTAGATTTATCTTATGTGGATCGTTGAGTAAAGTTTTTCCTATCAGTGCATAAAAAAAATAAAGATTAAAGTTAAGAGTAACAGTGCTGTTATTCAATAGCAGTAATTTTACAACATGCAGACACTTTACAGAAACTTTACATGTTACATACAATTAATACTGTACGCTTTATGTTTACCTGCCACAAGCAGGTTACTCCTTAGCTAAAAATAGAAACCAGTTGACATGAATGTGTTTTCCTCATTTTAATAATAGTTGAAATGGCTACACTATGTTTGATGTAGTCATAATAAAAAAGCTAATATTCCTCATAACCAAATTGAAATCATTCCATAGAAATCTTACAATCTTTGTCTAAAATATTAAATTACATATTCAATGTGTGTGTGTGTAGAAAATAATCATACAGCAGTAACACACGATATGTTTAGCACAAAGCTTGAAGACTTCACAGCTGACATTTCACCACCAATTTAAATATTTTGTAGCAAAATTTTTTGTCTTGATTGTAGCTAATGCGTGTTGGATAATGACTGACTTCAACCAAGACAAAATATTGATTTTTTACATACATAGGTTACAGAACACATCAAAAAATGTTTTTCAACTGTTCCTCTCATGTTTCCATAATACTTACAGAGAAAGTGAAGGTTACGCTAAATAAAGTGTAAATAATGACATTTACAAGCTCTAACACAGTCTACACCATCTTCACTAACAAATTTTCCATCTACCACTTACTAAGTTTGAGTACCATTTGCTCTGTGTGAGTACACAGTCTTCAAATATTCCACAAAATAAATGTACAGCTATAACGCCGGAAATGCATATCCTCCTCCACATTGTCTGAGGATGTTCGTGTAACGTAAGCAGACTCAGACAGCCTACAACATTTCCTTATTTATTTACCATATTATTGGCCAGTTTAGACTACCACACTTGTCAAGTACCTATGAATACACATACTACCACAGAGCAATATGTAACACTCATACTGTCTAGGGAAGTAAGAAATGCAATAATGACAATCCAAATTTCGATTTGCATTATCGGCCATTACTTAGAACTGTATGAACAGTTTACAGTATGTCCCACAAAATGTGGCACACAAATTATCAGTTCACATATAAAGCCATATATGCATAATGGTATTCTTTTTATGAAATACATGCCTACTGAAGGGCATGAAGTAGGTGAAGATCTGTAGGCATCATAACTTTGGAAGATTCTGTCCTTACACTTCACAACCACATTGTAACATGTGCAAATCACAAATCTGCTAGTAACATGAACTTACAGAGTCAAGTTCTAGTTAGCTGTTTTAACTTCTGCCAAAGATACACCAAAGAAAATATACAGGTCTATCAAAAATATATGAATCTCTGACTGTATAATATACATCCTTAAAGCTAATAAAGGGTGTCTTACATCTAGATGGGTGAGAATTTCAGACAAGTGACAAACAGCATTTTAAATATTTTCAAACTGTGTAACACAAAATGTAAACACTAGCTGTATATATCATGAAGGGTAGAGAACATCAGTCCTTTACAATTGTGTAGTGCGTAAACCTCCAAATATTGTATTTTGTACTTCCAATATAGAAATTACAACACTGCATCATCTAACTGAAATTCATCAAGCTCTGATTATTACAAACATTTGTAAAAGACAAATTACACTGCTTGCAAGAATTGACAGTAATGTAGGAGCATCAGTAATGGCAACGTGAAATACTTATGCTTCCTTTCAAAGGGACCAAATTCAAATGACTAATAGTATTGAATGTGAATTTACGATAAATTTGTGGAACACAAATATTTTTAAGAGTGCCTCTGGATAATGACTCTCAAAGCATAGAAATTCCAATTTCAGTAACTACTTTGACAAATTCAAGTTTATACTACTAATTCACGTTATCAGACTGAACTAACATGAAATCTATCATTTTACACGAACTGTTGAATTCATATACTAAGATTGTAACAGTATGTGAATGAGTCATATCCAGACAGTGAACATGACAACAGAAATATTTAACTGAGGAAACTGTGGCTTCTTGAGCTGATAATTCTTTTACCAGACAAGCGAGAGTAGTGAGGATACTTTGTATTACAAAATGTTTAGGTCATTTACTATCCTCACAGTACCAGTGTTGTGTACAAGACAAAACTGAAGAAAATGGAATGTAACATTGAAACAGAACAGGAGATCCAATAAGGCTACCCAGTCGACTGTACGGTCGAATAAATTACTATTACATCGAAATCCATACATTTATCATATACAAATAAAGACTATCACAATCAGTGTATGAAACAGTGAATGTAATTTTCAAATTCTAAGGCAAAACACTAGCTGTGAGGTACACAGGTACGATCTGTGAAGTGTGGAAGGTAACAGGTCAACAGTCATACAATTCAAGAACAAATGTGCATAATACATATTAGGAAGCACATCTTAATTTCATACAAATATGACAGTAATAGCCATTTTCAACAAAGGCATTTTTAGATTACAAAAAATCACCACAATGATCAATATATGTATCGGGTGCACATATTTATGTGCATTTGCCATAATAAGAAAAGCGATGTAGAAACCCTAACTTATGTAGAACACACAAAATTACCATGTCATAAGAAGCTCAATAGCTAAAGCTAGTCAAGTCCAATATAAGTACATCCTGTCAAGGAACATACATGTATTACTATGTCTATTTCTTATGAAGTCGAATATTATGGAGAGATGGCAATCTCTGTGTCAATCATATCAAACAACTAGTGACCCATAAGCTTATACATAGTCACATTAAATTGCCAGGCAACACGCCAAAGTAAGTGCTTTGTAATATAAGAACACGCTAATTGTATTAGTAGTCTACTTAAGACAAGAGGTGGTAGGTGAACATTAACAAGCAACCAATATTAGAGATCATACTAAGATTGCTTCTGATATTTCTGTAAGCACTATTGTTCACTGCAAAGGAAACAATTTACAACTGAATCATCATAGTGTGCACAAATATACGTTTACAAGAAAATATAAAATACAAGGCCCACAAATTAGTGATAAGCTCTCCTAAAGAGACTGAAAAGCACAAGAGTGATAATACATTATTTTGTAGCTGCACATGAAGATTAGAGCATAGTTTTCTGTTAATAATGCCAATGGTCAAACTACAATGTCATCTACTTAACTATAACCTATTGACTTATGACACGAACAAGGGTCAAATCACATTACGATTCTTTCTATGTTCTTAAAGCTTCAACAGCATGCAATAAGAACAATGGATAATGAAAAGGCTAAAGGACTCAAAGCAGTAATGTAATACATTTGTTACTTTAAGCCTTCTGAATTTCAAATGTATGTGATACAATTAAAAGGAAAGCTAAGTGTGCTAAAACTTCATATTGACAGTTTTCATAGGCCTGGATTCACTAGAGCTCAAGCAAACCTTGAAAATGTTATGGAAAGCCAAATACAAACTGGGGGAAAACTTTTGCTACTGGGTTTCTAATTGTTATTACTTCTACTGATGATGAAACTTCAAATTATTTAGAGCTGTTTTACATACTACAGTTTCTTTAAACTTCTGGTACTCTGCAAATAACGTTTTAAATCCCATTAAGAATTTAGAAAAGGCTTGAATTTATAATGCGTGTTTGTTGGAAGCAGCTAGGTGCTCTCATTATGAAACACTGGATGAATATAGCCTTTGTTCTTTGTGCATCTCTATCTGGACTCACTGAGGACATGCACACAGTTTATTAATAATACTTTTCTTCCTGTGTTGAACCTCTGATGCAAGATCATACCTCTTGCTGAGTAAATTATGACAGTTTCATTTTCAATATTTCTTGTCCTTACTGACTGCATTTTAAAAAGTAATATTTCTGTTGACCGAGGAAGCTGTCACATAAGCAAGATGAAACTGGTACTGCAGGCCATGAAGTTGGTTAGTCTTTTAGTAATATCAATGGATTAGTGTTGGGGGGAAAATACCTTTTGTCCTGTGTTTGTCCTCTGATTTATGATGATCTGCCTGCTGCTGTGAATGGTGCAGAGCACCAGTTTACCAAGTTTGCAGGTGGCAGCAGTATTATAACACAATATTCGTTATTAGGAGGAGTGGCACATCTGCCAATTATGTCCTCATTGAGCTGCAATGCTGGGACCATGGGATTCAAAGAGCAATGTGGAATCAAATGATTGAGGCCAGTGCAGCAGGACAATTATGTCTGCAATATATGAGCAGTGCAGGCTTGTTTTAAATGAATGACACTATTTTGCTGATATACCAGTGCTTACCTGGACTGATGTTCTTACTTGCATGTTAATACTTCTTACAAATGGGATTGAGGCCAAGATTGCTTAAGATTATTGGACTTCCTTCTAGAGCAATACATTGACATTTGTGGCTGGCAAGGGCTAATTCTGTACATCAGCTGGTACATTCCTATACATTTCTTTAAGTTAAGGGGAAGAGGATGTTGGTCAAGCCACTAACAGAGGTTTAATTCCCCAGAGATTGTTCCCATGAAGGGAACAACAGTATTAACGCCAAAGCGACACCACTTGTTGACAGACAGCAACACAAATATCGGAGGGAATGGAAGAACTAGCGGTCCAGGATACGACAACAGCAGGCTTAGCAGCAGTTTTTTTTGTTATGGATTTAGGGCGCAAAACTGCTACAGTCAGTGCCCAGTCTGTGGCTTAGGGAAAAAAAAATAGATTGGAAATCAGCAGCAATGGGAGCAAAACTCAAAAAGTGGGGAAACTAAAAAACAGAACGAAAGCTTAAAAAACCACTATAGAAGGGGGTTGGTCATCCCCAAAAAGAGCTTCAAATGACTGACATCTCACTGGCACTAATAAACTCTAGGACGTGATCGACTTACTCTGCTATGTGCCAGTCTACTGGTGTCACCTGTTCTATCTTCCATTCTAGCAGATGACACGAGATCAAAGAGGGGCACTGAAGTAAAAGGTGTCTTACCGTCCACAGCTGAGAGCAGTGGGGACAGAGTGGGGGAGGATCACCACTTAAAAGATGTCAATGGCTAAGAAGACAGTGCCCTATCCGGAGTCTAGTTAAAATTACCTCCTCCCGACGACACGTTCGGGAGGAAGAGGTCCAAGCACAGGGAAGAGCTTCCACGTCCCGCAATTTATTATTGGGAAGTGTCGACCAATTTGTGTGGCATAAAAGAGCAACACAACATAAAACACTCTGCACATTGGCAAAAGCAACCATGTAAACAGCAGGCTGAAGAAAGACTGCAGCCTTGGCCACTATATCGGCCACCTCATTTCCACAGATACCAACATGTTCTGGGATCTAGAGGAGTGCCACAGAGATGTGGAGCAAGGGGAGGCATTCCTGAATCCAATGAACCAGAGGGTGGACATAGTAAATAGCTTGGAGACTGAGGAGACAGCAGAGGGAATCTGAGCATATAATATACTGTATCTGCTGATGGCAATCGATGTATTGGACAGCCTGGAGAACAGCGTAAAGCTCTGCAGTAAAAACCGAACACTGGTCAGGAAGCCGAAATAGATTAGGGGTGTCGCCAAGAACATAGGCACTCCCAACACCAAATGATGTTTCAGCCGTCAGTGTAATGTGGCACCCTTCATTTGTGCTCATGTTGTTGTTGTTGTTTTCAGTACAGAGACTAAACAGGATAGAGTAGCAAGGAGAGCTGCATCATTCAAGCTCCATCTCCCTGTACCTACTGCAGACTACATCCTTCTGAATCCATTTAGTGCATCTCTTGGTCTCATATTTTTACCTACCACACTGCCCTCCAATACCAAGTTGGTGATCCTTGATGCCTCAGAATATGCCCTACCAACCGATCCCTTCTAGTTAAGTCATGCCACAAATTTCGTACCTCTGGAATCCTTTAACCATATGAGCAGCAAATGCCTGATGATAAACGAGAGAAGGGGGTACTATCCTTGGAAAGCTAACAAAGGTCACAGAGCAGGCAGGTCCGGGGGCAGAGCCAAGGCAATGCCATACCCCCAGTTGTCAAAGTTTTAGGAAAGTAGAAGGAAAGAGAACTTAGCAGTTGACAGAAGCGGACTCCCGGTGGTAGTAGAGAGGAAGGTTGGCCTGCATACCCTAAATCCAAGGAGACATCGAAAAAAAGGTAATGTGCAGGATTAGCAGGCATCGAAGACAGATGGCTAGCATAACTCAGGACAGCTAGCCAATTGGACAGCGGAGGGTTAGCAGTCTCAGCATAAAGGCTTTCCACAGGGCTGGTGTAAAGAGCTCCAGATGCTAACCGCAATCCACGGTGGACAGAGTCGAGACGCTGACGAATAGACGGCCAGGCAGATGAGTAAACTATGCTTCCATAGTCCAGTTTTGAGAGCACTAAAGCGTGATAGTGGTGGAGGAGGACTACTAGGTCCACTTCCCAGGAGGTACCACTGAGAACACTGAGGGTGTTGATCGCAGACAGTGAGCCAAAAGATAGGAAACGTGGGATGACCAGCACAGTTTTCTGTCAAACATAGGACACAAGAATTTAGTGACATTTGCGAACGGAAGGTCGACAGGGCATAGATGTAGGGAAGGCGGAAGAAACTTTATACGACACCAAAAATTGACAGAAACGGTCTTACTGGGAGAAATGCGGAAGCCGGTTTCGATGCTCTAAGAGTGGAGGCGATCGAGACATCCTTTAGACGTCGTTCAAGAAGGCTGGTTTGTTGAGAGCTGTAGTAGATCGCAAAATGTCCACAAGGAGGGAGCTCGAGACAGCGACAAGGAGACAATCCATAACTGGATTTACGGTGATGGCAAACAGTACAACACTTAGCAGGGAGCCCTGGAGTACCCCTGTTTTCTTGGGGAAAAGTACGGGTGAGAGTAGTGTTCACCCGCACCCTAAATGTTCGCTCTGCCATAAATTCGCGAAGAAAAAGGGGCAGCCGGCCTCGAAAGCCCCAAGAGAACAGTGTGCGGAGGATGCCTGTCCTCGTACAGGTATCGTATGCTCTCACCAGATTGAAAAGTATTGCTACCCTTCGGCATTTCCTGAGAAGAAAATTGTTCATGATATAAGTGGAGAGAGCAGCAATATGATCAACTGCAGAATGATGGTTTCAGAAACCACATTGGGTAGATGTTAAAAGACTGCGGGACTCCAGCCACCAGGCTGAACGGCAATTCACCATATGCTCCAGTACCTTACGTACACTACTCTTGAGAGAAATGGGGAGATAGCTGAAGGGAAAATGCTTGTACTTTCCAGGTTTCAGAACAGAAATGATGGTAGATTCCCGCCATTATCTGGTAAAGGTACTGTCAGTTCAAATTCGATTATAAAGGCGAAGGAGGTAACACACACTATCGTATGATAAATGCACCAACATTTGGATGTGGATACCATACGGTCCTTTGGCGGAAGAGCAAGAAGAGAGTGCATGAGAGTTCCCGCATGGAGAAAACAGTGTAATAGCTTTCGCTATTTTGAAAGGAGAAAGCAAGAGTTCGCACTTCCACTGCACTCTTTTTCAGTAGAAAGGCTGGCGGGTAATTTGAAGAGCTCAAAATCTCAGCAAAGTGTAGACCCAGTGAGTTAGAAATTGCGACGGGGTCCACTAATGTATCATACGCGACAGTGAGCCCAGAGACCGGGTTGAAACTAAGCGCACCAGATAACCATCGAATCCAACTCCAAACTTTCGAGGAGGGAGTGAAGGTGTTAAATGAGCTAGTAAAGAAGTCCCAGCTTGCCTTCTTGCTATCGCGGATGATGCGACGGCATCGCGCACTGAACTGCTTATAGCAGACACAGTTGGCCAAAGTAGGATGGTGTCTGAAAACGCGAAGAGCACATCGCTGCTCACGTATTGCATCACAGCATGCCTCGCTCGTTCCACAAAGGAAACGGGGGGAGGGGGGGGAAGGTTGGCGCCAGGGCAATTCGGAGGTGCATGGTATTTAACGTTCCGCAGCTGTAAGAGTAACGTCTGTAATAATCAGTGACATCATCGACGCTAGGAAAGTGACGGTCTTCGAATGTCGCTAGAGAAGAAAGAAGTTTCCAATCAGCTTGGGCAAACTTCCAGCGTCGCGGGCGCATATATGGCAGTTGAGGCTGCAGTCTAAGGACACATGGAAAGTGGTCACTCGAGTGTGTATCATCAAGGGCGAACCATTCCAAGTGCCGAGCTAGCTGAACAGTACCGACCGAAAGGTCCAAATGACAGAAATTTGTCGTGGAGGCAGACAAAAATGTAGGGTCCCCAGTGTTGAGGCAAACAAGATCCGCTTGGTGGAAGACGTCTATCAAAAGTGAGCCACGCAGACAAGGATGTGGAGATCCCCAAAGTGGGTGGTGGGCATTGAAGTCCCCAACCAGCAAATAGGGGGGTGGAAGCTGACCAAGAAGATGAAGGAGATGAAGGAGATCAGCTCGTGCCATTGGAGTGGACGATGGAATGTCTACAGTACAAAGAGAGAATGTGTATCCAGAAAGGGAAAGATGGACAGCAACTGCTTGGAAGGAAGTGTTTAAGGGGATTGGGTGATAATTAAGAGTTTCATGGAGAAGAATCGTAAGTCCTCCACATGCTGGAGTGCCTTCAACAGAGGGGGATCAAATTGGACTGACTGAAAATGGGGGAAGACAAAGCGGTCATGGGGACACAGCTTTGTTTCCTGAAGACAGAAGATGACCGCTGAGTAGGATCAGAAGAGGATCGACAGTTCATCCTTTTTTTTTTTTTTTTTTTTTTTTTTTTTTTAGGGCGCAAAACTGCTATGGTCATTAGCGCCCGGTCCGTGACTGAGGAAATAATAAAAACCGAAAATGGAAAACAGCAAAAATGGGAACGAAACTCAAAGAATTGGAGACACTAAAAGCAGAAACAAGGCTTAAAAGTCCACTACAGAGAGGGCTTGATGGTCCCCTGATAAAACTTCAAATGACTGACGGCATTTCACTGTCACTAATAAACTGGAGAACGCGGTCGGCTGAGCGCGTGTCATCTGCTAAAATCAACGATAGATCAGGCGATAGCTGTAGACGGGAGCGTAACGGATTAAAATAGGGGCATTCAATTAAAAGGTGTCTGACCGGCCACAGCTGACAGCAGTGGGGACAGAGTGGGGGAGGATCGCCGCTTAAAAGATGTCGATGGCTAAAAAGACAGTGCCCTATCCGGAGTCTAGCTAAAATTACCTCCTCCCGACGACGCGTTCGGGAGGAAGAGGTCCAAGCGCAAGGAAGGGCTTTCACTTCCCGCAATTTATTGCGGGGAAGTGTTGACCAATGCGCATGCCATAAATGAGCGACTTTGCGACATAAACCGCTCCGTAGATCGGTGAAGGGAAGCGACTGAATAGCTGGCCGAGGAAGAGAAACTGCAGCCTTGGCTGCTATATCAGCCGCCTCATTCCCACAGATACCAGCGTGTCCCGGGAGCCAGAGGAACGCCACCGAGACGCCCCCCAGGTGGAGCAAGCGCAGACAGTCCTGAATCCGGTGGACCAGATGGTGCACAGGGTAAAGAGCTTTGAGACTGAGGAGAGAGCTGAGAGAATCTGAGCAGATTACGTACTGTATCCGCTGATGGCGGCGGATGTAGTGGACAGCCTGGAGAACAGCGAAAAGCTCCGCAGTATAAACCGAACACTGGTCGGGAAGCCGAAAGTGATTTGGGGCGTCGTCAACAATATAGGCACTCCCTACACCCAACGATGTTTGCGAGCCGTCGGTGTAAATAAAAGTGGCGTCCGTCATTTGTGCACATAGAGCAGCAAATGCCCGACGATAAACAAGTGAATGTGTACCATCCTTGGGAAATTGACAAAGATCACGGAGCAGACAGATCCGGGGACGGAGCCAAGGCGGTGCTGTACCCCAAGTTGTCAAGAAGGTTTTAGGAAAGCGGAAGGAAAGAGAATGGAGCAGTTGACGGAAGCGGACTCCCGGGGGTAGTAGGGAGGAGGAGCGGCCTGCATACCCTACATCAAAGGAGGCGTCGAAAAAAGGGTCATGGGCTGGATTAGCAGGCATGGAAGACAGATGGCTAGCATAACGGCTCAGAAGGACCGCTCGCCGATTGGACAGCGGAGGTTCAGCAGTCTCAGCATAAAGGCTTTCCACAGGGCTAGTGTAAAAAGCTCCAGACGCTAAACGTAATCCACGGTGGTGGATAGAGTCGAGACGCTGAAGAATAGACGGCCGAGCAGAGGAGTAGACTATGCTTCCATAGTCCAATTTCGAGCGCACTAAGGCGCGATAGAGGCGGAGAAGGACCACTCGGTCCGCTCCCCAGGAGGTACCATTCAGGACACGGAGGGTGTTGAGCGTTCGCAGACAGCGAGCCGAAATATAGGAAACGTGGGAGGACCAGCACAGTTTTCTGTCAAACTTAAGACCCAAGAATTTAGTGACGTCTGAAAACGGAAGGTTGACAGGACCTAGATGTAAGGAGGGCGGAAGGAACTCCTTACGTCGCCAAAAATTAATACAAACGGTCTTACTGGGAGAAAAACGGAAGCCGGTTTCGAGGCTCCAAGAGTGGAGGCGATCGAGACATCCTTGAAGACGTCGTTCAAGAAGGCTGGTCCGTTGAGAGCTGTAGTAGATCGCAAAATCGTCCACAAAGAGGGAGCCCGAGACGTCAGGAAGGAGACAATCCATAAGTGGATTTATAGCGATGGCAAACAGGACAACACTCAGCACGGAGCCCTGGGGTACCCCGTTTTCTTGAGAGAAAGTACGGGAGAGAGTAGTGTTCACCCGCACCCTAAATGTTCGCTCTGCCATAAATTCGCGAAGAAAAAGGGGCAGCCGGCCTCGAAAGCCCCAAGAGAACAGTGTGCGGAGGATGCCTGTCCTCCAACAGGTATCGTATGCTCTCTCCAGATCAAAAAATATTGCTACCGTTTGGCGTTTCCGGAGAAAATTGTTCATGATATAAGTGGAGAGAGCAACAAGATGGTCAACTGCAGAGCGATGCTTTCGGAATCCGCATTGGGCAGGTGTTAAAAGATCGCGTGATTCCAGCCACCAAGCTAAACGGTAATTCACCATACGCTCCAAAATCTTACAGACACTACTCGTAAGAGAAATGGGGCGATAGCTAGAGGGGAGATGTTTGTCCTTTCCAGGTTTCGGAATGGGAACGACGATAGCTTCCCGCCATCGTCTGGGAAAAGTACTGTCGGTCCAAATTCGATTATAAAGGCGAAGGAGGTAACGCAGACTACGGGTTGATAAATGCATCAACATTTGGACATGGATACCATGCGATCCTGGGGCGGAGGAGCGAGAAGAAGAAAGGGCATGTTGGAGTTCCCGCATGGAGAAAACAGCATTGTAGCTTTCGTGATTTTGAGAGGAGAAAGCAAGATGTCGCACTTCCGCTGCACGTTTCTTCGGGAGAAACGCTGGCGGGTAATTTGAAGAGCTCGAGACCTCAGCAAAGTGCTGACCCAATGAGTTAGAAATTGCGACGGGGTCCACTAAGGTATCATGCGCGACAGTGAGCCCAGAGACCGGGGAGAAACTAGGCGCGCCTGAGAACCGTCGAAGCCGACTCCAAACTTCCGAGGAGGGAGTGAAGGTGTTAAATGAGCTAATAAAGAATTGCCAGCTTGCCTTCTTGCTATCGCGGATGACGCGACGGCATCGCGCACGGAGCTGCTTATAGCGGATACAGTTTGCCAAAGTAGGATGGTGACGGAAAATGCGAAGAGCACGTCGCCGCTCACGTATTGCGTCACGGCATGCCTCGTTCCACCAAGGAACTGGGGGGCGCCGGGGCAATTCGGAGGTGCGTGTTATTGAACGTTCCGCAGCTGTAAGAATAACGTCGGTAATATGTGTGACCTCATCGTCGACGCTGGGAAAGCGACGGTCATCGAATGTCGCTAGAGACGAAAAAAGTGTCCAATCGGCTTGGGCAAACTTCCAGCGTCGCGGGCGCATATATGGCAGTTGAGGCTGCAGCCTAAGGACACATGGAAAGTGGTCACTCGAGTGTGTATCATCAAGGGCGAACCATTCGAAGCGCCGAGCTAGCGGAACAGTACCGATCGCAAGGTCCAAATGAGATAAATTTGTCGTGGAGGCAGACAAAAACGTGGGGACCCCAGTGTTGAGGCAAACTAGATCCGCTTGGTGGAAGACGTCTAGCAATAGGGAGCCACGTGGACAAGGATGTGGAGATCCCCAAAGCGGGTGGTGGGCATTGAAGTCCCCAACCAGCAAATAGGGGGGTGGAAGCTGACCAAGTAGATGAAGGAGATCAGCTCGCGCCATTGGTGTGGACGATGGAATGTAGACAGTACAAAGAGAGAATGTGTATCCAGAAAGGGAAAGACGGACGGCGACAGCTTGGAAGGAACTGTCTATGGGGATTGGATGATAATGGAGAGTATCATGGAGAAGTATCATGAGTCCCCATGGGCTGGAGTGCCTTCCACAGAGGGGAGGTCATATCGGACGGACTGAAATTGAGGGAGAACAAAGCGGTCATTAGGACGCAGCTTTGTTTCCTGAAGACAGAAGATGACCGGCGAGTAGGATCGTAAGAGGATCGACAATTCATCCCGATTGGCTCGAATGCCGCGGATATTCCAGTGGAATACGGACATAGGGTGAACAGAAAATGGAGGAATGTGACCAAGGGTGCTGTCAACTCAACGACTGCTCAGAGCTTGCGACCGACAGCATGGAATGGCATTCAGCCGAAGGCGGAAGATCCTGATCCATAGGTTGGTCAGGAGCAGCTCCTGCCACCAGCGATCGGCCGGTTGACCGGCCACCAGCAGTGCGCCTCGGCGACACAGAAGACGGCCGAGGGCGATTTCCGCCAGGTGGCGCTGTGGATGGGACACGCCTTGGCGGAGAAGGAGAGGAACTGGGTTTCTTTGTAGCCTTCTTGGAAGTATGAGGTTTAGAGGAAGGAGGAACCGATGGTGGTGAAGTTGCCGTACGTAAAAACTCTTCACGAGTATGCTCTTTCTTCGAAGACTTGGTGTCTGACTTGTGGGCTCGAGATTTAGCAGAACCCGACGAAGGGTGAGCCAAAGAGTGGGCAGGCGAAAGTGGTGAAGTTGAACGGGCGATCTTTGCGCTGGCCGATCGGACGACCGTGGCACTAAAGGTGAGGTCGCAAGTCTGCGTGGCCGCCTCCTTTGTTGGCCGAGGAGAAGCAAGGACAGTGCTGTATTTGCCTGTCTGAGGCACGGTGGGGTGTCGACTGGCGAATAATTTCCGAGCAGCAAAGGTCGACACCTTTTCCTTCACTCTTATTTCCTGGATGAGCTTTTCGTCCTTAAAAACGGGGCAATCTCGAGAGGAAGCAGCGTGGTCACCCATACAGTTGATGCAGCGAGGGGATGGAGGTGGACAAGCACCCTCATGGGCATCCCTGCCACACGTAACACATTTGGCCGGATTAGAACAGGACTGGCTGGTGTGATTGAAGCGCTGGCACCGATAGCAACGCGTAGGGTTTGGGACGTAAGGACGAACGGAAATTATCTCATAGCCTGCTTTGATTTTCGATGGGAGTTGCACTTTGTCAAATGTCAAAAAGACAGTGCGGGTTGGGATGATCTTCGTGTCAACCCTTTTCACAACCCTATGAACAGCCGTTACGCCCTGGTCTGACAGGTAGTGCTGAATTTCTTCGTCAGACAGTCCATCGAGGGAGCGTGTATAAACGACTCCACGCGAGGAATTTAAGGTACGGTGCGGTTCCACCCGGACAGGGAAAGTGTGTAGTAGTGAGGTACGCAGCAATTTTTGTGCCTGGAGGGCACTGTGTGTTTCTAACAACAGGGTGCCATTCCGTAATCTGGAACAAGACTTTACAGGACCTGCAATTGCGTCGACACCTTTCTGAATAATGAAGGGGTTGACTGTGGAGAAGTCGTGACCTTCGTCAGACCGAGAAACAACAAGGAACTGTGGCAACGATGGAAGAACTGACTGTGGTTGAGACTCAGTGAACTTACGTTTGTGAGCAGACATAGTGGAAGATGAGGAAACCATTGCGGAAGAATCCCCATGATTACCGGCGTCTCCGATGGCGCGCTCCTCCCTTGTGGGGGCCCTCTCTGAGGGCACTCCCGCCTTAGGTGATTGTTCACACCTCAGGTCACACCTCCCGACAAACGGACGGAGGGACCAATCGGCACTTTCGGAAGGTATCAGCTCGGGTAATCACCCCTCCCTGGGCCTGGCCGTTACCAGGGGGTACGTACGTGTCCTACCTGTCTACCCGGGGCGGGGAATTACGCGTTACCCCGTCACCGGCTACGCATGGAAGTGCGTGGGTCGGCCTTCAGACACGCACAGGGAGGAAGAAAGAGAAATGGAAAGGGAAAGGAAAAGGAAAGAAGAGGTCTGAAACGCCGCAGCGGAGAAAAGGGTAGAGAGAAGAGGTAAGGAAAAGAGAAGGACAAAGGAAGGACGAAGAGTTACAAGTAAGGAAGGCGAAGAATGTGGTACATTTACAAGCGTCCGTCTCCGGACGTAGGCACAAACCATTCCCCCTGAGGGGGAGAAAAGGAAGGAAGGAGCCAGAGGTGACGGGGGGGGGGGGGGGGCGAAGATGGGGGATGGGGAAGGATGCGGAAAGGGAAGGTATGCAGCCCGGAAAGGAAGGAAGGCCACATCAGCTCGGGGTCCCGTGCTCGCTACGCACGTATCCACAAAAGAGTTGTGGATCCCCTGGGGGGGACAGTTCATCCTGATTGGCTCTAATGCCACGGATATTCCAATGGATACTTGACAGAGCGAACACAGAAGGGAAGAATCTTACCACAGTCGCTCTGAACGACTGCTGAGAGCTAGCCACTGACAGAATGGAACGGCATTCAGACAAAGGCAGAAGATCCTGATCCATAGGTTGTTCGGGGCTGCTCCTGCCACCAGCGATTGGCCAGTTGATCGGCTGTCAGCAGTGCACCTTGGCGACATGGAAGACTGCCGAGCGTGGTTACCACCAGGTGGCGCTGTAGATGAGAAGACAGTGGCGGAGAAGTAGAGGAACTTTGTTTCTTATGAGCTGTCTTGGAAACAGGACATTGAGATGAGGAAGGAATCGATGGTAGTGAAGTCAGGGCATGTAAAAGAAAATCTTCAAGTAGGCTCTTTTTTTGAAGTCTGGAAGTCTGATTTTAGGGCTTTGATTTAGCAGAAGCCGATGAAGAGTGAGCCATAGAGTGAGCAGGTGATAGAGGAGAGGCTGAACAGGTGATCTTTGCGCTGGCCGATCTGATCACCATGCCACTAAAGGTGAGATCAGAAGTCTGCATGGTTGCCTCCTTAGTAGAATGAGGAGATGCAAGGACAGTGCTATATTTACCTGCTGGAGGCACAGTGGGCTTACAACTGGCGAATAACTTACGAGCAGCAAATGTAGACACATTTTCCTTCACTCTGATTTCCTGAATAAGCCGTTCATCTTTTAAGATGGGGCAATCTGTAGTGGAAGCAACGTGGTCACCCATATAATTGATGCAATGAGGGGATGAAGGTGGACAAGCACCCTCATGGGCATTCTTTCCACACGTAACATTTGGCTGGATTGGAACCAGACTGGCTGGTATGATTAAACCATTGACTCCGATAGCAACGCATAGGGTTGGCGATGTAAGGGCGAACTGAAATTCTCATAGCCCACTTTAATGTTCGATGGAAGTTGAACTCTGTCAAATGTCAAGAAGATAGTACAGGTTGGAACCAAATCCTCGTCAACCCTTTTCACGACCATGTACAGCTGTTATGCCCTGCTCAAACAGGTAGTTTAGAATTTCCTCATTGGACAATGCATCGAGTGAGCGTGTATAAAACATCCTGTGTGATGAATTTAAAGTGCAGTGCACTTCCACCCAGACAGGGAAGGTGTGTAGCAGTTAAGTTCTCAGCAATTTTGTGCCTGGAGGGCACCGACTGTTTCTAACAACAGGGTACCATTTCGTAATCTGGAACAAGACTTTACAGGACCTGCAATTGCGTCGACACCTTTCTGAATAATGAAAGGGTTCACTGGTAAAATTTTTGACCTTCATCCGACTGAGAAGCAACAAGGAACTGTAGCACTGATGGAAGAATTGTCCATGGCTCTCTCTTGTAGAGGAGGAAACCACTGCGGAAGTATCCCCATGATTACCGGCGTCTCCGATGGCGCGCTCCTTCCTTGTGGGGGCCCTCTGAGGGCACTTCCGCCTTGGGTGATTGTTCATACCTCAGGTCACACCTCCCGAGAAACGGACGGAGGGACCAATCGGCACTTTCGGAAGGTATCAGCTTGGGTAATCGCCCCTCCCTGGGCCTGGCTGTTACCAGGGGGTACGTACGTGTCCTACCTCTCTACCCGGGGTGGGGAATTACGCGTTACCCCGTCGCCGGCTAGATGTGGGAACGTGTGGGTCAGCCTTAAGACACGCACAGGGACAAAATAAAGAGGGAGGGAGGAAGGAACAAAGAAAAGGAAAGAAGAGAGGTCTCAAATGCCACAGCAGGAAGAGGGTAAAGATAAGAGGCAAGGAGAAGAGAGGGACAAAGGGAAGACAGACTTTCCACCATAGAAAGCAAGGAAGACATACTGTTTTAAGCATCTGCCTCCAGACATAGGCACAAAACACACTCCCATAGGGGGAGAAGTGGAAGGCAAGAGGCGGTGGTGAGGGGGGGAAGGGAGGATGTGGAAGTATGTGGAAATTGAAGGTATGCAGCCCAGAAAGGAAAGAGCTGCACTAGCTCAGGTTTCCGTGCTCACCACGCATATATCCACAAAATAGTTTTGGACCCCCTGGGGGGCTCAGCAGCGGTGTCAGCAGCCTAGTTTCATGTCAGATTGTCATGACTACAGACCCCACCAGTTTAGGGATGAGGCCTGATAGTTCACAAAATTTCACCACTCTTAAGGGCATGGAGTTAGAGCAGATGATACAATTGGAAAGCCTGTGTTACCAAATGTACTATGTGGCCTGATACATACTGAGCAGTGTTCTGACAGCTGATGCCAGTTATCATCTGTAGCAATGAAGAAGACACACTTGACACCACAGTCAGAACCATCCGTATACAAAAGGGTACCAGTGCTGATTTCCACACAAAGCACAAGAATGAGGTTAAAGATGTGCTAGCAAGTTGGAAATGAAATTTTATTAGCCCTTGACCAGGGTTTTGCTATTTTTACAAGTATTTTATTCAAAAGTGGTGGCCTTATCACATCACTATGCAGTTGACTTTAGCCTCTAGTGTAAGGTACATCTAACTTACACAAGTATTTTGTTCTGTGATGCCTATTGCAATTTTATATTGACAAGAGCCTCTACATGTGGGCATTTACTAATGAATAGTCTGGTGCACAATATGTGTAATCTGGCACTACCAAAAGCCATGGCTTGCAATCATTGTTTCAGAAATTTGGTTTACGTCAAGAGCCAATTGGGTTCATCGAATCTATTGTGCTAATGAAGCCACAGCTGCTGAAGCAGATATTTTTACAAATATCGAACCCATGGCCAAGAGCTAAAAAACCCATTTGCAGCTAGTTGGCTGATTTTTCAACCTCTTCAGATTTACACGCTTGCTGTTTTGCGGTCCTGTTTAAGATTTTCAAAGGTAGATAAACTTATAGCAATATAGTCAGTCTGGAGTAGTGTCTTTTGGATGCAAATTAAGTCCAAGATGAACATGGGTCACTGCACGAAGCCAAGGTGGTGAAGGCCTCACACTCATTGGGAAAGTGGCAGGTAGCATGAAATTAAACTGCTAGAGCAAAAGAAGAAAGCAAATTCCAGGAAGTAACATGCTGACTAATAGAGGAGTGACAGGAGGAGGCAGTATAGGATGGGTGGCCAGGCATGGCAGACACACGGCATGAGTATTTGCTGAGGAGGAAGTCGCAGCCTTAAGACACAGGTAGTTTGGCAGCTTCTTTCTACAGACTCAATCGGGCTAGTGTAAAAGGCACCAGTGATCAAACGGATGGAACAATTGTGATAGTATCCAGACAGCATAAGTGGGTGGTCCGATTTCTTCTTAAATGTCCACCGTTTTGTTTTCGCTAATGAAGACAAAATTCATTGATGAATGTAGGCGGGAAGTTTAATTTCAAAATGGAGTGTACATGCTAGCAAACATAACGAAACTGTGATCTTTATTAAAACCAAAGAATTAAGAAAATTTAAGCAGAAGAGCAAAAAGTGGATACGAAAGAATGCCAGCATTATAAACTGGATGATGGTGGTGCTAATATAAAAGTTGGGTTCATGACTGCCCTCTTAGTGTCAATGGTGTCTAGGATTGAGCTGCATTCCCCATTTGCCTCATGTGACTACTGTTTTGTTGTTTCATGACAGAAGTGGCCACAGAGGGTGACACTTTAAATGAAAGGATTTGACTCCAGTTCACATATTACTACTTCATTACTCACACTTACTACTATTTAACATTTTTACCTGGTGAATGGGTTGACTAGCAAGGAGTTCTGGTGGACTTAATTCTTGCATGATCTTGTCAAAACTTCTATTTACAGTCTACATAAGACTTTAGTTTTGACGATAATTGATATGTCTTTATTTATATTTTCAGGAGTGCCTGATGAGATAGAGAGGCGGTTTTTGAATGGTGTACCTCGATGTTGGAGACAGTATTGTTCAAAGTGGAGAAAGAATGAAGGTACTTAATTTCATTTGTTGTTTTTGCTGAGGCTAATTTATTTACAGTTCATAATGAACTCTGTGTTGGCAAAGCATTCTGGATTAGTCCATTGTTTCAACCTACCAAAGGTAAGGTAACTATGAGAAGAAGATGGAACAACCATTTTATTGTAAGGCATACATTAACAGATTTTCAATCAAATGATACATATACAAAGATTACTAAACTACTACATATCAACATTACAACACAGCACTCAAATGTAGAGTAATAGCGCACAAACTGTGGGAGGTGGAAGGGAATCTAGAGCTCCATTACACATATCACACGCATCACCACTGTCAGGAATTCTTCAAAGTGACCATTGCAGGCCCCTGTGGGACATGTAAAACATGACTAACTATCTGCCATCACAAAACACAGTCCCAAGATGGTAATGAGGATTTGCCTCACTTGTGTAATGTGTGAACACACATTCCATGCACCATTCAAATCTATAAATTGCTCAAGGCTTGTCATGTCCATGGGTTTTTTCCTGGGTGCATGACAGTTTCAGACATGGTAGAGAACACTTTTGTTGCCAGCAACATTTCCATTTATCAGTGGCATTGAATTCATTTTCAGTAAGAAACATGGCCATGGTATGAATGAAATGCCTTGACAATTGTTTTTGATTCACAGGGAATGCATCCTACAATATTTGAAAGTTCATGTTATCGACAGTCATCTGGTATATGTGTAATAGTGTACTTTTCTATCTTCCATAAGGAGGTGGAATGTGACAGGATAGGTAACCAATGTGTGGAAATGGATTGTACATACTGACAGTGGACATGGATTGGTAAAGTTCCGCATCTTTTCCATATATGGACTATTCAGCTAGATGGGCACACAGTAGATGTACTCTGCTATTGAGTGAAGAGTGTGTGCTGATGCTGCCGAACTAGACCACAGAGCTTGGGCGGAATACTTTGTGCTTTTCAGCTTTCCAGGTGTTGGCATTAAGTGTTAAATCAAAGGAAGTATCATATCCCAAACTATTCCAGATGCATGTTATGAGAATTTCTCCCTTAAAATGGACATGAACAGCTCTGTGTGCCAGTCTGTTTGACAAATCAAAACATGCCATTTCAGTTTTAGTAACCACCCTTTATTGAAGTATTGGGTGAAGATGTCTCAATCAGAAGTTGTTACAAACTTCTGGGCTGTATAGATGTTGACCAATCATCTGCATAGCCAAAGTATGTGTGTTGTATTAGATAAATATCACATACATTTAAATTAAACTAGACAGAATTGAGGACTGATCTGTGTGCTAAGCCATTATGCAATACTTCTGTTCAGATACTGTCATTCCTTTTAGTTATAGTCAGAAAGAGAAGAATTATGTGGCAAATTAGACTTGGCAAATGGAGCCATTTTTTATTTATTTATTTATTTTTGTGTCATTCACTTTGATGTCTTGGACTTGGAGTTGGATGTTCTAAATTTTTAGAATCCATGGTATTACTGGGCTGCAGGTTTGGTTATAAGCTTACATGGATGTAATACTTATGATCTGAATTGTGATTCCTTATGTGATCCATATGTTAAATAAAGTACATTAATGAAGACTGTGGGGAATAGACCATGCTTGCTTGTCTGTCCCAGTTCGACATAACTAGCTCTGGAATTCCCAGCTTTATTATGTACTGTGTATTTCCTGTATCTCCTAGACCCCTATACCATAATACATCTACTATACACAAGAAGAGGATCAAATGAACCAAGAAAGAAAATCAATTTATATGGAAGATACTGAGGAGTGAACTACACATCAAACAAAGTTATTCAAGATAACTTCATGACCAAGTCAGATACTATCTGAAGATAGGCTCATCCTGTCCATTATTGTCTGGACACAATAACTTTTCTTTGCTAATCTTTTCAATTCACCAGGCAGACCCAATGCCTATTTTTGTCCTTCAAATGGATCTGGTATCTAATATCTCACTCCAGCTGACTTACAACCGATGTTCAGCTTTCTGTGGATGCACAATGATCACTAAACTTCATATTAAAATGAGTGTCTTGTGCATGTAGTGGGCAATATGAATGTGTACAACATCTAAGAACCACAATTGTAAATAACTTCCTCTACAGCATGAGATCTGTTAGCTCTATCCCTTCTTGGTTTCCTCCACTTCCATGAGATTCCCACTGTGTGACATCCTTCAAACACCTCCCACCTTCCACTTTACCATATTTGTCTGATGTCTGGCAAATTCTCTTCTCATTCTGTATTATGATTATTGGCTCTCCCCTTTGGTATCTTGTTCTATCTTTTTCCTGACGACTGCTGGCCGTTTTCTGTATATCCACAAGATACTCTTCCTGCAGGGCATGTTTCACACAAGATACACACCAGTAAGTTCATTAGTGAGGCATAGTGGACTACTCAGGATTTTCTTTTTTTTCACTTCTGTTTTATTTGATTGTGAGCTGCTGAATCAGGAAATATTTGAAGCTGGTGCTTTTGGTCTCTTCTTGATCAACTAAGGTGGGATGACAGTTTAAAGTTCTATAGGCATGTCTGTTATGACTGAAGTCGGACAGTTGTCTTTGCATTTTCACAAAGGCTTGCCCCCCCCCCCCCCTGCATTTTCCTTTTACTCTCATTTGCCCCTCATTGGCCACATACAAGCACGAAGTAGAACAGAATGTTGTAATTGTTAAAACAAGAACTTTATAAAATTGAAACCATCAACAGTGGCATATTGTCACACAACATGTTCTTTATCTCCAATGTACTTCTAAGATTTTATTATTTAAAATGTGATTACATCTGTGTCACATTTCAGTTACATATTTGATTTTTAACCCATCAGCTGTATTACAGGTGCACTACTTTTATTTTCTAGAATTGTTTGTTATAAATATGAAATAATTTAGATGTTTTATCACAAATAAAATCATAACTAAGAAACAGTACACTGTTAAAAAGTACCGTTACACAGAATGTGTTTTTGTCTTGTAGCAAATACCAGCAGCATGTTGGACGAGGAAACATTGATAGAAGCTGGCATTGAAACAAGCAGAAGTGGTCGTCCGCTGACACGGTGTATGAAACACTGGCTAGGTAGTAACATTATACTCATTTACATCTTTGTTGATCATAAACAACTTGATGATAGATATTCGGAGTTACATTATAGGTTTTATGAACATTATTCCTCAGATTCAAATTTTTGTTGACTTCAGGTGAGTGTTAAATACCGTGTCTTCTGAAGCTGTAGTAAATGCCCTCCTAGTAAATATTTCACTCTTCAGTGGAGTGTGCTCCAATAAGAAAATTGGTCACGGATTAAAACTCTGGAGGACTCAGACTTGCGCTGGGGACCATTGCCTTTCATATGCATGTGCTCTGCTGACTGAACTTCCCAAGCAAAAGTTATTTCTGCCAATAAATGTCTTCCAACAATATTTTTTCTGTTCATATCTCTCACATACTTCTGTTCTTATACATAATGTTCTTTGTGCAGGTGAGAATACTGCCACATATATTGAGCAGAGGTTGAAGAGGATGAGACGAAGAGAGTAGGAGAACATACTATATAGGTATGAAATATATTATTAAAATATCCTTAAAATAATGCAAACTAATTTGGCCACACAATTTGTTGATTGAAGCAGAAGTTCTCATTAATCTGTCCAACTCTCTAAGCTCTCTTTCTCTGGGTTTACTTTCAGGATGGTACCTTGATTTTAGTATCTGTTCAATATCATATACATGCAGGAACTGATTCCATTTTACACTAGTAAAGTTTTGTGCATTATCAGAAATGATTGCGTCTTGATTTCCCACATGTGGAGTTTAATTTTTAATACTCTCCCATGTTGTCACTTCACTAGTGGCACTTTCCAAGATATGTAAATGACATATTTTGAAGGTAGCTCTCATATTGCAACAATGTGGTTAACACCTGCACAGTCCCAGGGAAGGGGCCCACTTAAAGTCAATGGCAAGGGTTTGCAGTGCGTTCTTGGCAATGATTAGGTGTAGCTCACCTTTGAAGCCATGGTTCGAAGGTTTAACATTTTGACAGACTAGGCATTTATGGATAATCCATTATACTCTCCTTTGGAGGAAAGGAAAATAGCAATAGTCATTGATTTTCCCTGCATATTTAGCCACTCCAGAATCCACAGTGGTCTATGGGTGCCCAAGGTTAAGTTCTCCCAGGTGCCATATGGAATTCAGTTGCACCAGTTATCACACTGTGTGAAGTGGCAATAAAGTAATACATTATTGTGAAGCGCACAGTATCTAAATAGTGACTCAGGTGGATTAAGTGTAAATTCTGTTCAGATCTCTCTCCACCTGAGGTCTCTGTCTCTGAGATGATACACATAACTGCAGATATTTAATACAGATGATAAATGTTATCTTGTGTTATTAAGACTTTATATTTAGGACTTTGTCCCTCAGATCATAAGTTACATCTTCTATCCCTCCCTTTATGTTAACTATTTCAAAATCATATTCTCTAACTGAACCAGTCTTGTGTGCAGTAATTTGCAATCAAGAAGAAATCTTAAAGGTTGGTGATCACAATATGCTTTGGTGTGATTACCAACAAAACAATTGGTTCAACATTGTTGACATTTTACAATCCTGTGTCTACGCTGTGCAGCAAAGTCATGTGAGGAAGTAAGCCAACCCCACAACCAGAGTATAGCAGTACAAGTGTGAGGTAAGCTGTAATTGGAATACCTTACAAGGTCTGTTCCGCAGTTTGTATCGGCTCTGATGTGACACCCATGCAATATGTGCTACCCATATTACCTGGGCTCTTTCCATCCTGGCTTCGTTGTTTCTTGCCATGCAGTCGTACTGTCATACTGTCCCTAGCGAAATAAGTTTCTCAGTATCCTGGTTGAAAAAGTTCACTTTTTGCATGTACGCGTTAAGCAATATTATTCTTTGAAACTACTCAAGGTAACTAATGTGAATTGTTTGCAATACTTCCCCTTGAGGGAAAACCTTTTAGTCTGACCTTGGACTGCAAAAGAAAAAAAAATTATGTTTCATGCAATTATGTTCCTCTTGAGTTCATTTTCTTCATTCGGTTTTCTTCACACACATACATACATTTCTCTTCTTTACTTAATTTTTAATTTCTCAATAAATCCTTCAATATAGAGATGAACCCCTCTACATACAGAGGAGTCCATGAAATGTATCCACTGTTTAAAGGTCCATAACTTGCAAACTAATTGACCGAGGTTTCTCATTTATGGTGGAAGTGTATCTTTAGACCAACTTAAAGGTATCACTGAAAGTGTTTGAAATGGTCACCATTAACATCACCACATATGATGTCCCCCAACTGCAGCACGAACTACTGACTGCAACGTGTTCAGTTGGTTATTTGCACATTAATGTATGATGGATTCTCAAAGTTCATCCAGTGTGCATGGCTTTTGTTGATAAATGGTGTCCTTTATTGTTCCCATAGGTGAAAGTCCAGTGGAGTCTGGGGAACATGGTGGATACTCTTCAGCACCTCTACGGCCTATCCATCTTCCTGGTAGATTTTCGTCGAGATCCGCCCTAACACGATTTTGGTAGTGGGCTGGGGCACCAGCTTGCTGAAAGTAAACTCTTCCGTCTCCATACAAGTCTCGGATGGCAGCTAAAACGGATGTCTGAAGCTTCTGAAGGTACATGTCACTGGTAACTGTGCCGTCAAAGAAGAATGGCCCAATCAAGCCCCGGTAAGACAACCCACACCACACATTCACTCCTGGCAAATTCACGGCTTCATCTACATGGATGTTCAGATCTTTCAGTGGCCTAGTAGATTCAATTGTGGCAATTTACTGCACCATTGAATTTGAACTGTGCCTCATCATACCACACAATCACCTCTGCAAACACTTCATCATTGCGCATCATGTTAGTAAATCACTCACATTACTCCATTCTATGATCTGGGTCATCCTTGTTTATTGCATGTAGCCATTGTGGGATGTAGCACTTCCACTTTGCTGTCTTCAAAATTCGCCCAACACTTGAGCGACTCACTCCAGTTTCACGAGCTCACTGTCTCAGACTTCTGTGGTGAGCAAGTGAATTATTGTAATATACGACAGGAGTTAGCTGGATTTGGTACTGTTACAGGTCGTCCAGATCATTATTTGTGTACATTTAACACAGCCTTCAGCGTTAAATTTGTCTCTGATGCAATGAATCGTTAAATGTGTGCGTGGCTCTGATACTCATTTCACCATTGCCGTTGAACCTCAATGTTTTCGTACTTAAAATACCACTTCAAAACTGACTTCCTTTCATCGAATGTTAGCCTTGCACCAGCCATGTTTACTCGGGTAACAAGGTGCTACTAAGAACAAAACACTATCTGGCAACTGTCATCTGACAAAACAAAACAATCCACTACAATGCTGGTGTGGCAATTACCGGAACTACAAACTATTAACTACCTAAGATGAGACTACTCTCAATTACAGAAAGATTTTCACTCTGCAGCGGAGTGTGCGCTGATATGAAACTTCCTGGCAGATTAAAACTGTGTGCCCGACCGAGACTCGAACTCGGGACCTTTGCCTTTCGCGGGCAAGTGCTCTACCAACTGAGCTACCCAAGCACGACTCATGCCTCGTCCTCACAGCTTTACTTCTGCCAGCAAGTCGTCTCCTACCTTCAGTTTCATATCGGCGCACACTCCGCTGCAGAGTGAAAATCTCATTCTGGAAACATCCCCAGGCTGTGGCTAAGCCATGTCTCTGCAATATCCTTTCTTTCAGGAGTGCTAGTTCTGCAAGGTTCGCAGGAGAGCTTCTGTAAAGTTTGGAAGGTAGGAGACGAGGTAATGGCAGAAGTAAAGCTGTTAGGACGGGGCACGAGTCGTGCTTGGGTAGCTCAGTTGGTAGAGCACTTGCCCGCAAAAGGCAAAGGTCCCGAGTTCGAGTCTAGGTCCGGCACAGTTTTAATCTGCCAGGAAGTAACTCGCAATTAGTTTGCCAGTTATGCACTTTTAAACAGTGGATACTTTTTTTTGGACCCCTCTGTATTTAATTCATTTCTTTCAAGTATCCATAAATCTTTAATCATATGAATTAATTATGCATATTGGTAAATTTATCTTTTTCAGTTAATTATAGTCATTCGACACATTGGTATATAAAAAGCAATATTTTCTTTTTTACATGAACATAATTCTTTATACTGATATTCATGCAATTATTTTGAATACATAAATTTACGAACATTTATCATTCTCTTATCAAGAATCACACACAGTACCTGTCTATGGTACAGTTACATGTAAAGGCCTACTGTGATTACAATATTCATATATGCATGTCTTTTAAAACCACTTTCTCTCTCCTTTTCATCTCTTGTCTGTTCTTGACAGTATCAGTGGTTGCTTTCTCTATACATCCTCTAAATATTGCCTTCACACATGGTTTATTTCAGTTGTTATATATAAACTGCAGATCTAAACAGAAACCAAGGAGTATGTTGACAACGTTTTCAGTGTCAACAGGAACAAAAATGCAATTATAATCACTGCACTTGATCCTACCTAGCTCCAAATGGAGCTCTCAAGCTTATGCCCTGTTATAGGAAAATCATCTAACTGTTGAAGTTGGTAAACAAAACGACGTTCTAAATCCATATTCACCTTCGGCACTGGATCATTTGTTATATTTCTTTCACTTACCCTCTCTGATATGACCACTATTAAATCACCATAGCCTCTGCATTTACTAAGATGATTCAATTTGCCTGCAAGCTGATCAACATTGTCATTTGTTTTATTATCACTACATTACAACGTGCCACAACTAACCACTTACTACTCTGCATCTGTGTCCAAGCAATTTCATTTATTACAGTATATTTTGAATGCTGTCATTAGATATCTCTGCAATACACTGATCTTGATTCTTTCATTAGTCGTTCATCCTGGCATTTTGTGAGGTACAATGTACAAAAGTATAGGACATGGTTTACAGTAACTGTATGGAAATTGTTTCATTTTTAAAAGAAATAACAGAAACAGTATTGAAGTTAAATATTTTCAAATGCATAAGCTTACATGTGTACAGTAAAATTTTCAAAAAGTTAAACAGAAATAGGGACAGTTTACAAGTATGTATGAATAAAAAACTGACTAAGGTAAATACACACAGGGGCAGTTTACAATTGTATCAGGATGCATAGAACATGAAGTGACAGTAATATAATATGGGCTTAGGGTGCATGATGGGAATTAAACTACAATTAGTAGAAACACACAGACTCATTGCTGTACAAAACTGACAGATGGCAATTTTTTACTACTTCTTAATCTTGGTTTCATTTTCTAAAACGAATGTTTTATTTGACAGTGGAGAAAGAACTTTGAGAGTTAGTGTAAATTTGCCTTCAACTACTCATGAGTAGAGTAAACTGAGTGCATGACCAGTAGTTCTTTTACTTTCTTCCTGAATGACAGCCCTTCACTATTTCTTATTGTCCTCAGAAGTTTACTATACTGCTGAGTGTATATTGCTGAAACTGGCCCGACACTTACTTCATCTCTGGGGCAGCAGATGAAAGTTCAGGTCTGTTCCTGTATTGTGATCATATATAACCCTGTTTATTGTGGAGAGGTGCACTGGTGGAGAGGTACTGGTAAAGTTTTCAAGGCTTTGAAAACTTGTGTTGCTAATGGTGTAGGGTAGTGTTGCTTCACTACTTAATAATAGCCTTGTCTGCATCATAGAAGTTTTTGTGATGACCACAAGAAGGGGATGCTGCATGTTAAAATGGAATGGCATAAGCCAATGTACACTGTTTGTAATTTATCTGTGTTGCATGTTTGAAGTGGAATGTGCACACACATGAAGTACTGAATAAGCTGAGCAGCCTCTTATGCATTTAGAATCCTCAATCTACCCATATTCCCAAAAATGTCATTGCTTCTCCATAATTTCATGGTGTTCTATTAATACTGGTATGGGTCACTTATTTGTTGCACTTATGTGCTATTGGACAACATATTTGTATCAGCCAGTAGCACAGGAGAATTTTTAGGAAGGTTGAAGAGAAGTCTAATAAAAAGCAGAAAGAGAAGAGGACCAAGAACAGAGCCTTGCGGCACATCACAAGTAATGAGGGCTTTGTCAGAGCAAGTTCTTTCTCTGTTAATGGTAGGGACTTAACCCCTTTAATACTCTTTGAGGAGCGTGTAATCAATGGTTTTAATTGTACTAAACATATGCCATATGTACTTAATTTCTGAAACTGTATCTGGTGATTAACCAAATCAAATGCTTTAGTTACATCAATTAACAACTGAAAGGAGAATTCTCCACAATTGAAAGGAAAGAAAATTTGGCCTCAGAGCAAGAAGGGCATCATTAACAGATCTATGCTTGCAAAACCCACACTGATGTTCAGACAATAAGCTTCCATTTTTCAGGAATTTTAACACGACTGCTCAAGACATTCAGGTCCTTTGATACTGCTGCTAAGGGGGATACTGGCCAATAATTATTTACATCATGTGGGTCACAATTTTTGAGAACTGGAATAACTTGTGGTTTTAAAGAGTTCCAGGACGCAATCACTGCTCAATGAACTGTTTATTAAATCAGAAAGGGATCCAACAATTTCTGTGGCAAATTTTTTATCAAATCGTCAGACATACAATCAGTACCATGAAAGTATGACATTTTTTCTCTGATTATACACTCTGAAGCTGATGTTGGTGTTAAGAAGACTGGCCTGTGAATTTTTAGCATTATTTCAAAATTTTTTGTTTGGTCATTCCTGAAGTAGGAATGCGATTATTTAGGAACTGATATTTTTTCCCATTCTCATTTAGAAAATTGAGGTTTCTGTTACTTATTCTTTCCTTGTACAGTCTTTGCTTAGTTGTACAGGAGCCGAATATTCCTTGTGTTATCCACTGTTTTCGGGTTTCCTGGGGATCCTAATTATATCACTCTTAATAGGAAAGGCAATATTGTAACAGCGGCTCAGAGTGTCAACAAAATTCTTAGCCTTCTTATTAGTGTCTTCCAAGTAACCATTTTTCAAAGACTGTTTTAACAAATCTTTAAATCAGGATCACTAAAGCACCTCCTGTGAATTATTTTAGGTGAGGTGGATATGTGATTTACTTGATTGTGGGCTTACATCTAACAGGAGGCCTTTATCATCAGAGAGACCATTTTACAAGTTCTCAAGTTTTATTACTGGGGTAGAAGAGGGTTTACAATGATGGCGTCAATAAAAGTAGTTTGAACTAATCTACTAGGTTCTTTTATAACATTTTCCATTGAGAAAGTTGCTAGCTCGTTTCTAAAACCGCTGGCTTGATATGTAGCCACTGTTAAATTTACATTAAAATCAAAGTATGCGACAACCTTTTTCCTTTTTGAAATGTAATAATTAGTTGCAGATTACAGATTTTGTAGAAAGTGAGCCATATTTCCATCTGATCTGCAGCTGCAAATAATGAATGAATACTGTGTACTTTAACTGAAACAGTGTTTTTCTACATTTACATGATAGGTTTTATTTATTTCACAGGACTGAATGCCATCTCTTACAAATATTATTCAGCCACCACCCTTCCTTTTAGTGGATCCGCAATAGCTAGCACCCATGACATACTTTGGACAAAAGCTAATGAGCTCTCATTTTATAATTTTCAGGAGTTCAGCAAGGCATATAATATCTACAGAGGGAAGTTTGGACTAGCAATAAATTTCAAATTTTAGGAATTTATCTCATGGAGACTTGCAGGAAAAAGAAGGATTTGCTTGTATATGCTACACTGATTTTTAAATGATAATTACTTAATGATAATTTTGTGTATTGTAGTTTGGCATCATGAATTAACATCATTTCCTTGCCTTGGGCGATATGAGTATAACAGGTTACTGTTTCTTAGCATCTACTTCAAAAGGAAGAGAAATATTTCTGTTGTAGACAAAATTTTAGTACATAGTTTATGGTGTTACAAGCAGTGAATACATGGAGGTCAATTATTGTAGGCAGCTGGTAACTATGGTACCTGCAAGTTCTATTAGGAATGATTTGTCTCAAATATCAGTTCCCAATATTTAGCTGATGGAATGTGATTAAATGGGGGTTCTAAAATACGCTTTGTGTATACACAGTTGCTGTTATTCGCAGGTCATACTCATTTTCTAGTTTAACAACCAAAATAATTTAAATTCTCATCTGGTGCAGTCCCCAACAATCAGTCTAACATTTCCCCTTGATGTAATATGGTTGTATACTTAGTACTTAAAGTAGTTTGAAGTCTAATGAGTATTGTGTTAAGCAGTTACAGATGAACAGTTTTTGGTTTTTTCCTTTAGCTGTACCGTGAAACATGGCTTCTTGCCAAATTGTACTATTCAGGCCAAAGGGAAGTGCCCTACTGGTTGTGGTGAGTGTTTACAAACATCGGAATACATGGCATTAACAGCTGCATCTTTTGTTTTTACTGAGTGAAGCTTTACACTGACCAGGGACTAGTGCTTACAATTAGTATGTGGCATACTTTTGACCTGTTACATCCACCCATTCCTGAGAAAAAGGGTTTTTAACAGACAAACAGGAAGTGCTCCAGTAAGGGTTCCATTCACTCCAATTAATGTAAGGATTCCTAACAAGTAATGTAACCGGTAAATTTCAGTATTACTTACGTATTTGCCGCTTTGTACAAGGATCCATGTCTATAGTGTATTAATGTCAACAGTTCTGATCACACATTCAGCAATGTATATTTTAAAGACAGCACTTCCATCAGTGATCAGTGATTGTGAAAATTTGCTTGCAGATAACTGTAGAGGTACACTAGTTTAGTGAGACAGCGAACACTACTTTTGACTTCATTGTATTTTTATCAACTGTTAAGTTTTAAGTTACTGATTATGTAAACATTATTTGCAGGCAGTTCATTACTTTAATGCCAGAACTGTTTGTTTACTGACCAATAATGACAAAATGAACAACGTAAATGACTCCATAAAATAATCTAGATTATTCCTGCATATACCTCTGACAATGTGTTCTCTGCACCAAGTCTGCAGAAGTACGTATTTGAAGTGTTTACATCGTTTGTGAGAAACTACCCCCAATCTTTGTTTTATGAAGCCTAAAAAATGCACAGAACTTATTTCACACTGAGAATAAAACAAGAGGTAAACTGTTTCATTCTCTCTCGTCATAATTATAGAATGACCTATCCATACTAATGTGAAATGCAGTGACAGCTGGCAAGGAGAATTGTAGACTAATTATAAAATCTGGTCTCAGTGCCAAAAATAAAAAACATTAGTTTTATTGTCCAAATATGGGCTTTCTGCCAAACCGTAAGTAAAAACTGGTCTATGAAGTAATCAGTGTGGAAGTGGTTTAAAACACCGCCACTGGAGTGCACGAGGTGCTGAGTGCCAGAGGTGGAAAACCATATGAGAACAATAAGAAAGTTACTGTACTTCAGAAACAACCTCCACCTAAAGAGCTAAGTGTGTACAGTAAGGAAGAAGTGTCCAATCCCAAGCGTCGGCTTTGACCCGTGACTTAAGGGTGGTCGTGTGGGTGACATCGTGACTGCGCAGAGTTTGGTTTGGGAGTGTGGCGTGTTTGTAGATGTCATCGTGTTGCGGTTTGTTGTGCCCTCTGGTGGTATGTTCAGGGTTTTTGTTTGTATGGTGTAATGGGCTCAGTTTGCTGTTGCTCATTATCCAGTATGGTTCAAGTGTGTTTGTAGTGGAATTCATTTCAGTGAGTCAACGATTTTGTGGTTTCGTGTGAAAGTTAATTTAGTGTTGTTCGCTGTAAGTCGTGTGGTATTTTTATTAAATTTAATCTGTTGTTTTTGTTCAGGAATGGATATGACAGACAAAATTAACAGTGCACATCTGAGCGCTGTGATGGGGAACACTCATTTGGAACTGATTAAGTTTTTGCAGCTTTTCGGTTTAATTGCCAAAGTTGTCGAATGCTGCATTTGTGGCGAAGAAATGAAGTTGGCTAAAGCTCCGGCATCTCTAACGAGGGATGGTTATATGTGGCGCTGTCGTTAAGACGACATTTGGTGTTCCATACGGTGTGGTACCTGGTTCGAGAGGTCTAGGTTGGGCATGCGCGAGATTGTACTGGCGACTTATTACTTTTGTTATAAATCCCCACACAGTTTTTGCGCGCATGAGACTGGTGTGAGTGAGAGGAGGGTGCTTGATTGGTTTTCTTTTTGCCGTGAAGTGTGTTCAGAGTTCATTAAGTGCAGGGGTAAGCTGGGGGGCATGGGGTGGTTGTGGAGGTGGACAAGTCGCAGTTTGGGAAAAAGGAAGTATGGAGGGGTAAGTCTGTGGCTGGTCTCTGGGTGTGGGGGGGCTGTTGTTCCGGGGGGGGGGGGGGCGGCGGGGGGTGTTCTGAATGTGTTTTTAGGGTTGTGGAAGGGAGGTCTAAGGCCAAATTAGTGGGGTTAATTGAGTATATAGAACCGGGGTCCACAGTAGTTTCAGATGCATTTTTTGTATAGGGGGTTGCGTGAGGGAATTCTATCATTTAGTAGTTAGCCATAGCTTAGAGTTCAAAAATTATGAGACGGGGGCTTGCACCAATGCAATGGAGGGGATGTGGGGGGGGGGGGGTGGCGGCTGTTAAGTCAGTTCTGGGGAGGGGGAAGAGGTGCTCTTCCAACCTTCAGTCTCATGTAGATGTGTATGTCGGCGGAAGCGTGTCCCTGAGGGCTATTGTGTTTTTCGGGTTTTCTTAAGGGCTGTCAGTAAAATGTAAAGGCCGAAAGTGGTTAGTTAGGGTGGTCTGGGTAGGTGGGTGGGTGGTTGGTTGGTTTATTTTGTGTTAGAGTGTTTGTGAGAGGGGGGAGGGGGGAGTGTGTTGGTTTGTGTATTAGTTGTGGAGGATCTATTTTGTTGAAGTTTTTGGTGAGTAGTTGTGTGTGATTGAGATTTTTTTAGTTGTATTTGGTTTTTGTTTGTGTGTTTTTTATTTTGGGGTGAGGGAAGAAGTTGGGTCTTTCTTTTGGTTGAGTATTTTTTCATGCGCACACGCGCTACTCAACCAAAAGAAAGACCCAACCCACCCTCACCCCCCCCCCCCTCCAACTAACCCAACCTCGCGCCCCACCCCAAAATAAAGCACACACAAAAACCGAATACAACTTAAAAAAATCTCAATCACACACTACAACCCACCAAAAACTTCGACAAAATAGATCCTCCACAACTAAAAAAAACCAGTGGGCTTGCGCATTTTTCGATGTATTTTCGTCGTCTTAATGTGTACATAACGACTTTATATGCGCCATATTGGATTCGTGGTTTATGATCATTTCCCTCATATTTGTGATGTCATGGGTCAAAGCAGACGGGTGGGATTGGACGCTTCCGTATTTCCCTTTAACACCTTATGACAAGGGCTTTTTGAAGAATTTCTCTTTACCGTGGTCTGCATAATCTAAACATAGGTTAGCTTAAAACACCAGAGAAAAATCTTAGTTTATATTTGACTTTATTCCTGGAATCTAGTATACCTACTAACTGTGTAGAGTAGCAAACTAAGAGGTTATTTGTGGCCGCCACAAATTTAATGCCTCTAATTCTCATGTTTGTTGTAGGTTCCATGCCAGTGCCACTAAATGCAGAGACACAGCATTGGAACACTAACATAATCAGTTCTACGAACTAGGTGAATGTTAAGCAAAACTCATTTGATGGGAAACTTAAGGGTGCACAATATTAGAAGGTGTCTTGGTTATTATGAAGAACCCAAGGAGAGTCGCAGGCAGGCTATTGTTTATATAGTTCCTGATGAAGTCTGACATTTTCAACTTTGAAAAAACCTTTCTGGAAATAAAATTACTGGACAGAGTGGAAACCTGAGTAAAAGCAAAAAAGAGTGGTGATGTTATCTACATTGAACATAGAGGAAATAAAAATGAAGCAAGCAAATATACAGCTGCTGATGTAAAACACTTTGTTGAACACATCAAGAGTTTTCCTAAGGGCGAAAGCCATTACAGAAGGGCTAAAGACTCCCTCCTATTTTGTAAGCCAAGATTTAAACTTCAAAATAAAATGTTGAATGGCTCCACGAATATAGCTGTACATCGTACTTCACTAGTATTTCGTCATGGACACACTGAAAAAGCTAGAGAAGAGATGAAGCATGATAATGTATATTGTACCACTTCCACAAGTGATACGTGAACAGTATCCATAGACGTGTAACAGGTTCTCTCTTTGCCAACATTGTCATTCTGTCAAATGTTTTATTTACATCAACTTTGTTACAATATGGGATTGCGTATGGCAGGTAATAATAAAGGTTTTATGTTCCTTTAACATGACAGCATGAGTGGTAAGAGGGGGGGGGGGGGGGAGGGGGGGGGGGACAAAATAGCGAGCTGTGTGTGTGTGAAGGGGTATAGAAAGTTAAATTATCCAGAAAAAGTTAATAGTGTGGTCTGACAACAGTTGGGGCCAAAACAAAAATTAAATGGTGGTGTTCCTATGGATATACTTCATCTGCAATGATTTCTTTGATGAAGTTCACAAGTATGTCGTCTATAGACACTCATACTTAACCTCTGGCGAAGACTGCTCTAATTGGGGGGGGGGGGGGGGGGGGAATAGAGTACAAAAATGAAGTTCCTTTGAAACTTGAGCTGTGTAATGCCAATAGCAAAACTTTTCTAACCACTATGATGAAAGTGGATTTTTATGACTGATGTGTCCTTTAGCTACTTTGGAGAAAAGTTGGAAATTTCCAAGGCCATTTGGATCAAAGTTTCCAAAACCAAGCCAGGAAAAGTTTTTTGTAAACATTCAATGAAGTGCAAACATGAACACAAATGTTTGTATTCAAGAAAAGTGTGAAGATGGAAACCATAAAAGGCTTAGATCTACCCGAGCTTGAACAAACGGCTAGATTGAAATAAGTTATCGTTTTTAAGTCATCCTCAGTTGTCAAACAAGGAAAACTGTTTTACCAAAATCTGAGTAAACACAGGAGCTGTTTATAGACTAACATTGTAATATTTTGTTTATATAACAGTGGTAAATTAATACAAAAGGTAACTTTAACTTTGGGAAAGGCATTTATTAGGGAATAAAACTTGTAAGAACACCGTAATGTGCTTGATTTTGTCTGTTCTTTAAGTAGTTTGTTTGCCAACACAGGACTTCTGTAGGACAGAGTTTTCATAATAATAATTATAGAAAAACTGAACAGTAGTTGACAGAGTTCTATAATAGTAAAATAATTATCCTTCCCACACCTCTATTTACAAATAGAAGTGGTAGACTTATGCTGGTTTTTACGTTAGAGAGGTCGGTATATTCCTCTGTTCTTGTTTTGTGTCGTGAGCAAATTTTTGTTCAACGTTTTACGGTACTATTACTCTAAAAATGTAAATTAACCGTCTTCATTTGTTTAGGCTATAAAAAATAAAGATATAAAAAAGGAATGATTTCTGGAAGTTGAGATTTCCTCAAAACAGCAATTGTGGCACTTACAGATTTTATAGGTAGTCTACAATTTTGTCCGGTACTTGCCATGAACAGTATGCTAGAAGGTTAATACGTATCACTATCAACTGTGTCTAAATATTCAAGTGTCATCTTATTCATCGTATGAAGACACTGTTTGTTACTACAGCTTTGAGAAGATTTCGACTTTGTGCACAACGAAGACTTAACCAAAGCACGATCGTTTGGCGTGAAATGTTTGGGCTGAGGACGTCTTGGTACAAAGGCTGCAGCGTGCCGTGTTGTATGGAGAGTAATCCGACAGCTTAAGTAGCTTCTGGTGTCCCCAAAGAAATTCTTGGGACCAGAGATTTAGAAATCTAATTGCTAAACGTGTTTTAAACCGTTTAAATCGCTCTAAGAATGGTAGGAATGGATAGTTGCATCTTGCTCTACCACACAGCACCATGTACTGTATATGTGGGAAGGATCATAATACTGGAATGAACAGAATGGGTCCATAACAGCTAGTGGAGAACTAGGGTCACAGCCTGACAGCGCTGATATGCCTCAGTCGTCGTCACATAGAGCGATCGTGCACAACCAAACCCCATCTTTAATTAGTGGATTACGTCCTCTACGAATGGAGTAGGATCTCTTCTATTTAAGGTAAGCTGGTCGTAAGAGGCAACGTGTCAATCTCGTGAAACTAAATATTATAACGCCCTGGTCTCGCGATTAGAACATCGTGTCAGATGTGATATTAGCCCTCGTTCTGTTAAACAGGTAGCTTCGGATGATGCATCTGAAGTTGAGAGGAAGAAACATGTCAACAAATTACGGGTTGCAGAATATTGTATCAAAGATGGTCTGTCCATCTAAGCTATCAACGCCTTCAGATTCCTCTCAGTGAACAACTTATGGCAGACGCACCACAACCCACTTTATTTGTTTAGGATACCCTTTATGCAACTGACAGCGAAAACGACGAGACCGTTGCTAGGGCTATATACACACTTCATCTGTTCTGCTGTCTATGATGTATTCGAAATACATACGAGCGCTCTAGTCGCAACCTGCTTGGCATCTTTGCTTCCTGCCGAGTATCATCGTGAAGTAATCTGTCACAAAGAAGTCAGATTGTTCCACTACCTTTGCATTCATTTCGTAAGGATGGAATGATTTAGCAGCGAACAACTTCGTGAACTTTATCGTGACAACACCTCAACCAATATTCTAAGTAGACGACCTATTAATGGAAGTACATTGCACAGCCTGTTTCTCAACTAACTGAAGTTTATGTACAGAGGTTCGTAGCAGTGGCGATAAAACTCGCGAAATATGCTAACTGCGTGGAAAACAGGAACAACGTACACATATCTGTATTACACATGCATTTAATACACTACTAAAGAACAACGTTACTGAGAACGCTGGAGAAGTGCTCGATGTAGCGAAGGAAATAGTGAAGTTCCTTAAGGAGCACCGTGTCCCCATATTTTAGTGAAAACGGGGTAATGAGAAATACGGCCATACCTCCATGACACTAAAGCTTCCACCAACAACCAGACTGGCAGGCACTTATTTGTTTGGCCCGTTTACTGAAGAACAGAGGCTGGCTTAGGAGCTGTTGTCGGCCCAGTTGTGCAGTGCGGCATAAAATCTGTGCTAGCGGACGAAACAGTAGCAGTACGCTTTACTTCCGGATTTACATCAAGTCTTTGACAGCATTTCTAGGAAAGCGAACTTACTCTCAGAATGCCATGCACTCTTTTCAGTCGGTATCTTCCATTAAGGATTTTGTGATACTGACACAGACGTATGCACATAAAGCTCACGTTGCGACAGATATGCTGGATCCCCTTGTAAACTGGAATATGGAAAGCAGACAACTTCATCGCAACAAGGAACAACTGAAACGCGAAAGTGACGATGTGGCGTATTTGCCGTCATTTTGGGCAAGTGAAACGTTTTTCCAACTTAATGCTTTATGGACTACACTATAATATGTATCTTGGAACAGTTTATGTTCTACACAACTATATTCACTGGCTTCCAAAACTTTGAATGTACCGCCTTCCTTGACAGCAAGTAAGCTCACTTGGTAAGCTCGAGGGCAAATTCACACTTTGTTGAACCTGGAGGCTGTCGGTTTGGTAACGGAGTCAAACCTCAGTTAAGTGGATGAAATAATCGTGTGCAGATGAATCCGATTATATTATGTTGTGCGATTAGTAGGAAGTGTATTTTAGTTTGTTCCAGAAATTAAACGGTGATTTCTTTATTGTGCTTTCCTGATGGAAATTACAAGTATTCATGAGGGTGTGCGTACCCGGTACATTCCAAAACGCCGCGTGGAAGAATGGGATATTCCAGCGCTGAAACCTTGGGTTCTGTTGGTGATCAAAAGGTAGTGTAAGTGTTTTGGATAGCCCTTGGCTAAGGACCATTTGCGTAACGAACAGAAGGATGTTAGTTTCTCTCTCCTACTGAACAGGGTCATAGTATGGATATTACACACTCCCTCCTGCTTAGGGAAAGAAGCAAATCTGTTCTTTTCGCATTTGATGTCTGCTGTGGGCTTGATTGGACCAATGGTGGCACCATTAGTTCTTGGGCGGTTCGTCGGAAAGCCTAAGAAATGTTTTTATTCTCAGCAGTAAACCAAATCCCAGCAGAGTATTCGAAGACGTGTATGCTCAGCGTGTGTAATTTTTTATAATTTACTTCAGGAACACGAAGCTTCGATGTTACCCTATTTTCACTCTTAATATATGCACGTAAAATTCGGTCTAGAGCGGAACTTTGATAACGAAGTGACGCAGCACGGAGAAATATGCTGTGAAGTGGCCCCAGTATCATCTGGGGTAAGTATGTTTTAGTGCTGAAGAACAGGCAAAATTTTTACGTAAACTCCGGTCTGAGGTGTAGAATCAGTATTGTTTATTTCATTTTCAGATAAGTGAACTATCTAAATTTTACTAACAAATACATTTCTTTTCATTTGAGTTAATTGTCCTGCTACAGCAGGGGAAAGGGCACCAGGTGATCAATACTAGTTCTGAGAATATGTTGGTATGGTGCTTTAAAAACGTGTGGCCGCCTTATTGATGAAGTCATGGGTCAACGACGGGTGCAGTCAGAATTTTCGGTCCTGCTAGAGACAAAGTAATACCTTCTGGAGTGCTTCAGATCTGAAGCAAAACACTGCAGAAAATGTTTCAAAGTGGGTGAAGACTTTCACCACTAAATTTAATTCCAAGTTTATTCAAACTCACTGTCGTAGTGAAGAGAAATGTTTTAAAAGAGTTGTCAGCTGCCGTGCATTTGAACCTTGCACATGCCCCCAGATTTTGCACATTCCTCAAAACCCAATTATGCAACACAAAAATATGATAAACCACGTTTTCGAACAGGCGACAGTTAAATACAAGGAAATTGAAAGACTACTCACTGTCGTGGTGGGTGAGAAATCAATGTGGGAGTACCAGTGTGATACCACCTGGCAGCTCCAGGAAGCCGTGACCCAGGGATAGGGAAAGGTTTCAAACTCATGACCCAGGCTCTGCAGCGATTGCCTAACGAAACAAAACTACAACTTTATCTAAATCCAGAACGTAGGTAATTCCTGTTTTAGAAATATTTTTAGATCGTATTAAAAATATTCGTAATTTTGTAGTGATTTTTCGATCTTACAGGATACGAAATCGACTCTGCAATCTCGATACTGCAAAGGACTAAGGAAAATTATTAATCCTGTTTCTTAACAGATGTTAAAATAACGGAGCACAGGTACACTGACCAAATTTTTCATTCTTTGTAGTAGGTGAGTAGTGGAGTTTTAGAATCAAGTTAATTTCGATGAATGAGCGTTTCTGGACGGTTGCCATAAAAGAAGGGTTTTGCCCGTCTACTCTCCACTTGACAGCTGCCACAACGCCATCCGCTCCAGTCGCAAATGCACCGTAGCTGCCTCAGGGCTTTGAACGACTGCTTAAGTCATGGAAGACTTCAAGCTAACGCCAAACGACATCGTCCCCCTGCTCCTATAGCTGTGAGCCTAATGCTTCCATGTAAACTGCTATGCGAATCCATCTGGAAATATGCTGGCAATGGAAGATTTAACGTACTGAAGTCTTAAGATTAAAAACTTTGTTCAAATAACTTGGCAACTAGAAATAATCAATGAAACGTAGAAAATCGTTAAACACATCCATGTGGGATGTGCACCACGCAGGTCTCGCCATACCAGTTAACCGTTGTATACATTTCGTGGGCCACCGTTTGAGTAATTCATAAACATTGGCCACCAAAGTCACTGATCATTCTATTACACATCTTGTCACAAAATTATGAGGTAGAAGATGCCCTTAATAAATATTATGTAGCATTACGATCCTGATCTCTTTTCTTTGATGGCACCATAGATATGTAGGAATTTGACGCACGAGCACCATTTTGCAACCGCCAGTGTGATGATTATCAGTAGAGGAATTAAATTGTCAGCCCTATGCGACATGAAAAATGGGCTTCCTTACTTAGCCAAAAGGGGCTAATTATGATTTAAAATATATATTATAAAACAAAAAAGACGCATCACGAAGTGGTTATCGGAATGGGATGGAAAACGGCGGATTTACGTACAATTACAGACGAACAAATGAGTACCATTTCAGAAAACTTGGATAATATAATCAAGAGAAAGAGCTTCACGAACTGAGAAAGTCAGTAATGCGTTGGTCTACGTCTGACCCTTATACAAGCAGTTATTCGGCTTGTCACTGATTGACAGAGTTTCTCGAAGTCATCCTGAGGGATATCGTGTCAAATTCTGTCACAATGGCACGTTAGATCGTCAAAATCCCGAGCTGGTTGGAAGGCCCTGCCCATAATGCTCTGAAAGTTCTAAGCTGACCAGACATCTGACGACCTTGCTGGCCAATGTACGGTACGGACGGCGCGAAGACAGGCCTATGCGGGCAGGCATTATCTTGCTGAAATGTAAACCCAGGGTGGCATGCCACGAAGGGCAACAGAACAGGGCGCACAGTATTGTCGACGCACCGCTGTGCCGCAAGGGTGCCACGGTTGACAACCGAAGTGCCTCTGCTATGAAGTGAAGTGAAGTGCCACCCAGACCACCACTTCTGGTTGGTAGGCCGTGTGGCGGGCGGCAGTCAAGCTGGTATCCCATCACTGTCCAGGGCGTCGCCGTACACGTCTTCGCTGTTCATTCGGGCCTGGAATCTCATTGACTGGAGTAGAATTGTCTTCAGTGAGGAGTCCCACTTCGAACTAGGTCCCGATGGCCAGCGTGTACACATCTGGAGACACCCCGGAGTGTGGTGGTATATCGACCTGTCTACCACACTCCATACTGTGACACAGTGATAGCATGGGATGACATTTCATTCCATAGCAGGACCCCTTTCGCTGTCACCTGTGACACGCTTACAGCATGATGGCACGTCGACCATATTCTATGCCCCATTCTTGTGCTCTTCGAGTCAAGCTATTCTGGACTTCCATTTCAGCAAAATTATATGCATGCAGGTAGAATTTCTGTTACTTGTATCGTGCTTGCCAAACCCTACGTGGGCCAGCAAGATTTGACTGTCATCGCACCACTCTGAAATTACAGACTTTGATGAGCAGAGTCTGACACACCGTGACTCGGCTGCTTAAAGTCAGTGATTTTCGTCACCTCATATATACAATCCAGGTCTTCGTTAACATCTTGTTCGAGGGAGCTAGTGCACGAGTTCCCCTTGCAATGTACACAAATTAATGAGCACTCAATACCAGCCTTCCGATACCCAGAATTGCATTTGCAGGAAATAGTTGAGAGAAGAGACTGTGGAGCTGGTTCTTTGGAGGTAGGAACGGAGCCAAGACCAAACTGAAGCCTGCCATCCCCAGAGGAGCAGATCCATCTGCTGTCCTATCCACATTTGTACTTTTAAGTAGGTCCTTAAGTAATGCTGGCGAGCTGCTTCCGACGTTGGTGGCAGGGATGCTAGGGTGAATCTGGATTTCACAATTGCTTTGGAAAACAGGTCAAATCGCAATTTGTCTTCAGTGTCTCCTGCCGTACCTCCATAGAGGATTGTTAAAAATCGGAGGCCAGCTTCGACAACGACTTCAGCTTGAGTGTCATGGTATCTTCCAGAAGACATTTATTTTTGAGCAGTAGATTGACGACCTCCCTCTTACCCTGACCGAAGAGTGCCGAAGTTGTGTCACATCCCCTTACGGCCTGAAGAAATATGAGTGACCTGATGATGTTTGCCAGTTTGGAACTGCTGGAAAATACTTTTGATGAGGTCTTTCATCTTCCAGGTTTCAAGAAATATATATTTGCTGATGGTGTGGCTAGGGCATTGAGCATGATGAGAAGGACCGTATCCTCACCAACAACCACAACCTTCTCATGTTTCTGTGATACCTGAAGCGCTGTGGCAACAGTTAGGTGGTCTGCGTCTTCATTAGCTTCCTTTACTGAGAAGCCTTCATCTTCAAGCCTCGAAATAAGCAAGCTAATGAGACGTGCTTTATTTCTGTCATTGGAAAGGAATTGCTCCTGAGTCATAGTCATCATCATTAACTCGGTAAAGATGACCTCAGGAGTAGTGTCTTTTGCTTCGGTGGAGGCGCTCAGCATATTTGATGCAATTGGTGGGCAGGTCTTCTGGGTAGCCATCGAACACCACACTTGCGCTGTTGTGTGTTTTTAAATATGGAAACGGGTGGTTAAAAAAAGAAATGCAGATGGTCTCATTCAGTGCCGAATTTCATGCCCTACAATTTTTAATCCCTCTATGTTTTCGATATTGTGAGTCATTTACGGGATATGATCAGAAAACCGAAGAAATACCCCTTTTTAAGGTACATTATTTCACCCCACCACTTTTCCACAACTCCGCCGAGGGGCAAAACCCAGGATAGTCATATTGGGCCACAAATGAAACGTTTTGTAGCAATTATTTCCGATTTGTCTAATTTTTAGGTTTAACCCTATTAGACTAAATGTGGTTCTCTATAGTCTCCACAAATAACCTTGTGGTATCCGCTAACAAACATTTGCTGTGTGGCAACATTCTATTGTACTTCTATTGAGGTAATAGCGATACACTCGAGTTGACTATTGTCTTATGTTTTTTGACGAAAGAGAACCATCTGTCTCTAAACTTACTTGCATCTGTGAAAGCTGACAAAGTGGATGGAGTGATCGGCTGAGATGGGGTTGTAATGAAGTGTGATCTGATGGTAGATGATCTGAAGCAACGTCTTTCTTTCTCTAGAATGCATCTGCCATTAAATCATTTAATCATTTTTTTTCGTTGTTCTGTTGGGGTGCCTCAGTTGTGTGGCAAAACCTATGTTCGACTCGTATACAACTGCATGTTATGTCTGTGGCTTAGAGCGCTATCTACTCGCGATCGTTAACAGATCTCTCTATCATCATCATCAGAGGACTTCCATCTCTGTGTGTGTGTGTGTGTGTGTGTGTGTGTGTGTGTGTGTGTGTGTGTGTGTGTGTGTGATTATGACAACCATTATCATGATGATGTTGAAACATGCCCATCTCGTTTCGGCACTTTCCTCTAGACGAACGAAGATATTTGCCAGCTACTCCATTAACCAGCCGCATCTTTGGCATAAAATCGAGTCTTCAGTTTCATAATTACATTGATTCTGTGGTAGTGTCAGGTGTTTGTGAGGTATTGAGTCCCCATGTATACGTCTGCTTGACAGACGTTCTCTTTATGGATGTAGTTACGGCGTGACTTGTAATTTCGTATGTCAAACGCCGCTGCTATGCATTGGTCAGTTTCCTTGTGAGATATTCTCCGTTACTAACGATCATTTTGTATAGGACTGATGCAAGTATAGTATAATTTCTAAACAGTGATCGGATATGAGCAGTGGACGCCATATACCTCTGCAAAGCTATATTGTGCATGTATAACAAGAAATCGATGTTTTAAGGAAGTAGTTTTTCATTATAGAGTTTTTTGTTACGGTTTTAGGGCGCAAAACTGCTACGGTTATTAGCGACCGTTCTGTGGCTTAGGGAAGGGAAAAAACGGAATGGGGAATCAGCAGCAATGGGAGCGAAACTCAAAAAGAGGGAAAACTAAAAAACCGAAGGAAAGCTTAGAAAACTACTACAGAAGTGGGGGTTGTTTTCCCCCAAAAGAGCTTCAAATGAGCGACGTCATCTCACTGACACTGATAAACTCGAGGACGCGATCGGCTGAGCGCGTGCCTATCTTCTAAAATGGAAGATATATCAGGCGACAGCTGTAAACGGGCGCGTAGCGGAGTAAAATAGGGTTACTCAAGTAAAAAGTGTCTCACCGTCCACAGTTGAGAGCAGTGGGGACAAAGCGGGGGAGGATCGCCACTTAAAAGATGTCAGTGGCTAAAAAGACAGTGCCCTATCCGGTGTCTAGTTACAATTACCTCCTCCGGACGACAAGTTCGGGAGGAAGAGGTCTGAGCACAGGGAAGAGGTTTCATGTCCCACAATTTACTGTCGGGAAGTGTAGACCAATGTGCATGCCATGAAAGAGCAACACGACAACATAAAACACACTGCAGATCGGCGAAGGTAACCATGCAAACAGCGGGCCGAGGAATGCAGAGCTTGGCTGCTATATCGGCTGCCTCGTTTACATGGATACCAACGTGTCCTGGGATCCAGAGGAATGCCAAAGTAGTGGACGGGCAGTTTAGTGATGATACAGAAATTTCGAAGTATGCTGCCGCGTCATTGGTCAGTGTTGAAATTACGATAAAATTGCAACATCTCGTCTACGTCTCTGGCGCTCATATTGAACAAATTGTGTATGTGGCGGTTAGTAATAAAATGAAGATTGTGCCTCTCCACTTGTTTGACCTTTATGCCAATGTCCTAATCCGTTACGTACAGAAAGTATTCCATACGTTTTTCTTGCATTCACAGCCGCAGTTTTGCACCTGGTGGCCAAACCTAGAACAAATGTTTTCCAGCTTAAATCGGTTCCGTATTATCTGATTTGAATATGTTTCAAGTTTCGCTGCCATACGATAATGACAGATTACACTGGACCTCTGTGACTACCAGCACTTTAATTTGCGCCCAGTACTTCGTTTCGCTATGAGACAATACACCAACTACACAAAAACGACTACTTAATTGTTGCATGTTGTACCTGAACTGCTTCCACACATTTTCATTTGTGTCAAACATATTGGGATAATGGAAACAACAAAACTAATCTAGCTATTTCATAATTGGAAGTGGAAAGTCAGGACGGTATTATTAAACCCTCCATGTTAGGAAATAGGCCTACGTATCTGCGTACTCGCTTCGGCGATACATATACTAAAATTGGAACGATACAGAAAAGATCAGCATGGCCCCCTACGTATCTGCCAAAATACATCAGCTACACTAGCTTATTACTAATATTTTTTCCTCGTATCGTCATGAAACATAACCTGTAATCGCAGTAATTCAGCTACCTCACAATCATTTCTTTGACGCTGCATATTTTCTGCATTTTGTAAAACCAAAGACGAACTAACTGGATTTTAGGTTCTTTTTGCCTTGCTTCCTGCAAGGTCATTCAAATACCTTTGTAATCTGTAAGTGGTATTATTATCCTTCACTAAAGCGACAAATTCGTTGCACAGTTTATGTACGGACTCTAGCATAGTGCACAAACTGTTCCAGCATGTGCAGAACTTCGGCTCTAAGGATGAGCAGAAGCCACATTTTTTTCAAATGTCCTCAGTGCTGTTATACAATCAGCACCACAGAGAAGGCTTTCGCGTTTTTACGAAACATTTTATTGGAACAATGGTCAGAGACAAAATTATGCAACATGTCCGGCGAAATTTTGTATCAGTTATCCTCTCCTGTGCGTCTTTCGTAGTATTTACTCCTGTCAACTTAACGTCCGGGAATTCGGTTATAAATAGGACGTTATTCACAAGAGACCAATTTGTGCTTATGTAATGTGCTGTGTCAAATAATCCATCTTTTATACGAATCAGTCCACGTGTGTCAACTGTCGTAGACAATTTTTTATCAAATTATTAATAACAGAAGGTCTTATACGGTTTCGGTCTGCAGGAAGCCTCTTCTTTGACATGCCTACTTACAGTAGAAATATTTGACGTAACATCTGAAACGCTGACTTCTCGACAAGTTGCACCTAGATGAATTCTTAGCCTTTTTTTGACACTATCAGAAACACGTCTCGCCTTTAAAACGTGTCACATCTTTAGCACACATTGCAAAAAACTTAGTTATTTTTATTACAATCTACATTCCTGAAGGTGGTGTCAGTATGGGATTTCTTACAACTTTATTTCTTTAAATGAGTTGTTCCCGACTGGAAACACAGTAACGTTGATAAGTTTACGCGTGACACACATGCTGTAGAATTTAGGTTTTAGTTTACAACAAATATGTATTTCTCACGACCGGTACTCACAGCTTTACTTCTGCCAGTACCTCGTCTCCCCGCGAAAGGCAAAGGTCCCGAGTTCGAGTCTCGGTCGGGCACACAGTTTTAATCTGCCAGGAAGTTTCATATCAGCGCACACTCCGCTGCAGAGTGAAAATCTCATTCTGGAAATATGTATTCCTTACTTCGCTTTTAGGACTCTTTCCTCTACGTTTACGCATTGGTTACAGTTTTACTTGTTACTGCAAATACTTCACTCTGCATGATTACAAAAACATCACGAATGAGAAGCCTGTGCTGGATGCAGTTGCGGAGGGATGAAGGCACGTTTAATGTTTTGGAGTCAAACATTACCTAGGACTCTGTCATGGCCTCTACGCTCGGCCACTTAAGTGCGGGCAGGCTGTCCAGATAGGCTAAGCACACCTCGCATTTTGTCCGCCAACAAATTTCGTGACGGTCTACGCAACGCACGTCCCGGCCGACTAAATGATTTCAGCGCCGCCCTGCTCCTAGAGCTGGTTGTGACGTTCTGTTATACCGCTCAGTATTCCACAGGAAAAGAATTGGGATTTAGCTTGGCTGTTCGAACTAACAAGGCCAGAAAAAAAACGTGATAAAGCTGTGGGTAAAGATATGGCTAATGCAATGGACCAAATGCACGTACGCTTTGTTACTTACGGAGCTGAGACACGAAAATTTTCGGAATTATTTAATAATGGATGAAAAATGCTTTTCGGAGGTCATGAACGTCGTCAAACAATAGCTACATACGATTTCTATTCACTGGCGGAAGTTACGAGGACTTCAGATTCAGCGCAATTAATCCCCACAATTTTTATCTAAAATTATGCTTGAAATCTGCAAGGTGATCCATAGTTGCTTGAGGATATATTCGTGATAAAGCAGAAGCGAAACTAAAATTAAATTATATTATATTCATGTAAACTTTATGAATTTATGTAATATTAATAGTATCCCCGGTAAGTTGAAGAAACTTATTTCAGATTAGAAGGACGACTGCAAATGGCGGCGGCGCATATTATGTAATAAATTCAGCAACATATTCATAAGAAATGAAGCACTTAACAGTTGTTAGAACTTAAGAAACGCTCTTCACTTTGCTCTTCATAGCAGAAGGGGTGACGATAGGTTGAATTTTTCGTAACACCTAATTATGAACCAAGTGTATTTCATGAATAAAAGTCCGTCTACTGTCTATAATTCCGTTTTTAGTTATTTTCGATACGTATCGGAAACGAAATAAAAATCCAATCGTCTCTAAGGTTATCTGACTACATTTCCGATGAGTATTAGAAATAAAACCGAGAAGCATACAGGCGACTAACAGTTATCCACAAAAGTGTCTCTTATTTTCTCTGTTTGCCACATGATACTACTACAGATTCGTTAAAAATGAAAGAAGCACTTCATTTCTTACCCCTCTATGGCTATACTGCTCGCACGGCATGTCCCACAGACATCTAAAGACTTTAAAACTTTCCAGAAACTCTGTCATCAAAATTTCGTCTGCCTCGCACACTGCAATGTTAGCCACATTCGGAGTGCACTGAACCCCGCGCGTAGTGACGGGAAAGGAACTGTTGTCGGGCGGCTTGCACGACAGGCTACACAATTTGTACGGCGAATGGGGTCATGGGCAGGCGGGTGTGGCTGTCTGCTGGTCTTACCTAACCAACCCACAGCAAAGAAAAATAGCTCTTTAGACCAACACGCCTACAGGCGTACAATTGGTTGGTCGGTCAACAAGCTACACACGCACAATTTAGCGGTCGGTCGATAAACCGGAATATGTATAGGGTAGGGTCGTTTCCTGACAGCGAAACTCCGACAGTAACTGAATGAGAGAAAGAGCTCCAAAATCTAGATTTCACAGCAGCATATTCCGATGTCTCTTAACAGGCTAGTGACTTCAGTGTTGAAGGATTTCAATGCTATACCTTGCCAGGTATGTAGTACACCGATGCAAACATTTCGACAAATCACTGGCGACACACAGTGGTGAGTTACTGGCAATGCATGAGGAAAGTTCGGTTGGGTGGCTGACCACGATTTCTCCTGGAGGTTTGCTTGTAGCCGCAGAATCGTTCCTTCAAACTACTATGAAATTATCGAGTGAGGTAACGCAGTCGTTAGCACACTGGACTCTCATTCGGCAGGTTGACAGTGCAAACCAGCGTCCGGCCATTTAGGTATAGGATTTCCGTGATTTCCCTGAATTGCTTACTGCAAATGCCGGGATGGTTGCTGTGAAAGGTCACGGCCGACTTCCTAGTCCACCCTTCCGTAGTCCGAGCTTCTGCTCCGTCTCTAATGGCGTCGCTGTCGACAGCACGTTAAAGTCTAACCTCCAACCCCCCAGCTACGAAATTGGAATTAATTTCTGTCCAGATCTAGGTAGCCACAATTTGTCCACGGAAATTGGTGTCACTAAGAACCTGTGCGCCATACTTTGGGAACGATTCTCTACTTTTCATCCGGAAGTAATTAAAATTTTCAATTTATCGGATGACAGAATGACCAAATTGGTTGCAGCCTACACACCTCGGAACCGACTATACTCGGCGATTATAGTGCCCTCCTGTTTGTTTTATCTTCAGTTCATTGCCTTTTTGTTCTACGAGATTCCGCCTGGTTTTTCACAGAAATAATAACAGGGTTTGCTTTGGCTGTTTTAAAGGTAAGAAGGGAAAAAGAAAGAGAGAAACCTGTGGGCAAAGAAGTGGCCAATGCAAGGGAAGAAATTCACCGATGTTCAGGCTTGGAGCTTATAATTTTCCTGATTGGTTCTATGATGTCCAGCAGCACCGAAGTGCATGATTCACCCCTTCTTAATCTTAAAGGAAAGATAATGCAGTCCTGAGAGAGGTTTTATAAACTCCGAGGAGAGACTGTTAGCTGTATTACGATATCTCGCCACTGGCGGCAAACTAAGATTCAGTACTGTCATACCGCTCCAATTATGAATTAAAATTATTCGTGAAACGTGCAACGTGATTTATAGTTGACAGAAGAAATAAATCATGATAAAGTAAAATAAATAAAACAAAAGACGTTCATGAAAACGTTATTAATTGATGTATGGATGTAGTACTAAAGACGACCTGTAACTTTCAAAAACTCATTTCATATTCGAACAACAAACACTACACACGAAGCGTGCCGCATCATCTAGTATTTACAACAGTAAGAAATGAAACATTTAGCAACTGTTATAAATGTAATAAATAAATAAAAATAAAAGATCGCACAATTTGCTCTACATGGAAATAAAATCTGAAAGCAGAAATAAACATCGACAGACTTAATCTCGTGTTGCACATACAGAAACCGTTATGGATTCGTTAAAAAATGAAATAAGTTCATTATTTCTTGCATCTCTATTGTTATACTCCTCGCACGTCGTATCGCGGAAACATCTGCAGTCTTTGAATTTCTCTAAAAACTGTGTCCTTAAATTTTCGTCCGCCTCGGACGTCGAAATATATATTACAACAGTATTTAATTCCGAGAGCTGTGTCAAAACAGATCTACTCATGCGGTTGGCACGATTGCGCTACACACGACAATTTCTTAGGTCGGCTGTCGACTGGTCGGACGCGCCCGACGTACCGACAATGGAAGTTGGTCGGTCGGTCAGTCAAAACACCGACACAGCCAGTTTGTCAGACGGTCGGTTGGTGACGCGCTGGTATCGAGTCACGTGATCTGCCTGACTGCTGCAACGGATGATAGGAACAGCTGTGGGTTATTCGTCTTACTTTGTTATTCTTGTAGACAACGAATATTGCGGAGTTGCGTTTGTTGTTGACCAGAGTTGTTTATTTGCTGTTGGGAGTTTATTTTTGCTGTTGCGAGTGGGGAGTTGGCTGGAGTTGTTTTCTGCTCTTGGAGAGTTTACCCTCTTGCGCTCTTGGAGAGTTTACCCTCTTGCGCTCTTGGAGAGTTTACCCTCTTGCGCTCTTGGAGAGTTGAGGAGCTTTCACCAAGTTAACTGCCATGCTAAGTGAACTGATATTTCTTGTAAATTCTGTTTTACAGGGATGTTAAGTTTTAAGAAAACGACAGTGTTAATGTTTTAGATGATCTTGTAAGCATGTTATGCATGTAAAATGAAAATGGACGATATGTAGATATCATCCACTTATTAAAACTTCCCTCTGGGACAATTTGTATAATAGCTTGCTTTTTGTTTTTGATGTTTACTGTAAAACAAATATTCGCAGACATTTTACATTATTATTTTGCCTGTTTGGATTCGATAGATGATAGGTTTTATGTTAGTCAGCAGTGGCTGCGCCGTTTCTTTTCGCATTAGAGGTTTTCCTTCCGTCATCTGACTTCAGATTTCGTATCCATCCAACTCTAAAGGCTCTGGGTGAAGGCTGTGAGAAGAAAAGCTTGTAAACCCACCAAACGTCGCATAATAAGTTTTCAGAATTTTCGGGAAGAGGGCAGGGAATGCATATAAAATTCATTGTCTGTGATGAGGAAACTTATGAACAGGTCATTACTCGCTGCAGTGGGGGAAGAAATTGCCTGTGATAAGTTTCCAGCAACTATTTCGTCCAATAGCGGACGATTCTTTCCTTTAATTTAAGGTATTTTCTTGTTAGTATTTGGCAGTTGTTAGATAGTGGTTGGTAGGTGTCGTCGACATCGGTTTACCATCGTTGGTTGGTCATAATTTTTGTACTATGTCTGGAGAGTTTTAGTTTGTTTAAATGTGGACTTCGTGTTATATATGTTAACTGAAGGTTTACGTAACGGGTTTGACGATTTCAGTGTGTTTTGTCACTGTGGGGTTTCTTTTTTCTGCGATATAAGCCAAGTGAAATATGCTGTATCTGTTTCCGGAGATGTGTGTGCGTTTCTGGTATCGAGGGTTTCGTTCAAGCAATACAGGTCAAGCGAAATTACAATGCCATTGGTTTTGCGTATTTGTATTGTGCTTACTGTGCAGATTTTCGTGTGCTTGATTTTAGGGTTAATATTTGTCTGGATAGTTGTTATTCTTACAGCCTTTTGTCCCCCCCCCCCCTTTCCCCGAGAATTCTTGCTTCTCGTGGTTGGCTCTAATATGACTTTAGTAGTCATTATTGCGCATGTTACTTAGGTTTGTTCACGGATGCAAAGAGTGGCAATATGAGGGACATATTCTTTATGTTTGAATCCCGGATTTCCGGTATCTTTATAGCATCATGAGTCGAAGCAGACAGGTGGGAATCGCAAACTTTCGGTAATCCCGTAAACAGTGCTATGCATTTTGTCATCTATTGAACTCTGTTGTAAATGAATTGCATCCATTCTGATTCCGATCTGACGTTCTGATGAACAGTAAAACTGTACTGGTACATGGCAGAATATGTTTACGCCCTGTTACTTCAAGCACAGGGTTTGCAATTGTAGTTAAGGGATTATACGCTCATGTTCTATGACTTGCCAGGAACAGGTGGGAGTGAATGTAACCGTTGCTGCTCTACTAGACGAAAGATACGTTCTAGACGTTCAAGAAAACGGAGGAGGGATGGAAGCGACTGCCGATTTGCTTCCATAGACAGCTCTCAAGGGACTTGTTCGAAGAGTTCATAATGAGTAGAAAGATAGTGCAAATCAGAAATTTTTTTCGAGGATCTGTCTTAGGAAAAACGTGACTCTAAAAGGAAAAAATAAACACCTCACGATACACGAAATAAAATACTTACACCCGTAGCAATACGCTAGAATGTCTCATATGAAGTGAAAGAAGCCCAGTATTTTGTTATAATTCTTGAAGGGTATTCGGAAACTGAAAAGTCATTCAGTGCTATTTAGGTGGTACAGTATACTAAATCTTCCTAATCTTCGAACCTGTAAAAACATAGTCGCGTATTCATTTTGATCTACATTAAGAAAAAACTACTAAACATAATTTAAATTTCTGTTAATCACATGATGGAGCTGCACCTACGAGTGATTTTTATGCACGTATTCAAGCTGTTTCAAGCAAAGAAATCCTACAAGCTACCTACACACACTATCATCATCCTTTGAAGGATGAGGCTGTTGCCTGTTACGACCTCTCGAACAAAATCATACCCACCATTTCCCAGGCCTTCCAATATCTCCCATTCTGCTTGTAGTTCACGATCGTCTGAGGAATTGTGTGACCTGGAATTCTCATGAGGTGTTTGCTTCTAATCTTCGATATTTTTTAACTTTTTCATTCACGAAAAAATATTTTTCTTCTAATTCTTCGTTTTAAATCATATATTCTTGGCCACCTCTGTCTTTCTTAGGAACCCCATCTCTGCTGTTTGAATTTTATTTTCTTGTTTTTTTTTTTTTTGTGGTAACCAAACTTTCGATTGTGTAGGATAACACCGGAACCGACGTTACCTTATAGAATATCATGATTGTTTCTTTTTGTGCTTTATAGCCCCGTGTTCTGCTAGTGGTGCCACGGAGAGCTTGATATTTCTGTATTGTATTTTCAATATCAGGTTCCAAATCAAAACTTACAACACATCCTAAATAAGAGTTGAGACTTGTTCTAAAACTGAATTATCTAAAACAATTTTTGACCTGAGATTTTCCTCAGAATGTTATTTTTGTTTTGTCACTAGAAATTCTAAAGCTGTATTTCCTGCTAATTTCGCTCAGGTGGTATATTCATATTTGTTAGCTGGTACACTGATCTTTGGAGGTCAGTCTGAAGTATATTCAGATATTCCTCATTCGTTATGTTAATTCCTTTGTTTACTTTACATTTACATTTGCGATAATGTCATTGTAGTATTAAAAGGGTTGGTGATAGTCCACATCTAACACCTTGGTTCAAATGGCTCTGACCACTATGGGACTTCACTTCTGAGGACATCAGTTTCCTAGAACTTAGGTTCAAGTAGTTCTAAATAACCTTAGGACATCACACACATCCATGCCCGAGGCAGGATTCGAACCTGCGACCGTAGCGGTCGCACGGTTCCAGACTGTAGCGCCTAGAACCGCTCGGACACTCCGGCCGGCCTAACGCCTTGGTTAATAATTATTTCTTCTAATCGATTCCCACCTGTGTTCATTGCAATGCATGTGCTATTGTAAAGACTTACTACCTCTGTTAGGTGGTAAGTATATCAATGTTTGGACATAATCTTCCACAGGCTATCACGGCTCACACGTTCAAAGGCCTTCTGAAGATCGATAAGGCCATATGGGTTCTTGCCTTAAATTCTGTGTTTTTCCTGTGTTGTCTTTAATTACAACCACAATGACTGTGCATTGACGACCTAAGACCATTATGTTCTTCTGAAATAAGAGTTTCTGTAATATTCTGCATGTCGTTATTGATCTATCTATATAGTGTGGAGCTAGTGTTTCGAAGACTTATGCCGCAATAGCTTCTACAGTCATTATTTCCATTTTCTGGAAAGAGATTACTTCTGCTATATACCAATGGTCTGGTGATCTTACATTTCGATCAACATTCATTTATTAATTGTTAAGTCTTATTTAGTGGTAACCCTCTGTATTTAATTAGCTCTGCATGTATTCCATCTTTCCTTTGTTTACTATATTTCATGCCTTTCAAAGCGTGTTACATATCTTCCGCAGTAATTGCATCTACTGATTCATTGTACACACTTTCTCGAGTGTCATTTTCAGCCTTCAGTGTACACCACAGATCTGTACAATTTATCCATTGCTTATAACGTTTAGTGAGGCAGCGTCTTTCTTCCTTGTTGAAGGCTTTCATGACCTCGTATGCACATTGCTGTCTGCCCTGTACATCGTGTTCTAAGACGATTATGAATGGGTCCCATGACTGTTGGTGTGCTTTGCACTGTAATTGTTTGGCAGCATTCCGCTTTATTTCGTACGTCTGCAAACTTTCTGAGGTTTTCATCTGTATAAACTTTTGACAATCTGTGTTTTTATGTTTAACCGGTTTGTGTTCCAAATTGAGTAGTTTTCCACATCCGTTTTCTTTCTTCTACCAAGTGCTTCTAGGGCTTCAATGATGCGGTTTTGATACTCCATTCTATATCGATGTCTTTATTGACTGGTAATGAAGCAAGCTTTCCTTGGAGCCAGTACTGATGAAGTTTCCTAATACTATATTCAGACAGAAGATGTATTTTTAACAACTGTTGGTGTGGTTTCTTTAGGAGTTTGTCTCCTTCCATTGTGGCAGTAGCCTTATCTTACTACGTAGAAGGAAGTGGTCACTACCTATGTCTCGTCCTCTATAAACATGTATACGATTCTTCATTTTATCATTAAACAGTGTGTAATCAATCACAGACAATCTTCGTGCACTCCATATAAAATTGTTACTGTCTTTCTGTCTGTAAAATGTGTTTGTAATTTTGTGTGTCCTCTCCATTTATCGTTGACTGAAATTGCCACTCCAGCAATAGCTCTTTTTCTTTGCGGAACGCCACTGTAAGCTATCGAGTAGTCCTTCAGATCTTTTGTTTCTTTTAGTTTCTTAGTTTGTTGTTCTTGCAGTGTATACTTCCCTCTCCTTGCGTACTTGGTTTAACTTGTTTTCTGTGTTGGTCAGTCTTGACATTCCACATTGCCAAAGACACACGTTGAGTCACGTGATAGGGCTGCCACCTCTAGGTATCGCGACCTACCTGATTTTCTGTCGGCGTTGTCCGGCTTGGGAAGCTTGCTGCACCGCGCCTCTGGAGCCCTCCCTGCCCCATGTATGAACCATAACTCAGTCTCGGTATGGTGACGAGTAGATGGATCAAGTCGGCCATAGATATTTTGACACGTAAGTACTGTTTTTGCGAGTGATTCGGCAGCACATTTAATTTTTGATTCAAAAGTGAGAATGAAGATTTCTTAAATATAATTTAAAAAGAGACACTCAATAGGTCTGTCAGTATGGTTCACGAATGGCTTTGAAGTAGCCAGTTGAATTCTGCTGAACATTCAGGCAGAAAGTTCGGAACTAGGTGCAGAAGCATCAACATGTAGTGCAGAATTTTTCATTTATGTTGTGGCGGCAGCACCGTCCAACGCACGAAGGGCTGAACTACGGCACTGCTGACAAGTAGGAGCAACTGTACCGTTACGCAGAATTTCGGCAACGGTGCGTCGCACACCGGACCGCACGGGAACAAAGCAGGCGGCCAGTTCGAGCTAGTCGACGCGACGCGACACACGTCTCCCCAGTTCTTCCGCCGCGGACCACGTGCGTCGAGTCAACGTGACTCCGCCGTAAATGCGTACGCGCGGTCGTAAACGCAGTCGCCGTTAAATTGTCTTTCGCTTCTTCGCGGACGTTACGGCGCCTCCGGTCGCGCCAAGAGCAGCACACACTGTGACGCGGCCTTTTGTCTCGCTCGGTCCACGCGGTCGCGCCACGGCTCGTCACTGGAGTGTACACCCTCCGGGATCGGTGACCGAGCCGTGGCCGCCAGTGCAACGCGCCTATATAGAAGGACATTAGCGAAGTATATTATTGGTCATTTATTGTAACGGCAGGAAAAATAAATGTGTCTTGTCCAGAAACCGCTTTAGTCGTTTATTGCCACAAAGCCTCTCCCATGAGCATAGTGCGTGGGCGTGGCGATAAATGCCGGCTCACTGCACATGAGCGACAGTAAGCGGAGATACAACACGTTCCCGCTTCAATGTCTGTTCACATGTTTTCTAGAAAAGTGTAAGTTACAATTAGATTCCCTTCAGGGGCTCGACTGTTACATTGTTGCTATATCTTATTAGTAGTAGTAAATGAGATTATTTTTAAGAAAATGTGTAAATTTAACACAGATTTCACTTATGAATGGAAAGGAAATGGTGGGTAGATTTGGCAACAAAATAGGTGCTGATACTCCCACACTTGGTGTTCTTTTGAAGGGTTCCGAAGTTGCCAAAACGTCTTGGGGAATATGTAGGTGAAATGAATAAAAATGAGCTTTCAAGATGTCGCTGTCAGTAGGGTGTGGGCATGGATACCATAATGCACGGTAGGGATCACGAGGTGTGTTCACAGTAGCGAGCAGCACCGCCGATGTCGAAGTGGACCCTACCAGCGCTCACCAGCCCGGGACTGCCATTATGTTCTGTGTTGTAATTGCGTTGTAATTGTGTTTCCGAGCGAAAACAAGGTTGCTTGCGTCAATGTGAATTTTTATTATTGACGCGCCCTAGAAGTGGTGGGACAAAAGAAAGGATAAGGGCTTGAAACTTGCAGATTCGCTTCCAGTTGAAAATGCTCTTTTGGGTTGCGATTACGGAAGAGATTTGAAAGGAACTCTTGACTACTCGTTCTAAATGCAGGTAGAGTGATGCTGTTCAAATTATAAATCTATCCACTGCTGATTCAGGCCGTAATAATGAGCCCAATAATGAGAGAAATATTTGGGCACGAAAATGGAGCTATCGCAAGGAATTAGAAAATATTTTACAGGAAAATAGAGGTATATTAACGACTTACGAAGAAATTGCTACTAGACAAAATGTTAACCACGAAAACGCACTGTTGTGAGACTCAGTGCGTGCCTACACAAACAAAAATTATGAATATACAAACAAAGGATCTTAAGACAGAAGAATACAGGATATAGCAGTGAGTTACCGAATTTTAAACATGTTCAAGAAGTGATTCAGGGCTCTTTCTGTATCAACAACCGTTCATGTAAGGACAGCGTACTAACTCGTCACTTTAAGATACTCCATAGGATGCGAATTTACGGTGCCTAACTTATAAAGCGTTACTTGTTCTCAGATCTTTCCTTGAATGTTTCACAAGGGCACGCATTTTCTTCAGAATTAGAGCTATCAACAAGGAAAAAATGCATAGATAATAAGCCAACTGAGAGAAGACAAACTGCAAAATGAAAAGTTGTGTTATAACCTTCGAGAATAGCGGAGAAAACTTGATAATACAGTTACAGTTTAACATGGCAATATAGGGGGTTTCTCTGTACCACAGATTTGGGGTTTAAGGCTGTGAGAGCCTCTTGCCACAGGGAAAAAGAGCCATGCCATCCGAGGTTGTGAGTTTATATGTCCTTCCGATACTTTACAATACCAATTCACCGACCGTAGAAAAAAAAAAAATTATCAGCATAAAGTGGAATAATGATAATAAACCCCGTGGAGGCCCGGGAAAAGAATAGGCCTCCAGTATGTTCTGCCAGTCGTAATGAAGCCTCGGACAAGCTGCGTCATGGTCGGGGACGACGCTTGAACCCTATGCCCGCCCACAATGGTAACGACACTGCTAGCCAACTGGAAAATGATTTAAATCCAAATAGAGGTGTTTTGCAGGATATGCTTCCTGCAACCACCCTAGAAGGAAAACAGAGAGGAGGAGATGGTCAGATGAAGTTAATTGACACCTGATGTTCTGTTATTACCAAGCAACAAACCTAGGAACCAACACAACTGGATACAGATCACAAGTATACACAACATTTATTACCAGATACCCAGAATTAAAATTTTTAACAGAACGACTAGCTGATCAGATCCGTGTAAAAATCAAAAGTAACAGGATACCCCAGTCAGAATTAGAAAACATCAAACAACAAGTACAACAAATACTGGAACAAAATAATGTGCAATCAGAAGAAGAAAATACAGTAATGGACTCAAACATCCCAGGGCAAACAAATTAACAACAACATGCATCAATTAAACAATCAGAGGAAAACGACATCTTTAGACAGCCACCAGAACAAGCACAAATAGAACACCAAGTGACACACGTTAGATATAGAAGAAAAATTTCAGCTGACATATATAGAATACAATGACAGAAATACAGACATTAGACCATTCTTGCATAGACCGCCAAATAACCCACAAGTCGAAACAATAAAAGCTATCAACACAATCATACACAACAAAATAAAAGAAAACAACTATGGAAGAGTTACAACTACTGGTTTATATAGGAGCACTCACTACACTAAATATACACACTAGGCAGAGATCAGAACCAACCAACACACAGAATAAACCCACAAAACCAGCATGGCAACACAGGCTACAGATCAGAATAGAAAAACTGAGAAAAGACATCGGACAGCTAACAATTTATAAGCAATGAAGTGTCAGAAAAAAAAACTAAAAAGGTTACGTAAAAACTCCCAACAAGAGGCGATAGAGCAATTAGATGAAAAGAAGCAGGAATTACAAGCATTGGCCAAACCACTGAGAAGATACAAAAAACGTGAAAATGGAAGGAAACAAAACCAAACATTCAACACAAACCAAAAGAAATTTTAACAGACAATAGATAACACACTCATTAAAATAGACAATCCACCGAACATAACAGACATGGAACACTTCTGGAGCAACATATGGTCAAACCCGGTACAACATAACAGACATGCACGGTGGATACAAGCAGAAACAGACGCATACAAGATGATACCACAAATGCCTGAAGTGATAATTTTGCAACATGAACTCACCCAAGCAATTAATTCTACTCACAATTGGAAATCCCCTGGAAATGATAAAATAGCAAATTTCTGGCTAAATAAAGTTCACCTCACCACATTCACATCTAACTAAATTATTTAGGTTTCAGATAAGTTATTCCATGTGTAAGTGTATCAGGGAATGTGTATGGGTCTGCAATGTAACTGTTGAAGATCAAGCAGACACAGCAAACCCAGCTAAATATCGCCCCATAACATGCCTACCAACAATATACAAAATATTAACTTCAGTCATTACACAGATATTAATGACATACAACACAGAACAAAATTATAAATGAACAAAATGTCTGTTGCAAAGGAGCATGAGGATGTAAAGAGCAACTGATAATAGATGCAGAAGTGACATATCAAGCTAAAACTAAACAAAGGTCTCTACACTACACATACATTGATTACCAAAAAGCTTTTGATGGTGTACCCCACTCATCGTTACTACAAATATTGGAAATATACAAAGTAGATCCTAAATTGATACAGTTCCTAAACATAGTAATGAAAAATTGGAAAACCACACTTAATATCCAAACAAATTCAAATAATATCACATCACAGCCAATACAGATTAAGCATGGAATATACCAAGGAGACACATTAAGTCCTTTCTGGTTCTGCCTTGCTCTGAACCCACTATCCAACATGCTAAATAATACAAATTATGGATATATTACTGGAACATACCAACACAAAATCACACATTTGCTATACATGTATGATCTAAAACTACTGGTAGCAACAACTCAACCAATTACTAAAGATAACAGAAATATTCAGCAATGATATAAATATGGCTTTTGGAACAGACAAATTTAAGAAAAATAGCGTAGTCAAGGGAAAACACACTAAACAAGAAGATTACATATTGGATAACCACAGCGACTGCATAGAAGCGATGGAAAAAACATGCCTGTAAATATCTAGGATACAGACAAAAAAAGAAAATACTGAAAACAGAATTGACAGCAAGAAACAAGACAAACGGTATAAATACCTATGCTATACCAATATTGACCTACTCATTTGGAGTAGTGAAATGGAGTAACACAGACCTAGAAGCACTCAAAACACACGATCACAATGCCACAAATATAGAATACATCACATACATTCAGCAACAGAAAGATTCATATTAAGCAGAAAGGAAGGAGGAAGGGGATTTATCGACATAAAAAACCTACATTATGGACAGGTAGCCAATTTAAGAAAATTCTTTCTAGAACGAGCAGAAACTAGCAAAATACACAAAGCAATCACTCATAAATGCATCAGCTACACCATTGCAATTTCATAACCACTTCTACAACCCTTTAGATCACATAACATCAACAGATACGAATAAAGTAAATTGGAAAAAGAAAACACTACATGGCAAGCACCCGTATCATCTAACACAGCCACACATCGATCAAGACGCGTCCAACACATGGCTAAGAAAAGGCAATATATACAGTGAGACTGAATGATTCATGATTGCAATACAGGATGAAAGAAACACCAGATATTACAGCAAGCATATTGTTAAAGATCCCAATACCACAACAGATATATGCAGACTTTGCTAGTATTGTACATCCGCTTGCGATGTGATCTACTGTTTTTATTTGTTGTTTGCAAATACAGAATACCCCAGAAGACATGACAATGTAGCAAAAATAATACATCAAAAACTTGCCATACAACAAACTAATAAAACAACACGTTCCCATGTACAAGTATGCACCACAAAATGTACTGGAGAATGATGAATACAAATTATACTGGAACAGAACCATTGTAACAGATAAAACAACACCACATAACAAACCTGACATCATACTCACCAATAAAAAGGAGAAATTAACGCAACTAATCGAAATATCCATACCCAATACAACAAATACACAGAAGAAAAGCTTTAAAAATGCATTCAACTGTCTGAGGAAGTTGAAATGACACATTGTTAAAATTTATTGCCATTGAAATTGTTAATGTTATTAAAATCTTCTACAGTGCCACGTGTTACGTACTCCGCGAAGGTGGATTGGATTTTGAGTGGGTAAGAGTACAGTCCGACATAAAACCCGGCGGCCGGGCGGCTGCCGTAGAGACTTAGTCGCAGTCGTTCACTGAAGGTGCCCAGCGTAACCCACCGCACCTCACGATTCTAATAGCAGCCGTATGCACGATCTGGCAATACTGCAGGATGGGGACGTGTATGGAGTAAGTTGTATCATTCTTCGTCAGCCGTTACAGGGAATGTGTGTTCATCGTCTAGTGGTAAACGTCGCGCAATGTAGATACAATGTCGCGAGATAAGACTACTCGATGTTTTAGTTTTAAATTATATTCGTGTCTGCTGATGTTACATCTGATGGAATCTCAAAGATAATTCGCTTCACTACATAACCAACCAACAATAGCACAGTCTAAACTGGTGACAGCATAAACTTCCAGAAACAATTCGCCCCGAACAGATGGTGGCTGCGTCAGCGTCGGAACAGACCACGCCCGAGACTTCCTCGCCCTGTATCGACTACCGGCCGCGTTCCAGGCGCCGTCCGCCAGGTTAACGCTGCGCGCAGCCGTGAGTGTATTCATCAACTGTAACTTTCTTACTTTAAGTTCTAGTGTTTATCTTGAAGTTGTGTGTTGGATTTTGCATGTTTGCAACTTAATCCATTATGCCAATACTTTATTCTTCAATTTATTTCACTTTAAAGTGATACGTTCGTGATAAATGAAAAACTTTTCTGACAATTTTTAATAGATGAGAATAGAACAAAAACTTTAGGCCGTCCCATTTCTGGGACGTTGGCAAAATTAGCCATCAAAAGGCGCGATATTATCGCCAAAGCAGAAAACAACAAACAGTGAGCAAATTACACACACTGTAATATTACAGTGTGTCTATTCAGTGTGTAATGAAGCAAAACACTTGGCATGTACACCAACAGCGTAGCTATGACAGTTTTCATCTTTAGCTGCTACGTAAAACACAAGAAACATCCTCATACAGCATAAAGTGATTGCCTGGCTCTAGTTATACATCTGTGCTCACCTGTCGTCTCGTCAATTTTCGTCCTTGTGGTCCTCTGCATTTCGGTGTTGGTCGTGTGTTGTGTGAAACGCGCAACACTAATATTGCCCTTCAGTGAGGGCTTTTCATTTGGCTTTGATACCTGCATGGTCAACACACGGTGTGCATACCAAATCTGTCATCTGAGTGAGTAGTTGGCACCACTTTATCTTATCGTACTATAAAGTGATATCTGCTTGTCCAGTAATTCAATGCCACACATCTAGGCGCTGTATTCTTCAAAGAGATGTGGCACTGCAACAGACGTTCACTTCCTCTTTTCCTGTGAGTATCTTGCAGCAAAGCTCAAAGCAGAAGTAGCACTGTAGTCTGCGGATACACATACTGGTTTGTTATCCCAAAATTTCACTAGGGCTTCATTCTTTTTCAGATTTTTAACCATAGAACTCTCATTCGTTTTCCTTCACCTTTTATTCATATCGACCTCAGGACATCTCTCATTTTCTAGTTTTTCTGTATAAGACGTGTGTGTGGCACATCAACCTACGAATGCTAATGTAACACTTCGTACTATTATTAGGATGGTAATATGAATCGATATTGCAGTTACTTCAGGAAATCTGAAATACGCGGAATGTGAGAGGGGCATCCATATGTTCCTAACACACCCAGGCAACTGTATCACAATTGATTGTCGTGCAGAAACTACCAGCAGGCATACAGTTCAGCGAAGTGCGAAACTGAAGAATAAGGAAACTAATCTTTCCAGAAAGGAACGGTTTATTTTTTCAGTTTTCAGCTATTAGAGAGCTCTGACAGTTCAAACTTTTAGGAATAGCAATCAAGGCTAAAAGTTTCATTGCTTATGTAGAAATAATTATAATATTTGAGTCCTAAAAATGGGTTGAGAACGTTGTTAAAGTGTTGTAAAATATTCTCAAGTGGAAAACGTTCTAACATTTGCGACACATTATTCGCTCTGGGTTTAATAGAGGGATGAATACAGCATAGACAGCTCTGAATCTTTGTATTGCGTGTGGACGAGTGTCTTAGGGTAAAAGATACCAGAAAAAGATTTTGTTTGAAGAAAGATTGTTATAGCATGAAAGATTTTTCCACAGGATCAGAAGCCTGGCATAGGATTACTCCATGCTCAAATTGAAAGCAATTTTTTTTTACCCAAACGCGATCGATAAATAAATTCAGCATTCTTACACAGTACTAAGTGTGAACATACTTTGCATCAATTGGGGATTTTTTGTTATGGTTTTAGGGAGCAAAACTGCTAAGGTCATTAGCGCCCTGTCTGTGACGTACGAAAAGGTAAAAAACGAAATTGGAAACCAGCAGCAATGGCAACAAAACTCAAAAAATTGGAGAAACTAAAAACAGAAGGAAGGCTTAAAAATCCACTACAGAAAGGGGTTGGCTGTCCCCAAAAAAAACTTCAAATGACTACGTCATTTCATTGGCACTAATAAACTCGAGAACGCGATCGGCCGAGGGCGTGTCATCTGCTAAATGGACGATATATCAGGCGACAGCTGTAGACGGGCGCGTAACGGAGTAAAATAGGGGCACTCAAAAGGTGTCTTACCGTCCACAGCTGAGAGCAGTGTGGACAGAGTGGGGGAGGATCGCCGCTTGAAATATGTCTATGGCTAAAAAGACAGTGCCCTATCCGGAGTCTAGTAAAAATTACCTCCTCCCGACGACGCGTTCGGGAGGAAGAGGTCCAAGCACGGGAAGAGCTTTCACGTCCCGCAATTTATTATTGGGAAGTGTCAACCAATGTGCGTGCCTTGAAAGAACAACACGACGACGTAAAACGCTCCGTAGATCGGCGAAGGGAATCGATCGAAGAGCTGGCCGAAGGAGAGAGACTGCAGCCTTGGCCGCTATATCGGCCGCCTCATTTCCACAGATACCAACGTGTCCCGGGAACCAGAGGAACGCCACCGAGACGCCCCCCAGGTGGAGCAAGTGGAGGCAGTCCTGAATCCGGTGGACCAGAGGGTGGACAGGGTAGAGAGCTTGGAGACTGAGGAGAGAGCTGAGAGAGTCTGAACAGGTAACATACTGTATCCGCTGATGGCGGCGGATGTAGTGGACAGCCTGGAGAACAACGTAAAGCTCCGCAGTATAAACCGAACACTGGTCGGGAAGCCGAAATTGATTTGGGGTGTCGCCAACAATATAGGCACTCCCTACACCTAACGATGTTTTCGAGCCATCAGTGTAAATAAATGCGACTTCCTTCATTTGTGCACATAGAGCAGCAAATGCCTGACGATAAACAAGTGAAGGGGTACCATGCTTGGGAAACTGACGAAGGTCACGGAGCAGGCAGATCCGGGGACGGAGCCAAGGCGGTGCTGTACCCCAAGTTGTGAAGAAGGTTTTAGGAAAGCGGAAGAAAAGAGAATGGAGCAGTTGATGGAAGCGGACTCCTGGTAGTAGTAGGGAGGAAGGGCGGCCTGCATGCCCTACATCCAAGGAGGCGTCGAAAAAAAGGTAATGGGCTGGATTAGCAGGCATGGAAAACAGATGGAAGGCATAACGACTCAGGACTGCTCGCCGATTGGACAGCGGAGGTTCAGCAGTCTCAGCATAAAGGCTTTCCACAGGGCTGGTGTAAAAAGCTCCAGACACGAAGCTTAATACACGGTGGCGGATAGAGATGGAGAATAGACGGCCGAGCAGAGGAGTAAACTATGCTTCCATAGTCCAATTTCGGGCGCACTCCTGCGCGATAGAGGCGGAGAAGGACCACTCGGTCCGCTCCCCAGGAGGTACCATTCAGGACATGGAGGGTGTGGAGGGATCGCGGACAGTGAGCCGAAAGATAGGAAACGTGGGAGGACCAGCACAGTTTTGTCAAACATAAGACCAAAGAAATTAGCGACGTCTGAAAACGGAAGGTTGACAGGTCCTAGCTGTAAGGAAGGTGGAAGAAACTCCGTACGACGCCAAAAATTAATACGAACGGTCTGACTGGTAGAAAAGCGGAAGCCTGTTTCGATGCTCCAAGAGTGGAGGTGATCGAGACATCCTTGAAGACGTCGTTCAAGAAGGCTGGTCCATTGAGAGCTGTAGTAGATCGCAAAATCGTCCACAAAGAGGGAGCCCGAGACATCAGGAAGGAGACAATCCATAATTCGATTTATAGCAATGGCAAACAGTACAACACTTAGCACGGAGCCCTGGGTACCCCGTTTTCTTGGGAGAAAGTACGGGAGAGTAGTGTTCACCCGCATTCTAAATGTGTGCTCTGCCATAAATTCGCGAAGAAAACGGGGCAGCCGGCCTCGAAAGCCCCAAGAGAACAGTGTGCGGAGGATGCCTGTCCTCCAACAGGTATCGTATGCTCTCTCCAGATCAAAAAATATTGCTACTGTTTGGCGTTTCATGATATAAGTGGAGAGAGCAACGAGATGGTCAACTGCAGAACGATGCTTTGGGAATCCGCATTGGGCTGGTGTTAAAAGACTGCGGGATTCCAGCCACCAAGCTAAACGGTAATTCACCATACGCTCCAAAACCTTACAGACACTACTCGTGAGAGAAATGGGGCGATAGCTAGAGGGGAGATGTTTGTCCTTTCCAGGTTTCGGAACGGGAACGACAATAGCTTCCCGCCATCGTCTGGGAAAGGTACTGTCGGTCCAAATTCGATTATAAAGGTGAAGGAGGTAACGCAGACTATGGGTTGATAAATGCAGCAACATTTGGACGTGGATACCATCCGGTCCTGGGGCGGAGGAGCGAGAAGAAGAGAGTGCATGTTGGAGTTCCCGCATGGAGAAAACAGTATTGTGGCTTTCGTGATTTTGAGAGGAGAAAGCAAGAGGTCGCACTTCCGCTGCACGTTTCTTCGGGAGAAATGCTGGCGGGTAATTTGAAGAGCTCGAAATCTCAGCAAAGTGTTGACCCAATGAGTTAGAAATTGCGACGGGGTCCACTAACGTATCATGCGCGACAGTGAACCCAGAGACCGGGGAGAAACTAGACGCGCCAGACTTCCGAGGAGAGAGTGAAGATTGTTAAATGAGCTAGCAAATTGTTTCCAGCTTGCCTTCTTGCTATGCGGATGACGCGACGGCATCGCGCACGGGACTGCTTATAGCGGATACCGTTGGCCAAAGTAGGATGGTGGCGGAAAACGCGAAGAGCACGTCGCCGCTCACGTATTGCGTCACGGCATGCCTCGTTCCACCAAGGAACTGGGGGGCGCCGGGGCATTTCGAGGTGCGTGGTATTGAACATTCCGCAGCTGTAAGAATAAGGTCTGTAATACGAGTGACATCGTCGACGCTAAGAAAGTGACGGTCATCGAATGTCGCTAGAGACGAAAGAAGTGTCCAATCGGCTTGAGCAAACTTCCAGCGTCTTGGGCGCATATATGGCAATTGTGGCTGCAATGTAAGTACACATGGAAAGTGGTCACTCGAGTGTGTATCATCAAGGGCGAACCATTCGAAGCGCCGAGCTAGCTGAACAGTACCGACTGAATGGTCCAAATGAGAGAAATTCGTCGTGGAGGCAGACAAAATGTAGGGACCCCAGTGTTGAGGCAGACTATATCCGCTTGGTGGAAGACGTCTAGCAATAGTGAGCCACGTGGACAAGGATGTGGAGATCCCCAAAGCGGGTGGTGGGCATTGAAGTCCCCAACCAGCAAATAGGGGGGTGGAAGCTGACCAAGAAGATGAAGGAGATCAGCTCGTGCCATTGGTGTGGACGATGGAATGTATACAGTACAAAGAGGGAAGGTGTATCCAGAAAGGGAAAGACGGATGGCGACAGCTTGGAAGGAAGTGTAAGGGGATTAGGTGATAATGGAGAGTATTATGGAGAAGAATCGTGAGTCCTCCATGTGCTGGAGTGCCTTCAACAGAGGGGAGATCAAATCGGACTGACTGAAAATGGGGGAAGACAAAGCGGTCATGGGGACACAGCTTTGTTTCCTGAAGACGGAAGATGACTGGCGAGTAGGATCGTAGTAGGATCGTCAATTCATCCCGATTGGCTCGAATGCCGTGGATATTCCAATGGATAATGGACATAGGGTGGACAGAAAATGGAAGAATGTGACCAAGGTCGCTGTCAACTCAACGACTGCTCAGAGCTTGCGACCGACAGCATGGAATGGCATTCAGCCGAAGGCAGAAGATCCTGATCCATAGGTTGGTCAGGAGCAGCTCCTGCCACCAGCGACCGGCCGGTTGATCGGCCGCCAGCAGTGCGCCTCGGCGACACAGAAGACTGCCGAGGGCGATTTCCGCCAGGTGGTGCCGTAGATGGGACACGCCTTGGCGGAGAAGGAGAGGAACTGGGTTTCCTTGTAGCCTTCTTGGAAGTATGATGTTTAGAGGAAGGAGGAACCGATGGTTGGGAAGTTGCCGTACGTAAAAACTCTTCACGAGTATGCTCTTTTTTCGAAGTCTTGGTGTCTGACTTTTGGGCTCGAGATTTAGCAGAACTCGACAAGGGGTGAGCCAGAGAGTGGGCAGGCGAAAGTGGTGAGGTTGAACGGGCGATCTTTGCGCTGGCACTAAAGGTGAGGTCGCAAGTCTGTGTGGCCGCCTCCTTTGTTGGCCAATGTGAGGCAAGGACAGTGCTGTATTTTCCTGTCTGAGGCACGGTGAGCTGTCGACTGGCGAATAATTTTCGAGCAGCAAAGGTAGACACCTTTTCCTTCACTCTGATTTCCTGAATGAGCTTTTCGTCTTTAAAAATGGGGCAATCTCGAGAGGAAACAGCGTGGTCACCCATACAGTTGATGCAACAGGGGGATGGAAGTGGACAAGCACCCTCATGGGCATCCTTGCCACACGTAACACATTTGGCACACGTAACACATTTGGCCGGGTTGGAACAGGACTCGCTGGTGTGATTGAACGGCTGGCACTGATAGCAACGCGTAGGGTTTGGGATATAGGGGTGAACGGAAATTATTTCATAGCCCGCTTTTATTTTCGATGGTCGTTGAACTCTGTCAAATGTCAAGAAGACAGTGCGGGTTGGAATGATGTTCGTGTCAACCCTTTTCATAACTCTATGAACAGCCGTTACGCGCTGGTCAGACAGGTAGTGCTGAATTTCCTCGTCAGACAACCCGTCGAGGGAGCGTGTATAAACGACTCCACGTGAGGAATTCGATGTGTGGTGCGCTTCAACCCTGACAGGGAAGGTGTTGAGCAGTGAAGTACACAGCAATTTTTGTGCCTGGAGGGCACTGTTTCTAACAACAAGGTGCCATTTCGTAATCGGGATCAAGATTTTACAGGACCTGCAGTTGCGTCGACACCTTTCTGAATAATGAAAGGGTTGACCGTGGAGAAGTCGTGACCTTTGTCAGACCGAGAAACAACAAGGAACTGTGGCAACGATGGAAGAACTGTCTGTGGCTGAGACTCAGTGAACTTATGCTTGTGAGCAGACATAGTGGAAGATGAGGAAACCATTGCGGAAGAATCCCCCATGATTACTGGCGTCTCCGATGGCGCGCTCCTCCCTTGTGGGGCCCCTCTGAGGGCACTCCCGCCTCAGGTCACACCTCCTGACAAACGGACAGAGGGACCAATCAGCACTTTCGGAAGGTATCAGCTCGGGTTATCACCCCTCCCTGGGCCTGGCCGTTACCAGGGGGTACGTACGTGTCCTACCTTTCTACCCGGGGCGGGGAATTACGCGTTACCCCGTCACCGGCTACGCACGTAAATGCGTGGGTCGGCCTTCAGACACGCACAGGGAGGAAGAAAGAGAAAGGGGAAAAACAAAGAAAGGAAAAGGAAAGAAGAGAGGTCTCAAACGCCGCAGCAGAGAAAAGGGTAAAGAGAAGAGGTAAGGAAAAGAAGGCCAAAGGAAGGATGAAAACATACAAGCAGAGAAGGCTAAGAATGCGTTACATTTACGAGCGTCCGTCTCCGGACGTAGGCACAAACCATACTCCCAGAGGGGGAGAAAGGGAAGGAAAGAGCCAGAGGTGAGGGGATGGGGGGGGAAGATGGGGGATATGGAAGGATGCGGAAAAGGAAGGTATGCCGGAAAGGAAGGAGGGCCTCATTAGCTCGGGGTCCCGTGCTCGCTACGCACATATCCACAAAAGAGTTGTGGACACCCTGGGGGAGGGCAGGTTTGCTTGAGGACGACTTCTTATAGTTATTTCCGTCAGAGTTTTAGGTATGCTTTTTCCGCCTCCTGATAACTTCTTGTTTGCAAAAGCTAGAATCGAACATGGAGTACATGCATTCGCTGCTGGCTGTATTTTCAACAGATTTTTGAGCCCACATTTTCTACTGTTGCGTGCTGTTTCCTGCACAGTAGCCTTTGTTGATTTGCAACTTCGTTGATATTGGTTTACGAAGTCTCCCTGTGGATTTAGATTGTTGTCTATTAGTGTGGTCATCTCTTGGGAAGAGCCCCAGTCACAGTCATATGAAGTAGTTATTTTTTGGTCTACAACTATAATAAAGATGTACTGCCTGCTCATAATGTTTACAGTATAACCACTGGAGATGCTCCAGACACACGAATTCCTTCTGGTGAATGACGTTTTCAGTAGGCTTAAGACAGACCAACACAAATAATTGTGTCAGGTCATGATGTGAGATGCTTAGGTGACAGTCGTTGCATCTGAGCATTATTAGTAACCATTTTCCATCTTGTTGATATCAGCTGTCTTGCCAGTGGTTTGCATCTTCCCCACACGGATACTTTGACGCCACGTCAGGAAACACCTAATGAGGACGTAGTTACGGCGTCCAAATATCGAGTTGGGACGAAGCGGACCTATGGCAGAACACCCAATCTGAACGAGGTGAGAAGGAATCTCTGAGAATATTATTAAACCTACGCTCTGGTCTCCAGGCCGGGTTAATGATATGGAAATACGGCTCATTCACATATCGTGTGTGTATTCCAGCCCTCAGCAGCCGCGTCTTCGAGACACCAGCTGTGCTCATTTCCCAGCCTGTTACAGGAATCCATTGGCTGGTATTCTTCATACTAGTGGTGTAACAATCTTGGCATCAACGCTATATTTATTTGGTAACTGTGTGGCCAACGAGTTACTTCCTGGATGAAGCAGAATTATGCTGCTAAATTCACATGGTATTTTTATAATTTCCATCGAAAAAACTGAGTGGTAGTTACACAAGATGTGAAATAGGGGTATTAATATATGGTTTCTAGCCAAGGGAAGTTGATACGGACGATAGTCCGAACTATCTCGTCGTTTACATTGTGATTTAACTGTCTTAGCCACCTCTAGGGAAATAAGGGACAGAAAAATCTATAACGCTTTGCTAGCTCTGTGGTAATGCGGTCGCCTTTAAAACGAAGGCTGCTTTAGTGTGTGGTTTCAGCCTCACTGAAAACTAGATTTTTAGCTGTTTCGTGATAAAGCTACAGGGAGCCAAATCGAAAATCAATAAGCGAGTCTTATTTGTTTACGAAATGGCACATTTTCATAGTACTTGAGTGACCCAGGCCGGCAATTACATACCGACCGTTTTTAAGTCCAGAGTGAGTAATTCGTGTGTATATAGGCACATTGTAATTACAGACACCATAAGTTTTATTGAAATAGGCTTTCGTCTTAATGTTAGTGTGATATGCTGTATTCCACTTATAGTAAGAGTAGTACAGTTAATATTTTAATAGTGGTTTCCTTTGGTGTTGAAAAAAGCAGTAAAAATCAGAGGAAAATATAGCATCTCAATACATCCATGTTGATCTAAAACAGTCTGACAATGCTTAGATATTTTACTGATTCCACGCCTGTCGAAACATACTGGATCTGAGTTAAAGATGCCATCCAATCAGGTGGGAAGAATATTTTCGTAGTGAAAGGGATTTTCTTCTGTTTTTCGTTAAGGAAGGAGACGGTAACCATTTGAGAAGACGAAGTACATGATGAGTGACTAGCCAGATAATTTCTGGGTAGTTTTGTTTGTAAAATCAGCAGTGTCCGTTTACCTGTAGCAACAACACGTGATGTTTTGTCGGTCGTTTTCTCTAACACTGCGACCAGAAAGTGTCAAAAGTTGTTTTCAAAAAATGGTTCAAATGGCTCTGAGCACTATGGGATTTAACTGCTGAGGTCATCAGTCCCCTAGAACCTAGAACTACTTAAACCTAACTAACCTAAGGACATCACACACATCCATGGCCGAGGCAGGATTCGAACCTGCGTCCGTAGCAGTCGCGCGGTTCCGGACTGAGCGCCTAGAACCACGAGACCACCGCGGCCGGCCAAAAGTTGTTTTCAACAAATATCAGCTGATATGGACACGCCCCTGTGGAGGGGTTTGTAATACACAGGACCCTACTTTAGTCGGGCGATGTAAAATGCTCTCACTGCCCTCCGCTAGAGTATGTCTTTTGTTGGGACATAATTTCATCTTAAAAAGTTAAAATAAAGACGTTATGACTAGCCACTAGTAACAATATTGCACAGGAATGCTCAGTGAGCTAACTGATGATATTCGAGGAAAAATGCAGTAACAGTCACCCCTTCGATTTTTGTTGCTCTGAATTACAGCATGCGGTACTCCTGCTCCCAACTCCTGAACTTGGTTTATTCAATGCAAAAGCGAAAGACTATTTACAATTTGTATAGAAACCAAATGGCAGTTATAAGAGTTGAGGGGCATGAAAGGGAAGCAGTGGTTGGCAAGGGAGTGAGACAGAGTTGTAGCCTCTCGCCGATGTTATTCAATCTGTATATTGAGGAAGCAGTAAAGGAAACAAAAGAAAAATTCGGAGTAGGTATTAAAATCCATGGATAAGAAATAAAAACTTTGAGATTCGCCGATGACATTGTAATTCTGTCAGAGACAGCAAAGGACTTTGACAGCGTCTTGAAAGGAGGATATAAGATGAACATCAACAAAAGCAAAACAAGGATAATGGAATGTAGTCTAAGTCGGGTGATGCTGAGGGAATTAGATTAGGAAGTGAGACACTTAAAGTAGTAAAGGAGTTTTGCTATTTGGGGAGAAAAATAATTCATGACGGTCGAAGTAGAGAGGATATAAAAAGTAGAATGGCAAGGAAAGCGTTTCTGAAGAGAAATTTGTTAACATCGAGTATAGATTTAAGTGTCAGGAAGTCGTTTCTGAACGTATTTGTATGGAAGTGAAACATGGACGATAAATAGTTTGGACAAGAAGAGAATAGAAGCTTTCGAAATGTGGTGCTACAGAAGAATGCTGAAGATTAGATGGGTAGATCACATAACTAATGAGGTATTGAATATAATTGGGGAGGAGTTTGTGGCACAACTTGACGAGAAGAAGGGACCGGTTGGTAGGACATGTTCTGAGGCATCAAGGGATCACAAATTTAGCATTGGAGGGCAGCGTGAAGGGTAAAAATCATAGAGGGACACCAAGAGATGAATACACTAAGCAGATTCAGAAGGATGTGGGTTGCAGTAAGTACTGGGGAGATGAAGCTTGCACAAGATAGGGTAGCATGGAGAGCTGCATCAAAGCCGTCTCAGGACTGAAGACAACAACTACAACATCACACAACACGTAAATGGTCCCAAGTAGTCACGTGTCCGTTTCCATCTTCCTGACTCCTGAAAATCATTCGTGCCAGAACGATTTTTTGTTAATAATAAAATGCTTTTGTGACTTATTGTGTGAACGAGGCGAATGCTTTTGTACAAAATGGAAGTTTAGCGCTGCCTCCGCTGCCTTTGTGGTACCCAAAGTGAGGATTATGTTGCCAACGTTGGACCTTCTTGCGCATGAGACTATTTTACAAGCTCGAACAACACGGAGTTTGTGTTGTAAGAAGGTTCTTGTGAAATACAAATACTTGAAATTAATCATTCAGATTAAATGCCCCCCCCCCCTCCTCACCGAAAAGCAGAAGCGTCGGTTTGTCGATAGGCACACATGACAGGGGCAAAACTTGCTAGCTTCAGGATTTTATTCTTTGACGAGCGAGAGCAATGGTAACTGTTCTTTCGGGAACAGATACTACCGTCATATATAGAAGTAAAACAGATTAAATAAAATCCGAAAGTTAGCAACTTTTCGCTCTTTCCTGTGTGCCTAGCAACACGTCAACACTTTCGCTCTTCGGGGAGTGGTTTCCTTTAATCTTTAAGTATTTACATTCGTAAGTTTCAAGTAGGCAAACTCGAACACGCAACTGGACGACGAGTACTCCAACTTGAAATAAGGAGGTGACAGTTGCTAAACACACTCCTCGGAAGGCGAGTGACGTCAGCGGCGATCTGCGGTTGGCCGCTGCCACGAACTGTTTCTGCACGTATTCGCTGGAAGGTGAAGCGACAGGCGAAAGTATGCAATGGAGTGAACTCCAAACTCTGTATCGACATTGCGCGACGCTTACCACTTTTTTTGTACCGGCGATGGGAGCGGATCTTGATGTTATTGTTTCCATTTGTAAACCATTTGCATGTTTCGACACTTCATACTTTTTTTAACAGATGGGGACAGAGTGGGCAGGAGGCCTGGCCAGAATGTCCCCTTTGCCTGACAGTAAGGGAGAGGGAGCAGGAAGGAAACTTTCTAGCTTTATTAAATTTCTTACTTTAATTATATCCCAGAAAAGAGGTCAGGTAAGAAAAATATAAAGAAATGTGTGGCCGAAGTGACGTCCTTAAGTCACTCCACTGGGAGGATCTCACCGCTTGGTCGGTCGTGCAACATGTTGCCTAGGAAGTACGCAAAGAACATTTTGCTGGCAGAGTGATGTCGGGTGATGTCATGTTGTGCCAGTAGACAGCGCCCTGAACTACTGCCCAATGTCGCGGTAATAGGAAGGTAGAGCAGAAGCAGAGATTTCGCGAACTGCGTTTGTCACTTATTTATCCTCTGTGGCCCTTGTACTTTCTCTGAACTCTCAAGGCCTGCAGAAGACCTTACACGTGATTCTACCCGTTTTCACGTGAGTGATGAACGCACAGAATCGTTAAAACAGTTTCAGGCGTCTGTTCAAGTTGCACCTCACAAACCGTCGCATCCTTTGTTTGCACTGGGCGCTATCTCGTGTACTGGAAAGACTAGCTCCAAGCTTTGTTTCACGCTTGTGCAGCCAATGGAGATATCTGCAAATTCGGAAATACTACATCAAAAGCTAAATAACCCTTGGAACCGTTTGTACTTCTGACTTCAAGATTTTGTCTTGCCAGTATTTAACAACCGACTTAAATGCAGAGATGAAAACCTCTCCCAGATGTCAGTTAATAAATAAACGATATGAAGCAACAAAAACGGTTGCACACTGTTACGTGAAAAATGGCACATGTCACTAAGTAGGAGAAAGTGAATTTTACTTTAAAAATCCCAGACTCTCAACCGTTGGAAACCATGTACTTCACTGTGATTAACTGTAGTTAAAGAGTTTCGCTTTATTTCCACTGATAAGGGCGAAGGAGGGCCGTGGTTCATTTCTGTTGCAGTGTCATTCGAAATCGTATTTTCTCTTTACCGGTTCGCGTTTACTTTCTTCACTACAACGGGGTCGGCAATGCTACCCAAGCAAACCGGGCGACTTCAAGCGTCCCTAGCGCGCTGAACATGCTTCTTTCACTCGTTCACTGTGTGTCTACCTGAAGTGTGCGACACAGCTGTAATAGTTGTTTCGTAAATGGAGAACGAAAAAGGGTTTAACGCCCCGTCGACATAGACATCATTAGACACGGAGCACAAGCTCGGACTCTGTCAAGGATGGGGAACGAAATCGGCTGTGCCCTTTCAAAATAATCGTCCCGGCATTTGCGTGGAGCGATGTCGGGAAATAATGGGAAACCTGAAACTGGATGGCCGGACGCGGATTTGAATCGTTCTCCTGAATGAGAGTCTAGTGTGCGAACCACTGCGCCACTTCGCTCGTTTTAGTACTTTCGTAAACCCTGATTACGTAACGTAACTTGGACAACTGTGTGAGCTTTGTTTGCATTACGCAACTTGGACATAAAAGTATCGAGGTGAGCCGTTATATTATGCTGCTGTTAATCATCGCTATCTTATCGCAAATTATGCAATGATAGGAAAACGTCACAATCTCGAGTAGCTAGTGTTTGCCTGTAGTTGAATCTGGGATGAAGTCTTATTGAACACAGCTCAGAAGAATGTTGCCCACGAGTGCAATCTGATATAATTCCCCTCTCCTCCACCACATACACTAAACAACAACATTAGCGCATCGCTAAACAAATTTTGTTTTAATAATTTGGTGTTTAAAAATCAGGAAAGCTAAATTTTATCGTATTTCATTTTTGTAAATGTTTTATTGAACTAATAACTACCAGCATCATGTCACTTGTTACTTGAAAAAGTAAGTGTGAACTACTCAGTATTAGAATTTTGCTGTATTGATGACCAGTAATAATAATGATCTCTTAGAAATATCTCTTGACACATTCGTTAGTACCGTTTTGTTTCTACCCATTAACTAACTTGATCTTACGTCTGAGCGGGTAATTACAATTAGGTTTGGAACGTCTTTACTACAACGTAGGTCTAGCATTGTCGTCCGTGATGGGAAATATGGATGTAACCGTGACTAAGTAATTCGGATTTTGTTAAGACTCAAGCGCAAACAGTGCTAAACGTCGGCGAAAGTACTGTACTGCCTCTCGTGACCGCTTGCGGACGCCTATCATATTGCGGGGTACGCAGGATGTAAACAGTAGCTGTTCACAACGTACCAGAGTGGTGCAGGGCAAGTCGAGACGAACAATTCGATAGAAGCCTTCTGCTACACCGAGCACGTTAATTGGCTCATTACCGGTAAATGTTACGTATTTCAACCTGTTACGTATCTCAACCTGTTACATTTTTCAGTATGGCGCGGATATAAACATGGGGCTTCGCTACCGGTCAGTTTGTTACTACAACCTATGTCTTTCTTTCACATTCGTTGACTTCGCCAACTGTGAACCAAATTTTGACCTTCGAACCTAACATTGAGCTCGGGTTGTGCCAAGGATCAATCTGTTACCACACACAACCAAGATAGCGGGGACAGGGGTGTGGAGGCAATACCACGCTCAGTTTGACCTACTCGAAACACCGAAGCTACAGGGGCTGCGCGTCATGCGAGATTTTCCATATTCTCTAGCTCTCTTTGCGCCAACTAGAAATAACTGAGTACAACATTTTTGCAGCGCATTTAATGCGTTTCAATTTTTTAATGGTATGCATTTATGCTTGTGGTCTGTTCTCGAAAGCGTACAAAAGTGGTCTCCAACTACATTCACTTCCTCACTCCATCCTCCCCCACCCCTTTCCCTCTTGTTAGAATTTTTAATATGTTGCTCATGGCACTCCCTTTTACCACTGCTCAAAAATTTGAGACTACACTATTTCCGTGTTCGACCGGCTTCATCGGCTATTTATTATTATCAATTTATGGACTTCATGTAACCACTTCCATTAAATTTACAAATGCTGATAGAATGTGTCGGTGGTTTTCTGAAATCCAGTTGTTCAGTGATAATTCAGTTTGGCGATTAATAACACATTGGTTGTACAAGGAGTGTTACAATTTATTGTTACGTGAAGGGTCTTTTACTGCCTGGTCGATATTTCTTCATTCTTTCGGATGTTCTCTTTCTTCTTACGAGATGACTCTTCCTGTAGTTCTTCCCGTGATCTTAGTTTGGGGTCTGGTTTGCCTGTCTTGCAGTATTTTGGATTTGTTTTATCTTCCTCAATTTCTGTGACGTATTTAATGTTGCTCTTACTATTCCACAACTTCATTACTTTTGTACTAATTCTGTTCTCTGGTGTTCTCATGAGATGTCCAAAGAACGATACGCGACTCTTCCTGATGGTGATCGTTTTTAGTTCTGTTTTCTCGTATATTGTTTAATTTGGAGCTGTTCTCCACTGATTTTATGTAGAGTACATGTATATTCTCCAATGCCCATTTACTTGATATTGTTTGTCCCCTAATTCTTTTTTATATCTTTGGTCCATTTCTGCTTTAGTAGTTTTGAAGATTTTTCAGCTGCGTATGTTAGTTATGTGGTGCAATTGTTTCAAAGTGTTTTAATTTAGCATCTATAGACACGCTTTTTTGTTCTTTAATAATGTATTTTTCTTTCTTCAGTTATTCTATTTTGCAATTTTCGGTTCTCATTTAGATTGTTAGTTACGGTTTCACCTAAATATTAAAATTTATCAACCGTTTTGGGTAAAAGTATGGACCCCCCCCCATCCGTTTTTCAATATGGCACAGATGTAGACAGTAGAAAATATGGTTGTGGTAAGAAATTAGCTTGCAGCGAAGACTGTCACATTAGTTGGCTTTGCCACCTCATAACGTTAACTAGACTAAGTGCTGTGTTACAGGTCTTTGTCGCCACATCCACGATTTCAGGGGGAGGGGAGGTGTCCAATACGTAACTCACTCAGTTTCAATTCCCTGTTATATTGTAATTTTATTTCAAAGTCAGACAGGACAACCTAATCTTGTTTTTCAAATGATATTTTAAGGCCAATTTCCTGTGCTGTTTCTTGTAGCGATTTAACTTTTATGTCGTCTTGAGTATTGTTGGCCAGGTAAGAAACAGCATCAGCAAATCCCAAGCAGTTGAAACTTCATTTGTCGTACATCCAATTCTTATTTTCTTTTGATTATCTTCGTATCATTCGATCATTACATATTCCACTGCACAGTTGAAGAGAGAGTGTGATAGGCCGTCACTCTGAAGCCAATTTTTATATCTAATGCTTCAGGTCACTCGTGTTAACTAACGCATGACATTTGGAAAAGTGACCACATTGAAAGTATTTGAGTGACCAGCTAATATAAATAATACATACAGCAGTGACACATAAGACATTCATCTTATGGGTTACATATTACAATCTAGGGCCTTCAGCTTAGAATTCACTTAGTGCAAACTCTTATTTACTAGGAAAGCTAAACCCCTGTTTCACGAATATATGAAGTATGTGGCAGCTTGTTGCACCATACATACCTACTATAATATGAACTATTGTTATATTTTTGTCCTCTGCATGATCTTGTTATCCTCACTTCTAGTGTCATAGTTTTATCACACTTACTTGCTGTGTTTTTACTGTTCACAAAAAAACTATAGTAATTTAATACAAATAAGGAATATATTGTTAAATATTTGTCAGACGAGGACTCTCCGGACCTTAGCCTGGGCATTGACGTCGTTGCCCTTGTCTACAATACCAGCAGTGTATTCAGGTGTAGGCCTGCCACGCGGCCGCACACTTCGGTATCGTGATTAACAAATTATTCCACTTTTAAGGATTGAGCTGAAACTGTTTTTGGCACTTCGCCTATTAGGTGTAACCTACTCATTTTCTCGCACACAGAATAGATGTGGTTTACGTGACGAAAATTTTTGTCACGAAGGACACAGAGATTTCTTACCTATTTCTTCCTACGTAATATATTTTATCTTCATGAGAGCAAGCTGATTTAATGTTAGTAACAGATTTACTGAATTCAGGATTTAGACCTCAATGTAAGAAAATACGTGGTTACTTCTGTGACTTCTTCAGTTTCAAGTGACTAATTCCTCAGCTTTGCTGGTAAAATGAAAGGGTGAGGTCTTCAGGAAAGTGGAAGAACTGTTACATTACTGTAGTAGTAGTAGTAGTAGTAGTAGTAGTAGTAGTAGTAGGCGTAGTAGGCTATGGGAAGATTTAATACTATGCCTGTTCTCCTCATTCCTTCATCCAGAAGGGTGTACATTCTTTTCTAAGGCAATGCTGCATTTAGTCAAATGAGCGGAAAGCCCATAAAGAATAACCATTTCCAAAACCATACTAAAGGTATGGAGCAATGATACTGAGCTGTAATTTGAAGCGTCTATTTTAGGTTACTTCGCTTCTTAGCACTGGTTTAACAGTGTTTATTTTTTGACTACTAAGATGTTTTCCTTAGCACTACAGATTGAGGCAAGTTGTGGTTCCTTCCACGCACTTTCTTCAGGGCCCGACGAAACAGCTGAGTATTCGTTCTTTAATGTTAGGAATACCTTGCTTGTTTCGTTTCCCTTAACCTCTTCAGGTTGAAACTTCACGATTTTGAGTGGCATGATTTGGTATCTCATGGTAGATGCCTATAACCAGTATTTTATTTTCTGCTGGTGATACGAAATTCTTATCAAAAAGAATAAATACTACTTTCGATTCTTCTACGGTATTACCGTACTGTATTATGCATAGTGGCTTGCTGACTCCAGATGCGTCGATCAGTTTTCAGAAGGCTTTGCTTACGTTAGAAGATTGCAATATTTCGGTACTGTTAATGTTTTTTCGAAGGTTAGAAAGTTGTTTAAGCGTTTTGTATTGTTACTTTTATTAGAAAATATGCAGTTTTTTGTTTTGTACAGGACACCTAGGTCGTGAGTATTCGTCCTATGTTTAACAAGGTTGGCTGGAAGTCTCAGTTTGTCATTCCTTCTACTCCGTGTGTGTGGAAGTCTCCGTTTGTCATTCCTTCTACTCCGTGTGTGTTGGCTATGTCATTTCTGTAATGGGGCATCAGGAGTCAGCATGCCGGTAGAATGGCGAAAACTTATCCCTCCTTAGCTACCTTATTTTTATAGGAATTTGATCTTGCTGTTATTCAAAGCTCCTTTCTTTTCAAAACTGTTATTTTGTAAGAACTGTTACATATTGTGTGTGTTGTGGAAGGTGGTTTGAGTAATGGGAAGTCCACGTTACTTAACCAGTCACCAGCAATTTTGAAAATTGTTGCGTGATGTATCCAGGTAGATCTAGAAGCTCAGACCCGGGTGTCAAAGGGAAGTATATTTTTACGATTGTATGATCTTAATATAGCTGAGTTTCATGATAGCTAATTTGCTGAAGCTGACATCAATGTTAGTCTGAAAGTAGATTGTCATTGGAACCAGTCTGCTTAATTTCGTGACAAACTGTGGATAAAATTTATTGCATCTGCACAAGGTCTGTCTTGCCACAGAACCTGTGGTTTCATGCCGAAGGGACAGGTACTAAAACGAAATTCGTAAAACGCTAGTTTCAGGTTGAAATGACTGGTCTTTGTCGCTAAGCCAGCCAAAAGAACATTATGATCCGTTAGCTCGCCTTTCAAATAAAATTCCACATGACACTGTCAACGTTTGAAAGTTAAATGACCCATTTCAGCGATTGTAACTGCACAAGTGTTTCGTCAGAGAGATAAAAAGCTTAAACAAAAGAAATAAACACTGTCAGTGGCTCATTACTACCTATGCCTGAACTAAGTTAGGCAGAAAATCTAATAAATTGTTTATGTGAGAGATATGCGAAACTTAAAGACAAAATACTGTCATTCACTACGGATGGAGGTACGACCACGTTGTAAAGAAAAAAAAATTCTCACGCCTGTGAATCATATACTGCGTGTGGTAGAAACATTCATTCATAAAGTTGCGTCTTATTGTTGGGAGGATCTGAAGTGCGAGCCAACGGATCTTAAAGCGTTTTATGGTGGAACATCGATAAAGACCCGTACATGGGTTGCAATTCATCACTTCACATGCAGACTTGACATGTGGAAGCTGTAACGTCATTTGACGGCGATACCAAATTTACTTCATATTTTTACATTTTATGTAGAGTGTGCTGTCTAGTGATGTATCTGTAGGTTGTGCCAGTCACCACCGCTTTCGTAAGTGATTTCTTGAAGCTGCTGCAACTTTCTCCATGTGACAACCAGGTAGTTTGAATATGAACAATGCCACAAAATTAGCTAATACCGAAAAATGATGAAATAAGTGTTCGTTTCAAAATTAAAAATCGCATACTAAGTTTATTTGAAGTACACTGAAAGCAGGCACGGGATTGGTAGTAAATACGCTTACCCTCATTTTGCTCTCATAATGAGACTTATGAACTAGGTAATATGAGAAACCGAGAAACTACATGCAGAGAAGACGAAAATCAGGAGTATTTGAACTTATTTCAGTCTCCCGAAAACAATTATTTCCAGAAAGCTTGCAGCTCATGGCTCGCTGACAGCTCTGTTCACTTACAATGGCTATAATCCCTAAACAAGCCACTCCCATGTTTTCGCGATACTGGCGCGTTTCTCAGTTTCCCTCGTTGCAGTGGAAAAACTTAATTTTATGTATTACCTCCATCACGTTAGAGATTTGACACAAGATCTCTGTTTATGGAATCCTGAGTCACGCATCCCATTAACCATACAATAGGACTCGTTTTGAACTAGTAAGAAGTTAGAGACTAAACACCGACAGGAGTGTTTGATAGTGCGTCTGGGTTAAAGTGCAGTGGCTTTCTGAATACCCTAAACTTGGTTTCAGTAGAGCCGGCGGTTAAAAACACACACTGGTGCCGGTTGACGTCTAATGGGGCCTGGATTCAGCAAGACTGACTGAATTGCTGAAGTGTCATGCCTGACTAATCTATGGAACTGGAATACTTCTACCAGGAAGTGGTGAGGCGTTCGACAGGATAATAGTTCACTTTTTTAGCTTCTTAAACAAAGAAGTTAGAGAATACCCCTCTGTCAGATATTCACCCATTGCAACCAAAGTCAACGCAAATAGATTTATAGTTTGCATCTGCCATTTCCAATAGATCAGTTCTATGCCACCGTTTACATTTATAAAAAGGCTCGCACTGTTAGTCGAGCATGTTATCACACGCTATCCATGTAGCGCGTCGAGACGATGCGGGAAAATTCAGCTTCTCCGAAATCTGCTTTGGCAATGACAAGGTCACCGCCCTGGCTCACCACAGACTTCGTTCAGATACATGATGTATGCAGAACTTGACCAGAAATGATGCGGGTCAGACGATGCATGTAGTGCAGAACGGTAATCAAAGGGTCGCTGGGTAGCGTTCGTATGTTCAACAATTTTTTCCTTCAAATTTTATATTAATAGCACTGCAAATAAACCGAAGTGTAGGTCAATATATTGTATTTGTTAATATTTTCATGAAAGCCGTGAAAACGGAAAGCAAAGGACAATGCGGCACTGCGAACTAATTTCCAGAGAAGGATTGTGAGGCGTACACGAGACCTTAGTATACAAATCTAAATACTTCATTACTATACAGTTAGAGATTTACACTGATTGTAAAAACAAGGAGCACTAATTTTCTCAGTATCTTGCACACGTTATGAACGCCTTATTTTTACTGCACAAGGTTACTTTAAAGTTTCTACAGTGAATCAAACTTTGTTTACATTCGTGAAAGGCTCTCTCAACGCACAGTTTGGCGCGTAACGCATCATTTCGTCAAATAGTATAGCTGGTAATGCACAAAGATACAGTCTTCTCCGAATGTGAGTTATTTTTGTCATTCAGTGAGGTAAAAGCAGTTTCGTAGCTTTTTGATCAAATTATTTACCTTGCAATAAAAATAGACTTCACAGAGTTACAATAGCAAAGTGCACGTTATTTTTTCTAAACGCTTGGCCTTTTCATGTCCGGCGAAGCCCTACATATATCATAAATTTGGGCGAAATCGGTGATGACGAGTAGGCGCTATATCTTTGTGGCCAGTCTTCTGCGCTTTGTTGGATATGTAAGAAACCACCATTCTCGATGAGAAAGAGCTGTCAGTAAGATTTAACTATTTGCAGAAATTCTATGTAGTATAACTGCGTTTTCAACAATCTGTTATGCATGTGTAGCCGGAATTTCTTTATATTTTGAGCAAAGTTGAAAAAATAATGAACACGTGTTACACGATAAACGAAATATAGAATCGTACCTTTCAAAAATGTCAATGAAAAGCTATCAACGTTGGAATTAATTATAAATAATGAGCTTCATTTGTTTTCCTGTCAGACTGTTTGCTTAGATGTTTACATTCCTACATGCAGATACTTAGCTCTCAGAGCACCGTAGCTGCTTCTTTACTGATCCTGCCCATTCTGCAAACAGGGTCGCGAAAGGGATACTGTAGGCTGCCGCACGGATCACATGAAATGCTAATTGTTGTTGGAACGCAGTACATTTAAATGTACGGTTTTTGTGAAATAAAATATTGTAAGGTAAGGTTGTCCCAGCTTTTGGAGTGAAGCAGAAGGCAACAATCACTGTGATGCAATCTTACTGCTCCTCTCACTTCTCTCTCTTTACGAAGGGAGTCTAAAAGAAACCGCACTTCGCTGCTCGTCAATCGGAGAAATATCCCGGCTTCGTGCTCATCCTCAATCCGTAGTTCCCGAACTAGCTTATGGGCTGCGCCCTGTCCTGTTAATCCAGTTCCAACGACAATCTTTCACGTGTACTGTGATGAGAAATATGAATTATCTATGTACACGTTGGTATCACTTCTAACTCTGACTAAAAAATACGCGTATACGTATTCAGTAAATTACCACAAGTCAGGAAGCGTTTTGCATCACCCCCAGTTCCCAGAAGTCCTTAACATAGGACTGTTCGGAGGCGTTATTAAACCAGCCCAAAGATGTAAACAACCGTTCAGGAGCGGCGCCTATTAGATGGAGGGGGTCGGACAGTTTATCATTTCCGGTCATTCCAACAGGAAGGAGCTAGAGGGGCTTGAGTTTTCTGTAGTTAAACCATGTCTATACGGTCAATACTGGGGTTCGATCGCGTCCGCATTGTTACTTTATGCCAGGAAGGACTCAACAAGGAAGTGTCCGGGACCTCTTAGTGAATCAAAGCGATGTTCGGACACTGAGGAGGTAAGAGAAACTGCCGATGACCTGCCTCGCTCACACACTTCAAGGGCTATTACTGCAGTGGATGACCGCTTCCTACGGATTATGGCTCCAAGGAACCCCGACAGCAACGCCACCATGTTGAATAATGCTTTTCGTGCAGCCATAGGACGTCGTGTTTCCACTGAAACTTTGCCTAATAGGCTTCATGATGCACAACTTCGCTCCCGACGGCCATAGCGTGGTCCATCGTCGCAACCACACCATGCAGTGCGGTACAGATGGACCCAACAACATGCTGAATGGACCGCTCAGGATTGGCATCACGTTCTCTTCACTGATAAGTGTCGCATGTGCCTTTAACCAGACAATCGTCGGAGACGTGTTTCGAGGCAACATGCTCAGGCTAAACGCCTTAGACACACTGTCCAGGGAATGCAGCAAGGTGGAGGTTCCCATCTGTTTTGAGGTGACATATGGGGCCGACGTACTCCGCTGGTGGTAAGGGATGTCGCCGTAACGGCTGTACGATAAGTGAATGCCATTCTCCGACCGCTAGTGCAACCAAATCGGCAGCACATTGCCGAGGCATTAGTCTTCATGGAAGACTATTCGCGCCCCCATCGTGCACATCTTTTGAATGGCTTCCTTCAGGATAACGTCTAAGGACTGGAGTAGCCACCATGTTCTCCAGACACTAACCCTATCGAACATGCCTGGGATACATTGAAAAGGGCTGCTTATGGACCACGTGACCCACCAAACACTGAGGGATCTACACCGAATCTGGACGAACAGTGGCTTTATGAACTTGTGGCTAGTATGCCACGATGTATACAGGCATCCATCAATGCAAGAGGATGTTCAACTGGGTATTAGAGGTACCAGTGTGTACAGCAATCTTGACGACCACGTCTGGAGGTCTCGCTGTATGGCGGTACGACATTCAATGTGTGGTTTTCATGAGCAATATAAAGGGCGGAAAAGATGTTTAGGTTGATCTCTGTTCCAATTTTCTGTACAGGTTCCTGAACTCTCGGAACCGAGGTGATGCAGAACTTCCTCTGATGTGTGTATTTCTCTTGTGCGGATATAACACTTTCGTAGCGTCGCTGTTCATTTTATACTTGCCGTTTGATCCCACTTACATACCGTTTCTTGTAACATTTGCCGATTTCTGCGAATGAGCACGAAGTTGAGGACGTGTGACTGTCGTGATACGTTGGATCAGGATAATCCCTGGGCAGCGTGTGGTATTCAAAGGACGTTTACATGGCCCCCGTTTCACGGCAGTGTGTGTCGAAAATCGTGTTTCCTTGGAGTGCAGCAGTGTGGATGCAACACGCGGCATTTTTGCGGTATGGCTCCGCAACATTGCTGCCTGATGGCGAAGATGCAGGCAGTTTCCAAGGTGTTACCGCTATCACCCAACAACGGTGGAGAATACCTGTTGTGGCCGGACACACGGAGACAGCGTTGCTATGCCAAGACAGGTAATCGGACCGCTCACACAGGTAATATTTCGTGTCAGGCAGAAAAAATTGCGCATGTTCTAGACAATTTGTTTACGTACCGGAACGTAGTGGGGGCAAACGAGAGATCCACGAAATTCATAAATGTGGTAAGTACCTTTTTTGGGGGGGGGGGGGGGGGTGTTGAAGGCGCAAAACACCTAAGGTCATAAGCTCCCAGTAGAGAACCATAGAATGCTGGGACCGCGACGATAAAAAACCGGTGCGAGGTCGAGTACAGGAAGGAAGAAAAATTTTAAAAATAACGTTACAGAAGAAAATGTAAAAGACGTCGACAAGACACCGGACTCACCAGGTAAATATCAGATGTTTCGTCATATTATTAATTTTTTTTAAAAAATAAAACGGGAGCCACAGCTCGCACGTCATCCGCTAAAATTTCCGGCAAAGTGGGTGGCAGACAGACCCTGAGACGAAGTGGTCAAAATAGGGGCAGAGGATCGGGAAACGTCTGGCTGTAAAAGGCTGGCTACAGAAAGGACAGTCGGGTGCAGAGTCGACGCTCACTCAGTGGCGGTGGCTAAAGCGGCAGTGCCCTATTCACAACCGAGCGAACATTACTTCTTCACGGCGAGACTGCCTGAAGGAAGTCGACCAGGCTGCTGGGAGGTGTTTCACTTCTGACTTTGCTCCCATGAAGGGAGCACCAATGGTCATGCCAAAGTGACAGAGTAAGAGGCGGGCGGACCGAGATGGACTGCGGCCTTGGCTGCAGCATCGGCAGAGTCATTCCCTGGCACACCTACGTGGCCAGGAACCCACATGGACATCACTTGGGCTCTCCCGTCCGGGAACAAATGGAGGCAGTCCTGGATCCGTCGAACGATGGGGTGGACTGGGTCTGGACTAAAGGGCACAGGGAGTCAGAGCAGATCACGCAGCGAGTGAGCTGGTGCCTACGGACGTACTGAACAGCCTTATACAGGGCAAGAAGGTCTGCTGTAGAAGTTGTGTACTGGTCGAGAAGCCGGTACTGAAACTTATCAGCCCTGATGACAAAAGCACAGCCAACACTGTGGGCGGACTTGGAACCATCAGTGTACAATAATATGCTATCGAAAGTTGTGAGCCAAGTTCGAGAAATTTGCAGCGACAGGTACAAAAAGTATTATACCTGAATACTGCAATCTGAGGAAGGACAGTCCAGTTTATACAATTGCTGCTGATCTGCAGCAGTAAGCCATAAATGTATTTTTCATAGGTTCTTTAGATTTCTGAACTTTCCTGAAGCGTCCCCACCTTTTTCCTTCTTCATATGCACCAGCTTACCCATTGTTCTTTTTCTTACCCATTGTTCTTTTATTCCGGGGGTTTTGATAAATTACATTCCATGTCCCACAAATATTTTAGACGAATCGCATTTATGAAGTTATAGTTCGCTTACTGCTTGTGAACCGCAATTAAGTATCTACATAAAGATTTAATTGTATTTAAAATTTATGAATTGCACGAGCCCTTGAACAAGCGTTGCAAACGTTTCGTACCTAGATGCATAATTTATCGTTGACTAGAGATGTCAACCTTCTGTATGAATCGTGTGTAGCCAAGCCCCTATGCATTATCAGTAACCCAATTATAACTGGTACAGTCATTTGTTTTTGTACTGGTATCTCCAGTTTTCGTACCAGCTGCTTTTTCGATATATTAAAGTGTCAATTTGAAACTGCATTTCTGTTCCTGAAGGACAATATTCGTCTTTAATCTGAAAGGTGTCCTCAGTGACTTTTCTGAGAAATACAGTCTTCATTTAAAGGAATGTTTATCAGCCGTTAGTGGGTGCGTTTTACGCAACTGGATGGAGATTGATAGGTGGGATTCAACTGATCGCTCTTGGGTTTCCAGACACTGATCAGGCTACTCTCGCATTGTGTGCCACCCTTATATCTGCATTACGCCATAAATTTGCCCAAGATCTTTTGTAAAGGTCATGTTGTACGAAGCTGACTGAAATGAAATCCTTAGGAGTCCAATAAAATTCGTAAACGTTGGATTTGGCGGGAGCTGTCCTTCGTTCAGGAATGACCAGCAGAGTAGAAGTGTTAGGCCTGTGAAAGTGCATTGCCAAATAATACCACATTGTCTGATCAGTGCATGTCGGTGAAGCAAGTGTGTGAATAGAGCAGGAAGTGTAAGAGGCGTAACTATTTTTTTTAAATTTCTTGGCTTTTGGAACGTGCACATACAGCCAACGAAACACAGAAAATGTTATTACAGTTGGTTCCGACAGTTCATGCAAGACATTTGAATTCGTGTCCTGGTACGATGTAACACAGGATTAACAAAGATCGGACTCTAAACAAGATTTACGATCAGTACACGAAAACGAGTGAAGACGACGAAAATCGAACACAAGATACACAGTGCTAGTATGCTATAAAAATTCTGCTGGTAACAGAACAAATAACTCGCCGTTGGTACACATTTGGGATATTGCCAGTCAGTCCACAATAATGTGTATGTCTAAATTAACAATGAAATATTTTTTGTATGTTTTGAGAATTGTTTCAAAAGCTTCGGATATAGAATTGAATGTTTGTACAGGTCTATAAGTTCCGTCTACACAGGACAGAACAGCAGAACAGTTCACAAGAACTGAAGTTGTGTATTACAGCCACACGTATAGTTACACCAGTACACAGGCAAGTACACACAGAACGTACACAGCGACATAAATTTAGAGACTGAGCATTCCATATCCTGCAGAGTAGCAGATACAGTCAATTGAGCTTTGGTCTTCCTCTGGCATTCTATGTACATTAAGCATTAATTAGCAGCTGGGAGCTATGTCCTGATGTTGGCACTGTTGTCGAATTCGTACGGTAGCTTATATGTTGCTACAGAGTTCGGTGCCAACAAGCGTCGGAGTGTGCTTGGGAACACACGACAAAGAGCCAGAAGATTACTTGTAAGGACGTTGATGTGATACGTGCCCCGAGGACATCGTAGAAATGTGTGGTTGGATGACACTTATGTCTAGTCTATACACGTATTTGTTGGACTTCTAATGGTTAAATTTCAGCCGTACCGTAATTTTTGTGAAGTTCATTGATGTTTGTTATGATACCCTGTAACTCTGAACTTTTGGATGAACTAACGTGTAGTGATCGCCTTCGATTTTAGATGTCTGCGACCATTTTTCTTAACCAGTCCAAAGACAACCGCTTCGCGAGCATGGGTATCATATCTTTGAGAGGGAGCTTATTATATACTAGCTCCATTAGCTGCATGTAGAGGTACTTGCTTTGTACAGCCGTCTACTTATTTAGTTCCAGGTATCCAGGAGTGGCCTTTCATCGACACCCTCACGATGTTGCGACAGTTGTTCTGCTCCCGCAACAACGTTTGCAACTGCTGCGACTGTGGGGTTGGTACAACTATTATGATCGTTTCAAATCAGGGATGCAGGCTGTCTGCTGTCAACGTCTGTGTGGAAAAGGCTTCCAAAATGTTGGTAAGGAAGCTTTGGTTGGTTCGTTCTTAAGTTTTTCTCCTAGGGTAGAAAAATCAAAGCACTATCTACAGCTACCCAGTAACTATATCTACAGATGTTGAATGTTGGTAAGGAAGCTTTCTGCAGTTTCTTCCATACGTTTTTCGACTAGCGTAGAAAGTCAAGGTTGTATGTAAAGCAATGCATGAACTACTGGGGCTGTAGTAAATGACTGATGACCTTTTGCTAAGCTGCTCCATCCTATATTTACCTTGGTGCAGGGATTGGATGTGCTAACCTTGGATGAGTGGCCACACGTTATTGAAGTGCTTTGGTTGTTTGTACTGGCTGCATCTAACTCTAATCCAGCTGTAATCTCATTGTTTCACTACGTAATTAATCTTTTTCCTCCTCTGAAATTACCTTTTTATAGACATAACATGTATAATCTCTGATCTCACATAGGTGAAAACTGTATCAGCTGTTTCATTACAAGAATTCATATTTTGTGTATGATGTATGTCAGGCTAAAATGTATAAAAAAGAAATTGTCACAATCGATTGGTAGTAACAGTTAAAATGGCTCTTTTGGAAACTATTTGAAATTACGAAATTTGTGGCATACTTTAAATTCGCATTTATTGCACAATCTAATACTAATTATTGATGTCTGGTTTAATTTATGAAATAATGACATTTTAGTGATGATTCATCTTTTGTTTTGCCAACTCTTGTACTTTGTAAAGTCTTTGGCATATTGTGGGTACCGCAGAGAATGTAACGAGTGGAGGCAATGTCTGATGGAAACGCGTGTATTTTGTTGACCTTGTCAGCAACAATGTATTTGTTTTTTGAACATTGAAGTATGTGTGATTTAGAAGAATGGTATAAAATAAAAGTATGTTCATAGCAAAAGAAAACTGTTCAACAGTTATTTTCTTTTCACGAACCTAAGAAATCGGAATTTTCAGCTGCAAGAAAGTAGTTGTAGCCAAGACTGAGCTATATGCAACGACGAGATAATCAAGGTAAGTCAAAAATTTTTCTGTAATCTTACTCTGTTTTCCAAAACAGTGCAAAGAATGAAAACTTTAATGGTCATGTGTGGGAGGGTGACATTACAACTACCAGTCGTATCGTAATCTTTCACGTACGTGTCCTCCCTTTGAGCCCACGTTACAAGGACATCGTCCTGTCAATGGACAGGTCTTATCCCTGATGGGTTACTGTAAAGTGATGTGTCTACACAAGATTTTTCGTTGGTAGTTCAAGTATTAGTAACTAGATATCTTTCAGGCAGTTTGCTATTGGCTGCGTTTGGATCCAGCAAGCGGGCGTAATTTTAGATAAAGCTGATAAAGCATTTTTCTTAAGGTTTTGTACTGACAAATTCAGATCATGTTCATGTCAAGCTGTGACTGGAATTAAGAATGTAGCTGTGGAGAGATCCGAGTTCGGCATGAGCCATTTATCCAGAGGGGAGTCTGAGGGCCTGTTTAAAGATCTCTCAGTTCCCCGACTTTTTTGGTCAATAAATCGTGCGTCACCAATAGGATCCTTTACAAGAAAGGGTTGACCAATGATGTTCCAGTTAGGCAATCCCCGTATCTGGTTTCACTGTGCAAGGCAGGCCTTACGACAGATAGTGGGCAAAGTGTTTGAGGAACGAGTAATTAGGCAATCTGCATCTCGTTCTGCCTCGTCCATGTTTCTAGTCCTGAAAGGGCGGCCTGCTCGTTTTTTATATGCGGTTGAATGTGAAGGTTATTTCGCAACCTGTTCCGTCAGCGACTTACGCCATTGTATCACCAGGTTTACGGAGACAAAGATTTTTACGGTCTTCAGTGTGAACCAGGCATTTTATCAGATTGTTCTCACTGAAAAATCCAAGCCACTGATGGCCATCTGCACTAACGAACTTTTTTTAGGTTTAACAGAGTTCTATTTGGACTGCACACAGGTGGAGCCGTCGTTTCCCGATTATTGGATAATATCTCGCGAGATCTGAGATTAACTGGTGTCGTCTACAGCGCCCTTTTCGAACACCAATATCTGGAGCACGTCTTACTTCGTTTTCGTGCTGGCGGCCTCAGAATTAAGCTGTTTAAAGTAAGTCTACCACATAAGGTAATCTCTTTCCAAGGGCATTTACTGTCAGCTGAAAGGTTCAGATTCGATCAAGGACAGTCTAGATATTTGTGTTTTCTCCATCTCAGAACAAGAAGGTAATTGCTCGGTTTACAGGCATGCCCAATTTTTCTTAACGAAGTTCGTGCCCCATTTTGCTCAATTAGCCATTCCCTTGAATTACCTACGTAAAACAGGTGCGGAGTATCGCAACTGTCTGCCTATGATGCTGTGAAGACCGCTTTGGCTAACCCCATTTCTCACAGTGTGATTTCCAGAAACCTTTCATCGTTCAGACCAACGCATCTCATTCAGGTGTCAGGTGTGATTTCTGTGCTTCTACGAGAAAAGAATGGATTGAGCGCAAACCGAAGATAGACGAAGGTAATCAGAAGTAATAGAAATTAGAACGAAGTACATGGAGTTAAGGAATTATGCTGCCTAGGCAGCACAATAACGACGGACGGAGCAAGGAGGACATCAAAAGCAGACTAGCACTGGCACTGGCAAATAGGGCATTCCTGGCCAAGATAAATCTACTAATATCAAATATCGGCTTTAATTTGAAGAAGAAATTTCTGAGAATGTACGTCTGGAGTACAGTATTGCATGGTAGTGAAACATGGACTGTGGGGAAACCGGAACAGAAGATAATCAAAGCATTTGAGATGAACTACAGACGAATGTTGAAAATTAGGTTGACTGACAATCTAAGAAATGAGGTTCTCTGCAGAATCAGAGAGGAAAGGAATATGTGGAAAACATTGATAAGGAGAAGGGACAGGATGATAGGACATCTGATAAGAGGGAATGACTTTCATGGTACTAGAGGGAGCTCTAGAGGGCAAAACCTCTGGTGGAAGGCAGATTGCAATACACCCAGCAAATAGAGGACGTGGGTTGCAAGTGCTACTCTAGATGAAGAGGTTAGCACAGGACAGGAAATCGTGGCGGGTTGCATCAACCCAGTCAGGAGACTGATCAAACACCAACGCAAAATATAAAAGAAAAATAAAAACCGACGTCTGCTGGCCGTTTTCGCGGAGTAGCGAGGTGTGTGTCCGAACTGTGGGCAGATAGGAACGGACAGCGGTTAGCAGTAGATGTCTCTTCCCTACTACGAAGTCTGGACTGTCTTCAGCCCAAGTTGGCACTGTAAGAACGAGAGCAGGAGTAGTGTTCTTGCAGGGCCGCGTATCACCACAGCTAAGCTCTGGACGTGTAGTGTGGCCTGGCGGCGTCTTCCCTGGGCAGCGGCTACTGCGTTCTGCCGAACGGTGTTTTGTTACTTCGACAGTTGCTGAAGGCCTGTTCTTTCGCGAAGTGATCGTTAGCGTGTGATGTCCTTAGGTTAGTTACGTTTAAGTAGTTCTAAGATCTAGGGAACTGATGACCTCAGATCTTAAGTCCCATAGTGGTCAGAGCCATTTGAACCTGAACCGTTTGTGAAGGATTCATTTATTATATTTGTTAAGGGGCCTTGTATAATACCTATGCATTGTATCAGTACACCCATTGTACTTCAGCTAAACCTAATAACTATTTTTTAGTTTTTGAACATTTTTATTGACTGCATTCTCTGTGGTTGAAAGTAACATCATTGTACTTAGTGCAACATTGTTTACAGGAATTATATTTGTTTAGGCTCTTTTGCTGTAACTTCTCTACAATACTTGAAAACTGCCCGTTACATAGTTTGCTAAGTGTTGTGGATCATTTATTACCTTATCCCCCTCCCGTAGCAATATGTTATTCTGTGTGTTTGCATCTTCCCGTTTACTTTTTTATAATATCCGAGAATGCTTTTTTATTTTCTACATTATATATTATTTTTCATTAAATGACTTTTTGCAGCAATCAGCACCCTCCGATAGATCTTTTTGTATCTATGATAGAAAATTAAGAATTCTGGATCATTGCTACTCTTTTCCATGCAACTGTTAGCTGTAAACTGCGAGAGAGGCTGTTAGCTACATCACGATTTCTAGGCATTGGCGTAAGTTGTGAAGATCTCAAATTCGGCGAAATGGATCCCCACAATTATCTAAAATATTTCTTGCAACCTGCAAAGTGATTCATAGCTTCTTGAGGAAATATGCCATGATAAAGCGAAGGCAAAACAAATAAAACAAATTATGTTCATGTGAACTTAATGTATGTGTGTAATATAAAAGATATCTCCTGTAAGCCCAAAAACTCAGTTCAAATTAGAAGAAGAAAGACTGCAAATAGCGACGGCGCATATTATGTAATAAATTCAGCAACAGATTCGTAAATAAGGAAGCATTTAGCAGCTGTTAGTACTGTAGAAAGAGTCCTTTACTTTGCTCTTCATAGAAGGCGTGACGATTGGTTGGATTTTTTTAGCACTTCTAATAATGTCTGAAGTGTATATTATGAATAAACGTCCGTCAAGTGTCTATAATTTGTATTTCAGGTTTCATTTCCGATACGTATTTGAAATAAAACCGAAAAACAGTTCCTCTATGTTCCACATGAAAACATTATGGATACGTTAAAAATGAAAGAAGCGCTTCAATTCTTGCATCTCTATTGCTATACTCCTCGCATGACATGTTGCACAAACACCTGCAGTCTGTAAATTTCTCTAAATATTCTGTCCTTAAAGTTTCGTTCGCCTTGCATCGCGTCATGTATATTAGAACAGTATTTAATCCCACGAGCAGTGTCAAAACACTGGGCAGTTTGCACTATCAAGCAACACACGACACAGTTTGTCAGCCGAGCGGCGGGCGCGTGGGGGTAGGAGTGCCGCTGTCGGGTGGTCCGACGCGCCCGACTTCCCGACAGTGAAAATTCATCGGTCGGTCGGTCAAAGCACGAACTAATCCAATCTGTCGGTTGGTCGATCAGTCGGCTGGTGCAAGCGATGCACCACCAGAGGCGGTACTCTCGAGTCACGTGATCTTGCTGACTGCTGCGACGGACGAAACGAACGGCTGTACGTTATTCCGCTGTCTGATACGCTTGCTGTTTGAGTGCTGTGCGAATTGCTCGAGTTTCCTTCTGCGTTTCAAGTTTCTCCTGTTTTTCCATTTGTTGTTCCTGTAGTTTTCCCGTTTCACTAGTTTTGGAACTTTTCCCGTTTCACTAGTTTTGGAACTTTTCCCGTTTCACTAGTTTTGGAACTTTTCCCGTTTCACTAGTTTTGGAACTTTTCCCGTTTCACTAGTTTTGGAACTTTTCCCGTTTCACTAGTTTTGGAACTTTTCCCGTTTCACTAGTTTTGGAACTTTTCCCGTTTCACTAGTTTTGGAACTTTTCCCGTTTCACTAGTTTTGGAACTTTTCCCGTTTCACTAGTTTTGGAACTTTTCCCGTTTCACTAGTTTTGGAACTTTTCCCGTTTCACTAGTTTTGGAACTTTTCCCGTTTCACTAGTTTTTCCAAGGCCTTCCAAACTTTTCCAGTCAACTATCACAGTAAGTGGTCGTTTATATTTCCTGCATAATGTATTTTGCAGTGCTGGTAAGTCCATCAAATAAGGCAACTTCTTAGCTCCACTGAAAACAGCAGTGTCCACGTATTAATTCTTTTAAACATGTGATGCTTACTCATTAACACTTTCTTCTGAGACAATGTGCATAATAGCACGCTCATTGCGCCTATTTTGACAGTAAATATAAAACAAGCTACATTTTACTGTATTTGCCTATTTATATTAGATTGATGGTTGATTTTTTATTTTAGTCAGAAGTGCCTGTACTGTTTATTTTTTGCATCAGAGGTTTTATTTCAGTTACTCGACTGAAGGTGTTTTACCCATCTAACTAGGAAAGCCCCTGTGGTGAAGACTGAAGGAAAGTTTTGAAACCGACCAAAGTAACTTATGTTCAGCATTTTCGGGATGAGCACAGGGAATGGACGTAAATTTCGTTATTAAGGAAATTCACGAGCAGGTCATTGCTTGTTGCAGTGGGGGAAATGGTATTGGGAGGGAGGGGGGGGGGAAATGGTATTGGGAGGGGATGGTATACTATATAGGGGTTTTGGGCCACAGTTATGTCGGTGATTGGTAGGGGAAGAAGCGCTCTTCTAACCTTCAGTCTCATCTGGATGAGTACTGTTGGTGGAAGAGCATCCATGAGGTCTATTGTAGTTTTAGTTTTTTTTTAAGCGCGTTTAGTAGGTTCTATAGGCCAAAGGTTGTGGGTTGGTAAGGTGTTCGGTTGGGGTTAGTGGCTGTGGCTTGCGGGGGGGTGTAGTTAGTTGTTGATGTTTGTAGAGGGATGTGGGGGTCGTGGTTTTTTATTTTGTGTAGACTATTTGTTTTGCTACGGTTGTTGATTTGTAAGGTGTGAGTGATATTTTCCTTGGTATATGCGTTTATTTTGGGGGTTGTTTTGTGGGTGAGGTATGAGTGATTTGGTTGTGGATTTTTGTGGGTTTGTATTGACTTGGTATTTCGCTTTGCTGTTGACGTATGACTTCCGCGAAGTGTTCGATAGTAAGATATGATTGTGGCTATGGCTGGTTTGATATCGTTACTTGCTGTTGACCTCTGTAGGTAAAGGGAAGTGTTGGATTCCAACTTCGGTTTTCTAGGTTTTTTGTGGTAGGATTAAGTGTGGTGGTGAAAGTTTCCAGATTTATAGCGTGATCAGTAAACGTCGATACAGTTTTAAATACTACTTTCGGTTTCCTTTTACATACAGTATAGAGCAGTACTGACTTCTGTATGAACAGGAAATAACCACTCACTTTGAAGTTAATAGTATTTTTTCGGTAGTGCAAATACAGTCAAATATTTCCAAAAGTTGTGATGTAAGTAGGACAGTTATTATTCTATTGATTAAATGACGCGTTATCGCGAGAGACATCGGCCTGTTAACGATTACCGGATGCCAGTCATCAATACAGATTCTCATAGTTTTCCATATTGTGGTTGACGATTGGCATCTAGATTGCTAGTTGATTGGCATGTAGTTTGTGCGATTTGCCATAATAAGTTGTTAATCATCGTCATTAAAAGATTATTCTGTACACCGAAAAACGAATGTGCCTCCAGAATATTTTAGGGTTATGATTTTTTACTATTTTAAATCTCTATGAAGGTGTAAACAACGTGAAGAATGGTTTAGAAATTCAGTTTGCGAATAAACCACATCTAATACAAAAATTTGTATCTGGTATAGCAACTTCAAAAGAGATCATCCGTACAGATTCTCATGGTTTTCCATATTGTGGTTGATGACTGGCCTCTTCAGTATGTGAATTCATGTACCTGCATTGACACTTATCTATGGATACTTGTCGCTTAAAATTGATTATAAGACAATAGTTCATGTGTTTGTGCTCGGTTATACCTACTATGGAATTCACTATGTGGTGAATTCGATAGCGAATTGACTTTCCTTTGTCAGACTCCATACTGGACACATTATCGTAGTTCGCTGTTAAGTCAGTTTCATCCTAATCACTAAGAGTCGTTGTGTCAGTGATAATATTACTTCCCATTCTCATACTTTTTCTCGTAATCAGTGAATAGATTGTATTTTAACTAGTAATTTTATACAAGAACTGCTGTATATGGATAAGCGAAACGAGTGAGTACCCATGGTGTAGTGGTGATATTGGTTGTTAGGCTTTCCGCCGTCCTAATAAGTAGTGATTAAGCATGTCACCGAGTGTAATTAACGTTATCAACTTTGACTACATCACATTTACGAGTGCTGTACGCTGTGTGCTTTACTGTGCGTCTTCATTCTGGTAATTGTTTATTGGAGGAACAGCAAATATTTTACAGGTGTGACTTACGACTGTCAATACCTAGTTACTACTTTTGGAGTATTGCTATGAACTTGATCGTTCTATTGATCATGTAAGCATATTAGAATTACCCTACTTGTGACCAAGATTACTGCCGTCGATGGGACAAAGACGTTGAAATAAGGTTTTTCAGCGACATAATAACTTACATTTTCTGTTTGAGTGAGTAGGTTTTAGATTGATTCGTATGTATTTTACACCAAAGACTACATTTTGTTAACTAGGTTCCATACTCTTTTTCCAGTTTCTTCTTATTCTTTCTGCGACGTTATGATTGACGTTGTTTAATTAACTTGTTTCACTGTCACTTTAGTATGATGACAATGTAGTGTTATGCAAACGTAACTATTTCTACCTTTCCCTCCCTTTACAATTTTTTAATAATGAATCCTACCTACATGTGATTGGTTAGCAATGTATACTCTTTTTAGCACTGTTTACTATCCGTAAGCGTTACGGCTCGTCACCTAAGTTTTTATATATACTCCTATTTCGTTTAATGCTTGACAATCTGTAGTAAAAACGATCTTATAATTTGTACTTGCTGGTACCACATAAATTGTTAATTTCCAGAATGATTACATTTAATGAAAACGGCCAAAATGTAATTTTATTGAATTAGTCTATTATGCAATATGTTCATAATATATTTTCTTACAAAATAACTTAGATTACTGATGTCACATTGGTTGCTGTAGGGGCCTGAAGATTACATTGTTACGTTGAAAGTAGTTGCCAAAATAAAATCGACACCTTAAATACAACTGGAGGAATTTCTTCATTTTTAATATAAGTTTATACCAGCTGACGTCCCACTGCCCACCACTTAAACTGTGGACGTACGAAGACTTTGTTTATGGCCACAGCAATAAAGAGAAATTGGAAATGTTGTAGAAATGACACGTTCCTAATTTTACTGCCATTTAAGTTATTAGAATTCTTAGGTAGTGTCACATTCTCGTCAAAAGTGGAATGGGTTTTGAGTGTGAAATTGTGAAGTCTGACAAAACCTGGCGGCCCTCTTATACTACGTCAGATCGTTTGCTGAAGGCGGCCAATACAACCGTCTGCACCTCAATTGTAAATCCTGCCGTGTGCACCATCTGGCAACGCTACATTATGCGGAAGCGTGCGTAGCAAGTGCTATCATTTTTCACTGGCAGTTACAGAACTGTGTGTGCTCGTGGTCTAGTGGTAAACGTCGAGCAGTGCTGATGCAAAGCCACGAGACCGAGACGCCTCGATCTTTTACTTCTGAAATCCTATTTCTGACGTCTGCTGAAGTTAAGTCTGACAATTCGCTTCACTGTCTAGCCCGCCAATAATCTTCCAGAACGTCAAGGTCAGAACAGACGACGCTCGAGAGTTCCTCGCCGTACACGAGGTGAAAGCCGCGCGCGGCTATGATACGCTTATCAATTGTCGCTTTCTTACTTTGAGTTCTAGTATTTATCTTTAAGTTACGTACTGAATTTTACAGGCTTTAAACTTAATCCATCATTTGCAAGAACATTTTATTTTTCAGTTTTTTCACATTGATGTGATACCTTCAATGACAAATGAAAGAAAAACTGTTCTGAAAAATTGTAGCTTAGAACATAAACTATAGGCTGTTCCATTTTTGAGAATTTGGCAAAATTAGCTATCAAAATGCATAGTATTATTGCCGTATGCACATCTTTGCTGTTTTACTTTGCAGCTAAAGTGATTCCCTGTATCTAGTTCTACATCTGTGTTCACCTGTCCTCTCGTCAATTTTCGTCCTTGTGGTCATTTTGTATTTCGGTGTTTATCCTGTTTTCTTTGAATGTGCAACATCAGTATTCTCTTTCAGTGACAACTTCTCATTTGGGTTAGAAATTTGGTATGTTTACCATGCAAATGACACCTTAGTGAATTCTGCACCCTCAGTGTTTTGATTTTACCGTCCTAAAGTGATCTGCTGGTCCAGCAGATAAACGCCACCCATGAGGGCGCTGTGTTCTTCAAAGGTATGTAGCACTGAAACAGATGTTTCCTTTTTCTTTGCCTGTGGGTATGTTGAAAAGAAGAAGTAATTTGAGCGATAACAAACCAATTTGTGTAGCCACAGTTGTTTCACGACCGGAAGTTGATTCTCTTTGTCAAACATGTAGTCATTGGACTAATTTTTACATCCTTTTTTCGTATCAGCTTTAGGCCATGCTTCAGTTCGCATCTCATTGTGGATAGGCCTAATGTGCTACTTCTACATCTACATACATACTCCGCAATCCACCATACGGTGCGTGGCGGAGGGTACCTCGTACCACAACTAGCATCTCCTCTCCCTGTTCTACTCCCAAACAAAACGAGGGAAAAATGACTGCCTATATGCCTCTGTACGAGCCCAATCTCTTACCTTTGTGGCCTTTCCGCGAAATATAAGTTGGTGGCAGTGAAATTGTACTGCAGTCAGCCTCAAATGCTGGTTCTCTAAATTTGAAAAGAACGCCTCCTTTCCTCCAGAGACTCCCACTCGAGTTCCTGAACCATTTCCGTAACACTCGCGTTATGATCAAACCTACCAGTAACAAATCTAGCAGCCCACCTCTGAATCTCTTCTATGTCCTCCCTCAAACCGACCTGATAGGGATCCCAAACGCTCGAGCAGTACTCAAGAATAGGTCGTATTAGTGTTTTATAAGCAGTCTCCTTTACAGCTGAACCACATCTTCCCAAAATTCTACCAATGAACCGAAGACGACTATCCGCCTTCCCCACAACTGCCATTACATGCTTGTCCCAGTTCATATCGCTCTGCAATGTTACGCCCAAATATTTAATCGACGTGACTGTGTCAAGCGCTACACTACTAATGGAGTATTCAAACATTACGGGATTATTTTCCTATTCATCTGCATTAATTTACATTTATATTTACAGTTGGCTGCCATTCTTTACACCCATTACAAATCCTGTCCAAGTCATCATGTATCCTCTAACAGTCACTCAACGACGACACCTTCCCGTATACCACAGCATCATCAGCAAACAGCCGCACATTGCTATCCACCCTATCCAAAAGATCATTATGTAGATAGAAAACAACAGCGGACCTACCACACACACTTCCCTGGGTCACTCCAGGTGATACCCTCACCTCCGATGAACACTCACCATCGAGGACAACGTACTGGGTTCTATTACTTAAGAAGTCTTCGAGCCACTCACATATTTGGGAACCAATCCCATATGCTCGTACCTTAGGAGTCTGCAGTGGGGCACCGAGTCAAACGCTTTCCGGATTTCAAGGAATATGGCATCCATCTGATACCCTTCATCCATGGTTCCCAAGATGATATGCGAAAATAGGGGCGAGTTGCGTTTCGCAGGAGCGATTCTTTCCAAAGCCGTGCTGATGCATGGACAGCAACTTCTGCGCCAAGGAAATTAATTATATTCGAACTGAGAATATGTTCGAGAATCCTGCAACAAACCGATATTAAGGATATTGGTCTGTAATTTTGAGGATACGTCCTTCTACCCTTCTTTTATACAGGCGTCACCTGCGCTTTTTTTTCAGCCGCTCGGGACTTTACGTTGGGCAAGAGATTTGCGATAAATGCAAGCTAAGTAAGGAGCCAATGCAGTAGAGTACTCTCTGTAAAACCGAACTGGAATCTCATCAGGACGTGGCAATTTATTTATTTCCAACCCATTCAGCTGTTTCACAACCCCAGGGATGTCTACCACTATGTCCTCCATACGGGAATCTGTACAAGACTCAAACGGCGGTATGTTTGTACGATCCTCCTGCGTGAAAGATTTCTCAAATGCTAAATTTAAAATTTCAGCTTTCGTTTTGCTGTCTTCCGTTGCCAGGCCGGACGGATCAGTGGGTGACTGGACGGAAGCCTTCGGCCCGCTTACCGACTTGAGGTAAGACCAGAATTTCCTTGGGCTTTCAGCAAAGGTATGACGGTGGTAGTGGTTTAATGCTTCGCGCATCGCTCTTTTTACAGCAGCACGAATATCTAACTTTTGCCTGTCCTCATTCTCCCGATCTTTCTTGTACCGCGAGTGCAACTGTCTTTGCTTCCTGAGCATTCCCCGAATTGCGCTGTTAAACCACGGTGGGTCTTTTCCGTCCACAACCCACTTTTTCGGTACATACTTGTCCAATGCGTGATTTACAATGTGTTTAAAATTTGCCCAATTCTTCCACGTCCATCGTACCGGAAGTAAATGAAGTAGATTCCTTTACTAAGTGGGATGCTAGTAACTGCATATCTACTTTTTCTAGTAGGAATACTCTCCTAGCCTTCTTGACCGACTTTTTAACTTTCGTAACCATAGTCGTAATGACAACATCATTATCACTAATCTCTGTCTCAATACTGACACTGTCGATGAGGTCTGGTCTGTTCGTGGCTACCAGATCTAAAATATTTCCATTACGCGTTGGCTGTCTATTTAGCTGCTCAAGACAGTTTTCGGATAATGTGTTCAAAAGTAGTTCGCACGACGGCTTGTCTGTACCACCTGTAATTAATCCATAGACATCCCAGTCTATACTAGGTAGGTTGAAGTCTTCTACGACTAATATAGCATGATCCGGGTACATCTGCGATACAGAATGTAAAATCCCTTTGAATGATTCTAGAACTGCCACGGTGTAACCTGGTGGCCGGTAATAACACCCCACAATTAACTTTATTTCCCCCTAGCCCTGTTAAACGTGTCCAGATAACTTCACAATCACACTTCTTCGACCTCGGTAGACAATATTTTTATCAACTGCAATGAAGAAACCACCTCCTACAGTGTCTAATCTGTCCTTCCGATACACGTTCCAACCCTCGCTAAATATTTAAGAACTTCCTATCTCAGGGTTCAGCCAGGTCTCAGTCCCGAGAATAATTTGCGCGCCATACGCTTCCTGGAGGGCAGTAAATTCAGGAACTTTATTCCTGAACACACTGAAAATTTACTGCTAATATTTTGATAGCTGAAGTGTCTTTACACTGAACGCGTCCTGATTCCCCTGCCTGCACGTCGACTGCTGAGTGTTCATCAGGACACCTCGCACTACTGCCTAGCCTATAAACCATGTGCACACCACAAGTACTCTGCTGCCCGAGTAGCCGCTTCCTTTGTGTAGTGCACCCCTGACCTATCTAGGGGCGTCCTACCCCACCCAATAGATCAAGTCTATAAATCTGCAGCCAAGACCGTCACCGAGTCGACGAAGCCTCCAGTGGAGACCCTCGACTCGGCTCCAAACCGAAGGACTCCAATCCACTCTGGGAACGATGCTGCAAATAGAGATCTCTGCTTGCACCCCGCGTGCGAGGCCAGCGGTCTTCACCGAATCCGCCAGCCGCCTGTACGAACTGAGGATCGCCTCAGAACCCAAGCGACAGGCATAATTGGTGCCGACGTGAACAACTACTTGCAGACGACTGCACCCCGTACGCTCGATAGCCGCAGGCAAGGCTGCCTCCACATCTTGGATGGGGCCCCTGGCAGACAAATCGAGTGCACGTTGGATTTCTTTCCAGTCCTGTATGCTATTTCCCTAAGGGGCTCCATCACCCGCCTAACGTTGGAGCTCCCAATAACAAGCAAGTCTTTGCCCCCGCGTGCCTGCTCGGGCCCTGCTGAAGGAGCCGCCACCTGCCCACTGACGGGATGAACGGGCGAGGCCAGCCTCCACATTGACCCTCCGCCTCGAGCGACGCGAACGCGTTGCAGTCTGCCACTCACCCAGAGGTTAGGGTGGCCCCAACGCGCCGGGTGCATTAGAAGATGCCTCGGCCGCTGAGTCAGCGGACGCAGCAAGCGACACCTGGGGTGTCTCAAGCGACGTGCCAGACCCTCCGCCGTCGCTGCACCTCGAGGCAGCAGCCGGAAGGCGGCTGACTGGCCAATAGCACGCACACACCCTATCCATCCTACTGCTAATCTTTAACGACTCTGCGAATTTATACTCTATGGCTATCAATAAGCAATATTACTCCTCTCAAATACGAGAATACGCCAGGATTTTATGTAATTAAATATGCAAGCGCACAAACACTCTGAAAGAAATTAAGAATCAAACTACAAAACAAATATAAAAGCTACATATGCGACTCGCTACTGCACTGATACCTCACCAGTGGCTGCTCAAGGCTCACTGCGATCTGCCAAACGGTGTTTTGTTACCTCGGCAGTCGCTGAAGGCCTGTTCTTTCGCAAAGTGATCGTTAGCGTGTGCAACATGTTTAAGATATATTGTCCCACGTTTTAATGTCTTCCAGTTTCGCTTCTCTAATGCGACCCCGTCCCACACCTGGCTGGGTCTCATTTTAAAGATCATCCTATTCACTTAATTTCTTTTTGCGTTTATTTTACTTTGAGAAAATTTTCCTGTTCTCACCCAGGAAGTGTCAAAAGCGTACAAACTGACTACTGTAAAACATATTTTTCCCTTTGAGAGTAACTGAAATTTCGTATTTAAAATAATTGTGCCTAGTCAGACACCTACAGTCATGCAAAATAATGGTAACTTTTATATAACAAGTAGGCCTAATTGCCCCTAGGACGAATAGAAATTTCAAGAAATGTAGCTTACGTATTTTCAAAATGTGTCCGTAAGCTACAGGACAAAAGTGACCTCACGAATGACTGGGTTTAAAAATCTTTAAACCTAAATGCGCAGGGTACTTGCTTTCCAGCTACATCACTGTACTTTCAAAGACCCCGTAACAGACCACGAGTATCAAAGTTACACATCACAACGCCTAACAAATTTGTACAGTAACCACATCCATCCGAGCTCGATACAGCAGCTGGAATGGGACACCAGCACGGAAGCTCGGAATTCAGTTAATCAGAAGCCGCAAGATGTGCAGGCAGAACTGAAGTTTACGACCAACCCTGAACTAGACCTCAAACCGATTACCAGAAATTTTGATGGAATGCTCACTACATTGCCACAGGCTTATCGACTGCTAAGGATGATACACCTTTATTATTTACTGATAATGGTAACAGTTTCTTGCACTAAGGAAATGTCAGTTTGGTCAACATCACAAACTTTGCACAAAAGCTCATTTATCATTTACCTCAGGCAGCCTTCCGCATATTTAGGGATGATACACATCAGGGAAAGGAGAATTTGAAGGTTTGTACAGAATGATTTGAAAGCTAAATATGGACAATCATTGAAAGTAAGGAAATACTGGAAATTGAAAAACATCTGAGATGGGGTGCTCAGATGAACCCACAGCAGGAAGTGTAAAAGCATTATTTGACGTGTGTTGATTACACAAGATGGCACTGTGGTCCCGATGTCAGATACACCCCATTCTAGAAAGTGGCTTTACAACCTCCTCTCGCTGCAAGAGGTTGCTGCTTAGCTACGTCAACAACATTTGCGCTCAACTTCACAGCTGGAGTTGTTTACTAGTGGGGAATGGTAAATGAGAGGATTATCTTAATCCAACTACTGACAGACTTTCCATTCAATATAAATATTACTACAGTCCGATGACCTGGTCGATTGTGTATGAAGCATCTAGCTGCTTCTAGGAGCAACAAATTTTGAGTTCCATTACTTCACGTAAGTATTGACTTAATATATACAATGCTATCATTATCTGCACATTACGAGGCATAACCTCATGTTTGAAGTTTAACAACAAAACTAAGTATTACAGTTACAAACTGTGTGGCCTTAGACAGCGTAACTGACAGCACGGAAGTATCTTGACAATTCATCCAGTACATGAGGATGCGAATACCCAGTGATTTTCTCGCTTATGTACATGAAGTTCGTTTGGAAAGTTTATGAAAGATTTGAAATTAAATTTCACTTGCTATTATAACAGTAGCTAATTTATAAAGTAATCAGACGACTGAAGCTGTTTTATACATGGGAGTTCGAGTCTAAGGCTCAGGGGTTTACTAGAACATTTAGAACGCTTCTATGTTCAGGCACAGCATTTTCTCAAATAAATTAGAAATATATGGAAACATCACGTGGATATTTTGAATAGTTATGTTACTGCATTGGTAACAACGCATGCATAATACTAATTTTCAACGAACTTCTTTGTTGTTGTGAACAGACAATTTCATGGAAATCACGTAACATCAGTGGATGTCAACTTGCAATATGGACAGGAAAAAAAAGTCCTTAGTCATTCACAAGCTTTAATTTGTTCTATCTGGCCAATATGTTTCGTATCTGCAGCTCCACCTCAACGAACGTATGGATACAACGGGCGTTTCATGTTCTTCAGTTTTTTAGCCTACCGACACATTTCTAGATAAACACCACCCTCAAACAGGATACTTACAGTACACCACTTCTGTTTCTACCGTTCTAACTTATTACCTGCGTCTGACGACAACTTTCGTCTTCTGCAATGGTGAGAAACATTTGCACTTACGAAATTAAACTATTTGACGAGTTAATGACAGTACTATATTACATTTTGAACATTTAACCATAACAGTTATTTGATGTAATGCATTAACTTTGATTTTCATTTACATAATTGACAAACTGAAGGAAAATGTATTACTAAGAGATCCGACAGCTAATTTCAGTTTACATATATATTCAACATGAAATTTTACTTGCTATTTTGTGTAACTGATTTAGGTACAGAAGCAGTTAACAACAGTATGAAGTACGTAAGATCGGTGGGGGGGGGGGGGGATGTCCAACTTCGGAGCCACTGGCCTTTAAACTATCACTGTCCTTCGAGAGCCAACGCTGTAATGTCTCTCTGAAAAGCTCGTAAATCATCGGGAACCGATTTCCACTTTTGAGGTGCTGGCGAACAACTTGTATCCTTCACTGTATATCTTGTAAGCTGGGTGCTTTCAGGCCAGGAAGTAGTGACAGTGAAATGGCTGTAAGGACTGCATTCAGCGGACGCCACGATCTTCTTCGCCAAGTGAACGGCAGCAGGCGGAGTTCTGCCTGGACCTCTTCTCTTATTCCTGCTGACTGGTCTGGGGAACGATCTTCTTTAATGACAAATGATCACAATTCTTCCAGTTATAGTCACCAACATACAAATGATGAGAATCGGTGCAGACGTCCGTGAGGTCTGAGACACAGAACTTTGAACATGGTACCATCTGGCAGGCTGTGTCCTGCAGACACACTGTTTTGGGAGGAAGTACACCAGCATCTGATACAGCAATGCTCTACCACAGCGTTCTATCCCCGTCTTCATACTGTCTTCTCTTCGCAACTGGCAACCACAAAATTACTTTGCTTGTGAGCAGTCTACAGCATGGTACATAATATCACTGGAGTTTTGAAACATTAGCCTTCTATGTCTCACTTTCATTTGTTCACTAGCCATGAAGGTCACTTCAGCGCTGTGGACCTTTCCAGGATTGGCCCTGTAGTAATTGCAGGAACTTGGGATTGTGTGATTCCTATACGCTCCAATATTTCTACTGGTGATCACACCTCTAAGACCAGCAACAGTTAACATTTGACATGGTTTACATCCTGAGAAGCATCCTTCGTGATGTGTAAGGCTTCTTTTTCGATCCCATTTACTTCACTACTGATGCAGAGTAACGTCTCCATCTGCGACTCACATTTTACTCATGAACTAGGGATATTGTGAGTGATCATGCTGACACTACCGTTCTGTTTACACATCTAGTATGGCTTGTTCCATCTGTTGCTTAGTCTTCACATCCAAAAATTATTTTCAGGCGTGGGACTATGAAGACTTTTAGATGGATCGTTTACCAACTTGATCGCTTGACACCCAGCTTGGAGGGCCAGGTTCTCTCTGATGCGATTGCTCCCCAGGAACGTTGGCTCCCCCCCACCGTGTGAGGCCACAGCCTCCGCCCCCCTCCCCCCTCTTTCTCCAATCGAAGGCAGAAGTGAGAATGAAAGACACCCTCTGGCCTCGCAACCTAATACCATTGGGGTCGAAAAGAACAAGAGTTGACTAAGAGGCCGAGAGAAAAGGAAACAGAAGATCGTGAAGTAAGTTGCAGTAAAGTCAGACTTAGTTAACATTTATTAGCAAGACCATTTGCATGAAAAGAAAATTTCTGTACTAAGGTCGTCAATTTCTTTAAAATACCAATTCTAGTCTGACTGCGCTTCTGTAATACTGCTTACAAAGGAATGGTGATTAATAGAAGGTAACTTGAAAGATGTATCTGCACACTGTATGTTGTAGGAGTTACTTATTTAATAATGCTGTTGATCTATTTGACATTGAAAGTTTGTGACCTTTACACAGCGAAAGCTAAATTGAGGTTACACCTTACCTAAAAATAAATTCTTGAATTACAATTTTCTTAATCTCAGTTATAGTTGAAGTGACTATGCAAGTTGTTAAATCTCGTCGTACAAAGTAAAGTATACGTACAGTTCAACTGTAAACCAGTTTCTGTATCTAACATTTACCATTTCTATTAAGTGTAGAATTTTTGTAACAGGCTTTATTACAGTGCTTGTGAGAAATAACACCAATTTAAAAGTTTCAGCAACTTTTCACGTAATATTTCAGTTTACTTTCAGAGACAGGAATTTCAATTGACTACTTTTAATACCAATTTCTGTTACGATGAACTCATTGATTGCAAATATTTCAGAGTTCTCTGTACTGAGGAACAATTTTTTCCCAGATGAAGTGCAATACTTCAAGCACACTACAAACTCTGTTTTTAAGAACTGCTTTGCAAAATCTTGAATACTTTTGAAAGCTATTAAAATGTGAACAGTAAAAATTATCGAGTGTTATACTAACTGTTTAATATACATCGTGACCGACGATAATATGATCACACAAAAATTCATATAAAGACAATGGTAACATAACATAAGTACCATTAATTACAATTAAGAACACCATGGATTCTGTAACTAGCAGTTCGTTCCTCAAGTAGAAGAGGTAGGCTGGGAGAGGTTGGAAGACTACTATGAGTGGGACCGACATGTGGTATTGGTGAGGTTACATAAAGATCGAAGGTTAGACAAAATTACTTTTATAGCCATCTGTAAGCAGTAACGTGTTTTATCTTCAAACACCGACATCTGGATATAGTGGCGATCAGCACGAAATCAGTTATTCGCTTCGAAAAGTCCGTTGCAATGCTGTCTTCTAATCATTTATTACGACTAGTTTCTTTCAGTGATCACACACTACTATACAAACACTGTAAGAGAAGGAACCCAATATAACAATAAAAATTATTAGAGATTCAATGGGATTACATTGTCATCTTCACATACATACCAAAAATATTTGACGTCAGATATCGTACATTTCTACATATACGAAGAAAAACTGTCACAATAAAAATGTATATAAAAGTGAACGTAAGTTTGCAGTTCTAACTCTATACATTGACTGTCAAGGACGAACAGTATAAATATGTGCATAGCAGTATGGAACAATTTCTGCCAAGTATGTCGTAAGAGCGTATTAATGTATGAAAGTAAATTGATTACTTTCAATAAAGGGATTGTTGTTGTTGTTGTGGTCTTCAGTCCTGAGACTGGTTTGATGCAGCTCTCCATGCTACTCTATCCTGTGCAAGCTTCTTCATCTCCCAGTACCTACTGCAACCTACATCCTTCTGAATCTGCTTAGTCTCCCTCTACGATTTTTACCCTCCACGCTGCCCTCCAATGCTAAATTTGTGATCCCTTGATGCCTCAAAACATGTCCTACCAACCGATCCCTTCTTCTAGTCAAGTTGTGCCACAAACTTCTCTTCTCTCCAATCCTATTCAATACCTCCTCATTAGTTACGTGATCTACCCACCTTATCTTCAGCATTCTTCTGTAGCACCACATTTCGAAAGCTTCTATTCTCTTCTTGTCCAAACTAGTTATCGTCCATGTCTCACTTCCATACATGGCTACACTCCATACAAATACTTTCAGAAACGACTTCCTGACACCTGAATCTATACTCGATGTTAACAAATTTCTCTTCTTGAGAAACGCTTTCCTTGCCATTGCCAGTCTACATTTTATATCCTCTCTACTTCGACCATCATCGGTTATTTTACTCCCTAAATAGCAAAACTCCTTTACTACTTTAAGTGTCTCATTTCCTAATCTAATTCCCTCAGCATCACCCGACTTAATTTGACTACATTCCATTATCCTCGTTTTGCTTTTGTTGATGTTCATCTTATATCCTCCTTTCAAGACACTGTCCATTCCGTTCAACTGCTCTTCCAAGTCCTTTGCTGTCTCTGACAGAATTACAATGTCATCGGCGAACCTCAAAGTTTTTACTTCTTCTCCATGAATTTTAATACCTACTCCGAATTTTTCTTTTGTTTCCTTTACTGCTTGCTCAATATACAGATTGAATAACATCGGGGAGAGGCTACAACCCTGTCTCACTCCTTTCCCAACCACTGCTTCCCTTTCATGCCCCTCGACTCTTATAACTGCCATCTGGTTTCTGTACAAATTGTAAATAGCCTTTCGCTCCCTGTATTTTACCCCTGCCACCTTCAGCATTTGAAAGAGAGTATTCCAGTCAACATTGTCAAAAGCTTTCTCCAAGTCTACAAATGCTAGAAACGTAGGTTTGCCTTTTCTTAATCTTTCTTCCAAGATAAGTCGTAAGGTCAGTATTGCCTCACGTGTTCCAACATTCCTACGGAATCCAAACTGATCTTCCCCGAGGTCAGCTTCTACCAGTTTTTCCATTCGTCTGTAAAGAATTCGCGTTAGTATTTTGCAGCTGTGACTTATTAAACTGATAGTTCGGTAATTTTCACATCTGTCAACACCTGCTTTCTTTGGGATTGGAATTATTATATTCTTCTTGAAGTCTGAGGGTATTTCGCCTGTCTCATACATCGTGCTCACCAGATGGTAGAGTTTTGTCATGACTGGCTCTCCCGAGGCCATCAGTAGTTCTAATGGAATGTTGTCTACTCCCGGGGCCTTGTTTCGACTGAGGTCTTTCAGTGCTCTGTCAAACTCTTCACGCAATATCTTATCTCCCATTTTGTCTTCATCTACATCCTCTTACATTTCCATAATATTGTCCTCAAGTACATCTCCCTTGTATAAACCCTCTATATACTCCTTCCACCTTTCTACCTTCCCTTCTTTGCTTAGAACTGGGTTTCCATCTGAGCTCTTGATATTCATACAAGTGGTTCTCTTCTCTCCAAAGGTCTCTTTAATTTTCCTGTAGGCAGTATCTATCTTACCCCTAGTGAGACAAGCCTCTACATCCTTACATTTGTCCTCTAGCCATCCCTGCTTAGCCATTTTGCACTTCCTGTCGATCTCATTTTTGAGACGTTTGTATTCCTTTTTGCCTGCTTCATTTACTGCATTTTTATATTTTCTCCTTTCATCAATTAAATTCAATATTTCTTCTGTTACCCAAGGATTTCTATTAGCCCTCGTCTTTTTACCTACTTGATCGTCTGCTGCCTTCACCACTTCATCCCTCAGAGCTACCCATTCTTCTTCTACTGTATTTCTTTCCCCCATTCCTGTCAATTGTTCCCTTATGCTCTCCCTGAAACTCTCTACAACCTCTGGTTCTTTCAGTTTATCCAGGTCCCATCTCCTTAAATTCCCACCTTTTTGCAGTTTCTTCAGTTTCAATCTGCAGTTCATAACCAATAGATTGTGGTCAGAATCCACATCTGCCCCAGGAAATGACTTACAATTTAAAACCTGGTTCCTAAATCTCTGTCTTACCATTATATAATCTATCTGAAACCTGTCAGTATCTCCTGGCTTCTTCCATGTATACAGCCTCCTTTCATGATTCTTGAACCAAGTGTTAGCTATGATTAAGTTATGCTCTGTGCAAAATTCTACAAGGCGGCTTCCTCTTTCATTCCTTCCCCCCAATCCATATTCACCTACTATGTTTCCTTCTCTCCCTTTTCCTACTGACGAATTCCAGTCACCCATGACTATTAAATTTTCGTCTCCCTTCACTACCTGAATAGTTTCTTTTATCTCGTCATACATTTCATCTATTTCTTCATCATCTGCAGAGCTAGTTGGCATATAAACTTGTACTACTGTAGTAGGCATGGGCTTTGTGTCTATCTTGGCCACAATAATGCGTTCACTATGCTGTTTGTAGTAGCTAACCCGCACTCCTATTTTTTTATTCATTATTAAACCTACTCCTGCATTACCCCTATTTGATTTTGTATTTATAACCCTGTAATCACCTGACCAAAAGTCTTGTTCCTCCTGCCACCGAACTTCACTAATTCCCACTATATCTAACTTTAACCTATCCATTTCCCTTTTTAAATTTTCTAACCTACCTGCCCGATTAAGTGATCTGACATTCCACGCTCCGATCCGTAGAACGCCAGTTTTCTTTCTCCTGATAACGTCCTCTTGAGTAGTCCCCGCCCGGAGATCCGAATGGGGGACTATTTTACCTCCGGAATATTTTACCCAAGAGGACGCCATCATTTAATCATACAGTAGAGCTGCATGTCCTCGGGAAAAATTACGGCTGTAGTTTCCCCTTGCTTTCAGCCGTTCGCAGTACCAGCACAGCAAGGCCGTTTTGGTTAATGTTACAAGGCCAGATCAGTCAATCATCCAGACTGTTGCCCCTGCAACTACTGAAAAGGCTGCTGCCCCTCTTCAGGAACCACATGTTTGTCTGGCCTCTCAACAGATACCCCTCCGTTGTGGTTGCACCTACGGTACGGCCATCTGTATCGCTGAGGCACGCAAGCCTCCCCACCAACGGCAAGGTCCATGGTTCATGGGGGGGATTATGAAATTAAATTTCACTCTACTCCCGAAGTGAAATGTATGTACGAACTGCACATTTTTTATTAACATAGGAACCATGCACAAACCCAGAGGTAAGTAAAGGGCACAAAAATCAAATGTCGTAATGGGCTTTATCATTAAATTTAACATACTAAAAGACAATACAATTAAGTCATGTTAAGGAATATTGTAATGTTTTACGTATTAAATGTTTCTGAAGTATCTAATATTGCTAAGAGATTTCAATAAATGAATATCAAGGAATTTAAGAACCTTAAGTATATGTATGCCAACTAATTGCAAAACAACATGAGAGCTTCCAGATTTTTTTTGGTGGGATTTAAGGCCGCTCAACTACTGAGGTCATTAGCGCCCAGTCACAGTTGTTAGAGCACATGGAATCTAGTAAAACTCAAGGGGATGGGTGGGGGACACCAGAAACACCTGACAAAGATGCAGATAAAAGAAGTAAAAAGGTTAGATGTCTTTGGACAAGCCAGTCAAAGTTATAAAACGAAGAACACGAGCAGCTGCTCGAGCGTCATCAGCTAAAATATCTGGTAAAGTAGATGGCAGGGACAGGACAACACGAGATTGACTAAAACGGGGACACAATAAAACATGGCGCACTGTTAATGCTTGACCACAAGGGCACTGCAAGGCTGGGTCACCGGAGAGCAGGTAGCGGTGGCTAAACCGGCAATGCCCAATCCGCAACCTGGTCAGAAGGACCTCTTCTCGCCGAGATGGTCGGGAGGAGGTTGTCCAAGCAGTTGGGAGCGGTTTTACTGCCCGGAGCTTGTTTCCTTGGAGGGATGACCAAGCATCCCACCACAACGACACAAGCCTCTTACAAACAACCCCACGAACGTCAGATGACGGGACACAATGGGAGGCTGGCCGAGGCAGGACTGCAGCCTTGGCTGCAGCATCAGCAGCCTCATTACCAGGCACTCCTACATGTCCGGGAACACACGGACAGCTGACAGGAGAACCATTATCAGCGAAAGAATGGAGGGACTGCTGGATCAGTTGCACCAAGGGATGGACTGGATAGGGAGCTCCAAGGCTCTGAAGAGCACTGAGTGAATCAGAGCAGAGTACATATGATGAATGGCGGTGGCGGCGGGCATACTGAACGGCCTGATGGAGAGCAAAAAGCTCGGCCATAAAGCTGGAACATTGGTCGAGGAGCCGGTATTTAAAGGTGGCGGCCCCGACGACAAAGGCACAGCCGACACCATCGTCAGTTTTGGAGCCATCGGTGTAAATAAAGGTGTGACCGGCAAGTCGAGCACGAAGTTCGACAAACCATGAGCAATACCCTGCAGCCGGAGTACCCTCCATCGGGAGTGAGCTGAGGTCAAGATAAATATGAACCGGAGCCTGGAGCCAAGGTGGTGTCGGGCTCTCACCCTCTCTGAAGGTGGTAGGGAGGGCAAAATCCAATTGTCGAAGCAGGCGACGGAAGCGGACTCCAGGGGGCAGCAGGGCAGACACATACAACCCGTACTGACGGTCGAGATAATCGGCGGAGGAGGACTGATAAGAGGGGTGGTCGGGCATTGACAACAGGCATACCGACACAGCAGTACGTCGCGCCAGTAGGTCAATGGTAATTCGGTAGCTTCAGCATAAAGACTCTCGACGGGACTAGTGTAGAAGGCTCCAGTCGCAAGACGTAACCCCCGATGGTGGATGGAGTTGAGACTGCGTAAGAGGGATGGCCGAGCAGACGAGTAACGAAGCTCCCATAATCCAGCTTCGATCGGACTATGGACTGATACAAGCGAAGCAGGACAGTGCGATCCCCTCCCCAAGATGAACCACTAAGAACTGAGGACATTAAGGGAACGTGTACAACGGGCCGCCAAATAAGAGACGTGCGGAGACCAACAATGTTTCCTGTCCAATGTGAGCCCTATAAACTTAGTTGTTTCCATGAATGGGAGAACAACGGGACCGAGATGTAAGGATGGCGGAAGGAACGCTTTATATCTCCGAAAGTTGATACAAACCGTCTTCTCTTCAGAGAACCGGAAGCCATTTGCCACGCTCCATGAGTAGTCTGTCTAGACAACACTGAAGACAGCTCCAGGAGGCATGTTCTCTGGGCACTGCAGTAGATTGCGAAGTCATCGACAAAGAGAGCCTGAGACATTAGGTGAAATGCAATCCATAATTGCATTGATCGCGATGGCAAAAAGAGCTACACTCAAGACGGAGCCCTGAGGCACTCTCTCCTGGAGGAAGACGTCAGACGATACGGAACCCACACGTACCCTTAACTTTCGATCCGTTAAAAAGGAATCAATAAAAAGGGGCAGGCGACCGCGTAGGCCCCACTTGTGCATACTGCGGAGGATACCTCCTCTCCAACAGGCATCATAAGCCTTCTCCAAATCGAAGAACACGGCTACCATTTGGCGCTTTCGCAAAAAGTTGTTCATGATGAATGTCGACAAGGTCACAAGGTGGTTAACAGCGGAGCGGCGGCGACGAAAGCCGCATTGGACATTGGTAAGTAGCTGTCGAGATTCTAGAATCCAGACTAACCGAGCGTTAACCATGCGCTCCATCACCTTACAGACACAGCTTGTAGGTACGAAGGAAGCTTTTGCCCGCCGGAGAAAGGTGTGCCAACATCTGAACGTGAATGGCATCTGGCCCCGGAGCAGAGGACCAGGACAGTGCAAGCGCACGTTCGAGTTCCCGCATAGTAAAGGGGGCATTGTAAGTTTCCAGATTCAGCAAGTGGAAGGAAGGTCGCCGAGCCTCTTCTGCCTCTTTCCTGGGAAGGAAGGCAGGGTGGTAATGGGCGGAGCTTGAAACCTCTGCGAAAAACCGGCCGAAGGCGTTGGAGACAGCCACAGGATCAACAAGGACCTCATTACCTGAGGTCAGGCCAGGTACCGAGGAGTTGGCCTTAATGCCAGACAGCCGGCGCAGGCCACCCCAAACGACAGAAGAGGGAGTAAAACTGTTGAAGGAGCTGGTGAAAGAGGCCCAACAAGCTTTTTTGCTGTCTTTGATGACTCTACGGCATTGCGCTCGGAGTCTTTTGTATCCAATACAATTCGCCAACGTAGGATGGCGGCGAAAGGTGCGTAAAGCACGTCGTCGAGCACGGATAGCGTCTCTACAAGCCTTATTCCACCAGGGGACGGAAACACGACGTGAAGAGGTAGTATGAGGAATGGAACGTTCGGCAGCATTGACGATAACAGCCGTGAGGTATTCGACCTGACTGTCACAACTAAGTCCCCAGTCAGCTTTCGGTATGTTCCAGCTCTAAGGATATGGGGATGGGGTGTGGTGCGGGAGACGAACGACACAGGGGAAGTGGTCGCTCGAATAGGTGTCAGAAAGGACATACCACTCGAACTGACGGGCAAGAGTGGTAGAACAGATCAAGAGGTCCAAGTGGGAGTAGGTATGAGTAGAGTCCGAGAGGAAAGTCGGGGCGCCAGTATTGAGGCAGACAAGATTGAGATGGTTGAAGACATCCGCCAAGAGTGAGCCTCTTTGACAGGATGCAGGAGAGCCCCAAAGGGGATGATGGTCATTGAAGTCGCCAAACAATAAAAACGGCGGAGGAAGCTGAACAATCAGGTGCATCATGTCAGCCCGACTAACAGCAGATGACGATTGAGTGTAGATGGTACTAACTGAAAAAGTAAAAGCAGAAAGAGTAATACGGACAGCTATTGCTTGGAGTGGGGTGGTCAAGGGGATGGGATGGTAATAGACATTGTCCCGAACGAGCAACATGACCCCACCATGAGCTGGGATACCGTCCACAGGGGTGAGGTCATACCGCTCCGAGGTATAGTGGGTAAGGCAATACGGTCAGTTGGGCGCAACTTTGTTTCCTGGAGACCAAGGACGAGCGGACAGTGCAGGCGGAGGAGCAGTTGTAATTCCTCCCGATTAGATCGAATACCTCTGATGTTCCAATGTAACAAGGCAATCGCTTGTCAAAAAAGAGGGGGAACGAGACGGGCGAAGAGCTGGTCACCTCGACGGCCGCGGAGGGCCAGGTTTCGAGGGAACAACGCTACAACCGGCGGGAGGCGGATCCTGTTCATCGAGTCGTCGCCAGCTGCGGCCGCTGTCTCAGGTTGTGTAGGAGGGGCAGCATCATTTGCCGACGAGAGGCCAGCTGAGCGCCTGGCAGCAGACCGTCCCGGCGAAACTGAGGACGGCCGGGAGCAGCGACTCACGGATGGAGCGTCAGACGAAACGCGCCGGGGTGGAGAGGGGGATAGAGACTTCGAGGCCTTCTTGGAAGTCCGAGGAAGCACAGGGATGGTGGGCTGGACCCGAAGGAGGTCCTCACGCGCGGGGTCCGTTTTGGAACGCCGCACCTCTGAAGCTGGGGTCCTGAACGTTTCCCCGATGGACGCCTGAGAAGAGGATCGCTTCTCAGGCGGCAGGGGGGGGAGGAGGAGGAAGGGTGGCCCCTGGGGCAGAGGGGGCGGGGACCGCGGGGAGGAGGTGGAGGGGGGACAGGATAGGGGTGAGGATACTGTGGAATGAGTGGACACGACCGAGGCAAACGAAGTGGTCAACATCACAGGATAGAGACGGTCATACTTCTTCCTGGCCTCAGAATAAGATAGACGATCCAAAGTTTTGAGTTCTTGAATCTTCTTCTCCTTCTGATGCACGGGGCAGTCTAAGGATCTAGGCGAGTGGATGCCAGGACAATTAACGCACCGAGGTGGTGGGGTGCATGTATGTTCCTCACGAAGAGGACGTCCACAATCGCCATGAAGGGGCTCAGCCTCACACCGTGACGACGTGTGTCCAAAGTGCAAACACCGAAAACAGCGCATAGGAGGCGGGACGTAAGGTCGCACGTCGCACCGGTAGCACATCACCTTTACCTTCTCCGGGAGAACGTCCTCCTCGAAGGTGAGGATAAAGGCCCCGGTGTCGAACGGTCTTTGGGGCCTCGCCGGACGAAATGCACGCCTCGGCGCTCCAGGTTGGCCCTGAGCTCCTCATCAGATTGCAGCAGGAGGTCCCAATGAAAAATAACCCCCTGTGTCCTATTCAGTGCCAGATGCGGGACAATTGACACTGGGATGTCCCCTAGTCAGTCGCACACCTGGAGCGCCGCCGACTGGCGGAGGTGGTCTTTATAAGAACGGACCCCGAACGCATTTTACTAAGAGCCTCGATTTCCCCGAAGATGTCCTCGATGTGCTGAACAAAGAACATGGGCTTGGAGGTGGCGAACGTCCCCCCATCGGTTCGAGAACAGACCAAATAGCGGGGGAAGTACTTCACTCGTAGCCGGCGGACCTGTCCTCCCTCCCAGGGAGTGGCCAAGGGGGAAAGGGCAGGAGAGACAGAGACAGTACCTTTCTTTTTATAAGACTCGGCTGCAGAGCGACCTGATAAATGCTGACGTGTCATCTGCGAAACGTCCGCCCCGATACCACCCACTCTGACCAGGGGCTCTCCCCGGTACATGACGACCCCACCACAACGGGCTGGCTACCGTGCTGGATTTCTGGTGCCATGGAAAGTCCATCATGATCGTAGGTGCAGATGGGGACGCACTATGGGCGTAACTTTTACAACCCATCAGGCGTTTAGGCCCAATTTGAGGAATAGTGGGTATGGTTACAACGCCGTTACAATGCTGAGTGCCAAGGTCTTAGCACACCGATGACCAGTGGTACACCACGTAAGGCGTCCTTCCCGAAAAGGCTCTTACTTCTGTAGAATTTTGAAAAAAGGAGGTAAACCCCAAGGGGGACCATCACATGGAAGGCCGAAACGGTTGAAACTCCTTTTAGTCGCCTCTCACGACAGGCAGGAATACCTTGGGCCTATTCTTACCCCGGACCCGCAGGGGGGGGGGGGGGGGGCTTCCAGATGTAATCTTAGAGAGTAGTATTCCACTTTAGACAATAGGGGGGGTGGGGGCGAAGGGGATGTTAACAGCAGTAGGCAACCATCACTCAAGGTAATGCTGAGACTGCTTGTGATTATTCCTTATGCACATTGATTAAACGAGCCTATCCGCAACCGAACCGAAGCAGAACGAAATACACTGAAGGCCAAAGAAACTGGTACACTTTCCTACTATCTAATAGGACCCCTGCGAGCACGACGAAGTGCCGCAACAGGACGTGGCGTTGACTCCACTAATGCCTGAAGTCGTGCTGGAGGGAACTGACACCCTGAATCCTGCAGGGCTGTCCATAAATCCGTGGTAGTACGAAAGGGCGCGGATCTCTTCTGAAAAGCACATTGCAAGGCATCCCAGATATGCTCAATAATGTTCATATCTGGTAAGTCTTGTGGCCAGCGGCAATATGAATTCTGAAGACTGCCCCTGGAGTCACTGTTGCCATTCTGGGCGTGTGGGTTATATTTTCCTGGTGGAATTGCTGAAGTCCGTCGGAATGCAGAAGGGACGTGAATGGATGCAGGCGATGAATCAGGATGGCTACATATGTGCCACTTTTCAACCGTATCTAGACGTATCAGAGGTCCCGTATCACTACAGCTGCACATGCCTCATACCATCACAGAACCTCCTCCAGCTTTAAAAGTCCCCTGCTGTCGTGCAGGGTCCATGGATTCATGAGGTTGTCTCCACACGTCCATCCGCTCGATGCAGTTTTAAACGAGACTGTCCGAACAGACAACGTGTTTCTCGTCAATCGTCCAGTGTCGGTTGTTGCGTTGAATTGTTCACACGCTGACACTATGGCCCAGCATTGATATCTGGAGAAGTTTGCTGAAGGGTTGCATTTCTGTCACGTTGAATCATTTTATTGCCATTGATCCCGTTCTTTTAAGATCTTTTTCCGGCCGCATGACGTCAAAGATTTGATGTTTTTGCCGGATTGCTGATATTCAAGGTACACTCTTGAAATGGTCATACGTGAAAATCCGGACTTGATCGCTACCTCAGAGATTCCGTGTCCCATCGTTCGTGCGGCGACTGTAACACCAAGTTCAAACTCAAATCTTGATAACCTGCCATTGTAGCAGCACTGACCGATCTTACAGCCGCGCCAGGAACTTTTTGTTATACAGGCGTTGCCGACCGGAGCGCCGTATTCTGCCTGTTTACATCTCTGTATTTGAATAGGTACCACTTACTTGGCGCTTCAGCGTATACACAGCCCATAAATTTGATTAAAATTCTGGAACAGAGTGAGAAAGGGGGGGGGGGCGGAGGGAGTTCAAATGCACGTGACTAATAACATGCTTGTTTATCTACATATGCAGTTCAGATTACACCTACAACATAATTACCATTATTAATAGCAAACTGCTCACTACCTAATGCACTTAACTAAAAACAATTACCTACTATGACAGTCCTGAGATGAGAGGATTGCTTAAAAACAAGATTTATACAGCACATAAAATCGACAGATAATGAAAGGGCATAAAAACGATAAAGCATGGTTATGGTAAAATTGTTGAGTTGGGCCTTATAAATTTCATATTCGTATGATAGAATTGAAAGGTCAGCTATATGGTAGCAAGGAGTGCTGCTAATATCTAATTTTAGATGGTCTGCACATTGCTGAATTGCTCACTGAAAAAGTCATTGACTTAATGCAATGAGGCGTTCGTCGTGGGACATCTGTTTTAATTACATCAATTACTCATGAAACAAATGAGTTACGGAACCAGTATCGGCATACAATAAAAGCACTGCAAAGCTGAAGAGGACATGTGGCAGGGAACTGCATGCAACTAGTAGACAGTTACAAGCACAACTGGACGTAATAGTTACATGTTTTAATGGTAACTGACATAAAATTGCTGATTATTAGGTGAGGATACACATTTTTAATACCAGATTGCGTTACAAGAGTGGGTGTTGCGCCAGCAGCACCATAGTATGAAATTACGTACGACTTACAAAAATCATTAAACCAAGGGAAAATACAACGCAATGTGCAAGAACAGTAATTAATGTTTATACAAAGAAAGTGTAAAAAATTTGTAAATCATAGCATTTTTATTAATATTGCTGACTGTGCAAGTGTTTGACGCCAGATAACTTTGCACATGCAAGTATGACGCTACGTAGCGACTGTTTTAATTGGTGGTTTGTACTAATATAGCATGAAGGAAACTGACAGCGGTAACAATTAAAATAAGCTTGGTTCTGAACTTAAAGCGCAAAACGTTATTCGAGCAGTACATTTTCTTGCCTGTTCGAAATTACACACTTTGTGCCAACGTAAGTACAATGAAACAGTCTACCAGTTCTTAACTACGAACTGCGTACATTAGCGCTGTAATAGCTACATGCATTGTATAGTCTAAGTGGTTACAAGGAATTAAATATTTAGTTCTGACTGATTAGCATGAAAGGAATCTGTGTAGTACACTGCCTGTTTTAAACGGAAAGTGGTAAATAACTTACTATTTGCGCCAAGCAGTGCATGAAGCTATTGCAGCACTGAATGAATGAATATGAACTGCCGACCTATTGGTACAACTAACAGCACAGTTCTCTGCCAGTTGTAAGTGAAGCAGGGTACACAAGCGCTAAAGCAGCTAGATACACTGAATGGCGTAAATAGTTACAAAGATGTACATATTTAGTAGCGCCGTCACATTAGCACAACGGAACTAAATACAAACCTGTTTATGACAATCAGTACAACCGTAATGAGCAAGTGTCGTTGCTCTATCCGGGATAACGATGTGAACAATTGCCGTATAGCGTTTTGTTTCACTTAAATTAATGTAGTTCTCATGGGAGAAGCCTTACATCAAGCATATGTTGAAAATAGTATTATATGAGACCAAATACAGAATATGAAACCTCAGTCATCAGAAGCATTATTAGCAATTAGAAATCTAATAGTAAACCTATGATTCTTTATGCAATCTAACTCCCATGTTTTGAACTCACTTGTAAGGTATCCTTGAGAAACATACATAGGTCGCGGGTTTCATACAGTAGAGCAAGTATTGTAGACTAAATAATATTCTCCCTCTTAATGAGCAGATGAGTCATTTGGTTTCCAAATTATCTTTTTTAAAATTGAGTCTTTAAAATTTTGCTGCTCCTAGAAGCCATTATACAAGCGAAATGCACCTGGCGCTGGGTGTCATGAACCGAGTTAATAGTGTAGTAATATCTATGTACTTTCTGTGCTATATCGTTCAACATCTTTGAATTATGCCTATCCACCAGCAATAGTGAATGGGGGCAGAGTGCAAATTTGCCTTTTCTGACGGATGTCGTAATACTGGTGTCACCTGTCTACAGTCAGTAACAAAGTTTTAAAGAAAGTTATTTATTGGTTTGCTGGTACCTACCTCCCTGCGCGCCTAAGAAACTAATTTAACGCAATTTAGATCACGTCACAGAGTCAAAGAAATTCTCAGTGACAATAACGAGCACGACATTCCTGGAATTTCAGAGACTGAAAACTACACTGGGTACGTCCCAGTCTCAAAACAGATTTGGCTCAGCAGCTTTCGGATCCAGAAAGCCCTCTCGTATTAGATACGAAACAGTCACAAAGGCTGCTTTTTTGGCCTCTGGGTACGCTGTCACACGGAATTATCTTCCGAGGGAGTTTCTTTTGCTCAAAATATTTTCATTGCTTAGTAGAATGATCGGAGTCATAGGTAGATGTAGTCCAAGGATATCCTGTTTCAAATTATTGAGCAAGCTGAGAATATTTACCAGCGGTCCTCTAAACATTTTTTTCTCTCATCTGTCGTCACGGTCACCATACTCTTTGGACGCGACTAGTTCCGTGTGAGAAAAATAGAATGACTTTTTTAACGTAATCTGTCCCTGATGTAGAGACGTTAAGTACACTGCTGTAGAATTTTACAAACTTCCTCCCATTAGCGTGCAAAATGCATGAATATTAAATGTTCAAATCAAATGCACACCAGTTTCTCTTAAATGACTCATTCCATTCTTGTGAACAACGTTGGAGTAGACAGCTTACCGAAGGTAACCGTCAATTGTTAAACTGTTGATCTGTATGTTTCTGTAAGTATTTCAGGGATCGATGTACCTTCACATCCGTCGGTGACAACCTATACGTGCCCTACAGATGCTTGGGTGCCGATAAGAAAGCAACGGAAATGACTGCTAGAGAATCGTTTCAGATACATAAGTAACCAAGTTTGATTTCATAAGAAATCACTGTGCACAGCGACTGTAGATTAAGGACACTGCAATCGGAAGAGGAATGACTCAGCACATCAGAAGCTATTTTCCAGGGTCAACCATCTGCAAAAGTGGGATCATATTGAAATATGTCGACTGAAGATTGAGAGCATTACCGGAACCAAATGCCAAAGGTTACAAGAGGTACTGTTTAAACCCATAGTCTACATTCTTGTCCTAAATACTGGGATATGGTATTGTCAGTGCAACGTGTCACCATGTCTACGGAGCATTCAGGTGTTACGAGTAAAACAGTCAATGCTCACATGCTATCGGATTCCATAAACTATATTCGTCAACTCTGAATCGGAATTGGAGAAGTGACCATACGTAATATCTGCAAACCGCCATGTTCTCCCTTGCCTATCCATGTTCTTGAAATACACTGACATCCTGCACCAAATGCAATGGTCATACACACTGACGTAAAAGAAACCCAACACCAAGAACTTCAGTAATGAAATTTCAGGAATACATGTCTAGGTGACGTAAGTGACTAACATTGCACAATCACAGGTTAACGTCAGCGCGAAATAAGCCATTGCAAATGTGAAATGCTGTTACATTAACAACCAGTTTAACTGCTAGAATGTTGAATGTAAGCATGCAAACGTGCAGGCATTGTATTTCACACGTGTCTAATGCCAGTGTGTAGGACGTAGTTCCACGCCTGTTGCACTTAGTCAATACAGGGAAGATTAATGCAGCTGCCTTCGGATGATGTCCAGTATTTAATCCGTAGAAGACAGATCTGGTGATTGCCCAGGGCAAGGCAATGTATCTCTACTCTGTAGAGCAAGTTGGGTTACAACAGCGGCATGTGGCCGAGCATTGTCCTGTTTGAAATCACCCTCTATAACGCTGTTCGTGAATGGTAGTCAACAGGTAGAATCTTCAGACTGATGTACAAATCTGGTGTCAGGGTGCGTGGGGCAGTCGTCCTGCTGTCATACCAAGTTTCACCCTAGACTAAAACTGCAGGTTTGGGTCCAGTGTGTAGCATGCAGACAGGCTGGTCGCCGGCCCTCAACTGACCTCTGAACCACCATGGCCATCGCTGGCACCAGGGCAGGAACATTTCTTCAGGGAACGTAATTGACCCCCCCCACCCTGCCCTCCCACGACACCATTGAAGTTTCAGATGGTGATGGTTTGGTGTGAGTGGAACACACGCTACAGGGCATCTGGCTCAGCTCAGCTCTTCAGTTTGGACCAGCTCCTCTTGTCACTGTGGTGCCAACAGCTGCTCAAACTGCTGCTGCACATGCACTACCATGCAGCAAAGCTGTACGTCGAACACGATGGTCTTTCTTCTCGGTAGCGCTACATGGTCGTCCGAAGGGTGGTCTTTTGGCCGTACATCTCCATGACCACCTCTACCAGCAATCATGGGCAGTGGCCGCATTCCTTTAAAGTTTTTCTGCAATATCGCAAAAGCTGTATCCATTTTCTTGTAACCCTACTACATGTGTTCCCTCAAACTCAGTGCGTCTTTATCGCCTGAAAGGCGATCTCTACTAGCGTCAGCGTATCACATCCCATCTCGAAAGTAAAGTTAACGACCGTTATAGCGTCTACTTGAAGCAAACCTGATTCGTATCTTTCGCTGTTACGCGAATGGAGCGATATCTGAACAGATATCTTTCAGATGTTGTAATGCAATGGGCTTGTGACGACCTGAAAATAATCAAAGTTCGGAGTTTTCATGGCCGCATGGGCTGGTCATCAGCTGCGCGGTGCCGAAAATTAGCCAGAGCAAGAGGGTTAGCCCCACTGCATGGTCCAGGTCGACCGCGTGGCTGCGAATTCGATGTTGAAGCGGTGTCAAGGAATGGGCTTTGTGTCTAAGGAGATTTGTATGCTGAGAGTGCCAGAGATGGTGGACTTTGTGAAACCATACTGGCAGACATTTCACAGTTCATGTAGAAATTAATAATAGCCAGAGGGATCATGATACCTTAAAAAGAAACATGTACATTACAATTATTTGCAGACGATTCTGATGGTGTAATCAAATTTTCAATATCTCTATTACTTTAAAGTTTAGTATCTGACTGCAAATTATACAATTAACAGCCAGCAACGTATTTCCAAAATCTAAACCGTTCATCCGATTTTTTCGATCGACATATGTTCAGAAAGCTATTGGTGTAAACCTAAATCGGTATGAATTACAGGCATGCAACATGAACAGTACATGAATTATTGAGGTCAAAGTGGCCGATTACTATTTATCGCGTTACACGATGATTGGTTTGGGCGACGCTCAACTGCGCGGTTATCATTGCCCATACAAATTTCCAACCTTTGCTCAGTCCGATCTCGCCACTTTCATGAATGACGATGAAATGATGAAGACAACACAAACACCCAGTCATCTCGAGGCAGGTGAAAATCCCTGACCCTACCAGGAATCATATTTACAAGGATGCTTCTACCGTTTTTTCGTGTATCCGTGTCCGCATCTCATGGCCTCACGGTCGCGTTCTCACTTCTCGAGCACAGGGTCCTGGTTTAGATTCCTGGTGGAAATCTAGGTCTTTGTTTATATCCGATATACACTTCATGAAGAAATTCATCAAATATTTACTGTGTTTTAGAAAGCACAGAGACATTGGGCTACTGGCCTACTTCTGTTTCTATTCGTTTCATGTGTGTGTGATTTGTTTATGTATTTAATAGTGTGTTAGAGTGTTTATGGTCGAGCCACAGGAATATTTATTTATTTTTAAGTTATTTAAATGTAAATCCAGTATTTTGTAAGTTTCAATGTGTTTGTGTGTTCGTTGGCTTGGAGACATTGCGAAAGCGCTCTAGTCAATCACAGCGCTCGTTACTACGGTAGGCGACTACCGAGGTCAGTGGAGAGACTGTATGGAGGTGGGGCACGAGTGTCGGGTCGCACACGACACGGAGTGCTGGACAGGGACGTGCCGGAAATACTTTGAGAGAGTTGAGCATTTTGAGAGTGGTCGCAGAAGATAAAAATATTTCGTAGTGGCAACTTGTGCACTTGTGAGATTTCCGTGGCTTCTGCAGTGAAGACGTAATATGTGTAATAGTGATTATCTTGCAAGCTATGTTCATAACTGAATACGTGAAGTAGGAATCTATTGTTTCCCTGTTATTCAACTAATTTTATTGAATTGCTGGACCATTGACACCAAAAGTCGTTTTGCAGTAATAAATTGCATTATTCAAGGTACTTCCGCTACCGGAACTAGGAAACAGTTTGTCGTGTTTTGTCCAGTGGCATTTTCTCCACACACACACACACACACACACACACACACACACACACACACACACACAGCGCTTATGTTTTTGGCTGCCTCCGCTGCTGTCACTCCACTACTGAACTCAAAAATATGTACGAAATTGCAATTAGTCAATATGGCACTGCATTTTCTAGCTCCACCTCCTCCAATGGCAAAATACCAGTATGGAAACCCATGTGAACAGTGAACTACAAATAAAAGTAATCCATTAATCCTTAGCAACCGAAATACCAACATGCGAAATAAAAACTAATATAACCGCAATTCCTAAGTCCAGATTGAACCAAAAAAGCTGATTGGAACGTTTTCCTTGATAAATACCATGACTGGATTCTACCGTCTGCTGGTATCTGCAAGACTTTAGTACGAGCAGTTACCACATCGAAGAATGAGCCTATAATTGAATTCTTTGATTACTTTTGTTAATGATGAAAGTCTGTATGTGGTGAATGCAGCTTGCCGCTAACTTGGTGTAATGTTTTGTCTGTACAGAAGTGTATCTGTCGCCTTTATCGCTCTTTCACTCTCACACAGAAATGTTCTTTATCTGTATACAGTTTAAACTATATTAATTACTTGAAATCAGCCTAGTAGAATCTCTGGTGGAGCCCTTTCGTCTTAATATTCAGCGGCTGGCTTGCTAGAAAAGATCTTTGCATTGGTTATTATTATTAAGCGCTGCATTCAGTTGGGAAAATCGCTCGTTTGAACAATTCGTTCAGTTTACGACAGATCTAAAATTTCAGATGTGGACGAAGCCTTTTTGGACGATTTCTAAACTCAGATTGCAGGCTCTCTTCGTCACAGCTGAAACTTCCCAATTACAGGGCCCAGACAATCATCAATGATTCAGACAGAGAACTCATTCGTCATTCACTCTAGAATAAAATGTTCACAAACCTTATTTCTGAGGCAAAATTATATTAATTCATTTCCATACATATTCCGCTTGGTGTTGGTTCCAAGTCTCTTGCACTTAGTTTGTACAGGTTTTATCTCTCTCTTTACTATCGCGCTAGCGGCACAAACTATACTCTTTCCTAGCTCGCTTTAGCGCGAAGAAGGATAAATAAAACTCTTAGCAATCCGATAATCTTCAAACGCATACTTCCGAAGCTGTTCCTCTCTCTCTCTCTCTCTCTCTCTCTCTCTCTCTCTCTCTCTCTCTCTCTCTCTCTATCACTATAATAACCATGGAGCATACATTTTCGTACCTCTGTTGTTCCAAGGAATAAAACGTACTAGAAAAATATCTTGGCGCCGACGAGCTGTCGGCGCATATATTACTAGGAAATCTGATCAGATACTTTACAAACGTAAATAAATGTGGATGATTTGATTGACCATTATTAATTATTGCGTGATAGAGGGTAATTTTCCAGTGGGTAGATTACAAGCCCATGTCCTGAGAATATCGGGAAAGTTATTCTAGGCTGGCACAAAAAATTTGAGGATCACCACAATGGTTTTCGAAGTGGTAGTTACAATTATCTGATGAACTGAACCACAGCGTTGACACAAACAGGGGGTGGCGAACATGGGAGGTTGGGGTGGGAGGCGCGTCCACAAACCCGACAGGGAGGGTTGGCGTCACATCCCGATGACATATGCCCAAACCTCCAGCACTTAAAGCAGCGCACGGGAGGAGGGACGTAAGGCTTAACATGACATCGATATATCACCACCTTGACCTTCTCTGGAAGGGTGTCTCCCTCGAAAGCCAAGATGAAGGCGCCGGTGGCGACCCTACTATCTTTAGGTCCCCTGAAGACACGTCGTACAAAGTGGACACTGCGGCGTTCCAGATTTGCACGGAGCTCGTCGTCAGCCTGCAGTAACAGGTCACGATGAAAAGTAAGTCCCTGAACCATATTGAGGATCTTATGAGGCGTAATGGAGACTGCACCATCACCGAGCTTGTCACAAGCAAGCAATGCCCGTGACTGCTGGGTATGCTGTCTGTATGAGGACTTCTCCAGGCCTCATTTTAGACATGCCCTCAACTTCTCCAAACTTGTCCTCTAAATTTTCCTCAAAAAACTGAAGCTTTGTGGTCAGAAGCGAGTCTTCATCTGTTTGGCTGCAAACCAGAAAGAGAATACGTCTCACCAGGTAATTTAGACCGCCGTTCGTCCCCTGGTGTGGGCAGGGAAGGGAACGACTGGGGCTCATACTGTAAAGCATTGAACTTTGCTTTCTTAGAGACTCGTGCTTGTGCACTATTCGTATTTCGTTTCACGGTGGTCCCACGAGCAGCTAGGGAAAGGAGTGTCCACCCAGATAGAGCCCCACTTGCCTGGCTAGGCCTAATACAACTGGGGAGGGCGGCAGGTTCCCCAGGGGTCACCCGCTAGCAACTGTTCTACCTCAACAGCCATGCGTCTCCTCGGCGCGCATCGCACCTCGAGATTGAGGTTTTTTTTATAGAGGTTTATACCATCCTCGCGACCCAGGCAGTTAAGCCAAGATCGCCAGGCTCTGTACCGTACGACGTTCTACCGTCGCGCCTTACGGTGGTCGTTGAAGCACGCTCAGGGCTTACAGTATTTAAGACCGGTGGCGCTTCCCAGTCCCCAGCTCACAGACTCCGGGGTCGCCGAGCCCGTACCCAGCAACTAAATGCTGAGCCCCTGAGAGCCCCTGTGTAGTGCAAGTGTTAAAAATACATCAATGGATTACACTAGGCTCAAACAAATTTCGGTAATTGGCACTCCTTATTCCCCTTGTTATTTATTACAGCAATACCCAAGCTGCTGCTCCTAGACTAAGTGAAGGAGCGAATGACTATTGGATTTACGAGGTGAGTGGGTTGGAAAACAGTGAACAGGTGATACTGTAACCCCACCCCTCAACCCCATTCGCTTACAACCACCTTTCATGGTTCTCAAATGGAGTATTCACTATTTCTAGCTGAAATTAATGAACTCCGTTAGTCTTTCTCCTCTCAGTCTTTGTCCCAAGCCCTTATTCTCCTGCAACCTTTTCTACTCTTCCCCTACAACTGCATTCCAGTCCCCATGACTAAGTTAATCTTACTTTATGTAGTGTATTACCCTTTCAATATCTTTATATACTTGGTCTCTTCATAGTCAGCTTTCAACTTCTGCGTTTATACCTGAACCATCGTTGTGAGTGTTCGTTTGCTGTCGATTCTGACAAGGACAACCATATCACTGAATTGTTCACAGTAACCCTCCACCGTACTTTCCTATTCCTAACGGATCCTACTACCGTTGTGCCACTTTCTGCTGCTGTGCTGCTGCTGCTGCTATCTTATACTGATGTGACCTTTCCATTTCATTTCTCTCACCCCTACTATATCTAGATTGAGCCTCTGCATTTCCCTTTTCAGACTTTCTAGCTTCCTTACTACGTTCGAGGTTCTGACACTCCATGCCCAAATCTCAAAACGTTATCCCTTCGCTGTTTATTCGATCTTGCTCGCATGGTCGCCTTCCACTCAGCAGCACCTCCCAGAGACCTGAACGGGGGACTACTGGAGGATGTAATGCCAATGGAGAAATCATGAGACACTTTCCATTGAAGTCCACATGCCCTGTGGCTAAAGCTTATTTGTCTTTAATGTATTGGTTTCCATTGTCTTCTGCATCCTTATGCGTTGATCATTACTGCTTCTTTCGCCTTGATGCGCGGTTTTCCACCCAAGGACGAGAGTGCCCGAACCTCTTGTCTGCTCCTCTGCTCTCTGACAAGGTGTTGGCAGACAGTGTGACTTCCTATGCCGGAAGCCTTTGGCCGCCAATTAATCAAAATTTAAACAGTGGTGGGTTTCGAACCCAGGATAGAGGTGGTTTTAATTACTACTCAAAGCTGTTACCCCTAGACCAGGCGCTTCATTGGGAGAATTTTGGGAAATTCGTTTATCTAGAAATAAGACAGCTTATATAACGCTAGTGCTACCCATTCATGAGTACTTTTTTAGTATTTGGCATCTCCACCAGGTTGAATTGAAGGGAGGCATTGGAACTACTCAGATGTGTTGCTAAATTTTTACCACTAAATTCGATCGGTAAGCAGTTGAAACGGAGAAGCTTTATGAATTATGCGAATCCCAGGAGGAACGACGACGCTCTTTTAGCGAGGCACCATGGCGTAAATTTAGAGAACCGGCATTTGAGGCCAACTGCGGAACGTCTCTGCAGCCACCAACGTTTATTTCGCTGTAGGAGGACGAAGACAAGACGCAAGAATTCAGGTGTCGTATAGAGATGTGTAGATAGTACACAGAGCCAAAAAAAGGGAGCATTCCACCGAAATGTGGGCTACTGTCTAAGGCTCCACAACCACAAAGTGGGGGTGGCTCATTACGCAAAAGAAAACCATGGGTCAGCCGATGCAGAGACCACACAATGTGTTCGAGTCCTTTCGGTAGACGCGGAAGGAAGAACGCCACGGGACATGTGTCACCTTAAGCGCACGTATTAGACAGGGAGGTAGCCTCCCAGGAGTTGGCCCATGACTGCTATGTGGGATTTGATATGAAGCCGTAAATACGCCGCAGGAGGGGTTACAGAAAAGGGGGTGGGGGTGTAAGTGACTGCTGCTCCAGCCAAACGATCAGCAAGCTCATTACCTGGGATACCCACACGGCTAGGGACCCAAAGGAAGTCAATGGAACAAGCAGCATGGTTAGGATGAGTGAGACTCATGGATGACAGACCAAGGGATGGCGGGAAAAACACCGATCAATAGCCTGAGGCCACTCATTGAGTCCTTACCGAACAAAACGCGGCTGAGTTGGGACTTTAATAAAGGTAAGGGCGTGGGAAATTTCCATCAATTCCACAGTAAACACCTCAAATGCAGTTGGCAGGAGATGATTTTCCATGCCAATAGAGGACGTGGCGGCATATCCCACACGATCAGCAGATTTAAGGCCATAGGTGTAAAAGCCGCCGCATCCCAAAACTTCCATAAAATTCGTCGGAAAAAAAGGAACACCTTAGTGGGAACGGAATTTTTCGGACCTCGGCAAAGACCTATCAGAATCAGAGGCTGAGGAACTAACCAAGTGGGGGTGTTGGGGAGGGAACGTGGGAACAGGACAAAGAAGGAAGCTGAAAATCATGGCGAAGAGGCGCATAGTGGAGCCCAACTGAGGATGGGTATCAGGTGAGCGACGTCCTTGGTCTGGGAACAGGATATAATAGGAAGGATGAGTGGGAGAGGAACAGACAGCGATTGCAGAAGAAACCGGAAGCTGGGGCTGCGGAACAGAAAGGGGGTTGATCCCAACTTCAACCAGTAGACTATCAACATGGTTAGGCGCTGGTGGCCAAACTGATACCACAATGGTGGACTGGATCCCGGAGGTGCAGTATGGAAGGAACAGCCGAAACATAACCTTGACAACCACAGTCCAAGCGAGACAGCACTAAAGCCCGATAAAGCTGCAGAAGAGTGGAACGATCTGCACCCCAAGAGGTGTGGGCAATTGAGGGAAGGACATTGAGTTTAGGGAAACATGCAATCTTCAGAAGTCTAATATGAGGCAGCCATGTGAGCTTTTTGTCGAAAAGGGGACCCAGGAAACGAAACTATGGGACCATAGATAATCATCGTGCATTGAGGTATAGCTCCAGATCGGGGTGGACCATAGTACAGCGACAGAAGCGGACCACCCGCGATCTTAAAGGAGAGAATTGAAACCTGTGAGAGGGTACATGCAGAGGCACATCGTATAGCACCCTGGAGCTGCCGTTCTGAAGAGGCCATCGAACTAACCCAACAGCAGGAATCATCCACATACAGAGCAAGGGTGAACAAAGGACCAACAGAGCCCTCAAGTCCATCTATAGCTATGAGGGAAAGAATTGCACTCAATACAGAACCTGTGGGATGCTGTTCTCCTGGGTCTGTGGAGAACTAAAGAGAGTACCAACCCAAACCCTGAACAACTGATGGAACGGGAACTGGCAGATAAAAATCTGGAGTGGGCCCGAAAGAACCCACTCATGAAGTGTAAATAAGATATGATGGCGCCAAGCAGTATCATAGGCCTTGCAAAGGTCCAGAAATACTGCAGATAAATGGAGACGCTGTGAAAAAGCCTGCCGAATGGCGGATTCCAGTCGAAATAAATGATGGATCAGAGATTGTCCCTCCCGGAAGCCACACTGGTAAGTGGGCAATAGATCCCGAGAGTCAATGACCCAATTGAGCCAACGGGCTACCATCCATTCCAGTAACTTGCAAACAACGTTTCTCAGACTAATTGACCGATAGCTTTCGACGAAGAGGGAGTTCTTACCAGGCTTAAGGACAGGAGCCACTATGCTATCCCTCCATTGAGAAGTGAAGTCGCCCTGGAGCCATACGGTTGAGCACCCAGAGAAGATATTGTGGAGCACTGATGTTGAAGCAACGGGTTAAGAATGGAGTCCGGGTCAGGGGCCGTATCATAAGTGCGCAAAGAAGTTCCCATTCAATTAAAGGTTCGTTTTAGGATTCTGACTGACAAGGGATAAAACGTAAGGCGGAAGCTTTGGCCCACTGTTTCTCGTTAAGGAAAGCAGCCACTTAGGTTTATTATGCTGATGCTGTCGCAAAATGGGTCGCAAAATGTTCTGCGAGAATCAATGGGTCAGTGCAAAGGCCATCTGGGAGGGCAAGACCCGAGAGGGTACACTGCCGATGGCAACCTGGGAGAGAGCGAAGTGTAGCCCATACCAGGCCCATACCAATGACACAGGGACAGTAGAACAGAGGGAAGAAGCAAAGCTTTCCCAATACACCCGTTTGCTCCGAGTAATTAACATGCTTTGACGCGAAGGCGTTTAAAGGTAATAAGATTGACAGTGGATGGGTGCCTCATAATGTGCTCAAAGCTCGATGGTGATCACAGATAGCAATGGCAATGGCCGCACTCCACGGGACTTGCCGGCGGCGAAATGGTCCAGATGAGCAAGGCTAGCAGCGCTAACTATCTCAAACACGTCACATAAGACATCAATACAACCCGACGAAGAGGGAGAAATCCGACCTGTGCAGTATTTAGCGGCCAATCAGCGTATTGCAAAGACCAACGAGGTAACTTTTCCATCGAGGAGCGGGAAGCATAGGTCGTCGTGCGGCGACCAGTGTAATGAAGGGAGGGAGGAACGGAGGGAGGGAGAAGAAAGAAAGATCAGTGGCACAAAAGGTACCATGACTAGCACTGAAATGGGTAGGGGAGCCATCATTAGAAAGGCACAAGTCGTGGTCTCCAAGAAACTGGTCTATGAGAAGACCCCAACTAGGTGGAAATGCACTGCCCCACAGGGGGTGATGAGCATTAAAATCCCAGTGAAGGAGGAACGGAGGAGGAAGTTGTTGAAGGGCAGTTATGGCAGGAGGTGCAGGAGGTGCAAGAGTCCTGTCAGGAGGGAGATAAAGATTGCAAACTGTGATCGCAGAGTCCTGGTGAGCCCTAACGGACACCACTTCCTGTGTCTGACACACACACACACACACACACACACACACACACACACACACACACACACACACACACCAGCCATTTGACCTGTGCAGATGCACAAACAGTGCCAGATCTCTTACAGAAATCGGCAATAAAGCCGCGAGTAGTGAGTATAATGGGCAGGGGCAATATGAATATAGTGCGGGACAATAAGTTGCGAATGTGGGTCTCACGGGAGGCGTGCCGAAGATGGGTCCCTGCAGTCGCACCATCCTCGGTGGCTCAGATGGATGCCGGCACAGTAACTCAGCGTGTTCGGTCGGAGGGTTAGCTGCCCTCTAATAAAAGAAATTGAGTTAATGGATCAATAACGAACTGAAACAGTTGTCTTGCGTCGTCCGCCACGAGCAGATGCAACGAACGAAAAAGATGGATTTAAAAGTAGATGTAGTGTCTGAGAACCCGGGTTCGAGTCCCGGTCGGGGCATGTTTTCAACTGTTCCCGTTGACATATCAACGCCTGTATGCAGCTAGGGGTATTTACTTCATTGTAAAGCCGTTTCTAGTTGGGGAGCAATCTTCTCACGAAATTCCTATCACCAACTTCCTCCTCTGAATGCGAAAATATTTTGTTGTCGCCGACCTACATATGGAGAAACTATGACCATGGTTAAGTAAGGGAAATCAGAGCTATAGATGTAGGTGTTCGTTCTTTCAGCGTGCTATACGAGATTGGAATCTTAGAGAATTGCGAACGTCGTTCGATGAACCCTCTGCCAGGCGCTTAAATGAGTAGGATATCCATCTAGATGTAGATAGATGTTCCTACTTGCATTAGGTATTTCACTTCCTAATTTTAATTGCAATACTTCCAGAAAAAATATGTGAACTATCAACAAATTTGCACTGAATTTGCTGCTGCACCGTATATAGCGTAGGGGGACTAAAGATGTCCCATAAAGTTCGTTTGAGCAAACACGTTCAGCAGTAGACACTGGCAACGTATACATAGTAACAGATTTCTAACCTATTTGCCATGCAGAAGGCTTGTAATCCCTTATATCCACAAATAATTATCAATCACCGTTACTACTTCGTCCATTTTGTAAAATACTTTCACATTGTTCCTACAGAACTTACTGAGTGGTCTTTCACTATTAAGTGAACTTACAACCTAACTAGGACGTGGAAGACCAAGGGCGTACTTTCAGATACGAAACGTCTGCTCCAGAGAATTAATCACTTCTTGAAGGAAAAAAGTTTTTCAGCACTTCCATACTAGTTCGAAGCGCTGACTATTAAAGGAATCTCAATAGAGGCCTACTAATGTTACTGAATTGGGACATTAACAGTGGTGGTGTAGGCAATTGAAATACCTGTTCGTGCATGAAGTACGAAAAACCACTCCCTGGCAAGCTGAGTATCTTCTGTGGCGATAAAGTAATTTCTTATGATGCAATCGTGGCTCATGAAAGATGTTCTACATAGTACTCTTTACGTCGTGATTACAAATTTTAGTACAAACTAATGAACATGTTGCTGACGGTCATTTCCGTCCTAGGCATTTTAATCTACTTTTTTAAGAACTTTTGCCTCATGGAAACTATCAAAAAATGATGTTCCACCGATCTGCCTTGACCAGTGGCGTGACTGTGGTCTGGGGCCCACGAGAAATGCGTGCCCCGGAATGAGCTTGTGACGTCACTAATCGCCTAGCGAGGCCTCTAAGTAAGACGCGTTAACAGTTAGCTAGGTTTGTACGTTCAAACGGGAATTGCATCTTCGACCGGAATCCGCTATTATGGAGGCTTACTATTAGTCCTACAATGATAGGAAGTCAGCAGGCTTACTTATGATTTGTTACGGCTGAACTGTGATTATAAAAATTAAAATCGTGCCAAAATGATAATTAGTTGCATATGGCACCAGTTGGTTGAAACGTGGACTTGAGCAGACGAGACTAAATGCCAGAAACAAGCCGTTATACCATATATATCGAGTATTTATCTTAAATTTCGTTTTACTTCTAGTCAGTAAGAGTTCATAATAGGAGATTCCAGTAGAAGATGCGATTCCCGTTAGTACGTACACGTCCAGCTACGAGTTAACAGGTTTAGAAACTTTTGCCTGCTGAACAGAGCGAGTTAAGGCCTGCCTTGATGACGAAAGCGCCGCTGCCCGTTTTTCTCGTGGGTCTCGTGCCTTGCCCGCATTAACATTCCAACGCTCGGCCTTCCGAGTTATATTCCTGGCGGCGGCGGTCTTGATGAAATGTGTCACTTTGGCAAACTTAGGGATAAAGCCATTGTCCCGACACTTCGTCTCTTTATTTACTAAGGTTCCACTGATGGATTCACTGGCACTCATTAGCAGAAGGTTCAAAGCCGACATAACAGCATTATTTCATCATTGCCTGTCCTCAACTTATTTCTTATTCAATAATGAATATTTTGAACAAGTTGACGGTGTTGCCATGGGCAGTCCTTTGTCCCCTCTGGTAGCAAACCTTTTTATGGAGGACTTTGAGGAGAAGGCACTCGAGCCGGCTGAATTTAAACCGAAAGCCTTCTGGCGTTACGTGGATGACACATTTGTAGTTTGGCCCTATGGAGAACAAAAACTGGCAGGATTCTTAAAACATCTGAATTCCATTCACAAGAATATTCAGTTTACCATGGAGGTCGAAAAAGATAGATGTCTGCCGTTTCTGGATGTCCTTGTCAATCGTAGAATCGATGGATCTTTGGGGCACTCCGTCTACCGGAAGCCCACACACACAGATCTGTATTTGCAGGCGACAAGCTGCCACCAGCCTGCACAAACCATGGGTTTGCTGCGTACTCTGGTGCACCGGGCACATGTGGTATCTGGTAAGGACAGCCTTCCTAAAGAATTAGAACATTTGTAATCCGTCTTGAGGGAGAATGGATATTCTATACGCCAAATCCGCACAGCTGTAACAAAGAAGAAATGTAAAGAGAAACAAGAAGAAGACGACAAAGAGGTGGTCAGGTCCAGGGCGTTCCTTCCGTATGTGGGTAACCTCTCCTCTAAAATAGGAAGGATTTTAAAGAAGCATTGTGTTAAAGTGATCTTTTTCGGTTTTGCTCAGGATTCAGAGAAGTACGTTCTACATTGCTTCCCATCTTAAGCACACTGCAGGTAATACTTCGAACTTAGCAAGTGTTGCTAGCACCAAATACAATACGAATTTTATTATCACTGCCATAATCAAGAGCAATGTAGAAAAAAAGTGCCTTGCACGTGTCTTAAAAATTCTTTAAAATTCTTTGCGCAGTGTGAAGTACAAGAATCAGCAGAAAAGTGAGGTGGTGGTTTCAAAAACGGTCTACACTCAAAGACAAGGCAGTTTAAAAAAGGACTAATCGACAAGTTACCTCGATAATGGGCGAGAATTGGTCAGTTTTGAAGGCACTGGATGATATCCTCAACCATGATCCAGGCAGGTCCTGCAGGAATTACCTAAACAGGACATTGTCACGTTGATTTTAAGGGCAACCGTTGGCAATTTCTGGAAGTAGATAATTTCTGTTTCAATATTTAACAATTATAAAAAAATATTCATTTTAGTATTTCAGTTTTCAGACAGAGGAAATGGACTCAGTTGTAAAATTGCTAATTCCATTGCGGGAAGCCCTAATTTTGATTTTTAGTAGATGTTAAAATACGTCAACTAACAGTTACAATTAGCTCTAATTACAAGCTGAAGGCGACGCCTTTCATTTACTTTATTAAGTGAATGGTGAGTCGTGAAAAATCCCGTCTATTTCATTGAGTGGGAGGTGGTAATCTGACCCCCTGAAGTAAAGGGATTGGTTCGTCTCGTCTCCACTGCCTCACCTGTCTACCAGCTCCAGCTTTGATGCATCAGAACTGCCTCAGCGGTGCAAACGACTGAACAGGTGAACAAGACTTTGAATAGTGGAGGCCAATGTCGAAGGAAATGGCCACCTGCTCTACAGCTGTGAGATTTTGAAGTTAATGCTGCCATACTAACTACTCTCACATGCACGCTGAAGCTTTCCTGCTATGCGAATCCAACTAGGAATATATTGCCAACGGAAGATGAGCACATAACTATGTTAAAGATTTTCTGCTTTTGATAATGGATTTTGCTTATTTGGCAAGTTATTTGAGTAAAGGTGTTAATCAACAAAATCCGCTTGACGTGTGCACCGCACGCATCTGAACACCAGTTAGTCCTCCTGTAAGTTTGGTGCTACACGGTTGCTGAGGAGTACGAGTACGTAAACACTGCCCACCGACGACTCTGATCATTCTATTACGATTCAGGTATAAGTCATTTGTTATAAATATTACGTATTTTGAGGTTTCTTTAATGACAAATGTGCAACAATGTTACGTACTAGCATCCTCTTACATTTTTACCGAAAATGTAATTATACCCAGTAGTAGAATGAAACAGTAGTAGCAAGGACGAATAAATTGTGAATTTCCTGTGGTAACCGGAGACAACCACAGACGCTCAACTAGTACACGTTTTATCACTGGGTAAGCTTTCTATGAAACAAAACATTACACTGATTTCGAAAATTTTGCTGTCATGTAACATTTACGTTAGGTAACATTGAACTGTTGAGCAGAACTGACTGGTTGTTGGCCTTGTGTTGAGCATGTGAACCGTGTTTTGATATAAAATGTTAGATTTCAAACGCAAAATTTGACAGAAAATTGAACCCATTAAAAGCCAAATGAAATGCCTGCTCAATGGAAACTAACATTCAGTACCGAAGCACAATATGAACGATGCATGTTAGACTAAGAAAGTCCAAGAAACCTAATTACTGCTCTACTCTGAAGAAAATATTAGAAATTAGGAACAGTGTTTACCGAAAGTTTGCTTGCTGACGATAAGCAGGACACCTCACAAACCTGACTACACACTGTTTGCACAACGACGCAATGCAAGGTGCACCTTGAAATAAAATTGACTTACCTCTCGCTCAGCAAGCTGTATTTTGTCTGCAGTACTCGCGTTCTCCAAATCAAATACAAATCAAGAGATGCAGAAACTAAAGATAAATGATTTACTCTAAATTCTTATTGTCAGAAAATCTATTGTTTCGTGCGGCGTAAGGTGCATTGGACATACTGAAAAATTCAGAGCTTTACTATGAATCTGATGTGGGTTTTACTTTACAGACAATCGTTACTGAGAAATCACACTGACAAAAGGACAGCAGAACAGAACATAATCAGAATTGCCTCATTAGAAACATACCTTCGAAATTCCTGAGAATTAACATAACAGGACAGTATTATCCCTCAGTTTTTTGTCTCCATAATGAAGTATTCTAGACAGCTTCTCCCAAATACACGGAAAATAGATCTCATTCTTTAAGGAAAGGACTGCACAGCCTCAATTTCTCAGAGCTGAACAACTAACAAAACCACAGATTAAACAGAGTCAAGGGTCTGCTTGTCTAGACATGCAGTGCGCTCATTTATCTTTGTCCCAGTACAATAAAGGTGAATTATTTACAGTAGCAGGAAACATGAGAAGCTATACACATTTATTACTTTTAGTTCGAGGCATCACGCTCTTAATTAGTTTCCAAGTTTCAGCTATGGTCTTCAAAGGGTTGCCAACATTTTTTAGTGATTCATGTATCTAATGAAGTTTAGTTTTTCATACAGTGTTACGTTTTCGTTACATATAACCCCAAGTGGGTGCAACCGAAACTTGTCAGCGCGGATCTGTGACCTAGACAAATGTTGCACAGATTGCCTGCTACGTAATTGATAATGTAACTGATAGCCGGTAGCTGTAGTTCGCCAAGTATCGCACTACTCAACCAAACTATCGCTGGAAACGGTTCCCTTTTTGACTCGGCTTCAGGTGCAACCATCTTTTAGTCCGCACGCGTTCACTGTCGCCAAGCAAACGTCAGCGATATTCCAGACGCAGTGACGTGTGCACAGCTCACCTGTGCAGAGAAGACGAACCTGGTCGTTCCACAGCAACGAGCTCTAAATTTTCGTACCACTTTCTATAGAATCCGGGAGTCGTGTTTTCAGAAAAATTCCGTTGACGAATCACATAGCTTCGTACAGTGTCTGCAAAACTATTAGAGCTGAGTTTTCCACCTATTGTGTCCTGAGAAGTTATGAAACAAGATAACCTATTTTCTGTCGGAAAGTTGTATGTCCACTCACACAAGAGAAAAAAGTGAAAATCGTACAGTCCGGCTGAACAAAAATTGTTTATAAATCTGAAAGTATAGTGCCAGTACAGAGACAGCAGAAAAATTTAGAACTTCTTGATTTAAAAACTTTAATTGTGTAGCAGCACTTCGGTATTTGTATCAAAATTTATTTTTTGGTAAAGGTAGTCAAGTTATAATCGCCTAGAGCTCCGCAGCCAGTATGTTACGAAAGCTTCATTGGTGTAGTGCCGCGTCATATTCTAAATTACTCCCTCTCATGAAACGGACGTTTGAGCCACGGTTTTAGTGGCCGCCTCCTGGGTGTACTTATTGCTGCCCATAACTGACACGAGCTCCGATTATCCGCGTGCTGCGCCGCAGTGTTTCTCACAACTGATCAGTTTTGAAAGGTGCGAAGGATGTTCTCCGATGGTTAAAACCCCCAAACACCTGCACAGTCATGGTAACGAATGAAAGAACCCAAGGGAGGCAGGACAGGGACGAACTGCAGCCAGCAGCGCGCTCACCTTGTGTGGAGAGCGCCGATGGCCGGAATGGTGAACACCTTCGCCTCGTTGGTGAGCTGTCAGTCTTCTACAGCACCCTGAAGATGGATGTGCTACGCTCCACCAACGATGAGATACATGCTCTGCACACTGGCGGCTTATACCAGTTTTTTTTCTTTTTGTTGTGGTTTTAGGGCGCACAACGTCAACGGTCATTAGCGCCCAGACTACTTTAGGAATTCACCGCGAGTCACAAGTTTAAAACAGCAACAAAACGGAAAACACGATGAAAGACATACCGACAGGCATAGGATTAAAAAGAAAACAGCATAATCAAATGTCCTTTGAGAGGGTTGTCAAATTGATAAAATGAAGAACGCGAGCAGCTGCTCGTGGGTCATCCGCTAAAATGGCTTCTACAGTACATGGCAGGCCAATATCGAGACGTAGGGTGTTAAAATTCGGACACGACGTTAAAATGTGGCGGACCGTCAGCAATTGCCCACATGGGGAGAACGGCGCCGGCGCAGCCGTCAGCAGATGGCGATGGCTGAACCGGCAGTGGCCAATTCGCAACCGGGCCAAAACTACCTCCTCCCGCCGAGAAGGGCGTGAGGAGGACGTCCAAGCCACGGGTAGAGCTTTCAAGGCCCGAAGCTTGTTGTCTGAAAGTGCAGCCCAATCGGCATGCCACAGCGAGACAATGCGCCGACAAATTACCCTGCTACAATCTGACGAAGGGACACCACAAGAAGCTGTCCGAGGCTGGAGGACCGCAGCCTTGGCCGCGGCATCTGCAGCTTCGTTCCCAGGGATACCGACATGGCCAGGAATCCACATAAAGCTAACCGGAGAACCGACGTCCACCAGCTGCTGAAGAGAGCGTTGGATCCGGTGCACGAAAGGGTGAACCGGGTACGGATCACCGAGGCTCTGGATAGCGCTCAGGGAATCGGAGCAGATGACATATGCAGAATGTCGGTGGCGCCAGATGTAAAGGACAGCCTGGTAGAGGGCAAAGAGCTCAGCTGTGAAGACCGAACAATGGCCATGGAGCCGATATTGGAAACTTTGTGCCCCGACAATAAAAGAACACCCGACCCCGTCATTGGTCTTAGAGCCATCTGTATAAATGAAGGTCGTATTAATGAACTTCGAACGAAGTTCGACAAAACGGGAGTGGTAGACTGAATCGGGGGTAACCTCCTTCGGGAGTGAGCAGAGGTCAAGGTGGACGCGAACCTGAGCCTGGAGCCAAGGTGGCGTGTGGCTCTCGCCCACTCGAAAGGTGGCAGGGAGTGAAAAATGAAGGTGTTGAAGGAGGCGACGAAAGCGAACTCCAGGGGGTAGCAGGGCGGAGACATACAACCCGTATTGACTGTCGAGAGAGTCATCAAAAACGGAACGATAAGATGGGTGGTCAGGCATTGCCAGTAGCCGACAGGCATACCGACAAAGCAGTATATCGCGCCGGTAGGTGAGTGGCAACTCACCAGCGTCAGCATGAAGACTCTCGACGGGACTAGTATAAAACGCTCCGATCGCAAGTCGTAAACCCCGATGTTGTATGGAGTTGAGGCGGCGTAAGATGGATGGCCGTGCAGAGGAGTATACGAAGCTCCCATAATCCAGCTTGGAGCGGACGATCGACCGATATAGGCGAAGGAGGACGGTTCGATCCGCTCCCCACGACATACCACTGAGAACACGGAGGACATTGAGAGAACGGGTACAACGGGCAGCCAAATAAGACACATGTGGAGACCAACTAAGTTTCCTGTCAAATGTAAGACCTAAAAATTTTGTTGTCGCCACGAATGGGAGAGCAACGGGACCAAGTCGTAAAGACGGTGGGAGAAATTCTTTGTAGCGCCAGAAGTTAATACAGACCGTCTTCTCGGCAGAAAAACGGAAGCCATTGGCGACACTCCACGAGTAAAGACGGTCAAGAGAACGCTGAAGACAGCGCTCCAGGAAACACGTACGCTGCGCGCTGCAATAGATGGTAAAATCGTCCACGAAAAGGGAGCCTGATACATCAGCTGGGAGGCAATCCATTATAGGATTGATCGCTATGGCGAAGAGAGCGACGCTCAAAACTGAGCCCTGTGGTACCCCATTCTCCTGGCGAAAGGTGTCTGACAGGACAGAACCAACACGTACCCTGAACCGTCGATCCATTAAAAAGGAACGAATAAAAAGAGGGAGGCGACCGCGAAGACCCCATGTATGCATGGTGCGGAGAATGCCCGCCCTCCAACAGGTGTCGTAAGCCTTCTCCAAATCAAAGAACACAGCCGCGGTCGGGCGCTTCCGCAAGAAGTTATTCATAATGAAGGTCGACAAGGTAACCAGATGGTCAACAGCAGACCGACGCCTACGAAATCCACATTGTACATTGGTAAGTAGGCGTCGAGACTCGAGCAGCCAAACCAATCGAGAGTTAACCATTCGCTCCATCACTTTACAGACACAGCTGGTAAGCGAGATGGGTCGATAACTGGAGGGCAAATGCTTGTCCTTCCCCGGCTTAGGAATCGGGACAACAATAGACTCGCGCCAGCATGCGGGAACACGTCCCTCAATCCAGATGCGATTGTAAGTACGAAGAAGAAAACCTTTACCCGCAGGAGAAAGGTTCTTCAGCATCTGAATATGAATAGAATCAGGCCCTGGAGCGGAGGACCGTGATCGGCCAAGTGCGGTTTCGAGTTCCCGCATGGTGAATGGGGCATTATAACTTTCACGATTCGAGGAGCGAAAGTTAGGTGGCCTAGCCTCCTCTGCCTGTTTGCGGGGGAGGAAGGCAGGGTGGTAATGAGCGGAGCTCGAAACCTCTGCGAAAAAGCGGCCGAAGGCATTGGAGACAGCCTCAGGGGCCACAAGGACGTCATTCGCGACCGTCAAGCCAGAAACTGGTGAGTGGACCTTAGTGCCAGATAGCCGGCGCAGGCTACCCCAGACAACAGAAGAAGGAGTAAAACTGTTGAAGGTGCTTGTGAAAGCAGCCCAGCTGGCTTTCTTGCTTTCTTTAATAATACGACGACACTGTGCACGTAATCGTTTATAATTGACAATTCGCCACTGTAGGGTGGCGTTTAAAGGCGCGTAAAGCACGTCGACGAGCACGTAGAGCGTCTCTACATGCTGCGGTCCACCAGGGGACCGGTACGCGACGTGGAGAAGAAGTAGGGTGAGGGATGGAATATTCAGCAGCAGAGAGAATGACTTCCGTGAGGTGTGCGACCTGACTATCGCAGCTTGGGAATGTTTGATCCTGAAAGGTCGCCCTTGAAGAGAAGAGCCCCCAGTCTGCTTTGGAGATGTTCCAACTAGATGAGCACGGAGATGGGGTATGCTGCAGGAGATGGATAACACACGGGAAGTGGTCGCTCGAATATGTATCAGAAAGAGCGTACCACTCGAACCGGCGTGCAAGTTGGGGAGTACATATAGAGAGATCTAAATGGGAATAGGTGTGAGATGTATCCGAAAGAAAAGTAGGGGCGCCAGTATTGAGGCAGACGAGATTGAGCTGGTTGAAAAGGTCTGCTAACAGGGAGCCCCTCGGGCAGGATGCTGGAGAGCCCCAAAGGGGATGGTGGGCATTGAAGTCTCCAGTTAACAAAAATGGTGCAGGTAGCTGAGCAATAAGTTGCATCATGTCTGCCCTGGTAACGGCAGACGACGATGGAGTGTAAACGGTACAAATGGAAAATGTAAAAGTGGGGAGAGTAATGCGGATGGCAACTGCCTGCAGGCCGGTGTGCAACGTGATGGGATCGTAGTAAATATCATCCCGGACCAGCAACATAACCCCTCCATGAGCTGGGATACCTACCACAGGGGGTAGGTCAAAACGCACAGAGGTGTAGTGTGCCAAGGCAATTTGATCGCATGGGCGTAGCTTCGTTTCCTGGAGGGCTACGACGAGCGGACGGTGCAAGCGAAGCAGCAACTTCAAGTCCTCTCGGTTGGAGCGAATATTCCAGTGGAGAAGTGCCATCGTAAGAAAAAAGGAAGATGAAAGAAGGGGTCACCTCGAAGGCCGCTGAGGGCCTGGCTTCGAGCGAGCACTGCCGCCGCTATCAGTAGGCGGACAGTCATCGTCCATTGGGTCTATAGGTTCATCGGCCATCTTGGGAAAATGGCCGGGAGGGGGAGCTTCCTCCGCCGGTGAACGGCCAGATGTTCGGCTACCAGCGGTGCGGCCAGGCGAAAGGGATGACGGCCTGGGGCGGCAACCGCTGGGTGGCGCAGGAGAAGAAATGCGCCGTGGCGGAGAAGGAGAACTGTGCTTCCTATTAGCCTTCTTGGATGGTCGTTTGGTGGAAGTACCGGACGAAGGCTGGGAGGTCGAGGTACGTAGGAAGTCTGCACGGGACGGTTCCTTCTTGAAGGCCCGTGCATCTGACTTCTGGGTCTTCGTCTTAGCAGAAGCTGATGAAGGGGCTGGTGTCTGTGGGGTGATGGGACGAAGAGGAGACGTCGACCGCGCGATCTTAGCACTGGCCGAACGGACGACCGTGGTGCTGAAGGTCAGATCGCAGGTCTGGGTTGCCACCTCCCTGGTAGTCCGAGGAGAGGCGAGGACAGTACTGTATTTCCCCGCTGGGAGCAGCGTGGGCTTCCTACTAGCCAATAGCTTGCGAGCAGCCGAGGTGGACACTTTCTCTTTGACCCGAATTTCCTGGATACAGCGTTCTTCCTTATAGACAGGACAGTCGTGGGAGGATGCAGCATGGTCACCCTGACAGTTCACACAACGAGGAGACGGAGGTGGACAGTCACCCTCATGGGCATCCCTGCCACAAGTGACACATTTAGCCGCATTGGAACAAGATTGGCGAGTGTGATTGAAACGCTGACACTGGTAGCAGCGCGTAGGTGTCGGGACATAGGGGCGAACAGAAATAACCTCGTAGCCCGCTTTGATGCGCGATGGCAGCTGAACACTATCGAAGGTCACGAAAAGTGTCCGGGTCGGTACAAGGTCATTGTTGACCTTTTTCATGACCCTATGGACAGCCGTCACGCCCTGCTCAGCGAGGAAAGATTGAATCTCCTCGTCAGTCAAACCGTCGAGGGATCTAGTGTAGACCACACCACGAGACGAATGCAAAGTTCGGTGAGCCTCCACCCGGACAGGGAATGTGTACAGGAGTGTGGCCCGAAGCAGTTTTTGTGCCTGAAAGGCGCTCTCAGTTTCGAGTAATAAGGTACCGTTACGCAACCTGGTACAGGATTTGACGGATCCGGCTATGGCATCGACGCCCTTCTGGATAACGAAAGGGTTGACAGAGGAAAAATCCTTTCCGTCCTCAGATCGAGAAACGACGAGGAACTGTGGGGCAGGCGGTAGTACTTTTGTCACTGGTAGCTGGTCACGTTTCCGTTTTTGGGCAGAAGTCGAGAGAGATGGAGTGAAATCCATTGCGGAGAAATCCCCCATGATTGCCAGCGTCTCCGATGGCGCGCTCCTTCCTTGTGGGGACCCTCTCAGAGGGCACTCCCGCCTTAGGTGAATGTTTACACCTCAGGTCACACCTCCCGAGAAACAGACGGAGGGACCAATCGGCATGGTCAGAAGGTATCAGCTCAGGCAATCACCCCTCCCCGGGCCTGGCCTTTACCAGGGGGTACGCGCGTGCCTTACATGTCTACCCAGGGCGGGGAATTACGCGTTACCCCGTCACCGGCTACGCGTGCGAACGCGTGGGTCGGCCTTCAGGCGCGCACAGGGAGGAAGGAAGAAGAGGAAAAAGGAGAGAGAGAGAGAGAGAGAGAGAGAGAGAGAGAGAGAGAGAGAGAGAGGACAGTGTCTCAAACGCCGAGGCGGAGACCAGAGAAGGCAAGGAGAAGAAGGCAATGAGAAGGCAAGGAGAAGAAGGCAATGAGAAGGCAAGGAGAAGAAGGCAATGAGAAGGCAAGGAGAAGAAGGCAATGAGAAGGCAAGGAGAAGAAGGCAATGAGAAGGCAAGGAGAAGAAGGCAAGGAGAAGAAGGCAATGAGAAGGCAAGGAGAAGAGGGCAATGAGAAGGCAAGGAGATTATGCAGGGGAAAGAGTAAGGAAGACAGTGAGGTGGAGAAGAGCAAAGAAAGGAACCAACCAAAGAAAGGAAGAAACGAGAAGTGAAAAAGCAAAATGACCGCAAATAGAGGTCGTGGAACCGTCCGTCTCCGGACGCAGGCGCTAACTACCCCCTTGAGGGGGAGGGACTCCTTTTAGTCGCCTCTTACGACAGGCAGGAATACCTCGGGCCTATTCTTACCCCGGACCCGCAGGGGGAAATTAAATGCAGTGACACGTAGGACGGCGAAATGCAAGATCAGAGAATCCACCAAAATGCTCGGCACTATTCGCCGATGGTTATCAAATATGAACTGCAGCGTATCACCACTCCTCCACCACCGAACCCATTCCGACTACCTTTCCCACTCTTCCACTAGCAAAAAGAACCTATTAATTGCAGTTTGACGTCATGCTCAGCAGAGCTATCATGGCAATGTAAGTGATTCAGTACGAAAAAACAACACCAGTAGACCTAGAAGAAAGCCCAAGAAATGGTTTCATCAATGATACTATTTGATTCGTTACCATACGAACGAAACTCCTCTGACGGAAGTTCAAGGCCTTTCACATATTATCAATTGTCTGATAAAAGTATTCTTAGTTTTATACAATTTCACACTGTCCGCAGTTGGCTTCAGTGTGTAGCGCGTTTTAAGGGCCCTACCCAACAGAGCTATCTGTTGACGGACCGACAAATTGTACGTATGTAGGCGTTTCGACCGACCGACAAACACTCCTTGTTCGGGTGTCGGGCGAGCAGGCCGCACATCACCCAACGAACTATGCCGTGTGTAGCGCCGCCGTGCTAGCCTTCCGTGGAAAGTCGGTCTTGTCACTGTGCGCGGGATTAAATACACATGACAGGGTGCGAGGCGGTCGAAATCTTAAGGACACTGAGGAGAAATTGAAAAACTGCAAATCTTCTTGGGACACGTCATGCGAATATAGCAATATAGATGCACGAAATGAACTATTTTTAACTAATCCGTAAGGGTTTCGCGTGGCTTAGTAAAAGTCCGACGAATTTCTGTTTTTAGATCTTGTTTTCAATACTTATGGGAAATTTAATATAAAAGTGGAATATCGACATATAGTGGTCGTTAATTCGTAAGATATACAGCGCTCTTCAAGATCGAACAGATTTTTAACATTTATTGCTCCCATCCTACAAAAAATTCCAACGTTCCTGGGAAGAGAACAGTTCAAATTTTTATGCATTCAACGTGAGCCCATGTGTTACACAACGAATACCAGAACGGGGGTTCACTTCGTGCCAGACACGAAGTAGCTGGTGAGTCGTCGTCTAACTCTCAGGTTGAACAATACGATGAGTGTGAGGCATGGTGGAGGGGGAGGGATGAAAATGCCGTCTTTTACATGACCCCACAAGTAAGTTACAATATTTGACGTCTTGAGACCTGGAAGGACACAGGCGATAAACCTCCTCCCAAGTCTCCAAAGTATCTTGCGACTTACCTGTAGGGTCACGTAAAGGACCGCGTCTATCTCCTCCCTCCACCCCCCCCCCCCCCCCCCAATGCTCTTTGAAGTGTCAGACATCGCGTTGTTCAAGCTGTGAGCTCGATAATAAGACACCAGCTGCTTCAGGTGTGGCAGGAAATGAGCTGCCATTCTGGGATTTGTCGTGTAACACATTGTGCTCTCATTTTACGCATAGAAATTTGAGTTTCCCTCTTTCCAGGAACACTGGAGTTGGGTTGAAGTCTTTCCTTCTTTTTGAATAGCCCTATACTTGCTTCATGGTTATAAACGTTCAAAGTCCAGCCTATATCCAAACTTCTGCTACGAAGAGCGAAGGACAGAATTTTTTACAGGTCTTACAGTTGCCAAGTACTTCATTTCTGATGTATCTGTAGTATTTATTAGATTATGTACACCATCACCACGTGTAGTCTTTCGTGTTCGGATTAAAAATAAGTTTCTTAAACTTTGAAGTCATTTTATGCTACGCACATAATGTATATGTAAACCGTCTTTTTGCTTTACCTCGCAACTATAAATCAGGTTGCGCGTTTCACGAATAATGTTAACTGATAACCGTGGGATACAACAGCACTGAATTTGAGGTACTCCTGACTTTTGCCAGTCGCTAGAAATCATGAAGTTGTTAGCCTCATTCTTTTTCATTAACAATGGTTTAATGTTCAACAACTATGAAATGAGTAATTTGCCCCTTTTCAGGTAATTATGAAAATTATCGGGGCCCATCTGCTGAAGTAACAGAATGTGGGTGAATTTCTTTGCTCGCATTAGTCACTTTAGTCCATAGCTCTCAGCTCTTTGGCCTCATTACCTCTAAGTTTATGCAAACCCCTGTTTCCGTGTGAAACAAATCGGTATCTCTTAGGACAAACAATGAACTTTAGATAAGGCCAGGACGTGTTTTGGCTGCCACGACATTGGTCGGTTGGCCGACATATTGATGCGTAAGTAGGAGCCCTTAGTGGAACTCTCAGATCGTATTGCGAAATCAAAGAGTATGTTGAAATTTTTTTCATAAAAAGCACATCTATATCATTTACTTTGTTAGACTGATGTACAGGGTGGTTAAAACAGTGTGAAAGGCTTTTAAGGGTGTTGCACGGTAAGTTGTACTGACAATTAACTTTAAGGAAACAATTCGATACGTTACAGAGATTCCGAGTTAATTAGCATTAACATTAACCTATCAGTTCGATCCGCGCGGAAATTGAAGCGTCGGAAAGAGACTGTCGCCAAACGTGTCCTTCGGTTTTTCCTAAAATCAAACAGGAGATTAAAAAATTTGGAGTGTGACGGTAGTAGGGATCGAACCCGAGCCAAACACTGAGCAACCTCGTGCGCCATCATCTACGCTATGAGAACAACTTACAGTTGTATGCGGAGGGCACTAACTAGTGCAGGCAACAGCCTGACTTAACTTCAATGTTAATTAACTCTGAAACAGCGCAAGGTATGTTTTTCTTGTCTTTTCAACACAACCTATCGTGGCACACCCCTTACAATCTATTACGATTGTTTCTCACATCCTCTATAGATGAAGTGCACGCCTACCCTACAGACCTACATCGCACCTAAAATTTGGTAATATGTTTGACACCAAACGAGTTTATGTTAACGAGAGAAACGAGTTGGTGGCTCCATTTCCTCTCACCGCTAGACGTGGCCAACTGTCCGTTCACGCTGTATGGCATGTTAGTGAACATGGGAGGTAAGTAATATCAAAGTCGTAAGACGTATGCTGTCGCATTTCTTCCTCTGGCAAAACGCTGCACTTTTTCCGTTACTAGAAGATACTACGCACCAACAGCACCTACTCGTTCGATTTCCGAGTAAATCTATACTCTAGCATGCGTGAAGTTTTCGGGCTGTTGTCTGAAACATTTCGGTTGATTAGAATAGTTCTTCGTAAGATATCCGACTAATAAAATTTCTCCAACTTCAGGGGCTAACCCATCATCAAATTAAGGTTTTATTTTCTACATGCTACAGATTTGATTGGCCCTTCCGTTAATATACAGAATGCGAGACTAAACGCAAATCATCTCACCTGCGCTACAGTAACTTTTTCCAAGTCGCGATAGTGACAAACTGTACTGTAATGGTAAATACGTAGCTGTGTAGCTGAATCTCACCATTGGAACAGAAAATCCGATACCAATGGCTTTGTGCTTAGAGCAAATTCTAATGGTAACAGCCTGGAAACGGTGATTGTGGAAATGTTGCCGACACGCACGTTAGGTTAAGCAACAGATCGTAGACCGTAAAATCACAGCACCTAGCTACGAACGATATTTAAGCTATTTTAGTGTGAGGTAAACATTCGCACCGAAATTAAACACCACAGTATTTAAGACTGACTCAGTAACGACTTACGTTCTTTTTATTTTGATAAGCTAACGCCCAAGCAGTACAAGGAAGACTTACATGTCCAGACTGATTTCCTCGTAAGACTACAATCAAAGAAATGTTTAAATTTCTTAGAATTTTAAGTAATCTAACATAATGGCACGTAATGATAATTTTCCACAACTTTGTTAGTTTCAAGAAAATTCAAAGCACTCACTGTCAGCAGCTTATGTCACTGAAACTTCATAAATTCAGCAGTAAGATCATATTCGGCTTTTCAGTTACCTTCCATGCCATAGCACCTCCCAGATTTTACATGAGAAAGGCGAAGTGTGATTTTTTTACTGTTCTAACAGTTGCTAAATTGTTCATTTCTTATGTACCGCCATGTTTAGACTGCCATCGAATTTATTTTTTAAACTTACTTGTCAGTGTGTTACATAAATTTTGCACTACCATGTTGTATTCCTGTAGTAAACTATAAATCACGTTTACCGTTTCACGAATCATTGTAATTAATAATTGTGGGGATACATCAGCACTGAATTTGAGATCCTCTAACTTCTATCGGGCAGAAATCAATGTAGGCAACAGCCTCTCATGACTATCCGTTTTCGTTAAGAATGATTTGATTTCAGCAGGTCCGAAACACGATTCATCCATTCCTACATAATTACCAAAACCATCGGCTCCCAGTTGCGTAAGTAGCGGAACTTGAGGAATTTATTTCCTTGCATCAGTCGCTTTTTTGCCCACAGCTTTCTCAGAGTTTTTGGCTTTGTTACGTCTAGAACAGGCAAGGAAAACCCTCCTTGTTTCTGTGCAAAACCAAGGAGCAACTTTCAGAACAAACTCAATGAAGTTAAGGTTATCCAATCACAACAGACCGGCGCTGTAATCGCCGAGTGCAGTCTGTCGAGACGTGCCTGAAGGTTGCCACGAAGCAGGGCGGTCGGTTGGCCCAAATCCTGAAGCGTGTGTAGGGGGTCTTTGAACTGTTACATGTTCTAGTGGCCATCAAACTTATTCCTACAGTCTAAGTCTAAACCAGTCGTTCCCAGCGTGGGGGTAAAATTAAATTTGAGGGATAAAAACTGAATCATTCAATTCTGTTTCGATCACGAAACAATTATTTTCAAAAGATCATTACTATCCTAAATTTTGTAAGACATTCTGATGGTGTAAGCTACCAATAATTTTTCTCAATAGAATTAATGCGATGGTGGTTACAGGTTTCTCAATCCACCCACTACACACGTATGTTGTTTGTCCCGCACATTACATGATAAAAGCAAGATATGTAACAGACACTAAATATCTCAAATGTCTTCAAGCATTAGATAGTATCTGCAGTAGTCCAGAAATTGCCTCATTACTTGCTTCGAAGCAAATGAATTAATGGACAACACGATACAGCAGTAACTACGTAAGCGCTACTACAGTGCTGTACACAGCATTCGATTACTATTAAAGTGGTCAGACAAAGTACTAACAGCTTTAAGTTTCCAATATCTGGCAGGTCAGAAGGGAGTAGTGCAGCAATCAAGTGATTTACGAACAATAAGTATAGTGCACACTTTAACTATGTTTGGTTTTAATTGGGGCTGCCACGTGCAAGTCAAACAAGTGCCGTGATGGAGAGGATTAATGGAGGGGAAGAACGTGAAACAAGTGTCTACTCTCTCTGTGGATAGGTAACTTTATCTGAGGAAGAGTTGTGAGTAGCACTTGCGATGCACCACTAGCTCTGTCATTAATTCTAACACACACACACACACACACACACACACACACACAATATTCACGTTCCGTCATTTTAAAAATAAAAATGTTCCAAGAAAAATCTCTCATTGTACAATCCATTAGTTACCTGCTTCGCGGAACGCCCAATGTTCCCGGCTTACAACACCGTTGCCAACTGTGATTCATCAAAAATTCTACATCTGGCTACAGAGCGGAGCTACTATGCTGAAGTTCCCTCAGCAGTTACTGTCAGAAATTAGGAATTAGCGTTTGTACTGAGATTTCTTTTTTGTTTTTCGTTTTTTACTACTAAGAGTATACCGGCAACTAACGTTTCAACTTTCTTCCGAATACTAAGTAAAAATTGTTTCAGGAAGTAATTAAAGTTATCCAAAGCGCCGTATACAAAGCATATATCGGCATCACGACTTAGCTTATACGTCGTCTGTGCATAAACCGTCAATATTTTCTAACAACTACACTGTGCAGCACATCAGCACATGTTCCGTACTCACCAAGGACTGCAGCGATGAACAGTAAACTGCAGTGAGATGTAGCCCAGGACACAGCTCGGGTAATACAGGCAACCTCCTCCTCACCACCGTAAGACGAGGTTTCCACGACGAGCGAAAGCCGCACAACGGACGCCACAAACCACGGCAGTCAACGCTAGTGAAGTCAATGGGGTATAACAGTGAGCACAGATACCGAGATACCACGTTGTCGACTGTAGCGCCCTCCATACGAGGAATCGACAAGGATCACTTCTCGATATCACACAATGCTCGTAACCTACAAATCAGAAGCGAAATCTCACGACAGAGTTCTCAGGAACGATTGTCGATATCGGATGTGTATTTTAATACGAAGAGTCTTGGTTTCTGGTACCTAACAGCGTATTAACTTAAGACTGAGGTATTCGGCATGTATGAAATCGTTGGGTCGCGGAAAATAGTTTCAGTTAAACTACGAAGGAAATTTAATCAGCTCGATATTCCACTTAGAAATCGTTGGGTCGCGGAAAATAGTTTCAGTTAAACTACGAAGGAAATTTAATCAGCTCGATATTCCACTTAAGTAAGGTAGCGGGCAGAGAAGCGTCCACCTAGGATCTAAGAAAGCAACAGCGGCCTAGGTCTTCCTGTCTTCATTACGTATTCTTCTTTCTTGACATTCTACATCCTAGAGTATCTCCTCACTATGGATTTATGTAATAAATAGTACATCACATGTAATAAATTTTGCAGTAGTTTTAACAGTTTATTTATTTGATGTATAATACTGTACACGTCATACCGAGAGACACTGGATAAAAAACACAAACGGCACATTTAACCAACAATCGGTTGTTACGTGCTAATGTCCATTCTTCTTACCCATTCGAGGCTTGATGGTGTAGCCACGAAAAAGACGTGTGGGTCACACAGGTAGCCTCTCAGTCTACACTCCTCGACTATGTGACGAAAAAGACGTGTGGATCACACAGGTAGGCTCTCAGCTCCACAACCAGCTTGGGCTGGACAGCTTACCCCACATGTGCCTGTTCTATGCGCACACTCAGTGTCTTGTTCGGATGCGATTCATATACGTCCACTAATGCTGTGGGAGTCCAAAACCCCTTCGTTTCTGTAGAGGGTAATGAATATGCCGCACTTTGGGTGGGTCACTCATAGTCCTGGATTCACGCCATTAGTGTTAATGGTGTAGCTGCTATCAGCAAGTCGTTTCGCCAGTCGCAGGGATGGGAATCTGTAACCAACTCGCTTTGTTGTCAACCAGGAATATCTTCATGGTGGGAATTGAAGACTATTCATCATTTTGGAATATTCTTTCAAAAGTGCTTCTTGTCTTCTTACCATAGGAGGGACTATATGGCTGAGTATTGGAAGCCGGTATAGGGTAGCAGTTATCGTGCACCCAGAGATGATCCTTGTGGTTTTATCGAGCTGAGTGTCTGCCCTATTTATGTGCGGGCTGTCCAAGCACGCCGGAGCACAACACTCAACTGCGGAAGTTCGAAGCCTTTCTACTGATGATCTCCAGTTAGTACTACAGAATTTCTCGATAAGTTTCTTGTTTCATCCCCGGCATTGATTTTTCAATGTAAAAATGTCTTGTTGCATCGTGATTCTGGTTTCCATTGACCTGTTGGTCCCCTTAAAGTTGGTTGTGCAGGTAAGTTCAAGGGTCAGAAGAAGACAAGGGCGTACCACATTCTGTAGGATCACGCTCAGCAACGCATAGGGGGTATTCAGACCAGCCTCCGGAACGTTGACAGCCTCACCTTATTAATGTAGCTGCCAATGGCATAGCTGACACGTACTGAGCACCTTTAACACAGAGCCCAGGTCTCCAAGGCGAAAATGGCTGGCTTGGTTTCTGACATACTTGGCGAACGCTCTGAAGTTATTTGGTAGATCACGCACGTACCTGTCAAATGTGCGGCTTTACTTACGTAATGATGTATTCGTATATGGTGTCTGCTCAAGACTGTCTGTTGCGTAGAAACCTGTCTCTCGTTATATTGGTAGACGCTCGATCGAAAGTTCGTACTAGTTTCTTATAACGTAGATAACTGGAATGTGGTCATTAGCAAGGAAACTACAATATGAAGAAATCTGCTACTAAACGTAAATGATCTCTGCTTCAACCTTATACAACCTCTATTGAAAGAACAGGTTCTAAACTACTACGTAGAAACAATGTCGGTACGTACAGGGTGTTCGTAAATTCCCGTTACAAACTTCTATGACTTGTAGAGAGTTTCTGGAACACGACGCCACAATTAATGCCAATGGACATGTAGATGTTTTGCCCAAACTGAAGCGTTCCATCAAGTCCAAAAGCCCAGGAATGTTGACGCACGACGTAATTTTGTTGCAGAATAATGGCCGACCACAGGTCGCCAATGTTGTTTCGATTACCCTTCAGAAGTGTCACGGGAAGCGCCTACTAATCCTTTGGTGGGTGACTGTGAAACAGCCACTCTGATCTGGCACCCTATGGTTATCATCTCTTCAGTAAACTGCTAAACAGTGGGTCAAAGGCGCTGGTCCTGTCTTCAGTCGTGCGGTTATACAGGCCTTAGTTTCACGGTGGTATAAGCGACTGAAAGGGACGGGGATTATGTCACAAAATTGCATTTTGTCTGTCAAGAGTGTGTAAAGATATGTAAAAGTTTCAAAGGTACGGAAAGTAAAACGCATGACCAAAAAATACGTTATGCAATCCTTTCGGAGTGATCCTCGTAAAAATACGGCCACCCAAGGCTACACGGCAAAGCAAGCATGAGATATTTACACGACAATTTTGTACGAGATGGTTCCCGACGGGCAGTTCGTAGAAGCGCACTCACTGCACAATTGTTTCTACGTATGCGCCTGACGTAACAAGCGAATCCGCACGGAGGTGTGCGGCCGGCTTGTCCGACGCTATCGGATCAGCGTGCCGATAAATCCCGCTCTCTCGTCGACAGCCGCCATCCGTCGCTAAGCGAACGTCATTCCGCCGCCCGATTTCCGTTAAACGCGATCAGCCGTTCGTAGCAGTCACCCGCAGCGAGCGCACGCTGGCGGCGACACGGAACGTCAGCCGCTGCAAAGCTGCTGCCCGGAATGAGGCCAGCACTGGATGTGTAGCTCGTCATGTTTCCTGTCTTGTACATACATAACCGCTGAACTAGCTGACGAAAATGGAAAGTCTAGCTCCATGAAGCAACAGGCAATATGAATCACACTTTGTGCAGATGTTCGTCACATAATGGCCATTCAATGATTAAACTATCACCCCGTTTGGAGGTGATGTCCCTCATCAGCAGTGGTGTTATGTGTGGCCATAACAGGTAGAAGAAGACTGAGAAGTGTTGTTAAGCTGTTTCTTTAATAGAATGTTGTATTTTGCATGTGTTTTGCTAATACATAGCAATTCTTCGCTCGTCTTCCGCGCAACATTTGCTACTTGATCGTTCCAAGTTAAGTTGTTCGTAGCTATAATCCCAGGTATTTAGTTGCACTGGCAGTTCCTAGATTTGTGTGGTTTATCAAGTAACCGAAATTTAACGAACTCTTTTTAGTACGCATGTGGATGACCCCCACACTTTGTATCATTCAGATGAAATTTCTAACTTTCGCATAATACAGATACCCTGTCTAAATAGTTTTGCAATTAGATTTGACCTTCTGATGACGTTACTAGACGGTCAGGGACATCATCATCTTCTGTTTTAGTTGATGACTTTCCTAATTACTTCGAACTATCACCTCGCTGACAGGAAATTCTCTCCAGCTACAAGTGCTATTTATATTCGTTATTTGTAGGATAGAAATGTGAAAACAGTAACATAATTATTCAGGTAATTTGCTTGTTTGTGATATTACATTCGAGTATTCCTCATTTACAAACAAACTAGAAATGCGTAACCTCCTGGCATATACCCTGGTCTAATTCCAGTCCCACTCCTACCTGCACGATATCGGCTATCGTTGTGTAGTCCAAACCATCACAAGCACAGTTCTCGCAATACGTGACTGAAAGATCTACTTCTTCAACCCACGCTCCCAGTCCAGCTGTGTGCCTCTGAGAGGAATGCAACTTGTACACGATCTTGTCCTACGGCTCATTGCCCTTCCATCGGAATTCCTTGTCGTTGATCTCCAGTCGAGCTACAGCAGCTTCAGTGTCAGTAACATCATCAGCATTACGCCTCTAAATTACCACCAGCATCACATTCATACATCGTCACACCAACGTATCTCGTTCCAGTTCATCAAACTTGCACTTTTTATCCCTTTTTCTTTGAGATTGTTGTAGTCATTACCTATAGGAACGAAGAACAGGTACATCAGTGCAGCCAGCTCGCCTCAAATTGGAACGAAATTGTGAAAATGAAAAAAGCGTATTTGTGATTTTTAATTGTTGTCATTGAGAATACTCAAACTTAAAATGCAAATAAAAAATTTCTGCGGTAAGTGATAGTTAGCATAACCGTATTGAATAATTACATAAAGGCAATTCACATCAAGCCATCAGCAACGATCTGAGGTGAACTTGTCACGCACTGTCTGCTCGTATTTCGTTCACTGGGCTTCTTTGTCTAAGAATCATGATGTACTTACAAACTGGGAGAATATCAGTTTGTCACATAGTCAACAGTAACTGTGCAGGCAATCAGTGGCGGCTTGCGTGTAAGCACTGTGGAAATGTAGCACCTGCTATTTCCGTCCACGTCATACTATCAATAGTGTTTAATACAATGAATTCTTTATTTATACTTGTACAATGTACACAGACAGCAAAAATTACAACGGCAAGAAGGAGTTGTCCGATGTAAACGAAAGTTGGTAGGCGTGTTCGTGCATCTGGAAGATTGTGTCCGCTAACACGTGGCGGCGGTCGCAGAAGAGAGTCGCTAGCAGCGCCTCTGTGAGGGTGCAAATCAGTTTTGCTTTAAATACACGTCGTAACGGCGGTGGGCGATGATTGAGACTGGACGTGGTGAGCTCATGTTAGTCGAGAATGCCTTTAAGGCGACAAAGGCACTGAGTTTGAGCGAGGTCCTGTAATACGGCTACGAGAAGCAGGATGTTCCTTCTACAGTACTGCACGAGGACTGCGGCCACTGAAAACGACTGCTGGCAGCGGTGGTCACGAGAATGTGCGGGCGCAACAAGACCAGACTCCGGACGACCGCGTGGCAGTGCCGAGAGGGGAGGCCGGCGTTTCCGGCGTATCGTTCTGGAGCGTTGACCTGCGTCTGCAGCAGCAGTCTGAGCAGCAGTTGGCTGCACAGCGACACAGCCAGCTGTAACGAGTCAGTTACGTCGAGGACAGCTCCGAGGCAGACGCCCTGCAGCGCCCTTCCTGCTGACCCCGAACCACCGCCATTTGCGACTCCAGTGGTGTCGAGCGAGAGCTCATTGGAGGGCAGCTGGAGGTCTGTTGTGATTTCTGATGAAAGCTGGTTCTGTCTCGGGACCAATGTCGGCCAACTGTTGGTTATGGGGAAGCCAGTTGCTGGCCTGTAGCCGACCTGTTTGCGTGCTACACACACTGGACCCACACCTGGAGCTGTGGTCTGGGGTGCGGTTTCGTGTGACAGCAGGAGCACTCTTGTGGTTATCCCACGCACCCTGACTGCAAATTCATATGTCAGTATTGTGACCACGAGTCGCTGTTGTACAGCCATTCGTGTACAGCATTCCAGTGGTGGTTTCCAACAGGATAACGCAGGCCCACAACCGCTGCTGTAACCCAACATGCTCTACAGAGTCTCGACACGTTGCTTTGACCTTCTCGATCACCAGATCTGTCTCCAATCCAGCACACGTGGGACATCATCGGACGACGACTCCAGCGTCATCCACAAACAGCATTAACCGCTCCTGCACTGACCGACCGAGAGCAACAGGCGTGGAACTCCAACCCACAAACTGATATCCGGCACCTGTACAACACAGTGCATGCACGTCTGCACGCTTGCATTCGACATTGTGGCGGTTACACCGTTTATTAATGTACAAACATTTCAAAATTACATTAACCTGTGATCTTGCAATGTTGATCACTTAAATATCTTCGCTACACAAAAACATTCCCGAAACTTCATTTCTCTACATTAATTACTTTTTGCTGTTGCGATATTTTCTCCTTCGGAGAATTATGCTTAATGTCAGAAGACATCCATCAATTTATGAAAAAGATACAAAAAACTTGGCGTGGAATTCCGCTTCACACTTCCAGCAGCGTGGTTTTCGGCTGTTGAGCGCATGCGCGCACAGGAAGCTGTCACAGTGGGTGCCGCGGGGCAGAGGGCCGAATCTGGCGAGGTGACCGCTGCTGGGAGACGGACAGTCTTCTTTTCCGATCCAGCTGTGTTGTGCTTAAAAACGGTGTTTCACTTTATTGAATGTGATAAATTGTAGAATGAGATTATAACTCTGTTTCCAGCTGTTCTTACCGATTACTTTTCCTTCAATTCTTTTCTGAGAAAGAAAACTTTAACCTTGGCCCTGCATCCCCAAGAAATAAAGTGTGACTCTCAACCACAGTGTTCATGAAAATGTGTAACCTTTAAAAAGTCATTCAGTCAGTAACAAATTCAGATCAACAGTAATTTAAAATACCTGATTGACGTTAATTTCAAGTTTTGGTTATTCTAATCAAATTGTACCTCATGCTGAAATAATTTGCAACCAAATGCACTTTCAAGAAATTCGTGTATTTAAAGGTAAAGCACATACAACAAATTTCATAAGTGTTTTTTTAGGATTTGCCGACTGCCTCGCCGCAGTGGTAACGGTTCCTGTCACATCACCGAAGTTAAGCGCTGTCGGGCTGGGCTGGCACTTGGATGGGTGACCATCCCGGTCTGCCTGACGCTGTTGGCAAGCGGGGTGCGCTCAGCCCTGAGGAGCTGCTTGATTGAGAAGTAGCGGCTCCGGTCTCGTAAAGTGACATACGCCCGGGAGAGCGGTGTGCTGACCCAGTGGCCCTCCATATTCGTATCCAATGACGCCTCTGGGCTGAGGATGACACGGCGACTGGTCGGTACCGTTGGACCTTCATGGCCTGCTCGGGCGGAGATTAGTTGAGTTTCATTTTAGGATTAAGAAAGTCGAAGTTCTGTGGGAATCCTTCAAATACACCCATGCCAAAAGCAAGGGAAGTGTGTGATAGTGGACAAATACTCTTCCAATGAGCACACAGTAGCTGCTAAATTGTTCAACAAGGAATTCTTCATCAGATTCAAGAATGAACAACGTATAGAAGACGTAGCACTGACCACTGCAGCTTATCTCTAGAATGACAAAGAAAAGCTTGAAACTGAGCAAAAAGTATTCTATTGTGGGTCTGATATTCACAAACATTGCAGGTTAACTGAGCTGCTGATATTTACCTTGAAAAACAATCTGGCTGATGTTGTTTGTGAAATTACGAAACTTATAGAAAGTGTTGTTAACGGTTCCCATGACTACATGAGAGGCAGAATGCTGATTTTCAACGCTGAAAAAAATAATAAGTTTACGAAAAATCGCTACGAATTAGAAAAGACTAAATGCTATTAAAGCGCTTTCAATGGAGAAAAATGTTCTCAGCTGTCATCATCCAGAGAATAAGGAACAAATTTTTAATACTTACGCACAAATTAAAAAAAAAGAAGAAAGGATTTAATTTTTAAATGCTTAGATCAGATTCGAACTGTAACAATTTAGGTACAAGTGAGTAAAAATGTTTGATTCTGTTCTTTTACGATTCTATCGAGTTTCTGAAAATTCTGTTTTTATACACGTTCGTTTCTGTTCACATCATATCTAAACTGAGGCTAAAAATTTTCTGGAGCATCTCCCTCACTATTTTTAGCTACGAACTGTCAGTGCATACATAGTTCAGCAAACCTGCTCTGCCGTACTCATGTCATGTGTCCGGTCTTGTACCTAAATACCCTGAACTCTGGGCACTGTAACGGATCGGGCGTGTCTGGTCCAGCGGTACAGTGTCACTGAACAGCCCACTGCAGCAGCAAAGCGATATAAATAACAGTAAATGGTGTCACGTCTCCTGTAGTGGTTACTTTAGCTGGCATATAACTGAGCGTCAGTACTGGCCGTTCGGTTATTCATTCCTTGGCGTCAGGCTTCTGAAAGCAAATCAACAACGGTTATGGGCTGCGAGCAGACCACATGAAGGAAAAGCGAGTCTAGAGGAGCCATTTATAGTAAAACCTCTGCAAACTACCGAAAAATTTCAAATAATAAGGAAAAAAGGAACATGTACTGGACGGAGATTCGAGGCGAGGGTGTGCTGGGCCGCCGCGGTTAGCGGGGAGAGGTGAACGCTGACGTGGACTTGTCTTCCCACCCACTGACTCACCTGCCTAAGCAAAGCTACAATGCCAAAAATAGTGCATTCGAGTGGCTGTTTCTTTCCATTGCGTACGCATTTTTGTGCTATGGCGACTAAACGGGAGCATGTTGTGATTACTTTCGCTGACCAGCTAGCTACTACCCATGAAGCTGAGAAAGGAATTTTACTGAAAACGTTGCAGCTAATTACAGAGTTCGTGCTTCTGTCGATTCAAAATGGGTCAAGTCGTGATCAAAATTTGTAGAGTAATCTGTGGAAAATCCAATAGGAAAAACAGTGAACACTTCCGAGAAAAAGAGATGCCTTTTCCGGCTTGAAACTGTAAAAAGAAGCTGAAATATTGGCTGTTGCTAGGCGAGGAAAGAAAAGATTTTTCTTCAAGCAGTGGGTGGTTAATCGGATTTAGAAACAGATATGGCATTCCGCAATAGAGTGTGTGTGGACTAAAGTTATTTGCAGACCCGGACGCGATATGTTTTCAAAACAGAATTTGGAGATTACGCCCAAGGCTACACTAAGCATCGATTTTAGATTTTACAATGGCCTGAAACGGGATTTAATTTCAAGATGTTGTTTCCAAAACCTTTCAGCTCCCTCAAATGAAACGTCTGCTTCAGGACACAAAATGAAAAAAGAAACGCTTCCGGCACACGTAGACTGCCCCTAATGTGTTTCGGGAAGGTATTCTTGATCAACGGTATTTTTGGTTAACTGGTGAAATCATTGCCAGATGTTTTAGTGATCAGTTCGTAGCGACGGTTGAAAAGTTATAACTAAAATGGTCTGCTTAACAAAGACATTGCATGAATTCTCAAAGCGCCTACATGTCGTTGCGAGTTACAAAGTTGCGATATTGTTGTGCATTTTCTTCCCCCAACTGTTACGTCAGTGTGTGTCACTGGCTCAAGGCATAACAGCATTTAAATGGCGCCACCTGGGGCTGTTTGTGAGAACGATCCTGCAAAATAGTGACATGCAAAACAACAATGCGAATGATGCGATGAGAGAAGTAAATATGAAATACATTATTTATTGGTGAATGCAGGCCAGATAATGTCAAAACGGAAATTCTTCATGGGTGCTGTAGAAAGTTGTATGATTGGCATGAAGAAAATAATTCGTAAAATTTTGAGAACTTGACAGATATTGTAAGGAGATTTCGCGGGTAAGGAGACATGGATACTTGCGATGTAGATGAATGGGTAGTGGCGGACGATTCACAAGAAATAACGGACCAAGAAATTGTGGAAACAGTGTTCCAGTGAAACAACTGACGCGATCGAAGAGGCGACGTAGATAATGTGAAGGACAGAGTGACTGCGGCGATGGTTTTCAAGTACTTGTGGTAGGTCTGTATTAATAATTTAAATTTCAAAAACCTACTTGGTATAGTATAACACAGAAATCACGGTATATGTTTTGTTTTTATAGCAGGTTTCTCTAAGATTTGTTGAACAATGCATTGTGTCAACGGCAGCTGTTGTCCTTCTAACGAAATGATGGCGGGACATTGCTGCTCGAAAACGTGGCAGAAATACAAGAAACAAACAAACATTACCGACTTTTTTGAATGATTAATTCGCATACAACAAACTACTGTATTACGTACGGCCGAGCGGTTCTAGGCGCTACAGTCTGGAACCGCGCGACCGCTACGGTCGCAGGTTCGAATCCTGCCTCGGGCATGGATGTGTGTGATATCCTTAGGTTAGTTAGGTTTAAGTAGTTCTAAGTTCTAGGGGACTGATGACCTCAGAAGTTAAGGCCCATAGCGCTCAGAGCCATTTTTTTGTATTACGTACAGCGTATTGTATACGAATGTAATGTAATCCTAAAAAGATAATTTTTACTTTAATAAAGAACGTAAGTATAGCCTACAAAGAAACTTTTGAATTCGTTTGATCTTCAAAACTTTTTAAAAGTACTTACTGTAATTACAATACAAAGTACTGCAGTACATCTTAGAGGTTCATGGGCTAACCAAAGAAACTGTTACCCAAAACGTCTTCCCCTCCTCTAATTCGGTTAATGCCAATCGACAAACACGGGGCACGGTAAACCGGCCCCAGTTGCAAGCATCCTATTTAACGGTTTCCACGGCCAACAAAAATTTGATTTTCAATGTTTCATACAATTATTGACGGAAATTAAAAATTTTGAATGTTGTCACAATTTGTCGTTAAGACGTATAATCTTACGTTGCAGGTCAAACACAATAACACAAGTACACCCATGCTCATAAATTAAGGATACTTGCAGAATGTGGTGCCGCACAACGTGGCACTCCAAAAACCTGGCGCTAATAGCATAGGCACATAGGCAACACACACGACACAGATCTGTAAGTCCACGGTATTGGTGATTGTTGTGACTTGGCAAGACAGCCAAGTCACTGAGAGAGGAAGCCGAAAGGCACGCGCTTAAGCTCACGCAGACTGGCGTGAGGTCTGGAACATTACAAGGAAATGAGAACTTAGAAAAACGAACGCAGTTACTGTAATGCTTAACTTTAATCCATAATTGTAGAACATCTCTCTTGACTGGGCATAATTTCCATTTCAATATAAACTGGTAATGGCGCCTTGCTAGGTCGTAGCAAATGACGTAGCTGAAGGCTATGCTAACTATCGTCTCGGCAAATGAGAGCGTATTTGTCAGTGTAGCATCGCTAGCAAAGTCGGCTGTACAACTGGGGCGAGTGCCAGGACGTCTCTCTAGACCTGCCGTGTGGTGGCGCTCGGTCTGTAATCACTGACAGTGGCGACACGCAGGTCCGACGTATACTAATGGACCGCGGCCGATTTAAAGGCTACCACCTAGCAAGTGTGGTGTCTGGCGGTGACACCACATTCCTCCCCCGCAAATCGGCGAACGTTTGTGTTATAAGGCTTCCGCCCGCCGTGGGGAGGACCCCATGTTGACGTATGCGACGAGGTGGGAGCCTAACAACAGGCGAGGCTGTGCCACCCGCACCCTGCCATTCGGGCCGAGGGGAGCTAGTAAACGCCTGAAAACCTAGTCCAGGGTGCACGCCAGGGTGCGGTGTATGCGCCCGTAGAGAGACAGGAGGGGCTGAAGGGTCGACCTCCATCGCGTCGGGGTACCCGACGGGCGAAGACGACATCTGGTCCGGAGCGGGCAAGAGTTCCATGTCGGAGGACAGCTGGTCACGGGAAGCGATCGGCGGCGCGTGACCCAGGGAGGCGCCCGGCGGCTGCAGCGACGCGTCCACTGCGGGCTGCGCCGGCGGGAGGTCCGGCGGCGGCGGCGGCGGCGCGTCGCCATGGGGCAAAATGGAAGGCATCGTCGGTAACACCTGGGGATGAGGCGAGCCAGTAGATGGGTCCCCAGGGCGCTCACCGGACGGCACCGTCGCTGAAAGCAGACGGGGAGCGGCAGAACCCGTGCGACGACAGAGGCGCAGCTGACTGAGATGCCAACGCACCTCACCAGAGGCCCCCAAAACCAGATACATAGCGCGGCCGAGGCAGCGAAGAATGCGCCCTGCGAGCCAACGCCGTGAACTGCGATAGTATACAACGTCGCCTGGAGCAAAAGCAGGTGGCTGCCGCTCCACAGGAACCTGATGCGGCGGATAGCAAAGACATCAAGATTCGATGAGGACGACCATGCAACAACTCAGCCGGCGAGCGACCCTCGCGGGGCTGAGAGCGATACGAAGACAAGAAGAGCAATAACGCGTCCTCCCGAGAATGTGACTCTTTCAACTTCAACATCTGTGACTTGAAAGTCCGGACCAATCGTTCAGCGGCACCGTTTGAGTGAGGCGAAAACGGCGCGGATGTCAGATGTTGAATACCATTGGCCTTGCAGAATGACTGAAATTCTGCGGACATGAATTGTGGGCCATTGTCGGAAACAATAGTCTGTGGAAGACCTTCAATGCAAAAGATAGCGGATAACGCTTGAATGGTGGCAGATGACGTCGTGGAAGACATCCTGACAACAAAAGGAAAATTACTGAATGAATCTACCACAACCAACCATCGAGCATTCCAGAATGGACCAGCAAAATCGATGCGTAAACGTTGCCAAGGGGAAGTGGCTTTCGGCCATGCAAAGAACTTCCGCGGTGGTGCGGATTGTTGTTCCGCAACACGCCATGCAAGAAGAGCACATATTCGTAATCGCTGCATCGATTCCGAACCAAGTACAGTGCTGACGAGCAAGTTGATTCGTTCGCACTATACCCCAATGTCCTTGGTGGAGAAACCGTAAGACAGAGGACTGTAACGAACGTGGGACCACGACCCTGGACTGATCATTATCAGAACGCAACAGCAAAACACCCCGTCGAACAAAAAGTCTCTCCTTGTGAGCAAAAAGTCGGCGAACCAACGAATCCGCGATCCGTGACTTTGACAAGGGCCATTTCGTAGCAATAAATCGCAGAACGGTAGCAAGGACAGGGTCAGCAGCTGTGGCTGTAGCTACACGACGAAAATCAATCGGAAACGATTCGACTACGTCATCGGTATCCGAATCAATGAACATGCAAGCAAGTTCGGAAGAATCGAATGCTCTATCGTCAGCAACAGGCAAACGGGACAACGCATCAGCGTTTCCGTGCTTAGCAGTGGACCGATACAAGATATCGTAGCGGTACTGCGAGAGGAAAATAGACCAGCGAATGAATTTTTGCGCTGTACGTGGAGGTACAGGCTTGTTTGGATGAAAAAGCGATGTCAAAGGTTTGTGGCCTGTGATGATGGTAAAGTGACGACCATACAAGAAATCATGAAACTTCGTAACACCAAATACGAGAGCCAATGCTTCTTTCTCGATCTGTGAATAATTTCTTTGTGCAGACGAGAGCAATTTGGACGCAAAGGCAATAGGGCGAACGTGCGAACCATCTTTGTGCGCAAGCACAGCACCGATCCCGAAATCCGATGCATCTACCATCAACAAAAGGGGTTTCTGGGGATCGAATGGCGTAAGGCAAGTATTTGAAAGCAACGCCGATTTCAACTGGCGAAAGGCGCGTTCGCATTCCGTCGTCCAGACAAACGGAACACCTTTACGGCGTAAGCGATGAAGCGGAACGGAAATGGAAGAGGCATGGGGAACATATTTATGATAATAGTTGATTTTTCCCAGCACACTCTGTAGCTGCTTCAAATTCTGCGGCGAAGGCAAGTCTTGTATGGCACGGAGGTGCTCGGGACTGGGATGGATGCCTTGGGCATTGATTACATGTCCCAGATAGGGTAAGTCACGAGCAAAAAACACACATTTGTCCTTCCGCAAGCGAAGACCATTTTGTCGCAAGACCTGAAAAAATGTCCTGAGATTGGCTAAATGTTCTTCTTCTGTCTTTCCGGAGATCACAATATCGTCCAGATAGTTTACTGCAGTAGGGACCGATGCACAAACAGTTTGCAGATATTGCTGAAACAATGCAGGGGCGGATGCACACCTGAATGGCAGTCTTTTGAATCGGTACAAACCAAGATGCGTGTTAACCACCAAGACGCGCTGAGATTCGTCGTCCACTGGTATTTGCAAGTACGCATCCGCTAGGTCCAACTTCGAAAAATATTTACCCGGGCACAGTTTGTCAAAAAGATCCTCCGGGCGGCGTAAAGGAAAAGTTGCAATCACTAGTTGTGGATTCACCGTTGCCTTGAAGTCCACACAAAGTCTCAATTTTCCGGAAGGTATTGGCAAAATTACTAAGGGTGATGCCCAGAGAGAAGCCTGCACACGTTCAATCACACCTTGTGATTCCAAATCGTATAATGTTCTTGCGACCTCATCACGCAATGCGTGGGGAACATTGCGCGCTCTGAAAAATTTCGGTTGCGCGTTTACTTTCAGTTCCAAATGTGCTTCATAGTTCTTAGCGCAACCAAGGCCAGTGCAAAAATGTCTGCAAATTCTTCACATAGACGAGAAACACTGGCTGAAGGCACAGTCTGGTTCACTGATAGGACCTGATTGACTATAGACAAGTTAAGCAACTGAAATAAATCTAAACCAAACAAGTTCACAGCAGAAGAAGAACGAAGGACGTAAAATGACACCAAGTTTTGTTTGTCCCTTGTATGTTGCAAGAAGGCTGCTCTGTCCTAACACAGGGATATTCTGACCGGAATAGCTAGTTAACTTAACATCTGCGGCATGCAACGGAGGTGTGCCCAGTTGTTTGTACGTGTCTTTATTGATCAAGGAAACTGCAGCTCCGGTATCGAACTGGAATGGTATCATGTGGCCATGAATGTCCAAGTCTACAAAAAGTTTATTGTCCTGCTGACGACAAGAGCGACTGTATCGTGCAACGGGAACTGACACCGGTACAGAATCACTTGCGACTTGACGTGATTTCCGTCGATGTCTACGCACACTATTTGTGGGACGAACACAGTCACTGTTAGAGAGAGTAGCACTGGGCAGAGTGGAATGAACTACATGAATTTCCATGGGCGAAGGTTCACGAGCCTGAGTATTCTCGGTTCGAGTCCGATTCCGGCGCGAAACAAAGGGCCTGGAATGGTTGTGACAGTCCGTTCTGAGCTGTTTCTGGCAAACACTTTGAACATGTCCTTTCTTATTACAGAAAAAGCAAATAGCCTGGCGTGACGGGCAATTCTCACGCGAATGTCTAGTAGCACACCGCGGGCACGATTTTAGCACAGCATTTGCTTGCTGGCGAGGCACACGTTGCGGAGGGCTTGGCTGCAGCTGCGCGGACGGGCGCGAGGGCTGTTTACTGTTCCGTGCAGCGCGCCCGGCGGGCCGATTAACGTGACACACGGCTGGCGAAGTTGCAAATGATTCCTGAGCAAAGTCAAGTGTGTCTTGCCTATCCAATATGTCTATCACTTGTTGAAGGGAGGGATTGACTAGTTTCAAAATCTGTTCCCTGATACGAACATCAGAAACATTCTGTGCAATTGCATCACGTACCATTGTATCTGAATAAGGGAGTCCACATTCACACTCAAAAGCACAATCCCTAGCAAGGCCTTGCAAAGTTGCAACCCACTCCCTATTAGTTTGATCTGCCGTACGTTTTGTACGAAAGAAGGTACACCTTTTTGCAACGACATTGACTGATTCTTTGAAATATGCATCTAATGCAGACAAAATTTCTTCGTAGGACAGAGTTGCTACGTCTTGTCGGGGAAATAATTTCGCTATCACACGGTAGGTGGACACTCCTACACATGCCAACAAAAAAGGCTGCCGCTCGTTACCTTGAATTCTGTAGGCGGCGAGATGGAATCCAAATTGGCGTGACCACTCCGTCCAGCTTTCCAGTGCCGCATCAAAAGGACGAAAAGGTGGTGCAACTGCGTGTTGTGGCTGCAGTAGCGGTGGAGCGGCGGCGGCCGCATCGTTTTGTATCGCACGTTGACCCTGGACGAGCTGTCCAAGGGCATCCAATAAGGCCTGCGTCTGCTGATTCTGCAAGCGACGATAAAATTCGGACAGTACATCTGGAGATTGTGGCGAAGCCATGATACAAGTAATTTAAGCAAGTTCAATTGGTACAAACGCGATTTAGCTCATTGCCAATGTGTTGTGACTTGGGAAGACAGCCAAGTCACTATGAAAGGAAGCCAAAAGGCACGCGCTTAAGCTCACGCAGACTGGCGTGAGGTCTGGAACATTACAAGGAGATGAGAACGTAGAAAAACGAACACAGTTACTGTAATACTTAACTTTAATCCATAATTGTAGAACATCTCTCTTGACTGTACATAATTTGCATTTCAATATAAACTGGCAATGGCGCCTTGCTAGGTCGTAGCAAATGACGTAGCTGAAGGCTATGCTAACTATCGTCTCAGCAAATGAGAGCGTATTTGTCAGTGTAGCATCGCTAGCAAAGTCGGCTGTACAACTGGGGCGAGTGCCAGGACGTCTCTCTAGACCTGCCGTGTGGTGGCACTCAGTCTGCAATCACTGACGCGACAGCCGGCCGAAGTGGCCGTGCGGTTAAAGGCGCTGCAGTCTGGAACCGCAAGACCACTACGGTCGCAGGTTCGAATCCTGCCTCGGGCATGGATGTTTGTGATGTCCTTATGTTAGTTAGGTTTAACTAGTTCTAAGTTCTAGGGGACTAATGACCTCAGCAGTTGAGTCCCATAGTGCTCAGAGCCATTTGAACCATTTTTTGAACCACTGACGCGACACGCGGGTCCGGCGTATACTAATGGACCGCGGCCGATTTAATGGCTACCACCTAGCAAGTGTCGTGTCTGGCGGTGACACCACAGTGATAGGTTGAGAAAACCGTCCCGGAACACATGTGCTACAAAGCGCCACTGTTTACTGCGCATGTACCCCAACATTAGTGTGGGATATGATCACCATGCAGATGTACACAGGCCGCACAAAGGGGTTGGCATACTCTCGATCAGGTGATCGAGCAGCTGCTGGGTTATAGCGTCCCATTCTTGCACCAGTGCGTGTCGGAGCTCCCTCGTAGGGGTTTGAAGACGTGCATCGATACATCGACCAGGAGTATACCAGACGTGCTCGGGTTTAGGTCTGCAGAACAGGCAGACCACTCCATTTGTCTAATACCTTTTGTTTCAAGGTACTCCTCCATGATGGCAGCTCGGTGGGGCCGTGCGTTATCATCCATCAGGAGGAAGGTGGGACCCACTACTCCCCTGAAAAGGCGGACATACTGGTGCAAAATGACGTCCAGATACACCTGACCTGCTACAGTTCCTCTGTCAAAGACATACAGGGGTGTACGTGCACCAGTCATAACCCCACCCCACACCATCAAACCGCGACCTCCATATAGGTCCGTTTCAAGGAGATTAAGGGGTTGGTATATGGTTCCTGGTTCACGCCAGATGAAAACCTGGCGGGAATCACTTTTCAGACAATACCTGGACTCGTCCATGAACATAACCTGGGACCACTGTTCCAATGACCATGTCACTGTGTTCTTGACACCGGGCTTTACAGGCTCTCCTGTGACCAGGGTTCAGTGGAATGCAACTTGTAGGTCTACAGGTGTCTGTTCAGTCGTCTGTAGCTGTGTGTCTGGAGACAAGTGTTCCAGTGCTTGCAGTAAGGACCCTAGCAAGGCTACCTGCAGTACTCGGTCGCCGTCTGCGGGCACTGGTCGTGAGATATCGGTCTTCTTGTGGTGTTGTACACTGTGGACATCCCGTACTGTAGCGACTGGAAACGTTTCCCGTCTGCTGGAATCGTTGCCATAATCTTGAAATCGCACTCTGTGGCACACGGAGGGCCCATGCTATGATCTGCTGTGTTTGACCAGCCTCCAGTCGCCCTAGTATTCTACCCCTCGTAACGTCATCAATATGTGTTCTTCGAGCCATTTTCAATCCACAGTCACCATGAGCATGTCTGAAAACTTCTGTACGCTTACTCGCTGCACCGTACTCTGACATGCAGCAGCACACCTCAGCGTATGTGGGCTGCTGCCAGTGTCACTGTGCGACTGTGCGACGACCTGTAGGGAAGCAGTCCACCCACGCCGTATAGAATTCATATGCTTTCCATTGTGTGCCAGCCAAGTCCGCTGTAACTAGCTACGATGTCAAAAATGTTGTGCAATACCTTAAAAGTAAAGTACATAATCTGAAAAGTTAATAGCATGTCAGAAGTGATGCTAAAATGATAATGTGTTAAGTTTCAGTTTAGTAACTTTAACAGATTTCGAAATTTCGATGTTTTACGTAAAAAACATCAGTACAACAGGAAGGAGCTAGAAACTTCAAAATTTATATTGGGATTCCTTTTTCATTGTAATTTAATGGAAACACCATGCTGGATCTCACAAAATAATATTTTGGTTGAAATTCATGATTTTCTGTTTTTGTGTCCTAAAAGTAAGGAAGCAAGATAGATTAAGTAAGTGATTAGACAAAGCTGGGATGTTTAGATTTATGTTGAATGTAGATACGCTATAATAACAAAGATGTGAGAAGTGTCCAAAAGGTAGCTATAAAATTACAGCTGTAGCGTCGTTCGAAAGGGCACGTTCAGAGCTCATCTATTGCATGCAGTGCAACTAAAATAATTCTCTCGCCAAAAGTATTTAACCTAGCCACATCAGAATTTCATTAGAGATACTTACCTGTATGCTGATTGCACAGTTAAATTGAGAGCTTCATCGGCCTTCAGCGAATGAGGCAATTAATTATTTAGTAACTTGAAGTGGTGCTCTACTAGCCCCAGCGGCTAGTCAGGAAGACAAATTTTGTCGGCTCCGCCTTCCGCGGTCCGCACCGTGGCTGTATAAATAAGAGCGGTGCGAGCTAGAGTCAGGCGCCAGTTCTCTTCTAGATTCGTACCAACGCGCACTCCATGCTGGAAGCCACGTCGCGTCAGTGCAGTTGCAAGGAACAGCCTTGGATGCCGTATTACGTAACTCGGTATGCACGTAACAATGAGTTCGCATTGTGGTAAAGTGTTAAATGTGGAGCGACCTCAGTGATCTATTCTCAGTTTGCGTATGTCGTATTTTCACGTGTCGCCGCAGGACATACCTTCTACCATTACTAGCGTGGCGTTTGATGAGTATTAACATCAAATTTTGGTGAGCATTCACTTTGAACATTTACATTGATAACGATTATTGAACAGTTTCATTATCTAGGAATAACAGGATCCACGCAATAGACTGTGAACAGCTCTGATACTATAAGAGCTGACAGTAGCATTGCTTGGGTAAACCTTTGTCTGGAACTTTATGTTTTATCGTTTCCAGAATATAGTGAAAATTCTTATAGTAAACTGCATTTTCTATTAATCCCAGACATCATCCTCAATCCTCAGCATAATGAACTTCAATGATCAAATAACTCTATTTCTCCATCAGAGTGGGCACAGTGAACTTTAATTATAGGCATCACGTTTTTGCTGATCACTTTCTGGTTGCCAACATTGTAGTTAGAGAGCCTGTGTTGTGAACGGCAACAACAGGAAATTTTCCACCCACCGCCCCGCAGACCGCAGGCCAAATGCACCGCACGGTCATTCCGCGAGATGATTTAAACCCGCAAACTGCCCACCAGAGTGTTGTTTCACAATGTATGAGCATTATCCTTAATATATGAACATGAGTGTATTACGGTTAGAAACTGTGTATTCGTCTTGGGATGATATAACAGATAGCGAGCAAATACTAAGAATAGATTCTTTCAGTACATGAGCATGAACGGACTTGGCACGTTCCAATACAATTACCACAGCACTTCAAACATTTACAGAATTCTATTTTGGCTGATCCCACCACAGATAACGGCAGGAGAAAAATTTATCACTCATTGCATTTTTGCTGTTCGTGTAGTAAGACTGACGCATCAGACATGACGTTTTAGTTCATTACGTATTTACTACAAACTCTATTCGCAGACAGTATCCACATATACGACTGAATGTAGCTCCATAATTATATTACTGTACGGCGCACAGCTCAGGAGAAATCACGCAAGAAACACTGAGATGTGAGGAAAACTGGTTTATCCTTCAAATGGAACGCAAATTGCCCAGACTATACTCTTGCAGTGTCTGATAGTGAGAGCACTTAGCGGCACCCAAACAGCTTTAAACATAATTCCAAACATTTTCTAAACTTTCTCTCACTCATATGCTTAAAGTCTAATAATGAGCACATCAACTCACTTTTAAAGTACATAAAAACTTTGATGCTGTTTATACATGGGAGTTCTACCCTTTAAAAATCTGTATTTTACAGATATACAGTCAAACTAACGAAACCATTGTTTTTGTAAACAGCGGTCCAGAGACTGCTTTGACATTACACTGTAACCTAGTCTACGTTCTCCAGTTCATTTCTTATCTACTTCAACATTAATTTGAACAAATTTACTGTACTCAATTCGCGGTGTCGGTCTACTATTTCCAACCTCCATCTCTATGTTCCATTATCAGATTAACTGTTTACCCGACGTCACAGATCTGATGCTGCAGCCCTGTCCTCACAATTCGATTCATAAACACTGTTAATAAGTAACTCCTCGAAACTTCTGTAATCTGTACCAGCATGTTACAGGGTCATCTGTTCTCCCAGCTCGCCTACGTAGATTGAGTCGCTTATGCACTCCTGTGCGGTAGTGTTCAACCTTGGATGGCAACCATTTATTTATTTAGATATTTACACGTCAATTTCCGTAGGACCAAATAGAGGAGCAAATCTCTAAGGTCATGAAACGTGTCAGTACATGAAATTGCAACATAAAAGAAATAACAGATAAAAGTAGATGTTTATGAACGCAAAAAAGTCAGACAATAAGTTTAAGTAAACGCAATCAGCAATACAATCAGGATCAGCTAATATTTTCAAGAAACTCCTCTTCAGTTTCGATTTTTAAAGTGCGTGGATTACTGCTAAGATTTTTGAATTCGAGTGGTAGTTAATTGAAAATGGATGCAGCAGTATTCTGCACACCTTTTTGCACAAGAGTTAAGGAAGTCCTATCGAAATGCAGGTTTGATTTCTGCCGAGTATTAACCGAGTGCTGTTAACAAGAAATGACAGTAAGGAACATATATATATATAGAGGCCAATCTCAAAATACCCAGAGTAATGAAAGGGTCGACAAGAGGTTCGTGAACTTACACCATTTATTGCCCGAACTGCCTGATTCTGAACCCTAAATATCCTATTAGAATGGGAAGAGTTACCCCAAAATATAATACCATATGGCATAAGCAAATGGAAATAAGCAACATAGACTAATTTTCGTGTCAAACGATCACTCATTTCTGATACCATTTGAATAGTAAAAATGGCAGTATGAAGTCTTTGCACAAGATCCTGAATTTTGGCTTTCCAGGACAGCTTACTATCTATCTGAACACCTAGAAATTTGAACTGTTCAGTTTCACTAATCATATACCCGTTCTGTGAAATTAAAACGTCAGGTTTTTTTGAATTGTGTGTCAGAAATTGTAAAAACTGAGTCTTACTGTGACTTAGCGTTAGTTTATTTTCTACAAGCCATGAACGTAGGTCATGTACTGCACTATTTGACACCGAGCCAATGTTGGATACAACATCCTTTGCTACCAACAGGGCATATCATTTATATAAATAAGGAACAGGAGTGGCTCCAACACTGATCCCTGGGGCAACCCCTACTTGACAGTATCCCACTCAGACCCCACATCACAGCTGTTATCAACATTGTGAATAATGACTTTTTGCTGCCTGTTGCTAAAGCAAGAGGTGAGCCAATTGTGAGCTACTCCCCGTATTCCATAATGGTACAACTTCTGGAGCAATATTTTGTGATAACACAGTCAAATGCCTTAGTTAAATCAAAAGATTTGCCAAGGATTCGAAACCTTTTGTTTAGCCCATCCAATACATCACAGAGAAAAGAGAATATAGAATTTTTAGTTGTTAAACGACTTCTGAAGCCGAACTGTACATCTGATAGCAAATCGTGTGATCTAAAATGATCAATTATCCTTACATACACAGCCTTTTCAATAACTTTTGGAAACACTGATGGCACAGAAATAGATCTAAAATTATCTACATTATCCCTTTGTCCCTTTTTATAAAGCAGCTTCACTACTGAGAACTTAAATCACTCAGGAAACTGATCGTTCCTAAAGGAAAAATTACGAATATGGCTAAATACAGGGCTAACATGTGCAGCACAGTACTTTAATATTCTGCTAGACACCCCATCATAATCATGAGAGTCCTTAGTCTTCAGTGATTTAATTATTGACTCAATCTCCCTCTTGTGTGTATCACAGAGTAGTATTTCAGACCTCAGTCTCGGAAAGGCATTTGCCAAGAAAGTTATATGATTTCCTGTAGAAACTGAATTTTTATTTAATTCACCAGCAATGCTCAGAAAATGATTGTTAAATACTGTACATATATCTGATTTATCAGTAACAGAAATATTTTTACTGCGAACTGACTTGATATCGTCGACCTTGTGCTGCTGACCAAACACTTCCTTCACAACTGACCATATTGTTTTAATTTTATCCTATGAATTAGCTATTCTATTTGCATACCACACACTCTTTGCTTTCCTAATAACAATTTAAGCACCTTACAATACTGTTTGTAATGGGCTACTGTAGCTTGATTGTGACTACTTCTCACATTTTGATATAATTCCTGCTTTGTTCTACAAGATATCCTTATCCCACTAGTCAGCCACCCAGGCTTCCTATTACTGCTAGTACCCCATTTAGAACGTTCTAATGGAAATCAACTCTCAAAAATCATGAGAAATGTGTTAAGGAAAGCATTGTATTTACCATCTATGTTATCGGCCCTGTAAACATCCTGCCACTCTTGTTCCTTGACAAGGATTAAAAAATTCTTTATTGCTGTTGGAATAACTTTCCTACATAGCTTGTAATTAAATATGTCATTGCTTAGAGTACAAAAGCCTTTTAGTGTTAAAATTTGTGCATCACAGTCTGAAAGGCCATTCACGCTTTTACTAACAAAATGCCCACCTAGTAATGAAGAATGCATAAGAATATTGTCTATGGCTGTGCTACTGTTCCCCTGCACCCCAGCTAAAAAAACACAGTCTGCATCGGATCATATGAATTTAGGAGATGTACCAACATCCTTTTTCTTGCACCATTATATACCAAATTTAGGCAGAAGTAGTTTTCAATGGCACAGAGAGGGCTGGTGTTGTCGTACCAGGCTTTTTGCCAGTGTTGTGAATTAAATTCCAAACCTCTTTCCAGTGTCTCATGAAGTAAGAGCACGTGACACTCTTCATGGGGATCTGTGTGTCTCATGGGGACATTGTGTGTGTGTGAATTCCTAAGGGACCAAACTGCTGAGGTCATCGGTCCCCAGCCTTACACACTACTTAAACAAAATTATACTAAGAACAACACACACACACCCATGCCCGACTCAAACCTCCAGTAGGAGGGGCTGCCCAATCAGTGACATGCCGCCTCAAACCGCGTGGAACCTCCGCGCGTTATCGGGACATAGGTGCGGCATGTATGGTAGGCTTTCTTATGTCGTCATACAACACAAATATGATCCAATGCTACATACACACATATTTTAAAACCATACCACCTATGTTCGAGAGAGACACTTAACACACAAGTTCCACACTTCGCGAAGGAAAGTTGCCAATGCATGTGAAGGAAGCAATGACTTCCCA